>NC_143409.1:2400000-3677500 GCF_052110815.1 Crocodylus siamensis
TTTTTCTTTCTCCATTAAGTGGAGATTTCTTTGCTAGTCTCAGGCACACCATGACCCACGGGTACACCTCTTGGCAGGGGCCCAGGCTGTGAAGGCAATATCCCAGGGTAGCTCCTGTGATAGCAAAGATGGGGTTATGGCTTCTTTATGTGCCTGGAGCAGTCAACATCTTAATCTGGCCACCTGTCTTTTAAATTAACCTGGGTTTCATGCAAAGCAGATATGTTGATTGCTTTCTCCCCTTCCAGTCCTGTCCCAAGCCCATTTCTGACCCACACTTGATACCCAGCTTTGCAGAGGACCTACCTCAGCATCTAAAGCACACAAGGAATTTTTATTATTATTATTTTGGAAATTTTTTTGTGTGCCAGGTCAGTTCCAAATCGTTCGAATCATTCAAATGTCTTATGTGCCTGACTACCGGCAAGTATCCTCCACCCCAGACTTTTCAGCCTGAGGCTTCAGATACTTCCAAATCCTTGGCAAGGCCTTTTGCATCCTACTTACAGGCCCAAGAAGGCTTGGGTTTTGGATGCCCCCAAGTTTCATTTGCCTTTGGCCATATGGCCACAAGAGCAAATTAGGAAGGAATTTCCCATTTCTATAAAGTCGGTGTGTGGCTGAGACACAAAAGGAAATACTCCAGAAGCAACAGCCCCTCCAGTCTGCAACCCCAGGCAGGGATGCCCCATCACCCTTAGCCATGGAGTCATATGTGCCCATGGTAGGGGCATGTAGGACCCCGGCAATAGGCCCATCTGTTTTACCTCCGTCCTTGGGAAGACCTTTGAGAAAATTATCCAGGAACACATCTGCAAGGGCCCAGCAGGGAAGGTAATGCTCAGGGGCAATCAACATGGGTTCACTAAGGACAGGTCCTGCCTGACTAACCTGGTTTCTTTTTATGACCAGGTTACAAAGTCCTTGGACGAGGGTGTTGGGGTGGTTGTCATCTTCCTGGGCTTTAAGAAGGCCTTTTACATGGTTTCCCACCACATTTTCTTAAAAAAAAACTAGGTGATTGCGGCATTGATGCCTACACACACAGATGGGTCACAAATTGGGTAGATGATCGCACCCAGAGAGTGGGGGTGGACGGGTCGTTTTCGATCGGGAAGGATGTGGGCAGTGGGGTCCCCCAAGGCTTGGTCCTTGGGCCCACACTGTTCAACATCTTCATCAGTGATCTGGATGTGGGTGTCCAAATTCACTGAGGACACCAAGTTGTGGGGCGAGGTGGGCATGCTGGAGGGGAGGGGCAGAATCCAGCCAGATCTAGACAGGTTACAGGGGTGGGTGGATGAGGATAGGATGGAGTTCAATGCAGACAAGTGCAAGGTGCTGCACCTGGGGAGAAGGAACCAGCAACACACCTATAGGCTGGGGACACCCTTCTCAATGGCCCAGTGGCAGAAAGGGATCTTGGAATCGTTGTTGACTCCAGGATGAACGTGAGCCGTCAATGCAAGGAGGCAGTCAGTAAGGCCAACTGCACCTTGTCATGCATCCACAGATGCAGCTCGAGCAGGTCCAGGGAGGTGACCCTCCCCCTCTATGCGGCACTGGTCAGGCCGCAGCTAGAGTACTGTGTCCAGCTCTGGGCGCCGCACTGCAGGAGGGATGTAGACAACATGGAGAGGGTCCAGAGGAGGCCACTCGCATGGTTGGGGGCAGCAAGCCAGGCCCTACGAAGACAGATTTAAGGGCCTGAATCTATTCAGGCTCCACAAGAGAAGACTGAGGGGGATCTGGTGGCTGTTCAGAAACTCACCAGGGGGGACCAGCGGAAAACAGGTGAGGCTCTGTCTCCCTGGGCACCACCTGGGATAACAAGGAATAATGGCCACAGATTGATTGAGAGCAGGTTCAGGCTGGACATCAGGAGATATTACTGTACAGTGAGGGCTGCCAGGCTCTGGAATGGGCTCCTGAGGGAGGTGGTGCTCTCCCCTACCTTGGGGGTCTTCAAGAGGAGGCTGGACAGATATTTGGCTGGGGTGATATGACCCCGGCACCCATTCCTGCCCGGAGCAGGGGTTAGACCTGATGATCTGTTTAGGTCCCTTCCGACCCTAAGCACTATGATACTATGATACTATGGTGCAAGATGCTCACCTTGGAGAAGCCTAAAGTGAATGTGCCTGTAGAGTTGATGCATACAGGACAGACTTACTAAAGAAGCAATTCACCCCAGTGCCATCGAGCAAGGGTACATACAGCTCAATTTTGCAAAGAATCATTCATGGTACATTTAGTCAGGCTCTGGGATGAATGCTCTCTAGCATGCTTTTACTATTTATCTCCTATTTTCCTTGCAATTTAACTCCTCCTCCTTGTATTTAGCTGTCATTTCACTCCCATCCCCTGATGCACTGAACAGACGTTGCTCAGGATGTGGAGGAATACTCTGCTCAGACGTCCGAGGCCCACAGCTGCTCTCCAGCCCCAGGGTCACTTTCCAGCCCAGCCTGCGAAGATGGGGGCTAAGGAAGGGAAGAGACACAGTTTTCTTTAGTGGTGATGCTGTAGCTGTGATGGCCCAGGGATAAGAGAGAAGCAAGGCACTGTATTTTATTGGGACCAACTCCTATAGTTAGAACAGTGAGACAAGCGTCCAGGCTTCAAGTACCTTTCATCAGAAGAAGCTGGCATGCTACAAGATAGGTATAAGTCAAATTAGAACAGCTGCATTCATTGAACCTAATTATGTTAACGAGGAGTTTGGTGGCTGTCCACTTACAGCCTCTTGCTTTGGCTCTGCAAGTCAGAGGGCTTGAACTCTGGCCTCACACCACAGGTGCCCCCAGTTGACCCAGCTGCAAAATGTATCTGGCCATTCCTATTATTCCTATTCCATTCCTATACTATTCCTATTATTACTATAAAGGCAGCTGGACTTGATGCTGGACACATCACTCCTTGAGCACCCCGTGCTACCATATCTGCTCCTTCCTCAGGGCAACAGCTCTGTTATCTCTAATTCTAGAGGCGCTGCACGGAGACAGCTTCATAGCAACGAATAAAAACAAGCTCGCTCTCCCTCCCTAATGACCATGCTTATCCTCCACCAGAAATCACAGCTCTTTTTCTTTGGCACCACAGCGATCTGCTAGCAAAACAGTGTCACCAGAAGAGAATTATAGGGCTATGTTGCAGACATGGGTGCATTACTAAGAAATAGAGTCCAGCCATCAGGCAAAAGCTCTCGTTGATCATTTTCTTGCCTCAGAGGTATATGTGAATATAGATAGATCGACAGACAGGCAGACCAATATAGATATATAGATATCTATATAGATAAATAGATATATATTGATATCTAATATGTATGTATATAAGTATATATGTGTATGCATATGTATATATATGTGTGTGTGCATATATGTGTGTGTATATGTATGAGTGGATATATGTGTGTATACGTATTGTCGCCACTGGGCTTCAAATAGTCGCTCTCGGGCAGCCCTGTTAGCAGATGTCGCGTGTCTTCCGGGCCCGTATTGTTGCTGGAGTAGTTCTCTTCTCCCCGCCCTGCCAACCCCGATCTCTCCTGCCATGTCTTGATGTTTCTCAGTAGGCAGAACCCTTGGTGGCCCAGGTTCTGACAGGCGGTTTCTCATGGGGCTCTGCCACCCCTACACCCCAGCCTCACACCACCTTTGGTGAGTTGCCCAGTCGTTGTCTATAGCCTCTCCCACAGGGTCACTATACCCCACGTTGCCTTATGGCTATCCTCGGCTTTGGGCCCTGCTTGCCCATGCGGGCCCACCCCAGCAGCTCTCCAGACTCTCGTCCCTCGCTTTCCTGGTACCTACCCCACGGGGGTAGCAATTCTGTAGCAATTTTCCCACTGCCTTGCCCCTGGGGTACTTATCTCAACTCCCTATGCCCCTTTGTCTCATATAACAAGGAAAAGAAAGTACTTCCAACAACAAAACTGGCTAGTAAATTTATTCCTGCCCCCTCCTACCCCCACACAGGAGCCCAATGGGGAGGGAACGTGCTCCTCTTGACTCATCACCTCCGGACCCACCTCCCGTCCGTTCCTTAGTATGGCGGACCCCGGCGGCAATACCCGCCCCAACTACAAACCCCTCTAGGGCTCTCCCCGGGTCTTCACCCCCTGTAGGGTCTGCCTTCGTGCCCCGTCATCACGGCACTCCCACCTGGGTTCCGTTGTGCTCCCTGGGACCGCCACAGTCCTTCTTCTAGCCGGCACGCCCATCGTCCCACCGTTGACTGATGCGGATCTCTGTTATAGGACCCCACTCTCCCCAGCCCGTGTCAGCTCCAGCTTGCTCTGCTCCTTGGGTCCAGCGCACAGGGTCTTCTCTGCTTCCTGCATCAGCCGTGGCTTTGCTTCCCAGCTATCTTCCCCCTCCGCCATTGCAGCCACCATTTTTATCCCTGCTGGTCGGTGTCCGATGTTGACATCACCGGCCAGCCGTAACCGCACAAAAATGCGGATAATGAGCCGCGCGGGTTCCTTCTCTTGATCCACGTGCTTTTTGTCCTGGGCTGCCGGTAAGTGTTGTTCATTACCCTGCCTCCCGGGACATATATACATACATATATACACGCACACACACATATACACATCTTTTTGTATGTATATATGTACAGAATTACAGACAATGAGGGTTGAAGGGACCTCTGGAGGTCACATCTAGTCCAACCCCCTGCTCCAAGCAGGATCAGCCCCAACTACATCATCCCAGACAAGGCTTTGTCTGTCGGGGTCTTAAAAACCTCCAAGATGGAGACTGCACCACCTCTCTGGGTAACTTGTTCTAGTGCTTTACTACCCTCCTCATGAGAAAGATTTTCCTAACCTCCCTTGTTGCAGCTTGAGCCCATCGCTTCTTGTCCTGTTGTCTGCCCCCACTGAAACCAGCCCAGCTCTGTCCTCTTTGCAACCCCCCCTGCAGGGAGTTGGAGGCTGCTATTCAATCCCCCTTGGTCTTCTCTTCTCCAGACTCAATCAGCCCATTTCCCTCGGCCTCTCCTCACCAGTCATGCCCCCAGCTCCAGAAACCATTTTCTTTGCTCTCCACTGGACTCTCTCCAACTTGTCCAGGTCCCTTCTGCAGTGGCGGCCCACAACTGGACACAGGACTCCAGATGTGGCCTCCCCAGTGCTGAATAGAGAGGAAGAATCACTGCCCTTGACCTGCTGACAACGCTCTTATTAATACAGCCCAGAGCTTTATTATGAAGGTATAAATGAACTGCATCTGAATACAATGTGTCTCAGAATTCAAAAGACCTCACAAATCAAATGATCTGGCTTATTTCCCACACTGAACCTTTGAAAACTTGACTTCCGTATTTAGTTCGCATTAACAATCGAAGAAATGTCAGAACAGACACGTGTACCTTATCTCTGGAGGCCGAAGCTCTCCGTAGCACATCTCCAGAAGAATGGCTTCTGTGTCAGATGACACGACTGCTTAGGCATCCTGACTGCTCTTGCCGTATGCTGACAGAGCAAGCTCAGCGATCCAATACCGGGTTGAAATGCTTCTGAATGTAAAGCTCGGTGCACTTCGATCTGAAAGGAACGGCATGTTCTCAGCCTCAGAATACTTCCCCATGCTTGGTGGGCATCGAGATATTTCTTAAAATTATCATAATGCCTGAAATGTCGGTTAAAAGTGGTCGCCCATCTATCACCCACCCTTCTCCGTGCCACGGGGAAGAACAAAGCTCAGTTTATTTAATTCATTCTTTACTTTTTAAGAAATGAATGTCGTATTCATGGAAGAAGCTGGGTGGACAGCCTCGGATGCGAATTCCCACTGTCCAAAGCCTTGCTTTAGTGCTGGCTCCAACCAGATTACTTCAGCTCAGAGCTCCAGGGAGGAGACAAGTCAGAGTCCGTGACTGCTGCATCTATAAAACATCTGCTGAGATGACCTGTAAGACTGGGGTGGCAATTGCTGCAATTTGGACATCTTTCCAATGACAATACTGAGGCTATGGCTCTTTAGAGGTATTCTGTCCTCATGCCTGAATTATATCTTTGCCTCCTGACTTCACCCTGGTAACACCCTGGATCCTGCCAGGGAAGGAGAGAAGCATCTCTGCATATTTAAGTTCCAGTGGGAACAATTTTGTCAATAGCACTTTAACATCCAAGTGATTCTCATCGCAGCTGGTCCCAGGAACACAGGGGAAGCGCAATAAAAATAGCGTTCTTCAATAAATTATCTAGTATTTGCATATCCCGTGCACACAAACATCCACTCTGATACTGAAATCCAAACACTCTGAGGGTCCAGTTCAAGGCTAATAGTAACACTGAGAATAATCAACGGGGAAAGGACCCACTATCTCCCCCTTACAACAGATGGTAAACAGGGCTTGGAGTAGAAAACTTAGCCCTTCTTAATTAAAGAAGCTCTCAATTCGCAATACAACCTTGTATCAGTTTTGTCAGTAAAATATTTTGCTTGCTTAGGGCATGTGAGTGAACATGTTAGATGAACACAGGCATACAGGGCGCCCAAATGAAATTAGGCAAATATATGCCTATATGGCCCAGGCTTTAAGATGCTTGTCACAGAGCGGGAACCTACGAGCGGCCGTGTACTCACTAGCGCCCCCCTGCCGTGTCACTTAGGCAATCCAGCACCCTCGACTCGCCCGCCACGTCTTTGATCTTAGGTTCAGTAAGGGAGGCTGCCTACTTGCACCTATGACACTGTGCTGGTATTGCCTCCGTTCCAAATGGGGTGCTCTCACCCCAGCCTTATGGGCAGTGCGTGCCTCCGACCTCCCCTTATAGCACGCCCCAAGCCTCGCAGCTCTTCCTGGACGTTGTCTGGTCCTGCGCCCTACTGGCGCCCCCTGGGCTGGCCTACAACCAGCGCCCCTTCTCGGCACCCCTGGGCCTGACCCGCAATCAGCACCCCTTCTCCGGCGCCCCTTCTCTGGCATGGCCCCCTTGACTGGATTAACCCTCTATATCGACTGGGCTCAGGCGGCTTAAGCCCTACCTGGCCCTTTCTGAGTCCTGTTCCTGGTGACCATCCAATTGGGCTCAGGCGGCCGGAGCCTTACCTGGCCCCTGCTGACCCCTGCCAATGATGGTTGTCCAACTAAGTATGTCCTGGTAGGCTCAGGTGGCCGGAGCCCTACCTGGCCCCTTCAAAGTCCTGCCAATGATGATCCTGACATAAAGTGTGTCCTGTAAGGCTCAGGCGGCCGAAGCCTTACCTGGCCCCTCTGGTTCCTAGGGCTCCCCTGCTGGTACAGGGACCTTCCAGACAACCCTTTAGCTCGCACCTGTCTTGGGTGCCTGTCAATGAAACTTGCCGCCCGCCTTGGGGTGGCTTGATCAAGTACGTGGCCCACCTAGGGCCTCTGCCGCACTTCTCGCGCCCGTCGCCCCCTCTGGGGCCTTTGCCGCGCCTCTCGTGCCCGTCGCCCCCTCTGGGGCCTTTGCCGCGCCTCTCCGGCGCAAACCGCTGTGCCCCGCTGAGCACCACTCGCTGTGCGGGCACTGGGAACCCCCAAGCGGCTGGGGAGCCCCCGTGAGGCCTCCTCGCAGCCCTACAGCCTCACCCGGTCCTCCGGTGTAATCATAACAAAACCGTAAGCCAAGCGGCTACAACACAAGCAAAAGCCCACCAGCTTATAACACAAACCACACGCTGTGCTGGTTCTCACCGATACCTTTCTCAGGGCTCTCTCTCTCCCCTCGCATCATTGCAGCGGTCAAACCGCCACCGTAGGCTCTGCTGCTCAGCTCTCCGCTGCAGAGCTCCTGCTCGTGCAGTGACCGGAGGGGAACTGCTCACGGGCTCCAACCTGAGCTGTTATAAAGGGCCCGGCCCTGCCCCCTTCCGGTCACCTGACCGGCTGGTTGCCCCTGCAACCCGCAGCTGTGCTGCTCTGCTGCTTGACAACTCTCCTCTTATCCTTTAAGTCACAGGGCACCTCAGTGCCCCTGTGACAATGCTATAACTTGGGAAGCATAGAACCACGGAGGTACGAAATTTAATGCGCAGTGGCAAAAGCGCATTAATGAATGTGTAGATGTGCCCAAAGTGCGTGGTCCTCAGAGGCGAAGCACAAGACCACATGCTTTGGTGAAATCTGAACATTCATTTTTGTGCTTTTGCTAATGCGCATTAAATTTAGTACCTCCATTCTGAGGTACTAAAAAAGGCACATTAGCTTATTTTAATGTGCATTCATGGAAGTGCACTTTTTTGTGACACTTTAATGCACATTAAAATAAGTGAATGTGCATTAAAGCACATGTGTAGACATGCCCTTTATGCTGACATGGGGATGGGTGTGCTGTTCTCTGCTGCAGCTGATGGAGATGAAGTATTTATATTATCTACCAACTGACTCAGATGTGCCAGGATACTACTGTTAGTGGTTTCTGCAGGCATCATGGCCCTCTGGAAAAGGTCAGTTTTTGCCTGTACTAAGAAAACTTTGTATGTGGCAACTGCAGCAATGCACCCAGAGGCGGTGAGGGGGTTAACCGCAACCCCTGTCTGGAGTGTGCTGATGTGACCCAACTCACTGAAGCGCTGCAAGCAGGAAGAGTGGGCTGCTCTGCCTGAAAGACAGAATTAGGACCTGAAGTGAAGGGTCCTTCAGCACTTTGTGCTCAAGGCTTACACAGAAAGTCTCACAGGAAGCCAGGTGCTGGAGTCCTGATGACAGCCCTTTGTATGTTAATCCTCCCCCCATACACACACACCTTGCTTCCTTCCTGCCTGTACACACCATACAAGTTGACTCCATCTTAGGTGTTGGTTGTAGCCATGTTGGACATGGGCAGATGAGATTCTTTGAGTAAATCCAATATCTTTTATTAGACCAACTAGAATACTTGGAAAAATTCTTCTTTGCAAGCTTTTGGGTACAAACACCCTTCATCAGGCAGAGGAAGCATCTTCAATCTACCAAGTCTCCATTTGGGCAGATGCAACCCTGGATTGCAAAGCAATGCAGACACTGATTGTGAATATTAGTGGTGGCAGCAAGGAGACACATCAGCTTGCTATGACTCATGAGAGAAAACAGCACATTGGAGGAATAAACCAAAGGCGAGAGGTAGGAGATACAGAGCAGACCGCGGTAGGTGCCAGAGAGTCACAAGATGAGTTTGAGGGGAGCTACTTGGAACGGACCAGAGACAAAAGCGCGATGCCTTTGTGCTGCTGTTCTCTGCCACGGTGTGTAGAGTTGTCAACCCCTCTTACACACAACTGGCACCTGGAACAAACACGGCGGCAGACAAGCCTTCTCCCAACAGCCCTAGTTAGCTTGTGCTCGTGGGAAACGTTTGCAAATGTTCATGAGAACTTTGCCCAAGGAAAATCCTAGCAGGAATTTCAGTGTTTCAGCCCTTGACCTCAGCAGACATTCACACTGCTTAGCACTCAGGCCTGAACAAACGATACTCCCATGCTCTTCCCAGCACTGCAAGTCAGAAGCAAGTACTCACAGCATGTCCCAGTTTTGCACCAGCTACCTGGGGCCTCTTGGTGCACAAAATACCTCTGTGTATGCAGCTGAGGTGTGCTACTCACCCGCCCAAATACCTAACCAGCTATCTATGCATCTCCCTTCCCGCCTGCATGCAACACTAATATTGCTAGCAAAGCTCCCCCACCACAGGAATGCAACAAAGAATGTGGTGCACACCCTCTGTCTGCTTCTTCCCCAGAGGCCTAACTTGGTTGCAGCCATGCAGCTGGCTCAATAAAAGATATCACCCACAAAAATCCCTGCATCTGAGGCATCAAAAGTCTTAAGTGGTTAAGAACCGATTATAACTACTCTCTCACTTCAATCAGGGTGCAGCCTGCTGAATCATTTGGAGGTCAGACAGGCAGATGAGGAATGTGGAAAGTGGACTGAGATGATAATACACAGAGAGGCAAAAGCAAGGCTGGCTGTGTGCCTCCCCGTGTCAGCTTGTGTTTGGATGGTTTTATGTATGAAGGTGGATTTTTTTTTGGAAGGCCTTGGATTTGTGTGCACCCTGGCATGTCTCCCCTCCGTCAGCTGGCCTGACCAACTGACATTGAAGAAAAGCTATTGGATTTCTCTTTGGTTTCTTTGACT
Organism: Crocodylus siamensis; assembly: GCF_052110815.1. Taxonomy (NCBI): domain Eukaryota; kingdom Metazoa; phylum Chordata; order Crocodylia; family Crocodylidae; genus Crocodylus; species Crocodylus siamensis. The sequence goes on from NC_143409.1 coordinate 2,410,096, forward strand.
CACTGGCGAATCAGCAGCAGGAAGAGTTGAGAAGTGCCCCTGGAAGTTGTAATATGCTATACCTAAAAGCACAACTGGGCACTTCTGCACGTGCACTTTAATGTGCATTAGCCTATTTTAATGCACATTAAAACATCAGATAAAAAAACCCTTGCTTTTTACTTTAAAATAAGCTAATGCACATTAAACATCACTTTTAAAGGGTGCTTTTTAGTTAATGCACATTAAGCCAGACTAATACGCATTTTTCTAGTACCCTACAATGGAGGTACAAGATTTAATGCACATTAACTAAAGCGCATTAAAGCATGTGTAGACACACCCATTTATGTCCATGCAGTTCAGGGTTCCTTGCCACTTTTCTTCCCTCCCTTACCCAACCCCATCCTGAGGCCAGTCTGGTACCCGGCTACTGCTAGGACAGCCTCAAGACTACCCTAATTACACCTAGCTGTCTATGGTTTGATGTCCATTCCAGCAAGGGAGAACTAGCTTTCCCTGTTCCTCTCGCTGCTCATACCCCAGATACTGGAAGCCAACTAGATGCCACAAAGGTAACACTGTGCCACCTAGGCGGTGGCCCATTTGTTCTGCCTTGGACAGATTATTCTGTGCCAATGATCTGTCCTTTCTTCTCTGTCCTTAGCTTCACAAAACCTTCTGAAGCATGGAAAGCATGCATGAATTGTAAGTAAACACCTTGGGTACAGCCACTTGTGGCCCCCTTGTTCTATCCATGCTGTTATGCAAATATTTGATGGACTCAGAGTCCTGAATGCAGCCAACAGGACATGTACATCTGGTACATCCATGCATGGCAAGGACAGAGAACAAATCAGAAGTGATTATGCTTCAGTGCAGCAGATAAACTTGAATTATCGAATCATAGCAGACGAGGGTTGGAGGGAGCTCAGGAGGTCACATCTAGTCCAACCGTCTGCTCCAAGCAGGACCAGCCCCATCTATGTCATCCTAGCCAAGGCTTTGTCAAGCCAGGCCTTATAAAAAACCCCAAGGATGAAGAAGAGGTTTATTTTTGCTGCCACATCTCACTGTCAGGTTCAGGAAGGACTCTCTTTGCCCTCTAAGGTATGAAGTAACCCAGGGAAATTCCAATCTTGGTTAAACCCTAATGAAGTCAGTGGCTTTTCCTGGTTTAACTGAGGGCAAAATGCATTCCCCTGTGTCTACAACTAACTGGGTTACTGGCATCTGCCTTAGAATGCTGCAGGAGGGTGTTAGGGAAAACTGAGGCCATTCATCTTTGACGCCGAGGGCAAGCTTTCCGAGACACATAATTCACGAGGGCTGGGAGGTATGCTGCATGACAGCACGCTAGGAGCTCAGGTAGCCCCAGAGCGGTGAAGCTGCATTACATTTAGACAGCTGCAGTCAGCATGAGGCTGACTGCCAAGGCTAGAGATATCCTCCAGATGGGAGGCAGAGCTCCCAACCACTGAAGACAACCCGGCCTCGGGCTGGGACCGTGAAGAAGCCATGAAGAGGGGGGATGTGCAGCTTTGGTCCTGATGGATGAATGGGAAAGCAGAGGAAATGCTCTGGAAGGACAGAGTGTGCACCGTCAAGCTGAGCTGCTGTCAGCAAGGGTGTTGGCTTATCGCTCCATTGTAATCCCAGTTTGTACCACATAGAGTCCAGGCTGAAACGCTTATCATTTCAGCTGACACCAGTTTCCCCAGTGATTACTGGTGTTTTATAACCTGTCCCAGCTGCCTACGGAGGGTTTAGATTGAGAGTGTGGTTGGGGGTAGAAAAGTAAGAAAGATTTATTGACTTAAGAAAAACACAACTACATGTAGTAACAAGACAAACAATGACAGACAAAAGCAATTCGCATCAGCAACTTATCGGCAGTCCCTCTGATGCCTGATACACAGCAAGCTTCTCTTTCCACAAAGTTCAGTGAGGTCAGGCGTCCCCAGACAACGCTGTCTGAGGGGTGCCGGGAAGGACCCTGGAATGCAGTTTTTGGGCTCCTCGAGGTCCACAGGCTCACTGATCCAGGCAACAGCTAACTAATCCTTTTCACAGAGCTGCATCTTTCTTCTGAATAGTTTCCAAATATTTCAGCTAATTTATAGCTTCTGAAGGAGACTGATAATGGACAACCACTTAGATTCCCTTTTTTCAACTGTCTATGGACTGACCAATAGCAGTACAAGACTTGCATTCCTTTGATAAGGTAATTTTAACTGCACCACAAGGCCTTACTACTTCTAGGCTTTGCTAAATTTACTAGGCCTTACTTTATACAAGGCCTCACTACATCTTAAACTATAATTAGGGTTTTAGCAGCAACTTATAGCTTAATATCTAAACAAATACAGAAAAACACTTGGTCTAATCTTCATAGAGCCTTCAGCAAGCACTTTTATCACACAGACACACTTTTGCCACATTATAACCTCCCTGGGGCGCTGCTGGCACGTCGGGTTGGCATTTTCGCTGCTTTCTGGCAAAAAGTGCCATGATGAACTGAGGAAAGTGCAGGCACCCACAGCCCAAAGTACTTGCTAAGACCGGCCCTGATAGAAACACACAGGCAGAGCCCTGCTAGCTCTAACAGACTTGCAATTTAGATGCAGTCATTCATTCACTTAGGTAAGAAGGTTTTTACACTGCAGTGCTCAGTGCGGGGCGGTCCTGGTCCTACTCGAGGTCCCTGGAATACAAATAAATTTGGGGCGTCTGTGCCTCTCAGCACCCAGGGCTGGGCAGGAAATGGTTGGGATCTAATACCTGCCTCCTCATGGCTCAGTGAAAGCAAAGGATAAAGGCAGAGCTGTGGCGAGATCTCAGACATGCTTCTCTCCGCGCTTTCTAGCACACAGCCAGACCTCCCAGACAAGATAACAATGGCACAGGTCATGGGTAGGTCATCCCTGAGCATCCACCCAGTCCTGCCCCTACCAGGTCCTTGACCGGGGAGAAGTGTTTGGCTGAGGAGAATCATCCAGCATCAGTGCTCCCCTAACTGCTCTGATGGAAACCCCAGCCATCCCTTTATACCATACCAACCCTCGCTGCTCCCATTACAACCTCCCCCCGGCAGATGGTATGACACCGGCGGTCTTTCATCAGAAACAAATGTCAGGCCTGATTCTGTGGCCTGTAAGCTAATGGGAGACTTTCCTCCAGTTTCAGTTCAGGACTACAGATCAGCCTTGCACCTAAAATACCATGGACCTGAGCTGGAAGAAATAATCATGTCTGATGTATAAGAAACAAGGGGCTTTTCCATGGGGCTACCAAATAAACCATTCAGAGTGGGGTTCACTGGCCCCAGCTAGAACAAGCCCAGGAGCACATCTCTGGAAATCAACAGCGCCGTGAGAATTCGTACCACCTCCAGCCTGGCCTTCCACACCAATGCTACTTCTCCCTTTCTTGTTTAATCCAGCGCAGCACATTCCCCATGAAAATCATCTTCTTTTTAGGTCAGTAATACAATTTCTTCACAAAAATCTGGAGCAGTGATACATAGAAGTGCTAACAGCCTGTGAGTGTCTCATATATCATCTGATTTTTCATTATTAAAGGATGGCGTGTGTACTTTGGAAGGCTGGATGAGGGAAAGGCAGAGCATATATGCTTTTACCTAAAGGCGGTGGGGTGTTTGGAGTCACTCACCCAGACAAGTGAAAAGTAAACACAAAAAATATTCTTATCTGGTTGTTTTGGACTATCTACGGTATTATTTATTCCAGATTGTCCCAATTCTGGTCCTTTTAGGAAGCTCAGCAGAAAAAAAAAGAAGGGCTGGAAATTACTGGAAGCTTTCATACAATAAAGTAGGTAAGGGGATAAATGGCTTAAGAACTATTTATAAAATCAGAGACTCCTAAGGGAGTCTAGAAGGGACATCAGGCTTCATCTCCCCCTTCGCCTGGTAGGGATACAGGATGTGCTGTTCCTCTACTGTCCCAGAGAGATGCCTATCCAGTCTCTTCTGAAAAACTCCAGTGAAGATGACTCCAGAGCAATAATAATCATAATCATAATAATCATAATAATAATAATAACTGATTGATAGTATTATCATTGTTGTTATATTGTTCTTATTATTATTGCTGCTGTTATTATCATCATCATCTAGAAGCCAAAGTAATGGGTCAAGATCTCACCGTGTTAAGCACTGCTCCATTTTCTTATGCAGGGACCGGGACTTCCCCACTGTGATGCCAGACGGACTCGAGGGGAAGGCCTCCAGACCTCAGGTTGGGGAGGACTGGGTTAGAGAGCTTGTGGAGGGGCTGGACATGTTCAAGTCAGTGGGTCCAGATGCTCTCCACCCCAGGGTGTTGAGGGAGCTGGCTGGGGTTATTGCAGGGCCCTTGGCATGGCTTTATGAGGGCTCGTGGTGCTTGGGCCAAGTGCTGGATGACTGGAAGATAGCTAACATGGTCCCCATCTTCAAAAAAGGGAAGAGAGAGGATCCGGGCAACTATAGGCCCGTCAGTCTTACCTCTATCCTTGGGAAACTCTTTGAGAAGATCCTCAAGGAGCACATCTGTGATGGGCCGGCTTCAGGGATGATGCTCAAGGGCAACCAGCACAGTTTCATTAGGGGCAGGTCATGTCATGTCAGACCAACCTGATTGCCTTTTATGATCAGGTCGCAAAGGCAATGGATGCAGGTGTCACCATGGATGTAGTCTTTCTAGACTTTAGCAAGGTCTTTGACACCATCTCCTACCCCATCCTTATTAAAAAACTAGGCGACTGTGGCACTGATGCCTACACAGTCAGATGGATTGCAGGTTGGCTCAAGGGTCGTACTCAGAGGGGGGGGGGGTGGACGGGTCATATTTGACCTGGGGGGAAGTGGGCAGCGGAGTCCCCCAGGGTTCGGTCCTGGGGCCTGCGCTGTTCAATTTCTTCATCAGCGATTTGGACGACAGGGTGAAAAGCAACCTGTTTAAATTTGCTGATGATACCAAAATCTGGGGTGAGGTGAGCATGCTAGTAGGGAGGGAAAGATTGCAGCAAGACCTGGATAGGTTACACGAGTGGGCTGACATAAACAGGATGCGTTTCAATACTGACAAGTGCAGGGTGCTGCACTTAAAGTTTCATAGTTTTATAGTTTCTAGGGTTGGAAGGGACCTGAACAGATCATCTAGTCCGACCCCCTGCCATGGCAGGAAAGAGTACTGGGGTCAAACGACCCCAGCAAGGTATTCATCTAGCCTCCTCTTAAAAACTCCCAGGGCAGGAGCTTGCACCACTTCCCTTGGAAGTTGGTTCCAGATCCTAGCCGCCCTGACTGTGAAGTCATGCCTCCTGATGTCTAGCTGAAATCTCACCTCTGCCAGCTTGTGACCGTTATTCCTGGTCATTCCTGGCGGTGCTCGGGAGAACAGGGACTCCCCCAATGCCTGCTGGTCCCCCCTGACTAGTTTATAACAGGCCACTACATCCCCACTCAGCCTTCTCTTTTGGAGGCTGAGCAGGTTCAGGTCCCGTTGCCTCTCCTTGTAGGGCCTGCCCTGCTGCCCCCTGATCATGAGTGGCCTCCTCTGGACCCTCTCCATGCTGTCCACATCCCTCCTGAAATGGGGCACCCAGAACTGGACGCAGTAGTCCAGCTGCGGCCTGACCAGTGCCGCACAGAGGGGGAGGATCACCTCCCCGGACCTGCTTAAGATGCATCTGTGGATGCATGACAAGGTGCGGTTGGCCTTCCTAACTGCATCCCCACACTGCCGGCCCATGTTCATCTTGGAGTCAATGATGACTCCAAGATCCTTTTCCGCCTCCGTGCTGACAAGAGGGGAGTTCCCTAACCTGTAGGTATGATGCCGGTTGTTCCTCCCCAGGTGCAGCACCTTGCACTTGTCTGTGTTGAAACCCTATTCTCGTCCGCCCACCCTTGTAACCTGTCTAGGTCTGATTGTAGCCTGTTGCTTCCTTCTAGTGTGCCCATGTCCCCCCACATCTTAGTGTCATCAGCAAATTTGAACAGGGTGGTTTTTACCCCCTCGTCCAAATCACTGATGAAGATGTGGAACAGTGCGGGCCCGAGGACCGAGCCCTGGGGCACCCCACTGCCCACGTCCCTTCAGGTTGGCAGTAGAAACCAGCAGCACACTTATAAGATGGGAAACTCCCTTCTTGAGAGCACAGAGGCAGAAAGGGATCTGGAAGTCATTATTGACTCCAAGATGAACATGGGCCGACAATGCGAGGTCACGGTTGGCAGGGCTAACCGCACCTTGTCGTGCATCCACAGATGCATCTCGAGCAGGTCCAGGGAGGTGATCCTCCCCCTCTAAGCAGCACTGGTCAGGCCACAGCTGGAGTACTGCGTCCAGTTCTGGGCGCCCCATTTCAGGAGGGATGTGGACAACATTGAAAGGGTCCAGAGCAGGCCACCCACATGATCCAGGGACAACAGGGCAGACCCTACAATGAAAGACTGCAGGACCTAAACCTGTTCAGCCTTCACAATAGAAGGCTGAGGGGGGACCTGGTGACTGTCTATAAACTCACTAGGGGGGACCAGAAGGGTTTAGGGCAGACACTGTTCCCCCGAGCACCCCCTGGCATGACAAGGAACGATGGACACAAATGATTAGAGAGTAGGTTTAGATTAGACATCCGCAAGAACTACTTCACGGTCAGGGCGGCTAGAAGCTGTAACCAACTTGCTAGGGAGGTGGTGCTGGCTCCTACCCTGGGGGTCTTTAAGAAGAGGCTTGATGACTACCTGGCTGTACTCAGTTGAGTCCAGTCTTTTCTCCCGCCCAGGAGGGGGTCAGACTTGAAGATCTACAAGGTCCCTTCCAACCCCACTTCAATGATTCTATGATAAGGATGAGCTACTGCCCCAAAGAGCTTACAAGCAAAGTGTATTAAATTAATCTAAAAAAGTCACCGGTAATTCTGGACCACATTAATAAAGAACCACCACAGAGTGGACACAATTGTTTGGGGGTCATTACATTAGCTGTTTGCACAACAAAGTTCAAATCCTGATTAGAGACCAGTGGAAATGGTCCTTAGCAGAAGTTAGCCTTTAGCAGACAGTTACCCACAGAACAAAAGGCCGAGACCTTCCCAGAAAAAAGATTTAACAGGTGCTAAGCATGGACAATGGAGTGATATTTTACAGGATATGCAAGGCACGTCTGCAGAGCTTCATGGGCTTTCATCTTCTCCAGATGAATCCTTAGAGAGCATAACAGCTAAGGACGAACATTTTTAAATACCAAGCCATATAATAACTGTACACAAATACCATCCCACATCAGCCAAGAAGCTCTGGGCAGGAGACCGTAAGCCTTTCTGTTGGTCTTAGAACAATTGTCACTATTTCAGCAGGGAAGCCCTTATTTGAACAAGAGCAAAACCCTTATTTTACTAAATCTCTGCAATTTTGAAAACAAACTCACTGCGAGATTTCATTAGGCAAATAACAGAAAGCCCCTGTGGACAGGAGGGATGTTGATTTCTGATGCGGAGAAATTTTTTTTCCCCAGCGTCGGAGACTAAAGACCTTGTCTGCATAAAGCAACCTGTTGAAGGCAACGCATGTTTAGAACAATTGAAAAATGGGAGTTAAATGCAGAACACATGTGCTCTCAGTGGCCTGAAGGAATGGAGGGCCTCATGGGGATGGCAGGGTTTATAGGAGATTGGATGCCAAAGGCTCTCAGTGTGGCTATTCCAAGAAGTGAGAGCAAGTATGCCCCCGTTACCCCTTCTGCTAGTCTGACCACACACCCAGCCTAATTATTATCCAGACACATAACTGAGCAAAAGTAAGCTTTTGAGTCCATAAAACCATAATCAGGCCATATATAACCCATGGCAGTCAAAACTGGGTTCTCTCACAAGCAAATGGGATACTGCTAGATTGCTCTGAAAGGATGATTGCGTGGAAAATTGTTGGTACACAGTGGGCGTGTCTACACATGTGCATTTACTGCGTAGTAACTGAAATGACGCCGTATGGGCATGTGTCTACAAGTGCATGCCTGTACTGCGCAGTTGACTTATGCCAACTCGAGTTAAAAATTGATACCTGCATGATGCAGGTATCAAATTTACACCCAATTAGTTACTACGTAGTAATGCACGTGTAGATGCCTTACTGCGCAGTAACACTGTGTGTGTAGACTGACTTGGGACTAACTTTAGTTCCAAGTCAGTCCACACACAGAGTTAATGCACTTTAACACCTGCAAGTGTAGATGCTGGCTTATTCTCATTTACTGCACAGTAATTTACTACTCAGTAAATTTAAGCCAAAGTAAACACATGCATAGACATAGCCAGTATGACCCCGTGACACAGGAATGGTGTGTTTGAGAATTGTGACATGGGGCAACTCCTAGCATTGCATCCATCACCAGCCCTCCCCTGTCCTGGACAGCCTGCCCACCCTCACTCACCATATCTTGATGTTATAATATTTGTTGTTAAAACGAGGGAGGCTACCTTTTCCCTTGCCCGATGCCCAGGGCCTAAATACACGGCTCCAACCTCCCCTTTACCATGTCCCATGCCTCACAGATGGTATCTGTAATTTGTTGTTCACTACCTTGGCCCAACTGGACCATGTTCTCCCCTACTTATGGGGCTCTCTTCACTATTTGGCCCCTACCTGGGGTTCGTCATTCTGCCCATCATTGGGCTCCTTCAAGTTTTTACCCTGCTCTGCCCTCAGTGGGCTCACTACTTTGCCCTCCCTGACCTTCAGATGATCACCGGCCTCTCTCTGCTCACTCCACACCTGTCCCCGCTACATGGGTAACCCACCAAGTTGTGGGGACTGAGGCTTTAAGGTGCCCCATCCCCGCCTTTCACTGGGGTGGCACAGGTGCAGCATTCCCTGGAGGCCACCCTGCCATAGGCAGTCCCACTGCACCATCCAACCCCAGCAAGGTATATTTTTAGGTCATTTCCAGGACCAGTGGATCCTCACAGCTGTGCCCTAAAGCCTACCTCATCTGCCCTACAGGTTCCCCTGTTAGGGAATTCATCTCTCTATGGCCTCCAGGAGTTATCAAGGACTCCCTTCATATATCCCCCATTGTCCAGGCCCTCACCCCTCATCTGTCATCCCTGCTATGTTAGGGACCTTTGGCCAACATGGCCCTGGCCCCAGGTTGGGTCGGTCAGGGCACCGGGCTGTCCATCGCTGGGTTCATCCTTTCAGTGAGCCTTAACAATTTTGGGTCACCTTGGACTGCTTGCCTCGACCAAGCCAGCCATAGTAAGTTAGTGGTTTGTCTGTCACCAGTCCCTCACCGCCATCACTCCTGACAGGCCTCCATAGCCCACAACTCCCAGAGCCCCTCAACCTCCTTCTCAGAGTCATCTCCCCGTGCTATAATTTAACTCCAAGCATGGGTCCCCTAGGCTGTCTCTTTCTTGCTGTTCTATTCAGGCCAAGGCTGGGTTTGAGCTGCATCCCTGCTCTCCTCCCATCTCTCACCCTGGAAAACCTGGGTCTGGGCAGGCCCAGGCTCTCATTCTAGCTGCATGGGGCAGCATACCAGCCTATCACTATCTTGGGCCTTCTCTAATCCAGCCCATCTGGGTGCAGCCTTCTCTATATTGAGGAACCCCTCTCGTTGTCCTCTGGAGCCTCCTCCTGCCCCTAGTAACTCCCTCTTTCCTCCTGTTCTCCCTTCTCCTCCTCAGGGAGACAAACTTCCCCTGCAGCTTAGCAGGGAGTAGCAGCCAAGCTCAACTGATGGTTTCCATGTGGTGTTACGGCTTCCCAAACCACAGGCTTCCCCTGAGCCTACTCCCTGGCTTACAGTGCTACCCAAGCCTGCAGCTGTCCTAGGTCTGTGTTTCTTCCAGGCTTACCCAGCTACACCCCTTCCCAGGAGAGCAGCCACTGCTGTTGTTTGTCTTGAGGGCTTCCCAGTTGCAATTGGCAGCCCTGCTCCCTGGGTCTGGGTTTATACCCAAATTACCTAGCTCTCCTCCCATCAGGTGGCCTCTTAGCCCTCAGATGACTGCCTAATTTTGCTTGCGTGCACCTGTCAGCTGTTCTGCAGCCTGCCAGCTTCCCTTAAAGTGGCACCTTGTGCCATGCCACAAGAACTAAAAATGGGATCAATTATGCAGAGACCCAACCTTGACACAGGAAACCAGAGCACAATGGCTACAGTGGCAGGGCCATGTCGAAAAAATGTACACCATCTGGACACCAGAGAAAGTGCTCCCTGGGGTGCCAGAGGAGACAAAGCTGCCTGGACAACCCAAAGATGGCTAGATGATGTAGTGTCAGCCCTACAGACATGAAATATGGACAACTGGAGGACCACGGCACACAACAAATGGGAATGGATGAAGATAGTGGAGGCCACTAAGGGTGTCTAGGGGCTATAGTGCTAATTTGCTTACATAGTTGAGAACAAAACACAAACAATAAAAGTTTCTCACCACTCAGAACTTGTAGATAGACAGGAGTTTAGGGAAAAACGACGATAAATTCAGCTTCCGTAAAGAATAGTGGAACAGGCCCAAGACAGACACAAGTTTGTCCCCACTCCTGAACAGGACTCAAGAACTCTCCTCTGTGATGTGCAAGCTCGTTATCAACACTGTAAAGGATCTTGTTTCCAATCTGACTCCCTATATTGCGGCTGGATTTTAGGGGTCCCTACAAAGTGGCCGTGACCCTATTCACTACTGCAGCATTACAGTACTTGGTGGGGATGGCTTGATGCTGCTTTAGGGGCAACAGGATGTTCCAAAAAGGTAGTGGCCTGTGTTGAATTCAGCCCACCCAATGTAGCCAAAAAAGGACAATTATCACTGGATTCCAGCCAGTTCCTGTTGTCAGTGGTCAAGTCTGGACTGGCAGAGCCGCCCACAGCTGCTGTAACAGCTATACCTCCCACACCCTAGGGAGGCAACTTTTTTCCCTCTAATGGCCTCAGCAATGCATTTTTCACTGACAACCCCCATTTTGGAGCTACCAACCAGGTGGGAGTCAGGCCAAGTTCACCTTGGCTCCAAATTTTGCTTCATGCTTTTCTAAGTGGCCGTTCTCATGAATATGTTGAGGTGAAACAGAAGTCATCCTTCTTCCTGGCATTCAGCGTAGGCTTTTCTGGTTCTTTCCCAGACCTAAGGAAGTCTGGCTGGCTAGGATGATCAGTTGGGAGTGGTCCTGCTTGGAGCAGGGGTTTGGACTAGATGTGACCTCCCGAGATGTGACCCTCATTTTCTATGATTCTAAGGGCCTTTTGTGCCTAAAAGTTGTATAAAGTATCTCCCAGCTACAACACTGGTCCAAGGAACGTTATTTCCAAACCAATCCTTCTCCATCATTATCTAACTGTGAACTCATGCATGGGTACACACTCCTGTGGGGTAAAGCAGCCTGAAGAGCCTAGTAGCATGTCCTGGGTTGTCTTTCATATCACTGGTGCCCTTGGCATGGAGCTACTTACAAGTCACCCAGATGGGGAAAAGGAATCCATCACAGAGCCCACCAGCCATCCCAATGCATGCAACACATCAAGAGCTAAGCTGGTCACGTGGCGGCCATCCACTGCAGGCCCCTTCTTTCCCTGGTTCATGTAGAGAAGTCACCTTTTTAAGGAATAGGAGAGGCATCTCCCAAGGGGATTTTGGCTCCATTGAAGTCCGTTTCTGCTCCCACAGACCTAGCAAGGTTTGGGCCTGGTTGACCTTCTTTGCTGGGCTAGAGGATATGTGGGACGGGAGGTTTTGCTTTACACACTCACTGGTCAAAACTGCTGGTAGCACTGCATGAGGTTTCACCCCAGGGACCCCCACAACTGCGACAAGCCGAAACCCAGCAGCCTCATGATGGCTGCTCAGCTCCTACCCCAGCATGATGCAGGGTCCATCCTTCCCAGCATGGGGCAGCCCTGAGCAGGGCTGTGCACCCAGTGCCTTGTGGGTCCAGGCCACTGGAAGACTCAGGGTTAACAATGCCCCATTCACCGCGATTCGGAGCATTATTTACAGCCCCTGGATCCTTGAGGGGAAATGTGCAGCTGCGCCATTAAGCACAGACAAAAGCCTTTAAACAGGCGCAGTCAGGGATATTTACAACCCAGGGTGGGGAAATTTGGGGCGGAAGCCTGAATGCATGGTCTGAATGCAAACCTCCAAGTGCTGCCGGGGGTGTGCAAAGCAGCACTTCTCCGGGTCACCCCTGCACGGACCGTGACACCAATTTGCTGCCCATCACTCCAGAAGGAGACCATCAATACCAACCTGGACCCCTTCGTTATGCCATCATTGAGGCCCTATTCCACCCTCGTCCCATCAAAGACTACAATATTCAGTCCCTCACACAGTCTCTGGGATTGATTCTTTCATTAACTTCTCTGGCTGGATAAATCAGAGGTAATCTTTAAAAGGTGGCCCAAGCATTGCAGGCCAGCCTGCTGCTGGCTGATTTAAATGGAGGCCTGAAGATATGAGCCATGATTGTGGGGAGGGAGCGAGGTCTAGTCCCAATTAGTTGATCTTTGGAGGGATAATTCCTCATCTCTGTTAACAGTAATTGAGGCCCACTTACCAGATGGAGTCGACTGGCAATTTCTTTAATGGGTGGCAAAAATGAATATTCTTCCAGCGCGACTCTATCCCAGGCACATGTTTCCCATTAGAGAGGGCAAACGTGCCAGCTTGATGTATGCATAAAACCTTTTATTGGTTTCATTTGGGGCCCTGAGTGCACCTGGCAGTGAAGGGATCAGGGCAAAATGAGTCCTTGTTTCTCTGGGTGGAGTTGCTGACCCCCCACCCCACTTTGCATGCCCATTGTGCTCTGGTGGGAGCACTTTTGCCTTTTCTTGAGATGCTGAGTGGAGAAGTAATCCCCGACCCTTCTCCCCTCAGCAAAGAAACTTGGCTGCTTTTGCCTCAATTACAGATAATACGAGAGGCCAATTGTGCACCGCTGCACTTGCCAGCTCTGAAATACTAAATGGTGTGGGAAGGGAGAGAAGGATCGATATAAGGCACCCTTTATCATGGCTAACAAGGCATTTCTGCCCTGAGATTTCCCCGGGGAGAAGAAGCAACTTCCCATTCACAACAGCAGAAGGGGGAGTTGATGCCTCTTGCACAGGGCAGGGACATGAGGATTGATCTAGGGTCTCGGTTTCTGTTTGTGCATGCAGCCTTTGCTGGGAACACCCAAACCTGAAGCGATGAAACGTCCCGTATGGGTCCTTCAGAGTGAGATCAAAGGAGGTTTGCACCAACCCTCCTTCCTGAGGTTAATCATAGAAAATAAGGGTTGAAGGGACCTCAGGAGGTCACATCTAATCCAACCCCCTGCTCCAAGCAGGGCCAGCCCCAACTAGATCAACTCAGGAGCACCTCCACTGAAGACACTGGAGTCATACCCCTACACAAGGCAAGTGCCCAATGAGTGTGTCTTATGATTTCACTTTGAGCGTATGGCCAAGACCCTGGGCCACCCTTGGTCTCATCTCCGCTAGTTGTGACCCATCGCATCCTATGTACAGTACAAGCAGGCTGGGAGCAGCAGAAAACATCACCCCAGCATGCCGGGAGCTGGCAGTCGTTTGCCAAGGAAACAAGCCACTGTTCTGATGCAATTCAGGGTAGACTATGGGTTGCTCTAAATTATTCCAGAAGCAGAAGGGACTCAGTGATTAGAATCATAGTCATAGCAAATTCAGGCTGGAAGAGACCTCAGGAGTCACATCTAGTGCAACCCCCTGCTCCAAGCAGGACCAGCCCCAACTCCATCATCCCAGACACAGTTTTGTCTAGCTGGGTCTTAAAAAGCTCCAAGGATGGAGACTGCACCACCTCCCTGGGGAGCCTGGTCCAGTGCTTTACTACCCTCCTGGTGGGAAAGTTTTTCCTAATATCCAACCTCAACTTCCCTTGCTGCAGCTTGGCCCATTGCTCCTTGTCCTGTCACCTGCTCCCACTGAGGACAGTCTAGCTCCATAGTTATAAGGCGAAGAACTGGTAGAAAGGTAAGGTAAAACTGCCCCATCCTCTCAGGTACGTGTAACAGAGCACCGTGTACCAAAAGGCTGAGCCCTACCCATGGTAAGGCTGCACTTCTTCCTTTCTTTAAGATCTTCTTTCCCTCCAGGCGCTTGGATGGTGAGCGGTTATTTGACTCTATAGAGGACCGACAGCGAGCATGTGCCGTCATGAAAATGAGACGCTTCCCAAATTCCTGTTAATTCTTGCACTCAACCTTCATAGTATATGTGGTTCGGAGACTGAGCAAGCACAGCCTCCCCGCACATGGCTCAATAACAGCTTGAAGAGCGAGATCTTCCGATGCTCGTGTTGTCATTACATGAGATTAATCAGAGGAGAGGAGAAGAAAGTGAGAAATCGGAGACTATTTGGGGAAGAGATGGGAAGGTGAGGAAAGGTCGTCACAGAAGACCAAGGACACTCTCATCGGAGGATCTCTGAGCCCATTAACATACTTCGAGAGAGACTATACTACCTTCCCCTGGGAAAAGCCGTCTTTTAGTCCATGAGTGACCTCCCGTGACTATTCAAGTGGGCATCAGCAACTGTTCACCGAGCAAGAGCGACGGAAGATGCCCTAAATTGATTAAGTTTTGTGTTAACCTTACGAGCCCTGCCTTACAGAGGAAACTGAGGCACAGAAAATGGTCCATAACTTGTCCAACCCACCAGTGTTGGGCCTGGGGATAACTGCTGGACATTCCTGCTCCCAGAGCCTTGCTTCAATTAACTATCCTGACTCCTCTCATTAGGGAGAGGCAGGAAATGGCAGCAGGCTGGACTGTGAGAAAGTCATTCTCGAAGGGGTTTCAGAGGAGCAGAGTGCAATCTAGGGAGCCAGGAATTGCATTGATCTCGTTCCCCTTGAGGAGAGGCCCATCTCACCCAGAAAGCAGGATCCCTTAGTTAATGAAACATCATTGATTTGTCTATATTCACCTTGTTGCTTGCAAAACCTGCCTTTCTCCCCTCCTCCCATGAGACCAGTTAAGAGCGGATCCCTCCCCGCTCCCCCTACACCAGATGGGCTATCGACAGTGAAGCATTTCCTCTGGAGAGGATCGTTTTCCCGCTAGGACCTGAACGACTCAAAAATAAATAAATAAATAAATAAATAAAACCCTGCTGAAACGTCCTTGGAAAATGAAACGCAATATGGAAATCCTGTAACGAGGGCGTTCGATGCTTTTTTGGGGTGTTCCTACTAAAATGAAGGTACAAGCCACGCTGTACAGCAACCCCTGGTCCCATTCTGAAAAGCAGTGAAATCCGGGGGGAAACTCCCGTTGCCTTTGATGTGGCACCGAATCAAGCCTATGATGCCTTTCCCACCATCGCAAGGTGTGCCCCTCTACCATCTCAAGGTCGCCCGTGCCGTATTTTTTACGCTGTTGTGTCCATCATTGGAAGAGGAGGGGTTCTGGTTTGCAGCGACTCTGCTCTGAAACGCACAGCAATCCCCGCCTGGCAACAAAAGGGATGTTTTTTTCTTTTTCTACTAAAACTGTGAAAATGCTATTCAAGGGGGGGTTTTATGCAGTTACTGAGAGCTGCACTCCAGCCAGCAATTTTCCTCTAAATGAGTGTGACAAGGACATTCTGTCTTAAATCAGCCGGAGTAGACTTTGCTTGGCTACGCCACTGACAGCTCGATGGGGGCTCAAATTTATCTTGTACTCACCTAGAAAATGAACTCAGTGGGCTGGATTCATTAGCAGGACAGGTAGTTCCTCTCCTCTCCATCTCCTCTCCTCTCCCCTTTCCCCTTCCCTTGCCATTTGCCGGCTGAATTTACCACTCGTAACCATTATCCAGCCACTTCTTCACATTTTAACAAACAGTCTCCAGGTCATTTTTAATTACCACTGTATTAAAAAAGCCGGGGCCTTTCTGAGGTGCAACCATCACACTTTAGCCATCTCCCAGCACACCACAGAGAACAGGCTGTTCAAAGGAAGGCTGGGGCAGAAATGATTTTTGCATCTCATGAGAAATTTTAGCATTTCCAAAACTTTCCTGTTTCTGTTTTGGGTTGAAACCTGGATCTTCCAAAGTTCTTTGCGGAAAGCATCCGTGAGACAGAGTGAGGGGCATGTCTTCATAGACTTTCACAGACAATGGGTAAATCTGACATCTAGACGTTAGGGCTCACTCAACCCAGAATACTTAGCAGCACGCTGGGATCAAGGGATCGTCCTTCTCCACCTCTCCTGTTGGAGCTCTTTCACTTTGTGCACATTGGTAAATACCCATTGGGCCACAGAGAGAGGGTAGCACTCAGGGACTTGCTCCTGGGTCTCCCATAATCCAAGGGAAACACGCTGATCACTGAACTCTTAGCTCTTGAGGGTGGATCTCACGCTCATGTTTTGACCCCAAGTTTCCAGAGAAACCACTGTGAAAAGTCTGGTGAAAAGTTTTGATTTCAACAAACTGACATTTTCTGACCAAAAATACGCTGTCCTAATATTCCTTACCAGCTCCAGTTCCAAAGCAATGGGCAGGTGATGACTGCAATGGAGAGAGATGCCATTTATTTCAGATTGGAGGGGGGAATATCCTTCTGGACCTGTGCTCTGCTTGGAGGTGTTTAAGACCTGGCTAGACAAAGCCTTGGCTGGGATGATGTAGCTGGGGCTGGTCCTGCTTGGAGCAGGAGGTTGGACTGGATGTGACCTCCTGAGCTCCCTTCC
This sequence comes from Crocodylus siamensis, assembly GCF_052110815.1. Taxonomy (NCBI): domain Eukaryota; kingdom Metazoa; phylum Chordata; order Crocodylia; family Crocodylidae; genus Crocodylus; species Crocodylus siamensis. The sequence goes on from NC_143409.1 coordinate 2,426,790, forward strand.
ACCCTCATTTTCTATGATTCAGCCTAGAGAAACCGCAGAACTGCTCTAACACAGGCTGGCTGGAGCAGCGACCCCGGAGAACAGCATACTGTGGCCACAGTCCTTCACGCCGATACTATGCAGAGGGCCTGGCTGACTTTACACCACTTCAGGACTGCACCATCAGATGAGGATATTTTCTCCTTCGTTCCCAAATACCAGACAGTGAACCCAATAACACAACACACTCAAGGTTCACTCCAAACCCTGCTAAATGATGGCAGAGAGTGTTGCTCACTTATATGCACGGCAGAAATCAAAAATGACTAGGTGTGCTGCTGGCACGGGACCCCATTAGCAGACGAGGCTGCAGAGCCTATTGCAAACTGAAGTACACTTCCCACCGACGGACGCAGCACTATTGCTTCCTTCCATGCAATCCCTACCAGGCTTGTAGTGCCTCACGCTCTCCCCAGCCACCACAGATGGGGGGATCCAGGCCCCAGGGCAGAGAGGTGACTCAGAGGACTGCATTCAGTAGAGTGAGGTGGTGATAACGAAGGGATATAACGCGAGATGACAAGGTTGCTTGTTTGGAGCACAGCGGGCAGTTCTGAGATGGGTTTCATTGAAGGAGGCTGAAAAGGTGCAATTCAGGTCTCGAGGAAGATACTGAGACAAAAAGCTGGACACTGTGGCCTTTGCCATTTCTACACAAATCCATTTTGAAGAGGGGCAGGACTCATCCCTGCATTTAGTGCAGTCACAGTCAGAAAACAAAGAGGTGCAAGGAATGAAAAGATGGAGGCTGCATAAAATGAAGGCTCCTTGGGGCCTGGACTGCCCCTGAAATGGTGTTGGCACAGCACCCGGCGTGCTTGGGCCCATATCCTGGCACCTACCTCAGAGCATGAAATAAATCCCCAGGCCTACACGTGACTCAGTCAGAGGAGTCCTACCTAATTCTAACCCCCCAAAGTCTGTCACGAAGCGGTTGTGATGCTCCAGGGGGGTCCAGTTTTTTTTTTACACAAAATGTCAATAGGTAATTCAATTAAATACAAAACCCACAACAGGAAAAAAAACCACACAAAAAGCTCCAACCCCTTGTGCCATTCAATAGCAGAGTGTTGTAGCCAAATACTCACGAAACGACAGATGAAATTCCAACTCGGGGGACACAGCCCCGAGGGTCCTTCTCCTACCAGGAACACATCCACAGATTATTGACAGCAACTTGAGAAACCAGCTCTCTTGTAGGTATGTCCTGGTGCTATTCGGTTAGGTACATCCTGCACCAGGCCAGCGGGCCAGAGCTGCACGCACAGCCCGGTGCATGGACTTGGTGTGCAACCTTTACACCTTGGGGGGGAGGGAAAGACAAGGGGGCATATGCAGGTACTTCCAAGCCAGCCCAGCTATGAGGATCCGGCTCTTTGCACAGATCTGCACTATATCCTTTACAGAATGTGCCGGGGACCTCCCCGAGAGCTCCTGGCGCTCACAACCGGTATCAAGACAAACGATGGTGTGTAAGCTAATCACAGTGGATAGCACTAAATCAAAACCGCTGCTGTTGCCACACAGGAGAGATGGAACTGAGCCATAAAATTTAGCTATGGGTCTGTGCTTCCTCTAATTTTGGGGTGGTCCGAGGTGTTATTCTCTCCTCATTTCACACGTATCCTATTTGACGAGCATCAATCAAAGGTTTAGTTCTCCGGGGGGGGTGGGGGTGGAAAAGGAGGATGCGTTTGGAAAGCAGCAAAACAACTTCGTTCTTAAACCTCCTTAATGTTGCTCTGAACATCCTACATCAGAAATCACTCTAGAGAGCATTTAGATGTGCTTAGCTGATGATAATTTAAGCTTATAATTAAAAAATGATTTATTGACAGAAGCTTCAGTGGAAAGAGATGTTCGAGTTTCATGAACAATCTCCAAAAGTCCTTATTTAAATCCCTTAGACTTGAGTGCTCTTTATAACGAGTCCTAATACCTGCAGGGGTGGGGTGAGAAGGAAATCTTTGTACCTACTAACACTTCCCAATGGGGATAAATGCCTTCTCAGTTAATACTCAGATAGGATGGGAGCTAAGAAATCACTTTAGAGTTTAGTGCTTCATCAACCATGCTCTTAAGCACAGCTTGTCGAGATTTCCCTGTCTCACCAAAGGAAGAAAAAAACCCAGCAAACAAACCCAAGCGTCCCAGCTCCCCTTGCTGTAGACTGCATCTGCTGTTCCCCCTATAATCCAGGAAAATGAGATGGATATTAAAAAAATCCATCCTCGCTGTAGGTAGAACAAGGTATTTGAGGATCTGGAAAGGGAATAAATAGAGTCTATGGCTCCTAATTTCAAAAGGCATTCCTGGTGATATGAGCAGGAAAACTATCACTACAACAAAGGTTTCACTTGGACATTTGGAAAGGGGACCTGCCTCCCGAGAAGAGAAGGACTGACTCTGTCTTGGGGGCCCTCAGCGTCTAGCTAACAAATCCTTTGGGAAATCTCAAGTTCCTTATTGGACCCCATTAGGGACAGCATCCCTAGATTTCATTCACATGCTCCAGGGTCACAGTCTGGACCTGGACTAATTCCAGAGTCATGGGCTCAGCCATGCCCCACCAGCTTGCCACCATTCCCATATACTGCAAACCTGGGATCTAAACAGGGACCTTTCCTGACTTGCCTCCATACAGCCTAATCTTTTCATTAAACAAGGGAATGCAGCAAGCAGTTACTTGCTGCTGCCTGAGCCGGGTGCCTGAATGCAAAAGGACACAAACCCACCCAGCAGCTCTGCCCTTGGCTCTGCTGCAAGAGGCACGCATGACTCGGGAGTCCAGAAGCAGCTCAGACACCTAGGAGGACGAAACCCGGAGCTCTGAACCAAAGCCTTAGGTAATTAGTTAATGCTGCTCTGGGGATTTATAAATGGGAAAGACCAGGATTTACTGAACCCTCCTGGGCACCAGAAACATGATAGGGCCCCAGCTATCCCTGCATGCCCATGGTCTGCCCTCCTCTGAGCAACTGAAAGGATTCTACCCCCTAGCTCAAAGGCTGTTCACTCAGGCTTAGGTCTATTCCTCAACCCATCCCTGACTCAGAACATGCTCAGTGGGCACGTCTACACAAGATGCTTTAAGGTGCATTAGCCTAAATTTAAGGTGCATTAGGGCACAGGTCTACATGTGTGTGCCCTTAATGCAATTTAAAAATGGTGATTTGGGGCTAATCACGCCTAAATTTGATACCTGCAAATGAACACCTGGAAATGAAATTTGATACCTGCAAAAGAAACAAATGCAGGTATCAAATTTAGGCGCAAATAGCTAAAGTGCATTCACGCACATGTAGATGCATTAAAGCGCGTTAATGCTGTGTGTGTGAACGGACTTGGGATTAACTTTAGTCCCACATCAATCCATACACAGCGCGCTAAGGCACTTTAATGCCTGCACAGGTAGATGCCTGCCTAAACCCGCTTAATGCGCATTAAGCTAATGTGCATTAAATTTAGGTGTGCTTAAATACACGTGTAGACATGCCCAGTCTGTACCAAGTCACACACTGCCACTGAACTTGTATCCTACTGCACTGAAGGTGAAAAGGAAAAAAAATCTCCAAAGACTGATGAACACGGTGAAGCCAAGAACCTTTGTTCACGTTCACGAAGCTCAACAGAGCTCCACCCACTCACCCCAATGGCTTTTCTGGCCTCATAGATGAAGATGGACCAAACACCACTGAAATGAGGACTAACACTCAGCATTATAAGACCAATCAATCCATACAAAACATTTGAGGTTGCACAGTATTTTTTTTTTAATTATTAGTGGTGTCATGAGTAACTCACTGTGTGTCTGGTCCCCGTTACACAGGACACAAGTCATAAATCCTACTTGCTGGCTGCCTGTAATCCAGAATGCGGTCTTTGTCTTGTCAGCATCGGGACCTTTAACCTCTGACACTATTGTTCCGATTATAATTCCAGAGGAGGCCTCCAGACCTCAGCTGATTTTATAATCTTTCAGAAAAACAGTGGAATAATGGAATAAACAACTACAAGCAGGAAAACAGCATCGGCAAGCACACACACTTACATAAAAGTGTTAGGTAAGCAGTGGAAGGGAAATAATATTGCCTAGCTCACCTACTCATTCGTCACCATCTTGCACATTAGAATATCTGATAAGGTGTAATGTTCCTGCTGACGTATTAAGAGAAATGACGTGCTGGGTTGTTTGTAGGTGGATCTCTTGATTACTGTGCCATTGCACAAGCTTTTTGCATATGTCCTGCTTCACACTATCACATTACCTCCTGGATATCTAAATGCCCATCTGCAGCTACAATAATGAGGAACAGGGTATATACACACCCTTTTCTTGTGTTTATGCAACAAGCTCTCACCTGGCTAGGCATAAACACTGGGGACTTCAGCCGAAACTGGCAAGTTTTCGACAGGAAAAAAAAATCAGCGTCCATGGACCTGGAGCACTCATCACTGATGAAGCTAGGAGCTACCTGGCACTCCAGATTAGAAAATGTAGTCCCTGAGTTTGGTAGGGCCAATAAACCTTGTTGTTGTGCAAAGGCATTCAGCAACGCCCGAGGACTAAAAGGGGGGTATACAACCAGTGGAAGGGAGGAGCTATCACCAAGGGGGAGTACTCCTCCTTGGCCTGTGAGTGTAGAAGGGCTCTTAGGAAGGCCAAGGCAGAGATGGAGTTCAGGCTAGCATCCAGGATTAAGGACAACAAAAAGTCCCTTTTCAACTACTTTGGGAGCAAGAAGAGGGAACCAGACGATGTAGGGCCCCAAGATGCAAACGGTAATCTTGTGGTTATGCCAGACAAGAAAGCTGATATTTTGAACAGTTTCTTTGCCTTTGTTTTCTTGAACAGGGACCAGGACATCCCATCTACCAGAGGTAGGGACAATCTCAGGGATAGCTCTGTCAGGCCTTGGGTCAGTGCAGATGTAGTTAGGGATCTGCTAGAAGGGCTGGACATTTTTAAATCTGCAGGTCCAGATGCCCTCCACCCAAGGGTGTTGAGGGAACTGGCAGGGGTCATCGCAGAGCCCTTAGCCCGGCTGTATGAGCATTCGTGGTCATCTGGCCAGGTGCCAGGGGATTGGAAACTGGCTAATGTGGTCCCGATTTTCAAGAAAGGGAGGAAGGAGGACCCAAGTAACTAGAGGCCTGTAAGCCTCACCTCGGTGCTCAGGAAGATCTTGGAGGGGATCTTCAAGGAGCACATTTGTGGAGGGCAGCAGGGGAGATCATGCTAGGGGGCAATCAGCATGGGTTCATTAAAGGCAGGTCCTGCCTGACCAACCTGGTTGCCTTTTATGACCAAGTACCTAAATCCCTGGATGATGGTGTCACCATGGACGTAGTCTTTCTGGACTTTAAGAAGGCCTTTGACACTGTCTCTCACCCCATCCTCATCAATAAATTAAGCGACTGTGGCATTGATGCCTGTACAGTTGGATGGGTAAAAAACTGGCTGATGGGGCACACCCAGAGAGTGGTGGTGGACGGGTTGTACTCAACCTGGTAAGATGTGAGCAGTGGGGTCCTCCAGGGCTCGATCCGAGGTCCGCACTGTTTAACATCTTCATCAGTGACTTGGATGAAGGGGTGGAAAGCAGCTGTCCAAGTTTGCTGATGACACTAAGATGTGGGGCGAGGTGGACACACTTGAAGGGAGAGAGAGGCTGCAACTAGATTTAGACAGACCAGAAAAGTGGGCAGACGAGACTAGGATGGGGTTGAACGTAAATAAATACAGGGTGGATTCCCTGGGAGAAGGAATCCACAGCATACATGCAGGCTGGGGGGCTCCCCTCTTGAAAGCACAGAGGCAGAAAGGGATCTTGGAGTCATGATTGACTCCAAGATGAACATGAGCTGCCAATGCCAGCCCGCAGCCAGCAAGGCCAGCCAGACCTTGTCATGCATCCAAAGGTGCATCTCAAGCTGGTCCAGGGAGGTGATCCTCCCCCTTTATGCGACTTTGGTCAGGCCGCAGCTGGAGGACTGCGTCCAGTACTGGGCACCGCACTTCAAAAGGGATGTGGCCAGCATGGAGAGGGGTCAGAGGAGAGCCACCCGTTCGGTGAGAGGGCAGCAGGGCAGGCCCTGCAAGGAGAGACCGAGGGACCTGAACCTGTTCAGCCTCAGCAAGAGGAGGCCGAGGGGGGACCTGGTGGCTGCCTACAAACTCATCAGGGGAGATCGTCAGCAAATAGGTAGAGCCCTTTTCTCCCCAGCACCACCTGGGGTGACGAGGAGCAATGGTAATAAGCTGATGGAGAATAGGTTTAGGTTAGAGATCAGGAGGCAATATTTTACAGTTCGGGTGGCCAAAATCTGGAACCAGCTTCCCAGGGATGCGGTCCTCACCCTACCTTGGGCAAATTCAAGAGGAGGTTGGATGATCACCTGTCTGGGGTCTTGTGAACCCAGCATTCATTCCTGCCTGTGGCAGGGGGTCAGGCGAGATGATCTGATCCGGTCCCTCCTGACCCCAGCTACTATGAAACTATGAAATGACCTCCTCTACACAGCTCTTTACATCAGCTCTTAACTCTCACCCAGTTCATTTGTGTGTTTTTGAATGCTAGCGCTGGGACATAGTGAAATAATGGCAGTTTGAGAAATAGAAATCTTGCTCAAACTTTTTTTCCAGAGCAAGACAGAAAATTAAAGCAAACACATTAGAAAAGGGGAGTGTGGAAGACTCTGCTATACTGAGAATAAAGAACAGGCTCTGCCAACAAGGACATCCATTTAAATCCAGGGTAACCTCCTTGCTTGCAGTTAACTCTGCTTTCTTACAGGAGTAACAGGCCAATTCTGCCCCTAGCCACTTTAACTATTCTCAGTCCCTTCTGCATCCTAAGAGGATGGATCCAGTGTCCTCCTTTTAAGCAGTTATAATGCTATTTGAATTGACATAGGCCAACAAGCTTCTTTGGGTAGATGCAATATCTTTGATTAGAGCAACTGCATAGTTGGGAAGAAATTCTTTGAATTGACATGTCGTCTGTAAAATGGCCACATATTCACCAGATGGGAGACAACACTGTATCCAAGTAAATGCCATTTCTTGCCAACAACACGCCCTGTATAATATGCACCTTGGTTTTGAAAGGTGGAATGAAGAAATAAAGATCCTTTCTTGTAATAATTAACTGAATTGCCGCAGGGAAGGAGCTCATTGTTCTGCCTGATGTGAATCACTACAGATTTTGCTTTCATTTTCACCCATAAGTGGCAGAAACTACTCTTACCACATTTCTCATATATAATGCACACTCCAGTTGCCAGCAGCTGCCTTTTGGGGAAAAGGTGTGTGGTACGTGAGAAAGTATGGGGTTTTTTTTTACTTGGATGCCTTCCCCAAAGGAATGCTGTCATGTCCTTCAATTATAAAATGACGCATCTTTCAACGTTTGCTTTCTTTCACCTGAGTTTGTAATTGCCTAGCAGGACTCCCCCCACCGTTTTTATTTGTGTGAATAATTAAAAGGCTAGGTTCAAACCCAAGTGACGACTGCAAAGTTTGGAAATGATTAACGAGCTGAGCCATATTGAAAAGCTGCCATTTACAAAGAATGAGGATGGCACATAATCCTCTTTTTTTTTTTTTGCCTTGCTCTTGTTTAAATCTGATACCCATCCATTAGAGATACACAAAGCCTCTCCCCCCGTGCTGGGGGAAGAGTGACTGCATTGTATGTGTGTCTATCATTGGAAAGCAGGTGAGCCCTCACCAATCATGTGTTTATTAGAGCTGACAGACTACGCCGAACAGCATTATTCACCCCGAGGTGTTACAATACTGATACACTGACAGGCAATTATCTTCACAGATAGTGTTAAAACAAAATAATTAATTGAAAGAACAGGCAAAAGAACAATGGGCCCTTACAACCGCAGAAGCTATTTCCAAAAGTATTCTGCAAATGCAACAACGTCGCCTCAGTGGAGCCATTTTATCAGCTTTCTTTTTGCCGCCTCAACACCGTTTTGGCACGGAGAGCACTTCATACGTTACTAAAGGGCAGCCCTAGATCATAAAAGCAACCACTTTCCAAAGCGTCCATAGGGACAGGGGAACGTATCTCCCCACGGGGGGTCAGGGCTCACTCAGGTTAGCATCAGTCCATTTACTTCTGGTCTTGGCCCTTAGGATACAGTGGATAAAAGGACATATTAAAGCAGTGGCTTTCAACCTTCTTTCATTTGCGGACCCCTAAAAAATTTCCAGTGGAGGCGAGGACCCCTTTGACTGGTAAGTGTGGGTATTCAGAGTCACGTTTCGCGGACCTCTTAGACAGTGTGTGGATCTCCACGGGTCCGTGGACCACAGGTTGAAAACCACTGCTTTAGGGGGGATGTAAGCCTGCCTGTGCAGGGGAGGGGGCGCACCCGCAGACACGTGCACACAGTATATAGACCGAGTACATCAGTAGTGCATGCTGGTTGCAGGAAAATAAAATATCATCTTCAACAGCCAATCCCTCATTTCTCTCCCTAGGCCTTGCTGTGGGCATCGTTCTGTCTAATTGACTCAAGAGCCTCGATGAATCGATCCCCACAAAACCCTTAGGAGAGAGGGATGTTGCCTCTGGACCATCCCCAGTTTAGGGCGTGGAGCCAAGGCTGAGTCTTGAGTCCAGACCTGAGCACAACTTTCCTGTATCCCACTGAAAGCGCTTTCCTGGGGCTTCGTCACAAGCCTGCCCAGAGGCGGCTCAGGGAATCATACTCATCACTTTGGCAAGTGAGGGTCCGAGAAGTCTTTTAATGCCGTCTCTCTCTGCTATTTAAATTAAAAATGGACAAAGTTTCATACGGAGCAACTACCCTCTGCTTCACAACAGTGATGCACAGGAGCGTAGCGAGGGCGGCCACTGAGCACCATTCCCTGGCGCTGACTTCGAAGGGGCCCAAGAAGAGCAGCTGCTGCTCAGGATGTGGAGCCTGCTCGCTTTGCTTCTGGGGATGCAGCTGTGAAGACCCCAGGCTTTTTCTCCATGGACCAGGGCGATAATCCACTGCCAGGAGCAAGACAGAGCATTGCATGCTGGGACACGCACTTCCCCCTTCATAATGTGAGGTTGGCTTGTACACGCTCCACGTGTTATTCAGATCAGGTGCAGCCCTCTTGCTGCCAATGCAAAATGTGAGACCCTCATCCCACCTTCAATTTTACACACAAACACACACACACACACATATTAATTATATACATATACACATATACATATACATACAACATATATACACACACACACACACATATATATACATACATACATATACATACATAAATAAACAAGCTCTCATCTGGCTAGATATGTATGTATGCATGTATGTAACTGAATATAAAGCAAGTGCTCCTTCATCTCCTCAGTCCCTTAATCGGTATCTTACAGTAAGATCAGCCCTCCTAATCCACACCCTGCTGGAAACAGTGTAATCTAGGCAGCCTGTAGCACTGAATTACCGGTAAACTTTAATTAGAATTTAATTTAGATTCAGAAGATAACTATTGCATGTTTGGTAAATACTAGTTAATAATTTAAGGCATATTTATTGAAGTCTGGGAACAATGCAATAGATAAGTATCAGGCCACCGTTAAACCTTAATAAATATGTGTTTAACAAACAATTAGCGTTTAATATACAATAGCTATTCTGTTCAGATTAAATTAAATGATTAGCTGAGGATGTACAGCATGCGAGTTCAAGGGGGTTTGTGGGGCATAAATGGAGGGTTTTGGGGAACAGCAGGAGATCAGAATCTCTTGATCTATTTGCAGGGTGTTGGTTGTCGCCGTGTTGGTCTAAGGACTTAGGCAGGCAAGGTTCTTTGGGTAGATGGGATATGTTTCCTGAGATATTATTATATTTATTATATTTAGTTGGTCTAATAAAAGATCCCACATCTACCCAAAGAACCTTGTCTGTCTCGATCTATTCTGCATTTCTGCTTTTGGCCCTTCGTGGGTAAGTGACAGGGGGAGGTGGCGGTCAGGGAAACTCACTCTCAGGTCTTCAGAGCCTAATGAAAGGTCCCACTTGCATCTGAGGGAAAGGTCTGGGTCAGCTCCTCTCTTACCCAGGTCCGTGTTTTCATTCCAAGGAGACACCAAGAAATGCCTCCGCCTGCTTGAGAGAAGCAAGGAAATAAAGGACTCTGCCCTCTGCCTGTCTGCAGCCTGAACGCCAGGAACGGTGCCTGGTGAACTACGTCATTGGTCTAATAAAAGATATCACATTTACCCAAACACCCTTGTCTGCCTATGTCCTTAGACCAACACGGCTATACCCAATACCCCTAAAACCCCTCCAAAGTGCTCAGGCACCCACCTCCCCATTTTGGCCATAAACCTGGGGCAAAACTGGGCCCACGTTCACATCTCAACCATGCGTTCTTAAACCGTAGGAGATTCAGTCCAACCTGTCTATACTATGCCAGAGCTGCCTTCATCCTCAGGATATCATAATCCTTTTGCTGGTGGTCTGAGCTGTAAGTAGTGCTTGATGTCTGTCTAAGCCGAAGAGCATTTCTAGGTACTGTATATTGAATTCAGCCAACTGCGAGGCAGAATATGAAACCAAAGCTGTATCGGTAGCATTAGAATGAAAGTAGGATTGTCACAAACAATGACCTTCTTTATCCTTTTGCATTTCATTCCCGTGGCATGAAGGTCAGGAGGAAAGCAGATTTATTAAAGCATAAACAAACTGTGTAAATGCTTATGGTAATTCCACTTCCGTTAAAAATATCGGTTATTTTTAAAGCTACTTTAAATTATCTCCTTTCTAATGAAAACTCACATGTAATCTGTTAGTGAGGGATGTCTGTTGAACCATGAATTATTCAAAGAAGTCTCTGTTCTGTTATCTAGAGTCTCTGGAGACTATTCCCCCCATTGTCCGTTGTGATGGGTCATTACGCACTCTGTGAATTTAATCTTTTAGGCTATCCAGAAGCACAGAAAAAATGTATGAATAACAATTTTCCTGTAATAACCTTCAACTAACCTTTCAACCAGAGTGAGTAATTCCAATCCTATTTTCACATCAATAGAAGAGTCAAAGCGAGGCAATTATCTCTTATCTGTTCCATAACCCTCCCCCTTTAATTTTTAAAAAGGATGTTAAAGTACTTACTGGAGGCAAGAAGAAAGGAGGCTGGAATGAAGTATGGGAGAATTTTGATGAACAGTGATAGGGGTGGGTTTTAGATAATTATTAATTTCTTCTTCTTTTTTTTTTTTCATTCCTCCATTTTTAGCCACACACCAGTTGCCTTGCTCGTGTCCTTAATGAAGGAGCTGGAAAAATACCCTTCACGTTATTACAGCTCCCTCCTTTTTGCCCTTGATCTGTTAGGAATGGCTTGCGTGGCTGGTGGAAGCATTTCTGCGCGGCGTTACAAAAGAGTCAGGGCCGCGGAGAGCAAGGGGCGACCGAAATAAGTTGCCGTTTGACTGTGACCATCTGATTCCTGTGGTCTCCGCGGGGCCTCCTTTTGTAATAACTCTGACCACTTGTCACAGGCACGTGAGGATCTGTTTTTGGGCAGGGGCAGGCCCTGCCAGTGACCTTCTCAGCCCCACAACCCTCCTTTCTGCCCACGGGGGCTCTTTTGGCCACTCCAAACAGATCACGCCGTTTCCTTGTGCCCCCCGTGAGCCTGATTCCAGTAACAAGATAATAGAAATGAGGGCTGGCAGGGACCTCCGGAGATCACATCTAATCTGACCCCCTGCTCCAAGCAGGACCAGCCCCAGCTCCATCATCCCACCCAGGGCTTTGTCTACCTGGGTCTTAAACACCTCCAAGGATGGAGACTGCACCAAATGTCTGATACCAGCTGCCAGCTAGACCTCGAGCCACGGATCACTACCCAGTGAGTCCAATGGTCCAGCCAGCTTTCTGACTTGAAATGGTTCAGACTACCTCCACCCCTCGTTCCCACTCAGGTAGCAGCAGTATCCGGTCTGAATGGTATCGCTGCCCTGTGACTGGAAGTATTCTCGGTGTGCTAACCTCCCAATGTACTGGAAGAAAGCAAAGCCTTGTACAACGATTTAGCTTGTGGCCCAGCCCACCTGGGACCCCAGGCCTGCTCCAGACTTGTCCCCAAAACTGCTTTCAAGCCCTCGGGCTCCAGCGGGTCTCAGAACCGATGCTGAGAACTTCCCGACTCTCCCTGTGCCTGAAGAAGGGCGTTTGTGCCCGAAAGTTTGCAAAGAACAATTTCCCCAACTATATAGCTGGTCTGACGAAAGATAATTGCATTTACCTAAATAAGCTCGTTTGCCTGAGAACTTCCACAGACCTTCTCCATCCTCCGCCTCTCCTTCTCAGAGACCCGCCACGGTGTCAAAGCTATGGAGGCTCCCAACTCTCCCTGAAATCAGCCGGGACCATAAATACCTCGGAGGATCTGGGTAGAAGTGAGCAAATAGAGGAATGAGCTGTGCTGGTCTCCAAGCTGCCACCAGACGACTGTTGATTGAAGTCCTGCTGAGGCGCCTCTACTCTTGTGCGGCAGTCCCTAGAAACCCAGTGGCTTGGAGAGCAAAAGCAGAGCTGTAATAACACCGGATACCCTACACGACTAGGCGATTCCCAGAGCACCTGGACAGGCTCCCATCTGCAACCACGCTGGGACCTCAGACATCCCATGTCCACTGCATGCCTACAGTGGTATCATGCATCCCCTATGCATCCTATCGAGGGATAGGCCAGGTGTGTCACACTCACCTGGCCCTGCAAGCCAACCACCCCACACCCCCTCCCCAAGATCCAGTGACCCCGGGGGCCGCTCCAGCCGGTTGCCATGTTCAGCACGGGTCCAAGAGCAGCCGGAGGGATGCTGTGCGCAGCAGTCCGGGAGCAGGTGCTGGATCTGACATGCATGGGACCCATGGACCCCATCCCCTTGCTGGACCCAGAGCCTGCTCCGTCCTCCTCTGCTTGGATGCAAGTCTAATCAGGGCTGCACCAAACCCGCTGTCCATTTTTTAGCCCCAGTGGTGGAAACCTGGAGCAGACACATCGCTCCCGAATGCCAAACCTACCTCTGCCACCCGCTTCTTGTTGCATAGACTCACAGAGCCGTGGGGCTGTCAGGGAGCTCCTGAGGCAGGATGAGCCCTGTCCAAACCATCCCAGACACATCCATCATCTAAACTCTTAGCAAAATGACACCATCACCCCTGACACAACACAAGACATCACCCCCGAACCTGCCACGTGTCAGGCCAGGGCACCACAGCAGCCAATGTCCTGCTATGTAAAAGGTTAATAAATGCTCAAGAGATCCCAGGAGGAGGGATTCCTTCAGCCCCGCTAAAGAAAGGCAAAACCCTTCCAGCTAGTCCTTTAAGCCACTCTCCGGTCTGGGAAGTGGGGATAGCAGTGCTTTACCCCCCGCCCCCCGGCTCGCAGGGTGAAGTAATGCAGGTGTCACTCTCTGTGCAATTTATAACCAGGCTCAAGATGGGTAATCGCAGCAAGATGCATTCTTGCAATGCCCAAGAAAGCAGGAGGTGGCCGGGTGCTCGGCCAGGAGGGCAGGCCACGGGCTCCGTGCAGCGAGGGTCGAGGGGCAGCCTAAGGAGGCTGCATGTGCCACGGGAAGGAAGCACTGGTGCAGCCCATCTGGTTTTTATTTTAGCTCATGCAGCTGGACACCGCAGCGCTGATGAGGAGAGGTCAGAGGTTTACAACGATAAGTGAGGAACGGCGAGGACTGCCAGCCTCAGCCTCTCCAGTGGGACCGTGGAAGGGCTGAACTCTGTGCAAAGCTCTCGGAGGTTCAGGAAGAGACGTTTTATTGGCACCGGCTGCTCAGCCTAGCAGAGCGACGCAGGGTTGGGAACTGGAGCCGCCTTTGCGGCGGCCCCGACTCAGGCCCCGGCTCTTACCGGCCCCGGTGGGCTCAGGGAAGCCAACGCGGTGTCCAAAGTGCAGAGCAGGACTCAGCACAAAGGGGACCCAGAAATCAGGCCTGCACCCTCTGACAGCCTGGCAAGGAGCCCATGGGCTCATGGGGGTCTCGACACACTGTAATTGCTGTAACTAGCTCCAAATTTGAGGGGAGCAGTAAATAATGGACCCACCACCTCCACACCACGGGCTCCAATGCAACTGAGCCAGCACCCTCTCATCTCCTGGGGCGGTGTACCATGCCGTTTGCTAGCCACGAGTCCTTCGCGTAACCCTAAAAAGGCCCTGTGTGCAAGCCCTACACATCCCATTGAGTTCGCTTTTGGGAAGCATTTGCTCTCCGTGCTTGGCCTGTGTTTCACCTCTCCCAATCCCCCGTATCTTGGCTGCAGTCCTGTAACTGAGAGGTCCGGGGGCTCCGGTGGGACACCTCCAGGATTTAACACTTCATTTCAGCGCAGACGGGTCGGTAGCGTGGACCAGTGTGAGAAGCACGGGAAGGAGTGTCAGACCTCACATCCTCCACAGCTGTGACGTGGGCCAGAGATGCAATCTAAGCAAGTCACTTCTCTCCGTGCCTCCGGTGCCCCGCGTGTAAAACACAGCCAATAAAAATAATGTGCAAGGTGCCGAGGGTCTTGGTTCACGGTTGCTTTTAATAGACTGCATGGTCCTAAGGCAAAAGCGCGGTTTAGGTGCAATGTGTGACTATAAAGTCAGAACAAGGCGCAGGCCTTACCTGCCGCTTGACTCTTACCCTCTTCAGGGCCAGGGCTCAGTTAATGTCGGCTGGCTCACACTTCGTGTTGCTCTCTGATATTTGCCTGGGGTATAAGTAATAAGCCCCCCTGGGAAGTCCTGACATCATGAGAGCCGTGTGCCCTACACTAGCCGCACAGCCAAGCTACTGGAGCAGCGAAAGCCTTCACACCTGATCCAGTAACCCTTTGTGCTCACCCAAAGGTAATTTTTAACACGACTTTGCCGTGGGGCTCATTTAAAACGTCTGCCAGGAAAACAAGGACCTTTGCTTGTTCCCTCAAGGTCAAGGTTGGACCACTGGCATAGAGAAAACTCCAGCTGCCCATCCCATCGCACGCACTTCCCCTGCCCCCGGCTGCTACCCACCTAAGAGGCTCCATCAACAGAACGGGAAATATCCTTTCCCAGCAAGTGTATAAAAGTGCCCCATTTGCACTTGCCATTTCCTTCAAGACCAGAGATCTCTCTGCAAGGATATGATGTGTATCGCTGGAGTTTTGCTACTAAAAGGCTTGCATCTGAAAGACGAGTGACCAAAGTATTCCTCTTAATTGGAGCGGTAATTTTATGGGCAAAACACCCCGTTGTTTTCGCACGAACGGCACCCAGGAAACAAGAGGGATGTTGCATTAGACGTTAATTGTATCCATGCTCAGGCATTTAGGGGAACGGCGAGGACGTCGCCAAGCTCTGCAAACGAGAGTTTCTGGGACAGCTGCCTTCAAGAATACTGGAAGGGGATGAGAGGAGCTGCCTGTCGCCAGCTGGCGTGCTCTTGTGCCCGCTATAAATGCGTGCTATTGTTCAGGCACTTTTTGCAGCAGCACCCGAAAGCCGGAAAAAAAAAGAACTGGCAGCTTGACGGCGAGACCAACAAACAAACTAATGAGGATGCTCGGTGCCGTCTTCTGGCAGGTAGCGCAGCTCCCTCGCTGTAATTAACCGTCACGGGGAGGCTTGCAGACCTGTCATGGAAACCCGCTCGCCCGCCATTTGCCACCGTGATTGAGCATAATGGAGAATGCAATTATCCTGCACTTACCCTGATAGGGTGAGAAAGGATAGCACTTAGCCCAGAGGAGTGGGCTGATTAAGGGCTCTGTGCTGCCCGGTCCATAGCTCTTCCCGAGACGTGCTGGGCGCCCCGCAGGGCCGGGGAGGCCAGTCCTCACCGAGGAGGCCAGGCCAGGAACAAATTAGGGTTGGACAGATTTGTCTGAAAGAGGGAAACGCTTTAGCAGCCTTCGCTCTGCCTCAAAGCCCTGAGCTTGCTGGGGACAGGATTTTCCCAGCCGCCTCCATGGGAAGCCCCTGAAATTCCAGCACGCAACCTCATCGCTTTGGCGTGCACATGAGAGGCCCCTATATCAAGTCCCCTATGCATTGCTACTTCTCAGGTATGCATCACACCGTGTCACTGTGACACCAGCTTTTGCAGAGGCCTGACCTGGCCTCACCACTGGGGACTGCGGTGGGCATCTCAAGCCAGACCCTCAGCGGGGGCAGATCAGCACCGGAGGTTAACAGAGCCACCTCAAATGGACCAGCTGACAATCCAGTGCTTCATTTGTCAGGGAAGCTTAATAATCTTTTGGGCAGGTTCTCCTTCTCATGATGCACACAAGCCTTGCCCGCAGCCTCCCGTCATCTGCAGCGAAGCCCTTTGCAAACATCTCCCAGCCCGTGTGCTCCAGCCCGTTTGAAAGTCAGTGCCTGGCCTGACCTCTCCCTCCATATATCTTGGGAAAGCCATTCAGGCTCAGGCCGTTTTCAGCGGCCTTTCCCGTGCCACTATAATGTACTTGCTGCACTTGTTCTGACATGTCTTGCTTGCAGCAGCGCTCGTCTAGCCAGCCAGAAACGCGCTCGTCAGGGTCAGCCAGGTCTGTGTGAACTGGATGCCAGTCACTCAGGAAAGATCCTTGTTCTTTTCGCTGTAGCAGAACAAACTTTTCAAAAGCCTTTTAAAAACAGCAACCAGCAGAGAGCAAAACGAGAGCTTTGCAAAGCCACGGATTTTCCACATTCACTAACAAAGTGCAAATGCCTACGGGGTGGCTAGCACGTCAGTCACGAGGTTGGTGAGCAGATCTGCTCGGCACATTTTATCATGCATATTTTCTGGGGAAACTATTGTGAATCTAACTTCCGGGGGGGGGGGGTGCAGGTCCACATTGAAGGCAGATTTGCACCTTACAGACAAACCAAAGTAGATCTATATTGACTTCAGACTAACTACATCTCTCTATCCACACAGGAACCAGATGTGATCATTTCCAAATGCGCCCAGTGGCACTGACACTCTCAGAAAATTAACACGAAGTCTGCCCTCATTGGGCCGTGATCGCTTTATACGAGTGGATGACCAGGATGGGAAGAATAAAATGTCCCGCAGCTATGATCCTTCAGGCTTTGGGTTTGTTTGCTGTTTGACTTTACTCAACACTCTTTAAAAGTGCTGGATTATGAACTCCAGTGGCACAAGCCCCGTGTTTATCACCAGCGCACGTATTACCATTGTGTGGCAGCTCAGACTTCCCTATGCCAACCTGCTAATGCGTCTTGAATTTATTTTAGCTGGACTAAACCGAGGGGGGAGGAGACTGAGGATGCTTCAGAAGAAAGATTCCCCCATCTACAGCCTGATCCAAGCCCATTCAGGCCAGTGACTCCCATGGGAGTGCCGGATTAGATCCGGAAGATAAAGGCCGGACTGGACAATGTTTTAATGCGCCCGCTCTATTCCACGGTAAAGGTAAGACTTGGAGGCCCTGCACACTACGAGGCATCCAGAAGGTGAAACCACCTCTGCTACAGGGGTCCTAATTCAACACACCCTTAACGATATGCTTCAGGCCATCAGAGACAGCAAAGCACTGAAAGGTTAAAATTTGGCATGGGTTTAAATGCCTTGCTGAAAGATAAATGCATGCACGTGCATGAGTGCTTTGTTGAGCATGGGCGTATTTTAAATAGCATTAAAAACAGAAGAAATGATGCATTGCTTTTTCATTCACATCACTGCAGCAATGAGACAGTTTGGGATTCGGGCATAGGTGTGACCAGCACAGCTCCCACTGGCGGAGCATGGCTCGGTCAATGCAATAAGCACTGCTCCATCAACCAGATTCTTCCATTTCTGAGCTCAACATAGCAAGTGTCTTGGAAGCGACACCTGCCTGCCACGGGGTATAAGCCAACTTTTAATTCACCGAAAAGGGTTAAGAAGAAAGGTCATCCCAGAACAGCCTGCTCTTCCCCCTTCCTCTGAAGCACCTGGCACCGTCTGAGCTCAGAGAGAGAGGACTGCAGGGGAGAAAGTCCTGTTAGACTGATCTGACATTTCCTTCTCCCCGAACGAACACACCCAGTGACATTTTCCAAAGATAAAGGGGCCAGTTGGGCATCACACTCTCGTTCGGGTCCTTGACAGCCTCCCCCTAAATGCGTGGCCGTTTCCCATGACTGAAGTCATCCAAAAGAGGCAGTTAAAGGCTCACAAAATCTTGGATCTCTCTGGTTATGCCTCTAGCCACATTAAATATAAGCTTGTACAAATAATAAAGTTGGATCAAGATCCAACACTCGGACTATAAAATTATGTGCTATCAATGACTACCTTTCCTCACGAGAAACGTATTTTATGTCTTTTAATGGCCTTGTTTGGCATTAAACGCCGAAGCACAATCGAGCGGCTTACGGCCAAATTTCCATTCAGACAGTCTTAAAAAGCGCGGTTGCGTGTCTCGGTTTAAGGTTGTCTGGATGCTCTGCCTCCAAACGTGCGAGGCAGCCGAGGTGCTAACAAAAGGTATGTCATCTTTCATTAGGAACCAGTAAAGATCGTGGGCTGGTGAATGATGAAAGGCCTACTTATATTATTTAGCTATCAACAGTGGTAAAGGTGAGTGCAAGAATCATAAACCGATGCCCTTCCTGTCAACACGGGGACAGCCGGCTGAGAAAGTCACTGGGGATAGTCCCAGCATCTGCAACAGATGGATGTCCTTGGGACAAGAAGGAAAATATGCCTGCTGCGTGCCGTCCAGTCCACCTCAAGCGTTTGCCAGCCCCGAAGCATCAGTGGAAGAGGAGCTGGATGTGGCGCAACTCACGGATAGCTTCTCCAACCCAGTCGAGCTACCACCTCCCAAGCGGAAGGAGCCTTCCGCTACCGGGTCTCTGCAGACCATCCCCATGCCAGGAGGCACGATTTGCCGGCACGGCTGCAACGAGGATAAAACGAACCCCACTGGTTGAACATGAAAAGCCCACACTAGTTAGCTAAGGGGTTGCTGTGCTTCCTTGATCCTCATCAGACCACCCACAAAACGGTGGAGAGCTAATGGGGAGGTAGGTTTTCTGGAGACACGGTTGTAGGTTCTTCCAGCCCAAGATCATGGCTGTCTCTGGGGGTCGGGACAGTGGTTAGACGGGGACATGTAGGTGCTGACGGATACCAGTAACCCTAATAGCTGTCTATGAGGGACCTCCTGGACTGGTCTTCTCCGGGCCGGTGGACAGGTGAGACGATAGTTCAGAAACAGCCGGAGTACAAGCCCCTGGTGCCAAGAGGGATGTGCCCTGGCAGAGTTGTTATTCAACATATTTCTGACTGTCCTGAGGAAGGGGAGGCCCGGAGGAGTGGCGGTGTGTCCTCATCGCTCAACAGCAGTATTGAGGTGATGCTGTTACCGTGATGACCCAGGAGATGCGCAAAACTTCTTGCCGCTGTATTCGTGACGTGGTGAGGCGTGCTGGGCCAGCATCTCATGCTAAATCTGTGCTCAAGAAGCTTGGGGCAGAGCAGGGGGGAAGGCACAACTTCAGTGACAGGGACACACGGACGGATTCTGCATTCGCCGTGACCCTTCCCGAGGACGATCCAGGAGTCTCTGTGCACAGGGGAAGGAAGGGGCTGGCTCCAATTGCAGCAGGGTTCAAAAGCACCAAGCAGGCACGTGTATGTTGAAGAACAAGAGAGAGGATACACAAGGCATTGTAATGCTGCCTCCTTCCTACACCCATGCATGGAAATCCAGGAGTT
This sequence comes from Crocodylus siamensis, assembly GCF_052110815.1. Lineage (NCBI taxonomy): Eukaryota > Metazoa > Chordata > Crocodylia > Crocodylidae > Crocodylus > Crocodylus siamensis. The sequence continues at coordinate 2,446,573 of NC_143409.1, forward strand.
CAGTGACACTTTCCTGGCTCCGTCTTTGTACCTGGCTCCACCACCTGCACGCTTTCCCCCTGGGTGGCCGCAGCAGACGGCCGGGGAGAGGGAAGACAGAGCTAGACACAAGCTATTCCCTCTCCCACCCCTTACTGAAATACAGAGGGTTATGCATAGTAGGGGAAAAAATACACTGCATTGCCTTTCATTGTTACCCTCGTAACAACTTGCTCAAGAAATATTAGAGCAACACAGCAACCCGCTCCATCCTGCGGGAACATGCCTGCTGTGCTTTGGGGCCGATCCGCGCTGTACCTCGGAGCACTGTACAGCCCGCTCGGTTCAACACGAGCAAACCCTTTGCTCCTGGGGCTGCAGGCTGGGCACTCGCTGCTTTATTTCCCCGCATCAGCAATGGAGGTGGGGAAAACTCCCACTTACCCAAACAGGTAGGAAAGGGATAGAGCCTGGGTCTATCCCATACTGCTCAGAAAACCCTCTTCTGACCTTCATAGAAACGAGGGTTGGAAGGGACCTCAGGGGGTCCAACCCCCGCTCAAAGTCCTACCCTCCAGCGCAGCTACTACTCCCCCCAGTTGGCGTCACCCACGAACTTGCTGAGGGTGCGCTCTATACCATCTTCTGGAGAGTTAATGAAGATATTGAACAAAACCAGCCCCAGGACCGACCCCTGGGGCATCCACTTGATACCAGCTGCCAACTCGACATCGGAGCCATCAATCACGACCCATTGAGCCCAGCAATCCAGCCAGTTTTCTATCCACCTTCATCCAAGCCCTGCTTCTTTAGCTGGCTTGCAAGAATCCTGTGGGAGACGGTATCAAAAGCCTTGCTAAAATCAAGGTATATCACATCCGCTGCTTTCCCCACAGCCACAGAGCCAGTCATCGCACCATGGCAGGCAGGCAGGTTGGTCAGGTGTGACTTGCCCTTGGTGAATCCATGCTGACGGTTCCTGATCACCTTTTTCTGCTCCAAAAGTGCTTAGAAATGGATTCCTGGAGGAGTTCACTGCTTCATAAACCCCCATCTGCTGCTACTAAATCACGACGAGCTCCTCATGGCAGGATGCCGCCTTGTTGGCCAGGCACCTCCAGCACAGGGCAGGCAGGCTAAAGGCTGCTCTGGGTTGCGCTCGGCCAGAGCCTGGGAGTAGATGGGTGCCCTGCAGCACCCCACCCTCCGCACGACTGGCCTGCAGTGTTACATATCATCCCTGTAATTGCTGCAATCATTACTGATAAAGGAAAGAACCAGAAAAGAGACACGTGCTTTCCCCAGACTCTGTATTCCTCATCAGCTGCAACAGCAAACGCCTGCCACACATTATTTATGGGTTTCCAGGAGCTGACATTTCAGAGCAGCAGCTAATTTCCACCCAGCGATCAGCCCCTCTTCTCACCACTCATTTTAATTTTGAGGAGAGTTTTGGTCGTGCACGGCGCTTGGTTCAGAATAAACACTAATGAGGCAGGGAAGACAAACATTTTGTCAGTGCTGACAAAGGTGAGCTTTTATTAAAACAAAAAAATTAATTGGGACAGCTTCCAGTTGAAACCTTTTGATGAAAGAGGGAGCGCAGCGGGAAAGCAGGTGTACTTATCCACCAAATGATAGCCATCTAAAATGGACTGGAAGCAGGTAATTTTAGAGACAATGATTTAGAGCAAGCCACAGAGAGGATTTCACAAACCGTGCTATCGAGTCCCCACGGTGCTCATTAAGGTTCTATAGATTGCATTTCCCATCTCTCCACTAGCCCTCCAAAGTGCCTGTTATTAATTCATAAAAACATTGCAAGAGTGATTGAATCCAATGATTACTGAAGCAGGCAAACACAAGAGATGGTAAAATATTCTGTGTCTCTCTATCAAGGCTCTCTGAGCACCAAAAAAAAAAGAAAAAGAAAAAAAAAGAGTGTTGTGAAATATTAATCAGTGCTGTTTGCCCCTGGGCAGAAAATGGGAAACAGTGCAATCAATGTAGCGAGAGCTTTCCCAGCGACATGTATTTGAGAAGCTGATTACTGTGGGTAAACAGGACTAAATATTCGGGATCTCTGGATTTCACCTCCAGTGTCGCCGTGACAATCCAAGTCCCTTATCATCACTCCGCAGGCACAACCCCAAGGGGATCCGGCAACGACACTCTCGCTATATTTGGCTGGAAGAGGAGCGGCGGGGACAATGCCTGGTATGGATGGCTTCAATTGCATTTAAAACATTAGCTTTGCGGATGATCATCTGAAAGCAAGTGGCAGCAGCTTTGGCGGCTCAGAGAATTTATTGGCTGTTAGGAGCCCTGCAAGTGTAACTAATGGATTGAAGACACATGGGGAGCGTGAACAATTAATAGAATATTACCAGAAAGCTGCGTATTAGCATCATGGCGGACCGATCTATAAGTGCCATCCCTTGAGCTCACAGCCCGTGCAAAAGTTTATTGGCAAAAAAAAAAAATCCTCCCCCAACCCCACTGCATGAATGTTGGAGGGGACGTTCAGGACAAGGATACTGCCCGTAGCAATAATGCTGCGCTCCTAATGACGCCTTCACCACGAAGGTTGCTGTTAATTAGCTGTGTCGTTTAATCTAATTGTTTCCAATATAATTGAATTTAATAGAACCAGCCGTGTAGTTATTCCTCCATAACTAGTGGATGAACATGAGGGGAACAAAAAAGGCTTCGGCGACCAAAAGCACAAATGAAGGATTTTTCGCAGGTCAATTAGAGAGCGTGCGCTGAGTGCGAGGTGCGGAGAGGAGGCGGCTGGCCTCAGCCGGGGGTGTGGGACTGGTTCCAGCCACTCCAGCTCTAGAGGCCCCTGGGACTGGTCCCAGCCCGCACAAGCTCACCATGGCTAGGGCAAGCCCAACCCAGAGAGGGGCAGCGTGTGGACAGGTTGGGGTATGAAGACAGACAGACCGTGCCAGGAGGGCTCTGCTCTGACCTGGCAGGGGAAGCAGCGTGACTACGTAGGCGAGCTCCCCAGGGTAATTGTCTCTGATATGTCCTCCACAGGAGGTCTATATTGAGCAGATTCTTTTTGGTGTTGGGTGGTGGAACCGGAGTGTGCTCCATCCACTCCATGCATTGACCTAGTATTGCAGTGCTTCCAGGACTGGTGCAAAAAAACAGGAAAAAAAAAAAAAAAAAGGCTTGCACAGAGCAGCACTGCCCCAGGGTTTGCTCCTGTTAGTCCTGGGGGCCCTACAGCTCCTCAGGACGGCACAGCGTCCAGCACCAGGCAGGCTACTCTTGCCGCAAAAGCCAGCTCTGCTGCACCAGGCAGGAGGAGCTAGGCCAACACCCCTTTCCTCCCAGGGTGTGTACACATGTACTGACTTTCTGACAGTTAAGCTGGCTTAGCTTTCTAAAGTCAACTTAACCGTCAGAGAGTACACGTGTATGTAGAGCACAGTTCACATAAAAATGGCGTGAGATAATACACGTCTGAGGTGCATTATCTTGAATCGACCAAAACGCTGGCGTGCATCCATAGATGCTTCTCGAGCAAATCCCGGGACGTCATTCTCCCCTTGTACTCGGCCTTGGTGAGGCCGCAGCTGGAGTACTGCGTCCAGTTTTGGGCCCCACAATTCAAAAAGGATGTGGAGAAGCTGGAGAGAGTCCAGAGGAGAGCCACGCGCATGATCAGAGGTCAGGAAAACAGATCTTACGATGACAGGCTGAGAGCCATGGGACTCTTTAGCCTGGAAAAGCGCAGGCTCAGGGGCGATCTGATGGCCACCTATAAGTTTCTCGGGGTGACCACCAGGATCTGGGGGAACGTCTGTTCACCAGAGCGCCCCAAGGGATGACGAGGTCGAACGGTCACAAACTCCTGCAAGACCGTTTCAGGCTGGACATAAGGAAGAATTTCTTTCCTGTCCGAGCCCCCAAGGTCTGGAGCAGCCTGCCAGCGGAGGTGGTTCAAGCACCTACATTGAACACCTTCAAGAGTAAATTGGATGCTTATCTTGCTGGGATCCTATGACCCCAGCTGACTTCTTGCCCTTTGGGCAGGGGGCTGGACTCGATGATCTCCCGAGGTCCCTTCCAGCCCTGATGTCTATGAAATGTATGAAATCTATGAATCGCATTAGTTAAATCTACTTAGCTCATAGGATGGCTGCCACCAGCTCAAGGGGCTGTACATGTGTACACTCCAACACGGCTTAAATTAAGTTGCTTTAGTTAAGCTGCCTTATTTTAACTCGACTTAGTATAGGTGTATACACCCCCAAACATTCATGCATGGACACCCCCAAGGATTCACACATCTGTTCAAGCCAGAAAGCGCAGGGAGGTTTTGCCTGGACTCCCATGCCCTGCGTACCATATACAAGTGGCAGGTACACCCCGGGCCACAGTGTTCAGCCAAAGCCTGGCAGAGAGCTGAAACCTCCCCCTCCCCAAAGCAAAGCCCCCCATGGGGCTGCTTCCGCATGAACCAGTCGTTAGAAACCCTTAATACTATGCATATACATGGATGCACACAGAGACGGTATTAATTGTTCCCTTGCCGTCCTAAATGTTTCCTCAGCAGCGAGGCATTTTCAGCAGCGCTGCTCAGGACACAGGATGCTATGGTGTTTTTGTTTTTATTTTAATTTCTTAGCAAAACTTTTCTTTTTTGAGTTTCAGAAAATTTTGGGGGGTGAGGGGAAGGGGTTAATCTGTTATATTGGAAACTCAAGATATACTATTTTTTTTTGGGGGGGGGGTTAATGAAAACCCCAGAATTTCCAGGGGAAATGGGAAGCTTTTGCAATCTTTTTCAGTTGTCAAAAATTCCTTCTTTTTTTTTCCTTAGGAAGAAAATTAAGAACAATTTTCAGCTAGTTCTGGGTTTCAGGAAGCCACTAATTATTCGTCATGCCCTCTTAAAATAAATCCCTCCTCAGTCATCCAATTTCAACAAGGCTTTGACCCACACCGCTCTCATTCTTAGTGCGATGCCTTTCTAAAACAGCTTCATGCAGCCAAAGCAAATGTCTCTAGGAGCATAAAACGTATCTCTCCCAGATGTTTAGTCATTAAAATAAGCATTAGGAAATGTGCGTGTGAGTGATGATGGGATCCTTTCATTGTCAAACTTTCCTGGCTTGGCAACAGTACTTGAATTGGCGCTAATAAGACTGGAAGCAGGAACGAAGCCGATGGAGCGGTACGCGAGGGCGAGCTGCTTCCAAGAATGTTTTCCCTGAACGTCGTGCTTTGTTCTTCACTGAACTGACTTAGAAATGTCGGACCTGCCACGGCAGAGGCTGAAACGTGGCCTCAGAGCCTCCTCACCAACCTTCCCACATGTAGATGGTACCAGCGGATCCTCCAGCCTCCCAAAGACACGCACGTGTGTTGCGATCACACCCGGGGGGGCTCTCGGCAGTGAAACGCCTGGTGAGATGCACAGATCGGCACAGGCCAGAAGCAGGATCGGGGCCTCATTCTGTTCCCTAAGAACTTGTCACTGCTCTGAGAAGCTCACAGCAATGTTGGCCGGGGAGGACGGTCAAATGCGTTAATCTGTAATCTTAAAAACATCCCATTAAGAAAAATAGGTCACAATCCCCTCCCTTCATCTTCAGTCAGACATAACTTGGCCTAGGGGACAAGAGCACTGCTCCGGTGCTTGACTTCTGTGTTGCACCGATGCCCCTGCGAGCCGGGCTCCATTTCTACCGAGAACAGGCAAAATAGGTTTGTTACGACATCGTGGATGGTCCCCCATTGCCCAGCTAGTGTAGACAGGAGACCATTTTTCCCACATATCCACTGAATTGGGGCGTGCTCTACTGAATCCAGTACATCCTACACATACAGCATTACTCAATCTCAAACCACACCTGGATGGACATAGGACCAGCATCGAAGGAGTTTGTCCAATGGACCCCAAAACCTCTCAGCCAGTGGGTGGGTGAGATTTGATGCCGGCAGCGTTTCCACCTGGCAGGGTTTCCGCCTGCTAAAGCAAACACATTCCCAGCATGAAAGTAGCTCATGTCCTTGTGCAAGAACAACACTTAGATTGTTAAATAGCAAAGAGAAATGGGCCGGTCTCCAGTGGCCTGGCAATTCGACTCAGTGAAATAAAGTGCCTGAATTTTCCAGGGGTGTTGGTTGTACCCATGTTGGTCTAAGGATATAGTCAGGCAAGGTGCTTCGGGTAGATATAATATCTTTTATTAGACCAACTAAAATTGTAGCAAAAATAAGAGAAAAAAGAGAAAAAATAGTAGAAAAATAGTAGAAAAAAGTTCTTTGCAAACTTTTGGGCACAGACACCCTTCTTCAGGCCATGGGAGATTGCTACTGTCATGAGTTCTCCAAGGTACAAAAGAACTAAAAAGTGTAACAAGAAGTCTGACTTTTCCAGGGCTGGAAATCTCACAAGACCCATGTCTCCTGTGAAGGCCCCAATGCCTTTGATCCCAGCCAGATCAGGGAAAACTGCTCTCCCTGTGGCATTTTGATGCTTCTGACTCAGGAAGCAGGCAGCACGGGGTGTGAAGAAGCCATGCAAACATCTTAACACAAGGGCCAATGTCCTCAAGACATCGGAAGAGTAGCCAAGAACTTGTGAAGACGGGTGCAACTGTTTGCTCAAGAATGCCCTGTGCTTTGCAACGACACACCCCAGCAACAATCGCTGGCTCAGCTGTGAGAGCTCACGTTGCACACTCACAGCACTGCGTGCAACGCCTTAAGGCTCGCAACAAGTGCCAGCTTCAGTGCAAGAGCAGGGCAAGTCACTGGGAGCTCTCGCTCACACAGGAAGCCCCATGGGGCAGGGACGGCCTTCTCTTACATGCACATACAGCACCAAGCGCAGCGGTCATGTCTACACCGCTCCCGCAGCAGCTGGGAAACATTGCCCTGCTCAGCCAGATGCCCCAGACCTGGGAAAGGGGCAGGGGAGCTGCTCCAGAGACAGGCTCCACTGCCGCTCTCCATCACGCCAGAGACAGAGAGCTTCAGAGCTGGGGGGGCTGGTCCCCTCTGCCTCCCTGCTGAATTCGGTGCCTGGGGAGTGGGAAGAAGGGCCATAGAAGTGGTACATGCCCCCCACCATAAGCCCCTGGGATTTCTTGGTACCCTAGAAATAGCAAATAGTGCTAAAGAGGCAATGCCCACAAGGAGCCCGTGGCAGAGATGGGCACAGAGCTCAGCCCCTTTCTTTACCCCCCAGCCCAGCTCCCTCACGAATTCACCCATTCCCCCGCTTTTCTGCACAAGGCCCTTTTAAATTCTGCACTGGACCACGCAGAAGAGAAACGCTGCAGAAGGATCACACGGGATCGCCTTGCAGCCACACATGCAAATCATTGCATTTGAATAATGTCACTGATTTACATGCAGCTCCAAATTATGCATTCAAATAACCCCCCCCACCACCCTTTCAAGCATAGCTGGCCATAGTAGGAATCAGCTCCTAGCTTCCCTTCAGGGATCTCACTTCGTTAAAGCAGAGGCAGGCTGGAGGTCCAATTACCCAGAGTTTATACTCACTGGAGCAGCACGAGGCCTTGATAGGTGGTTGGTTTTTTCCCTGCTATGATATTTTTTTTAAGGAAAATTAAAAATCATGTGTGCTTCATAAATGAAGCTGCTTAATTCCCTGGATCCCCAAAGCAGTCACAGTGGAAACACCACAGTCCCGTGTGCAATGGCACCAGTGGCCCTCAAGGAAGCCGATGATTTGGCACATCCTGCTTCTGGCAGGTTGACCCACCTTCGCGGATGGCCGGTGTCTTCTCCGCCTCTCAGCTGCACCTCAGCCATAATGGGATGTGAGCTGTCCGAGGAGGAGGACCATGCAGTGGGCAGGCCGCAAGCCTCAGACTAGAGTGTTCTGGGTTCAAGGCTGTGCTCTGCCACAGCCTCTCCACTGTAACCTCAGTCAAGTCACTTGGCGCTGCCCTCCTCCAGCTGTTAACTAGAGGTCGATGCAATTTCCTTCCTCTCAGAGGGAAGAATAACACATTTAAAGCAATGGGAGGACTCTGGGATCCACATAGCTATCCTAGAGAGCTGTCAGGCTGGGGCAGAGGTCCGCGCAGTCCTGCCACCAGCACTAGCCAACATCAGAGTGGCAAACGCATCACACATAGGACAATGCTGCACGTAAGAGAAGTTGTCCCATGTGTCCCACAGTGATTCACTTGTGCCCAGGCGCATGACCCTTTGCTTGCGTTCATCACACCGTGACCATTGGCTTTCTTGCAGAAAAAAGAGCCTCCTGGGTTGTAGTAACAGGAGCGTCACCTGCAAATCAAGGACAGTGATTCTCCAGCTCTATTGAGCACTGGTGAGGCCTCACCCGCAGCACTATGTCCAGTTTTGGGCCCCGCACTTCAGGAAGGATGTGGACCATTTGGAAAGAGCCAGGCACAGGGCAACAAAAATTATTCGGGGCCTGGGAGGCAGGACCTATGTGGAAAGGCTGACAGAACTCAGGTTATTTAGCCTGCAGAAGAGAAGACTGAGCAGGGCTTTAATAGCAACGCTCAACTCCCTCCCTGCAGGGGGTCAGGGAGAGGATGGAGATGGCCTTTTCTCCATCAACATAGGGCACAGGACTAGGAGCAATGGTCTCTAGCTGCTACAGAATAAACTGAAGTTGGAAATGAGGATGAACTTTCTGACTCTGCAGGTGGTGGAGCACAGGGACAGGCTGCCTAGAGAAGCGGTGCAATCTCCACCCCTGGAAGATTTTAAGAGCAGGTTGGACAGACACTTGTCTGGGATGGTTTAGCCAGGGGTGATCCTGCCTTGACCAGGGGGCTGGACTAAATGACCTTGTGAGGTCCCTTCCAGCTCAACTTTTGAGGCATCCTATGAACTGTTGCACCCAACCCTGGATGCCTCGCTCTCTCCCATCTCTCCTTGAAAGCAGGGAAGGCTTTGCCTCAGGAAGGCTTGCAGGATGGGGGCACCATCATAAAATTAGCCAGTATCTGTCTGCGTGCATACCCAAAGTAGGGTGGGTCGTGTCTCTGCCAGGCTGGGGAGGTGCTTTGTCGTCCTTCCTGGTGGAGGGGAAAAGATCCCAGCTGCAAGACAACAAGATAGAGGTGATAAAGGAGGTTTTAAAAAAGCCCTGGCCACCTGTTTGCTCTTACAGCTTGCAAAGTGAAACCGTAAGCCAGGGAGCTTCAGGGACAGCCCATGCCTGTGCTCCGCGGGGCGCCTGGGCAGTCAGGACCGGGTTCAATGGAGGCAGCTGGGCTGTGAGTCTGGCTAAGCTGAGGTCTGCATCTTGGGAAGGTGATTAGAGGCCTGCAGATGGGCCCAGCACCTGCACCCGTTTCTGGCTCCAGATACATCAACCCTGCTGGGATTCAGAAACTGGATCATAGAAAATAAGGCTTGGGAGGGACCTCAGGAGATCACATCTAGTCCAAACCCCTGCTCAGAGCAGAACCAGCCCCAACTACATCATCCCAGCCAAGGATCCCAGTCTACCCGGATCTTAAACACCTTCAAGGATGGAGACTGCACCGCCTGTCTGGGGAGCCTGTCCCAGTGCTTCACCACCCTCCTCATGAGAGTTTTTCCTAATATCCAACCTCAACTTCCCTTGCTGCAGCTTGAGCCCATTGCTCCTTCTGTCGTCTGCCCCCACTGAGACCAGCCCAGCTCCATCCTCTTTGCAGCCCCCGGCAGGGAGGTGAAGGTGCTATTCAATCCCCCTCGGTCTTCTCTTCTCCAGACTAAATGGGCATCGATAGACATACTTTTTCACGCTGCAACACGCTGGGGATCTGGCACACTGGAGCAGACTCCATTAAAATTGATGTGTTTAGTTCAAAAGTGGACCACCACCATTTTCTGCGTGCTGAAATGCATTTCACTGCTTATACAACTGCATGCACCACACCACCAGACACTTTTTAAAGCGCCTGGCGCTGTGGCACATGCATGTGTAAAAATGCCCAACAACCTCAGTTCCCTCAGCTTCTCCTCAGAAGCCATGTGCCCCAGACCACTGACCATTTCATTTGCCCTCCATTGGACTCTCTCCAATGTGTCCACATCCTTTCTGCAGTGGGGGCCTGCAGCTGGACACGGGACTCCAGATGTGGCCTCCCCAGTGCTGAATAGAGGGGAGGAATCACTGCCCTCGATCTGCTGGCAACGCTCCTACCGATGCAGCCCAGGATGCTGGTCGCCTTCTTGATGACAAGGACACACTGCCGGCTCCTGTTCAGCTTCTTGTCCCCTGTCACCCCCAGAGCTGCTGCCCAGCCCGTCACCCCCAGCCTGCACCCATGCATGGGACTGCTCTCTCCTCACTGCAGGACTTTGCGCTTGTCCTTGTTGAACCTCATGAGATTTCTTATGAATCCTTTGGCTTCAACTTCTCAATTTATCTCTAGCCAGTGCCCAGCCAAATTCAGCAGCATAGTCCTTCCCTGGTCATAGGCAGCAACAGCCAGCAGAGAGGCCACCGCAACATGAATGCTCCCTCCAGCACGTTCCACGGATGCAAACTGACACGCAGCAACGACCAGGTGACAGCGACCCACTGCTCTTGCCTACCACCTAAATACGGTGCAAACTGGCGCGTGCATTGGGAGTTCAGGCTGGGTTACACAAGCTCCACATGCCCAGGACTGGTTCTGCCACTCGTTTCCTGCTGCCCGCTCAGCGGGCTGGCGCCAGGATGCCTCTCCCAGCAAGCATTTTTGCTCAAAGAACAACTTGTGTAAATATATTTCATAAACAAATGAGGCCAACTGTGAGGTATTCCCCAAAGAAACTTGGGGAATCAGAACCTTGTTTGTATTAAGAAACACGGTATGCAAATGCAGCAGCTGTCTGGGGCTGTAAATAGCAATAGAGATGCATTTAATATCTGCACATGGTGATCAAGTACAGTCTAGACAAAAACGCTTAAATCAGCGCACGGTTTTAAGTACTGAGACTGCTATTATTGCTACTAATAAAAGAGCAGCCCCATTAACACAGATCTTGCGAAGGGCATTCAAGAGGCTCACTTAGCTGCAGATCTGCAAGAACGACAGGAGTGAACACACAGAAGAAAAAGCTAAGATTAAAATGCTCCGGGAGAAGTATATGAAACAAACTGCCTTGTTAGCGAGACTAAATGAACATCCAGTAAAATGACATTTGGCTTTTTAATAACTGCACTTAGAGGAATTCCTTTCCTGTGCTGCTAATTTGTCACTCTTAGGTACGTTCGCTCCTGTTCAGTGACCAGAGCTAATCCCGTTATAGAGAAAACTAAAACAAAAAAGAAAAAGCAGCCTGGAATTTTAGGGCTTGCATTTAAAGCTGGGCAAATAACATAAAAAGTTATCTGTGAATATTTCTATTAATAAAGCATAATGTGCTTTCTCTGTTCTTTTTCACAGCAAATCTACTCCAACTAGGTTTTCTCTAGGCAAGGATTTTCGTGAGTGATATTTTTTACCGGACCAACTGTAGGGTTGGTAAGCTTTCGGATATCACAGTACCCTTCCTCAGGCCTCTCTAGCTAGGTTTTCTCTAGTAATCAGATAGCCACTGGTTTATTTGTTCAAATATTGGGGAATTCCAATCATTTCATTTTTTTTAAAAGTGTAACCTCCTGGAAAAGCCACACCAGGGAACACATTAGTAACTGCTCCTCCTGTTCCTTTTGAAAATATTTCAGTCCCCTGGTCAGACAGCAGAAACCAAAGTGCAGGTCACGAGGGCCACCAGTCCAGTGTGAAGTGCGGGTCATGAGGGCCACCAGTCCAGTGTGAAGTGCAGGTCAAGAAGGGCACCAGTCCAACGTGACAAAATAATGCATCTGGCACAGCAGAAGCAAAGCGTTTTCAGACTACGGGATCTTACTGATTTATTCTCAACCAGTGGGGAGACACCTTGCCCACGCTTTGCCCGCGCTGGTAGGAATCACAATCAATTCACAAAGGAATTTCCAAACAAACAAAAGGCTAAAACGTCTGGATGACTGATTTCTAACTAAAAATCGCCCTAATTCCAGATGCTTTGGAAAATGGCATAGAGAGAGAAAAGGGGGTGAGAACCACATTCCCCTTGTTGCCTACAATCTTGTAGCAGGAAACAGAACAAGCCCAAGGCATATTTACTGTAAGAGCTTCAGGAAATAAAACCAGGCTAGGTTTTTCTTTCAGTGGGCACGTCTACACATTCATTAATTCACTGTCGTTACTGCACGTTAAGTTTAGTTTTCAGTTAACCAAGTACTAAATCAATGCACAGTAACTTGCATTACTGTGCAGTAGTGCCGGCGTACGGGTTTTTAGTGACATTTACTGTGCAGTAGCCTAATACCACTGCACAGTAGCATTTTAGTATGGTTTTTTGCCCAGCATGCTACTGCGCATTAAATGTCTCATGTAGACACATCCAGCTTCGTTCTAAGAAGTTAGCAGCAATAATATATTATCCAACCTGTTTAGTGAAGGTCAACTCTTGTTGAGACACCATAATAAAGGGCTTTGATGAACCTCCTCCATGCTCAGTGGGTACTGATAGACCCCAGCACCTCAAAGGAGTGTTCAGCATATTTCAAGACCAAAACCTAAAATTTCCCTTGAGCCACTAATGATAGATAGTTGAGCTACATGCAGCTTCAAAATACCATTTCCGTGACCAACGTCAAAGAAATCACTGCGGCGCCTTTCACTTTCTTGACATACCAAACTTTAAGATGAGAAATCACTGTATCAGTTTGATGAAGAAAAAGCACACTGTGAATTTACTGGAAGTCAGATCAACCCAAACGCCAAGACTGTGGCTATAAGCTGTCACCTGCTTCAGCCAGTGCCACCCTAGAACTGGTACGTCTATCAATTCACTAAAGGACATCAAATCTTATAATGAAGTGATCTCGGAGGCAATATCTCATAATCCTGCTGAGGATTCAGCACAGTTAAAGATGTGGAATATGACACATGTGAGAGGCACTGTTTGGAAACGGATGTCCCACCAGGTTCCCTTAGAAAACACTGGCCTATTCGGGTCTTGCATTTGTTAGTCGCATACTCACTTGCCAATTCAAACTCACATCTTCCTTGGAATGAATGAGCTCTTTTGTCATCTAATCTCCAACTGACTGAAATGACCTTAAATTAAAAGCAGATGTGCAACGGGCCAAGCCAAAAGCAACTAGACGTGAGGTGAGGCGGCCTCTTCGGCAAGACAGTAGTGGATATGGCAGCCAGTGCCTTATCTGGAGATGATGGCTCCATACTGAATATCTCAAGGGAAGTTGAGGTTGGATATTAGGATAAACTTTCTCACGAGGAGGGTGGTGAAGCACTGTAACAGGCTCCCCAGAGACATGGTGGAGTCGCCATCCTTGGAGATGTTTAAAACCCATCTAAACAAAGCCCCGTCTGGGATGATGTATTTGGGGCTGGCCCTGCTTGGAGCAGGGGGTTGGGCTAGATGTGACCTCCTGAGCTCCCTTCCAGCCCTCGTTTGCTGCTCATTCCTCAGCCCGACGAAGGGTGCTTGTGTCCAAAAGCTTGCTAGGAAGAATTTTTCCAGCTATTGGACATGATCTAATAAAAGATATCACATCTGCCCAAAGACCCTTGTCTGCCTATGCCTTTAGACCAACATGACTACAACCTACACCCCTTTTCAAACTTAATGCATTTTTAACTTTTCAACTCACCTTGCAAAAAAATACGACAATGATAGAAGCAGGGAGTTAGTAACCTGGCCCTGCCCATGCAGAGAAAACAGTCTCAGCTGCTGCGAGTTGGGTTTTCTACCCACAAACCAGGCCTGACTCAAATCCAGAGCCCGCTTTACCTAAGCTTCTCAAGCCAGGGGTTTGTTCAAATAAATCGTTCCACTCTGTGGTCCTTTTTAATAAATAAATACATTTTTAGGGTTATAAAATACTGTTTTAAAATGTATGAACGAGAGTGTCGTGTTTTATGTGGGATGCAGGCAGACACAGAGAGAGGGCAGGAGTGAGGTTTGGGTTCGAAAGCCTTTGCAAACATTGGTGACTGCTTTGATTTGTGCCGAATAAAACCGTTTGCTCTCCTTGCAGCAGTCACCAGGCGCTACCCAAGCACTGCCATATGGGCTGGGGAAAATATCAAGGGACATAAATGATAAGAACTAATTAACCTCAGGGAAAGCGCTTGTTGCTGGTGGCCCAGTGCATTTATTGGCCAAATTTTGTCGGAGGCAAAGTTTTTCCTTGTCCCCTGTCTTGTTTGTCCCCCTCTCCCACTGCTGCAGGAAAAGCTATGGCACTTCACGGAAAAGGGCGGGTGGGGGGCACGCAGGAGATAAACCAGACAAAGCACTTTGCATGGTCCACTACACCTTTAATGTACAGAAAGTAATTAAAATGGGAGACAAATTCATCATCAGTTAGTTTAGTTCAAAGTGCAGCTAGACGGTATCTTCCTCATGCACGATGTGCATATCCATCATAAAACCTGCATTAAAAATTAGTCAAAGCTGTTAGTACATCACAGCAGACCAGATGGTTTATGCTCTGAAGTGTTTCAGGAACCTCATTTTATTATACATGAATGCCTCGTGTTGTAGGCCTGAGCTGATATTTTCATTAAACACACTCCACAAAGCATTACAGCTCTGTTGTCATTTTATTCATCACGGATGATTTCTTGCACAGAGGCTTTACGGTTACCGGCCTGCCGCGGCTGCCTTTCTGAGCAGTGCCAGACTGGAGTCTCACGGCTTGCTGCAAACGCGCTCTCTCCGCGTTACCTTAGGTATTGGCTGCATTAACGACCTGCCCGCCAGCCAGCCGCGGGCTCCTGGCCTCACCGGTGTCCTTGTGCCCTTGATTTTCACTTATCAGCTGAAACTCTCAGCCCAGCACAGTACTTAAAAAGTTTTACACTTCATGGGAGACGGACCACGAAAGCCTCTGTGCAACACGATGAATAATGGAAAACTCCCTGCATTTGCTTGCCTGGCCCATCATTTCCATTACGTGCAGTGTGCTCGGGGACAACTGAAGGTACGACACCGCTGTGTGCTGAGCCAGGTGGCAGGGCTGTGCTTCTTCTTCACACGCACATTTGCACACATGTGCAACGCACACCCCCTCCCAGGTGTCTCCAACCACACCTAATATTATTAAAATAGTAACTCTTCTAACGATTTTTCTTTTTCCATGGTTGCAACATGGGGGGAAGGAGGGGCAGAGCGATCGTTTCAAAGCTGCCGAGGGCCAAATTCACTGTGGGCGCAATGCCGGTCACACTTCCATTACCTTTAAGTTAATTGCATGAACACTTAATTGCATGAACTGCATGACTTGCATGCTGTCAAGATAGCTTGCATGAATTGCATGCTCCCAAGGCAGCTAGGAGAGCGCTGCTTATTTGCGAACAAACAAATCCAGGACCCGGCCGATGAGCTCCCTCGGGAAGGCAGGGCCATTGCAAACCTCGCCGCCTGCACCAGCCGCCTCTCTGTGACCTTGCCTTCTCGAGCACAGCAGTGCCCGCCTAGAAGGTGATCTCTTAACAAAAAAAAATCCAAAACAAAACACTCCACTGCACACATGTCTCCCCGGGGAAGACGATGAGAGAGCAAACATGTGACAGATGTTAGTCCAATTGCTCAACACACTCCTGAATGGCCTCAGATACAACGAGGAAGAGCCTGGTAGAAGAAGGAGAGGAGAAGGTGTCTTGTGTTGCAAGTGGCACGGTGCAGAGCCGGACGGAGAAATACGGGGGGCGGGGAAGAAGTTCCCCACCGTAGGAAAAGGTCCCAAGCACCTACACATGCAAAGGAGGTTTTTGGAGCAATCCCTGAGACTTGTACGGCTCTCTTATCCTTCCCTTCTCTACTGGCAACACCCCCCCATCCTGCATAGCTCCCACATGGCTCTTCTCCCCGTGGCCGTGGGGGCCTCGTTGGACGTTGAAGAAGGAGGAGCAGGGTTTCCTCGCAAGCCTTTGCCTTCCATCAATAGTAGGAGATCTGCTTCGAATCCCTTTGTTATTTTCATCATCATCATGGTCATCATCCCACGGGGTGGGACATGTCCTTCGTAGGTTAATGGAATCTGGACGATGTCCAGATTGTAAATCCACTCCCCCACTGGCTTGCACAGGCAGAGGATGAGAAAGCTCCCGGCCCAGAGCCCCCGCCCGTCTCCTGCTTCCGCCAAGACAGAGGTTTTGGCAACCAAACCATTTCTGTCTTTTTTCAGTGAAAACATGCAGGGGGGGGGAGGGGGAATGTTTTTTTCCTCTTGAAAAATTTCCCTGAACCTAGAAGCCATTTTCGGCTAGGAAGATTTTGGGTCTAAGAACGACTGTTTTATCACCAGGAAATGCATCGCCCCATTCATTAGCTAACGGAGGTGTAGGAGAGGCAACGTCCACAGCCCTCGCAGGGGCAGGAGGTCTGCAGCCCTGCAGTCCTTCCCCTTGGCCTGGCCACAGCGGGCATTAGTAGTATTCTTCATTTCCACATGCAGGTCTTTCTTTTAAGCACGTGGGGGGTGTATGCATGTGACACGCTAGTTTTATAGGGCTTAGCCCTTGCTCTGGGATGTATTCAGGCACGTTGCCTTGTTTGGGTTAATTATGCTTTATTTCATTTTTGCTAAATCCTCCAAGGTGCCTTTGGGCACAGACTCCTCTGAACACAAAGCTGTTGTTGCTACTGACGGTTTATCGTGGGGAGAGGGTGGTATATGCATACTGCCACGGAGACTGGAGCAGACCTGGGGTGAGCGACGTCCTCCTTAGCTCACCCTCTTCTTCCTACCCCGTGAGCACCGCTGTTCCTCTGACAACTGCGCTTGTTGAGCAAGGAGATAACAAAATAAAACGCCGCCCTCTCCAAGTAGCAATGGCTGGGCCACGCCAGATGCTTATGAACGACAACTGGGAGAGTTTATTTTTCCTCCAGGCATTTATTTTTCCTTCCTCCTTGAGGCACCCAGTGCTTACCCTGAATACAAAGGAGGGAAGGATAGACACTGGCTGGCTGCACACTGGGAGCCGGCCCTGCAGAAACCTCTGAGGCGGATGAGACTTAAGGGTCTTGTTAGATGGTATTTTTGGAGCTCTTAACCCCTGGACTGTCCACACATTAACACCTTAAAGTGGTTTTACACACTCGTTATGTGGCTCAAAGTGAAGCCGCTTCAGGGAGAGTTCTCTCTGATCCGCACTACCCAGTTCCCTAAGGTGTGGCCACTCCCCAGAGATGTGCTGCCCAAGTCCTCCAGTATCCCATAATCCCAGGCAGCAGGGATAGCAGTCTGCTCTCTAGGGCCAGCGCTGAGCCCTGCCCCTGCTCACCAGGCCACTAGCGGCGGAGGGGCACAGTCGGAGGAGGTTTCTAGACACAGATGTGCTGCTTCAAACTCTGACCGACATTTGTGCAGCTCCCGGCGTACAGTGCAACGATGCCCACCTTGAGGCGCATGATGCTCCATAAGATGGTCCACTGATGGGAGTGCAGCCACTCACTGAGTAAAATGCAATTAAAATGAAGCAAATGTGCCCAAATCTGGCTGACCCATAGATGCAGGAGGAAGAAACGTTGCTATGGAGAAGAGCCACGGTTTTACTGAGTTATGTCTGCTCTTTTCCAGCTGCAAGGTAGGTTGTTGCTTTCTAGTACCGGCGACCCAGGCAGACACAGGGTCTTTTGGGAGTCAGCTAGGAAAGTGGCCTGACAAGTTAAAATCTTAGCTCAGAGATAAGCCAGCTTGGAAATCAATAAACTCCCCCCTGTGACCCACTGGTTAATGCATTCACTGCTAGTTTTATTCCAAGGGAAAAAGCTTTGTTAATTCGTCACCACCGCTCCTAACTTTTGTTTCTTACATTTACGCTAATAAGGATGGTTTGTAAATCAACAATATTGTTAAGACTTCAAACCACCTTCCCAGCCAAAGCAAAGGGCCTGGCTACTTGACTCCCTTCAGAAGGACGACAGAGCTAACATTTGAGATGGATCCAGCCCATTCCTCCTGGAGATGTTACAGAGATTCAGACCAGTTCAGACCTCGACTTGCAATGAATCCTTTGTGGCTTTCGGTGGAGCTGAGCACCCCCCGGGAAACGCGGAGTTACTGGATGGTCCGCCTTCCTGCACGTCGGCTCCTGGCTGAGTCGCGTTGGAAAAAAGCCGAACCAAGTGCAATCAATAAACCACGCGAGTCTAAGACTTGCATTTCTCCTGGGAAGAAGGGAAATATTTCTAGGCTCGTCTGACGCAGGGCAAAGCCACGGCCAAGGTGCTGTGGGAAGGGAGGGGTACAGGCAGGAGGCCACGCTGTCTCCTGCACTCCTGGCCGGCCTCGGCATCAGGCCCCGTCTCTCTCGGGGACCCCATCTCTCTACGCAGACTTCACCTGGATCCCGTGCGGGCCCAAAGCACTGCACCCGCGCATCGGGACAGGCTATCCTTAAAAGTAAATGAATCCAAAGCCTCTAGGACTTAACGATAGCTTGCATACACCTGGGCGTTTCTTCTCTTTTTTGGAAATACGACTTCTTCTTCGAAACAGGTGTTTTAACGCAACTGCAAGGGAGAGCTGCACCTTGTAACCTTCTGTATTTGGCCCACACAGATGGAGAGGAGAGGAGAGGAGAGAGGGGAGGGAAGCGAAATCCTGGCTTCCCAACAGTGCCCTTTCAGCACTTGGTTTTACAGGCCAGCCCGGTACTTCCTTGCGGTTCTCCAGGCCTTGTTCACTACGCTGTGCTATTTTCTTTAAACAAGAAGCATGTGTATGTTCTTTCAGCCATTTAGAGTAATAGCTATTTGGCATTTTAGATGAAGTTTAAATTGGCTCGGGTCATGTGTGTTATAATTTAAAATTTGTTATCTGAGCTCAATAGTCCATTAAAAAAATACCTCACTGCTGAGAACAATTCAGAACGATCGCACTTGCTAGAATGAGCCCCAAGATCAAATAAGAGGGAACAAAATAACATTTTATACCTTAGAAATAGTGATCCCTTCAGGTCAAAGTTAAGATGTGCTGGCAGAGCGGTGAGCGAGCAATGCTGTGTAGCTGCAAGGTCTGTCTTAAGGCTGCAGATAATACAATAGAGGGTAATAAACGGTGCAATGAATTCCAGAACTATGATTTGATTTTCCCCCCCTAATTTTCTTTCTGCAGCTAAGATAAACAACTTAAATTAGATCAGAGTCATGGAGATGAGCAGCTCATGCTACCTTGAACTTTGCAAAAGCTGTGCCAGAAACAGAAAAACTTTTATTGGGAGGGTGGAAAAAAAGGGGTACTGGACAGCAAGCTACACAGGACCACCACCTCCTAGCTCTCTGGTGGGATTCTCTCAGGCAGAGGCTATCATTTGGATATAGCAATCAGGACTCGTGGTAGAGACGATATCTTTTATTAGACCAACTAGATGTTTGCAAAAAAGTTATTGAAAGCTTTCAGGCACAAACACAAAGCTTTTTTTTTTTTTTTTGCAAAAATCTAGTTGGTCTAATAAAAGATATCACCTCTACCACGAGTCTGAAAATCAGCCCACTTTTTTAGGTGTCCAAATTCAACCTGGTGTGACAAGCCTGTCTGTGTTTTGGAAGAGGAGGCACCCCTCTTTTCCTGGCATCAACAGATGAAGCACTGCAATGCCCGTCTTTTCCTTTCCCAGTGCAGGCTGGCTTTGGAGCCATGGCACTCCAGCCCACAGATTATTCTCACCATTGCTTTTCTTCACACCTGCTTCGGATTCATCTTTTCCCCACTATGGATGACCCCAAGGTATCCCGAATGAGGTCTTATCCACTCCTCATGGGACAGCATCTCTTCTTCCCTGTAAGAGAAGCACCTTACCCAACGCAGCCGGGGATGGCGTCAACCGCATTCACAGCTGCATCGCATTGGTGGCTCGTAACGATGAACTCATAAACCCAGGTCCCTCACCTTTTATGAAGCTTTTTAAAACTGCCTTGGCAAAAAGACTGTTTTAATTAAGGAAACCTTTCGCCCATGCAATGGATACATGAAGACACTCATCATCTGCTAATTTCCAGCCTCAGAGACAAGCATCTGCAAATGCATGTAGGTTGCTTGCTTGGTCTCCCCACTCCTTCTTCTGATTTGATGCTGACAACATCAAAGGTCCTTTGGTAATGCAAGCATGTAGCACATGCAATGAATATGCAGGAAAATTTACATCCGTACATCATCTCACCGTGTATGCGGTGACACTATGCATTTGGTTGATGTGTCAGGCACCCTCAGCCACCTCGCCTGCCCTCTGCCCAGCCACCCCGCTCCCCTCAGGCCCCTTGTGCCACCCCAGGCCTGTGTGCAGTTTTCAGGAAATCACCTGATTTCCAAAAAACAACCTTGCTAAAAATGTTGTGCCTGTTCTTTGACACGCAGACCTTCACCCCCAACTCACATTTGTTAAGCCGCGCGGGCATGAGGCCCAGGAAAGGCAGTGATCACAGGCTTAGGGTTTCACATCTCATCTGGTCCTAACGGGCATGTAGACGGACCTACAAGTTCAATTCCCAGTGCTGCTGCCCTATAAACTACAAAACAAATAAGAATTGCTTAAGACTGTTTCAGTTTTTAAACATTGCTATTTCTCAATGTCCGTGCAATGTCAGGGTTGCCGCTGGAGACATCTGGCTGCATTTCTTTGCTCTTGTGACTATATTTAGCCCATGGAAGAGGTGATGAATCTTTCCACTTAGAGCTGGAAAAGACCTTTCATTCTTCCAGCCCTTCCTGCCAATACAGTGTTATTTTCTATCATCCACATATTTATTAGAGTCTTGGCCTAGTTTTCATTGTCCAGCATGGTAGGTCTTCACACCCTTCCCACGGGAGACTTATCTCACAGCCAAATGGAGAGAGACAAGACCTGTAAGGTCATCCAGTCAGTCTCCCGTCAGCCAGAAATCCCTGTCTGCCACAGACTAACAGATAGCCACGTGCACACAACGGGAGTGTGCAGAGAAAGGGGGATACCGATAAGGATGTCTTTGAACCCAGGACTCTTTCACCCTGGTCGTCGCATGGCATATTCAGGTAAAATCATGGCTGATGTCTATGATAGACAAAGTTAGCTGAGATGCTCCTGTGAATCACTTGTACACAGACCCTTCCCTTTAGGACTGTTAGAGATACTGAAACTTCGAAGACCCTACAAATGCCTGAGTTTTGGAGGAGACCGTGTCGTGACGGAGGGACGGACCTATTGCTAAGTCCCAACGATGAGCACTGAAAAGGATACAGCAGTTAACCAGAAGGCCTTCAAACTGGGGTCTCTCTCCACTCCCCTGACCCTGTTCAACCAGAGCTAGAAATGGCACGGGCTGAAATGGCGACTGGCAGTTTCCAAGGGGGCTGCCATCAATCTTGTGGCTAACAAGTGCATTGGCATCAGAGGACAGCTTACAGCATGCTTCTTTGATGTCATAACCCCCGTGCTAACTTCTCCAAAATGATTTGCACCAGCTACAAGTACATCCCCAGGTCAGCAAGAGGCTGCACATTACTACAGGGTTTGGAAGACATTCAGCCACAGCATCGTTTCTGATAAGGGCGCAGCATGAGAGACCCGCTGCCCGCCAAAGTCCTTCCCCTCCCATACAGACACGAGGATGATAACCCCACGTGTGACTTCACTGGATCAGGGAACCGACTTGCTGCCATGCCCCATGATGTGCAACACATACAGGGCATGTGAAGAGTCAGTGCTCACCTACATTCAATAACTGCTGCAGTAACCATAGCCTTAGGGGATGGAGGAGGTCCCTAGATCCACCTGCTTCTCCGTTCGTTTTCTTTCCTTTTCCACCCCCGGTACTTTCACACTCATCTCAGGCCAAATTTGGTGGACCTTCCTCGCGGCTACACACTGACACTCTTCACCTTTAACTCTCTCTGACGTCTCCAAGGTTTGCCCCCTCCTTGTGCCATCTTATATCAGGGGACTCTCCTTGTGCCTGAAGAAGGGTGTTTGTGCCTGAAAGCTTGCAAAGAACAATTTTTCCAACTATTTAGTTGGTCTCATAAAAGAGATCACATCTACCCAAAGCGCCTCGTCTGCCATCGTTACATCAAGGCCTGTAGGGCCTCAGTCTGCCATTCCCTTGCACGGATCACCCCTGCTCTCACCAACACTGGGCCAGTGCATGTCTTGAAGGACTTTTCCATGTCCAGGTATTGCAAAACAAAGCCCTTCATAATTGCAACGGTCCTTACAATAGGGAGCACAAGGACAGGTATGCCCCAAACTTCCATGCTGAAGGTATGGAGCCAAACCTCGCAGCCCTTGCTCAGGTATAACCCTGACTCACTTCCCAAGGAGGACAAGCCCTTCTCTTCCTAGGATGCTCTGAAGAGGGAGGGGAAAAGGCGTGCAAGAAAAATGTTCGTGATCACGTAGCGCGTTTTGGAAGAGGAAAGGCCTTGGCAGGAAGCACCAGCAGGAGAGTGCCAGGCTCCCAATCAAATTCACTACTACATTTAAAAAAAAAATAAAAGCTGCATAATGAATACACCCATAAACACTCCACAGCAGTATGATTAATTGTTGGCCATCCATCCTCATTCAGGGAGAATACATGCTGACACAACAGCAGCAGTTTTGTTTCCTAATTTTCCTAAAGCTTCTGGTGATCTTTAAAAGAAACCTCATGTAATTTCCCTGCCATTTCCCTTCTTTTCCTTTTATCTCATTTCTGTTGATTGTTACATATCCGCCTCTGGACAAAGGAAGGTCTAATTAGCCACAAGCCCCTTTTTATCATTTATCATCAACTAAATGTATTCACTGTTGCAAAATACTTTGGTTCTTTGCTTTTTCCAGGAGGATCTTCAACTTGTGCCAAAGGTTTTAACAATCTGTAAAGTAATGAGGTGCCATTGATGGTCTTTGACAGGTCTAGACACAAACATAATTACCTTCTGTGCTGTTATAGTTCATTAAGGCAGACGTGCTATAGACCCAACCTCTACATCACAAGGCATGGCTCAGTCCAAAATATTAACAGCATAAGAAAGAGCAGACCCCTGACCTTTCATGATGTCCTGTGGATAGACCCCAAATGTTTAATAGGGTTGTTTCGTGGCTTGCTTTCTGGGCTGCAGCAGCAGCAAACAGAGCTATTATCCAGCGTTTCTGGCCAAGGTTTTATCTGTGTCATTGCAAGTGGAACTGTATTAAATGATCCTTAAAAGAGATCACTGTGCTACACATATAGGATTAAGGCCCACACTACAGAACACTAAATATCCCATCCTAATCTGTACAGGGCAAAGATACCTCCGGTCCTAAATGGCCACCAAATGAAAGCATGTTGTTCATACCCGCTATTGCTAACTCTCATGCTTTTTGGTGTTGTTCTTAAAGTCCCACTTTGGTAATGTGAAAAACTTAGCACTTTCATATATATATATGAATGCGGGAACGTGGAAAACCTTTGCTTTTTTTCTCTTTATTTTATAAATATATATATATCCACACCCACCCACCGTGTGTGTGTGTGTGTGTGTGTGTGTGTGTGTGGAGAGAGAGTGAGAAGTAAGTTTTTCACATTCCCAAAGTGTAGACTTTAAGAACAACACCAACAATTATGAGAGTTGGCAATACTGCATACCGGTTGGGTCACTTATTTCTCTTTCATTCCTTCTAGAGTGAGGCATGGACCTGAGAAATATGGATATTATGAAAAACTTTCTCACGAGGAGCAGAGTAAAGCACTGGTTACCCAGAGCGGTGCTGGAATCCTGATTCTTGGAGGTTTTTTAGAGCCGGGTGGACAAAGCCCAGGCTGGGATGATCTAGCTGGGCCTGGTCCTGCTTGGAGGAGGGGGTTGCATTAGATGTGATCTCCCAGATCTAGTTGTGTGTTGCCTCAGCTGAGATCAGAAATACTGGACCAAATGAACTGGACATCCCCTTCCAACCCAACGTCCCTTCCATCCCAAACTGTCTATGATTCTAAATAGGTGCCACCGCCTCGGCACTGGGTATCTAAGATGACCACATGTATGAGAAAGTCTTTGCAATGAAATAATGAGTGTGACACTGACACCAGTTCTTTGTAGGCATAAGGCTGTGAAACCCTGTGGACTTGCTCCATTTTAACACAGGTGCCTGGGACAGCAAATCAAGTTGAGCACGAGGCATCTCTCCTGAACGGCAACTCCAAACAGCTCAGAAAGCTGCGGGCCTTCAGATCTGGAGCCCCGGCCTGGCCCTGAGTGATTTGAAAAGGCCAAGGTCCATTTCCATGAGAAAGCAGCAGAAATTAGGTTGGGTGAGACTAGGACGTATCTACGAATCCTCACCAGGAGATGGATGACGTGAATTAAGGCAGTAGGGTGAAACTTTTTGGCAGGGGCACCACAAATTAGCCCTGTACTCTTGCTGGGAGCCAACCCGATCCCTTTCCCCTGCCTGCTCTGCTGCTCTGCTTTCTTCTCCCTGCCCTGTGCTCTCCTGCTCTGCTGTCTGTTCCCCACCCTATCTCCCACTGTGCTACACATCTCCTCCCCAATCTGCTGTACCCCACACTCACAGACTGCCCATGTTACTTGGGGCACCTGTGCCACAGGTTGGCCACCCCTCATCTAAGGCTTACTTCTTATCACTAGAGACCTACTTCATTGATGGTGTCGTGGGTTTTGTGGAAATTGTGAACTCTGGGATTGTCCGCAAAATCAACAACCAAAAAAACCCCCCTTAATACAAATAAAATGCTGGCTCCCCGTCCTGGCTGCCGGGAGGGGAAGGTGCTGGCTGGTGGGGTGGTGCAAAGGGCTACCCCCTCCTCCCTCCTCCCTCTGCCAGGGCCTTTCCACCAATCAGCACCAAGGGGCAGAGCAACACAAAGGGCAGCCAGCCATTAAGATGGCAGCTGACTCCTTGTCCTTCCTCCCCACTGGGATCTCTCCACCAATCAGCACCAAGGGGCGAGGCCTCTCCACCAATCAGTGCCAAGGGGTGGTACCACCGCAAAATACCCACTAAATCGGCTCTGCATGCCATGAGCAGGTCACAAAAAACCCTTTGTCTCACCATGGTTTAAGTAGGTCCGCACTCACCACTGTTTCCTCCAGGGCCTTCACTGCGGTTGTTTCCCAAGCACTGACTTCACTGGCAGCTTTCACCGCACAATACAACACAAATGTTCCTAACACTGCGGCACGGTTTTAAAGGGGAAATGAGTCCTTCCATTTCAGATCCCAGGCCCCATCTTATGCCTGTTCCCCTCCAGCAGCTGTACCATATTCACGGCTAGTTAACTTACAGGCATGCATCAACAACCTGGCTGCCAGTCCCCGTCTCGCAGAACGGGCTGCATTTGGCCACCTTCAGACCAAAAAGTAATTGCAACTGCAGAAAAATGTAATTGTCTCGGCAAAGGAGAAAATAAAAAGCCTCTGACAGCTCCCAAACTCTGGCAGCAATGTTTATGATGATTAGAGGAAAGTGCAAGATTGCTCATGGAAAATGGGAGAAGGAAGGGAGAAATTTCCATCTAATTAACCCAGGCTACAGTTTTAATCAGACAGAGTTTGCTTGGTGAAACCTGTTTACATGTTTGCTGTCATTCAGCAAATGTGTTAATTAGGCAAACAGTATTAATGATGATCTCCACGTCAGGAGATTTCAACAGAAAGGGAGGAAGTGACAGACTCATTTGATTTGGTTGAGCTCTGCAGTGAACTGCTCACCTCGGAGCTTTCCATTCCCAAGCTCACCTGCTCAGATGTGGATAGAAACACAGAAGCACAGAAAATAAGGGTTGTAAGGGACCTCGGGAGATCACATCAAGTCCAACCCCCTGCTCCAAGCAGGATCAGCCCCAACTACATCACCCCAGCCAAGGCTTGGTCTAGCCGGCTCTTAAACATCTCCAAGGATGGAGATGCTACCACCGCTCTGGGTTACCTGTCTCAGTGTTTCACCACCCTCCTAGTAAGAAACTTTTTCCCAATATCCAACTTCAATGTCCCTTGCTGCAACTTGAGCCTCGGTGCAATGCAAAACTGGTGAAGAGGAACGTGTTTTTGCACAGTAGATGGTTAGCCTGAGGAACTCACTGCCACATGACAGAATTGCAGTCAAGAGCTCAACGGGATTTACAAAGGTTTTGTAATTATAGTCTGCGTGACTGTATTTACCCAGAGGCAACATGAATGGAAGGCGACTCCCTGCTGATTAGATTCTATACGTGGAAAAGGGATCAATTCATTATAACTTCCCATGTCTGCAATCCAGTTATTGGAGGATCATCTTAAATTCACCCCCCTCTTTTACTGCAAGTGTCCTGATTCCCCCTTCCTCTGCTCCCCCTTGTCCCCTCTCCATGCTTCTCTGCCCTGCACAACCTCAGGCCCCCTGCCTTCCTCCCATCTCTCCTCCCCACCTGCCCCTCCAACCCCTCCCTTACTTTTGCCCTAGGGTAGAAGACTCCATCCCTGCTGCAGCCTGGGGCATAACGCATGGCTCCAGCCTGGCTCCGGGGCTGCTCCGGGGCAAGGCCGGAGCCTGTGCTCCCGGTTGCAGCAAGGACAGAGCCTGCCAGCATGAAGCGAAGGTAAGGAGGAGAGTGGCATAGGGGGGAGAGAGGGAGATGTGGCATGGCAGTGCAGGAGGAGACTGGGGGCTGTAGGGGAGGAGTGGTGGGGCCAATGCTGGAGCTGAAGCCACATCAGCCACCTGCCCCTACTGCCTCAATTGTAAGGCGAGGGGCTTTTTTCCCCATGTTAAATGCAGGGGGGTGAAACCTCATCTTCTAATTGTATAAATATGGTAACTGGACTATCTGGAGTGGATAAGAAACCTTTAAAAACAAAGGCCAGGAGTTTGGGAAAGGATACAAACCCTTACAGCATATGGCAAGAAACAGCCTCCAAACTTACAGGGGTTCGGAAGAGACATCATCACTGACCGTGGGGTCTGTGGCAGCTTCCCCTACAGCCGCTTGCACCAGCCCCAGTTGGGAACAGGACCCTTGCCTACATCATCCCGCCTGCGTCTGGTCCAGGCAGATCATTGCTTCATTTGTAACTCCAAATTAGCCCAGGAGTTTGCAATGTGCACCTGGGAAAGGGGCCTTTCCTGACCGCAGCCATGAGTCGCTTGCCTCCTGGATGGGATTATCTGCTTTGGATGAAAAACTTTTCCGAATTCAGAACAGGTTTTTGCTGGAAACAATGCTGCAGATGCTGGGGCAG
The DNA here is from genome assembly GCF_052110815.1 of Crocodylus siamensis. Taxonomy (NCBI): domain Eukaryota; kingdom Metazoa; phylum Chordata; order Crocodylia; family Crocodylidae; genus Crocodylus; species Crocodylus siamensis. The sequence continues at coordinate 2,473,772 of NC_143409.1, forward strand.
GAGGTCGAAAGTTCTTTGGAGGCTTCAGTTCGTATGACAAAAGCTTCCCGCTAATAAGCATAATAAATGACTTTCATACCTTACATGGGCTCGCCTTCCGTGCAAATTCACTTGAGCACTCCATCATTATCTTCACTTTCTAATTAGGTTTCATAGCACTGAGATCGGGATGGAGCCCTTACAAGGCCATTTGTTATCCCTTAATGATGCTCTCTTTCGGCAGTCACAGCTACAAGGGATGGCTCTGTGTACAGACATAAAGGGCAGCTCATTTTGTTAAACACAACCTTTGATCTTTCCTTTTGCAAAGCGAAAAAATATATATATATATCTAGGGCTTGCATTGCAGAGGAATCAGCCTCATCGAGCCTTATCTAGAGGCCCACGCTACTTTCTTAACAAGTGTAATCTCATCCTCATTGCTCCCTATAAGACTGACAGCAAAAGGTCCTTTCTGCACTGAAAAGGTAGCTTTTATGTCACAGATACCGCAAATGGTGGGAAAACACAGTGTGATGCTACACGGGGCACTACGCGTTCCTTGCTGAAGGCTTTCTGTTGGCAGCAGCACTACACCTACCTCTCCTAAAAGCTCAGCTATGAGCTTCATTTCTTTGTTATTTTAAAAAATGCATGCTGTAGCCTGTGTGGGTGGCCTGTTTATTCAAGTGTATTCCTCTCCACATTGGCTTAGATGGTGAGCACTTCAGGGCAATGTCCTTAAACTAAAAGGATTGGTGGCACACTGCAGATTGGTGGTTTTCCAAGCTGATGCTTAGGCTTTGTATTTTTGATGCATTAACCTGAGTTAATTATGTTTCATGGTAGCCTTAGGACTAGACAGGATCTCCTTGGCCATCATGATCCCTTGCTATCACAAGCAAACACATGATATAATCCCTTTCAAACACAGATCAGGCATTTAGGTTTCAGTCCCCATCGCTCCAAGCAGAAGGCGGGTCCAGAACCTGGTTAGAAAATGCCTTTCAATTTCCAGTCTAAAATTTATTCATGGACACTTTATACCCACTCATTCTCCAATCGCATTTGCTCTCGCCTGGAGGTTTGTCATTCATGTCTCAAACCTTGAAATTAAGCTAAAAAAAAAAAAATTAAAAACAATCTGAATGCAAACAGGAGACTTTTGCTCTGCCTGTACAAAACTGCTCATGACTGGAGGGAAAATGAGACTAGCAGCTCGATTTCTTTTTCCAACAAGAAGTTTAAAATGCATTCGGGATAAGAAACAAATAAAGGTGGCCTTTATACCAGAACAGACATGTATACCCGTAGTTACAATGTACTTTCTGCTCTAGCTTCCTTGTATTTCTAAAGGTCACATATAAGAGCTTTAGGCAAACGTGAAATAAATGGGTGCTGTCCATGGTATCTTTCCAGCTTTAATGTTGTAATTTGGCTCCAGGGCTGCAGCACAGTAAAAATAAATAAAACCATGGAGTTATATTTTAAGTGCAAATGCATAAATCATGTGAGTGCAAACTCTCTTAGTAATTAACGCTACTAGTTTTGTGCCTGGGAAAGTTGGACTTCAGCTGTGCAAGATGTTCTGCTAATTAAAGGCTTATATTGTTATGGGATGCACTTGGTGGAAGATTTTTCACACAACCCAGTTTGATTTCTCTGACCCATGGGCTCCATGAATGGGTAAACTGATGGCTCTGTCTTGCACAATGCTCATTAAATGTTAATGCTATGAGCATTTCCAGGGCCCTGTTTTGGAAGGCTACTAATCATCTTACTAATAATTGTATAATGCATCTATTCACCTAAAAAAATTCTTTACTGTAATTAGTACCCAAGGACCATCACAGAGCTTTCCTGCTATAGGACTTCAGCTTTATAATCTGGGAAGTGTTACACACCTCTGCAAGATTAGGAAGGCGAGTTCCTACTCATATATATAAAGCGTGTGAAGGATACAGGGTGGAAGAAATAGTTGATATTGTTATTTGTTAGCAGCATCTTATTGCTTCCTGGCGTAGTGCAAGAGTGTTTCTCTGGCGCCACATTGAAATTTCTGAATTCTACGGTTGCATGGATGGCATTATAAATAATTGTGGAGCTTGCTGTTCAGCTTATATCGTTGCCTGAAAGTGATCTCTCCGCTTGCAGAGCCTTCACATCACCTTTGAAAGCATTTCTTGGCACCTTGGAAATGGGGAGGGGAAAAAGACAGCTAGGATGCAGCCAACAGTTTAATGTGTTGTGCTGTTGCTAAGGGATTATAATCAATTATGATGCTGGGTAATTCTTCCTAATACTTCCACTGGCAAAATCAAATTTCAGATGAAAGATGTAAATCCAAACTGTTAAAAGCACGTTGGCCCTAACCAAGCATATCAAGATCCATGGGCCCACAGTTTGCTGATAAAATGCAAGCGAGGCAAATGTTGTGCTTGCCATAGGTTTATGCATTTGCACACTTCAGACGTTTCGATGCCGGGGGGTTGCCTTCTTGGGGCTCTGTAAAAACCTTACAAATCCTGGATCCAAGTTCAAGGACCAGGATCTCTTCTCACACATGCCAGTCTCCCCCCAGCATAACTCCGCTGACTTCAAAGGAACCATTCCTGATTTACACCAATGAGCACAAGAGGAAATGCGGACCCTCCCAGTCTCTTCTGTACATCCCCTTTATAAAACACAGCTCACCTGATGAGATGCTCCGTGATAACATCGCCGTACACGTATACAGCATTTTTCTTCTCAAAGGATCTCAAAGCACTTCTGTTTTTTTAAGGCCTGATCCTACCGCGTGGGATTACAGTGCAGAGCGTGGTCAAAGACCCAACAACCTTGTAGGACAAAACCCTCAAACTATCCTAGAGATCACAGCAGTTAAAACAATGATGGCTGAGCAATTCACAGCTACTCTACAAAACAGGACCTCTGCCCAAAAGGGCTTGAGATTCAGGGAGCTAGGGGCTGGAGAGACCTGGTCTTGCCCAGGTCAAGCCATTTAGGGCTAGAGCCAGTAAAAGGATTAATAAATCCTTTTTTTCCTAATTTTTTTTTCCTAAATTTTTTTTCTCCTCAGTGGCTCAACTTCCATAAGAGAGGTCCTCAACCCTAGCCAGCCCATAGCCTGGGGGAAGCGCACTGTCCTGGGACGGGGGTTGCATCCCCTAGGGACCAGGCACCCATTGCACTATTATATAGAAGGCAGAGTAGGGTTTTAAGAAAGATGCTTATAAGCACCTACCCTTAAAGGAGGATCCTGAGTGGTTTCGGGTCCCATTCCCCACCTCCATCTCCCACGTCTTGCAGGGGCAGCCTGGGCTGCACACGCAGGGGTCCCGATTTCATACGGGGGCCTAGCTTTTAAGCAGCTATGTCTGCTCTTGGGTATAGCTGGACGGCTAAGAGCCACGTGAGAAGAGCTGGCTCATCCCCAGAAAGACCCCTTTGGCCTGGGAAGACGGCGGCAGGCTGACTCACCGACTCCACTTCTGGCAGGGGCCAGGATGCTGGATCCATCCAAGCACCGGGCTGCCTGAGCCCAGCTCCGTTAATGAGAAGACAAGATGGTGAGGCAGCAGGTAGGAAGAGCTCAGCTGCCAAAGAACAGCCTGAGATTGGGAGGGAGGCCTCTGTCAACACGGTGTCTTAAATTAATGAGACATCCAGGCTTTTACCCTGCACTGATGCTTTTACAACTTCCTTGGCTCTGTTTCTTCCAAAACATCTCAACTTGCATATTCAGAACGGCTCCGGCAACGGGAGCAAGTCTCCTGCAAAGGCACAGGCACAGAAAATACCTACGCTCTCTTTAAAAGGCAATATACCGCCCAGTGAACTCGCACACATACAGCTTGCAAAATCTAATAACAACCCGCTTAAAAACATACTAAAAACAGAGAATTTATGTAGCATGACCCAAATTGAATTATACATTACAGCACTATAATTGATTTTTTAGAACAGAGATTAAATTTATTTTACGCGTCACTAACTAACAGCTAGATTTACCTAATTGCTTGGAGTGCAGAGTTAGTATGATTCATTAAACCCCATACATGCCTGGGTACATTACACTGTGACTAAAGCTTCCCTGCTTAGAGCAATTAAAGTGGAGAAACTCAGGGCCTCATAAGTAATTGAATATAACAATACAGCTTGGAGTTGCTGTGGGTGTCTTATTAAGTTTTTCAAGCAAAAAACACAAGTTCCCTCCATTCTCCAGTGAATCATTTCATGATTTTTATTTTTTTTTTAAGGACTGATATTGTTTTTTCCTGGTGCCAAAAAGAGAGAGAGCAGGAGAAACATAATTCATGCCTTGCCTCGCTGTTTAATTTGATCAATCATAACATTTTTTTAAAGATCAACTCAATCTTTGACAGTATTGAGTAAAACTCAGCGCGGTTACAAAGAGAGAAATTTGGGGTAGAATCTCATACCATTTGGTAATTATATACACACTGCAAAAATAAAGGTAGCAATTTAGTAAAACAGGAGTGGGGAAGCAATCGTTTGAGCTGGCAGGAGTAAATTAGAATCCTTCTGCCTGGTTTATTTAATAAAATCACTCATAAAAAATAAAATAAACCCTGTATTAAATGAACATGATGAAGGCTGCAAAGCTGAGCCCTCGACAGCCATGTGGAAGGTCTCTTGGACACCTTCAGGTTGACTTCTTTGAGCTCATGTGCTCTGAGACAGGATTTAAATACATGATCTCAAGGTGTTTCCTCTGTAGGGGCCCGTCTCGCTCACCGCAGAGAGCAGGAGGCGTGCCGTCAGCGAGCGGCTCTTCCATGTTATGCTTTACTTTCATGATGTGGCGGGTGGCCCTAGGCTGTCTTTGGCACCTTAGAGGCTTACTAATGACCTATAAGCAAGTTGGACATTTATTGCAAAATTTTGGGGCCCCCTAAAGTGTGAGGCACTGGGTGGTTGCCCAGTTTGCCCTCCCCTAAGGCCGCCACTGCTAGCCCTGAGTGAGCTGCAAGGTCTACACAGCACAGGCCAGTGCCACACAACAGCTTAGCTCAGCTCCCAGCTGCATCTCAGCATGGCACTGGTACCAGGGAGGTATCCTGCTCCCCTTCCAGAGCCGCCTTGGGTATCTCATCATGGTGTTGCATTGCACAAAGTAGCTATATCCACAGATACATAGAGTTTGAGGCCCACCTGAGCCCAGAGGAGAGAAGACTGAGGAGTGATGAGAGCCTTCAAATACCTGAAGGTTGATTATAGAGAGGAGGGAGATGAGCTTTTCTCTGTGGCTGTAGGGGACAAGATTAGGAGCAATGAGCATAAACTGCAACAGAGGAAATTGAGGCTGGAGATAAGGAGGAACTATTTTTGGCTGGGAGGGTGGTCAGACATTGGGACAGGCACCTAGGGGGTTTGTGGCATCCCCCTCCCTGGAAATCTTCAAGAGCAGGTTAGACAAACCCTTGGTTGGGATAGCTTAGTCCAGGATTATCCTGCCTTGAGCAGGGGGCTGGACTAGATGGGACCTCCTAAGGTCCCCTCCAGCCTGACTTTCCCAGGATCCTACAACGACCAGCACACAATTAGTGACCACATTTATGAGCGCTAATTCTGGTTTAAATGACTTGCCCAGCACTACACATGACTGAGGCAGATGTAAAACCCAGCTCCCCAGAGCCACAATCAATGCCCTTGTCCATGAGACCATCCCTTCTCTCCCTACAAGCCTCATTCACTACTCAGTTTCCAACTTTCACCCCCAAATGAGGCAGAGGCTCTACAGATGACAACCTCATTTTCTGCCCAGTCCCAGTTCCCTGCCTCATAACTGGCTGCTTGCTCTGCCTGGAATAAGAGCCATAAGAAGCTGGCAACCTCAGATAGGAAGAAGCATACTTGTGCATTGCAAGGGTGAGATTTTGGGCTGCAAAGGTCCAGAAGGAGGGCTGGGGACTCAGAGAGGCTGTGAGCTAGGAGGGGCAGCCCGGCGGCAGGAAGCAGACAGGACTACCCTTCCTAGCTCACAACCTCTCCGAGTCCCCAGTCCTCCTTCTGCGTCTTTGCAGCCCAAAATCTCACCCTTGCAATGCACATGTATGGTAGACCATATCATGGCTGACATGGTAGACCCCCTCCACCTTAAACCCCACACCCTCCCTGCCTTCTTTGTAGAATCCCCTGTTCCCCTCCTATATCCACAGTGCCACTTCCAGTTCTGGCCATGGGCGCATCCACACATGCGCTTTAATGCGCATTAGCGTATTTTAATGCGTATTAGAGCCTCACCTAAAAAAACATGCTCTTTAGTTAATGCACATTAAAATAAGCTAATGCACAGTAAAGTCTCACTAAAAAAATGTTCTGTAGTTAATGCTTATTAAGATAAGCTAACGTGCAGTTTCCTAGTACCTCACAATGGAAGTACTAGATTTAATGTGCATTAACTAAAGCACATTAATGAACATGTAGATGCATCCATAATAGTCACCATTGATACGGGGCAACAGACAGGGTACTTAGCCCCACCTCAAAGGCCAGCTAAATTAGCATAGCCATATGCACACTATGCCCAGAGGTGAGGTGCCATGCAGCAGCAAGCAGTGTCCTCTCAGTAGATGTAGGCCCTGCCGGATGCTAACCTGTGACCAGTTATCCGGGGGCATGGGCTTAGGGTTCAGGGATGTCCTGGGAAATCCAGAGCTTCCCTGAGGAGCAGCAACCTGGGGGCCCTGTTTCCTAGGCTCCCCGGCTCTCTGGCAGGCAGACACATCTGAAAGCTGATTTGACTTGGGAAACAGCAAAATGCTGCGACAGAGGGAATGTCTCTGACAGGAAACACCAAAGATCCAGTGTCAGGAAAACCTTTGGCATTTGAGGGGGAAACAATGCCTAGAGCCTTGATGTTTCCCCCTCCCGACTAGAACAAACGCATTTCCTGGCTAGCTCTCCCTTGCATAAGCAGGCAGGATCTGGACCACTGATGCCAGTGGGAGCCTTGCCAATGGGGGAATGAATAATCCGTGAGTACAGGCCTCAGGAAGGATGCCATTTACCAGCCCACACCACCAGCTGAAGTTGCATTAATTAGCCAGTAATTAGGTAATTGTTAAATAAAACATTGTTTCCTCCTCTGCCTGTTGAGCATGTGCATTGCCTCTCCTGCCCTGCGGCTGTAATCCCACGGGACTACGTCGTGCAGCACAACTCAGGTGGGCTTCACCAGAGTGGCACGGCCATGCCCTTTGGGGTCCCAACGTGGCTTCAGAAGTGCCCCAGAAATCAGGCTCTTCTAGAATGTCTCAAGTTGAAAACCCAAAAAACGCCCCCAAAATCCCCAACACCCAAAAACCACTAATTCCTTCCAAAGCCTTGGCCTGAAATCTTAACAGCTGAGAAGAGGTAGCTCATCATGTCTCTTCTACATGTGAAAATGAGTAATAACAAGCTCCTCCTGGGTCCTGGGTAACTATTTATATTAGAACCCTTTACAATACATATGTTTTGGGGCCAATTTATGACAAACGTATCTCACCTCCTCCGCACTGATGAAGTGACTCCAGGAATTGCTGTGAGCATTTCTGACAAGCCTGGTGCTCTGCGCAGCCAGCTCCCTGCTATCAGACTTACCATACTCCTATTAGCATCCGGGCTCAGAAACACATGGGGGTGGCTCCTGAGCACAAGAGAGGCATCTGCAATGTGCATGGAAGCTGGCCGGTTGTTCACAGGGACAGGAGGACGAAGCAGGTTAATTGTATGGCTCCCATGACCCCGTTACTGCTGCTGAGCTCCTGGTATGTGGAGTCACAGGAGCGAGCTTTATCCCATCCTCATCAAGTAACAGGGGAAACCCCACGATACTTTTACCCTGGGGTAATGTCTCATCTTTGCATGCCCACAGAGCTCCAGATTAAATCCACAGTGGCATGAGTGGATATAAAGGCATGGAGAACTAACCCTCTTCCAATGATCAGCTACTGATCTCTAGCACAAGGTAGCGCATATTCATGTACATGATGGGTCCAGATGGACCGCTTGTTGGTGCATGGCTGTAGCGGTCGCTGTGTGATTTAGAAGGACGCCAGGAGATATGGGGTGTACAGGCAATGTGCGACTGTCTAGTTTGTGGCACAGGAAGAAGCAGTCATGGCACGTTCATAGGAAAAACAAATACCCCGGAAGCCCATAGCCACAAAAAGGGATCTTGGCTTGATGCCATGAGTTGGGGCAGCCGCAGACGTCAAACATGGGCTTCCCAAAGCCGGTGGAAAAGGCAGTAGCTCATCAAAGGCAAAGACTGTGGTATAAGGAGCTAAATCAAATGGTCGTGTTCATAGAAAATGATCCCTCCCCTTCTGAGAGCTTGAGTAAGTGCTAATCCACCCAGCACTGAAAATCAAAGACTCATGGAAAACAAGGGTGGGAAGGACCTCAGGAGGTCACATCTAGTCCAACCCCTTGCTCCAAGCAGGATTAGCCTCAACTATCTCATGCCAGCCAAGCCTTTATCAAGTTGGGTCTTAAAAGGATGGAGACTCCACCACCTCTCTGGGTAACGTGTTCCAATGCTTTACTACCTTGTTAGTGAGAAAGTTTTTCCTAATATCCAATCTAAACGTCCCTTGCTGAAACCTGAGCCCATTACTCCTTGTTCTGTTGTCTGCCACCAAGATGGCAGCTTGCACATGAATCCCAACTGACCTGCACCTAGACTGGGAGCAGGAGTGAGCTGTGAGGCAAAGTGCAAAAAGATCCACGCGCAAAGCCCTGTCACAGAAACCTCCCAGGACTGCTGCCCCTGCACCTGGCCACTTCCATGACCTCTATCATCTCCAAGACCCCTGTGCATGACTGGAAGACACCTCGTGTCATTTTGGGAATGCTTTCAAGTGGTGCAAACAGCATATACGGGACATGATCCTTGAAGTCCCTTTCAGGTCTATGAATCCATGATCTGTGGCTGCTTCTGCTGAGCCAAAAGAGAGGAAATGAGCACAGCAGGCAGGTGCAACATCCAACAGAGCAGATGAAACTTGAAATAGGGAGGAGAGCTCACTTTTCAGCCATTTTTCAGGGGCAGTTAACAATTCCCAGTGTAGCTGGGCAGGGAACAGGAGGCCAGCTCTTGTCTGCTTACCAGGGAAGATGAATATGCACCTACAGAATAGACAGTGTGCATTATAATAGTAATCAGAACTTTTGTTAGAGGTGATATCTTTTATTAGACCAACTAGATAGTTGCAAAAAAAAAATTCTGTATTTGCAAGTTTTCGGGCACATGCACCCTTCTTCAGGCATAGGAGAGTGCAAAGATTGTAAAATTTCTCCTAGGTGGAAATGAAAATTCAGATGCCTGAAGAAGGGCTCGTGTGCCCGAAAGCTTGCAAATAAAGAAACTTTTTTTGCAAATACCTAGTTGCTCTAATAAAAGATAGCACCTCTACCAAGAGTCTGATTCCTTTTGCTGTAGACCAACACTGCTACAACCTGTATCCCTTATACTATTAAAGCATTCCTGCATGACACAGGAGACACGGACGTGACCTGCAGCACACAGCAAGTACATTCACTTACCGACTGACTGCCACGACCATTGGGAAATCCTTTAAGCTTCAGAGACATTAAGAAGGAACAAGTGAATGGGGACCCCACCATAGGAAATCAAAAGGAAGTTTGCAGCCTATTAATGTCTCAGGCACAAAGACTCGCTGGCAGTACAAACAGACCTGATTCACCACGCAGTGGAGATACTGGAAGAATAAATTCCCCATCTCTGGCTCACAGTACTCCACATAATTGAAACCTATTTGGTGATTGCAATGTAGATAAGCAATGCACCAAAGCCGCGTTTTAAAAATCCTGAGTATTGCTCTATTTTGTCCTTCAGTCGGTGAAGCCCTAGCAATAAAGATACATAAATTGCCCCTATTTTTATCTTTCTAAAGACAATTTTTCCATTCTGCAGGCACTTGGGTAAAATAAGTAATAATCCCAATAGAAACCAAGTGTAGTGGGCTTTGATGAATGCACACACCAAGTTAGGGCTGCCTCCTGAGAGGTAAAGTGGGAGTGAGCAGAAGCAGAGCTGAGACTTCAAGAGGGTTTTTTATTGAATGCTCACTAATGAATGCATTTAACGTGGAAGGCGAGTGGGATATCAATGCACGGTAATTATAATTTCATCTGTTTGGGCAGATTTCCATGGTTTTCTGTCTAGAAAGAGAGGGGGACATATGCAAGGTGTTACACATAGTGGTTATTAATTCCAAGTCAGCTCTGAAGTTCAGGAAGAGTGGCGAATTGCACAGAGGAAAGAATACCTCGGCAGTCAAAATGATCCCTTTGCATCGACGCAGAAAACCAGCGCCATGTTCAGGCTCTTCCAAACTGCGAGCTGAAAGACAAACCCAGGGACAGGCCCTGCCACAATGCAACGGGTTTTCTCTTCCTTTTGCTGATACCAGTCCCCTGCCCCACTGGAGCCAACAGCAGGACAGAACAAGAGCAACCAAGTGGGGATCCGAGGGGCTGAAAAACTGGGTCTCGTTAACACATGAACAACTGGCAGCAAACTATGGGGTTCATCCTATTATTTCATAGGGCACAAGTCACAGACGCATAGAGAAGTGGGGCCAGAAGGGACCTCTAGAGATTATCTAGTCCAACCCCATCCCTGTCCAAATCATCCCATACAAACCATAATTGAAACTGTACATAAGACCACAGTCAATGCAAGCAGGCTTTAATAGCAATTCACAGGTTCATAGATGTTTGTGTTGGAGGGGACCTTAGCAGATCATCGAGTCTGACCCCGTGCCCTGGGCAGGAAAATGATCATTCTTTACCCGCTGGACCAGGCAACCCTATCCACAGCACACTGTGCACTCTCCTCTGAGTCCCTGCATTGACCCAGAACAGCGATTCTCAACGGTTTTAGACCCAAGGCACCCCTCGTTACTTTTAAGACCTCTCTTGGAAAATGCCAGCTCTTGCTTGTCACCTGCTGTTGACTCTGGAGAAAAATGCTAGCCCAGTTCTCCTATTGCAAAGAGCTCAGAAAGCTCACAATGGGTCAGAATATTTTTAACACCCTATTTGAAATCCCTGGGTTTATCTTGTGAATCGCATGTAGGTGTTTGCATACCTAATAGTGCTAATATGTCACAGCCATCCCACGGCAGCCTGAAAGAGGACCCCAGGGCACCCTGGGTGAGAAGCACGGACATTAACGAGCACAGGAAGGACTCTCTACGCTGTCAGAGGAACGGACTTCCCCGTCCATCCAGGGGAGCTCCCTGTATCAGGCAAGGAGGGCAACACAAGAAGGGAGGAAGCTATTTCAGGTGTGTGGTTTGTCTCTGAACCAAATGCAGTAGCTGATTCCCATTCAGCAAAGCAAGAAACACAGGCTTCAGCTTCTCTGATTTTCACGAGGCGTAAGTGGTCGCTTAAGTGTCTTGTTGAAGAGGGATGGACTTCCATGCACAGAGAAGCGTCCTGACGTTCTGGCGTTTCGAAGAGGCAGCCAAAACCCGATGATAAATTGTCGCAAAACCGGCCCTTAAATCTCTTCCGGACTCCACATTACTGTGCAAGGAAACTGGTGGTAACATTTACGATCTAAACAGAAAACTATTGACTCTTCTAATTAAGCCTCATTTCTCAATGGGTGATCAAGGCCCCAAAGTTTATGAAAGCGTTTCCTCTTTTGATAGCCTTTCCCCCTGGTTGGCTTCCTTTTTTTGGTAGACTGTATATAAACTCCCACACAGCTGCCTGGACTCAGGCAAAATGTGACATCAGCTAGATTTATACTGATATATGTATAATACACACACACACGCACACACACACTACACACACACACACACACATGCATGATATTATTATATATTATATTATTATAATCTATAATATAATTATATTATCTATAATATTGTATATTGTAGTATTATAAGTTTTATATGTATACATATATGTATGTATGTATATATACACACATATATATGCACACACACACATAAATATATACACACACATATATACACACACAAACACACACATCTTCCTTCTGAATTAAAAGTGAATGGATCCTCAGTATTTGTATTTACCTGCGGCATACACCTTTTTTAAATCATCTCCTCTCCCATGACCTGCCCAACAGCTGCCAGAACTCTTCCTTGTGCTCAATTTAATGCCTTTATGAACTGGCCAAATGCCCGAAACCCTCATTTTCACCCTTACCAAATAGAAGAGAAGCAGGTTAATCACGAATATCCAAAATAGAGGTTACAAATAATTCAAAAATAAACTTGCTCTCCACACAGAACTCGCATGCCGCCTGGTTTGACTCTTGAGATGAGCGTTACTTGAAAGCTATCGGCCAGCGACAGATTTTAATATGAAGTACAATCTCCAGCTGAAAAATAGAGACAAAATAAGCTCCACAATGCACCTTCGCGACGCCATTTGAACCTGTTGTCACATTTTCTCGCATCGCTGTTGCCTCGTCCGCGAGCCGACTGGAATCCATTCCACGTCTTGTGCGCTCTTAGGAGACAACAACAACCTCAAACAGCGCTAACGTGAAAGTTGCACTTATGAGGGGCTATTTTATCCCAAACTCAAACCTCCCCCATGCAAACAGGCATGTTTTCGGGGGCTTTAAGGAGCGAGTTTTTCATGCAAGTCTAATGATGTTCTCATCACGAGGGTCAGAGCTCTCAAGAGTGAGAGGTCAGAATAATCACTTTTCTCATGTAACCTCCGCTGAAATTAAACTGCTCTTGCCACTAATATATACAGTTTACTCATACCTTATCATCTGCAAACTCCACCAGAATAAATGAACGGCACAATAACAGGAACACAGCAATCCTTCACACAGGGGACTGGATTTTCATAAAGCAAAGCCTGAGGTCCAGACCTCCTTTTGGGCCTTGTACTTGCTGCTTTTTCTGCATGAGCACTGGGGATCTCTGCCTACAGACATGGCTTGTGCATCCACCAAAGTGAACAAATAGCAACTCTGATCTGTCTGTGGGCAACTGCGAGCTTGCAAATGCCTGTCTGCTGCTTAAAAGCCAGGTCACTAGCAAGGAAAACCATTTCTTGAACCAGAAACCATGGGAATCATCTAATAACCATGAACTGTAAGACTAGGAATAAGATGGCACATCACAGTAAGATAGAAAAAGCAAAATAATGACACTAAAGAAGTTGTGCAAAACAGCGGTAATGCATGCCATCCTTCAGGCCTTAAAAATGGCTCTTTAGTTCATGTTTCAGCTCCCGACCAAAAATGTCCTGGGGTCTACAGCTGTGCAGCACCCACAAACCCTGCTCACATCTGGGGTCATGCAGGATCCAACCACACTTAGACACATGTCTTGATGCTGTGCACATCTGGGGACCTGCAGGATCCAGCCTTAGGATCAACATGTCCCGATGCCATGTCAGGAGCCTAACCTGAGGCCCCCAGGTTGGAAGATCCTGGCAAGGCTGAATGGAGCTAGTTCCTGGACCACTCATGAACTGACACAGCTTAAAGACTGTGCTAATTCCTGTTCTGTTTCCTCAAGCTAGTAACAGCTTAAGATGAAATGATGCATGCTCGGTTTAAAGGAGTGTCTGTCAGGTTGAGTAACAGCCTGGGCTGGTCAAACAAGGAGACTGAGCTAAGGCAGACAAGGAAAATCAGGCTTTTCCTGGGACCAGTAAATGCTGATCTGTTCCTTTTAACCGCAGGCACAGACTAATGAACTCCAATCCAGGGGGGCCGGCTGCGGGCCTTTTTTCCTATGAGGAGTCCCAGGGTCCCCGTCTCTTTGAAATGGTTTCCATTTGACAATAACTACACCGACAAACTTCCAGGAAGCTCTTGAAACTGGGAAGACCCATTCTCTCCCTGGCACCCAAGGCAGGGATGTAGCAACTGGCTCCCAGGGCATGAAACCCCATCCTGCAAGCTCTGTGCTGAGCACATCTCTAACAAAATGCTTTGTGCTGACAGTCAGGAAATCCTCGCCTCCCAAATTGCTGAGATAGTTTTCACCCAGAGAGACGCTGAGTCCACTCTGCTGCTATTGTTGGCATTGCTCCCAAATCACATGGGTACACGCAGGAGGTGGCCCAGGCACCGATGCAGCCACTGCTGCCCGGAAGGGTGCAACCACCACCGAAAAATTTGCTGACGTGAAGCTTACTCCAGGTCGTAAACTATTAAAATCTATTGTGGTTTGGGCCAAAAGGCACAAGGCAGATGGGTTTCATGCCAACGTGACCTCAGAGAAGAACCCTTTAGGACATCCAAAGCCTGTTCTCAACCCCGGCACTGTGTCACACACCTGTCCCAGACCTGCGAGCTTCTCCGCGTGTCCGCCCCAGACGTTCAGCGCTTTCACTCTGCGGCCCAAATTACCAGCTTCACAAGCTCAGTTAGGAGGAGGGCATTTTGCTGTGCTAAGTAATCACAGTAATTAGGCTGCAACTACATACAGTATTCTTGCAAAAATGGTAGCTACACATTTTTCTGACATGTTAAAATTGCCAAATATTAGTTTTCAAAGGAACCCATTACCTTCACCGCTGCTATCAGGCAGGGGAGCTTTTTATCCAGAGTGATAACAAATGTGAAATTAGGAGTGAATTAGTACAAAATAATTGTTAAGCCTTCAAAGGTCCTAAACCCAGGCAGACCTTTCCCATCCTTTGATGTGACTAAGTTTTAATAAGCTCTGGAACTGTTCCACAACCACTGGGTATACATGAGACATATTGTATATCTTTATATATATACATATACACACACACACACACACGCAAATATTTGTGCACGCGCGTGTGTGTGTGTGTGTATGTTTCCCAAATATATATACATACACACACATATGCATATGCATGTATATATGCATACATGTGTGTGAGTATATATATACATACATACACATATGCATATGCATGTATACATGCATATATATGTATATATATAAAATATTTCTCACATTATATATACATGTATATATAAAACATACACACACATATGCATATATATATATATATATATAAACTGACATATGAGGATGTGTCTCTGTGTATGAATTAATACACACACACAGCACTGCACCTTTAATAGCAAACTCCAACTTGATATGCTGCTAAATAGCATTTCTTGTCCTAGGATACTATTTTCACACTAGCAGCAAATATGACCTTTGTGTATGGCTGCCAGCTGCTTATAATTTTGACAGATGCAAGCACATTTCTGGAAAGCGGTAGCCATTCAGTGGCTAAAGATCAACAGGCTAGGCTCAGGGCTTTAGTGAGATTGATTGGCTCAGGAGAATCCCATTTGCAGACCTAGCTGAGAATAGGTTTGCCATGGTGAGGCGTTAATGACTTCGATATCAATGATCTAAATATGTCAACCTGTGACTGTGTTGGTATTAAAGAACACTATATTTATACAAAACAGCAATTAGCGGAATGCTAATTAATGTGATGCTGTTTCCAAGTAAATTGAGGAACTTCCAAGTGGTGTAATGCTAGACTTTATAGTAATCCCTCTGGAATTTCAGAGCTACCAGAGCGCTTGGTCATTCCTCAGGACTATCCAGATTTATTTTTGCTGACATTTCAGATAGCGCCCTCGGGTTAAAAATACCCACTGTCAGCTCGCCCAGGGAAAGAGTACCACGGAGTCAAGGCTGGATTGGTGCCCCTGAATATTTTCTAAATGCTCTTAAAAGCTAAGGAAACTTTAATCTGGGCTTTAAAGAGCCTAACCATGTTACCTGGCAAAGGGGTTCTTCTCCACACAGTAACACCAGCAAGCACAGCACAGCTAACTTAAATATCTAGGAAAGATGAATGGTTGTATAAAGAAATACAACAGTATCTCAATCTGCAGAAAGAAGCAAGCATGGTGCCACTGTCTCTTCAGCAAATGCTGAACCGAGATTGGAATTAATGCAGTGGATGAATGGGCGCATATGCAAAACTCCAGCGGTGCACACACCCAAACACGTGCAGTGAGCCAGGGGGTGCGGATAGAACGGACATTTTATTTTTTTTATTTGACTGAGAAGAAACTCAGGGCCCAGGGATGCCCTAAAGAGTTTGCACAGCTTCTTCCTTATGTCATTTCAGGTAGTGAAAAGGTATCAGATACGCAGACCGAGGCCCTGGTCCTCTTCATCCCTGAGACAGGTGCAGCAGCAGGTCTCACGGGGCTCTGCCAATCTGCCTCAAAGCTCTGACATGAATGCCCCCATTCTGCAGGTCAGGCGCATTTGCCATGTCTGTTTGCTCCTTCAGTTAATTAGCAAGGGCGCCAAGGAGTGCCTTTTTATTAGTAAATAAAGCAGCACTAATAATTCATTTTAAATAGGTCACCACGTACCCTCCCCGACAGCAATACTGGGCCAGAAGGCTTAATAGGGAAGCTTCCCTACCTGCTTGCCAGTTCCACAATTGCTTTGAAGCAGGAGTTGGTCAATTAAAAGATATCGGATTCACCCACATAACCTTGTCTGCTTTCAAGTAGGTGCTATCTTCTAACAGAGAATCGCCTCTTCCATGAAGAATGCCCCATAACTTTAACGGGACATCTGAAACATGCAGCCAGCGGCTGGGAACTTTTTGCAGTAAGGGGGGGGGAAAAGGGAGCAGAGATTAACAGACTTTTTTGTGGCTGAAAAACCTGTCCAAGCACACGTAAATCACAGAGTCATAGACAATGAGGGTTAGCAGGGAGCTCAGGAGGTCACATCTAGTCCAACCCCCTGCTCCAAGCAGGGCCAGCCCCAACTACATCATCCCGGCCTGGCTTTGTCTAGTTGGGTCTTCAACACCTCCAAGGATGGAGACTGCACCACCTCTCTGGGTAACCTGTCCCAGTGCTTCACTACCATCTCCATGAGAGTTTTTTCCTAATATCCAACCTCAACTTCCCTTGCTGCAGCTTGAGCCCATTGCTCCTTGTCCTGTCACCTGCCCCCACTGAGACCAGCCCAGCTCCAGCCTCTTTGCAGCCCCCCTGCGGGGACCTGAAGGCTGCTATTCAGTCCCCCTCAGTCTTCTCTTCTGCAGACTAAATCAACCCACTTCCTTCAGCCTCTCCTCACCAGTCACGTGCGATATGAAAGTAACACGTCACCAGTTGGCTACTAAAGTCGGAAGAATGACCAGCTACGTTTTCGGGGCTCAGAGGTGTGCTCCTACACTCAGACATTTCTCTCACTTCTGGCTGCACAGCTTTGCCCCATGGTATAGCTGGGGGGGACGTGCAGATCTAATAATAGCCGCATCTCTATTGTGCTAATGAGCAGCAGAGGCCTATTTGCTGCTTCTTGCTCCCTAACAAACTACTTAGAAGATGTGTTTTTTTCCAAGAGAGCAGCTAATAAGGCTCTCACTCTTGGGGAAGGGGAAGCACAGTGCTGAGATGCATTAGCGCTGCTCTCGTGTCAGTGGCTGAGGCTAAGGCTGTTTGTGCCACAAGCTGCAACACCGGGATTAGCAACAGACTCTATGGTGAAGGGAAGAGTGACCTCCTTAATTACCGTTCCATGTACAGTGCAATTAAAATTAGATGCAAGTCTAAGCCTTCAGAGGTTGATCCCAGGCAGCAGGAGTGCACAGACCTGGGTGGTAGCCTGGGCCCATCTCTAAAAACATCCTCCACAGGGGAAAAGGGTAATGAGATCTGGCTGGCAATCAGACCAGCTTAGCTGACGAGAAATGCCCAATTGCTTTCTTGGATCGTGGCAAAGGTGCTAGTAAAATTTTGCATGGTTGCTTTCACGTTCGCTTCCTACACTACCGAGCGGTAAAAAACAAAAAGCTGTATGAAAAATGGCCCGAAAGACACTACAGAAGCAAATGCGCTATCATGCATTGATTATCTTTCACCTGTCCTCTTTAGCACCTGCAAAAATGTGGAGTTCATGAGCTGGCTAAACAAATCACATCTTTGGTGCTTATGGCTGCAACCATCAGGCACAGGAGCCCTTAATACAGCAAAATAACAGAACATGGAGCCAATTGTTTCTTAGCCATGCACTTCGTCACAGTGGTATTAGTGGATTTAACACCCTCCCACGGTCCACTGAAATAAGCAGGCTTGCTCCACGTTGCCGACCAGCCACCCGTGCATAACGCTCACTTCAAAAGCATGAAGAGAGAAAGCCGGGAGTCCAGAAGGCCTCCGGGCCAAAGAGCATGTGTGCATCCTTGCTATATTTAGGTAGCTTTGCTTCCTTGTGATAAAGCTGATGAGACCCAGGAGAGAGGAGAACTAAAAAGCAAAAGCAGCATTTGCAAAGTATGTTATACAGCAAAGCACCTGAAAATGGAGCCCAGCCAAAATATTACTGGTGCAAATCTGCATAAACAAGAGAGAAAATGAAACCAGGAAAATCCATAAATAATCCCGGTAAAGTGCTGTGGGGCCACCGAACGCCCGCCGCTGCGGCACAGGAAGGTTATAGATAGTGGTTGGACTGATCAATAAGGACATTGCTAATTCCCCACCCTGCTCTCCCGCACACTGAGTTTTGCTAGCATTGGGCACACCAGATACATGGAAAGAAGGGAGTGCAGAGTCCTGGAAAGTGAAGGTGGTGTGCACGCCAAGCACTGTGGGACACCGGAGGACTGGCAACCCCTCTGTTGTGCCCCAGGGGTTGGAAAGTGCTGTGCTGCTGCACCCCTGTTGAAAACAGCGTACAAGCAGTCACTTGACTAGATGGACAGGATGCTCGGGAGGCTGTCGAGACTGTTTATGCCACGCATGGGATGTACAGTCACCCGAACAGCAGCACAGCCTCAGGCAGTTCGGCGCTCCAGTGCTATCGACCTTACAAGTGTCCTTGTAGGGGTATCAATCCAATTCATAGGAGGCTTTTAAAAGCATCTTTCCCCCCCCCTTAAAGGAAGGGATTATATCAGCAAGTAGCTTTGACCACGAGTAAGAGTGAAGCTGCCTTTGCTTTAAAGGGAATGCTTTGACCGTCTGCTGAACTTGGATGTTCCCGCGTTGTGCGGCTTTGCTCTGAACTCAGTCATATCGAGTGCTCTCACTTTTGCACAGTAATAATGCAAGATTCAGTTGAACTTCAGGAAATAGATGTGCCGGGTCTGAACATCATTTGTTCGCTCAAGGTCTTTATTAGTCAGTTTGGGGAGGGAGGTGCTGGGAAAATATACGGCACGCATAAAGAAAAGAGGAAGCAGCTGACAGGTCTTTTTCTCAACACGGGCTCGTTTCGTAGGTGAATCTGGAGTGGTGCTACTTCCGAACGTGCTGGAACAGCCCAGCTGGCTTTCTGTTTACACATCAGCCATTTTTCCATCTGGAAGAGAGATCAGTGCTTTTGTATGGTGCCAGGGGCTCAGGGAGAAACTTGACTTGCCTTCAGTTGAATGATTTCTGATAAAACCACTCTGCGGGGCTTCTGTTCAGGGGTAGAGCCCTTTACAATCACAGACAACGAGGGCTGGGAGGGACCACGGGAGCTCACATCCAGTCCAGCCCCCTACTCACAGCAGGACCAGCCCCAACTACATCATCCCGGACAAGGCTTTGTCTACTCAAGTCTTCAAAACCTCCAAGGATGGAGACTGCACCACCTCTCTGGGTAGCATGTTTCAGTGCTTTAATACCTTACTGGTGAGAAAGTTTTTCCTAATATCCAACTGCAACTTCCTTTGTTGCAGTTTGAGCCCATTGCTCCTTCTGTCATCTGCCCCACTGAGACCAGTCCAGCTCCATCCTCTTTGCAACCTCCTGCAGGGAGGTGAAGGCTGCTATTCAATCCCCCTCGGTCTTTTCTTCTGCAGACTAAATCAGCCCATTTCCCTCAGCCTCTCTTCACCAGTCACATACTCCAGCCCCCCAAACCATTTTCACTGCCTTCCACTCTCCAACTTGTCCACATCCTGTCTGTAGCAGGGGGCCCACAGCTGGACACAGGACTCCAGATGTGGCCTCCCCAGTGCCGAATAGAGGGGAAGATTCGCTGCCCTGGATCTGCCTGCATCGTTCCTGCCGATGCAGCCCAGGATGCCGGTCGCCTTCTTGGCACTAAGGGCACACTGCTGGCTCCTGTTCAGCTTCTTGTCTATAGCCTTTCTACAGCAAACACCTTGGTAAGTTATATGCTATCATGCTGCTACAAAGGAGGAGAGGTCTCTTTAGGGGTCAGGAAGGGATTTTTCCCCACAGTCAGATTGTTGTGGACCATGGGAGGTTTTGCCTTCCTCTGTATTTGGGAGATGTGGCCCTCTTTTTTGGATCTCCTGCATGGATTTGCACAACCTGTGCAGCATCAGGACATTGGCTGCCACGGTCTCCCTGCATTACTTGCGGCAGGTTCAGTGGTTGTGTCTTGTGGCCGTGTCGGGGTTCAGCGTGTAGCTTTGCTAATAGGCTCGATAGTGGATTTGCATGGGATGGTTGGGGTAGGGCTGATCCTTCCTCAGGCAAGGTTTGCACTGGATGACCTCTGGAGGTCCCTTCCAGCCCCATTTCTCTGTGATTCAATGATTTCATTGTGCGGATTTCATCTACGTGTCAAAGACATTCTCTGCAGGGTTATGGGAAATATCGGTTTAATATTAATGGGAAAGCTTTCCTCAGGGTCTCTTTATCAGGGGCAAGCTCCAGATATTACACTTGTATCTGAATGCAGGAAATACGCCGACACATTTGGGCACTGGCCACATATGGACAAATAAAATAAAATAAAAGGAGGCTATACAAATTCCCCTGGGCATCCGTTATATGCATTGGATTTGATGGGTAACTTCTACTGGCCAGCCAGGACCAGCAGGATTTTCTTCACACTTCTGACAAGCTGCCAGCTGACTAAATACAGTAATCATTTCAGATTTACATCAAGAGCCTACGCAGAGGGCAGAGTTCAGCACGGTACCAAAGGCGTCTTATCCCAAGCACTGCACTAATCGGCTATGGCTAAAGCGTTATTGGTCGGGAGGTGAACAGGTCAAGCATTTTAGGAAAGGAGAAGGACAGCCTGTTCATGCACACGGCCTTTATTTATATGCAGAGCGCCAGATTCCCATTTCACTCCCGCTTGGGTAAGCACAAAGCAACTTGGTGACGAGGACTGGAGCCCAAAGGCAGGCAAGAGCACGCTGCAGTCCGCTCTTGGTCCCTTACGCCACGGCCGCGTTGCCCGGACCCCGCAGGCGTTGATGGGGTTACGCTGCTGTAAAAACCCATGTGGCAGAGGCAATAATGTGTCCTAAGAAATAACAAACCCACAGCATTCAAGCATAAAACTGAAGCCCCGGGTAGACTGCTAGCCCTTTTTAAGGGCCTGATCCTGGATTCCCAAGGTAGGCCCAGTCCCTTAAATCCACCCTACCAAGTGCTGCCAAGAGGAGCAGGGTGTCAGCAGAGAAGAAAAAACTTTCATTGCAACGTGGCTTTGTCCACTCCAGGTTTTTTGCACGTGCACTTTGCTGGCATGGATGATTTGTACCCGATCGCCCCTGCTGCAGTTTCAAGCTGAGCCCTCTCCATCCTGAAGGCTGTCCGTGCACACTACCCACACAACGATGCATAGTGATATCTGTGTCAACCTGTGTCCCTCCCAGGCCCATGCAGAGGTAGCGGGACGGTTGTGGGGTGAAGCAAAACACTGTAGAAAAGATGTCTGGGATTACAGCAGACAAGGCTCTTCGGGTAATAAATGTGTATTTTTATTAACTAACTAAATAGCTGGAAAAATTGTTCTTTGCAAGCTTTCGGGTACAAACACCCTTCTTCAGGCACAGGGAGAGTTAATTGTGCCTGGAAAAGGGGGTTTGTACCCAAAAGCTTGCAAAGAACAATTGTTCCAACTAGTTAGTTGGTCTAATAAAAGATATGAGATTTACCCAAAGAACCTTGCCTGCCTGTGTCCTTTGACCAATACAGCTACCACCAACAGCGCTTGGTATTAGGGAACTCATGCAATCAACTACAGGGCATAGGACACATGGTCTGTGACAGGGAGTTACCAAGCAATGACTGGCCATTTTGTTCTTAAACCACAGCAACTCCAAATTGTTCATTTTTGGTAGTCAATTAATTCATTTTGGGTAGTTCATTCTGGGTAGTCAATTAAAAAAAAACAACCCTAAAATTGAAACACTGCTGTTGCTGAGTCAAAGGAGCATCCACATTCAAGGCTTTTGAAGAAGGAAGAAAGCAGGGTGGGATAACTCTGGATTTCCTGCTCGGGGCCCAAAAGCAAATTAAAAGAAGCAAACGAACATGGCGCATGCATGTGGAGTAATACACCGTGCACAAGGCCTGGTCCGTTGGCTTGCACAATTATGAGACTACCAGCAAAGCTCTTTAAGAAACCGAGCGCAGGCCTATAAATCCTCGACTGCATTTCATGCCAGCGCTGCAGCCTTTGGGGAGTGAAAGGAAGAACGTGTTCTCCAAACTGGGACGTGTGCAATCCAGAAACTTTCCCCCGAAATCCTGCGTTCAGAGGAAGAGGCCTTTTCTCACAGGCTGTTGAGCCAAGCCCCTGGCTGATGTTCAGTCTGCTCCATATAACCTAAGCCTGGAGAGTGCAGGAGTGCAAATCAACCCGGCTTTGGGCTCGTTACGTCACATTTTCACCCAAAGGCCTGCCAAGTCGCATCTCCCGAACGAGAGGCTCAGACAGCGCCTTCGCCTGTAGCCGCAGCACCACGCCATAATAAAGGGCTGGCAAGGCTGCGGGATGCTGGATATGGTGGGCACGAGCCTGCTTCCCTTGCAGCTGGGGGGTCGGCCGCAAGACGGCCGGCTGTCTGGAGGCAAGCTCAGGCTAGCGACACTTGTCGTGGCCGAGATCACGCACGGGGAAGCTGCCTGCTCCAACGGGACTCGCGGAGGGCGTCGGTGCTTGCATAGCCGGAGGCGTGTGCCACTCTGCCTATCACCGGCACCGCCCGGAGCTGCTACAAATCTAGCTGTAACTTAAGAGGAGCCAATTATCTCGTCTGTGTTTTAGCAGGGAACGGGAATCGGATTCAAAACCTTTGACACAAGCGCGGTTGCTAGGGTGAAGCAAGGGTCCCACGCGAGTAATTAAAGGCACAGAATCCTTCTGGGAACGTGACGGCAAGTGCATTATGTAAAAGGAAGAGATGAATTTTGCATGTGTGCGTGGTGTACACACATGGCTGTGTTTGTGTTGGCATGGTGCCCGTAGGAAGAAGTGCATCCTGGACCACAGCGATGCTCGGCTTGGTCTGGTGCGCCGCAGACGGGGGGGATGCGCTGACCGCATCCGAGAGCAGATTGCATGCACGTGCCGGGGGGCCATCTTTCCCTCCCCTTCTCGGCGCAAAGAGGTTCTCGGGAGAGCTCCAGCTTGTTGCGGTGCTGGGTCCTTCCCGAGAAACACGCTCAGGGGTTAGGGCCAAGCTTAAAAAAACGATCGGAAGGGATCCATACATTCTCATTGGCATCAAAGGCATCCCAAACTTGGCCATAAATCTCGTGGACTTCTAACTGGAGCTCCCCATGACCTAAATGTGTGCTTGTTTCCTCCTACCGCTGACAAGACTACTGGCTGAAAGGCACAGCTGCCTCATGCTGACGAGATGCAAGACGGGAGAAACATCTGTCTTTGCTCAGGGCCTCAGGGCTTGGGGTTTGTTTTTTTTTTATTTCTGCTCTCTCTCTTTTATTTTATTTTATCTTCTTGCTTGTTGCTGCTTTTGCTTCAGCTGGGCTTTAACTGGAGTGCATGTCGTGCCAGATCCTCCTGGCCTGCTTTTCACTCCCCATAGCACCCCAGTAGAAAAGAAAGGATGGAAAGGCTGGGCTTCAGCCAGGTTAGGTGCTCTTATTCATCTTATTAGTGCTGTTCTTGCTAAGTTCTGGCTGCAGGGTGGGTGCTGAAAGGTAAGCAATGAAAGGCATAAAAACTGTGTTGCAGAGCTGGGCAGCTTGGCCTTGGGGAATGTACTGCATCCTGTTGTGTGTTACAGGATGTATTGCATCCTATTGTACTGTGTTGTGTTGCATCCTATTGTGTTGTGTTGTGTTGTGTTGTGTGTTATAGGATGTATTGCATCTTAGCGTGTTGTGTTGTGCATTATAATCTGGGCGTTCCCCCCCATGTGTGTGGTTGCTGCACCTGTGAGAAAAGGATAACACTGGGCAAGGGGTGTTGTGAGGGTGTTGACAAACTCTTGAATGGCCGTACAGGGGCCTGGATGCACCAGTTTGAAGTGGTCCCAAACCTGGGCAAAAACACCGCATCGGAAAAAAAACGGTCTGTTGTCTGGTGTCGAGTGGGTTTCACGTAGGCGAGAGCATCACCCTCCTACTCCCCGGCGTCGGTAGCGAGGGATTAATGTCCCGCAAGGGTTTGTCACAGAGCCCTGGCTAAGCAGGAAAGTGTCTGACGTGCAACAGAGGACGGTGTTTCAAGATCGTACTTGAGTATAGCAAGAAGCGACAGAGGGGACCCAAATCACCCCAGAAGGAAAAATCTTGCAGGCGCCTTTTGCGACAGCGATGTTCGCTGTCCTAGAGCCGGGGACTGAGGTCACGTGAAGTGCTGTGAAGTGGGAATGCCCCCTTTGAGGGCCCTGTGGCTTCATGTGTTTAAAATGGGATGAGTGAGACGTGTGGCAGGATTTTTTGGGCTTTTTTTTTTAAAAAATAAAGATGGATGTGGAAGCTAGACGCTGGCCCATTCCTTCACAAAGTGAGACAGCTGCTCCAGTATCACCTGCCATGGGACGGTGCTGGGAACAACGTGTTGGGGTAAAATGGGGCAGCTCCACTGATTCCAGGGGCGTTTGACAGATTTACGTTATCTGAGGTCCAGTGAACACGAGTAAAGGACGAGACCCCAATTTCCATGGGCTTCGATCCCAGATGAAGAGACAAGCAGAGCGTGCACTGCTGTCAAACAGCCATCGTGCCGAATCTGCAGGAAGGGAAGGCACAGAAACATGAGAGCACTTGGAAGCTGAGAAAGTGTACGGGCCAATGCTTCCAGGCCAGGAACTTCTCTTGACATGAACATTTTCCTGGAAGAGGAGAGAGGAGCTAGGGAAAGTGGCAGTCGCACTGACGTCAGCAGCCGGAAGAATGGCACCAAACACATTTCAGAGCTTTTAAATAGCTGAAAACACTGTATATCAGTGCAGGATAATAGTTCAGATTGTTATTTTTCTCCATTCAGAAATACCAAGTTTTGCCGCCAGCAATAGCCGGGGAATCCCTCGTTGCGAGGACTACCCAGCAGACTGCGTCCCCAGGTCAGCCAAGCCTCTTCGGGGCATGCTCATCTTGTGCCAAGCAGTCCGGCAGAGTTCGACGAGGCTGCTTTATTGAAGTGCCGCACTGAACAGGGGCCAGCAATCCCAAATCCCAAAAGAGAAGCAAAAAAGCATCAAGGAAGGAGGCTGATAGCATTGGATGGTGGAGCTACCAGCAATAATAAAGCACATGAATGGGGCAGTTATTGCCCTCTCCTTTTATTAGGTGGCTTGCCTAAAGCTGCATAACACATGCCAGGATTGGAACCCAACACTCAACCCATTGGGTGCTTGTGCCAAGAAGAATTTTTGCAACTATCTGAGTTGGTCTAATAAAAGATAACGGGTTTACCCAAAGAACCTTGACAACCCATCGGGACACTTCATCGCATCAGGTCATGCCCAGGAACTGAAGGCACCAACATGGAGGGGCTCAAGTATCTCTACACTCATGCTAGGAGCATGGGGAGCAAGCAGGAGGAAATGCACTCCTGCTTGCAAGGAAGAACTTCAACTGAGTCGGGCTAACTGAAACCTGGTGGGACCCTACCCATGACTGGGCAGTAAGCATTGAGGGCTTTAGGCTGTACAGATATGATAGAGTAGGGAAAAAGGGGCGGGAGGTGTTGCTCTCTAGGTTAAGGAGCAATATACAACTTCTAGAATCAAGATGGATTCAGAGGATGGGCAAATTGGGGTATTGTGGGCCAGAATACAAGGGGGTTGGGGGAAAGGGACTTGGCAGTGGGGGTCTACTACAGGCTGCCACATCAGGAGGACGACTTGGACCTGAATTTCTCCAGACAGCTCTTGGAGGCCGTACGGTCAAGGGACATGGTTGTCCTGGGTGGCCTAAACTACCCTGACATCTGCTGGGAGGAGCGGTCAGCCAGATACAACCGTTCAAACTATGAAACGATGAAACTATAATTTGTTCACGTAGGTTCTTAACCTGCATACGGGATCTCCACCTAACGCAGGAGGCATACGGTCCCGCTAGGCGAGACGCCTTACTGGACTTGGTGGCCAGTGACCACCACTTGAGTGAATTCACTATCCAGTGTTGGGTGGAAAAGAAAAACCAGCAGGGCAAAAGTACTAAACTTCAAAAAGGCCAATGTCAGTGTGCTCAGGAGGTTAGTTAGCAAGGCACTGAAGAACAGGAGCACTGGTGAGATGGGGGTCCAGCAAGGGTGGTCGTTCCTAAAGGGAGCAATCCTACAGGTGCAAAAGGAGGCAATCCCACCATGCAGGAAAGGGGGCAAAGGGGACAGGGAAACCTTTTCCCTGAACAGGGAAATCCAGGAAAGCATAAGGGCCAAAAAAGAGGCATAACAGGCTGTGGAAGCAGGGGGTAGCTACCAAGGCGGAGTATACCTACTTGGCCCACACTTGCAGGGAGGCAGTCGGAAAGACCAAAGCAGAAATGGATCTTAGGCTGGTGACAAAAATTAAAGACAACAAAAAGTCCTTCTTCAGGTGTATAGTGAGCAAAAAGAAGGTGCAGGGCAGCACAGGCCTCTTACAGGACAAACTAGGGCAACTGGTGACAGAGACGGGGGACAAGGCTGAGCTCTTCGATGAGATGTTTGCTTCTGTATTCCTGAACACAGATTGGGACAAATCTCCCAGTTGGATCACAGACAGGCACAGAAGGGACACCAGCCCACCAACTGCTAG
Source organism: Crocodylus siamensis (assembly GCF_052110815.1). Taxonomy (NCBI): domain Eukaryota; kingdom Metazoa; phylum Chordata; order Crocodylia; family Crocodylidae; genus Crocodylus; species Crocodylus siamensis. Next base: position 2,500,700 of record NC_143409.1, read on the forward strand.
TGCTGACTTGGGGAGGGGGCACTTGGAGGGGCTGGACGTGTTTAAGTCAGCGGGCCCGAATGAACTTCACCCAAGGGTGCTGAAGGAATTGGTCAGTCATAGCAGAGCAGCTGGCACAGCTGTTTGAGTGCTCGCGGTGCTCAGGTCAGGTCCCTGAGGACTGGAAGAGGGCCAGCGTGGTCCCTATTTTCAAGAAAAGGAGGAAGGATGATCCGGGTAGCTGTAGACGAGTTAGTCTCCCCTCTATCCTTGGGAAAACCTTTGAAAAAATTATTAAGGATCACATCTGTGGGAGTCCAGCGGGAAAATTAATGCTGAAGGGCAACAGCACAGGTTCATAGCAGATCGATCCTGCCTGTCTAGCCTTGTTTTTTATGACCAGGTCACAAGATGCTTAGATGCAGGAGTTGAAGTAGATGTCATGTACTTGGATTTTAAGAAGGTCTTCGATATGTATCTCATCCTGTTCTCATAAATAAACTGAGCGGCTGTGATGTAGATGATTACGCAGTCCGGTGGGTGGCAAATTGGCTATGGGGTAGCACCCAGAGAGCGGTGGTGGACAGGTGGGTATCGGCCTGGAAAGATGTGGGCAGCAGAGTCCCACACGGCTCGGTCCTTGGACCGGTGCCATTCAACGTCTTCATCAGTGACTTGGACGAGGGAGTGGAAAGCACACTGTCCAAATGTGCTGAGGATACCAAATTATGGGGTAAAGTTAACACACCAGAGGGTAGGGAATGAATCCAAGTAGATCTGGATGGGTTGGAAAAGTGGGCAGAACAGAACAGGACGCCGTTCAACAAGGACAAAGTGCAAGGAGAAGGAATCACCGGCACGCTTGCAGGCTGGGGGAGGACCTTCTCAGCAGCACGGCAGCAGAAAGCGATCTTGGAGTCATAGTTAACTCCACGATGAACACGAGTTGTCAGTGTGACAAAGTGCATTAGCAGGTGCATCACGAGCAGGTCCAGGGAGGTGATGCTTCCCCTCTATGCAGCACTGGTCAGGCCGCAGGTGGAGTCCTGCGTCCCGTTCTGGGCGCCGCACTTCAGGGGGGATGTGGACAGCATGGAGAGGGTCCAGAGGAGGCCACTCGCACGGTTAAGGGCCTGCAGGCAAAGCCCTGCAAGGAGAATTTAAGGCCCCTGGATCTCTTCAACTCCGCAACAGAAGGCTGAGAGGTGAGCTTGTGGCCGCCTACAAATTCAGGTGGGGGGCAATAAGGAACAGGAGATGCTCTATTTACCAGGGCACCCCTTGGAGTAACTAGGCACGACAGCCATAAACCAACGGAGAGCACGTTCAGGTTAGGCATCAGGAAGAACGTTTTTACGGTCAGGGTGGCCAGAATCTGGAACGGGCTCCAAGGGAGGTGGTGCTCTCCCCTACCCCGGGGGTCTTCAAGAGGAGGATGGACATGTACCTGCCTGGGTCATCTGACCCCAGCGCTCATTCCTGCCCAGGGCAGGGGGTCGGTCTCGATGATCTGCCAAGGTCCCTTCCAACCCTAACGTCTATGAATCTATGACATGCACAACAAAGTTACTCTGCATTTGCTAAACGCAAGGGCTCCAAAGAAGTGCTCCGTGAGCGCCTGAAGTGCTGCTGTTTGTCTTAGTAGGGTCAGTGCCTCCAAACATCATGGTTCATTCATCAATTAGCATCAGTGTCCTGCTAGCATTTTGATTGCTATTAGCTGAAGTCGATACCCACCTCCTTTTCGTCCGGTGCCGTAAATTGAAAGACGCGCTGGGTAATTTCCAAAACACATGCTTTCCTAATTGTCTCCTTGCTCCGTTCCCTGATCTGAGATGTCTTAAAGCAAATAACTGCAGCCAAGTAACTGATTAATCACTCAAATTAAATTAAAATTATTGAGCCAATGATTTAACATATTTAGATAATGCCGGCATTCTCCAGTAGCACCGGTAATCCTTCTTCAGAATTGCTACTCAGTAGAAAAGGGATTCAATTAATTGAGAGAGGAGTGTTTAGTACAGACATATGAAGTCAGGGCCTCAGATGATTGTGTAAGTTGTTGACACATTATGGTAACACCTTGTTATTTAAATGAAAACTTCAACAAAATGCAACTAGCCTAGTATTGAATTAATAATGGCATAAATCACCGAACACCCAGAGCAATAGATTCCAAAACCTTTTCCTTTTTTTACTAAGGACTTGCTTATGCATAGTTTCCTCTAATATAGCCTCAGGTGCCAGCAGCCCTGTGTCATTAATTTAGGTCCCGAAGCGCGTGCTCCGTGACCTGTGCAAATGGATTGAAATGCTAGTGGGAGTTCACTAACGGTTCAAGCTCCAAGCGCTACTTCCATGCTTGCTCAGGCTTTCAGAGGGACATGCTTGGCTGACCTTAGATGACACGTCAAGTGTGCCCAAAGACCTGCTCAACATTTTCAGTGAATTGCAAAAGATACCTAAGTGTGTAGAAAATCAACCGAGCCAGACAAATAAGTGTGTGTACTGATGAGTGTCTTGGGCCTCTTAACTGCCAACAGCTCAGGAAAATGGCTGCACCTAAAGCCAACTTTTAGTTGCTAGACTCCCAGGCATATAAAAGTCTATGACTTATGTCATACGGTGCATTTCTTCCTTAGCAATATAAACGTCTTCATTACAGGTCTGCAAACTAGGCTATCCGTCAGGTGTTTATTTTCTGTTCACGTTGATGGGGCTTTTTGACAATCAAGATACTCATAATCACATGCAACCCATTCAGGTGCCCTGCTTCTATAGGGGATCATATTGTTGTGATTGCAGACAGGCCATGCCTCTGCCCGACCCTGCAATCCTGCCTTTCAGAGTTCATATCCTAGGAAAAAACTCTGCTAAGCATCCCTGATTGAAAAGTGCGTTTATATACCCAGAAGTCGGGGAGTCACTTTCAGGGTGCTGCATTTTCTTGCATACAGCAAACCCTGGAATATAATACACAACTTATTTCTGAAAGGCAGAATGAAGAAAAAAGATCTTTTTCCAGAGTTAAGGCTGCATAGAGCAGGGATGGTGCCTTATATTCATCTGATTCATCCTCCCTTTCCTGTTTAAGAAAAGCTGAAACCCCAGCCCCCATCGGTGGGCCTGTTCTTTTGAAAAGAGGTAAAGAATCTCCAGGCTTGTGAAACAGGAGGAGAAAGACTAGGAGCAGCTGAAGCACAACAAAAATCCCTATGAAAAGTTAGCTTCACAGAGCAAGGAAGCAGGATGCTTTGATCCTGGGCAGAAAATCAACTTCCCTATGCCCGAGGAAAGTTGTTCATGCCCGAAAGCTTGCAAAGAACTTTTTTTTCCATCTATTTAGTTGGTCTCATAAAAGAGCTCACATCTATCCAAAGAGCCTTGCCTGCCTACTTCCTTGGTCAATACATATACTGCAATCTAGGGAGGCTAATTTTTGGGACAAGAGATGTAGATTATATGCAAGAAAATATGGTATTATTCTGACACAGTTAACATAGGTGTAAGAGCTGCCATTGCATTGTAATAAAAGAAATGGTGCTATCACATCCCACAAAGTTTGTCTGTGAGACTGGAGACTTCCAGCAGTTCAAAACAGATCTCCAATGGATGCATTTGCAACATCCCTGCGCTGTGTCTTCCATCTACTCTAAATTCCAGCTGAATATTTCAATCTGGATTCGATTTCTAACTTTGTTTTTTAATCCGCCATGTAAAAACAAACCCATTGAGGCTGGAGAGTGTATTATGTCATATGCAAGGGAGGTATAATTTACCAACCACTGTTTCTTTAAATAACATATGATATCATAGGGGTACGTAAGTGAGAAGTAATCCAATGCGACCTATTGCAATGAGACGCAGCATCAGACATTTCAAAAAAGAGCTTTTAATGCCAGTTGCCTGTGAAAAACGTAGCTAGCAAGCGCATGACCTCAGTGGCTGCAACGGCAAATAAACAACATAAACAAACGTGTACCTGCTCTGCCCACAAGCTCTGGTTCATCAACCGTTATCTGAAGTTCCACGAAACCATCTGGCCTTCCTCAAAACATAATTCCTGTGTTCAGTGCTAAAGGCCTTTGGCAATGTAGCAAGAGACTCATTGAAATCAAAACTATTTTGAAGTGACGGAAACAGTCCCAACTTACCTGCCAAACCAACACGAGTTTCACGGGAAAAGAACTATGTGTTTCCTTCCCCACCACCTCTTCTGGACGTGGAGGCTGAGGAGGTGGAAGGAAGCTGGGGGGATAGCAGGGATCATGTCCCTGCAGCATTTCTCCAACTGGAGTTTTGTGTCCATGACTTTTCAGACTTATTTACCCAGCTGGGGAATAAGAAGAGCTTCCTGTCCCAGTGGGAATCCCTTTCACAGGGCAGGGCCATCAGAGCATGACCAATTTGTATCCAAAGCAGTAGCACTCACAGGCCTTCTCCAAAAAGCTCAGAGGGGTTTCTCTCTATCCATTCACTTTGCAAATCAAACTTTCTTGGTCTGATGGGAGCAGCCCAAAAAGCTTTTCATTGTTCAGTGAGGAATGATGTTCAATATGGCTCAAAACCTCAGAGCAGCACAGAGCATGCTGCGACCAGTTCTTAGCTAGCACTATTCACGATGCAGAAAGAGGTGAAGGACCAACAAAAGCAAAGGCAGGTAATTAAGGCCTGAGGTTCAGAGAACATGCTGAGAGCCTCCTGCCCACAATGAGTTCAGTGGAGGTGCAAATACCTGGCATTTCTGAAATGCTGCTCCAAGGAGGTTGTTTATACAGACTCCAGGAAGGAGGGAGAAACAATGAAGTCTGAATAAAGAGAAACAGAGCAGTGGGATGGAAATGTAACAGCTATCAAGGCAACTTCCTTTTAGTTTGACAAAAGCTCACTTCTTTCTTCTTTGGCAATGCCTCACAGTCAAGGATGATTGTCTTCATGATCGCTTTACCTATGGGTCCAAAGATGGCTGCTGAGGCCAATCTGGGCTCAACAAGCTCTACTGCAACTTGGACACATGTTTCCATGGTGGGCCCAGATTCTTGGTTTGGTCCATGATATGTTGTTTCTGCTGCTCCCACTTTTCCATCTTCTGTTGTCATCATAAAGTTTCAACATACTGAGATCCCTGCAGCAGACTTTTCCTCCATTTGTGGCGGTCCTAGATGATCATCTCCCAGGAGTTGATGTCAATGTTACATTTTTTTTCAAGTTGGCCTCAAGAATGTCTTTGAAGTGCTTTCTCTGCCCTCCTCTTGAGGTTATTCATGCCCGAAAGCTTGCAAAAAACTTATTCTTCCTTGACCAAGCTGGAAGAATAAAACTTACTTCACGAGTCTAGAGTTGGATATCCGGATGATGTGGTCACCCCAGCAAAGTTGATGTCAGATGATCATTGCCTCAATGCCCATGGTGTTTGCTTGCAAGAGGACACTAATGTTTGGTGCGTCTTTCATCCCACTGGATTCGAGGGATCTTTCACAGCCCGCAGTGATGGTACTTCTCCAGCAATTTGATTTCTCCTATACATTGTCTACCTCTCAGCTCTGTACAGTAAGGCCAGGATCACAACTGAATGATACACCACAAGCTTGGTTTCAGATCTGATCTTGCAATCTTCAGACACCCATTTCCTCAGGTGTCCCAAGGAAACACTTGCATATTTGAGGCAACGTTGGATTTCTCCACTGATGTCAGCCTTCTGCAAGAGATGGCTTCTGAGGTATGGGAAATACTCAGTGTTCTCCAGAGTCTCAACATGAATCTGAATTACTGGAGCAGGGGACTGCTCATTAAGATTTTGTTGATGCAGGACCTTAATCTTCTAAATGTTAAGCTTCAGCCCCATTTCCTGGTATGCCTTGGTAAAGGCACTGACTATGGCGTAAAGATCTGCTTCTGAGTGAAAACACATTACAGCATCATCAGAATACTGGAGCTCAATGATTGAGATTGGGGTGGTCTTGGATTTGGCTCAGGGTTAGCTGAGATTAAACAGCTTGAACCCACAATGAAGCCATAGATACAAATGGGTGTATCATGCCATTTCCTCAGTGCATTTAACTAGCTATCCTGAAAGGTTTGCTCTCAAAGGGTGCATACATGTGTACTTTCTGACAGTTAAGTTGACTTAACTTGTTAAAGCATACACACATATGCGGAGTAGAGTTGACTTAAATGCGGCACAAGATAATACACCTCCAAGGTGCAAGATAATACACCCCCAAAGTCACAATAGTTAAGACAATGTAGCTTCCAAGATGGCTGCCACCATGTCAAGGAGCTGTACATGCGTACACTCTGACATGGCTTAACTTAAGTCGCCTTATTTTAAGTCAGTTTAGTACATGTGTACCCACCCAAAAGTATTTGCTTGAACTACTTTGCACACAATCCTGGTTCAAATCTTCCCTGGTGGAACACCAACACCAACCAGGAGAGACTCTGAGAGCTGGATTTCTATGACATTATTAATATTGCTTATATCATAGTGGAGCCTTCCCACTTTACAATAATAGTAGTAAGATTAATATTGTAATAACAATAAAGTCTCAAAACTCCAAACAAAATCAAGCCCACAAGGTGCTAGCTGCTACACTGAGAGAACTTGCCTCCAAATTACTTGCAGTCCAAATAGGTAAGGTGGACTGAAGGCGAGGTCCAGGTCAGTCACAGCTGGAAATTGAACTCAGATTTTGCCGATTTATCTCCTGGACCACAATACTCTGCAGTTATCCTGGCTGCCCTCCAAGACGCAGGTTAGGTCAGACACGCCAAGGCTAACTCACACCTCTATTCAAAGAGGAGGAAAGTGGGCTTTGCTGTCACTTGATCCAGATTGTGTTCAGCTGGTGATAGATGGAGAGGTAATGCTCTCCAGCACAATGCTTGCAGACCTGGAAGATTATTTCAGGTATGAAAGAATGGATTATTTCAAGATGCAAAGTTCCAGACACTCAACATGGGCAGCTAGTTAAGTGGCCTGCTCAGAGAGACAGTAAATCAGCAACTCCCTCCCTGGTTAAAGCAGCACAGCTTGGCATTTGTCATCCCGGGGAGATGGGGGGAGATGCTTAATATTGTGAAATAATAGGAAAACTGTCTCCTGCCGTTCAAAACTATCTATCACTGTTGGGCAACGATGTTTCTCAGGTATGAAGACCAACGGGTCTTTACATACTACCTTATCAGTGAGTGGTGGGGTACAGCTCCCTTCCTGGTAATCTAAATACTTCAGGCTTTCTGGTACCTCTCCACTGCAGAGGTAGGCCAACAGCAATTACAGCCTGTCAGCATTTAAAGTAACAGATAACTGCAGAAGTTCAAAGATGAATCAGATAAGTAGATGCCTAATGTTCTCCCATCATTGTACAGATGATGCACAAAAACGCATGCATCAATTTAATGTCATGACGTCTGCCTGGAACATGCTGTTCTGCTGCACCAAGCCAGAAAGGTTACTCACACCTGCACTTACACAAGTCAGAAAGCCACTTCTTTCCCCAGAGAAAACAAGAGTTTGATCTTGACAGATGGAGCCTTTTCACTGCCCAAAGGTGTTTCTCCTTTCACCCTTCGTTTGTACTTACCGGGGATGGGCACAAGCCAGTGCTAGCTCTAACACACCCAAAAGTCAATGCTGTTCAACTCAAGGACCTCATCCCTAACTTCTGGGAAGGGCAGTGCAGAAAGCTGCCTCGGATATGAAGCTTGCCGTGGGATGGTCCCCGACTTCACATTGCGAGTGCCCTCTAGTTGCCAAGGTCAGGCCTTTCTGTGTTAGCCAAGCCCTTGCAGCTGGGCATCTCTGCAGTCTCTGCTGTTAAGCCTGGTTTCACCTGCTAAGGATCCAGCCAGCTGGTTCTGTTATTTCCATGGGGCTTCTAGGGGGATCAGATGAGACCCCAGGGGAGGAAGGGTGGCAAAAGCTGGCACTAAATGAGACAGGACTGGATGATGCTCTAGCCTGGGTCCTTCCATCTCCCCAACATTGACATGCCTGCTCATAGTCAGCAATGACCAGTCTGTGGGCCACCTACAACCTGGAGTGACTGTGAAGCTAATGGGCCATTAAATACAGAGACAGTTCCTGTGGATGGTCATGTTTTCCACCCCATGCGGATATGCCCAAACCCCTTAATAAAGTGTCACTACAATGTACCTTGAAGAGCCAGGTCTGACATTAGTCCTCCCAGAAAGGGCATGGGAGTACTGGAAATACTGACTAGCAGGAATCCTGGTTTTCTCTGATTTAAAAAAAAAAAAATCCCCAATTTTTGGTTAAAAGAAAGTAACCCTAAATCCACATTTTTCTATGAATATGAATGAAACACCACCAAGAGATAGATGGTATCTCTCTCTCTCTCTGTAGTGTTTCATTTATGTTTGTTATACACACACACACACACACACACAAAAATGGTGTTTCATTTTCATATATCCACCACTAAGAGAGAGAGAGAGAAAGAGATAGTGGTGTTTCATTTTAAAATCATGGAGAAATGTGAATTTGGGGTGACTTTTTTTAACGAAAAATTGGAGATTTTTTTTAAATCAGAGGAAACCAGGATCCCTGCTGATTAGCCAACACAGCGATGATGTCATCTTGGAAGCACCGCTCCCCTCTGACAGGGGAGCGATGTCACTTGTTCCACCTATAGCACCGGTCTCATTTCATCCACCTATAGCATACAACGGGGGTGCCTGGAGACTTCGTTTCCAAGCCCTGTTGCTAGCTGTTGTCATCAGATGTCCATTGGGGTGGACTCCATGATCTCTCAAGGTCCCTTCCAGCCCCTGATGTCTAGCATTTGAAACAGGTGATAGGGGCTTGGCTGCTTCAGCAAAGCATCCTTCTCTATGGGGGTTTATCTGGGGACAGGCCTTGGGCCTGCTCTACAGAGACCACCCTCCCTAATGAGCAGGCTGAAGAGCCCAGCCACACGTTTTTAGGTGAGCCCGGTCCCCTGGCACCGACTCAGCTGAAGCCAGAAGGCGCGAGCAGCTCTTCCTGCTGCATTAGCCCCATTTCCCCTGCGCTCCCAGAGCACAGGGTGCATATATATCACTTAGCATGGCCACGTTAAGAATATGATTGTCAGCCTGGGTAATTTTCCAGTGACAGCTAGAAAAAGAAACAGCTGAGCCACAGAGCTCCAGCTCGGCATGCCATCTATTTCTACTGTCAGTTCCAAAGAGATCTTAATTATAATGGCTTTTGGTGCTCATTCCTTCCTAATGCGGTAACAGGGAGATGACTGCAGCCATAAATGAGTGATCATTCGATTCCCTGCTGGGTAGTAAAGCTGGTTGTCAGGATGGGGGAGAAGGCACACACGAAACTGTTCCCCAGTTACAGTTCACTTTGCACACTCTATTTAAAATTGAATTTAACTTGCTCATAGCCGCAAGTTACAGTGTGCATGTGGTAATTGTACAAGGAACGGGGAGCGAGAGAGAGGCTTAATTGGTTCCACAGTCTTGAAACAGCAAGGGTCAGTTTTGCATTAGCTATAAATACAAATGATGAGTCCAACTCGAAAGTCTTGAGCTTTCCAAATACTGAGTGGGTTTCATTGTTTCCTAATCATTCCTCGTTGGAGCTCAGCGAGCAGCTGTGTCGGCTCAGTGACTAAAGTTATTTACTCTACCTAAATTAAGACAAATTACTTCAAGGAGCCAATCATTTTTCTCTTCTTACATGCAACTAATGTAACATTCAAAATATTTCCAGTCAAGGTGGCCTAGGTTTTGGCCCAGTGCATGTTGCAACCGTGATGGGGTCTCTGCCAGTCTGTGAGAAGCGAAGCCTACAGGCCTGGAGGCACCTAGGCAGAGATGACGACTGGCCTGACTATAGCCAAGGGCTCCAAAACTGCAATTTCCAGAATCAAGGTGGACATATCCCTTCAAAAGAAGTGACACTGCCTGTTTGGGAAACCCTCGCAAAACTTCCCAAAATGGAAGAGAAGTGTACAAATGTTCTGGAGAAAAACTTAGCAAGACCACCAACGCCTACACAGCATCCAGCCTTCTCCAAAACATGCCAGCCAACTGAGACAAAAGATATGTCTCTTCTAATATGAAATATAAAAGAGCCAAACTAGGAGATGGTCAAGTATGGAAGGACAGCAGAGAGGGCTTCTCTACCTGTCAATGTCTACATCAAATGATAACCGTAGCTGCAATTTTCAAGGGAACCCGAGAGAATTAGGTGCCTGAATCTCACTGGAAGTTGAGAAATACCAGCTTAGGAGACTGGAACAGAATTAAAAAGACCAGTTTAGGAGCCTGGAACCGGTTTCCTCCTGCTGCACCAATGGGTGTCATCTCTGTCATTCCAGATCTCCGCAAAAACCATCCCAGCTTATTAATTACAAACTCAGGATTTGGTATTCAATGGTGCACCGTGAATTACTAGGCACAGGTGCATATAGTAATTATGCTTAATGAGAGTTAAAACTACCTCCACCCCTGTATAATTATGAAGAAAGTCAAGTCCTCATTTATAAACTCTCCTCCCATCCTGGTGTTTTCCACAGTGCCATTTACAGACACTGGGTTGGAGTCAGGGATGATAAATCATTGTGTAAGTCGCACTTGTACCTACACCACTTGTATAACACGGCACAACTTATACGCACATCCGGTGGAAGGCCAGGCCTGTTGCAGGAGAAACCAACCGACAGGAAGATGTAAGATGAAGCAGGTCTCGGGCATCTTACATTTCCCCCACTCTCCTTCTGCAGAGACTTCCCCTCATGCATATTCAGAGAGAGGAATATCAGAGCCAATATCTATCTCACAGATCTTTACAGCAATACAACCCTGACTCTATGATAACTGGCAATTTTATTGTTATCCAGCTTTTGTGGGTGTGTGTGTGTGCGCGCGCGCTATGGTGGAAAGGGGTATTTGAATTACAGGAAAGATACGTTAATAGCTTTATCAGACAAGTTGTAAGGACTGGCCAAGATCTGATAGATTGTTTCCTGTTATGTAGAATATTTTGCATTCCTGGCAAAATATGCATTTACTGCTCGGTCTGAAGAGAGCTCTGTCTAAACACGCTGCCCACAGATGATCATTATAACAGCATTTTATGGCCAAGTAGCATTCTGTGATCCAGGAAAACATATCCTAATTAAAGCCTTTCCTTTACAATTGTACACACACACACACACACGAGACAGAAAAGATATATAATATATGTGTGTGTATGCATACAAAGCCTCATACGTGTCCGCATTATACACATGTATATGCACACATACACATTCTTATGATGGGTATTTAAGGAATCAAGACTCAGTTCTGCAAAGCATTAGGTACAGTCCACTTCTACCGAGCGGAGAGTACTCAGCATCTCTCCAGCTAACATCATAGCCCGAGAAGAGAGCAACACACATGAATATGACATTCATCATCCTCAAGTTCTCCATATAGTTTGAAAGTCACCCATACAATTTCACTGCTCCCATGCTGGAAATAAGGGGCATGAGCAAGACCGAAAATGCAAGCCGATACTCATGGCCTGACTTTTCCGTTGTCCATCTACAACTCTGCGTAATAGCCGTTCTGACACTGGTCTACCAGACAGCTCCAGCTCCTTGCTTCACATCCCATAATAATGCCAGTTGTGCCAAATTTCAGTGGATGGAGGATCAGAGATGTGCCCTTATACAAAGATTTTAAGTGATTTTAAAAGAATATCGATGTTGTGGCGCCTACCAAACCAGCGAGGTGTTTCATACCTTTCCTGTATAAAGGAGAGGAGGCTCTCTCTGGGTTATAGCATTGCTGGAGGAACACTCAGCTGCGTGGTACGTGGCCTTCTGCAGACGCATGACACAGTCCTTTCTAGGGCTTTTTTCATCAACCGTAACTACCCCTTTCTGTGAGGTTCACAGCCAGTTGATGTACACGCGAGGCCCTGTGGCAGGCGTCTGAGCCACTTAAGCCCTTGCCGAGGGATGAATGCCACCCACACCCGTATCATTTGCAGCAGGTATACACACCCCATCTGCTTCAATAATATTTACTTGTGAAACTTGCTTAGAAACTTCAGTCTGAGCCGGATACCTTATGCAGAAAGGGCGATAACATTTTGGAAATTAGGAACGAACCACTTCACCCAGGCGGCGTCATGGTGTTATGGGTTGTATCAGCCGGGGCAAGTTTGCAGTAGACTGTCTGGGAAAAAATGTGCAACAAATCTAAGACTTTCCAATTAAACAGGCTTGTTTCAGTTAAATGAATTCAAAGTATATGCAGATGAGCGGTTAGGGCAGAGAAGCATTAAAATCCCCGGCGGCCACAGGCGGGGAGGTGCTCAGAGGGGGAGCCACTGCTGACCAGGAGTTGAGATGAGACACCTAGTAGGTTATCTAGAAAAGTTCAAACACTCTTTGGATTTGAAAGAGAGAGAATAAGACATGAGGAATGAGATGACTCATAATAGAGCCAGCTCGCTTATGAATAGAGGCTGTGTTGTTCCACAATGCTTTGAAGATGGAAACACTTTGTATGTGCTAAGGGCTCTTGTCGTGATTATTTTTATTGGGAGTGACAGGGAAAAAAGTCGTCATGTCTGCTCCGGGCCAGCACAGGACAGCACCCAAACTTTCTTCCCGTGCACAAATACCAGCATTTCCAGGTGTGCGAATTTTAGTCGACAACCTGTTTCCTATTTCAAACAAATTCATGGATCATTTCGGGATCATCTTGCAAAACGATACCCCTACTTTAGAAGGGCAAAGACGTTTCTCTAAATACCCGGTACAGGAAAAGTTTCGCTTCTTTTTTTAAATAATAATAATCATACGCTTGTGAAATGACAGCCATCTGCTAATAGCAGGTCACTCAAAGGAATAGGAATTATTGTGTTTGTTTATGATCCCTGTTTCTTCAGGATATCCCCGCGGTAGTCAAGGCATCATAGGAACAAGTTGACACAAAGCTAATCAGACCTCTTCCCGCGCCCCATGGGCTCGGCGTGCTAAACCCAAATACGTCCAACTCCACAGATCAAAGGGAAATGCTAACCTATCAATTACCGAGCACCCTGGCTTTCGAGGAAAGCAACACCTCCCGCCGTGCGAGGAGGCCAGTTCCTGTCTCCGACTACAATTGGAGCCATAAAGATATCCTTTGGCAACTCCAAACAGAAAGCAACTTCCTAGGCAAAACAGGTGAACCTGATCCCCTGGGCTGTCGGAGGGGGACAGTGCCCAAGGCAAGAGTGGAGAAATGCATATTTTGCAGGAGGGAGTGATCCAAGAAAACTACAGTGACTCCCTGGATCCCATGACCTCATACAACAAGCTTTCCCTTAGCTTTGTTATAACAAATTCCCGTTTGTCCTCCCCCGCGCTGGATCGAAAGCCTGCCGACATGGAAACACATGAGTAACCTCTGCTGGCTCCGTCGCCGGGACTGAACCTGAGCGATGGCCGATACCAAGGATGTCTGAGGCTCGTGCTTTGCACAGCTGCGGTCTATTCTCCTCCTCCGCCCCGGCCTGGCGTGCTTTCATCTGCTCGACGCTAACGTAAACATCGGCGGGGACGAGCGCCGAGTGGTTTTACTAATGCTTGATTTACAGGCAAATTGCTATTGACTGATAACAAGGAGGTAGTAATCTCCTTGGGGTACGTGACGCCCGGGTTTGGTCCGTCTCGCCAGGAGCCATCGAGGCCGCGGGTTCGTGCTTCGCTGGAGCACACGCAGGGAAGAGGGCCCAAGTCCCCCACTTTGTTTTGTACGTGACTTGCTCAGCCTCGCACTGGAAGGCTGCAGCAGAGGCAGAGACAGACGTGAGTCATCCTCTTTGGCTTTCGCTGCAAAACTTATCCTCTCTCCTTCCCCAGCCCCCCGCCTGGTTCCCTCTACATCTCCCAAGCTTTAGCACAAAGGAGGCAAAGATGCTACAACCAGCCACCATTCATCATGTTCTCAAGGCAGAGCGTCCGATAGGAAGAAATTAAGTTTGCACAAACCACCCAAACCCCGGAATTGCCTAACTTCTGAGTGCTTCGTGGGTGTGCAGAGAGGCACACATCGCACACACCGTCGCATCGTCACTCCTGACGCCGTGCCAGATTCCTCACCTCCAAAAGGAAGACCTTTGTCTAAGTAATAAAAATCATTCGCAAAATCCCAAAGGTTTCGGTTGTTTTTTTTTAGAAAAAGAAATAGGATTGATGTTCTCATCCGCGAGGCCCCTTCCTGCCTTTACAAGTCTGGCTTATCATCAGAAAAATATACCTGTAAAGACTCTACTTAATCTTATCGCAGCTATTTCCACTGGTATCCGCAGACTATTTTAAACACCTCTCCCTTTGGGTTCCCCCAACATACGATCCTTAGCTTAGGCAGTACTGCCGCTTCTTTCTTGTCGATCAAGACAGAAGCAAATTAACTGATTAACAAATATGCTACTTCCTTCCCTGCGGTGGCACTATAATTACCGAGAAGCATGTTGTCTCTCATACTATGTCCACACAGGTCCCATTTGAAAAGCTGTTTGCTGTTTGGTCGGATCTTTTCAGACTATTTATGGTTGCTTCTATCCCTTTAGCATCCATCAGCTTATTTCACTGTGCTCCCCCAGGCCTTCTCTGTGACTTCTTCTTCTTCTTCTTTTTTTACAGTGCTAAAATGGCTTATTTAGCAATCTTACCACTGAATGAGTCCATTAGGCTTCTTTCAGTGGGTCTCAATAACGACACCCTTAACTGATAGCCTGAGCAGAGACTTCAAGACTGCATTTCTTACCTCCATCTAGCAGCTGTCTCATTAACGACAGCATGCAAATCAAAATGCTTGGGAAACACCGGTACTCTCCATCTTCACACCAGTGATTTCCATCGTCACACCGATTTATCTGCTGTTTAAAAAGCATCTTTAAAAAGAAGGGGTATCAGCCTCTGAAGTATATGGGTGGGCAGTCTGCAGGGTTGTTTTTTTCCCCTGAAGATAAAGGCAATTAGATAGGATGGTGTGAGAGGCAAATGTCTAGCTAGATAGATAGGTTCAATTTTATACAAGTCAGAGCCATGCTAAGCAAAATCCTCCAGTCGTAACACCGGCGTTGGCCTCAGCAGCCCTGCGAACGAGCTGTTATTACACAGCTGATGGTGAGTAATGTAGAGAAGAATCAGGGTGGGTTTTTTTGCCAGAGCTAGTCACACATGACTGCTGCAATTTTACAGAGGAGAAGAAAGTTTTGAAGACCTCTCATGGGTCAGACGCAACCAGCCACATTATTCCTATTTATGCTTCGGGGCAGCCGCAGATTTATAACTTTGTCATTATATATTGTTAAAGGAAAAGAACCCTCAAATCCTTGTCCCTCTCTGAAGTTACAAAGCCAGAAGAGCTGCTGACTCAAACGCTTACGGTCTCTCAAGAGCAGCGACTTGCGCAGCTCTAGACTCAATCCCCCACCAACCCACCCGAAACAATAATCATTTCCCTGCTCAGCTCTGCTATTTTAAACCGCTGCGAAGTGCAAGTCTGTCGAGCTGCACACACCAGAAGGATATGCAAGCCCCGACCGCAGCAAGGCAGTGCCCGCTGACAGTAACCATTGAACAAGGACTTCCAACGCCCCGACTTCATTCATTAATGGGGAAATGCAGCTCGAAACTCATGCCTAACTTTTCTATGCCCCGCTTTAAGTTCCTAAGAAGTAGGTTTCTCCAGAGAAACAGCAGACATTTTGTTCCCAATTACTGCAGACTTAGCAGAAGAGAGATCTACACTGTGTCTGCTGGTGGGGAAATGTATTTGTGGTCCTTGGTGCTGGATTTTCTTTAATCTCAGAGGAAAGCCCTGCAGGCTCAACATGAATGGTCGGTCTTTGGGTCTTCATACACTTAAGTAGTTGGGTCTTCCTGAGCTGGGAGATGTGGGAGGTGAGTGCACGGTCGCTCCCTCCAGGAAGAAGCCAAGCGGAGACACAGCAATGTTGGTTTTTGCTCGCCGAAGCTAGGAGAGATCAGCGGTGGGTTGGGAGAGTATAAATGGTCTCAAAGCAAAAACTAATCCTGCCTCATCTGCTGCAGGATTGAGATGGCTCGCTCAATGGAAAAGCAACCCTTTTTTTGCAGTGAAGATGCAACAATCAGGGTTAAGCCAAGGCTGCCAGGATTATTTTTTTCCTTTCTGAAGTGAGGATCTAAAAACCACCCAAAGAATTTCCTGCCTATTGATGTTAAATAACCTCCTCTACCCTAAGTCTCTCTCACTAGGAGGAAAAACTTTCTTGCCAGGAGGGTGGTGAAGCACTGGAACAGGTCACCCAGAGAGGTGGTGGAGTCTCCATCCTTGCAGGTGTTTAAGACCCAGGTAGACCAAGCCTTGGCTGAGATGACGTAGTTGGGGCTGGTCCTGCTTGGAGCAGGGGGGTAGACTAGATGCGACCCCCTGAGGTCCCTTCAACCCTCCTTGTCTGTGAATCTATGGTTCTTGGGATGGGGTATCAAGAGTGATTACGGTGCCTGGTTTGTTTGGTTTTTTTTTAATAATATATTTTGTGTTTGTCACGGGGTGGGACCTAGGAGCAGCCGTGAAGCTCCCTAGTGCCCCCTTGCCGTGTCCAAAGAGGTGATTCAGCACCCTCTACTCGCCCGCCACGTCCTTGATGTCCTATGTTCAGTATGGGAGGCTGCCTTGTCCCGCCTTGGACACCGCTCTCTTCTATGCCCCGTTCCAAGTGGGGTGCCCCAGTGCACCCCTGCCTTATGGGCGATGCGTGCCTCCTACCTCCCCTTCAGCACGCCCCAAGCCTTGCAGTTGTCCCTGGACATTATTAGGTCCCTCGCCCTCTAGCGCCCTCTCCGGCACCCTTGGGCTTGCTACACACCCGGCGCCCCGGGCTTGTCACGCCCTGAGGCCCCACTCAGGCGTTCCTAGACTTATTACGCGCCTGGCGCCCCTTCACCGATGCCCCGGGCTGCTCGTGCAACTTGTGCCCCTTTTACTGGCGCCTCTGGGCCGGTCGCGTACCTGGTGCCCCTTTACCGGCGCCTCTGGGCTGGTCCTGTGACCCGCGCCCCTTTACCGGCGCCCTTTGGGCTTCCCATGTAACCCACGCCCCTTTACCGGTGCCTCTGGGCTAGTCACGCAGCCTCTGCCCCTCTGTCGGGGTCCCTGGGCTTGCCGCGCCCTGGAAACTCCCCACCGGGGCCTGTCTCGCGCTCTCCACGCTGCCCGCGCCCCCTCCGGGGCCTATGCCGCGCTGCCTCGCCCGCACTCGGGCTTCCCGTGGCTGGGCTCAGGCGGCCTTAGCCTTACCTGGCCCCCAGACCCGCCTTCTCGGGCCTAGCTCGCGCGCTGCCTGCGCCTGGGGCTCAGGTGGCCCGTAGCCGTGCCTGGCCCCTGACCCTTCTTCGGGGTCGTATACCCACCGGGCAGAATACTGCCCCCTTTCGGGGCCGGGGTCACAACACCCCACAACGTCGCGCCTCTCCCTGGCACTCACCCGTAGTGCCAGCTCCGGCACCAATCACTGTGCCACCCTGGCACCAGGAACCCCCGAATTACTGGGGAGCTCCCGTGAGGCCTCCTCGCACCCCTACAGCCTCCCCCCGGTCCTCCGCTACAACAAGAACTCAACCACGAGCCAAATGGCTGCAACACAAACAAGGAGCCTCCGGGCTCATAGCACAAACGTCAAGCCACCCCGGCTCCCAACCATACCGCGCTTAGGGTTTGCACTCTCCCGCACCATCGCGGCCGGCCAGCGTGTTCAGGCTGCGAGCCTCGACTCGGCGCGCCTGCGGCTGCCAGAAGGGAACCGCTCCCCAGGCTCCGGCCTGGGCTCTTTATAAAGGCCCGGCCCTGCCCCTTCCGGCCACATGACCTGCCTGGTTGCCCCAGCAACCGGCACCTGAGCTGCCCTGGTAATTGGCAGCTCTCCTTAATTTCTCTCCAGGCGCGGGGCACCCTAGTGCCCCCGTGACAGTGCTCCAGGTTAAACGAGGCACATCCTTTCCGAATCGTATCGATTGCGCAGAACTCAATTGCTCCAAAAGCCGTACGGATCGAACAGCCAGACACCACGTACGGCGCTACGACGGGCAACCATCCTCCATCCCAGACCCATCAACCTGCGACTCCCGAATCCACTGACAGGCATCCAATGTACACATCCAGGCGCGGAGGTTTTGGGGTTCAAATGCCCCGAGATGCTACATGCAAGCACCCTCCATCCCAGACTCTTTAGTCCAGGACTTCAGATGCACCCTACACTCGATCTTAGCCCACAAGAGGCCAGGAAGTTGCTAAGGACAGGAGCTATACTTGATCCAGGGTACTTCTCCAAAGGCAGGAGTAGGATCTGCGGCAAAGGCCAAACCCAGAGCCAAGAACAGGCCCTGGTCAGTCAGGGTGCAAGACTCAAAGGTGGCTAGATGTCCATCCCTCACATGCTGGGGCTATAGAAACTGGTGCGTCTTCGCTACACTGCAGCCCAGCGGGCTGCTACGCTCGAGAGGACCTTGCCTAATCCTTGCATCTTGGACGCAGTTTCTGTGATGCAGTGGGAGTCTCCTGCCCTGCCTCTGTGTGCCACCTATTAATAGTCCAAAAAAAGGAGTGGCATAAGACAGCCAACAACTCAGGGTTTCCAATTTAAATGGCCTTTATTATGGGGCCTTGGACAATGTATGGCTCACTTACCTGTGTGAGCATGTGTGTGTGCATGTGTGTGTGTGTGTGTGTGTGTGTGTGTATACACACCCGCAGGAATTTTAGCAAGCATCTCAAAAGGCCCCAGGGATTGGTTGTTTTGCCCCCTGATGATCTTTGTGTCAAGCTGTGGTGGTAAAAACCTCCTGGAAATACAAGCAAAACAAGGAGGAGAGTCAGCATGCTCCAGGCTTTCCCAGGCCTCCTACTCTGCTTTTGGCTTGTTAAACAATTACCATTGACAGAGTCTCTCCAAACTGGATAATTATTGGCTACAAATATTTCCTGCATTGACTGCACCACCACTGTTTGCAAACCTTCATTTTCAGCCCATTTGTGGGGACTGGATCTTGCTTTTCTTTAAAGCCTCTCCTCCCACTATTCTTCAGCTGCTTCCATTAAGTAGAGGTTATTTTAAACCGTATAGCCATTAGCTTCCAGTACCATACATCAGGATGGAAAATAATGAAGAGAGTACAGCAAATGGGCTGCTATGCTTTTCAAATGTTAACAAAAGGGACACAAATACTATGACTCTTCTATTAGTTCACGTATTTGTCTTGGGCTTTAAATGCAGGCGCATTGTGGAAACGAAGGATGACGCTTTTCTTTTTATGCCGGGACATTTTAATATCAACTCACCGTGGATGTCTCCAATTCTCTGAATGTGGAAGCACAATGTAATGTTTGGAGACACGGGAGGCTGTGTCGCACAACTACAATAAATACAGTCAAATAATTTATTTTTGTCCTATCATATGCTAGGGCTCATTGTCGGGTTTCTCATCAAAATTTATAGGAATGGGCCGTTCGCTATACTTGGCTTCACCTCAAGTTCAGTAAATCAAGGGATTTAATTAAACGTGGCAATTGACCGGCTTTGGGCCCAATTCGTACAAAAGTCACGCATCATTTAAGCGGGATTTTCATATACTTTGCTCGGAAAAAATACAGAGCAGAGTCTTGCAGAACAAATGACATTTTTGGCAGCTCATAAAGCTGTTTTTATTCCGCTGTGAGCACATTATTGCCTCTCTGCTAAACACCCAAAGGCTACACAATGCGTGTCCTAAGGAAAGTTGTGGACTCTGGCTCCAAAGAGCAATGCAAGTCAGGCAAAAGGCAGGATGCAAAAAGACAAGCTTAACTATGGCCAGCCTCAGACAGAAATAGCCTAGTTATGCAGTGATTATGAGGGCAGCTATTCCACCCTGCAAGGAGAACAAAGAATGACTATAACAACCCATCATCACATGTGCCTCCCTTCTATTCAGATCCGAAGTCAGAGAAAAACCCTCTGCCACAAATCCTTACCCCGTCGTTCAGCAAGAACAAAGATGCACTGTCGAGGCCCACCATCACATGGTCTCCGCCGCTGCCATATCAAAAGGCTTCGGAACAACCCAGAACCACAAAATCTTGTACCAAAACATGTTTTCCCCACTTGTTTTCTTCTAACAGCAACGTAGCATGATAGGACTGACATCTGCGTGTGCAAAAAGAAAAGGAAACATCTCCGACTCCGCAAACGTCCTCCGAGGGAAGTATCCAAAATGATCGTGGTAGTCGGCTCTTTCTGTCTGAGACCTACCCACCAATCTGGACCAGACCCGATGTCACCGACCATGCACCTGCGTGGGGATAGGAGACAAGATGTTGTCCTATTTCAGCCGGCTCGAGCCCCTAAAAATCTGTTAATATAAATACAGGTGGGTCTCTCCATCTCCTCCCTGTTTAAAGCTAAGAGGAAAGTGCATTACAAAAATGGTTGCGTTCACAGGTCAGGCTGGAATAAGATTGCATGTAGGCATCTAATAAGTGGAGTAGGATCTGGCCCTGGGAGATCAAAAGGCAAGGACCGCTCAAAAAAGGCAAGGACAGATGACAGGATCTGTGCAAAGAGATGTGACATCCATGCAAGCACCATGCAGGAGAGGTATAGTGCATGACAGGAGCAGGAGCTGGAAAATCCCATTGTGGACCTGTTCCCCATGTGCTGACCTGGTGGGAAGGGCAGGTGCAGAGCCTCGGGGTATCAAGACCGTCTTCAGGCAGGATCAGGCCTCGGCCTTTACTGAGCTGAAGAAAACCTTGGCTGACGGAAGGGCATCCTTCTGCCCAGGCACGACTGCTCGGGATTGTGAGATCCAAGCCGAGGGTTGTCGAGGTTTCTGGGACCAAAGGATAGGCCTGATTCCAGAAGAAAGCAGCCAAAACATCTGGTGTCATCCCAAACCACCGCCCAGAGCACAGAGGCCGCCTATCTCAGCGGCAGAGGTTGGCTGCCATCGTCATTACTGTCTTTGGAGGTGGGGGGAAAAAAACGAAATCAAAATGACTTGCTTTTCCTCGCACTAAGCCCCAAGCCGAGGGGTGGGCAACGCTTCCGAGACCCCGGGCTTGCGACCGCTCTGGGGAAAATGAAGATGAGGGATATGCAAGACCTGTTGAAGGCAGAGAGCTTCGGATCCACTGCAAAGGAGAGCTGGTGCTCGGCCTGGGACAGAGCTGAAGCTAAGGCAGGAATAATCCACCTGCACACCCGGGGATGCCCTGCTGCACTGAGCTCAGAGCGCCTTTTTTAACCTCAGAGCTGTGGTTTTAAAAATCCTGCGTGTGGCTTATCAAGCAGAGGCTCATTTCCTCTGTAAGGATTAACTCCTGGCCAAATTTCAAACGTTTGGTATCAGCTCTCTTGGCCATCTTGCAGAGTGTCGGCATTCTGGTTAGCTGCTTATTTGAAAATACGAAGAGCGCATCTCGGATGTTGTCTGTGTTTGGGTGGGTGTTCCCATAGCCAAGAGCCAAAAGGATTTTATTTCACTTCCCCCCGACTCAAAAACACAATGGATTTCCCTTGGACAGGATAAAATATAGAGCATATTAGCCCTAAAGTAAAACTTGCAGACTGAGTATTCGGAGTTAAAATAGAAACTGTGCTTGCCCCACCCTTATCAATAGTACATAGGACCATTGTCGCTATCGTACTCTGCCATACTAGATGTTAATACTAGATTCATAGTTTCATAATGAAATATTTCAGTAAAACAGTTTATCATTGAGAACAGCTGGCTTCACACAATACAATTTTTTTTTCTTGAAATCATATCAGTTTTGCCAAACGTTCCAGTTGGAGAAATATTTTTGAGATGAAACAAAATAAAAAGAAAGTTTAGGAAAAAATATTTCATAATTTCACTTTTTTGCTTCAGAATAATAATAGTTGACTACCTTTCTTTTAGTACATTTTATGGTTAACATATTAAAGGCAACTGTCACCTATTTCATCTCATCTGCTCTTCCAGATCAAAATGCCTCCTGTTTGTGTTTTAATGAAACAGTCTGGAATCAATTTTTTTTTCATTACAACGCAAATGATTTTATCTTATGACAGGTTGTGAAAATATGTAAAAATAAGACACAAGTGAAAAAGCCAGCTAAAACTCTATGCTTGATAAAGGGTGTTTGTGCCCAAAAGCTTGCAAAGGACTTTTTGCCAACTTTTTAGTTGTTTTAATAAAAGATCACATGTCTACCCAAAAAACCTCTCCTGCCTAAAATTCTGTCACAGGTTTCTAATATTAACATTTTGGGAATTTTCATTAGAAAAATGGGAGCAAGGGGAATTTCTTAGACCTTAAATCATGTAAGCTGCAAGTGGGAGAAGAATCCGGGGGGGCGGGGACGGGGACACCCGGGTTATACCCAGTTCCCTTTCAGCATCTGCTGTCTGGTGCGGTGCAACACCGGAGACGGGGCAAGATGGACCTATGGTCTGACTCAATAAATGGCACTTCTTAGGTTCTTGAGCATCAAAAATTACAATTCCCAGGAATAAAAAAATCCCAGTTTGGAGCAGGGGGGGGAAATGGAAAGGTTAAGTCCTGCTAAACACAAACCTTGAGTGTCAGCCCCTGATGGAGGGACACACAGCTCTATTTACACTGTAAAATCCTTTAAATTGCATCTGATCTTTAACAATGGGATGTACTAGTTCTTGCTGTCATGTAACAAATGCAAGCCTGTTCAACGAGCTGTACATTTCAAATAAAAGATCCAAGTAATACAAAAAAACAACATGTGCAACTACTTAGAAGTCAATTAATATCAGAGGAGGGGCATTTCTATCACTGAGTTGAGCAGAGAGAATTACGGCTACATTTCCAGTACAATAGCTGCAGCTTACCATCGTGTGTCATCAGGAACCGTTTAAAATAGTTTTGATCTAACTTCTTTTTGTCAAGTTCTAATGAATTAATAGATGACAGATTTTGGTAATGAGATCCAATGTTGTAAAGACAAGGCTACATTGTTTTTTTTGCTGTACTACCAGTATAATTTAGGATGTTTAAAAATAATTATGGTGCAAGATTAATACCTTACAAGTTTTCAGATCATTCTCACAATGAAAAATACAGATTTTTTTTTTTCCTTGACAGACCTCAGCATCATAATGCAGCTCTGCTCCAGACAAGCATCCCTATCCCCCACCCACTGAACGCCGGAGCGTGGAGATCCTTGCACTGCGTGGACTGTGGGAGCATGTTGGGCCCTAAAACAGCACCGAGTCCGATGCTGCATCCTGGACTCAGATAGCCGCTTTTTGGGGGCAAGGCTGGGCTTTTTTTGGGCTGTGTTTGCCCTGAACCCAGGACAATGAGGTCCTGGCCTGTGACCGGCACTCTTTCCCACGCCAGCAATACAGATCAATAAAGCGGCAACAGCTGGAGCTGCAGTCTCCTTCTGCCCATGCCCCATTACTAGTCCTCATTAGCTGGGCTGCAAGATCGCATTTTTTTGCTGTGCAAAGGCACCACAAAAGCATATTATATTCAATGTTAAGTAAACAAACTTTTGAAACTGCCTTTTATTGATTCCATACCGCCATCTGGTTCGAAGGAGAGAAAAAACCCTCCCTCCCTCCCCCCTGTGAAAATATTCTAAGGTTAGGAACTGGCAGCAGTTCAGTATGGTTGAAAACCACCTAGTTTCCTTTGCGGTTAACAACACAGGAAAACGTCTAACTTTCAGATAAATGTTGGAGGCTTATTTGGTTCCCCCATCTGGTAGCCAGCCTGTTCTGTGAAAATTAAAGATATACATATGCAAATATTCGCAGGCTGCTTCCAAGATCTAAAGAATTTTTATGATGTAACCACAAAAAGGGGTTATTTAATGTTGACAATATGTAGCAGAGCAAAGGACTAGAATATGCTGCATATGGTAATGGAGCTTATGAAAATGAAGCCCCGGTGCCCTCCCGGAGTAATGAAAAGCAGACTTCACCTTGAAGACTATTTGAGCTTTTTTAGCTTGTAATGACTTCAAAAAAAAAAAGAAAAGAAAAAAGAAAAAGAAAGAAAGAACAGAAAAGAAAAAACCCTGGTGCGATAATGGAGGTTGCTTCACAGCCGTGCCAACCCCAGCCAGCGCCGTGTGATCTCACCGCGCAATTTGCTTTCCAGATAGGCTCAGACTTTGCAGTAGGAGTTTGGGGGACCAAGCCGACATCCCCTCTCACCTGCACGGAGTGGGGGAGTCTCAAGTAAGGCTGCTGAAAGCGAGGAGCAGGGGAAACGCCACACTTCCCTGGCAGGAGAGATCCCCTTTTCCTTGGCCTGAAATGACTCGGTGTAGTTCGAGGGGGAAGGCCTGTCCCTTGCACCGCGGGCAGGCAGGACTTTATAATGCCTCCAGTGCGAGGATCTTGGCTATACAATTTATGGCAATGGGGAAATGCTCTTGGGCTTTCCCAAGCAAGCCTGCTTCTTTGGTCTTTCGGCTCAGGGTGAGCAAAACCATGGGGCATCTGACCTCCAAAGCCTCTGGGCTTCGAGTACGCATGCAGGATGCTTGCAATGGATGTGGGACCACCTGACGCCCCAGGCTGTGGAGTACTGGAGGCACCGTCAAGACACTCGAGGCACCTAGATTTTGTTTTATGACTCTGAATAAGAGACGTACATTTAACTATAATGATGACAGGACTAATGATACAATATCCCTTGACTATTTTTTTGCCTAGTTTGTTGTGGTTTTAAAAAACAAACAAATAAATACGTATATATGTGTGTATATGTATATTCATAAGTATATGCATATATGTGTGTGTTTATATAGAACACACATACATATGTGTACACACACACGTGTATGTGCATACACCCCCCAGCACATTCCAGTAATTATATTTGTTTTTTGCTTTGCCAACAGAATAATGTATAGTGCCAGCCTCCTACCACATTAGCAACGCTTCTAGTTTCTCCCAGAGAAAAAATATGCGTTGTGTTATATGGGACCAAGTGCCACACCTTCTGCAGCCCCCTTTCCAAAATCCTAGATCTGCCCATGGGTATCATGAACAGGTCACAGGCTACAGGTGGGGCTGGTCCTGCTTTGAGCAGGCGGTGACCTCCGGAGGTCCCTTCCAACCCTCATTTTCTAGGAGTCATTTCTATCGGTGGCTACAAGGAACAAACCAGCTGCACAATGTCCCAGCTGCCCGCTCAACAAGCTGCGAGGGAATTCACGGCAGGTGAGACAAGCATCTCCCTGCCAGGAAGGCTGCAAAGGCAAGCGCGGAGAGCTGTTTTGCAAGCCTGGAAGGAGCGCCGGAGAGAGCACGGTAGCCTGTTTTCAAGGTCCAGCCCCAAACCACGGGCCAGAGCAGCACTTCCCCTTCACCTCACAGGCTGCACATCGCACTGGAGTGAATTGCACCCACATTTCAAAGGCCAGGACAGGCATTCAGAGGGCGGCTTCTGCTGCACTGATGCCCACTTGACAAGGAGGGACTCTGTGCCAGGCCCTGCGAGCAGCACAGCTTTAAGCCCGGCTCGGCCCCGTACAGCCTGGCTCTTTGTTCCTGCTTCGCAGCACTGCTCGGGCATCGGACACGCTCAAGGGGACGCGCAGAGAGGAGGCTCGCGTCTGCCCTAGACCCCCACGGCTGGACGCTCTCGTTAACCGACCGTTTATACGAGATCTCCCATAAAACAAGAGAGTTCTCGAGAGCTGCCTGGCGGATAATATAGAAACCTCTCCTAATAAATACCAGTGCAGGCCGACCTTGCTTCGGCATGCCGAAAGGAGTACATCAGTGTTATTTTAAGCCCTCTAGCGAGAGCGGTTTGGATTGGATATATTTTCAGCTGCAACGACCCTGGTGAGATGAAGACCGGTGCTGTACTTCTGGGTCAGCCCCGGCACAGTGAGCCCCTGGGGGAGAGGGCAGAGCCCGGCGATCGCATTGCTCATTTTTCCAGGGAAGGGTTTTATTTCTGGTGGAAGGCTGCACTGGAGGCAAGATCCCCGGCTCCATGGAGACACCGAGCATGCAGGCTTGCAGGAAGACAAGGGTCTTCGGGTAAATGTGAAGTCTTTTATCAGACCAACTAAATTGTTAGGAAAATTGTTCTTTGCAAGCTTTCGGGTGCAAACACCCTTCTTCTGGGCTTGCAGGAAGGAGCTACCAGATACCCCGATCCTTTCCGTCACCTGCCCCACCACGGGGCATAGCAGCTCCCTCTTTCTCCCCACGAGCCTGGAGACGCAGAGCATGTTGCACAGCACGAGGGGAGCTTGACTCCTTCCTGGCCCCCAAAAGCATCCCAGTGCCCAGCTCAGACTTGGTTTGTGGGCTGGGCTGCAGAGAAGGCCTGGCTTTCTGTTTCTCTGCCACTTGGGCCCTAAATAGACCCAAGGTAAAAGGGGATGCATTGCATTTGAGCAGGGGGAGACAGATCGCTTAACTCTTGGCTGAGACATCCGACTCTGAGCAGGAGTCGCCTTGTTATAAGCTTGCTTGCATTTAATCTTTCGGCCCAGCCTGGAGTGCTGTCAGGCCCAGGGGAAAAACCTTGATTTGAGGCAAGGTTGATGTTTAATACTTGGAGAAGCTGGAGGATTTTGCTTCTCAGCAAACTGCCAGTTCAGGGATTGACACCCGCGAATACTGCAGGTGCTAAAACGTTGTGAGAGTGGACGACATGAGCTGACAAACAGCTAATGCTTTCCGAAAGGCTGAAGGCATTTAAGCCAGGTCTTTGGGAGGACATGCCCCCCTGGATTTCCTTCAGAGGCAGCTGGTTTTAAGGGAGCTTTTAACAAAATCGCTAGGCATGTTTACACATGCATTTACGCCAGCTTCAATTTACTGTGCAATAAGTTACTGTGCAGTAGGCAGTTTTTCCACTGGCTTTTACACATGCAGGCATTAAAGCGCATTAACGCTGTGTATGGACTGACTTAGGACTAAGGTTAGTCCCGAATCAGTCCACACACACAGCGTTACTGCACAGTAAGGCATCTACACATACATTACTGTGCTCTAACTAATCAGGTGTATATTTGATATCCGCATGATGCAGGTATCAAATTTACATGCACGTTGGCATAAGTCACCATATTTACTGCGCAGTATGGGCATGCACGTGTAGATGCGTGCCTGTACTGCACAGGGATTTTGGTTACTGTGCAGTAAATGCGCACATGTAGATGCGCCCACCGGGTAGCAAAGAGAGCCGGGAGACAGGTTTAGGAAACCAGGGAGGGTTTTGATGTCATTTCAGGAGCACGCCAGCTGGAATTTGGCTGCTTTCATCTCTCTAAAGAGGTGGCAATGACAAGTCTTCATGATGAGGGGTGCACCTTCAGCAATGAACAGCTCGACAGGCCGCATGTTTTTAAATCATCCCAGTGGCTGCGTTCACCGTACAAAACCGATTATCCAATGGTTTGTCAAACATGTCACCCAAGCAGACAAGACTCTTCCAGCCAGATTGGCTTTCCTGGCACTCCTTCGGCTATAACAATAACTCATGGCTCCTGCTAAAATTAATTATCTCCTCCCTCTGTAATGAGCACCTCCATATATTATGCAAGCTCTTTCCCTGTCATCAACAGCCTTAGAGGAAGAGAAAGATGTTTGAATTAACAAAATATTACTGTGATCTTCTCCCTGACAGCACGGAAGCAATAATATTTAGTGAGTAACTGAGTTCCCTTTAATAATTTAGAAGCCTGTAAAAACCCTTGATCATGCAGCTGACTCTGAAAACAAAATATTCAAGCTTTGTGCATCCTAAACTAGATAAAAATGTGAGCAAACACAATAAAGGGTGTGGGGGGGGAAGGCGGGGGCGAGGTTAAATTATATATATTTAAAGATCAACTGAAGAACCCAGCCTGCGCGCTGTAAGAGACTGCCAGAGAGCCTGTTCTTTAAAGCGCTCGCGGTTAAAAGTTTCACAATATTCCTCTGTTTCATCTTTCAGAACAGAGAGGAAAGATCACAGCCAGCCACCCTAGAGCTTTCCAAAGGAGCACGGAGAATATGCAAAGCTGAAAGGGAAGGCGGCATGATCGTGGATGTAGATACAAAAGTGACAGGCACCAAAGGCACGATGGGTTTCGGACCCGATTCAAAGCCGACTGCAATCATATGGGAACCTTACCATTGACCTATTTGGGCTCTGGCTCCATCTCACTTGGCTTCTGCTTGCATTTCTGGTCAACAGGCATGACCCTGAAGAGCAGAGGTCTTGCAAAGGCAGGTTCTGCCTTTGCACACTGTTGAGGCAGGCCCTGCCTTTGCATCCAGTGTCACACTGGCAGGACTAGGTTAGAGACCCCAAAGGGACACTATTTAAGCACATGTTCAGCTGCATCTCCAGTTGCTTCAGAAAGCCGCACTTGTGTCTGAGCCTGGAGAGAGTCGGATGTGCAGTCCTCCCGGTAGCATCATCTCCCAGGAGCCCACAACAGGCTCCGCCAGGGCTCAGAAATGCCCAAGTGGTCCCTCCAGGGCCGCCAGCAATACGAACAGCGCTGTTCTGCCCGATGGATTTGGCTGGACGATTTGCACTTTCTCCATCCTACCAGATGAAACTCAGAGTGGGATTTGTGAGACTGCCAAGAAGCGCTCCACTCCAGAACAAACAAACAGCAAAATATTAGCCTGTAAATAATGCATCAGAGTAACATTACACATTTATGTATCTCTTGGCGCACAGCTCTCACACGACGGCGCTGTATGGGAACAGCCTTCTAGTGCCCAACCTACAGCAGGATGACCAGGGAAGTGCTGGGGCATGGCCTGGAAGGGTGAATTTTGGGGGCTGGTATATATAATCCACATTCATAAGGGATGGTGCGCTCCCCCCAAGTGACTCCATTGCACATAGAGATTTGGGAGTCTGCGATAGCCTTTGGATTTCTAGCTCATAGACCACGCATCCCAGGCTGGATCCACTGTCCTCAAGCTGCCCAGGGATAGTGTCACGTTTACTTCTTTTAGCCTCAAAATCCCCGAGGAGATCGGGGCTCTGTTGTGCCTTAGATCCAGCAGATAGTAAGAAGCAGCTCTTCCCCAACAGGCAAGCTGAATATCAGTGGCAGAGGGGCAGCCGTGCTTCACACCCCCTGCCACCTTCTGTAGCCGACTGCACTCAAGGGAGTGATGTGTCTGGCATGACATCCAGCTGACCTCTGACCCCACAGCCCAAATGACCAGGCTGGGTGAACTAAGGGTGGCCTTTGGCACAAGTCAGGAGAAGGGCTTTGAACTCATAGCATCATAGACAATGAGGGTGTGAAGGGAGTTCAGGAGGTCACATCTAGCCCAGCCCCCCACTCCAAGCAGGACCAGCCCCAACTCCATCATCCCAGCCAAGGCTTTGTCTACCCAGGTCTTCAACACCTCCAAGGATGGCAACTCCACCACCTCTCTGGGTAGCCTGTTCCAGTGTTTTACTACTCTCCTCATGAGCAAGCTTTTCCTAATATCCAGCCTCAGCTTGCCTTGCTGCAGCTTGAGCCCATTGCTCCTTGTCCTGTCATCTGCTCCCACTGAGGACAGTCCAGCTCCATCCTCTTTGCAGCTCCCCTGCAGGGAGGTGAAGGCATGCCCTCTGGCTCCACAGCAGGATGCTTTACTTGCTCTATCACTGCACCCCAGCAAGCGCAGTGATGTGCCCAAGGTCACGAAAGAAACTGTGGCAGATCCAGAGGGAGAGTCCAGGCCGCTTGAGTGGTCTGGCATCAGTGTTATAACCACTGGTCTCCATCTCCCTCCCTCATGCCAGAAGAGTGGTAAGAAGCCCACTATCCAGACAGGTTGTGCATGTACCGTCTACTGGGGCAGGTTTGACTATAAAGCCCAAGCACTTGCAGGAAGGTCAGACTGGGGCAGGGCAGCAGGCAGGCGGGTGGAGGGATGGAGAAAGGAGGTCTCCCTTTCGATTAAAGCACTAACAGGACACTGCAGTGAGGAAGGACAAGAGATTTCGGAGGCAATATCTCTCACTATCCACCCTGATAATCCTTGAGTGAGAATTTAATGTCCACCAAACATCAAATTTATTTTTAAGGGCTTTTCTTTTTTTTTTCCCTCTAGCCTCAGCTTCTCACCAGACGCCTGAGCCATGGAGGTGAAGAGCTGGGCATGGTGTATTTTTGAGCATCGCTGTTAAAAACCATGGAAATCCTTCAGCTCCTTGCCTAGGTTTGGTACGCCACGCAGGCTGACGAGGGCAGAAGGAACCCAGGGCTTTGTGGAAGAAAGTTTGGATGATAAAAAAAAAAAGAAACACAAAACCCTCAGCTTCTCTGACAGGGACAGAAGTATTAAATGAACACTTAGACCCCTTAACATCTAGACACATCAAAGAAAAAACCCAGATGAAAACAGATTCATTTGCCTTGGAGAAATCTCAGCTCTTTGATATGCAGCTTTCTCTGAATGCATGTTCACTGCAGATTGAAATGCCTTCAGGCTGGAAAACTGTTTTGTCTAAAATACGTGTTGGCAAGGGGCACTCTGCAGAACGCTCTCGCAAGAAAAGGGGGAATTTTCAGACATTTACAATTGCCGGCTTTCCGTCTCATTGTCATGCAGCCGAAGAAAAAAAAAGGAAGAAGAAAAAAACCCCAATCCATGCTAATGGAAGCTAGATCCTTTTTTAGATAAACACATGATATCAATGGCAAAGAGCTGAACAAAGCTACATCAATGCTCAGAGTATCAAAGGACTCAAAATCGGAGCCTCTGACAAGCTAACAGAGACAGACGCTGCCTGCGATTCCTTTGACACGCTGGAAGGATATTGAGGCAAGAAACCCACTCCCATAGCTTTGGGGGTTTTGCCGTAAGCAAATACCGGGGCAGGTGGGTGACAGTCATCAAGGCGTCTTCTTGCAACACTGCAGGACTCTGCACCGTGACAAGGTCTGCGCTGCGCCAATTCAGTCTTTAAGATCGCCCAGAAGATCCTGCCGGAGAAGTAGATGAAAAGCTCGGTGAAAATACCTCGGAGTCAGGGAACATCTGTAAATACGACGCCAGGACAAAAATACGAGTGTCGCAAAGCAGTGACACCGTGCTCCTGAAGCCGGCTGGCCGTGCTCGGTTTGGCGTCAAAGGCAGGTCCAGTGCCCGCAGAAGCTTTCAGGTTCAATGGCAGCTGACGTTTACTGTGGATGCGCCAACTTCAAAGTCGTGTTGTTTTAAATAACCCTGAAACAGGGATGGGGGGGTGGCAGGGTCCCAGCCTCCACTACAGAAACACAGGCCCAGTGTGGCCTTAAAAAGTGCATTAAAAGAACTGAACTTAACTAACTAAACTAAACTTTAACTGAAAAAGTGCATTTAAAAAAAAAACAATCTGATGACGAGGACAATCTAATGAGAAACGGCATGGCAAGGGGACAGGAGGTGCCTCCGTAGCACGCTCCATAAAGCAGGACATTTATTTATCAGTGGCATGCCCTGAATATTTGTGTGCTCTAGGCTAGCACCCACCAGGGAGCCGGTCTTGCCAAAACCCCTGGGGCTTTTGCAGTTCTGAATGGGGTTTCTGATGCCTCTATGGAACGCATGACGAGTCCGCACACTTCATCCCCCTGTACAACCCGACCCGAAACATAATGCTTATTTAGTCCTCTGATTTTAAAACCCACCTCTGTTTATTCCCCACCATAAAGTATGTGGCTGGAAGGAGCAGTGACACACTTAAACATCTGGGACTCATCCCAGCTCTTTTGTTGATCAGTGAGTCAACAGAAGGTGTGATGAAAGCCAGATGTTGGAGTACGCCAGTACATCATAAGTGGAGCGGATTACAATAAGGGGACAAATAAAGAGAAAGGCCTGGGAGAATACATGGAGCCCCTGGAGGCCTTTAAAGCTGATTTTGAAAACCCATTTCCCTCGATTCAGAAGGAATTTTATAGAGTAGAACTAGCGTAAAGCAGGACGGTTTTTGCAAGTCCAGGCGACACGGAGCCTGGACTTCAGGCAGGAAGAAAAGCCCCTTATTTCCTGGCGTGGGTAGTGTTTGCCAATACCCAAACCTAGCTGGAACAGATCCCCGCATTGTAATTACAGGCGGCGTTTGCCTTCCAGAGGGGGGGCTTTCTGCCGGCTCCGTACGGTGCTGCATTATAAGCGGTAAATAAGCTGCACGGCTGACAAAAGCCCCAGAGATCAGACAGGAGCGAGCTGCAGGCTGGTGGGGTCGGGCTCATGGCTGAATACATTCCTGTGAGTTCGACTTCAGATGAATCCTTTCCGCAAGCCCCCGTGCTGGGAAGCGTATCCTGCCTGACCTAACTAACACCGAAGTAGTGGTCGTTGCCACTTTTCGAGTCGCTGCTCTGCTCTTACACCCCCCCAGCAGCACTGGAAGGAGTACTGGGCGCAGGGCCACGAAGTGGGAATGGCGAAAGCGTCCAGGGCTAACCTGGCTCTGCCCACCTTGAAGTCACGCAGAGCAGCGGTGAAGGTGACAGGACGCGCCGTCCCAGCCGTAACGCCCTGCTAGAGCCTCAGGTCCTGCTATTTGGGATCCCGGGGATAAGCCAGCTTTCGAATACTGTTCCCCCATCATGCTTTCAATTCGGCCTCAATAGACATAACAAACTCCCCCCATGAGGCATGCAGACTGCTGGCAGCCTTGGTGGCAAGGGATTTTCTCCACGAGGCATGATTGCAAGGCAGCATAGTGGGTTGGGGTGATTGAAGGGACTGGAAACTTGGTGCTTTCATAGCATCAGAGACTATGAGGGTTGAAGGGATCTCAGGAGGTCACATCTAGTCCAACCCCCTGCTCCAAGCAGCCCCAACTATACCATCCCAGCCGAGGCTTTGTTGAGCCAGGTCTTCAAAAGGATGGGGACTCCACCTCTCTGGGGAGCCTGTTCCCATGCTTTACTACCCTCCTGGTGAGAAAGTTCTTCTTAATATCCAACCTCAACTTCCCTCGCTGCAGCTTGAGCCCATTGCTCCTTGTCCTGTCGTCTGCCCCCACCGAGACCAGTCCAGCTGCTCTGTGTATTGTAGTGCCCGCATCCCCGCCAAATCTGCACAGGGAAGCTAAGAGACAATCCCCATTAGCTGTTAGCAAGACCACGCCTTGACTCTGTCCGTGGACGGGGCACCACTTGTGCCCTTCACAAAACCCAAGTGGCACCACATTCACCGGGACAAAGCCGCGGAGCGGTCCCATCGGAGAGAAACCCTCCCCACTCAGGGCAGCGACTGGACGCGGACATAGCTATAAGGGTGGGTGGATGCTGTGCTGCCGCTTCGCTCGCTGAGATCAAAGCCCTTGCCTAGATTTAAGTGCATCCTGAACTGCCCTGAAACAGCCTAAAGACAGGAAGAAACCTGGTGAGACAGTCCCCAGCAGGTAGTTTATAAAAGCCCTCTGGACATATTTAACAGCAAGTCCTGGCAGATTAAGGCCCTGACACACCTCGGTGCTGTCATACATAACATACACAACACACACACTGAAATAAAATCCCTCCTGGAGTATATCCCTAAAAGAGTCAGGGATGCACCAGTCTTGGAAGGGTCAGTTATTGGTGCCGAGGATGTCTTCACAGCAGCATCTGTAACACCTGCCCATAATATTTCTTTAGTGACAAATTTGACATTTTCAACAGGGGTTTAGAGGGTTAGGACATTTCAAGAGCTGAACTGAAGTCTCTCGTAGCTTGGCATTCAAGGATCTTGCAAAACACCTTATTAGCAGGAGGGAACCACAGGATGTAGGGCCAGAGCATGCTGCTCCTGCTCCAGCTGCACTTGGAGGGGTGGGGGAGAGGACAGGGCTGCTCCCCAGGGCTGCTCAGCTACATGAAGCCCCCGCAAGAGCCATCCCTTTTCTCTGGGGAGAACAGGGATAGCTGGTCCCTGTCCCCCTCGCCACGGAGCAGAGCACCCCAATCCTGGCCATGCCAGAGGGGGACCAGCCTATGATGACTGGAGCATCCTCTCCTGGCTCTCCTCTGGGGTTGGTACTACCCATGCTGCCTCCCCATCATGCACCCAGCTGCTTTGTGCTAGCGGGGATTCCCACAAACAGCAGCCATAGCAAGGCACGACCTTACATCTGGTCCATCCAGGGCAGGATCTCAGGGGCTTCCCCCCCAAAGCCACTCAGAGGGGACCCAAGAAGGCACAAAGCTTTCCCTGCAAGGGTCTGCACTAGCTCCCAGCCCCCATGCAAGGCTCCTGGCTTCCAGAAGCCATTCCTACTGACCTGCAGACCAAACCGATAGACCGTCATCTCTGCAAAACAGAAACACCTCTTCATTGACCTTCTGCATCCGATGGGCTTTGTGGGGGAGTCAGTCATGCCGCCCTGGCATCTCCTTCCCACATTGCATCTCCCCATCCCCAACAGCCCATGACAGAGGACGGCGAAAGGCCAAGGCTGCAAAAGCCACATCATTTCCCCCTGACCCTGTTCCCTCAACACCCCCCACCCACCCAGTCCTCGACTCCTCCGTTTCCCGAACATACGGGGCCCCAGCTTCAGACACCGGTGGGACTGCATTTGAAGCCTGAAAATCGCAGTTTCCTGTGTTGCCTCCAAGAGATAATTTCAAATGGAATTGAACATTACCAGGGGCTGATGTTTTCCTGTTGCTACACGAGCACCGAGGCGAAATCAAAACATTTATCGGAAGTAGACACCGCGGCAGAGGCGAGATGCTCTTGTAAAAAGCGGGAGACATTTGTTCAGTGACAATCTCCCGTTCCAAGGCCTTTATTCTTACCCTACCGAACGATGATGACAATAAAAACAGAGCATCTCATTCAAATGCAGCAGGATTTTCTTTGGGCTTGGGTTTTTTTTCCCACCCCCCCTTCCCCTTCTCTGTGCTGAACGGTTGCTCAATGCTCTGTCATTGAAAAATTGCATTCTAATTAGCTTAGGCATTGGAGGATTGATTTTTTTTGTCTCCGTGCTTCCACCAATCGGACACTAACTTGTTCATATAAACAGCCACTCATCAAAGTTTATTGCTGGGTTAAGGAGTAGTAATTCAGGAAAGCAAGGAAGCCTTCTTCTTCAGTGCATCTCTCCAGGGTGCCGGATACCCCTGGACACTGGCTATTCACCTTCACCCTTCCTTAAATGCAAGAGGAGTTCAAAGGGCTTGCAGAACAAGGAGCAAATATAGGATCTCTGTGCTAAGGTTGTATTACATTTAACATACTAGGCAGGGGATTTGGGGCTGATTCCTAACTCTGCTACAGACTTTTGGTCACCCTTTGGCTAAGCCACTTGTTCTCTCAGTCTCCCATCAGTGAAATGAGGGGAGAAAGGCTTCCCTACCTTGCAAAAGAGAAATGGCTTGAAAAAAGCAAAGCATGGAGACATTACCATGATAGCAGGAGGCACTGGCTGTTAATTCCCAACTTGGGGATCTGGTACAGTAAAGGTGATTTACTATTGACTTCTGGTACAGAAGTTCAATAGACTGGTCTAAACTAAACCAATTCAATTTGATACACCATCAATCCAGGCCTCTCTCAGTCCAGGATCTGTCATTTTTAAACTAGTCTAAGTGCCCCGAGCTGTTCTGTTATGGGTGTAGGCCAGTTTTGGGTCACTTATACCCGTTTATGTATAATGTCTGGACCTGGCCCAACAGTCTTACAACGCCCTCTTCCAGAGCTGGTCAGCCCAGAGTTGCTTTCTCCATCAATGAGCCCTGGAAATTGCCTTCAAGAAAACACAGAGCTAATCCTGAATTTCCCCATATTCCCCATATATAATAAATCCTCCAGTTCAGGCAGAAGCCAGCTTCCCCGCTCTGAAGGCAATCCAGGGTTTTTTCTCATGCCAGCAGCGAAGACAAACTATTCTGTGATGGGTTCAGTAATGGAAGACAGAACTTTGTGATTTGAACGAAAAGGTCAGGAGTCAGTTAGTAAATTAAATCCAAAATAGTGCTCCAGGGGGCATCATAAAATTTGGTTTCATTTTTGCCAATGCTCAGACAGGTCATGGGAGGATTTCCATAGGGAATGTCAATGAAGAAAACCAGTGTATTAAACAATTAGAGGGCTTTTTCCCCACCTCTCTTTAAAAACAATGTTCCTCTGACTTAGATTTTTGCTGCATTTCATACATCTGCGGACTACACCCAATTCACACTTATTTGCAATGATTCCACTTCCCCTTCTTATGGCAAACATTTTGCCCATGGAAGCTCCTATAACTATAAACCATCTGTCCCATTAGCAGTACACGATGTATTTAGATGACTGTAATGGTTACAGTTTGGTGAGAGGAGGTTCTTCAAGCATGGTCACATGTGGCGGCGTGGGAGGTGCTCCATCCAGATCATAGTTTCATCGTTTCTAGGGTCGGAAGGCACCTGAGCAGATCATCTAGTCTGACTCCCCGCCATGGCAGGAAAGGATGCTGGGGTCAAACAACCCCGGCAAGGTGTCTATCAAGCCTCCTTTTGAAGCCCCCCAGGGTAGGAGCCTGCACCACTTCTCTTGGAAGCTGGTTCCAGGCCCTAGCCGCCCTGACGGTAAAGTCGCGCCTCCTGATATCTAACCTAAACCTACCCTCTGCCAGCTTGTGACCGTTATTCCTGGTCACTCCTGGCGGTGCTCGGGGGAACAGGGACTCCCCCAGTGCCTGCTGGTCCCCCCTGACTAGTCTGTAACAGGCCACTAGATCCCCCCTCGGCCTTCTCTTCTGGAGGCTGAACAGGTTCAGGTCCCGCAGCCTGTCCTCATAGGGCCTGCCCTGCTGCCCCCTGACTATGCGAGTGGCCTCCTCTGGATCCTCTCCATGCTGTCCACATCCCTCTTGAAGTGCGGCACCCAGAACTGGACGCAGTACTCCAGCTGCGGCCTGACCAGTGCCGCACAGAGGGGGAGGGTCACCTCCCTGGACCTGCTCGAGATGCATCTGTGGATGCATGACAAGGTGCGGTTGGCCTTCCTGACTGCGTCCCCACACTGCCAGCCCATGTTCATCTTGGAGTCAGTGATGACCCCCAGATCCTTTTCTGCCTCTGCCCTGACGAGAAGGGAGTTCCCCAGCCTGCAGGTATGGTGCCGGCTCTTCCTCCCCAGGTGCAGCACCTTGCACTTGTTTGTGTTGGATCCCATCCTGTTCTCATCCGCCCACCCCTGTAACCTGTCTAGGTCTGATTGTAGCCTATTCCTCCCTTCTATCATGCCCACATCCCCCCACGTCTTAGTGTCATCAACACATTTGAACAAGGTGCTTTTTACCCCCTCGTCCAAGTCACTGATGAAGATGTTGAACAGTGCGGGCCTGAGGACTGAGCCCTGGGGCACCCCACTGCCCACGTCCTTCCAGGTCGAACATGACCCATCCACCACCACTCTCTGGGTGCGGCCCTCCAGCTAATTTGACCTATAGTTTCCTGGGTCCTCCTCCCTCCCTTTTTTGAAGATGGGAACCACATTGGCCCTCTTCCAGTCCTCTGGCCCCACACCAGAGCACCACGAGTGCTCGTACAGCCGTGCCGGGGTCCCGCAATGACCGCAGCTAATTCCTTCAGCACTCGGGGGTGGAGATCGTCTGGACCCGCTGATTTGCACACGTGTAGACCCACCAGAAGTTCCCTGACTAGGTCCTCACTGGCCCTGGGCCTGGCTGCACCTCCCCTGGTCAATGAGCCACAACAGTGCTCAAGTCTTGGCAGGATCAGGACCAACTTGTTTCCAATCAGCAATTCCCAAATCATCTTTCTTTGTTTTTTGAAACAGAAGGTGAAACCCATGTCTTTCACTGAAGTCTGTCGGCAGTCACTGCTCTTATAAACACCCTGGTAGAAAACAGTTTGTCAATAGTGTCCTGGCCCAGTAACCTAACTGGGAGGAGTGACACCAGCCCCAGGCATGGATGCTGATGGGGCTCCACCACCCCGCACCCAGGAGTCTTTACCATAGCAAGGCAGCCCTGCACGGCCCAGCTATAGGAGCTAGGCAGCCCAGTCCCACCTCAGCGGTGAATCTGGGTAACTGGGTACTGAATGACCTCTGTCCTAGTCTGGGCTGATTCCAAAAAGAGTCAATCAATGAGTAATTAGAAAATCTAGAGACTGCATTGCTGGTATTGTGCCTTTTGAAACTTTGGCCCATTCAGCCTTGCATTGGTGCCATCCCTACAGAGCTTTGGGCCTGTGATTTCCATCCCCTCCTTCCCATGCCTCATCTGATGTCTCCAACACACGGCTTGCTTTGCTGAGCACTCTTTCCTCCGCCTTCCTCATAGGCTGTCGTTTTATTCCTAAAAGCATATCAGAGGGCTGTTCCTTCTGCTAGGTGCGAGGCCTCTTTTCGAGAGGGATCAACCATGGGAGACCTTTCGAGTTTGCCCTCTTGAAATGCAGAAGCGCAGCTCCAGACCACCGGCTTTTCTTATTCTTCCATTTCATTTCATTCCAATCAGCTCATGACTGCTCCATCCACGGTGTTTTACTCTAACCAGTCTTTTACTTACCAAAACTGCATTTAAAATAGCATCATCTCTCATGTTGGGGCAATGACTATTTGATGGAGACATGTGTCATCTCTCATACCCAGGAATATCTGGGCCCTCCCATGATTAGCAGTAGCAGTTGTTCTGCAGCCTATATCTAGGAAGTTAAGTCTTCCATAAACCATCTGCCCCATAAACCATCTTCCATAATGACACAGCTCCTGGGATTACTTACCCCTCTAACAATATCACCGAGGTCTCTATCTACATTAACAGTGGGCAAAATGCAGCCCATGGGCTGGATCCGGCCTTCCAAGGGATTCATCTGGCTCACAGCGGGTCCCTTGGCATGGGGGGCTGCCCAAGCACCCCAACCTGTCTGCCTGCACCCACTACTGGGGGCACTGGATGAAGTAGGAAGGCAGGGTCTCCACTGAGACAGGCTCAGGCCAGAAACAAGTATTTGAACCACTCCAGCCCTCCAGATTTCCTGGAAGATTGTCTGTAACAGAAGCAACTTGCCCTGCTAGCAGCTAGAAATAAAGCAGAGCCATTGCATTTGGATGAGCCATTGTGGGCCGGGGGGGTGTTGACCTGGCCTGCAATTGCTCACTGAAACTCCCTAAGTGGCCCTCCAGCCCAAATAACTGCTCACCCCTGATCTAGATCCAAATTAACTTGGGGATCTGGTACAGAAGTTCAATAGACTGGCGTAACCTAAACCAATTCAATCTGATACCTCATCCATCCAGGCCTTTCTCAGTCCATTTTTAAACTAGTCTAAGTACCCTGAACTTTTCTGTTATGAGTGTAGACCAGTTTTCAGGCACTTAGACCAGTTTTGGTGTAATGGTACATGGCCTGGGAGTCTACAGCAGAGCCAGCATCCAGACTCAGCACAAACCAGGCAAAACAGTTAGCATTTACCTCTGAAGGGGCTGTGACCCCAAATAGATTCTGGCATGCCTACCCACACAAGGTCTGGACTGCCCTGCTTGGGGAAGGAATATCCCATGGGAAAAAATGTCCCTTTGATAGGTGCAACGCTGCCCGTCCTCCATGAAAAAGCATCCCACCGCTGCACCTGCATCGTCCGTGGTGACAGTGCCGCTTGTAACCACAACGCCATCCCACAACCAGCCTGGCACTGTCTGTCCCCCGCACCTGTGAAGCCACAGCTGGGTCTTCCAGCTCCCATCCCAGCTATACCCAGTAGCGCTTCAGCTGCCAGGGCTCATTCAGCTCTGGCATGACATTGTAGAGCCTAATCAATGGTAAGGAGTGCCTCACACATCATCCTTGCCACGCAAGATCTACCTTCAGGATACCCCCACCCTTTCATTTCCTCTAGCATGTGCCCAGCCCCAAAACCAAGGACGGTTATACAGCAAATTCTCACTCAGTGTTTATCCGGCCACGCAATAAGGATAATAACATGTCATTGGCATCACATCCAAGGCTGAAAAGAATTTAAACCAAAAAAATCCCAACGTGGGAGGGCAAAGAGCAAGCCTGCAAGGAAAGCCTGCTCATGCCGTGGTCTGGTCTCTGCGGCCAGCTTCCCAGTAGATGGAGGCAGAGAGCTCCTTCCCTGCAGAGCCCGACGCAGGGCTACCTCTCCACTTAACAGCTCCATGGAAAGCTCAGTCGTGGTTCAAAGGATATGTGTTTACTGTGGCTTGCAAAAGGGAATTGTGAAAGGCTAATTAGGGGGGACTAACCCTTGCTAAAGGACTCACTTTCAGCACAGACTTAGCTACCAACACCTCTTTAATACTCGCACATACACATGCACTGCTGCGGAAACGCAGCGTAATTAGTTGGCTGTCTCTCCAGCTGGTAGCTGTGCTGGATCTGGACGACACTCAGTTGCCTGGGGTCTTCCAAGACTGGTGCACGATGCAGAAGAAGGAGGAGGTTGTAGCCTGTCCAGCTGCAAGCTCCTTTATCAATGCAAATTGAACCTCTGCGTGCCGCTGGAAAGCACTTTGCAGCTCACAGCTTGCTGCAGGATCGGTGCCTTGCCCGCTGTGTGTGTGCAGTGAGCCAAGGCAGCCAGCTCATCCTACAGTACTGTCTGCATTGCCTGTGCCAGGAGGTAAGGTCACATTTTTGCAGGGCCTATGTATAAGCAGCCACCTGTGACCCTGCAGGCAGCTCACCAGGATATGCACACGCTCTCTAGGACCAGCCAGGAGATTGCTCCTTACCACTTCAAGGGCAACAGTTAACTGGCATGGTAAGGCCCCACAATGAAGAGGCAAGGCTCACATTTCCCCACCTGAAGGCGTTCAAGGCTATGTATGCAGACACGCAAACACACAGCTTTTCCCTCTCCCACCCAGGGCAGGTAGGATGGCCGCTGCCAGCCAGAATACGGGACCACATCGAAGCTGCTCTTGTAGGGGAGGCTGTTTGGAGCCCAACTGCCCGTAAGAGAAAGGTCCCCGTGGTGACAAGTACTAAAAAACAAGCACATGCCTGTTCACAGGTCATGGTTTCACGCCAACAGCATGCAGCTACATTGCATGCCCTTGATTAATATTCATTTCTTCCCTTCTCTAGTGTCAGATATAATTTGATTGTATGGTACTGTGGATGCAGGAACTTGTTGGGCAGGAAATGGTCAATTAGCTCAATAAACCTGCTGTCCCTTTTAAGTTTCTCCATCTCGTTCCCCTGCTTTGTCACCGGGTCCCTGCATAACAATGTTTAGCTCTCTCGTACGGTCCTTTATACCATTTGCTACCACTAGAGATGAGTTGTAGCACACTCAACAGTGTAATTAGGCTCAGATGCATCAACAAGCTACTCCAAGTTTTGTTTTACTTCTTAATTATTCAGCAGGGTATTGCTCTAGTTGTAACCCCAATTAATTTGGTTTTCATGACCCATATCAGTTTTGCTGAGCAGCGTGTATCATTAACACTCTGCTCTGATCGTGTTAGCTCTTAAGGAATCCTGCCAAACTGAAAGGGATACCAGATCAGGATGACTTGCTTTTTCCATAGCAGCTTGGCCCGCTTTAGAAACGAGCAGAAATTAAATGCAAAATAATCTGCCTGAATGCCACTGTATGGCTGAGATTTTAAACGCACGGAAGTCGGGAAATGTAAACGGCTTGTCGGAGAGCAGCAGCCTCACCCAGTCCCCTTCATACACCAGTAGCTCATGTAGCTACGTCGCGATACACATGCCAGGTAGCAAATTTCCAGTTGCCATGGAAATGGAAGTGAAGTTCCTGGTGTTTGTGCGGCTTGCATCCCGAGAGTACATGGGAGGCGATGACACTTTCGACCTAGGCGTACCAGCCTCCAGGATGTCCAAGCATTGCCTCTGTCCGGCCCTGCGCAGACCAAGGCCCTGGATCCAACGCACGGATGGTGTGGGGAGAGTCCCACAATGGTAGCAGGATCAGGGCCTGGGGAGGCAGAGGAAGTCATGTTTTGATTTGGAGGGTAGGAGCAAATTGTATTCATTTAAGGACCGGCTTCAAATGACCAGATCCCAGAATGACCAGGTTTGCGTCCTGAAGATGAATGGATTTGTTCATCCTGCCAAGGTGCACAGCACGAATACTCGGTAGCTGAGGATATGGGATGCAGCTGAGCTTGGAAAGCAAGGTCCTGCTTGCAATGCAATGCAGAGAGGCAGAGCAGCGGCATACCTCCATGTCCAGTGTCACGTCTGCCTTTGCGCATGCAGTTCCCATGTGTGCACTCGTATCAGCTCATGGGCAGGCATGCTCAGGACACAATCAAGTATTTGAACCACACCGGACCTCCAGATTTCCTGGAAGATTGTCTGTAACAGAAACAATCTGCCCAGCTGGCAGCTAGAAATAAAGCAGCACCGTCACATTTTTGCTGCTTTGCATTTACTCTGCAGCCCCTGGGCAAATGAGGAGACCAGGATTGAGCCCTTTCCTTATACACACACTGTCCCGTTGAAGTCAAGAGGTTGCCATATGGGCAGGGGCATCACAAGTAGGGCTGTGCGAAGCTTTGGTCCCTGATTCGATTCGGCTCGATTCGGTGGCCGAATCTCTGAATCCAAATTGAATCGGGAAACCCTTTAATCTCTCCAAATCGAATCGGAATCCTCTGAATCGATTTGGAGAGATTCGAGGATTCGTCCATAGACACAGCTGTAAACGTTCTTTCGGCAAACCCGGAGGTAGCCGCGTGGCTCGTGCACGGCCCATGCTGGGGCGCATGGAGCGTCCCACAGGAGCGCAGGGGGGTCCCCAGCATGCTCAGCAGCAGACCCAGAAGTGGCCTGGGAATAGTTCCAGTCTCCTTTCGGGTTCGCCGCGGAGCACACGGGGGGTTCCCCCGTGCTCCTGTGGGATGCTCCATGCGCCCCAGCATTGCAGCATTCACGAGCTGCGCTGGTACCCCCAGGTATGTAGAAAAAACATTTACGGCTGTGTCTACGGCCAAATCTCTGATTCTCTGAATCAGCATTGAATCTTCAGATTCAGATTCGGCCAAATCGAATCAGGGACAGTGATGCAAATCAACTAATCAAATCACTGTCCCCGATTTGGGCCAAATCTGAATCCAAATCGAATACTGTCCGTTTTATACACCCCTAATTACAAGGTCCCTCTTTCTATAATCATTACCATACTGGAAGAGGCTGATCTTGGTTTATTTTGAATGCTGCATGAGAGAAAAGATTGCAATGACTTTTCAAACCCAAAACTGCTTCAGCCATTTTTATCTTTACACGAGAAGTTTTGGGGGTATTTTTTTTCTTCTTTGGAGTTTGTTGTAACAATTTCTGGCAACTATTACATTGGAAATATGGCTTTTTCCAAGACTCTGGGGATACATTAAATGTTTCATTTTCAGTCTCCATTTCTTTGTTTTGATCTCTGTTTGGATTGATTAAAGACACTGACTGCTCAATTTTGATTAAATCCTAAATCATGACTTGCTTACAAAACAACCATGAAAGCTGACATTTATGAAGTTCAGTAAACTACTTGTAAGAACAGGAGTGTGAGATGGAAAAAAGTAATAAAATTCCTCTCCAAACAAACACTGGTTGACAGCAAACAGATGGTTAGGAGCTCTTACTTGTAAACTGGAAAAATTAAGATTTGGCAGGTTCTGTTAAAAAATAGTCACAAAACATCTTAAAGTTTTCCCCTTCATATACTGGTGTTGCTCTGGGCATCCTTTCAATATTTTCATAGGCTACTGCACGGAAAAGGTTTTGAATGCATGAAAGCAGCTGGCATAAAAGGGCTAAGAAATACTAGTTAAGATTTATAGGGAGCAAGGTTGCCAGCAGCTCAAAGATTCAGTATTTAAAAACCCAGCTTCTCAACCCACCAATAAATCATTATAACTTAGCAGCGGAGATTCAGTTTCATCTTCAAAGGTGAAAGAAAAGTGGGTAAAAAAAAAGGCTTTGGACGATTTTTTCCGCCTGTGTTGACTTATCCAGTGGTAATGTTAAACTAATATTTTGGGTTACGTGTAAGCCCTATAAAATTAAATCCTGATATTCAAATACGGTCTCGCTTCCACTGACAATTCAAAGCCAAAGCCCTTGCTGCTCTAGGACAAACACTCCCTTCTGTGAGATGTGGAAAGGGTGAAATATTG
Source organism: Crocodylus siamensis (assembly GCF_052110815.1). NCBI lineage: Eukaryota > Metazoa > Chordata > Crocodylia > Crocodylidae > Crocodylus > Crocodylus siamensis. The sequence continues at coordinate 2,544,756 of NC_143409.1, forward strand.
GCAGGAAGGCCTTCAAACCCTTGGAGCAGGGGAAGCCGATCCTGCAAGACACACGTGTGCAGCCCACTTCCCCTGTCAACTTCAGGACCCCTAGTTGATGAGTGCTTCGGCTTTCCAGGATGGTGAAGTTCAGCTGGATGGAGATACACCCAGCCTCCCGTATTATAGATGCACATTGCTCACTGCACATGGCTGCTGGTTTTCATACCTTACTGTGGCTTGAGGGCTCAGGACGTAGCAGCAGACCTGGAACAGATGCCAGGAGGGCTTCCGGGAGCAGTGAAAAAGGGAACGAACGCGGATGTTACAAGATCCATAGTGGAGACTGTCCGCCCGCCCTTCAAACAGGGCCAGAGCCCTGATCCTGCATGGAGAACTCTGCCCCACTGGCAGGCATCAAGTAACCTTTCCCTGCAGCCAGGTTGCACATTCAACTACGAAAAAGGGGCAAAATCACACCTCCGTAGTTGCGTGTCAATCCCAACATACCTCCTGTGACATGCCAGCATTTCACTAGGGCACGGAGGGTGCAGCTAAGGCCGTCAACACTGAAAAGCCCATAAAAATGCCGTGCTGTGTGTGTCATTGGGCAGACACAGCAGCTGAGTTTCCAGGGTTAATGACTGAACCTTTCTGTATTTTGAAAGAGAGTCAAAGGGGCCTTGTCTACCCTCTGAATTACTGGCCTGAACATAATCTTTTAAAAGTAAGCATCCAAATGCAGTTCTATTCCCCCCGGGTCTCTAACTGAAACAGCCACCAAAACAATTTTCTAAATTGTTTAGAATTGCTCTGGCAGAGACGAGAACTTGTGCTGCGCACTTCAGTCAGCAGCAAATAGTCATGAGAGGCCTATTCAGCAGCGAAACCCCTCCAAACAGTTATGCTTCCACATTGAACGCAAAAATACCCTTGCAACCTAAAAACAATTTTGACTTGAGGATGAGAGAAAGCAACAGGATGAAAGGACAGAATCATCCGAAAGAGAGCACAGTGTACGCGCCTCCTCCCTAACAAGTCGAGCAGTTTTGGGGACACTTGCACACACAGCGACTAGAAACATAAAAGCTAGAGCGGACAGCAAATCAAAGTCTTCGAAGCTTCACATATACAGCAACCAAAGCAAGAGTACTGAGGGATCCAGCCATAATGTGGGTCTCCCCCAAGATTAAAACATGGTTTTAATCATAGCCGCACCCATGTCAGCCAACCGCATCAAAAGGTTGAAGCAAAGAAGGCAGTAGAAGCATTTCAAGGTATGTATGAAATATAGTTAGATCCCATTTAAAGTACAGTTTGCCTGTCCAATAGCCCTGCAGTTACTGGGTCACCACGCAGAGTTGTTAGGGGGCAGACGGGCATTGGAAATTTGGATATTTAAGCAAATTTCCTTAGGCAAATTCCTATGTTGAGCTCTCTAATGGGAATTCCGATGTGCCTGAGTTTGAGCAAGGAATTGCCTCCAGAAAGGGGAGAAACACCTCCGTACTTGTGCCTCCCTCCTGGGCAAATCAGAGGAGAGAGGGACTCGGCAGAGAAAGAAGAAAGAAATGCACGTGATCATTTTTAACCCTCATAATAATGGTCTGATCCATCTCTGGGTCAATTTTTCTTGTAGCTGAACCCAATTCAATTTTCTTTCATATAAATTCCCTGAGAGGGGAATAAAAACCCCACCCCCATCTCATGAGACTTGAAATAGATTGGACAATATACTAAAAATAATTTGCAGTAGCGAACAATCCTATAATAGCCTTGGGGAAATGGAAAGATGAATTAATAGGTTTCTTCCATTTCTAATTTCTGTAATTCTGCAGAAGCCCAAACGGGCTCTCGTGTTTACTTTCTTGAATATGCAAAACTAATTTCACATTAGCTATAGCCGTTTGGAGTACCTATCTGTCCCAGACTTTCTGAATAAAAATATTAGCCGCCTTATTGTATTACGGCATTGCAAGTGTCTGTGATTTGTCTTTTCTTTATCTTCCTCTTTCACTGCTAGAGCTTTTTTCTTCTTTTTTTCCCCTCTCTCTCTCTTCACTGCTTTGAATGAATGCTCACAAACCAAACATTCGCTGCATCCAAGGGACCATTTCAAGTTGCCAGCTTCTCTTCCCATGAAGAATCGTCTCCTCTGTGTGTTCAGCAGAGATAATAAATCAGGTGAGGAGGACTGCAGCAGCAGCCTTGGCCAGCCACAGCCAACGGTTCTTGATGACTCCCCCGACTAGGGGGGAAAAAACTGGAGGATTAATTCTGGGACCATCTGCTTGCTGCACAGCACTAGCAGCATCCGAACCTGCAGAGGAGAGGCGGTGATGTTCTTCCTTTTTTTAAAGAAAAAAAAGCAACATTAAGCGCATTTATAACTTTGCCTCCATCCCCACTGGCTCCAGTGCACCAGACGAGTCATTCAAGGAGCCTGCAAGGCTTTTCCCAGCAGAGGATTTTGATACGAATGTAAGTGTCCCTTGACTTTTGATCTCCACCTGTTTTGCTGTAGTTTCAGTCCCCCAGGATGAGCTCTATCAGTGTGTTGCTCTTACCCACAGTAGGGATCCATCCCAGGGAAACCAGACCAATTGCTGGCCACTGATTATTGCATCCAGTCTACCATCAACTACAGACAACATCTAAGAACCCAAAAAAGGTCTCGGCAATGGAAATGGACCAGATAATCACAGAGAATCGGAGAAAATTAGGGTTGGATATGACCTCAGGTGGTCACATCTAGTCCAACCCCTGCTCAAAGTAGGACCAACTACATCATCCCGGACAAGGCTTTGTCTACCTGCGTCTTCAAAACCTCCAAGGATGGAGATGCCACCACCTCTCTGGGTAACCTGTCCCAGTACTTCGCCGCCCTCTTAGTGAGAGAGTTTTTCCTAATATCCAACCTCAACTTTCCTTGCTGCAATTTGAGCCCATTGCACCTTCTGTCATCTGCCCCCACTGAGGACAGTCCAGCTCCATCCTCTTTGCAGCCCCCCTGCAGGGAGGTGAAGGCTGCTGTTCAATCCCCCTCGGTCTCCTCTTCTCCAGACTAAATCAGCCCAGTTCCCACAGCCTCTCCTCACCAGTCCTGTGCCCCTCTGAACCATTTTTGTTGCCTGGTACAAGGCACGTTTTGCCATTACCCAGAATCCTTCTGCCAGGTTCACTGCTCCCCATCCAAACCCTGATAGGTTTTTCAAAAGAGTAGAGCCATCATGACATCTATAAAACAAGAGGAGGGGGCCTCCTGTGACCCTAAAGGAAGCAGGGGCTGATGCTTCCAACTTTTAAATGGTTTGATTGGGTAGCTGTGATAATACACTCATTACAAATTTGGCAGAGCCCTCCAAGAACATGTCCACTGGACTGAAATAGTACAGCAGATGCTCAATGCCCTAGAGTTAAATAACCTTCCAGTTGACAAGACCGACTGTGATACGGCAACCCTGATGGCCCTGCGATTTATGCAGAAGGCTACGACAATCTGGAACAAACCCGAATGAAACAAAAAGCAGGAAGGCAGGACCCACGCGCTCCCCTGCGTATCTGGGGATGTGCGAGGGCAGCGCAGTTTAGTGCAGAGCAAAGGACCGGGAGTCGGGACGCTTGATTTCCCTTTCCAGCCCTGGCACTTCATTACACTGGATCCAGGTTGCCCAGGCAGCACGATGGGGAGAACATCACTTTTATCTCATGGTGAGCTCTTCACGTGACAAACACTGTTCTAATTAGTATATGATGACCCCCCCCCCCCAAACCACCACCTACCCTTGTTCCCACCCTATGCCTCTTTGTCTGGTTTGCGTGCTGAGTTGAGCTCTTTGGAGCAGGGGCAATCCAGCACCGTTCTTGACTGGCCCATGGGCACTCCTGTCATAAATGTCCCCCTGGCCATCCCAATACACTTTGTAGGCCAGAAAGTGGAAGGGAGCCTGCATTATGGACATGCATCCTTCACCTGCCTACGGATAGCTGTAGGGCTTTCCAAGCTGCTATCATTCTGGTGCCCTTCCAAAGTCAAAGGTCTGCCCAAGGTCAATGGCTCGTTGGGTCGGCATGGCGAAGGCACACCACTTTCCGTCAACAGCGGCACATAAAGGAGCGACATGGATGCATTGCACGCAGCTGCCTAAATACCAGCTGCCCATTTCAGCAGGGTTGACTAGGGTCAGCTTTCAGTTTGGCCTTGATTGTGACCCTCTAGGTCCATCGTAAGACCCACATCCTGATTCAGGGGCCATGAGCCAGCATTAAAGGAGAACTTCAGCAGGATTTTATGGGCATTCAGTCTCTCATGTTGGGAGCTCTCAGGATGTAACGAAACAATAGGCAGGGTCTATGCAAAGGAACAGGATAGAGACCACAAATACAAAGAAATGATATGTACCAGCTGGAAGGTTCACACGCAAAAGCATAAGGGCCAAGGAAGCGAAATGTCCCAAATATTCACTCAGCTTTTACTTTTATTATTTAAAGAAAAAGCTTTGATGAAAATATGCTTGGGCACTAGGGAGATGCATGCAAGGTTACTGGATTGTGAGTCGCCCAGACTGCCAGAAGTATACAATACAACGAAACCACTTTAGGTCAAAAAAATAATCCCAGCACTTCCACAGGACATGACCCCACAGGGAGGCCACACATTTATGTCGATTTGCAAATCTGTTGTGACTTCATCATAAGGACATTAAGGTTTTGATGCATAAAAATCACACTCCAGTGTGATCTGATTATACCACACAAGAGCCGAAAAATCACAGATGGTTTTGCAAGGATTTTCTAAAGTAGCGATACTCAAAATGCTGTTAACTTGGGAACCATAACAAAACATTCGCGGGCACTTAGAGCGGTAGCATCTGGAAGCAAAGGATAAATAGCTTCTTAGGCACACTGACAAAACTTTCAAGAAAAGAAGGCATGTAAAATTCATAGTTTGAATAAGAAGGAGCATGAGCATGGCTGTGATGGAAAACACCCACATTGTGTCTGCAAAATTACCTCCAAATAGATCTGAAACTGTCTGGAGGCCGGAAGAAGCCAGGTATGGAGATGCGAGCGGGGTGCTCGACACGCATGCTAGAAAACACTGTCTCTCTGCAGCCCGAGATAGCGGCACGCTGAGAGCCTTCCCCATCTCAAACGGCCTCTAGCTCCCCAGGACGGCTATCCCGCGTTCAGCGCTGGCGTGGGGCAGGGGTGACTTGCAACAGCAGCTCTTGCAGAAACGCTGGTTGCACCCCGCAGCGTTTCCACGCCAGGCGGCAAGGGGTAGCCACGTACCGGGATGGATGGGTGGGGAAAGGAATTGGGGGTGAGAGAAGACAGCAGGCAGACTTCAAACCTGGCTTGAAGGAGTGCGGCGCTTCTGAAATCTTCCCTGCCTTAGATTGTTCTGCCAGACATAATAACACAAGGACAAGGCTTAAAAAGAAACAGCATAAAGGACAAAAATAAAAGACAGGCTGAAAAGAAGGAGTTCAGGAAGCTGTAATATTGAAGTGGTTTTAAAAGAAACAGTTGAAAGGAAAGCTGCCTGCACTTCAAACCCTGACATAACAGTCAGCTTTTCAGCTGCTCCAGCTCAAGGAGGGACCAACGCCAGACTGAAGAGGAACAAAGAGAATTTTTAATAAGAAATCAGTAATGCTGCCCGGCGACAAGGGGCACTCGAGTGATACGACGTCTAGCTCAGGGAAACACGTCTCCTGGCATCCTGGGGAGCGAGAGCATCTCACTGCAAACTTTCAGTGGGATAAAAAAAAAATCTGCTAGAAAACATTAGCATCAAGCTGAACTGCTGCACGGGCACGCAGCCCATTAGACAATTTATCTTACATATAAATAGCATAATTAACCTACGTGGTATATACATTGCATACCACCAGCCTGGCTTTTCGTTGGAAAACAAATAAATCTTTAAAAGTTTAAACCCTATTTACAGAATCGCTGCCCTATAAATCATTCAGATCGTCAAGGCTACTTTATTAATGCTTTTCTGGCTGCATGCAAGCAATAAGGAAAGGCAGAGGGCTGTGAATAGTTTGGTATTATAAATATTCCCCAACACGCAGAGACTGTCTTTTCAGCAGGTAATGAAACATATGACATACCCCTAATCTGTGACTGCAGGCTATTTCATGCTAGTTTCCTCCCAGTACATATTTCCAGTTGTTTTCGGCTCTCACATTGGAAATGAGATTGGGATATCTTCAATGTGCACAGAAGGGGAAAAGTGGGCTTGCTTGATTAGGTGCCAAGACTGATGTCATTTAGTTAAAAAAGTGCAGTTTTAATGAACACTAAAGTAATGCTTCGGTTCACACTCACTCAAGCTTTGAACACTAAGCTTTGCCCCAAGATAAGGAACTGCCGTAAGGAGGCCGCGGCTCCCTCGCCCAGCTTGGACCGTGCAGCATGCGGGCACAAGGACGCCTCTACCTAAGCGAGGCCTTGCTCGCCGCGGCAAATGGATTCACAAATGTGGGATCGACTTGATATTGGAGACTCCGGTCCCAGAGCTAGAACGGGAGACGAGGGGTTCAGACAGGAGACAGCAAAGGTGTTGGCTGTAGCCGTGTTGGTCTAAGGACGCAGTTCTTTGCATAGTTGCGATAGCTTTTATTAGACCAACTAAATAGTTGGGGAAAAATTCTTTGCACGCTTTTGGGCAGTTCAGATCTAGATTTCCCCCTCCCCGGCATGCCTGAGAGTCTCAGAGATGGAGTTTTGCTTCCAGCTCATTTCGAACAAACCCATGTACTTCTAAAAGGAGACTGGCACCTTTTCAACGTAGACTGAACCGCAGGAGGTTCGCAAGTACACTTGGAGTCACACAGCACATGTGTGCCCTCTCCTGTGAAGTTTTCCATGCAAGAACCTCAAGGCACTGCACAAACCCTAACAAGTGTAGTCTCCCGATGCACCCTGGGAGTAAAGCAAGGTCATCCTTTACTGGAAAGTAAGCACAGGAAAGACAAGTGAGGCTGGAACTAGAATTAATTTCACAGACGTTAGGGCTGGAAGGGACCTTGGAAGATCGAGTCTAGCGCCCTGCCCCAGGGGCAGGAAGTCAGCTGGGGTCACAGAAATGGGCCCGTGATACTAGAAGAAAGAAGCATATTTGGCCATAAAGGCAGAGTCCAGATGTACAGGGGCATGCACTTGCAGCAGCACAAATTTGTGCCGCTACTTTATGCTGCAATGCACACCCCTGCACATGCGCTTTGGTGAGGGACAAATTGCCCCACTTCAGGAAACTGCCCTTTCCCCGCTCCTCCCAGCTCCCGGCATGCTGGAGCAGCCAGGGCATGAGTGAAATGGCCGAGACGCTCTGCCCAGCAGCCAGAGCACGTCCCTGGAGGACCAAGCCTCCGTTTGTTCTGGCACACACTGTTGTAGCTGTGCTGCTTTTTGTCTCGGCAGTTTGTTTTTTCCCATTAGCAATTTTTGCCCCAAGCTGCAAATTTGCAGCATGAGACACATTTTAATGTTCTGGGTATGCAGTTTGTGGCACCAGAAAGAGGTTTGCAGCACCATAAGCCACACATGTCTGCATGTCTGGATGCAGCCAAAGAGTGCTAACCTTAGTAGCACTAAGCAAAGGTGTTCTTGCTTGGGTTTACTCAATTCCGCTCTTCCCCATGCTGTCTACATGTATCCATAAGGTCTCTCATAGGTACGCTAGGGATTGCCCAGCTTCCTTTCAGTCAGATTGACTGAACGAAGTGGCAGGGCAGACTTCAAGACATGGGGTACTCTACTTGACACGATGAACGTGTGGCTTTGCCATGCTGGCCCAGGTCCAACTGGAAATTCCCTGTGACTCAATATTGGATTTATCCATCCTTAATTTGCAAACCCCTATGTGCAGCAATAACCTTCTCTTGATAGTCACAGGTCGCTGACCAGGCCCGCGCATGGCCACAAGCCAAGTGATCCTTGAAAGAAAAATTCAGATCATCTGTTCCAGCTGTGGAAAAACAAGTTAACCACTTCTTTGTTAGCATCAGGGCCCGGCTGTTTCCCTCGGACTCCCCACACTGCCGCCTCACGCTCGTGGCCACTACAAAAGTTCTTGCCTTTTGGCTGAAAGCAGAGGTGCCTACAAGAAGCCAGCTGCTTTCTGTGGTCTGCAACAGTCCTGGGTGCATCTCAGTCACCAATCTGGCAACTCACGATCAACCCAATGGGTGCAGAGAGCAAGGGACAAATGAGAACATTATTATTATTATTTTATCTCTCAGTCTATAGTTGTTACACCAAACAAGGTCAGCTGAGTCGGGAATCTCGCCAGGAGCTGTACCATGGTAATTGCTCTGGAGTCAGTTGGCTGCACTCCTTTACGCACTTACTACATCCAGGGGGTTTTTCAACACAACAGAAAGGTTGTGACTTCTAATGCTTATATAGATAGATGCAGATATAGATATATCAATCTATCAAAATCGATATAGATATAGATAGATCAAACTATCTATACAGATAGATAGATTGACCTATCTATATAAATATAGATAGATCTATACCTACATCTATTTTTTAATCCCCTGGGGATGCAAGTGAGATTTCAGTGATGTGAGGCCACCTGTGCACGCTCTGTACAGTGCAGAGCCACGTCCCATCTCCAGCCTCCAGTTTTACACACATGCTTTTGCACACCCAGCCTGTTTGTATCTGCACACGTGAGCCTGTACACACGCTCACATTAGGAAGGCGGACACTCGGCTCCTAGAGTGGCCCTTTTAGTTGCACACTTGAATCCAGTTCAGATGCTGGTTTGGGGCTCTCCAAAACAATCGGCCTGACAAGCTTTATCGGGCTCACAGGCATCACCCAAGTTATTTGTCGCGGGGGGCGAGGGGGTGGTTAGGTTGGTTTCGGTATTTATGATGTCAGGTTGTTTTATCACCCGACATTTTAAATCCAATGGATCTTTTCCCTGCATAATTCACAGTTATCAGCTCTGACCTCCGTGGTGCTACTTTTGTTCCCCCCTGCAACACACACACCATCCTCACCGCCAGCAATGTTCTAAAGGTCTCAATGAGATGTTAATGACCTGTCAATTACTTATGCAAAGCAGAGGAGGTCATCAGGGAGAGGAGGGTCACAGAATTATAGACAACCTCAGGAGGTCACATCTAGTCCAACCCCTGCTCCAAGCAGGACCAGCCCCGACTACATCATCCCAGCCAGGTCCGTAGCTCAAGTCAAAACATGTGTCTTCAGAATGGCTGGAAGTGAAGCGTTTTGTGTAATAGTCACTACCTGGTCATGTCTCATTAACGTGGGTTAGCGGCCAAGCTAAAAGCCAGTCGTGGCAGACTTTGAGAGCGGTATCTAGGTGTAAGTAAGGATGAACTACCTGCTCCATGACTCTGCTCTTTCCTTCCCATTCTGCGTGATGCCCTGGCCTCCCCTGGGGTGCACAGCGCTGCCCTCCAGACCCGCCATGCTGCCGCGTGTGCCCAGCAGTCCCATTGATGCAAAGCTCTGGGAAAATAACTCCAAGCGCAGAGAAGCTGAACTCCTGGCTGGCAGTGGCAGGGCCGTGGGCATCTTCCGCTGCACCGTAACACCTGCTGGGACAGGTTAGAAGAAGCGGGGACTTTTCCTAGGGTTCACAGTTGTTTAAAATGGAGACAGAGGAAGTTTCAAGGGAATTGCTTGCTGGCAGAGAGAGACTCAGAACAAGGAAATTAGCAGCCCCGGTCTCCTAGCTCCATACTTCTAGCACTTCGCCCCTGCACTTCCATAGTGGTGGTCTTTCCGAGACCTCATGTTCAGTAGGGCTTCTCCAAATGGAAGCAGAGGGGTGACACGCTGCGGGTATTGCCCTCCCCGTGGAAGCCCACAGCTCGTTAGGACTGTCCTACTCCAAGTCTCATAGGGATTTTGAAAAAACGAGTTGTTCCAAGAGCCGGTGGGGTGTAGGATTTCCTTGCAGTCAGTGTGGTAGAGGTGGTATCTTTTTATTAGACCAATTAGACTTTTGCAAAAAAAAAATTCAGGGATATAGGTTGTAGCTGCGGTAGTCTAAAAGGATTTCCTTCCAGGCACTCCTAAGAGCAGGGCTCTCTTCTCCCCAGAATGAACTACTTAATGTGACTCTAACCTAGCTCTCACCACTTCACCTGGCAGTGGGTATCACCCGCTCTTACAACAGAGACACAGAAATGTGAAGACCTGAACTCCCGGGGAGAGAGAAACAAATTTCAGACCGTTTTATTTTATACTTTGTACATAGGTTTTAACTCTATAGTATCATAGTTCTTAGAGTCAGAAGGGACCTAAACACTAAACATCAGGTCCGACCCCTTTACCCGGTCATACTTCGGCCCTGGAAACAGTGCATTTATTTGCAAGGGATGCAAAACTTTGCAGGGACATATTTTGTATTCAATGATACAGCGTTCGGTGTCAACCTGCCAAAGAGGCCATCTGGACGTCGCCAAGCAGAAGCACGCACTGCCCGGTGGAAGTGCCCATCTCATCCACAACCGCAGCGCTGGCTAGAAGCGATCCTTCAGTCCGAGTCCAGCACAGCACAGGCCGGAGACTTTCCCCTGCTAATTCCTGCATCTGGGCCACCAACTCCAGCACACCAGGTTTTCCCCGTGCTTGCCATGACTTGGCATTGGAAGAGTTTGCCATTAGCAAGGGATGAACTGACTTCCTTCCTTCAAACACCTCCTTGCCCATCAGGAATAGCTGACTCTGGCTAACAGCCACCATCCTAATGAGAGCAAAGGATATTTCCTCTGGCAGAGCTCCCTCCTGGAGGCGTCAAGCGCTCCTTAGCGGCGTGCTGTAATGTATCGGTACTACTTCCAGCCCGTAATGGGTTGCAGTATGAGGTCCCTTAAAATACATCAATCAATAGATCACTTATGCTCAGGAACACCCACCCGGGTACGCTGACTCCGAAAGGACAATGTCCAGCAAGCAGGAGGCTGTCAGGAATTTTCTCAAAGGAAATCCTTATACAACGGACCCTCCTTGGCTCCAGCCCCACTCGAAAGAGTTAACTGGGACCTAAGTGTGGCGCAGGCCTCCTTCTGCCCCCCACCCCAGGAAACGGTACCATCAGAGAATACAGCTCCATGAAAATCACTTTTCTTTGTGCCCCTGATCTCTTTTTGCAAATAACGGCCTCATCCCACAATGCACTTCAACTCCTCTTGGCTTCAGGGGGGTGGAGATGTTGCTTAGTACCTCGCAGGATTGGGCCCTCAGCCAGGTCTCCCTTTATTATTAATGCCTCGTGACTTCTAGTAAACACAGCTATTGATTTCCTGCAAGGTTATTAAGCGTTTATCTGGGAAGGAAATACAAGTTTGCTCATTTATAAATGATTGCTAGATTGTAAGGTCACCAAAGCCAAGGAACCCATTGTGAAGCCGGCGCGGCTCTGAAGCTCCCACCACGCGGCCTCTCCTTTTATTTTTAGAAGACAGGATTTAGCATAAAATAGTGATGACCCAGCTGTAATCTCAAAAATTTGCAATTGACAGCTAGATCATCGTGTGCCGTATTTCTGACTTGCAAATAGCTTCCATGGATAGCGAGGGTGTATTTATTAAACACAGCTAGTGTTGCATCTTTATTTAGCTCCTTCTGTTACCGCACTGTATAATTCATGAAATTGCCTTATAAAGTTAGAGAGGAATTAAAATGTTGACCAGCCTGTGAACCGGAGTTGACACTTTAATTATTTTAAAAGGAAAGCTGAGGGAAACTGAAACCTGACAAATAACCCTGTGCAATGGGGAAGATCATCCGCGGGGCCTGCCTCCGCTTAGGGAGGGAAAAGACAAATTAAAGTCAGCTCAAGAGCGTCGCACCCGCCCAAGTGCAACTGTTAGCTTAGTCCAACGCTGCAAACCAATCTGTGCTCCCAAATATGTCACATTCCCACTGAGTGGCGGGGAATATTTTGCACAAATCTCCTTGGCAAGCTGTGAAATGGGTTTTCGGGGCATTTCCCCTTTGCTTCCATAAAGGACTGGCTCGTGGAGAAAGGCCAAGGAGTTGGTATGCCCGAAAGCAATGCTCCTTCTGTATGCAATCTTGTCTCCCAAGAGGATATATCTGATCTGCTGTCGAAGCTGTACGATGTGGGGGAAGGGGGGGCCTTGGCAGGGACATTCAGGCCGTGCTTTCTAGAAGCGAAATGCTAGCTCCGTTCCAGACACAACTTCCTCAACCCCCCCGCCCCCCCCAAGCCTGGGGCTGTAAAGAAGCACCAAGAAAAGCGTCAAAGCAAATCGGGGTTGGGGCTGGGGGCTTTAGCCTACATGGACCTTACCTTCGTAGGAATGAAATCGCAAGAGCAAAAGAGAGCAGGTTGCAATGCCACATTCTCTCTAATCTTCGCTCTCCTGCATTCATCTGCCCCCAAAAAACTTCTTTTTTTTTTTTACCTGCATCAGATGTTGTACACGGCTTAGCCCGATGCTATTTAATTAGCACGTGGAGAAGATCCAACAGAAGGTAACTTACCCGAGGCGGCTGCGGACAGGAGTGCTATCACAGGTGGAGCTGGCACTCGGGAACCTGGGGCTCCTGGGCCCCACCTTGGGGCCACCAGCTGGGGCTGCCTCGCACACCTAAAAGAAAAAAGGTTGCATTTAGGTTCAGGCCAAAGCACCTCGACAAAGTGAGCGTCCCCAAACAACGGTAGGCTGTTCTGGGTGAGAGCAAGTCAGAAAATGAAGTTCCCGTTCCACAGCCAACCCCAACATCCCGAAACATGTTTCTACTCCAAACAGGCATGCAAAGCCAACATTTTGCAATTGCCTGTGGAACAAAAACAAGCAGAAATAACTAAGTTGGGACCAGCAAAATGGTCCTGCTTGGAGCAGGGGGGTGGACTCGATGTGACCTCCTGCGGTCCTTTCCAGCCCTCGTTTTCCGTGAGACTACAAATACGTTTCATTACAATAGTGTCAAAACAATATACGTCGGGAGATGTAACCCAGATCACTCTGACCCTAGGACCCTGATTCTATTTCATGGCAACTTCCAAACTTATACATTTTGTTTTTGTTCGACAATGGATGGGAAACAAAACCGCTGGAACATTTTCAGAGAACAGAATTGGTCTGAAATGCCTCTTTTTCTAAAGGAGAAAGGCAGGGCTTTCAACTGGGGTCCCACTGCGGTCAGAAATGAGCAGAGTGCCCTGACGTTTGGAGATCTTCCTGTTGGAAATTTCATTAAAACAGATACATCTCCAGAAAAGATTTTGGCTTCGATGACCTGTATTTCTATGGAGATCTATTTCACTGAAAAACGTTCCAAGGAGGTCAATATGTAACACATCTAATATAAAACAGAGCATGGATAATGCAGTTTGATACTGTATAAATAGCAAAACAAAATTAAACAAACAAACCAAGACAAAACACGGGAACATTAGCAGGAATGAACCTCTGCAGAATTTGTTTCAAATTTTTTCCCAGCCAAAATTATATCGGATTTAGCCCATTCCTATAGAACCATTTTGATTTTGACCCAAAAAAGATATAAAACGACTTGGACAAAAATCTTTTAACCAGCTCAATCCTGGAGGGCTGTCTAGAGAGATCCCGTGATTTGGCTATCACAACCTAGTTGTAAATGAAGGGGTCCTGACTTCTTCGGCGTTAGGGTTACAAACCCACATGATGCAAAACATTCACAGATGCCCAGAGGCAGGCGCAAGACTTCATAGCCGAATTTCCACACTACTGCATATCCAAGGGGTTTCTTTCCTCCCCACCCAGCTACTTCTGGTTCTGACAACTCAGGCAAAGACCTGAAAAATCAAACTGGGTGTTTTCTGCCTCTCGCAGGATTGCCAGAGAGACAAAGCTTGCACGAGCACCAGAATGCCGATGAGAAAGTTGGTGTCACTGGTGATGATGATATACAAGGCAGAACAAAACCGACATCGGTCTTTCATTGCACTGGCTCTGTACTTCTTATCCAAATGTAGAAATAGGTTCAGGAAAGAGAAAGTCAGGATTTGAAGACCATTGGGGTCCTGTGTGTTAAGCAGAGCAGGGTGCTGAGCTTGGAATAAAGCCTTGGGTGACTTCCACTTCATTCCCCATGTGAACGCGCTACGAGCACACCGATTCATCTCGCCTGTATCTGTTCCTCAAAGGCGCTCGCTGTATGATTTTTGTGCATGACTCTGGGTGTGTTTAGTGGTTTGCAAGCAGCAAACTGCCCACGTTCAGCCTATGAAATTCTAGTTGCGTTTGATTAGCTTCACTTGGTGATGTAGGTCACCCCGATGCATTTAACACAACCCTGAGAGTCACATTCTGGGCACGAATGCTCCAATTTACATGTTCAGAACGTGCTTTCTTCATTTCTTCTCTCACATTTGCTTACTATTTAGCACTTTCTCCAACCGCATCCCGCAAGAGCGCTGGCTAGGATACTTGTGGAAAATGAATATACATGGGGCACAAACACAGTTAAACTCAATGTATTTTAAGATGTCAGAAAATATTTGCGGAGATTTTTCCCTAAGCTCTAGCACCGAGTGAGAAGGTCCTATGAAGTTTACCACCAGGTCAGTGCTGCTAACCTCCTCGATTTTTTCCCTTGACCGTAACTGTTCGTGTGTTGTGATTAAGAGAAACCCTTGGGCAGAGGGGGCAGGTGAGACGCTTCACTTCCAGGCTCCTTTTAAGTTTCTTTCAAGAAAGGAAATGGGCCGCGGCGCGCACCCCAGAACCCCCGCTCCCTTGGAAGTCAGAGCACAAGCTTCATTAAAAACTTCTGATCGTGGCAGGAGCAAAAATGCTACTGCTAGCACGTTCATTTGGTCTGCTAATAGGCTCAGGGAGCATAATCCGGTCCACAGACTCAATTGGAGGAAACCCACACAGCCCTAAATAAATGATCCACCGGTGCCCCGGCAAAGGGGAAGGAGCATTGTGGGGGCTCGCGGCCCTCCCTGTGTTTACGGCTGCCTGTGTTACTTTCCTCTTAGCTATTCACGGCACTCCACGCCTGTAATAACTGGTATTTTGGCAGCTGACTCCCTGTAATCGAACCGGGGCTGTCAGGGAAATTTGTAGCTATTTGCTTCACAGGGTTTCTTCATTCCACTCAGCAACTGTCAGCCTCCGCCGCATGGTTATTGATGATAGGCGCTAATCAGGCCACAGATTCCCCACATAAATCGAGAGGCAGCAGAAAATAAAGTTTCTTCACACTGAGGTCATTTTCCACCCTCCCAAGTGTCCGCCGAAGAAAAGAAACACCAACTCGAATTCCTGCTATTAATAACTCCCGGGGGACGAGGGCTGGTGACAAGCTGGGGTTCAAATTCTCAGCTCCGGCTTTTGATGCTGACACTGAATTGTGTCTTTATAAGGTGACTTCAGGAGGGAGGGTTAGGGCTTGATTTGTGGAGTACCGCCGGCTGGAGGTGGGGATCTTCCGCCTCTTTTGCTGCACAGAGGAGGTCAAAGCGTGGCTCTTGCATATTACAAGTGACAACTTCAAGTACCTCAAGGGCGCTAATCCACCATGAAACTCCTTTTCCATCTCATCTTTATTGGGCTGAAAATGAAATGCACTTCTCTCTTCTCCAGCCTGTCACTCCTCCTAAGTGCAAGCTGGACAAATGTAGCCCCGGTTCAATGTCAGACAATACTAATTCAAGCATGAGGTTGGGGTTTGGATTTTTTTTTCCACGCCCCCCCAGATGTCAGAAAAGCTGCCTTTTGTCAGAACACAATAATTGCTCCGAGATGTCAGCACGCTGAAAGGCTACGGTGTTACAAGACATGGCAATCGAGGTGTAAAACAGAGGAAAGCAACCTGGTGCAGGAGGGAGTGGGCCGACTGGCTGGGCAGCAGCTTTGCGGGAAAGGACTTGGGGGGACAGGGGATGAGAAGCTGAACAAGACCCAGCAGTGTGCCCTTCGTGCCAAGAAGGCGACCAGCGTCCTGGCCTGCATCGGTAGGAGCGGTGCCAGCAGATGGAGGGCAGCGATTCTCCCCTCTATTCAGCACCGGGGAGGCCACATCTGGAGTCCCGTGTCCAGCTGCAGGCCTCCACTGCAGAAGGGATGTGGACACACTGGAGAGAGTCCAGAGGAAAGCAATGAAAATGGTTGGGGGACAGGACGGGTGAGGAGAGGCGGAGGGAAATGGGCTGACTTAGCCTGCAGAAGAGAAGAGCGAGGGGGGATTGAACAGCAGCCTTCAGCTCCCTGCAGGGGGGCTGCAAAGAGGATGGAGTTGGGCTGGTCTCAGTAGGGGCAGACGACAGAAGGAGCAATGGGCTCAAGCTGCAGCAAGGGAAGTTGAGGTTGGATATTAGGAAAAACTCTCTCACTAGGAGGGCGGTGAAACACTGGGACAGGTTACCCAGAGAGGTGGGGGAGTCTGCATCCTTGGAGGTGGTTAAGCCCCATCTAGACAAAGCCTTGGCTGGGATGATGGAGTTGGGGCTGGTCCTGCTTGAAGCAGGGGGTTGGACTAGATGTGACCTCCTGTAGTACTTCCAACCTTCACTTTCTATGATTTTATGAATTCATGCAAGAGAAAGGGCTGCCCATTCATTCCTCAAGCATTTTATTTCCCAAGCTGCACAAGCCTTGGCACACTATCCAGATTGGAGCATTGTGTTCATGGAAAGGCATCAATTCCACAGGACAAAGGGAAGTGGCTACTATGTGAGATAAGAGGATCCTCTTTAATCAATTATCAAGTTTAACGACATGCAGAAAGGAGGCCTGGCGCTCATGACTGCTAACAAATATCTAGCCAGGCCATCTTTATTTGTTCAGTTCTTCCTCTAAGTTTATCTCTATTTTTTCACTTGAAATGCACATTGTAGCAGCTGCCACTGGCTTCTCCAGTAAAAATGTCCCCAGTCCTGACTGTCTTCGTGCCTATATTTTGCAGAGGGGGAATGCCAGTTTTAAAGAGCAAGTCTAGCTGCTAACTGCTCTGCTGCTAGGCTGGTGTAGAGCCTGCGGGTTGGAAAGGGGCTCTGAATCCTCTCACCTTTACCGCTGCTGGTTCAGGTGCAAGGTAGGCTGCTCACTTGGGTTGTTCAGTGATTTCAGTGACCTAAACTGATCTCGAAATCCACTCGAGGCCCTGTTGCCAGTGGGAGCAAAGCCACATGCAGACTGAACTGCCCTTGTACCCTCGGCTTGTCTGCAGTAGGAAAAGGGTGTTTTTCACACGCGATGCAGACAAGGCCATGCAGTGTTAATGCACGTTCCCTGAAGGCCTTCACCTCAACCAATGAGCATGGTAAAGCTACAGCTTGCTTTGTCTACACTAGGCTTTGAATGCGAGTATTTATATCTATTTTTCGTAGTTAATAAGGCCCTCAAAGCAGCCACTCGGGGCCCGGTTGAGTCGCATCAGGTCTGCAAGACAACTTAACCTTCCTACCAGGCTGCATGGATAGCTGCCGCCAGCCTCGGTCAAGGAGGCTCCCCTAATGAGCGATGGATCCACTTCTAATACAAGCTGTGTCTCCCTGTGGAAGCCTTGGATTTTATTATTTACCTTCCTCCCAGATCTCTTTTGTGAGCTGAGCTCTTCAGTGGTGCTCCCCCCTTTCATCCCGACTGGGACAGGCAGCATGGCTAGTGATGGCTATATCACACATCTACCAGCTGCTAAACGAGCTGCCTGATATCTGGTGTCTAAAATATCCTCGCCGGTCACATTACCGAGATGGAACATAAAGACACGCACGACTGATGTGGAAGAAAAGCTGCTGTGATGAATAATGTTCTTGGAAAAAGATTAGACCTTTAATGCTGCCAAAGAGCATCAGCATGAGTTATCAGACATGTAAGTACTGGTACAGCTGGCAGTTCATTCAAGAATCCTTGTGACTTGCATGTTTGCGCCAGATCCTCAATTTTCCCTTTCCTTCGACCTATTCCCTTGTTAAAGACCATTTAAAAACAAAAAAAAAACACACAAAAAAACCCACCACTCGTGAGCAAAAGATAGGCAAACAAATAAAGCAAAAACCCAAACCATCAGCAAAATCAGGTCTCATTCATCAGCTGGATTTTTGTTCGCCTGGCTCCCCCCCGCTCCGAGATAGCGTGCACAGAGGGTGCGGGTTGCAGCAGAAGTGAGCTGCAGGTTATCAGAATATCACAATCAAATGCAAACACGCCGTACATAAGAGCAAGCAATGAATGCAAATCCCACTGGCAAGATTCAAAATGTAAAACAGGAAGTCAAGAGAGCGGTACGGCTCCAGAATCACAAGCCTCAAACCTTGCTAATTAGCCCCTGGAATGGCATGTTCCTTCCAGAAATGGTTAATTCTCTCCACAGTCTACTTCATACAAAAAAGCCCTCCTTTGAAGGCAAAGCTTTTATCCTTTTCAAACGCACCCTCAAGTTATCAACTTCATCATAACATCAAGGCCTGCTTTTGTTGAAATAATTTAACACTAATAGATCACGAATGCTGCCATGGCTCTTGTTGCTGATTTATCGATGGGTGGAGATTGAGGCTTGGTCACAAAGACAGAGCTAGCAATGAACAGGCTTGGTCTATTTTTTTTTTTTCAGGTATTTTTCTGCAACAGAGCGATACGGCCCTTCCCACTTCACATCGCTTAATACCCACATTCAGATTGATATCTGCTGTTAGTTTTTTAGCTGACTCTTTTTGGTGCTGATGATGGGAGCGGCAGAAATTTGTTAAATGATAGAACATCAATAACAGCGCAGGAAAAAAACCTGTGAAACCAGGATCCAAGGCCAGTGCCACCCAGTGTGTATCCCATGTGCACCTCTTCTGACAGGAGACATAGAGTCATAGAAAATGAGGGTTGGAAGAAACCTCAGGAGGTCACATCTAGTCCAACCCCTGCTCCAAGCAGGACCAGCCCCACCTACATCATCCCAGCCAGGGCTTTGTCTACCTGGGTGTGAAGGATGGAGAGTCCACCCCCTCCCTGGATAACCTGCTTCAGCGCTTCAGCACCCCCCTAGTGAGAAAATTCTTCCTAATGTCCAACCTCAACTTCCCTTGCTGCAGCTTGAGCCCATTGCTCCTTCTGTCATCTGCCCCCATTGAGACCAGTCCAGCTCCATCCTCTTTGCAACCCCTGCAGGGAGGTGAAGGCTGCTATTTAATCCCCCTCGGTCTTCTCTTCTGCAGACTAAATCAGCCCATTTCCCTCAGCCTCTCCTTCCATTCATGTGCCCCAGCCCCACAACCATTTTCATTGCCCTCCACTGGACTCTCCAAAATGTCCACATCCTTTCTGCCCAAACTGGATGCAGGACTCTAACTGTGGCCTCATCTAGTGCTGACTAGAGGGGAAGAATCACTTCCCTCCATCTGCTAGCAATGCTCCTACTAAGGCAGGAGCACGAGGAGCCCAGAAACCCTTTGAATTTCCAGCCATAAAAAGGATTATGAATTTGTATTTTCTGCCCAGACCAGTTTCATAGGGCCATAGGGATTGTAGGGGCAGAAGCAACCTTGGAAGATCATCGGCCCGGGGAGTGGGGAAGGACTGAGTTAGGGTTAGGGGTCCTAATGTGCTCAGTCACATCTCCTTTTCTAGGTCACTGATGAACATGCTGAACAACATAGGGTCCATCACACATACCTGTGGGACCCTATTTTCGACATCCCTCCATCCTGGAAAGTGACCATATGTATTTTCTGCCCAGGACCAGGGTCCTAATGAACCCACTCTTCTCATCCCAAACCCCAAGACAAGGCTTCCTCAACTCCACTCTGCTTGGTGGGATTTCATAGATTTCATAGACATTAGGACTGGAAGAGACCTCAGAAGATCATCAAGTCCAGCCCTCCGCCCCAGGGCAGGAAGTCAGCTGGGGACACAGGATCCCAGCAAGATAAGCATCCAGTTTGCTCTTGAAGGTGTTCAGTGTAGGTGCTTGAACCACCTCCGCTGGCAGGCTGCTCCAGACCTCGGGGGCTCGGACAGGAAAGAAATTCTTCCTTATGTCCAGCCTGAAACGGTCTCGCAGGAGTTTGTGACCGTTCGACCTCGTCATCCCTTGGGGCGCTCTGGTGAACAGACGTTCCCCCAGATCCTGGTGGTCACCCCAATAAACTTATAGGTGGCCATCAGATCACCCCTGAGCCTTCACTTTTCCAGGCTAAAGAGTCCCATGGCTCTCAGCCTGTCGTCGTAAGGTCTGTTTTCCTGACCTCTGATCATGTGCGTGGCTCTCCTCTGGACTCTCTCAAGCTTCTCCACATCCTTTTTGAATTGTGGAGCCCAAAACTGGACGCAGGACTCCAGCTGCAGCCTCACCAAAGCCGAGTACAAGGGGAGAATGACGTCCCAGGATTTGCTCGAGAAGCATCTATGGATGCAAGCCAGCGTTTTGGTCGCTTTACTAGCTGCAGCATTGCATTGCAGGCTCACGTTCATCTTGTGGTCAATGATGACCCCAAGTCTCTTTCTTCTGTAGTGCTATCCAACGTAGCACTGCCGAGCCTATAAGGGTGCTGCAGGTTTTTCCTCCCAAGGTGGAGAACCTTGCATTTTTCGGTGTTAAACACCATGAGGTTCTCGTCTGCCCATTTGCTGAGCTTGTCCAGGTCAGCCTGGATCACCCGCCTATCTTCTGGCGTGGATGCTTTGCCCCAAAGTTTGGTGTCATCGGCAAACTTGGCCAGTCCACTCCTGACTCCAATGTCCACATCATTAATGAAGATGTTGAACAATATGGGTGCAAGAACAGAGCCTTTGGGGACCCCACTGGTCACAGGGCACCACGATGAGTGACTGCCATCAATCACAACCCTCTGGGTCTGACCATGGAGCCAGTTTCCCAGCCAGCGGATCGTGGTGAATACAAGGCCACAATTGGCCAGTTTCACCAAGAGGTGATCATGGGATACTAAATCAAAGGCTTTTTTGAAGTCAAGATATATGACATCAACCTCTTCTCCCTTGCCCAGGTGATAGGTCACCTGGTCATAGAAGGAAATGACATTCGTCAAGCAAGACCTACCCGCAACAAACCCGTGCTGGCTATCCCTGAGTATGTTGGCATCGGCCAGTCCATTAAGGATGGCCTCTTTAATAAACTTTTGTAAGACCTTCTCCGGGATAGAGGTCAGGCTGATGGGCCTGTAGTTAGCCAGATCCACTCTCCTCCCTTTCTTGAAGATCGGCACCACATTGGCCTTCTCCCAGTCTTCGGGCACTGACACCAGAGCGCCAAGAGCTCTCAAAGACCCGTGCCAGGGGCTGGGCTATGATGCTCGCCAGCTCCTTAAGTACCCTGGGGTGCAGATTGTCAGGGCCAGCTGACCTGAAGGTCTCCAGCTTCTCAAGGTGCCCCTTCACGAGGTCAGCATTGATGGAGGGTAGGGGATTCCCCTCACCCGGACCTCCCTGTCCCACAGCAGGCATGGGCACCCCATGGGACTGATGAAAGACTGATGCAAAGTACCCATTTAATAGGTTGGCTTTTTCCTGGGCGTCAGTTGTCAGCTGTCCCATCTGGTTCAGCAGGGGTCCAATGTTGCCCTTGCTTTTCCTCCGGCTCCCCACATACCTGAAAAAGGACTTTTTATTGTCCTTGATGCTTGATTCATGGGTGGGCCAGCAAATGGTAGGGCTAAAGAGCCCTAGCCTTTGCTTCCCATCTTTTAATCAGCTCTCAACCCACAAAACAACCTTCCCTGCAATCCTGTGGCAATGCATTTTTTTTCAAAAAGCCTTTGGTGAGGGACCTTCTCGAAAGCCCAAATGTATTATGTCAGCTGGATCCCCCCTTGACCACAAGCTGGCTGATACCTTGAGAGAGCTCCAGCAGATTGGTGAGGCAGGATTTCCTGTTAAAACCATGTTGCGTCTTCCTCAGCAGATTGTATTTGGCCCTGTGACTGTTGATTTTATTCTTTATTACCAGGGATCCTGGTTTTCTCAGATTTTAAAAAATCCCCAATTTTCAGTTAAAAAAAAAGTAACCTCAAATTCACTTTTTCCAGTGATTTAAATAAAACACCACTAAGATAGATCTATGCATAGTGGTGTTTAATTTTAATCATGGAAAAATGTGTATTTGGGGTTCCTTTTTTTTTTAACCGAAAATTGGAGATTTTTTTTTTTAAATCAGAGAAGACCAGGATCCCTGTTTATTACAGACTCTACCAACTTGGTAGGGATGGAAGTGAGACTTGCCAGTCTGTAGTTCCCAGGATTGCCTCTGGAGCCCTTTTTTGAAGAGGGGCGTCATGTTTGCAGCCCCCCAGGCCTTCGGCACGGAGGCTGCTTGTAACGATGGGGTACAGACGATTGCCAGCAGTTCTGCAATTTCCCTTGGATTCCTTCTGAGCTCTCACACCCCGTCCTGGGGACTTCTGCACCATTATTCAAATACATATCTACTTTACCTGCAAGCCAATTCCCAAAAGCAAATCTCTCAATACCATTTTCCAGCCGTCAGCAGAATCACTGTTGGGTGCTGTGACATGTAATGATGCACTCCTCTCTTCCAAATCCTAGATCCACCCGTGGTAGCTCCTCGTATCTTCCTGCCCTCTCATGAACTATCCTTGCTGAAGTCCTGCCTGGTCGGGAGATGCGCTGGTCTCTGCCAATCCCGTGGCCAAAGCAATCAGCAAAAGATGATATCTTTATTAAACCAACAAGATTTTTGCAAAAAAATTTCTTTCATTGCAAGCTTTTAGGCACAAACACCCTTCATCAGGCATTGGAGAAAAGGTGGTAAAAGTTCTCCTGGGTTGAAATGAAAGGTCATGTTTCATAGGATTTCACAGAGTCAATAGATGGAAAACTCCTCTGGGCAGGCAGTTCATAGCTGGTCTGGAGCTTCTCACCTCCTTATGATGGTGCAAATGACCTTGAAACAAGGGTGGGAGCAGGATCACAGGTTTCAGACGGTCACCGTTGCTTCCTACTTGGGAAAATACGAAGATTTCATTTTTTAAAATTGGCTAAAAGTCGATATCTTCCATGTGTCAGGTATCCAGGGTGTAGCCGTATTGGTCTAGAGGAAAAAGCAATCAGGACTCATAGCAGAAATGATATCTTTTATTAAACCAACAAGATCCAGTGGTCATTCATTCGAACCGACTGGCTTTGAGACTCCAACAGGTCCCGGGTGACTCGGTGCAACGCAGATGGCTCAAACTAGCTGAACGCAGCTGGCCCCAGCAGGAATTGCCCAGGTGCACGTGTGCACTTGCCTGCTTTACAGGCTCCCAAAGCATACACAAGCAGTGAACATCATGAGAGCAGAATACAGCCAGATATAAATGAGGCTCAAACACCCCTGAGAAGCAGAGAATAGCAGCAACCCATGACACCAGCCCAAGCCCCAACTGCAAACCTCTTCCAATTAATCTCAATTACAGCGGCTGCAGAGTGCCCCGTGATGGGCAAAGAGGCTAAACAAATCAGTGCTGAACCCGCTGAAAGGGGAATCGATGTAGGCCCACGAGAGCACCCAGAGATCGGCTCTTGGTATCGTGCCGCGGGGCGTCCGGACCGCGGGAAGTCAGACCGTCACGCAGCGAGAGGTACAGCACTTTGTCTCTATTAATCTGGTCCATTACTGCTCTGCTCCCCTGCCTGCCTGCTCCCTATTAGAGCTGCTTCGGGTACACACAACCTTCCAGGCTTAAGCAAGCAAACATGCTTCTTTTTAATCACGCCAAAGCTTGCGTGGGCCTCAGTTGCCATCACACTGATCTAGCAAGAGGCTACAGAAAACCCCCCACCGCCCTTCCCCGCGGCACACAGGCGCATGCACTCCACACGTGCCCCCAGACAGCGCGGTTCATTTAGGCCACGCAACCAAACGGATTTGGCTTGGCGCCTGCTGCTGTTAGACCAGCCGTGGGGAAGGGAAGCGTGCTCCAGGCAGCCCCCTCAGCCTCCAAAGGAATGAGATAACGGAGGTGAGCTGCATTCGCGCATAGCTCGGGGATCTGTTTTTGGTGCATGCTGGGGCCAGGGGAGATGGATACTTAAGAGGCAAAGAGATGGAAGCGACCTCGCAGGTCATCTCCTCCACCCCGGAGCAGCCGTGCCACTGCTCCTGGCTCCGTACGTTGTGGAGGTGTGGCCGGTCTGGGCGTGGAGGTCGCCAAGTGCTGTGGCCTCTGCCAACCTTGGGCAAACCGCTGCAGTCGGCTGGCTCTTGCTGCTTGCAAGCCCCCACCCGGTGCTCAGACTAGAGTTGCCTTCCACTGGAGTCGGTTCACTCAAAGCCGGAGCGGATGCATTTAAAAGGATGGCCGTGCGCTCTCTCCTTTGCCCTTAGTGATGCCAGCCCACTCAGGACCTGGCTGTGCTCCACCTGTCATCTCCACAGCTTCGCATCAACCTCTCTTTGCCTTCCTTCCTCCCGTAGAGTCACCACCACCGTCATGCACTGACATCCACCCTTTCACATGCTAGCACAGTCTCCCTAGACTGGCATTAATGCAACATCCTGCCCACTTGCCTGTGCCCCTGGATCGGATGTGCATCAACAGAGGCGTCATCTCTGGGCCTTTTTTCAAAATGTCAAATGCATCTCCCCCCTGGTGTGAGCAGCAAGCCTGGAGCAGAGCCAGGAGAGCGTGTCGGTGAGTAAACCTGAGAGATTGGTGCAAACAGAGCTCCACACATGGCGCGTCTCCCTTGTCACACCTCGTGAAGGGCTTTCAGGCAGCATAACTCTGACTTCAGACACGTGGCAGCAAGTTGGGGAGGTAGAGCTGCGACCTCCAGAAAGGCAGCACGACTGATGCTGAGACAGGTGAGGGCGGGCAATGGGAAGGAGGGATGCAGCTGCATGGCGGCCCTGATTATCACGTATGCTTCCGGCTCCATCATCTGTGCAGGCAGAGCTGCCTCTCTTGTGTGCATCGAAAACCTTTCCACCCCACCAGGATGCTTACCAAGCTTGATCGGATTTTTCTCCAAGTCTGAGTCCTCTAGGTCCCAAGCCCAACCTCAAGCTGCCGGTGGGTGCAGCAACAAAACCCACAGTCCTCAGCAGGGATGCCCATGATCCATGCCCTTCCCCTCCCTAACTCTCTACCTCTCAACCTGCCCTCTAGCCTGAAAACCACACAACCATCATCTCCACCCTGAAAACCAGCCTGTGGCTAGAGTCAAGGTACAACATGCACCTGCAGCAGCCTCACAAAATCATCCACCTCCAGGAAAGGCCCTCCCTTAGCATCACAAGAATGAAAGGGGAGCAGGGGAGAGGGACTGGTATTTAATTTGCTCATCCAAAAATAAGTAAATAAAAAATTCCCCCCTTTCCCCAGGGAAACAGGAGGTGGAATTTGCCAAGAGGGAGCTGAGGCATTATGTCAATAATAGGCACAGAGAAGCAGCAACAGAGAGGAAGGGAAAGAAGAGCCCACAGAGGAGACAGAAAAATACCCAAAGCAGATGTTGCCCCTGTAGGACTCTCAGTCTCTGACCTGCAGTACGTCTTCGCAGGCATGCGTGTGCACACACAGACACTCAGCTGGACTGGCCCCGATGGACCGATGTCGGCATCCTCTCGCTTGATGCCAGCAGGGCCCTGCTTCGGGGCCATGATCAGCTCCAAGGGCAGAACCCGAGTGAGCCCAGTGCAGACCTGGGGCAACATTTTGGTTGGGAAAACTCCCAAGGGCTGGGGTGGGTTCTCCAGCCAGAGAAGAAACAACTCCCCTCCCACGCCCCAGAAATACAAACCCGGCCCTCCCAGTCAGACAACAGATGTTCCACCGTAATTCTGCTGGGCCAAACCACGCAAAACGGTTGGGCTCTGTCCAGCGAGGAACAATTTGGAAACCTCCGAAGCCACCATGAAGTGGCACGTGCTCACACAGCAGCCAGCTCTAGCGGGAACAGGAGCCACACGTGGCTCTGTCACAGGTTGTCTTAGCTCTGGCAGTGCCAGCCGCGGCATCACGGCCGTGCTTTGCTGGCCAAGCCGGTGCTGTGACTAAGGGGCACGTTTCAATAATTCAGTTCTGTTTTATTTCAACCCGTAATTATTTTATCATTTATTTATTGGGCTGGAGAGAATGCTGCTTGCCAGTGTGAAAATCCCCATTTCCTGCAACCTCCTTTTCTCTTGCTTTGCTTGGGCCTCAAGGCAGGCTTGGCAGCAATTCCCACAAGCGCTCAGTGAGCCAATCCGAGCCCTGGAATCACTCAACCCGAAGCATTATTGAATATGACATAAT
Source organism: Crocodylus siamensis (assembly GCF_052110815.1). NCBI lineage: Eukaryota > Metazoa > Chordata > Crocodylia > Crocodylidae > Crocodylus > Crocodylus siamensis. Next base: position 2,570,953 of record NC_143409.1, read on the forward strand.
GCTGTGCCCAAAAACCTTTTTCACCTATATTTCTGGATTATATTTCCTTTCCAATATTGCTTTTCTTCCCACCCCCACAAGAAGCTGAAAGATCTGGAAACAAAAAGGCAAGAAGTACCCAGCATCTATGATACCAAATATATATTACCTGTTGGCAAGCACCGAGTCTGTTATTTCTGACGTCTTAGTCTGGATGTATAATTTTGCACTGTGTTTGTCAACAGGACTGAACGCACACAGATAGATTTCTTTATATTTTTTTTTTCAAATCTATTTTCTGCTCCGAAAAAGAGTAGAAGTTCAATCAGGCACACATACTCTCGCACGCACACATGCGCACACGTGCACGCGTGCACCCCCTAGATGTCAAGCCTGCTATCTGTGTTAGTAAAATGTCTCCATATTACAGGGTTCTAACACTGCTCACAATGCCACCACATTGTCTTCAGACAACTGCTGTCTAGTCATAAATTATCACACCTACTTCATCCTTTTCAGGTGTAACCAGTAATTTAGCTCGTGGAAAGAAAAAACCGTGGCAGGGGGAAAAAAAAACATCTTGAGCAAGGAATAACTAAAAAATGTGCAAAACAGAATGAAAATGACACTTCGGCTTTAACATCACATCATTAGCGAGATATTTTATCATGCAATTCATCTGCCTACCTACCTGCTTCCCAAACCACAATGTTCCCCTCAGAGTTCTGTTCCTCTTTTGCAATGAACCATAAATTACATGCTGACAGGTTTAATTTGTGCAAAGTATGCCTGGCTGCTTCTGGCACAAGCAGCCGGCTGCTATAATAAGGTCAATATATATTCATTGTCGCATTGCTTGATGTGCCAGATAACACAAAAATGCAGAAATGTGGTAGTTTCTTTGGGGCTACAAAGTGGGAATGATAGAAAGCTAAGAATGCTGCATCTCATCAGGGCATCGCAAGCAGTTGGCTCATCATTTATGCATGGCATGAGCGATGTTATGATTTAACTAATCATCATCAGTTATTCATCCCATTGCTGTCAAGGGACCATGCAACACTTTCATTTCTTGCCAGTTCTAGATAATTTATGTCCCTCTATCATTGAAGGGATCTTTTTTTGTGTGTGTGTGGTTGACCATTAGCAGGTAAACTCTAACATTTCCTTTCAAGCGTGACGTTTTTGATGTACAACAAAGCCTCTAAAATGTAGCCTGTGGAAGCGATGGAGATCCCTGCTTAGTGAATGAAAGCAAACCAGACACCTGACCATGTTCTTGTGGTAAGTTGCTTCCTGAATAATCATAGAAACAATATCAGAGACTGTTGAGAATCTGGACAATAAATTCCTCTAAAAGGCAAATATGCTGCCTTTTAATATATAGTGAAAACCAACCTGTTCCAAAGTAAATGTAGAGTAGCTGTGGGCTGTATGAACGATGCATAAAAACTGCAGTCTAGATTGATGCTGATCCCATTGCTGGATCTGAACCCATTGCTTCCACCGGAAAGAAAAAAGCCGATCAATGAGAGAGATCATGCCAGTCACTTTAGAACGAGTGTCGTATTGTCTAAGGCCAACAAGCAAGTCTTCACCAATGGAGATGGGCCCAGAGTGGAACAACAGGCCCAGACCTTCTTCCAGGCTGTGAGGAACATGAAGGAGCCCAGCTCCACTGCTTGGGTTCAAAAGCACACAAGTGGTAGCTTCCCATGCGACACAGGAGGGGGGCACTATGTCCTTAAGACAGGCTGGGCATGTCTACACGTGCTTTTTGATGCACATTAACCTAATGTGCCTTAAGGCAACTTAGGAGCATGCCTATACGTGCATTAACATGGGTGTGCGAACTGACTTGGGACTAAAGTTAATCCCAAATCAATGGACACATACCACATTAATGTGCATTAGCACATCTGTACATTCACCAATGCAATTTAGCTATCTGCGCATAAATTTGATACCTTTTTAATACAGGTATCAAATTTAGGCTTGAATAGCCTTAAATTGCCACTTTTAAGGTGCATAAGGGTGCGCATGTGTAGGCATGTGCCCTTAATGCACCTTAGATTGGGCTAATGCACATTAAATGCACATGTGTAGACACACTTGCTGTCCCTGTCACACTCATGTAAAAATCTGACCCATGTTTCTCACCTGGGATTATTGTGTTCAGCTTCTAGGCACTGGATAGCATTTGGGTCTGGTCTGTGAAAGTACAGATACTGCAGCATCACAATAATGCAGATCCTGCAGAGAGATTATCATGCAAGTGACTGTCAACTGCAAGAAAGACACCCCTTAACCTTCCCTTCGATGACCCACATTCGTTGGGCTTATGTAGGGAGCTTGGGAAACCCTTGGAGACAAAAGAGCTCAGTCCCCTGCCACTCTTCCCACGTCATCCATCTCCCACCCTCTGTTCACGGCAGATCTGAACAAACCAAATTGCCCATTGTCTGAGACCACCTCAGACCCACAGCCAGCACTGCCACAGTCTGCTCGTGCCCTTTCATTTCTGTTTTACTTCATTTCTTTTTTGCAGCAGCTTAGCCATAAAGAACGACGCAGAAGAGCACGGCCCCTCCATCAAGCACCAGAGAGAGTTTAGCAAAACATTAGCAGGTCTGGAGCCAGCCAGAATGAGTACATGTTTTCATATTACAGCCTGATGTACTACACTAGGCCACCGCGTGACACAGGTGGAAATGTAAGTGAGAGGGCCATTGAACACCAAATTTTCCCAATGCATCACAATTACAGAAACACCTGCGCTAAACAGCCTTGTGCTGAGCTGCCATGAACATTTCCAGTGTTCAATAGCCCTCGTTCATAATCCCTTACCTGTGAAAATTATAAACAGTGAAGGAGGATGGATGGTCCCGTTGCAAGAGGGGGTGAAAGAAGAGCGCTTGTCAGCAGCTGCACAGAAGACGACGAGGAATGGAGCAACTGGCCACAGTAACCCTGCACACTGTTGCCGGGTGGAAACGGGAGCAAGTTTCTGGGGATAAACATTAGGGAAGTGTTTGCTTCTAAGCATCGTGGCTTCCCATGGAAAATGCAGCTGCAAGAAGGCACTGCCCAACGCTGCCCGAGGGAGGGCTTCACCAGCACACGGTTTGTGGAGGCAACACCTGTACCGCAGGAGCAAGGCCGCACGAGTGAATTGAAGAGACCGTGTGCATAGGGGGCATGAGCTGGTTCCAAATTTTTTGACAAAATGGGATTTTTTTCAGAAAATGCCAGTTCACCACAATGTATTATTGACCATATGAGAAAATAGCCTCCATTGTGGGGGACAGCATGGGGAGCTGAGTGGCTGCAGGGCACTCACCTGGGCCTGGGACGCCCAGGTTCAAGTCCGGTTCTTCGTAATTAGTCAGGGCTTGATGCTAAGTCTCCTAGGTAGCTGAACCACCAGGCCGTGGCTCTTCCGGGGTCTCTCCCAAGGAATGCGCTGTCTTTCCACCCATCATTTTGATAAGTCTTGATTTCCCATCCAGGCACAATAAGAAAATGTTGGTGATCTCAATGCTTTTGCAGGATAGGAAAAATTCTGTCAATAGCATGGAAGACCAGGGACCTGATATCAGCTTCCCACTTCTATTGAAGAGCCACGGTGCTCCTCCAGTGAGTAGGGTCGTTCAGCTCAGCACCCTTATCAAACTGAAGTCTAGGTAACTCATGCTGTTGCCTCCGTTGTCCTCTGCAGCTGCAATCAAATGCTAGACATCTTCACTTCCTATCCAAGAGCAAGGTGTAGCGGGGCTTTCAAAACCTCCAGTGCTGCTCTCCACCCCTAAGGGTGGCATTGCAGTAGTAGAAAAAGCAATCTTTAATGTCCTTGTAGGACCATTCGAAGCCTTGTTATGAAGTAATATTGGTAAAGCCCTTTGAAAATCCCAGATAAAAAGTATTATGCAAGTTCAAGGTACTGTTTTTATAGCAATGACCATTCAAGGCATTATGACGGGTATCATCATCATAATGGAGGAACAGTTTGAAAGGATCAGATTGAGTGTTAGTTCTCTTAGAGTGGGTTTTAACACTGGATCATCTCAACATTTCCCTGGCCTAAATTAATTTTAAAATATTTCTTTTAAAAAAAAGTCCATGCTGTTACTCTGTTCTCAGTCTTGTGGACATTTTCATAAGATACATATTAAAGAAACTAGATTAGATAGCTTTTCTCTGAGATCATAAGTATTTAAAAAGCAATAAGGTTTAATACCTTTTTTTTCTTTGTAAGGTGGTTGGGGATGATAAATGATAGGTAATTTCATGGTCGGAGTTTCAATTTCCGAAAATATTAGTGCTATTCCCCGAGCTCCACTTCCGAGAGAGATCCGTCTTGGCAGTCTTTCTTGTTGTCTCCTCCTTCTCTGATTCCAAATTCATTTTGAGATCAGACATAAATTTTATAGGCTTGGCGTGAGGTCTTAAGAAGTCTATCACCATTGCAAGTTTATATTGTCCACCTTCTGTTTCACCTTATTGCAGGGAAACATGATTTTAGTGCATGCATTACACTTGACAGCTGCAGAGACTTTGTTGAGAGCTGCTCCCACACTACATCAGATGACAAAATTACCATTTCAATAATTACAAGGCATAGTAATGAGCAGAAGAGAGTGCGATACCCAAGCTCTGTATATTATCTTCGTCTAACCCAAGCGAGTGGTTTACCTAGCTGTTACAGATAAAACAGAGCAGAGGGCTGGCAACATTTTTCAAACAAATTGTTTATTTGTGGGAAAAAATGCAATTGTGGATTAAATAAAACTATTCAGGAAAAGCACGGGGAAACATGTTGTTTTGACATTTCCCAGAAAAATGTTTTTACTTTTTGTTTTGAAAAAAGAAGTTTGAGTTTGAAACTTAGCTAAGCTTCATTTTTCAAGATTCAGAAAGTGATTTCCAGACTCAAAAGCCAGAGGAAAGGTTTGGTTTCATTTTGTCATTGAACCCCTCCCACCCCAGGTCTGGGTTTTCGGGGAGGGGGGGGTCCATATGTTCATTTGGATGAAAGAATTAAAAATACAGTTCAGTTGCAAAATGTACGTTTTCCCTTTACTCTTAGGACTGGCCACCACACTGAAGGATCAGCTCCAGTAGAGAGTCAGCTTTAGTCAAACCAAGCCAGAATTGCCAGAGGTCCTCACTGCACCCATGCCACCTCCACAGCCAATTCTGCCTAGTTTCCACACAAAATACCTTCCCAAGAGGTTATGCTCTGCTCTGAAGGGAGAACATAGTAGCCCCGATGAAACATCTGCAGGGCGTCCAAATGGAGAGCAGGGAGGAAGTGAGCAGGCCTGCACCCTTTGCTAAACCACCTGGGAGGAGAAATGCATAACCGGTGGTGTGGGATTTCCACCCCCCTCCCCCTCCATAGCTCAATTGGGTAGCAGCAATGCAATCTGCTGTTTGTTTAGAAAATGTCAGTGGGAAAAGATGCATACGCACGGGGGAACATCTGCTCCAAGAAGCCACTTGAAAAATAATCACGCAGTGATGTGGGAGAAACATCTGTGCAGCAATAGCATCGAGCTATGGAACAGGTGCAGGAGGAGGAAAGGAAAGCGAGAGCAAAATGAGGAGGTCTGGACTCCTAGGGCATGGTGAGCTCTTTGTCAGAGCTGTGTGAGTGGAAGGAGATGAGGCGTGCAAGCGCTGTTGTGAGTTCCTGAATCCTGCTTTGACATCTTAGAAACGCAAAACTCTCGAACTCTTGGTTCAGAGACGAGACCTTTGATTAGACCAACTAAGAAATGGCAAAAAAACCCATCTTTTTTCTGCAAGCTGTCGGGCACATGCAGTTGCACCCTTCTTCAGGCTGAGGACAAATCCAAGATGGTAAAAATCCTCTTAGGTAGAAAATAAACTTCATTTTGCACAGGGGAACTTTGACTTCTTCACACCTTTCTACTATTGCCATTTAGACAACATGGGTCCTAGAAACTCTCCTGAGAAGGGAAACACCGGTTTTCACATGCAAATACAGCTCCAGGGATTTTCCAGCCACGCTCGTCCTCTCCCACATGCACACCTTTAGTCCTCCAGACAGAGAAGCAGCACTATTATGTGACTTTCCAGAGCAATGAAAACCCCTCAAGAACAAAGAGCAAATCCTCAAGGACGCTGGAGTGAACAGCTTGCCAAGCAAGCAAACCGTGCAGCTGAAATCTTTATATACCAGCTGATTATTATGGAAAGGAGTTTCCTGTCAGAGGTGAGGAGAAAGAAAATGAGTAGAGGATTCAGTCAGTCAAGAAAGGGGAAAATGGCCTTGATCAGGACGCTGGGATAAGTTAAGTTGTATAAGGGTCTTCAGCAAAAGTCTAAATCTCTAAGGCAAATCTCTCTCACTGCTAAAACACAGACTTCCAGCAGAGAGAGGTGCCAGGGCACACAGTGAAGCCCTCCCTCAACATGGGGCATCTCCGGTAGGATGATGACCCATCTTAATACAGGCGAACCATGGAGAATACATGACCCACTGTGCACTCGGTATCTGCCGTGGCCAATGTCGCCCACCTGTCCCCATTGCCATGAGTCACGGCCGGACAGTGGGCAAGAACCGGCATCTACCGCCCACAACCATTTTGTGTCTCCGTGGCTTTCCCCACACTAAGTATAAGGAATGCCACCAAAACCACGGCCACACTGCTTCAGACACCAGCATTAGTGGCACCCACTGGACTTGAACCAGGACACAAAACCCTCCTGCTCTGCCCTGGAGGAGGTTTCCAGGCCACATACATGTAAGAAGACGGCAAGAGGTCAACAAGAGGAAGGAAGATGCTAGACTCTTCTCTAATGGGAGATAATAGCCACGGGCAGTACTGAGGGGCTGCATCAACATTAAGGCTAAAACTAAATACACACATTCAAAAACCCACCACACCGGGAACTGGGGCCTCTCCACCACATGGACCCAGCCTGGCCCCCACCATGCCCCAAGCCCACAAGCTTATGGCGGGGGTGGGGGGATCCATGAGGCAGAGAGGCTCCATTTCCCCACCCCCTTGGCCAGCTGTGCAAGGAGGACACAGAGCCTTTTCTGTCCTCTGTGACAGCCTGGGGCAGGGCTGAGCCAGTGGTCACCTGGAGAAGACAAGCACCAGCCAAAGCTAGCAAGCCACCCAGTGAGAGGCCCCTGGGATGGTGACAGAATATGACCTTCATTGAGGCGCAATGGATGTGGTACAGAAGTTCAAAAAAGTGCTCCAAACTAAAGCACTTTAGTTTAACACCACATGCATTGAGGGCTAACTTAGAGCAGGATCCGCCCTTTTTAAAGCGCTTTAAGTGCCGCGAATGTCTGTTTTGTTATGGCTGTGGTGGGCCAGTAGAGGGCGCTCCTGAGTTGAGCCGCCCACCTCCCTGCACCCGCCCACCTCCCAGGCTCTGAATGCCTCCCTGGGGCGCCTTATGCTTGGCCGACCCCTCTCCTGGAGCACACTTGCTAGTCTGGGGGTAACGTCACCGCCACCACCCCGAGAAGGGACTGTCTCAGCCCTGTGTCCTCGGGGAAACACAGTCCTAATAGTCCGACGGGTGCTTGACCCGGTACAGGCGCTTGGGGCACTTCCCCAAGTCTGGGGCAAAAAGTAAAGTCTCCCTTAGTCCACAGACCTAAGGGGTCTCTTAGGCATAATTCAGATGCACCCCTCAATAAGTCTCCCACACCAGTCACAAAGGAAAACTTTATTGATTACAGGGGATAGGGGAAACTAGGGTACAGGATTAAGCAATATCCTAGAAATCCTAGAGAGCAAACAGAGTGGCTGAGGTAGCCTTTTGATCACGCATCTGTGTTACTGCCAGCTAGATATCTAATCCAATCGAGTAGCTTACTCACAAGCATCTTCCGGAGGCGGGTGAAATTCCCCTCTATAAGCAAGCGGTTTCTAGCTCGTGAGTTTTGGGGTGAAAGAGAGATAGTCTCAGATGGTCAGGCTGCTCTGTGTCCCCTGCTTGGCTGCTGCTTCACCTCATGGCCGAGGAGAGCGAGCCTCCTTCCCCCCCCGACTTATACAGCCCCTGTGACCTCATTCACCTGGGCCAGTGGCGGTCAGCCCCAGTTGGCTGTCGGCCAACCAATTTGTAATACATCACCTGTTACCGGGCAGATCCCAGCTCCCCAGGTAGATGCCCCTCACCCGGGTGGCTGATGCCAGTCCCGTCGGCAGAGGGAGCAGGTTTCCCCCCCCAGGACTGCAGCCAGCTCAGGGTACCTAAAGAGAGAGACAGGCTGAGGTGTGACTCCTCTGTGCTGGCCCCTCTAATCACGTTGTCACAGGGCAGAGATTTAGGGGAGAAACCAAGGTGGCTTTCTGCCACAATGGCTTTAAAGTGCTTTCTGTGCGTTAAATGTAATGTCTGTGCCTAGCCTTAGTCTTCCTCCCAAGACCCCTGTAAATTAAAGAGCAACCCCATTTCCCAGGCGATAAACTGAGGCAGAGCTTAACGAACACAAGGTGGGTTATATTTGGCTTCAAACTCACAATGGAAGTTTCTGACTGCCTCGTCACCACCTCCAGCACTCATTCACACAGCCCGTTTCCTGGGCGCTGGCAACCCGGTATGCCCACGGAAAAGCTGGGCATGTCTGGAGGCAATTGCATGTTCCCAGGCCTCGCACAAAGGAAACGCATGGGAATTTGGCACTGATCTTTCCTTACAAAACCATGAACATGAACCTGCCAAACCCCTGATAGCAGCTGAGGGAAGCCCCTTCTCCTCTTCCTCAGTGACTAAAAGCCACTGTGCTTGCAGACACCTTGTTTGCCTTGGACCAAGCGCACCGTGCCGCTACGGATGACAAGGCAGGCCTTCTGGAGGCCCGGCAGGCAGCTCGGCCAATATTTTTAGCCATACTTAATTCAAAAAGCTCCGGCTTCTATAAAGACTGATTAAGTTTTTAAGAGACAGAGGATGTTCTTCAGGGTATACAATGGCCCCTGCCAGCTGGCGAGACAGCGCCTCCGACGAACCCGAGTGCTCCAATGATGTATTATTGAAATACATTAAAGTGCTGACACTCTGACAGTGCACTAAGGTAATATGTCAAGGTACCACCACTCTGATGATGTACTTACATAATATATCAAAGCACCATCATCCTGATTATGTTCTAATCCAATACATCAAAATGCCATTGTTCTGATGATGGACTATTATAATACATCAAAGTACCATAGGCCTGCTGATGTGCTATTACTGAACATCACACCCTTGTCAGTCTCACGATGCGCTGTCCTGCCAATGTCCACTCAAAAGGCAGCAATAAAATTAAGTTTATTCTTCACGATTTATACACGTACCTATCTATATAAATATACAGATATATCAAACTAGCACAGGTTTGGGAGCACGTGTGCGCTATGGAGTATGGGGAAAGATTTCAGGTTTTCTTAACGCGAAGGAGAGCTTGATTCCACCCTTAGGGTAATGGTTTTCCAGTGAACTCCCAGTGTGAAAAAACACTTCTGCATCCATGATTTTTTTAATACACCCATATGCCATAAAGGCACTAGTTTCCCTGCTCTGAGCCACATCCCCAACTTGCATTCAAAGCCTGCAGGTGCTGAGGCCGTTTCTGAGCATTGGGGAAATGTCCTGCTGAAAGTTTTCCTCGTGTGTGTTGGCCAGTGCCCCCCTGCCAGATGCTGCATTCAGTACCCATGCAAGCTAATCATTTGACCAAGGAAAAATCCACCATCTTCCTGCATGCAAGGCACTGGGCAGTTTTCGGCAGACACGGAGAAAGACGATCCTTCCATGCGGGTTATTTTATCATGGGAAGAACAACAGCAGCAACAGCAAAACAAAAGTAAAATGCCTTGATGGGAAGACTGTCTCCTACTAAGAGCTTATCTGGGGCCTAGTGTCGTTGACTCTGCTTACGCCAATGGCAGTGCCCAAAAATGAATGCCTCAAAGCACAAACTTCTGCTGCTGGAATTAAAGGGTGGAAGAGAAGCAGACTCCAAATCTTGGATCACATATCACCAACCCTCCTCCTAGCATAGGTCCCATATAGCAGAGAAGTGACCCAGTCCAGGATTGGAGTCCTTAGGCTTTGTCATAATACAAATAAATGAGTGTCCATTTGAGGACACGGGATGCAACTGTACAGGTACAGGCTGCAGTAGTAACTCCACCTCTCCGAATGGCTAATGGCCTTCACAAAGGCTTTGAACACAAAGTCAGCACCGTTACATGGCCAAGACCTCTTTTGCATACTCCCCCGTAGACCCCTTTGCCAGAGGACGGTTTGCTTCAAAAATGATGCTTTTTGGACACCTTTGGTGAGCATAAGGATGTGGGGAGGAGCTCTCCCTAGCACGTGAAAACCCAGCCGTGCTGGTTCTCAAGGTTTGTGCGCACCATTATTTCCAATTTTGGTCCATGCGAAGTCTCAGCCCTTCAGCGTCAGCATGAGTTCCCACTTCAAACCAACCCCAAACACCTACACCAACAGCAGCCAAAGCCGTAGAGCTTCACACCTGCGACCACGCAGCCCCACAGCAACATCGGTCAGCCCGTGCCCGCTTGAAGCCCAGCCCAAGCGTCTGATTGAAATTCAGCCCAGGGAAAAACTGCCGTAGTTTAGGCGTGTGAAGGTTTCGTGCACCGCTCGGTCTTTTCGGGCTTCAGGAGGTCAGCGGGGGTGGGAACAGTATGAGAAAGAGGTCATGTGCCAAAATACTCTGACAGGGCCCTTGTGCGGTTTGCCAGCTTGTCTTTGTGGTGAGCTATGCACAACCATTACTTGTTCCAACTTCGGGTAGGAGGAGAGAAGCGGCTGGGTTATACGGCTCTCCCTGCCGAGCCAGCCTGTTTAGGAAGCTAAATGAAGGGTAATCATAATCAGAAGGGGAGGCAGGAGCATGTGCACGAGTACACATTTAAACAGCCATTGAAGACACCCTGTCCTGAACGGCGTAAGACCCTTCATTTTTCTTCCTCTAAGAGCGGCCTAAAAAAGCAGCAATCCCAGCACCCCTGATGTAGGAGACTGGCTCCTAGCAGCACCGAAGGCTTGATTGAGGCAGTGGAAATGGTACAGAGAACTGGGTAGGGCCAGGGAGGCAAGAGGTGACTTGGAAAGACTCACTCAGCACCAGTCTCTTTCCTCTCTGCTCCTGAGCGCTTAGGGACAGAGGTGGCCGTTTCCATTTCCGTGGATCCCTGGGTCCATGGGGAGCAAAACAAGGAGCAATGGGCTCAAGTTGCAGCAAGGGAAGCCGAGGTTGGATATTAGGAGGAATTTTCTCGCCAGGAGGGTGGTGAAGCCCCGGGACAGGTTACACAGAGAGGGGGCGGCATCTCCATCCTTCAGACCCAGGTGGACAAAGCCCTGGCTGGGATGATGTAGCTGGGGCTGGTCCTGCTTGGAGCAGGGGGTTGGACTAGATGTGACCCCCTGAGGCCCTTCCAACCCTCCTTGTCTGTGATCCTGTGCTCCGAGATAAGTCCTTGCAGAGACCATGAAGAGGTGATGGAAAGCACAGAGAAAACTGCTGTTGATCCATTTCCCTGGCTGACCCAGGCCACCCAACGTGGCCCTATCTCCCCTCCAGACCAGGAGAGGTCTGGGCTCCAACCTGTTCCTTTTAACTGAATATCCATCCAGGGCATTTTGCCTGTGGAAAATGGAGAGAGAAACCACTCTTTACTTGCAAGATCCCATCCTCCTTCTGCCCACGCTCTCTTTTTAACTTGGCAACAAACCAGCCAAGAAGGTGCTCATTGATGCTCCTGCAGTTTCAAACCTTGCAGTGGTCACTGCAATGACCCGGAAGCAGCCAGCAGCCCTTATTATGTGATATACAAACCAGAGGGACTTCCCACGGTGTTGGACAGGGTTTCCTATGAAGGGCTTTGAGACACCACTAAATGTTTCCTCCGGGCAAAAGCTCCCCTCTCGTAAAACACCGTAGCTGCATTTGTGACCTGCCCAGTGCAGGAAAGTAGCTGCCCCCGCAATAGCAGGAGGAAGGGAGCATTATGCAAAGGATCTAAGTCATTTTTAATTTGCATGAAGGCAAAGCTTGTGCAGGCACAAAGAGAGGAAAAGCGGTTGCAAAGAAGCAAGCCCAGGGAGGTACTGGTGAGAGGGGTCACTGGCTGCTCCAAGGGTGCTGTCCGGCCCAGTGCCATTTTGCAGACTGTATTACAAAGTTCTTCTGTATTGCTACCATTTTATCCCAGCTTTTTTTCCATCTGAGCCTGGCAGTACTAAAAAGCCATGCATCTTCCTACCTCTTCAGTCGGACAGCACTCCATCGTTCGCGAGCCTGGCACGCAACGAGGGAAAACGGGAACACTGAGTATTAGGGCACAGCTTTGAAAGCAATATAGGCTTAGCCAGCCATCCTCCAGAACAGGTGCTTGACCTTCTTGCATTGCTCTGAAAGTCTCAGCCCTACAGCCCCTCTCCCTCCCTTTCCCTGAAACAGATGCAAACTCTTTCTACACAACGAGTTTGGTAGGTCATTTTACTAATAATCACCAGTCCTTAAGCTTTGCCAGCCAGGAACACCAGGAAATGGAGAAGCAGGCCCTCCAGAAGCATGAAATTGGCACAAAAATTGTGCAATTCTTATTTTAAAATCCATATTGGGGATTCTTTTTACTTCTTTTGGTTCCTGGGAATTCAAGATATACGCTAGGCATGTTGTCAAGCTCTGCTCTGCACAGGCTAGAAACCTTCATGTAAACACCGAAGAGTCTCACTAGGTCACGTATTCCCAGGAACTGAGGGTTCAAGTCAAAGATCTTGATACTGGTTTCCAAGTGTCACGAGTCAGTGACCCTTGTCATAAAATGGACTGACATCCCCTCAAAGATCTCACAGCGCTCATTAAGTGGATATTCTCACGCCCATGGGGCCGGCAGAGCAGTGAAAGCCCCGAATGAGAAATGAACTTGGCCAAAGTTACCTGCCAAGCCGGTGGCAGAGCTGGAGTCGGAAGAATGGGAACTCGCACGGCAAGAGTGGCTCATCCCGCTATCATTGCCCTTGCTGTGGACAGTGATTCTCCTTGAAAGCAATTTGTGCCCTAATAAAAGCTAAGTAACAATGAATGCAAGTGAAAAGAACAGGACCGGCCATAAAGAACCACGTCTGAAGCTCGCTGGGATTTATATTGCCGACTTCCTGAACATGTACCCAAACTCCCCTTTATATATAATATGTACAAAGATTAATTATATATATATTTTACATCCATATTTGTACGTGTGTGTGTGCATGTACACACACACACACACACTTTTTAAAAATTTCCAACTATTTAAGTTGGTCTAATAAAAGATACCAGATTCACCCAAAGAACCTTGTTTGCCTTTGCCCTTAGACCAACACGGCTACAACCTACACCCCTGTATATATATATATACACACATACACATATATATATTTTATACACGCACACGTGTATATTTTATACACACACACACATACATACACATGTATACACACACATACACATGCATTTAATAGTCTCTGAACAATCCCCAGGCACGCCGATAATCTCTCCTCATCCAACGGAGGCAGGCTATATAATCTGTTTTCCCCTGCTCCCCCCAGGCTGGAGAGAAGTCAATACTCCTCCTCGTGCTAATATCCGTGCAAACCCAGCCACGGCCCTTGCAGAATTTCAAACAGGCAGAGGCAGGCGCATAATTCATTCTCGCCCCTTTCTCAGGGTGGCTTGCGTGACTCCGGCCTGTGACTCACTGTTCCCCTCGTCTTTGCTGGAGGTGCTCTGTCTCCTGTCACTGCCTCTGCTGGAAGCACGGCTTTGAACCCATGAGATCACCGTCTCCAAATGTAGTTGCAGGCAAAAGTGTGTGCAATCCTGCAATCTTTCTCCCCTGTGGTTTCAGGTGACTCCCTTTGTTTTGGAGCTGTGGGGATGGATGTGAACGCTGACAGAAGGGCCGGCTGGGTGTTTCCCAGCATTTTCCCAGCCCGTTGCAATCACGGCCTTAAGCATTTTAATAGGCACTTGCTCGTGTATGTATTTTTACTCGCTCGGCTCCAATAAAACAGATGCTCCCCAAAGACAGCTCCACCCCTCGTGTTCCCACATCCCTGCTAACAAGACTGAACAGAGCGGGGCGCCTGCCCATGTCTGTGCAGAGCTCCCGAACGCTCGTGGCACACGTCCTTGCACGGCCCAGCTGACGCGGCGACGCGCAGAGCTCCGGGCACCGAGCGGATGCATTTCTGCTCCCTTTAGACACTGGAACTAGGATGAAGTCTGAGGATTTCATCGAGGGGGGAGGTCAAGGGAATTGAGCTTGCTGGATTTTTCTCCATTTTGGGGAAATGGCTGCCAAGTTTGCTGCAACACCAGGAAGAGGACGTCTTCCCGGTGTCACTTAGCGTACGAGACACACGTGGCTCCATCAAGGGAGAAACAGATCCCCTTCCTCACGTGGAAGCAAGAGGCAAAACCCTCTTTGATAGCAGGGGCGGGGAGGGGAGGAGGAGAGCCAGGGTACCCCAAATCAAAGCAAGTCTGAATGCTCCTGGAAGTCACGTCTTCACCTCCCCTCTCACATGTCACCGAGAAACTAGGAAAGGACTGCTAATGAGAAGGGGAAATAAGACGGCCATTGATCACCGCAAGGCCAAGGAAGGACCGACATGTGTGAGCCACCCACAAGGATAATGAAGGCAAATAGTTTTCCCATCCGTCTAACACCCGCGCTGCGAGGAAACCACAAGGATGTTGGATCCCATCCATCCTCCCATTTGCACCTTTTATACCCCAGACCCGCCAGTCGGGAAGTGGCTGGCACGGGAGGGGGTGTGCTTTTATGGAGTCGCTCTGCTCGTTTACGAGCACTATCAAACTGCAGGAATTTTCTTCATTTACTTTTTAAGGTTGGTGGCAGGTCTTTCCAAAGCCGAGTGGGGCTGATGAGAGCAGGCCAAGACAAACGGCCAGCACGCTGCACACGGGCCCCGGGAAAAGACCCCCTGCTATGGACCCCTGTCCAGAGGGATGCTGAAGCCACCTCCAGCATTTCTCATTTTGACGGTGATGGCACCAGGGGCACCAGTTTTGAGTCACAGGGTGCAAGGCACCGTGCGTGCCCTGCTGAGCTCACAGATGCACTGACAGCACATGTGAGCATCCCCGCACATGCACCAGCAATGAGATGACGGTACATGCCCATCCGGGACCCTAACACTGAAGTCATTGCCACTGAAGCTTTGCTGCCGTGGGTACCCAAGATCGCCAGATTAAGGCTGGCTCAGGAACGTCTGAGCTAGCTGCAATTACTCCTACAACAACAGCATAGATATACCCTAAATCTCCCTTAATCTGCATGTATGTAATCACCCACGCCTTTCTCTGCCACCCCTGAGCTCCGTTTCCTCAAGAGCATTAGCTAGTCATTGCCCCAGATTTAACAGGCAAAGCTCCGAGTGGCTCGTAGGTTAAAGCAATAAAGAAAAAAGTGTTTATTGGCATTAATGGGAGGGAAAATAGAAAATGCAAGATAAGATGAGCAGGTTTTAGCATGTCTATTGCAATGAGACACCAGATAACACGATAAGCTTGAGTTGCACAAGGCTAAGTTTGAAGCTAGTTGAACAATGGAAAGAAAAATCAGTATTTAATGAGTTGTCAGCTGCCAAGGGAAAGCAGAATACATCCCACAGGAGTATGACTGGGCCTCTGTGGAGTGGGGATTTTTGCCACGTGATAACATGCAGCCACTTGGCTAGGGGAAGCCAGAAGCAGGGTGGAGCGGGGCTGACATCTGGGCAAGTGCCAGAGTCCCATCCTTTCCCTGTCTCTGCCCCATCCTCTGCATTGTCACCCTCCAGGCAGCTCCCTGACCATCCTTCAGGCTCTAGGCTCATGTACAGGGGTCCCAGCATCTCCTGAAGCAAACCACGAGGCCTGAAGACTGCTAGTGAAGCCAGGAAGTGGCAAAGACTGCTCCCTGGAAACCGATGGCTGCACCGAGGGAAGGCAAAGCATCCTTTAAAAGAGAAGAGAAGCCCTGGAGAATGAAGAGCAAGAGCTCGCTCCACGGGCACATAAAGCAACTGGCAAGGGTTTGGCATTTTTCCCCCCCTATTCGGCACCGGGGAGGCCACATCTGAAGTCCCGTGTCCAGTTGTGGGGCCCCCACTACAGAAAGGATGTGGACACATTGGAGAGAGTCCAGCAAGGGCAACAAAAGTGGTTGGGGGGCTGGAGGACATGACTTTTAAGGAGAGGCAGAGGGAACTGGGGTTATTTAGTCTGCAGAAGAGAAGACCAAGGGGGATTTGATAGCAGCCTTCAGCTCCCTCCCAGTGGGCTGCAAAGAGGACGGAGCTGGGCTGGTCTCAGTGGGGGCAGACGACAGAGCAAGGAGCAATGGGCTCAAGCTACAGCAAGGGAAGTTGAGGTTGGATATTAGAAAAAAAACTCTCAGGAGGGGGGTGGTGGAGCACTGGGATGGGTTACCCAGGGAGGTGATGGCGTCTCCATCCTTGGAGGTGTTTAAGACCCAGGTAGACAAAGCCCTGGCTGGGCTGATGAAGTCGAGGCTGGCCCTGCTTGGAGCAGGGGGTTGGACTAGACGTGACCTCCTGAGGTCCCTTCCCAGTCCCTTCCCTGTCTGTGATTCTGTGATTACTGCAAACAGTGATTCCTTCACCATCAGCAGTTAGTGCACGGTTGTGTCCTGGGTGCTGGTGGGTCCATGGAGATCACTGCCTCTTTCGCAACCTCCTTCCTTGGCTACTCCAAGCTGTTGGACTCCAGGGCTGCCAGCTCCCATTCAAAGCACATATCCACTCAAACCCAGAGCCTTTTATTCACCAGTGTCTGGCAAATGGTACTGCCGCACTTGCTTCTCTGCAGTGCCCGGGTGAAGGCACGTGCGCCACGGCTCTCCTGTGGCTGAACCTGACTCCCGGGCATGCATGGAGGGTTTGGGGGGCCCCACACAGCTCTACCAGCCTGCAAGGGAACACCCACGGCTTCCCACGTTTTAAAGGAGAATCCGTTTTTCAAGTTTGTTTGCCACTCTTTCATATATTCTTGCAATCTACTTTCAGGTCATAACCTATGGGCTGAGAAATGTTGTACTTCATTGATTTCATAGATGTTGGGGCCGGAAGGGACCTCGCAAAATCATCGGGTCCAGCCCCCTGCCCAAGGGGCAGGAAGTCAGCGGGGGTCAGATGACCCAGGGAAGATAGGCAGCCAGGTGTTGCTCAAAGGTATCCAGGTATCTTGCACCACTTCTGGGGGGAAGTCTATTCCAGACTCTGGAGACTTGGACAGTAAAGAAGATTTTCCCTATGTCCAGTCTAACATGGTCTTAAGGAAGAGGAGAGGAGAACCCAGGATCTTTCCCCACTACCGCGGCAAAGCCGGAGAGGCGCCTGGATGGGCTGAGGAGAGATGTCTGAGGGTCCAAAGAGACAGGGAAAACACCTTTGTCATTGATACACTGATCTCTACCGCAGAAGAAAAGGCTTCCAGTGAACTCTGTGCCAGCGTGGCAGAATAGCACTTCACCAAGCACAAAGAAACACCCACGGACCGTATTGACTCGCATTAAAGAAAAGAAAACAAGATGCCTCTCTGATGAGGGCTGTGAAGCTAGTGGGTTGGTTTTTTTCCACGTGAATGCAAAGATACAAGAGAGACACACCGCCTCCCTTGAACAGCCCCTCTCCCTGTTTATTTTAATGTATCTTTGGGAACGGGGCTATTGGTGAGCAGGCCTCCACATTTAATCAGCTCCGTATTTACTTTTGGAGCCACTGTACAAACAACACGCTATGGGTAAATTGAACAAACACCGGCTATAAAGTCTACATAATCAGCTTAAACTCAAAGGATAATTACAAGAGTCAAAAATCTATGCTATTGTAAAGATAGGCAGTCAAGGACTGGCTCCAGCACATGACAGAAATATAAGTTAGCTTTGAAAGATAACCTTGCGAGCTACAATTAACTCTCCGGCTCTGACAGTTACCGAAACCCGAAATGAAAATAGCCCGAGGAAAACAAACATCGGGTTTGGCACTCCTGGAGAAATTCAAACCTAAACATACAAATTAAAAGCACCTAGAGAGGCAGGGTGGGATTTAATAACATAATGTCTTCCATTCACTTGAAAATAATTGACGCACAATAAAAAAAAAAAAGCCTCCTGTCAGCACAGGCACTGGGAAAGCCCTTGGAGTAGCTGTGTAAATCGAACCTTTTTCATGTAGGCGCTTTTTTCCCCCTCCTTTCTTTGCAATGACCTGACGGAAAAAAGCCCGGAGGGAAATGCCTGATTCCAAGAGAACTTATCAGACAAAGGAGACTGAGCCAGCCTGGCCCACGCACAACCCTGAGTGAGGCCACCCTTTATAGAGCATGAAGCAACTACTCATTACCGCTAACAAATAAAAATAATAATCATAATTAATAACCCCCCCCAAAAAAACCAACCCAAACCTGAAGGAGCTGCTGGTAGCCCTAAGGAAAGCTCTGTGTGGAGTCAGCATTATTTTAAGAGCATAAAGAGCCAGAAAAGGCAACCAACACAGTGGTAATGGAAATAAGGGGTGCTCAACACAACTCTCTGCAATCCAAAGTGAAAGGAAGTTGTTGCAAATATGTGCAAAGTCACCAGTGCTTGGGTGGGTAGCCACAGGGCTCACAGTCAGCCTTCCTCCTGGCTGATGCAGTATCTGTCCAGTTTTAATATACATTTTAAGGCCAGTAGGAGCCATGATATGCATCCCAATCTGATCTCCTGCATAATACAGGATATGGCAACATGCGCTAACACGGTGGTAATGGGAATAAAGTATACTCAGCATGATTCCCTGCAATCCAAAGTCATGGGAGGTGAAAGGAAGTTGTTACAAAGTACGTGTAAAGTCATCAGTGCTTAGGTGGGGAGCCATTGTGCTCACAGTCAGACTTCTTCCTGGCCAGTACAGTATCTGTCTAGCTTGAATATACATTTTAAAGCTGCTAGGAGCCACAATATCCATCCAATCTGATCTCCTGCATAAGACAGCCTATGGGAACATCAGGCCATAAGGGGCTCTGGGGCCACTAAGTCCAGTCCCTGCTTTTTGGGACCAAGAGCTCATGAGTTAGGGATTAATTTGTTCAAAAACCTAGTGCGTGCAAACACAGATGTGACGCTCCAAGGCTAAATTCATTCGCAAACCTAGTGCATGCAAACAGACGTGACACTCCAAAATAAACAAGCTTCCAAACTGACTCTGCTCCTGTTGTTAGGATGGTTAGGGATTAAGATATCCCACCAATGACAAAGACCACCTGTTTGATTTGCCAACAATACTGCCCCAGGGCACCATCTACACCACCAGTCCCCTAGAGCCTTATCATCTCAGCCGGGCAGTCAAGGTAAATAATGTCTTCTTTAAATCTACTAAACCATTAGAAATGGGTTCTTAGTTAGGGAACCCAAAACCCCGCACCTGTTTTTGTGCTGAGAGTCTAACCAGAAATGCAACTTGGGTTCAACCAAAGGTTTGTGATACCCTGCATTTGGGGGGAAACACATGTAACTCAATAATGTCACACCAGTTTGTGGGCTCTTTGGAAGCAATTGCTAAGGGAAATCAGCCACATACCATCAATATCTAAACTCAGACAATGAACTCCTGTAAACACCCCTGTCTGACTAGGCATTGAGAGGCAGCACAAGGCATGTAGCATGATAGGGCAATTATTCTGCTGAATCCCTCTAACCAAGACAGACTGCGTGAAAGGCTAGTGGAGAATTCAGTTGCTTTTTTAGATCACTCAGACGTTCAGAAAACAAGGGAGGAGGACACATGATCAGGCATTTATGAGTCTATTCAAGCTCTTATCGAATGCTACCAGCACAATGAAATGCAGCGTAGCCTGTCAAAAGCAGACATACATCAAACAATGTAAAACCATCAGAATAAGGAGAGAGATCTGGATGGTGAAGGACAGTAGTGGTAGGTAACTTGCAAAAATGTAAATGTGACATTTCTCAGCAGCATTTTCATATGGATTTCCCTGCCTTCCTCCCCCTCTTTCATCCGACTGAAAATCTGGTCTCAATTTTTCTAAAAGAAAAAAAAAAAATTATTTATTTTTTTTGGAAGAAAAATACAAATGGAAAAATTTTCATGACTTTTTCCCCCTCTTCTTTGATGTTGCTTCATATCCAGCCTCACTGAGTACTGAGCGCAACTTGGTACCATCTGCTGCTTGTTTGATGGCTTAGGTGAGATGAGCTTTGGTGGTCCTCAGTCCTATTCCCAGTGGGCAGTTCTCTTCATCATAAAAATAATCACAACTGGAACTAATTGACACGTTGGCTGGCAGTCTCGGCACAAAGAAACAAAACCGACGCATTACTACTTACAACAAAGCTTCGGGGAGAAGCAGAGTTTCCTGTGAGACTGGAAAACAAATGCCTTCTAAAATAAAAGCCGATAAACTGACGAACTTAGTGCCTCTTCCCAGTTATAAATCACAGTACTGTACTAGCTAATGGCTCTGGCAATGGGAGTTCAAAGGAAAGAAGTAACCTAATTATAAAGTTTGTTAGATTTATTGTCAGTTAATAACAATGGTTTCAAAGATGCTATGAGCAAGATCAATAGGTTTCACATGCCTTACGTATTTTTCTGCCCCCAACAACTCTGCAAGATTGAATTTATTGCGTTACAGTTCTTTTCCCATCACGCAGAGTGAGGACACTTAAAGGCAAATCCTGCAATGTTGTGATTAGCATAATGAGGGCAGGTGAATAAACTGTACTTCCTTTTGGGGCTGTTTTGGCAGAGAGTGAGTAGGAAAAGGTGTCAAGAGCTGCTGGCAATTTTTGCAAATATTAAGGTAATGAAACAGCTTGGAGATGCTGTTGAATTATTAAAGGTTCATCTTCTGCCTTTCTGATATTTTATTCTTTTTATTAAATGTGTAAGTGAAATACGGGGTGGGGGGGTCCCCCTTTAATCAAGATAAAGGGCCAAATTCATTCCCAGTCTAAACTGGACTGGCAGGGCTGCAAATGGTCTTGCTGGAGTTTCTGTGAGCTGCTTTCCTTTATCAGTCCTGGCATCCCAATGAGGACGAGCTTTAATGACAGGGTTGAAGGGCTAACGTGTCCACTAGACGTGCAGCCCAAGGATGGGGTGGTTTGTAGCTATTCACCCCTGAAGCTTCCAGGGGAATGACTCACACTGGGGCCCCCTCTGAATCAGTGCCCAGGACTTGTACCCTGGCTCCCCCCCACAAGTTAGGCTACTGCATCAGAAATAATTACAACTAAAGTATAGGCAAGGAGGGTTTTCTCTGCTGGAGAAGGCGTGTAGGGAGAGAAAAGGCCTTCTTGCAGCCTCTCAAAAGCCTTTCAAGAGCTTTTAAAAATGGGAGAGCAGAGAGGCCAGCTTCAAGTGTTTCAAAACCATGAATCAGGCCTCAAATCCCTATTGAAGTCTGCTTTAAAATAATACCCTTAATTACTGTATTATTTGTCTTTGGCTATTTGGGCTTTCAGGGGTCGTGGTTTGAAGGTTTCCTGCACTGCCACGAAGATGGGAAATGTCCTTTGCTAATGAAAGTTGAGATGTCTTGGTAATAGCATAACAGGAGAGGAGGTTTTATGACCCCCGCCATCCCAAACACACACGCGCGCAGGCGCACGCACACCTATCACCACAAAATCCTGAGCATTGCCTGCACCAGCAGAGGGTGCGGTTCTTAGCTAAAACAGAGACGTTTGCAATAGCCTTTTAAAAAGGTTTTGTGGCCAGTTTCTGCATTTGTATTTTCCACCTGACACAGAGCAAGCCAGGACCTGCTGGAGTCAAAGGCCTGCTGAAACGGCTGCGGGCTGCATCAGTCACGGAGATCAGGTGGATGCAAGCGGTTGCTCCTGAGCAATCCTTAATTCGGCTGGCAGACTCTTCAGCTGATTCAACAGAGGAGTCAGAGCAACAGGACTCCTTGACCCTGGGTGGACCATTACCAGAAGGCAAAGAGTGCACTAACGGCATGAATCACATGCAAGGGCAATAAAAGACTCCATCCGGCGTGGCTGTACCAGTGCCAGGCTTCAGAAGGAAAAGAATGAGATTTCCCCACAGGAAGTAAGACACTGCAAGCCATGTCCCACATCCGTGTGTGCCAAGGACTGGGATTAACAAGGGCATGCAGAAGAGAAACACCTTTTACTGAAAATTAACCTAGATGCAAGAACACAGCACAAAGGCCTGTACTTCTCACGTCTCTTCTGACGTGACCGAGAGAGAGTCCCACCATTACAGCTGGCCAGTGCCTCCATGCTTCGTTCATCTGCTCTTGCAAAATAGCATCCACTGGTTTGCTTGTTCATCGCACAGCAAAGTAGGGGACACGCAAGTGCGTGCTACAGTGCATCTCATGTCAGGCACGTTGCACCCCACTCCACTCCCCTGGGTATCAATCTTCAGTAATGTTGCTCCCCATCTCCGCCACACAAATGCTGAAGTAAATTTAGTAGCCAGACTCTGTGATAATCCTACACTACCAGTGCACTGGGACATATTTCCCCCAACAAAAGCTCAGTTTCCCTCAAGACACCCAACGTGGTCCACCCTTTCAAAAGCCCTACTTCATCAACGTCACGAAGAATGGTCAGCACAAGCATCGATGTATCACCCCACCAGATCTATCACCCCATCAGATCGGACCCTACAGCCACTCAACCAGGATTCAACTGGCCATGCCGTTATTGGGTACTTCTTGACCATTTCAAACCGTACGGGGTCCCTGTGCCGCAAATCTATACCTAATGGGGCCTTTGCAATGGCAACAAATGTCCTTATGGAGAAGTTCAGAACATGTCACACACTGTTGACTCGTGTCCATTTACTATGGGACCTGGTGGCCTTCAAGCTCTTCAAGTTTCCAGGCTTCCCACAGCAAAATGAGAGCATGTCTTGCTTCAAAATGTTTGCAGCACGGTACAGGCACATCCCTCCGTGCGATTCCACAGCTGCCATTCCCTGTGCTACGAACACCCAAGGCTCGACGTCCCGATCAGCCCAAAATGGGATGATAAAGGGAGCATGTGCCCGGCCCAGGGATGCTCGTCCAGGCCCTTTATGCAGCTCCCAGCACAGAGAGTCCCTGCCTGAAGTAAAGGCCAGCACCAAAAGAGGCAGCAATTTAGCACATGCACAGAGCGAGAGGCAAGCAGCAAGGCCAGGGTCATTCAGCACCAGCTCCGATGCAGTTCAGGGGACAAGGGAAGCAAAGCTCGAGTGACAGCAGCCCTGAGGCGGCTCTGATTTGCACTTGAGAACTTGTCAAGCTCCCAGCCAGGCATGGGATATCATTTGGCCCAATGCCACCTTGGCTTCCTTCGCTCTCCTCCACTGCTGTTTTGCTGGGTGCAGGAGTAAAAAACACATTTGGGAGGGTACAATAGCAAAGCTTAAAATAATGATGGCTAGATTTTCCCCGGAAATATGTTCTACATAACGTCCTGTCACGTGCCATCTCCGGCAACGCTGGAATCAGCAACTCCGAGTAGTGGATGGACGAGCTACGCCAGAGGCACCGTGCTTGCTGCCGAGAGTCCTGCGTTCTGTTTTCCCGGAGCATTAAGAGAAATATTGTGCGTGAAGCACTCCAAAATAGGAGTAATATTCTGAGCTTAATTATCGCTTAAATGTAATAGGAATCTGATGTTTCCACCAAGTGAACATGTGCCAATCAGCCGGCAGTAAGCAACGCATTTTCTAAACAAATCGTTATTAACTTTAATATATTGCAGACATGTAGCAAGCTGGATCCAATTTTAAGTGAAAATTAATGGCAAATTCTTGTAACCACATTAAGAGCCATCTTAGTTCATTTGAAATCAGTTAAACATGAAAACAATATGAAAGCCATCTTGTGTGCCTGGAATATAAATATTTGTCTATTTCTTTGCCAAAGCAGCAAGAAAAATTAAGAGACGTTGGCATGTAAGCTTTGTATAAACATGCTCACAAAAGGCTGACATTTGATGGGTTAAACTATTTGTCAATTTTTCCATTTCTTCGTCAAAAAGTAATTAAACGTTCAGCAGATGTCAGAATCTAATTGGGTTTCAAGACTGTTGCACAATAGGATTTATGGCGACTGTAAAGTTTTGTTTACACATCTGTAAACAGCCCAGAGGTGCCAGGAAAGCCAAGCTAAAGAACTTATTTCTCTTGATTTTTTTAAATTGTCAGAACGAAGGCACGTCTTTTTTTTTTCCTCATTCAGAGCTGCCTGGTTGGCCTATTCTCCTCAACCCAAGCAACTGAAACCCTTGCTGAAGCCTGCTGTGAAACATGTATCAGGGGATGCTGACCTGATTTTCCAACCAGCATTCAAAGGCAATTAGGGATGTGTGTTTTTTAATTTTAATGGTGTAATTTTGGATTGCTTCCATGGAAAAAATGGCACTGAACCCACATAGCATGAGCATTATCAGGCATTACCCTCCAGACAAAAGAAGTCTTTGTTCAGTAAGTCATTCCTAGCAAGACCAACAGACCCCGTCTGAAATCAGGCCTTGCGGAGCTGGGGGCTGTACAAATACCTAAGGGGGGACAATCCTTGATCTGAACAGCTCGCAACCTAAATCAACCAGACGGACGAGTTACGGGAGAGAAAACCAAAGCACAGAGGGTGAGGTGACTTGTCCAGGGAAGAGCAAGGAGACTAAAAACGAGGTCTTCCGAGTCGGTGTCGCATGCCACGTCTGCAGTCCCACATGGTCCCAGAAGCAAGTCATCTGGCGTTCAAGGAGAACATCAACGTGTTCTCCTTGCATCTGTGCAATTCATGGAGGCAGGTACGTCCTTTCCCGATACGCTGTTCTTGGTGTCTTGGATACTGCTCCTTGTATTGCCGTTGAGCACCTAAAGTGATGATTTGGAGATTCCTTCGGTTATCGACTGCCTGTGAAAACAGGGGACTAGACTTGATGGCCCAAGAGCCTCCTTCCATCTGACACTCCTGCATTCAGGCTCACTTCCTTCTGGTGAACAGCCCTCATTAGGCAAATGCCACCTCATCTGTGTTTTTTGAAGGAAGCTGCTTCCTACTACAGGAGTCGACCTTTGACTAGTCACCTCTTTCCTCTTTCGTGTCCTTGTGACGAGGCACTTAGCAGAATTCACAGACTCGGTGGAATCTGCCCGGGCCGCGGCGTGAGCGCGTCTGCAGTGACCCTGACCTTGCAACTGCTGGGCTGTCAGCTGTGCGCCCGAGCACCCACCCCAGCCCCCTTAACAGCCACTAAAAACTTCCAAAGAAATTAAAACGGTGTTTCATCTCTTTTCTTTCCCCTTCCTGCCTTTTTCCAGCAGAAAAAGGAGCAAAGGAGGAAAAGAAAATAGGATTTATTTTCCCTATTCTCTCCTCCTTTAAAAATGCTTTCTCTGTTGAAAAAATGAGAGGAAAGGGAAAAGAAAGTGAAAGAGAATAAATTAAAAATTGCAACATTATCTCACTAAATTTTTTTGTCAAATAATACATTTTTGGTGAAATATATACATTTTACTGTAAATGTATTATTTGACAAAAAAATCTTCTAGTAATGTTTTGATACACACACACATTTTGATTTATATATACACACATATTATATAAATACAAAAGGGCATCTAAATCCAACTCCCTGCTCAAGGCATAATCATAATCTCCATTACATTATTATAATAAATATAATGTTTTCACTGTGTGTGTGTGTGTGTGTGTATACACACACTGGCATACATACATACATACATACACACACACAATATATATATATGTAATGGTATATATATATATATATATATATATATATATATATGATCACAGACAAGGAGATCTGGAAGGACCTCAGGAGGGCACATCTAGTCCAACCCCCTGCTTACAGCAGGACCAGCCCCAACTACATCATCCCAGCCAAGGCTTTGTTGAGCTGGGTTACACACACACACACTATATATATATAACCATAAATGTATTGTTTTCCACAAAACATTTTGGTTAGATTGAAAAAGGTTTTTTTTCACAGGGAAAATCCCCTTTTTAACCAGTCCTACTTGCTAATCCTATAGGCCAAAGAGGCGGCAGGGTCCGTATAGGAAGTGGTTGCAGATACTGCCCAGGAAGCACCAGCACTGAACATCAACGGGACCTCAGAGACATCAGCACAATGCCTTTACCAAGTACACTATTCGCATGAGGCCTTTCCCCCGGAGGGGATCCGGGAGTCGGGAAACTTGCAGAAATTTCTCCCATTATTTAAGTCAATGGTGACAACTCTTAACCTCCAGCCCGTGCAGCCACATTACCCAGACCAGCCCCGCACCATTCATCCAGCCAGAGGGCCCAGAAGGTCACTGATCCCAACCATTCACAATGAAAAAGTAGCATCAAGACTCAGGAATAAAGACTGATTTGGATGATCAATTATCTGAGCAAAGCACGCACCAAACTCCTTGCAAATCAGCTGAGCAGCTCTCAATGCACAACCACCCCTTGCTTGTGTTGCTACTGCCACACACTTGAACCCATCCCTGTGCAAATGGTTTAGCAACAAGCTGTAAACTGCCACCAGTGCCCTATATCCACATGATGTCGGGGCCACTGTGTGTCAGGCTATCTGGAGCCCCAGGAATGCTTTGGGAAAGTTTACCGAGGAGACTCTGGAGAGGAGACCGTGCAAGGGAAAGGCTGCAGAGAATTTAATTTTTGCATGAGAGTGGTCAGTAGACTGTGTAAATCCCCGTGGAATGAGAAGGGAAGGCAGGAATCATAGGACAGTTGAACTAGATGGGAGCTCACAAGGTCATCTAGTTCAGCCTCCTGCTCAAAGCAGGATCATCCCTGATCAAACCACCCCAGCCAAGTGTCTGCCCAACCTGCTCTTGAAAATATCCAGGGAGGGAGATTGCATCGCTTCTCGAGGTGCCTGTTGCAATGCTTGACCACCCTCAGAGTTGGAAAATTCCTCCTAATCTCCAAACTACATTTCCCCTGCTGCAGCTTGAGACCACTGCTTTTAGTCCTGTCCTCTGTGGCCACAGAGAAAACCAAATCTCCTTCCCCTTTATCATCATCCTTGAGGAATTTGATGGCTGCTCTCAAATACCCCCCTCGGTCTTCTCTTCTCCAGACTAAATAGCCCTGCGTCATTCAGCCTCTCCTCAAATCTCGCTTCTCAGGCCTCTAATTATTTTTGCCACACTCCACTGGACTCTTTCCCATTTGTCCACATCCGCCTTGAAGTGCAGGGCCCCAAACTGGACACCGTGCTCCAGGGGAGGCCCTTAAAGAGAGAGAAGCAAATGGGAAATGTGGTGACCTGGGAGATTTCACCGAGTCCCCAGTCATTGCGGTAGCTCAGATTGCTGACAAGCAAGGATGCTGGCCTCCTGGCATCAGGTTGCTTCAGGTTCCTTTCCTACCACCTCCTTTTAAAATCCTAGGCCCCTGACAGGCAGGCTGACCTTGTGCCTGATCAGGTCTTCAGCAGGACTCTGTAAGATACTGTGGGCACATCTACATGTTCATTAATGCACCTTAGATACTGCTTAATTTAGTATTCACTTAATAAAGTTCTAACTAAATGTGCAGTATGTAGAGTGACTGCACAGTAGCACCAGTGCATGATTATTTAGTGACGCTTACTGCGCATTAGCCTAATAACACTGTGCAATAGGCTATTAGCACGGTTTGTGCTGTGATGCGCTACTGTGCAGTGTTATTAGGCTAACGCGCAGTAAGTGTCTCATGTAGATGTGCCCATTGTCTAGATTCACTCCGGCAGGCCTGGGGCAGGGCTGAGGTCTGAGGACGGCAGGCTTTGTAGCCCTACATTGCACTGGGAGCACTGCAGGATCTGTAGCAGCTTTGGCTTTCACGACTGGCCCTCGATTTTGGAATCCGATACTAAGTTTGACAGAAATAAAAAAGGCTAAAGTGGTTAAAACAGCAGCTTAACTATCCCCACAAGTGCAGGGGCAAGCTTCTTATCTCTTCAAGTGACAAAGAAGCCTTTCTGGAAGTAGATATGACCATAATTACCTGCGGTACATTTATGGGATTTATTTTCTGAGCAACCAAGCCATCAGCCAGGAACTACTGGCTACCTTCAGCTGCCTTTCCGAGGGATTGTTTTCTGAGTCACTCGGGACTGGCATTGTTCGCTCCGTCTCTTAACTGCGGTTGTAAACTTCACCCTCTTTGGGCAGCACAGTGCTCTTCAGTTCGCAGGAAGATTTTGCTGGGCACAGCTGTCAGCATCATTTGTAGTGAGGATTAGACATAGAGGGGAAACACAGGGAATGTCTCCTTTAGTTATCTGGAAGTTGGTCCTTCTGTTGATGAGAAAAACCATGACAACTTTCTTGTTTCGGTTGCAACGATGAGGGCCTGAAAGGCAGGCGGGGTTTCCAGAAAACTACGATGGGTTTGGCAACACGCCTACAAGATGTTGACTCCAAGTGATCCTTGAACGCTCAAGCATCCCAAAAACACTTCTGCTTAGGAAAGGCAATGTGCAAAGCAGCAGCCTTGGCACAAGCCTTATGAACCATGAGTTTTGACCTGGTCTCAGGACAGTGACCCAGTGCTGATGGATGAGACCTCATGCCCATCCCAGAAGCGATCTTCCTACATGCCCAGCTGGAATTCAGGGACCAGCTTTCTTTATTGATCCTTCCAAAGACTAAGGAGAAGCGGGTGTGTATTTCCAGAGAATTGCCATAGCAACAGATCGACAGCACACATCCTACCAGGAAAGCCTGCAGAAACTTTTCAAAAGATCTCTCCAAAACAGAGGCAGCAGAAGATTCACTAAAGAGGTGAAGACAGTTCAAAATACACTGCGCTCTATTAGGCAGACAAGGTTCTTTGGGAAAATCTGGTATCATTTATTAGACCAACTAAAATGGTTGGAAAAATTCTTCTTTGCAAGCTTTTGAATACAAACACCTTTCTTCAGGCAGCAGGAGCATCTGAAGAGGGTATTTGTACCCAAAAGTTTGCAAAGAAGAATTTTTCCATCTATTTTAGTTGGTCTAATACAAGATATTGGATTTACCCAAAGGACCTTGGCTGGCTACGTCCTACAACCACCACCCCTACACTGTATTAGAAGGTTATATGGTTAGTTATTAGAAATTGAGGTGCAGCCTCTTCCTACAACCACTGGCCAGAGATCATGGGCCATGATTACCTTGGAGAGATGAAAAAGCAAACATCAAAAATGATGCAAGCAGTGGCAAAGAGGAGCGGCGTAGCATGAAAGTGGCGCATGCCAAAACCTCTCTACACTAGCAGTGTTAGTGTATGGCACTAAATGGATTTTAAAGTGGCGGGAAATCCCGGGTTGTGCAAACACAAACGCAATTGCATTGGCATAAATGGGAAATTTCTTCTTGTCTACACATTCCTGAGCAGGCCAGAAAACTTGCTACCAGCACTATCTAAAATGCATTTCATCTGCACCGCCAGACAGCTCTGGGAGAAAGGCATGCCTTCCACACCGCCCAATCGGACATGAGTCAATCAGCTGCAAGAATCAAGCAGGTTGTGTAGACAAAGGAGGCAGAGGGGCTGCTGTTCAGGCAGAGCCTGGAGGTCCACCCCCTCCCAGAGGCTGGTATGAGGAGCCGGCTCCAAACACAATGTTCTTGGGCTTGAGTACAGGTGAGCCTCACAGGTCAGGAAGACAAGTCCATTCACTTCCCTAGTTTCTTCAGCAAAACGAACAGGGAGGTTATGTCCCAACAAGCAAGGGAAGACAATGACAGAAGCAATACACGCTTGCTCAGCTTTGGTGGACTCCTTATCAGCTGCGTCCTATCTTCAGCTGACATAGGGTTTAGATGATGGATTTGTCTGGGCCAGTTTGGATAGAGCTGATCCTGCCTCAGGCAGGGAGTTGGACTAAATGACCTCTGGATGTCCCTTCCAGCCTTTGACATAAATCAGCAGAGCTCCACTGACCCCTGGGGATCTCACCTTCAACTTTCTAAAGCCAGCCGGGAAGATGCAGGCACCCAAAAAATAAGCATGTTGCCTCTGCACAGCCAGCAGGAAGGGCCTTTGTAGCCCACTGAGCTCAGCGGAGGCTGACGGAAATCTCCGTTCCATTATATATATTATAATAATGTAATGCACCCCAGCAAAAGCCCCAATGCACCCGGGCAAAAGCTCTTCGCTTTTCAGCTACTTCCACTGTGTGCTTGGAAGAGACGTGGCCCTTTGGCACATGGCACTGGCTTATGCACAGTCCAGAGAGAGCCACAAACCCTTTTTTGCCTTTCTGAGTTCACTCCTCCAAGGAGCAAGGTCATTCCATCCTTCTTCAATACATAAAAGCTCCATTTTCAGCTGAAAAAACCCATGGGCTCCAAAGCACCCATGGGGACTCTTGGCAGCCCTCTTGCATTCAGGCAAGCGAGGCCATGCAGGTGTCTATACAGCAGGGGCTCCAAACTATGAGCATTTTGGATCAGACAATCTGAGAGGCTTTCTCCAATCCAAGGCAAAGCTTCCCCTCCAGGCGTTTGAATGGCTCCCTCTCTTTGCAAAGGGTTGAATCCAAAATGATTGAAACAGGTTGGCACCATGAGACACCACATCCCACTTGCAATGGGACAGCACTATGCGAGCGTAAGTCTTGGCTGAGGCCTGCAAGCCATGCTGAGTGCAATTTATGTTTCCTCCTCTTCCACTTCCAAAACAGGGAGGTTCCAACTTGTCCCTGCCCCCAAAACTGCCGCTTGTAGTTTATCATCTCATGATGGGATCCTTTTACCACTACCTACCCTCTTCTTGGCCCTGACCACTCACCGAAGCATTCATTTACATGCACATGATATGGAGCTCCACCGTGACACAAACTCAAGACAACAGCATTCAATAGAATGAACCGTCCCCTGTAGCCTGAAAATCTAGCTCGCTTCAAAACTTACACTCGGCCATTAATAAGTTGTGGCTTAATTAGAAAGCCTGCTAAATTAATACAGCCTAAGAGTGGCTCAAGGTCACGACTGGCATAGCACAGGCAGGCACACTCTCTTTCCTTTGCCCTGAAGTCAAGCAGACAGAGTACCCAGGCTGGCCATCATTTCCATTTGCCATTAATTGGCAATAATTGAAATACTTAATTGCAATAATTGCCACTGTCCTAAAGAGCATATAGAGAACCAGCAGTTTTTCTTCTCCAACTCCTATTTCTCTTCTTTAATGAGAAACTGATGATCCGTGGTGAAGGCATATATTAAGAAGAGCATGTGATGGACATGAGGCTGCTCTGTAATGAGTGATGAGTGCTGTATGTGACCTGGATACTGGGACATTTATTGTACAGATATGTTGGTTCAGCTTAACAGGAGGTGTGGAAGCAGTTGTCAAAGCTTGTTCAGCCAGTGCTGGGGTGGCAGAGCAGCAGATCAAAACTCCCTCCCACTCTCTCTCCCCCACCCAGGTTGGGAAGTTTCTGCTGAGCACCTTTTCAGGGGATCTGCACAGAAAGGGG
Source organism: Crocodylus siamensis (assembly GCF_052110815.1). NCBI lineage: Eukaryota > Metazoa > Chordata > Crocodylia > Crocodylidae > Crocodylus > Crocodylus siamensis. The sequence goes on from NC_143409.1 coordinate 2,602,494, forward strand.
GGTCTGCAAAAGGCAAGGAGGTAGCAAGGCTTCATGTACGATAGGCATGCACATAGCACACCATTTGGTTTTGAGCCCATTTCCCTGTCTGCATTACACTATGCCATACTCCTAGCATGAACACCGAACTGCATTTGGTTTAAGACGATGGATTGATTTCTCCATCCACCGCTGGCCACAGGCACCCAAAAAGAAGGTTTTAGCAGGTCCTTCTTGATGGCATCTTAGATGTTAAGAGAAGAGAAGAATTGCAGGTAAGCATGACTTATCTGTGGGACATTATAGCCCAAGGTTCGGACTAAGACACATAGCATCTGCTTCCACACCAAGGGGGTGAAGCCAGGAACCAGGAAGGGGATGGAGGTTCAATCAGTCCCATCACCGTGACAGTGCGTGTAGCCAACACCCACACGCAGATGATTTCAGATCCAGAGCACTTCACTGTGCAATCAGGATTTGGCTGGAAACCTCATGAGAACAACACCCTTCCCAGTGAAGCACCCGCCCTCCATACCCCGATGGTTCAAACAGACTTGGAAAGTACCAGGTAGGTGCAGATCCTATCACTCTGACAGGGATAAAAGCCCCGGGGCACAGGCTGCTCTGAGAACATTTTGATGTCAACATCTAAGATACCATCAAGAAGGGCCTGCTCCAACCTAGAATGCCCTTGAAGCTAATTTACGGATTAATGATATGGATGTATTGGATTAGTTAGCAGACCAAATGTTTTCTGCGTTCTTCCTGTTGGCTAGAAGTGACTGGGAAGAGCCAAAGATGGCATGTTATTATAATTAACATTTTAAATGGCCTCTTTGAATAATCTGAACAAAGAACTGGGCAGACGGGTGCTAGGGGAACCACTAACGAGAAAAGCTGAGGAGCTGTTGAGGCTGCTTTGCTCTGACAGCTACACGCTCAGCAAGTCACTGCTCAAACAGCAGCCGAGGCAAGTACAAAACCAAATCAAAACTCCCAATCTAGTTTGGAGTAAGGTAAGAATGATCCCCTCCCCGCAGGATCCTCGCGGTGCTCATAGTGAAGGGCAAGATCACATTTTTTGATACAACTGCTGAAGTACATTTTGGGAGAACGGCAACATCCAAAAGGGCCTGGCTTAACTAGACATCAAAATCACAAGCAGAAATGCTGCTTTGGAGACATAGGTGTTGTGATGATTTTCATCTAAGAAGTGTCCAATGGCCTCGTGTGCATTAGCACATCTGTCCTCACAGCACCCGGCACCAGGGAGAGGACTGACCCACGTACATGGGAAGAATGGAGACCCAAAGATTAAAACACCAGGTCTGAAAAGCATCCACACTCAGCAGAGGACTCAACGTTTAACTACACAACGGAGCTTAGGCACATGTTTGTGTGCATCACTGAGCAGCGCTGGATCTACACACCTGCTTCAGTATGGCCTGTATGGATGGTGTAAATGACTTGCCCAAGATCACCCAGGCAGTCTGTGGCAGAGGTAGACCCTGACCCCTAGTCTCCTGAGTCCCAATCCAGTACCTCTGCCAATGCCCGGGCTTCCTCTGCCTTTTATGACCAATATGCTAATTGCAGTGATTATTTGTTGCAGCCCTGTAATGACCTTAATGACAACTTGGGCACCTGGCCACTGAAGGGGTGGTTGCAATTTTTAATAGAAAAAAAAAAAGCAACAACCCCCTTTTTACCATGTCACCTGCTGACTGTCACATGTGCACAAAATTCCCCCCACCGAGAGGTGTGCTCCATTGTAAACCCAAGCGGCTGTGCTGCACGGAGGTGGCCCACTACAAACACACCCACTACCTAAGACTCAGAAATAAAACTACAAAGGGAAAAGTTTTTGCCTTTGGTTACTGGCACCAGAATCAGCCTGGCCCTGTAATTGCTCTGCAATAATATCCGATGTTGAATCACTTTAAGGCATTCATTATCTTGCTGACACCTGACTCATACGAGCACATGGGACCCAATCCCGCTGCTGCTTCATTCCATGGGAGTGGGACCGCTGGCGGGCCAGCACAGCGAGGAGTTGCTGTTTGCCTTGTCACTCATCCATCTTATTTATTTAATGAGGGAAATTAAACAGTTCCATGTGGTTTCGATCCGACCAAAGTCGGCTGAAATCACACAGTGACCTGTTCAATACGTGTATGCTAAATTGATGTCTTTTTAAATATGCACAAGGTAGCTTGGCATCTTATAGACTAACCAAAGTAGATATAGATACACACACACATATACATACATACACACATATATACACAGACACATGCATACCTATGCATACACACACACACCTATACATATATACACATACACAGCGCCTGTACACGCCACGGAGTTTAATCCTAATGAACTTAAATAGAGAGAGAGCGCGCGCACAAGGTTTTGTGGGCCAAAGCTTACTTGACTTCAGACCAAATAGTCTCTCTTTTCAACAGGCTCCAGTAAAGGCTGGGTCATGGGCGGAAACACAACATTGACACAGGTTGTTTGTTCAAGGGGTCCACCTACTGGGTAAACTTGGGTAAGCCAAACAGACCTGTTTATTCTCTGCCCACATCAAACCAGCCCCAATACCTGCCTTGCCACCAACAGGGCAGCTCCTTCCAAAGGAATGGCCAAAACGATGGGCTGGAAAGCCCACAGAATACCTCCAAGAAAATGATGAAGTTTGGTGCAACACACAGAAAAAAATATATTCCACAAGGGCATTGCTCTTTCATGCCCAGCTGGTAGAAACACAAAGACAGTCAATACCTCCCAGACCTGAAGATTGTTGGATACAGATGGGAGAAAGCCTTCCTCCATTTTGAATAGAGTGCCCGTGGGTCATAAATTTCATAGATTTCATAGACGTTAGGGCTGGAAGGGACCTCGGAAGACCATCGAGTCCAGCCCCCCGCCTCAGGGGCAGGAAGTCCGCTGGGGTCACAGGATCCCAGCAAGATAAATGCCCAATTGACTCTTAAGGGAATCCAGAGGTCTCTGCACATTGCAAGATGGGGTCCTCCATGGAACAAGGCCAGTGTCTGTGCACTAGCTCCATAGCCAACCAGCACTGTCCTGATGCATGGCTGCCCTTTGCCCAGGGGCAAAGCCTCCTTGGCAGATTGGCAGATGTGGAGCCAGCATCGCTCTCCAGCCTTGCACTTGCATGGACCATATGAGGGTCAAGCAAAGCTGCAGTCCCTGTTGGGGAGACTGCGATATGCCATGGGCTGGCAGCTTCCAACTTTCTCCATGCATCATGGCCCAACATGTGATGGAGCCTCTGGCTCGTTTCCAGCCATGGCTTTGACCCAGAAGCACCTTGATGGCTCTGGAGACTTTAAGAGGTCACCCCTCTCCCCATGCAGTGCTGGGATGGTGGTAGACAGCCAAGGTGCTCAAGTGCACGTGCTCTCAGTTGGGAACGCAGTTCCTACACTTTGGCCTGCTGGAGCCAAGTTTCTTTTTCCTTCTGAGCATGCTGCAAAAATATGTCACAAAAAGGGGCAGCTGAGCAGGGCAGCATGTGGAGGAAGGACAGGACTTTGCTTTGGGAACGAGAAGATCGGGGCACCCTTATTTTGTCCCCAACAGCTTTTGCAAGTGCAAGCTATTAGCTTCACTTTTCAGGCATCCCCAGAAAGGCTGAGCTCTTCAGAGAAGAGGCAGAGACTCTTCTGCCCCAAACAGCTTGCACATTTCTAACATAGGACAGAATAAAGCAAGGACAAGGAGCGCTGGGGAGAGGAAGTTGACATGGAGGGAGCCAAAAGTCCACGGTTACTCAGCTAGCGTGCGCTTCAGTGCAGCCCGTTGAACATGGGACCCATGGACACAGGATCATTTACTGTGAGCTCCCTGGGGCAGGGGGCATTCTCTCTTTGTTCTGTGTTTGCCAGCCCCATGCCTCCTTGAGCTCTTGTGCACAATAGGGCTCGTAGGCTGATCGCAATCGAAAAAAATTAATTCCTTGTGAAGAAAGAGCAAAGTCCACTCACATCATCTCACTGAGGGCATCACACAGGAGCTCTCAAGGGGGCTGAACAGCCGCAGAAGTTGGATCATTATTTGCTGGGAAGCAGGGGCATGTGCCATGGGGAAGAAACCCACCCTCCAGCACATGTGCTGGTGTGCGATTTTTCAAGGGCTGCGTAGGTGTGCGAGCGCTCACAGACAGAGGTTGGATGCTGAACCCCATAGAGGACAGCCCGGGAAAACACGTCTTCCAGGTGGCTTAGCTGTAAACTCCTCCTATGATGTTTTAACACAGGCTAATATGCACTGTGGAATAAGGAAAGACACAGCCCTGATGGCGCAACAGCTTGTCTCTCCTTTTGCAGGTACAGCTCACCTCATCCCAACGCCTTCCCTTCGCTTTACATCAAGCCAGTGTTTTCCAAAATGCCTGTTATAATTTACAATAAAGACATTGGCACAGTGACATTTACTGCAAAGCTTGCGCTCATTAAAACAGTCTCATTGCCTCATTAATTCCATTTTTCAGAAATTATGTTCATTTTTATGCACCATGCTACCTCCTCACGCATTTCGCATGCTGCTATTCCACGTTTAAGGAATGTGTCGCAGAGAGGTTTCCAAATCAGCAATCCCAGTGCCCTAGAAACAAAATAATTACTTTTTCCACTGCTGGTCCCTGTTAACCCACTCAAGAAAAATAAAATTAATGCAACTACATTTGTCACGTGAATTTAATTATTCCAAACGGCATTAGCCATGGCTATAATTGTACAGGAAATGTGCTTCATGATATCGAGACTCACAGAGCGGAATTTAGTAGCAAGCTTTTTATTTATTTATTTACGTTGCATTTTCGAAAGCGCCGAAGAAGCACAGTGCCTAAATTGGAGGGTGGAACGACTGCATCTGGCATGGAGGTGTGATTGCAGACACCCACCAACCTGCGTGCAACACTCGAACACCTGCACCATCTGTACACAGCCATGCAACAACTGTTGTCAGAACGGGGGCTGGGCACAGCAGACTGCCAGAGCAACAAGTCAAAGACCAGGTGCCCACGGACACCGGTGGCAAACACTCACACCTAATTTTCTGTTTAGCTGCATTGTGAGAGATTAAACTTCCAAGCCAATTTCCTCAGCTGTGCTGGCTGCTGGACTGGAAAAGCCCTTCAGGTTTGCCTGGGCTGCTTCCCCGGCTCTCAGGAGAGCACAGCAGGGAGGTTTGGCCCTACCTGCTGCTGCCGCTGCCCTACAAGGGTCCCACCCAGAAACGAAGCATGAAGCCACCTCTCGCCATGGCTTGGAGATCTCTCCTAAAAGCAGCAACAGACTGGCCGAGGTGGGAGCTGCCTGTGGGGTTCTTTGCTCCAGTCGCCATTTCGAGGGTCCTTCCTTTTCCTTTTTCCTAGCAGCGTGACGGGGGAGCAATACAAGCAGGGCACTTGCATTAGCCTATTTTAATGTGCATTAAAGTGTCACTGAAAAATTGTGCCATTTAGTTAGTGCACATTAAAATAGGCTAATGCTCATTAAGCATCACTTCAAAACCGTGCTTTTTACTTAATGTGCATTAAGACAGGCTAATGCACATTATCTTAGTACCTCACAATGGAGGTGCTAGATTTAATGTGCATTAACTAAAATGCATTAATGCACGTGTAGACACACCCTTCAACTGCAAACAGCTTTTGGAAGAGGAATGTCTCAAAGCTGATTAGATCCTGTAGGAAAATGCATATTAGCCTATCTTAATACACATTAACTAAAGAGCAGGGTTTTTAAGTGAAGTTTAATGTGCATTCACTAAATAGCAAGTTTTTCAGTGACACTTTAATGTGCATTGAACCGCACATGTAGACATACCCTGTATGCGCCTGCTGTCCTCTGGAAGACTGCTCCAGCACCGCTCCCCTTGACAGGGAACATGTTGTCCCCATTGCTGACATGCTTCATCACAGATGGCGTGATGGGCATCATCCTGGAGGAGTGCAGCTGTCACAGCAATTCACAGCCCAAAATTCGCTCTTTAATGTTGCATGGGCTTGATCCATTAATTGCTTTGAAGATTAGGACCGAAGCCTCACCCTGGCACAGGCGAGAGAGAGAAGCACAGGCCTGAAGTGCCCATGGCAGCCGAGGCCGAGACCAGCCCGCGCAGTGCCAGCTGGAGCCCGCGTGTTGTTTTCACATTCAGCCCCTGATCCAGGGATTTGCAGTCTGGAGGTGACAGGCGTGTGGACCTCCAAGCCTTGCTCTGAGGTCCCGTGCATGACAGCAAGTGAAGATCAGACGACTGTCCTCCACCTGCTCTCTGTGGGGAGGGCAGGGTAGAAGCACATTGCCCGAGCTCACTGGTTCCTGCTACGGCCTTGCTCAGGCACGACAGCCACTGCCTCAGCCCAGAACCTCTCGGGGCTGGCTGCTTGCAGCCTTCCTCTGTGGGGAGCGAGGAAGGATGGTCACGTAGGGAAGGCACCAGGCCAGGAGGGAGAAGACATGGGCTCACTCCCAACATCACCTGCAGTGGGTCATTTTGTCTATCCTATGCCTCAGTTTCCCTGCCTGTGAAATGGGGGTAATATTTCCCTATTTCTAAGGGGCAACATCTTAAAAGCTCCTACAGCAGGAAGGCCAGAAAAGTCCCTGCCAAAGTGAGACAGAGAAGGACACCCAGATCCTCATGCCCTGCCACAGTCAGTTTGGGGGCATGCATGCACACACGTGTGCGCACACACACATATACATACACCTACTTTCCTATAGCAGTAAGCCTTCTGCACAGTATCAGCCACTGAAATCACAGTTTCTGTACTTGGTTTCACTTCTCTGGAGAGGGCGTCTAGGGAAGCCCTTCCTGGCTCCAGTCTGAGAAGAGCCATTCTCCTTCCCATCCTGGACTCATTTTGCAAAAGTCCCCGTGTTGTCCCCGTACCTCCTTTTCCCTTCTCTTCTCCAAAGTGGACCAAGACACTCAGCCCACCTTCAGCAGCCTGGATGCAGCAGCTGCCAGAGCTGAGGGCATGACTTCTTTTCCTTCTGCGCCAGGGAAAGCTGTGGCCCTCCCTCTCCGCTCTTCCAGCCGCAAGAGTCCATGCAGCTGATTACATGGGCAATTTGACTCGCCTTGCAAAAGCGTGTCACAGCAAGCACAATTCACTCTCCAACATTTTCAGCCGAGTTCCCCACTCAGCTGTGCTGATGCACTGCATTCGGCTTGGCAACCCAAAAAGTGCTTTTGCTGCAAAGTTCCTGGAAACGGCCCCAGCCGAAATGGCCACTGCAGAACCAGCAATGAGGGAAAGCTTTCAGGCTGCAGAAATCTCACCCCTTCTTGGTTAACTTTGGCAGGCCAACTTCTAGGACCCACCTCCGTTCTACCCAGCATAGCTCTGTCAACACTTCCTTGGGCAGGGCAGTGAGCTTTCTTACAGCCAGTGATAATAGACCTGGATCTTGTCACCTCTTACATCAGCTCCAGAAAGGCATGGGGCAGGACACTTTAACCTCCCTGGACAGTCCAGCACTGACCTCAGGGTGGCTGTGCATAGGCAGCAAAGCTTTAAAGACTGACTTGAATGGGAAAGTGCAGAACAAGAGATCGTCCACAGGCCGGACTGTGGTAAATATGGTCTAAACCAAAACTAGGGATTCTGCCCCATTAGTGACGCTTGTGTTCCTATGGCTTTATTGCTTGCTTTTCCCGGCACTGCCCCCCTGCCAGCCTTTTGTATTCAAATCACTCACTGTTTGATACGCTGCTTTATCCTTTCACAGCATCTGATGAAGTGAGCTTGAGCTCATGAAAGCTTGTGCTTATATACCCCTCTGATTTAGTCAGTCTATAAGGTGCAAATCTACCCTACTTGCTGTTTGCCACCGGTCCTTAGCCTCTCTAGAAATAGTCCTCTCTCTGTCCTCGCACACAATGTGGCTGCTGGCCATGTGAAGAGTCTCCTTCTTTGCATCACCTTCAATAGAGACGAGCCAACCCTGCCTCTCCCTCTCTCTCTCCATCTCATGTCAAATCTCAGCTGAAAATGCTGTCTATATTTTGTCCCTTGTTGTACCTCCCGGCTACTCTCCTCCTTTGGAATTAATTATTTAATCCACTAACTGTATTATTTAGCTCTGCGAAGCATCCTGGAATGGAGTTTACATGAAATATGCTACCCGAACTCAAACTGTAATGTATTATACCCTCCAGAGCCCAACAGGACCACTTCAATCAGCAGCTGGAAAGAGGGAAGTCTCTCGGGATGAGAAATAAACTCTGAACCAGGTATCTGTGCAAGGCACCGAGGAAGGAGGTCATGATCTCAATGCCTCCATGCTGCCTGTGTCAGAACCAGCGAGTCGGGTCCTGTATTCATATTTAACAACATTTCATAGAAGGAACAAGCTACAGACCCAGACAGGATGCATCGCATCTCTCCTTAACATGCACTTTGGATGCATACATTGAGCGATACAATATTAATGAAGGCACCAGCTATTGGTTTCCCTTCCCAGCTCTTCTTCAAGTGGCAGTCAGCCACAAGCAGCTTGTTATAAATAGGCATGTGTCATTTAGAAGGTCATGCCATGAACCTTGGAAACTAGCAGAAACTTAACGAGAGACTGTAAAATGCAAATTCAATCAGAGCTTAACTTCCCCCCCGCCCCACGTGTGCATATGCACGTGTGTGCACCCACACACACACATGCTCAGAGCTGATCTCAAGAGGGCAGTGGAGGATCCTTGTGGGAGAAGTGAAGGGAAACCACCTATCTCTGGAGAGAGAAGGATAAGACCCCAGCTACCCCTCAAGAAAAGAAGCTGTTTTTTAACGTGTAACTTAAAATCCTGTTGCTCTACAGCTGCTCTGGAAGATCCCCGTGCCAGCCCCTTGGTCGTAAGAGTCTGTCAATTGGACAGTACCAGCCATCAATGGAGGCACCCAAAGGAGCCATCTCATGCCTCTAAAAGCAGTTTTGCTACCCAGGGGGTGTGTCTACATGAGATGCTTCACTGCAGAGTAAACTAATCTACTGCTTATTAAAGCATCACTAGGTAATGGTGTGCAGGAGCTACTATGCAGTAGATAGGTCTACTGTATGGTTTACTGCTACCTGTAAATATGGGACCAGCAGCTGGCACAGCTCTCCTGGTCCTGTGCACATGGGGACCAGCCCTGTGCTCCCTGCCAGCCTGGAGCTCCCTCTGGCTGCTTAAGTGGGGCAGAGCAGGGTGGGAGCAAATCTACTTTCAAGAGGGAACATGTGTAGATATGTTCCCCAGCAGGCTTACTGTGGAGTATTTTTACTACGAAGTATGCCTACTTCAGATTAATAGCCTGTGTAGACGCACCCAGGGAGAGAGAACCTCTGGGGGCAGTCAGTACTCTCCTGTGCTGCTAGCAGCTAAAGCTGGGCTTTTAAGGGAGCAAATATGAAGTTAAAAAAAAAATCCACCTCCTTTATCCTAAATCAAAACCTTCATGGACTTGAAGAAACCAAGGCTTTTTTTTAATTATTATTATTATTTCGAAGTAGCCTGTTCAGCAGCAGAGCACACAAATACTCATAGCTACGCAAATAGCAACTCTTTATTTGCTTTGTTTGCTCAGCTAATATTGACTTTCCAGCCTAACACTGCTGCTATTGAGTTTGGCTATTCACAATAATGTTTGACTAGCATTAGAACAGCACAGCGATAACAGCATGCGCAAGAGGAAAAGCAATCCATCACCCCTTCGTGGGATAGTGCCATTATGACAAGGGGAAAAAAAACCGTCTGCTTATTCAGTCAAGTACAACTGTTGAATATAATGCTCCCAGTGACACTCCGGGCTAGTTCAAACAATCCAAGGTTATAGTGTTATTGTGTACTCATGCAAAGCAAACACTAGGAGATGGAGCAACAGAAAGGTTACATTTCTGCTTGTCATCTCTGGGTGGGGTTTAGAAACTGTTTTGTTTCTGGCAGCATTGAGTGAACACTATCCTCATAAAATCCAAAGTCAACCACATAAGCACCATCCCAATGCCTCACCCTACCCAGAAAGAGAAGGAGAATCGTATCAGTGCTACAGCATGTAAACCACGAGGAGTGACAAAAAGTTGGAAAGGTTGGCTGGAAAAACTGGAAGGCAAACCTTCAGAGTTTAGAGACAAAAGGGATCAGCACTGTTTTAAAGTACGCTAGGCTTTCTTTTCTTAGCCACAAAGTCACAGTCTAGGAAGAGTCACTCATCACAGAGCTTTGGGTCAAATGGAAAAGGACAGGGGAAGCCCTTTGCAAAGCACAAGTAGTCAGGAGTGGATTGTCCACCGATTTCAATTCACACTGGGATTTTCATATGGCTTCCTGTTCTAAAGAGACATAGGGTACCTCTACATGTGCAAATAAGCTTGACTAAATTTAATGCGCATTAAGCGATTTTTGGTAGGGGTCTACAGTCTAAAGTTAGTCCCAAGTCCCGCCAGTCCTGCCATGGGTCCCTGTGGCCACTGGGGGGAGCTCCAGCCTCCGGCCACATGGCTGCCCGCTCTTGGGGCTAACTTTAGTCCCCAGTTGAAGCCAGGAGAGGTGGCCAGCCAGGAGCTCGGGGTCTGGGCTCAGGCTGGCCCCCTAGTGGCTGAACAGACTCAACATTAAAGTTAGTCTTGGGCTGCATCTACACGTGCGTTAATGCGCTTTAATTAATCAAGCTTAAATTTTGCAGTTATCAAATTTAGGCACGGTTAGCCTAAGTTAATGTGCATTAAGGGTGTGCATGTGTAGACATGTGCCCATAAGGCACACTAACTTAGGCTAACGTGCATTAACACCTCTCATGTACGTGCGCCCATGGTTAGCCATGCTAGTCTAAAGACACAAACACAAATAGATCCAAAGATTCAGTAAATCAAATCAGTGCTCCGCCAGCTAAAAAACAAGGCTGCAGCAGTGTCTTTGTAAGGAAAACATATTGACTTACAATACTCTCTCTTAAATAAGTGTACTTAATATACTTTTCATTTCCAGACTGACTTGACAGACACATTTTAGCTTCCTTTCAGATTCCAGAACCAGCCTGATGGCCTTGTTGTTTACCTCCAAGAAGCTTATACAAACTATACATATGTACATAGCAGCCTTAGACAAATGAAAAGAACAGTCACTTCTTATCATGTGTCTAAATTAATCTGCTTTCTTCCTGTTAAAACAAAAATACATAACTAGGAACAAAGATACAAGTCCACAAGTTTATTTGAGCCCTTCAGGTCAGTAGAATTGCAAAACATTGTATAAAGCCAAGCAAAAATTCAAAAAGTCCATCCTGCAGAGGAAGTCCAGCACTGCAACATGTTGTAATATTCACTTATAGGACTGGAATTCAGGAGTCAGGTACCCCACTATTCCCCCCCAGTGAGCCAGGCACCATTACCAGACTACATTTCCCATGGTACACCTAGAGTTATGCAACTCCCATGATGCACTGCACAATTTGGGCAGAGAAAATCTGCATAGCCCAGCGGGAGATGAAGTTACCCGTGACGCTCAGGCCACGGGAGAGGTCAGGGACTTGAACGTCACCTCCTATCAGGCAAGGAAACGTAGTTTATTGCTCCACTGAAGTGACTGGGAATGAAAAGTTCCAGGTCGGATCCATAAAATGAAAGATTCTAATTCTGGCTTGACCTGAAACGAAATCCTTCAGTTAAGTTTTCCTGAACAAATCGCTTTGATTTTAACAGAAACAGTGCTTAACTGTTGAAAAAAATCATTCTGATGGGAAGCTCCAGACTGGCTGTAATGCTAAGGGATGGCAGAAAGATAAAAAGCAAGGTAACATAGGCCAAGCATGAGTAGGCGTCTTCTTTTCTGTTAAGCACAGATGTTAGTTGCATCAGTTGACGATAAACTCTCCTTCCATTCGACCCCCGTTCTAGAGGGAGCAATGCCATGTTAACCTGGGGTATTCGATCCCTCACGGGCATAGCTCGCTCACTAAATGGGAAGAAGTGTCATCCCCTTTTTCTGCTACAGTATTGCCCATCTATTCATTCAGGGGGTTGTATTATCCCCCCCATCTCCATCCGACATGTGTGTGCTGCTCCGCTCATGACGCTTGCCATCTCTTTGTTTCATTGCAACTCTCATAATATTTGAAGTTTTTCTTAAAGTACCAGATACTCGAGTCACGTGCTTATGTAAAAATCTATGTTCTTGTGGTTTCAAAAAAGTAAGCACCTATTCCTCTCAGTTGTGCAGAAAAGTTTGAAAATATGAACTCCAAGGGCTTGGACAAAGGAGGCAAAGGAAATGAAGACCAAATTTATTTATTTTTAAAAGTCTGATTTTGAAGGCCATCTCATGGGCTTGAGGGGAAAGAGCCGAGTGAGGTCGGAAGTGTCAATGCTGAACGTAGCTTGAGTTTCTCTCTCACGCAACACATCGCTTTCTTTTTTTTCCCCATCAGGCATTGTAGAGTCTAAACCCAGTGGCAGCTGACTTCATGGTTTGGTGTTTTAGGCAGCAGAAAAACTGAACATCCACTTTGCACTTTCAGAGCTGGCATTAGTATGCTACTTGCCCCTGCCATCTTCCAGCAGCAAAATGAAAGGGATGTATTATCCATAGTTAGAAACCCAATCTTTCACTCTGATTTGAAAGGCATTTCCAGACATTAACCAGAGCACTAACTCAAGAGCAGGTATCGCCATTTCTTGCTGTTTCTGCGAACACAAATGCCATGCGCATGCCTTCTTATCGGAAGGGATCCAATGGTTTTGAGAAAACAAATCCCCCGTGCTGAGAGGCTTCCCCCTGTCCTGCGGCACACGGCCGGAGAGAGCTCAAATACACTTCCGCAGACAAATGAGATGGGGAACAGCATGACAGCAGCATCACAACAACGACTGCAAGGCCCCGTTTCAGTGCACGAGAGGTAGGAGAAGTGGCCAGCCGGAGAGGCACTGAAGGGTCCCCATTGCTTAGAGAAACTCCTTGGCCCCTTGAACCTTTAAAACACTCTCTAACATCTCCAGTGCCTTTTCTGCCACCTGCTCTCATGAAAGAAACACCTTGAAATTGTTCTTGAGAGAGGAAAATACCGTGACTTTTTGTTTTTGGAAATGTTGCTTGGCTTTCTTCTGGCTTCCCCATAGTCCTGAGCTGCCAGCTGGGTACGGTAGGAACGTGAAGGACTGCGATCCTTTTGGAAGGGGTGCAACACTCCTCATCGGCAGTACCAAGCAGTCAAGGATGATCGTCTCTCATGATTGCTTTGTCTGTGGGTCCGAACATGGCTGACGAGGCCTATCTGGAATCAACAGGCTTTGTCACGGGTCAGACACGTTTCCACGCTGGGTGGGTGGCTGGAGGCCCTTGGTTCAGTCCACGACTGTTTCTGCCACTCCTGCTCTTCCATCTCCTGTTGCCATCATGAGGTTTCAGAGTACCAAAATCCTTGCAGCAGACTCTTCCTCCGTTTGGGGCGGTCCTGGGCGATCATCTCCCACGAGCTGATGTCGATGCTGCATTTTTTCCAAGTTGGCCTTGAGGACGTCCTTGAAGCACTTTCTCTGCCCTCCCCTTGAGCATACGCCTGGGCTGAATTGGGTGAATAAATCCTGCTTCAGGAGACTGGAGTCAGACAACCGGATGATGTGGCCAGCCCAGCAAAGTTGATGCTGGATAATCATCGCCTCGATGCTCGTGGTGTTTGCTTGCGAGAGGACACAGATATTGGTGCATCCGTCTTCCCACTGGACTTGAAGGATCTTCCACCAGCAGCATTCATGGTACTTCCCCAATGACTTGAGGTGTCTCCTGCATGTTGTCCACGTCTCCGCTATGTTCACTGAGGTGGGGATCACAACTGCTTGGTGAACCACGAGCTCGGTTTTGGATCTGACGTGGTAAGCTTCAAAAGTCATTTTCTTAGACATCTAAAGGCTGTGCTGGCACATTTGAGGTGATGTTGGGTTTCTTCAGCGCTGTCAGCTTTCTGCGAGAGATGGCCTCCAAGGTGCGGGGAATACTCAACGCTCTCCAGTGTCTCGCCTTGAATCTGAATGACGAGCTGGGGATTGCTCGTTAAGAGCTTGTTGATGGAGCAATCCCATACAGCACTAGCAAGGTTTCTGACCCTAGAAACTATGAAACTATGAAGGTGGAGGAGGGTGAGGAAAGAACAAACTATGCCTGCCACGGCCTTGGGAGCTGCAAGTTTTCTCCAGGTATGTTTTTCAGGGGCATGAGGACATCCCCTGGCGTGGGATAATGTCACAGGGTCACTAAGAAAGATGTCTGGGTGGTTATAAAACAGGACAGGGACTTGGGAAAGCAAGGTTTAGGTCTGGGCTTTGATGTGGCTTTCCTGGGTGACTCTGAACAAATGACTTGGTTTCCATGGACCTCTCTTCCCTACCCATAAAAAAGGGATACGAGTAGGCACAGCACTGTCTTGCGCTCCCTTAGGCCTGGATTATCCCAGCAAATCAAGTAGGGCAATAAGGACAAGTTCCAGCCATGGCCCCCAAAGTCCTCCATGTAATATGTATGAGGACAGAAAGGAGGTGGCACTGGAGAAACTGGGAGACTTCTCACTCCCTCTGACTGTAAAGCCACGCTGAGGCCTATAAACTGGCAACAACCACAGACTTTTTACGCTCTAATAGATACAGATTACATCCCATTCAACTACAGGTGTCTCCCCTCTAAGCTAAGCCCTTCTCACAGACTGAGCAAACACCTTTGCAGTGACAGCTGTCGCTATGTTGGTTATATCCCCGCTCCTGCTATTATCACCTGCAGACTGCAGGGTTTTTTGTTATTTTTTTTTCTGGGGAAAAGCCTCTTATCTCCCTTCTTCTATGTATGTGAACAACAACAACAACAAAAAAGCAAGGAAGAAGGAGAAAAAAAAAAGAAAGAAAAGAGGAAGCACTTGAGAACCAACCACATCTATAAATATAAAAGAGGCAAACATGTTTCATATTGCAAATGACTGCAAAATAACGAGACGAAGAGCGAGCTCTCATTAGTCAACTGCTATGCTGGGAAGGGAAGCGAGGCATAAATTATCTGTTTGCTTTGGCTGAATCATCACCACCAAACACACAAGCACCTGTGTTCACAGCTTCACACACACCGAGTGAAGTTCAGCCCCTCGCACAAGCACTCAAACCGAGGCAGAGGAGTTGCACAGGTTTCGGGCTGGCGAACTGCCCAGGCATGGCCTTCACCCAGAAGGCAAGAGGGCTCGCCTTCCTCCAAAGACACGCCGTTTGCACACACATGCACCGTGACATGGAGTGGGGAGAGAGGACAGGCTGAGGTTGCTCTTCCATTGGGTTTGCAAAGTTGTCTAAATTAGGAAAGGGAAGCGTTTCGGTGGGGTCCTTGCCAGAGGCTGCACTGCTCTAGATATGAATATTTCCACCCTGGAAGCCTATGATTGCACTTCTCATGACCTTTCTTTTCTGCATGTTCATTTGTTGGACCGAGGTATCAGATTATAACAAATCCCAGCCCCCTTGCAATGCACGCCCGCTCACCCACACCCTTCCCAGAGGAGACGAGATTGCCAAGCTTACACCTCTACCCCCTCCCAGGTTTAATTTTGGACATCCATGTTTTTGACCGGAGCACACGTACCCAGCATGGTGTCATAACCTCCCGAGTTTCCTGAGGCCCCAAGGCCCAGCTTGTTCAACCCTGGCATCAAGCGAGAATCTGAACTCTGGGACGGTTTGCTAAAGCACAGCTCCAGTCTTTAGGGTCGCTCACGCAAGGGTTTTAAAGTCAGGTTACCTTCTCCTGCACTGATTTGTACAGTCAACTTCCTGCGCCATGTGAAAGGAAAGTGGAGAGAGGGGCTCTGTACAGATAATCAAGGATGTCTGAATGATGATACTTCGGCAACAGACCGAGATGCATCTCACCAGTGAGCGGAGACACTGTTTGGCTGCCCTCTGATGAGCAGGATGCACGATTTTGGACACCTGAGCATCCACTCCCATGGAAACATGTCTATGCAGTTTTATTAGTGAAGAAGCCACGTGCAAAAGCCACAGACAGAGCAGACGCTGGTGGAGAGGTGCAAAACCCCGTTGCAGTGAGGGTGTGCACGAGACCCGGCTAGCACTGCATTTGTTAGACCATTGGTATTTCAACTGGAGGAGAGGTAATGATTTCCCCTTGCACACCAAGGAGACCCTAGCAGAGATTTGCTCTTCTTAGCAGGATACATACCCATAGGGGACCTGGCTCCCCGATGGTCCAGAGGGCCATTCTGGATAGTGGGGCTGCTTAGACCCCCAAATCGTTTGACCCCAGTACTCTTTCCTGCCATGGCAGGGGGTCGGACTAGATGACCTGCTCAGGTCCCTTCCGACCCTAGAAACTATGAAACTATCTTTGGGGTCCTGACTCCAGGGGAACCCAGCTTGGAAGCAGACTAGTGAAGAACCAGGCAGGTTCCAGTAAAACCAAATATTTGAGTAACCAATAATACCTCGTTTCAAAAAGGTCCTGCTAAGGCTTCAACATCATCCCCACCATTGTCCGTTCTGCACAAACCAGGCATGGTTTTAGGAGCAAGGGTCTCAAGCTGCAGCAAAGGAAGTTTAGGAAAAAAATTCTCATTAGGAGGGTAGTAAAATACTGGGCCAGTTTCTCCAGAGAGGTGTTAGCCTCCCCATCCTTGGAGGTTTCTAAGACCCAGCTCGACAAAGCCGTGGCTGGGATGATGTAGTTGGGGCTGGTCCTGCTTGGAGCAGGGGTTGGACTAGATGTGGCCTCCTGAGCTCCCTTCCACCCTCATTTTCTGAGTCTGTGAGTATCCAGGAGTTTAAAACATTACTGACACTAGTAGAGCCCTCTGCCCACTAGGATTAGTTTCCGTGGTACTGTGGGTCCACGTCTGGCCTTTGAGATGATGCCTGGCGAAGCTGAGGTGGGTAAGCACAGGCTGGGAAGACAGGGCCAAAGTCTGGATTAGAATTTCTGAGCTTTTCAAGAAAATGACACACAGACTAAAGAACTAGACTTTAATAGTTCTGCCTAGGCCCCAGGCCTGCCAAATGACAAATAGCCCCTTATTACTATTATACATGCATGTCTGCAGAGCCCCCTCATAGCAGCTCTCAATTATACTTTGTGCTTACATTGCACCTTTCATCTCTGGAGCCCATGCTGCTTTACAAACATTAAATCAATGTTGGAATTTTTGCCAAAGGCAGGAAAGAAAAGGAAATCCCTGTGTTGATGCCTCCGGTCCCTGCCTGTCTCATTCCTGCCACAAAGACGAGGATTGTGTGCATGAAAATACATGAAACGTTTTAATTTGGGGGCTCTCCAGTGTTTTAATAAACTGTGGGATTACAGGGCTCATCTTAGCGCAGCTTGTTTCTGCACGGATCTGACCACAAGCGCCCTTCGCTGTCCTGCCTGGTCAGCCAAGATAGGCTACAGCCCATCGAGGCCCCCAAAAGTCCATCCCGTGTCTTGCAACCCTTGGATCGCTATTAAAGTCCTTGGTAAGGAAACCAAAATGAAACCACGGGCCGTTCCGGCGAGACGCATGCGCACCTCCGCAGACAACCCCGGCAGAGTTGGTGAGCCCGTGGAAAAGGCTGCCCGCTTCTCATCTCCACATTGACGGCACGTAGCCCAGGCCACGCTTCCCCGTGGGCAAAGACCAGCTCTTCATCTCTTAAGCTTTCACTCCAGCTCCTTCCACAAGCACGACTTCACAAATGGGTTTTTAAGCTGTATTAAATATTGGCTAATACCAGCAAAGGGGAGCCGAGAGCCACGCGGAGCGCAAATAGGGAAGAGTCGTGCTGGCCAAGGCTTCTCCGAGGGGTGCTCTCACGTTGCTAGCAGATGGCTTGCTCTGGACTTTCCTCTTCAGCTCAGAGCAGCATCCAAGCCACTGTACCTGGCCCAGGAATGGGAACAGGGTTGGGACGCAGGATCAGAGGCGCAGGATTGGGAGCAGCTCAGTCCATCGAGGGCACCGCCCCCCCCCCCCCCCCGGGGGTGGCTGACTCAGAGCTCATCGTGAAAGTCACCGGTAGCACGATAACAGACTGAGAGCTGCCTAGTACAGCCAGTGCTGAGGGCCTGAGGTTCTTAAAAATGAATCTGGAAAACTTCCCAGATGCTACATCTGCCCATCTAATTTATACCTTGGAGGCCGAGCAGGAATGAAGGGGAGAGGAATTAGCGTGCTGCTCTCTCCTCTCTCTATCGCTGCAGCCAACATGGGTGCAAAATGCAATTTACCCCCACCCCAAAAAAGAGCTGCTGGCTAAATGCACGCAGCTGCAGATGTACTGCACTGCCTGGGCATGGGTGCCATACCCAGGGGGTTAAGGGGCAGCCCAGCTGAGCCCCCTCCAGGGTTGATAAACAGCTCTGCTTCTTCACTACCAATGAAGCACTGAAATGGGGAAGGTGTGGGCTCTCCATCCCTGGGGGTGTTCAGGAAGAGGTTGGACAGCCCCTGCTTGGGGATGATCTAGGTGCAGTAATGCCCATGGGTATTTCCAAGGCTTCTGACCTTTGCCACATGGGGCTGGAAGGGATTTTCCCCCCACTCCTGCTGCTTCATCTTCTGGGGGGCAAAGGGGCAGCACCCAGAGGCATTGAGTGTTGGCTGCAGCCAAGGCTGGGGATTTTGCTGGGGGTGTACCAGTGCTCCTGCTGGGGCTTAAACATGCCTGGCAAGAGGGTCTTGTCCCCCTTCTTGGCGTCAGAACGATGCCGTATTTGGGGTCAGGGTGGAATTTCACCCTATGGTCCAAATGGTGCAGACTGTGAGGGATGTTACCTTCCTCTGTAGCAGGGGGTCCTTGGATGTCTCCAGTGTATTTTAACGACTGGTGCAAACTTCCAATGATCTGTAAGGTCCCTTCCAGCCCCTAAAAACTATGAAACAGCAGGACGTCGGCCGGTGTGGTTCACCTGCTTCACCTGGGGCAGGGGCAGGTGTGTCGTCTTATGGTGGTGTGGGGGCACTTTCAAACACAAAGGGCACTGCTCCGAGTGACCCATCCCCAAGCCTCCCATGCTGGTAACAAATCAAAGCAATTTGCAAGCGGGTGTCGGAGAGGGGGTGTCAGCAGGACCCTGGGAACTGGGGCACTGCAGGGCCCACCTTTGCCCACGAGAAAGCTACTCCACATGCCTGGGCATCTCACTTCCATAAGCACTGCTGCTGTGAGGAAAAGCCAAGACCAGAAGACGGGGGCCTGCCTCCTTCCGTGCCTTTTCCAAAGCTGTTAGGGGCTCCCAGAGCCTTGCGTGGCGGTCATCTTCTTTTGCGTAAATCTAAATACACAACCAAGCCAACCAGCTGGCTGCGGGATTTCAACCAGGCAACGAGATGTGAATAGCAAATCTTCCTGTTGGCATCTTCCACTCGCTCCCATGCGGTTTCTGGTGACACTGAGCTCTAGATGCGAATCCTGTGGCTCGCTGTTCCCTTCCCTCTTTTTTATTTGTCCTCGTGGCCTCAAGACCTGAAACATGCCACGTGGTCCCCGAGACTTTGCTGATCTGGACTAGGCTTCCCAAGGAGGTGGTGTGGTCCCAACTTTGGACATCTTCAAGAGGAGACTGGACAGACACCTTGGCGGGATTATTTGATATCTGCAGTATTCCCGCCCAGAGCAGGGGGGTTGGACTTGACGATCTTTCAAGGTCCCTTCCAGCCCTGCATGTCTACGATTTGCTTGGCATACAGGCTTGTTTTCTACACGTTTAGATAATACAACATTTGGGAACTTCCATTTTCTGCATCTTCCTGCATGAAAGGTATGGCAAAGAAAATAAAATCCATGCATACACTTTTAGCCCAAACTCCATCCTGCACCCAGGTCCCCAGCCTAGGGCGACATTACCTCCTGTACAGACCCACATGAGCAGCCGAGGTTACTCTCATACCCGGTCTTCTTGGGGTATTGCAAAAGCCATTTCTCCAGGTGAAGGCCGAATGCAGGCAGTGCTCAAAGGAGGGTTTTATAGATTTCAAAGATGTTAGGGCTGGAGGAGACCTCAGAAGATCTTCGAGTCCAGCCCGCTGCCCCAGGGGCAGGACTCAAAGTCAGCAGGGGTCATAGGACCCCATCCAAATGCCTCTTGAAGGCGTTCAAAATAGGTGCTTGAACCACCTTTGGCGGCCGTCTATTCCAGACCTGGTGGCTCACTGCCCTGACACCAAAGGGCTCATCTGGGCCCCAGCAGTGGTGGGGCCTGGCAAGGACAGGGTCAAGCATGCCCTGCCCAGACCTGGAAGTTCATCAGTGAGTTTGCTCCCTTATCCCCAGGGCTGCTCCCAGGCTCAGTGGAGGCCAAAGGCTTGACCAGGGTGCAGAGGCTTCAGTGGCAAGCCCATAGGTTTGTAGCATCCCTGCAGGCATGGGCAGGGAGAAGCCTTGAAGGGCTGCTGAAGATCATCCTTGCAGGGGCCTCTGCTGTAGGCTTGGTCTGCATGTAAAGCAACCTCTCCTCTGCAGGAGGGTTCAGTTACTGATCTCCAGAGCACAAGGTGCAAGCATTGGTGCTTTAGGGAGGAGTGCAGGGAGGCAGACACAAGGGCTGCGTGAGCCCTGCGTGCTACCAGGGATCCAACTTTTAACCTGGCACAAAGGAATAGCCATGATAGGCCAGGCCTGCTGCCCAGCTAGTGCAAACCTGGCCTCTGAGAGCAGCCAGCTGGGGCTGCGTGGGAGAAGAGTGGAAGATCCTGCAGCGGGCAGGCGGGGGACAAGCCCCTTCATGCCGGCTGCGCTGGCTTCGACCCGCGGGTCTCAGTCCCTCCAGTCGTGTATCCAGCTTCTCCGGGGACAGACGTACAAAGCAGTCCGGGGACAAATAACAGTAAATCCAAGTGAAGGCATTTACTGTAAAGCAGCTCGTTCCCATCAATATTCCTAGAGGAGCTCCTGGGCGCACACCGTTGTACACCTGGCTGTCTGTGTCCTGCTAGAGACCTTTGCCCTGACCTTCCCGCTGCAGACACTTTAGAGAAGACCCGTGCAAGGACCATCCGCCCTTTAGTTTAGGGCCAGACCTGTCCGCTCCCTCCGCACTGCACGGTGCTTTATCCTTTAGTCCCCAAGGCATCTGCTTTCTAAAAATGCCTCTTCTTCAACAGAGGATCGCAGAGCCTGGCCCTTGCTCCCCCTTTCCTATCTGCTGGACTGAAAAGACAGAGCGAAAAAAACTAAAATGGGAAAAAAGATATATTATTTCTTTGGAAAGTGCTTAGTGGGGGGGGAACGACTTCGTTCTCGAACTGCAGCCATCGGTGTCCAAAAACAGACCGAGCGTCAGCCAGATGGCAGGCAGCTAATGCTGGCAAGCGTGCATCCGGCCCGGGTTTTGTTTTGTTTTTTTTTAATTCCTCTCCTATGGCACTTTCACAAGACGAACAGGCTTTCCTTAAGGCCTCTGACAGCGTCATCAGCAAAGCATCCTTGAATTATTGCACCGGGGGGACAAGAGCGGGCAACCCACGAGCCAGGAGACCAGTCAGCACTCTCTCCCTATAGGAAACGGTGCCAGGTTGTTGTCAATGGGACGGCATTGTTTGGCCCATAAAAAGAACAAGCCTGATCAGTAGCAGCTGTTGCTGAGGACAAGGCTTGCAAGAGAGCCGAGGAACGCCTGTCATCACCTGAGGCAGGTTTTGCCTCCAGACGTCTCTGGTGTTTGCCTGCAGCGGGCAGGGGCAGCCGCGCTGCGTTTTCCCTCGGCCTGCCCCGGAGGGAGGATGCTCGAAACGCCGCTGGCAGAGGGAGGGCTGATTCTCACACGCGGCACTTCTCCTTGAATCACTTTAAAGCTTCAGAGACATCTTGTTCTCCAGCCTAATCACAGTGCCGTCAGCTCGCTCTTCCCATCCGTTCGCGATGCTATTGAGGGAATACGTGGCCGGCTCATCGGAGGGCAGGGAGCCGCACCGCGGCGTCAGCGCGGGGGCCGGAGGGTGCGTTTCTGAAGGGTTCGAGCAGGCTGATTAGACTTCCCTGTAGGGTCCTTGGTACCAGCCTGATTTTCCAGTGGTCCAAGCGTTCATCCTTCCCCATCTTGTTCGGCGAGAAGCAAAGGTACTTGGCATGCCTGAGACAAATCAGGGCATCGGCTATTCCTACAATCCACTGTGTCAGAGTGCAACATGGCTACGCAAGATAATCACATGGTTTGTCAATGCAGCAACCCGACCAGATGCTCCGAGACCCGGATCCCTTGCCTGCAGCCAAGCCCTGCGGGTGTTAGCATCAGAGATGAGTATTCATCTGAGAACAGCAGAGGTCTTCGGGTCCAATCGCCAGTAGGGGACACCAGACCTTTCCTGCCTCAGGCGCTGGGTTGGATGAGATGACCTCTCGAAGTCCCTTCCTGGCATGGCTTTCTGCTGATGGCACCTGACTGATGCAATGTACTTCTCTCAAAGGCCCTTTTTCCTGACTGAAGCTCCTTTCTCAGCTGCCCCTCAGCCTAACGTTACCAAGAGCATGGTGCAACCGCTGCGGATTCATCGAGCACATTAGCTGTCACTAGGAAATGCTAACGACCGTGTTAATGGTTTTCTAGAATGGCTCCCGGCTGATGCAAACTACGCTACCTCTTCCTACCAGCCTCCAGACTATCTGTCCACGTAAAAAACTTTGCCAGACTAAGGGAAAAACTTTGCCGGACTGGCAAAAACTTTGCCAGGCTAAGGCAATGTTTCCTGGTGAGGGCATTTACCGACAAGTCTCGAGGTCTTCAGGCTGAAGAGCAAGTTTTGCATTCGTATCACTGACACAATCGCTGCTTCACCAATTGCGGTAGCTGAAGACAAACCTGGGCCTCACCTGTCCTCTCTGCCTTGTCTCGCTCTGTCGCATCAACTCACCTGGGAGCCTCATTAACTAATGGCGAAGAAGAGACATAACAATAACGCTACCGCATTTCCGACCTTCCGGCTTTCTTCACTTCCCAGACAGAATAAACCATGTTATATGAGAGTCTGCAACTGTGCTTTACACTAACACAGGACCACAGGGATTCCTTATTGTCCTGCTGCTTCATATCTACACGGCGCAGATCCTCAGACACTCATTCAGCAAATAGCATCCATCGATAGAGGCGATGCTGATCCTTCCGGGACCTGATTACTGGTAATGGGCCCATAAAGTCAAAATCTAAAGTATTAAGTGTCCGCTTCTGTGCCAAAGCTCAAAGGCAAAAGCAGGGGAAGCATAAGCAGGACTGCTAATCTGTGAGAACAATAAAGCTGGAGCCTAGCAACCAATTGGAAAAATTAAAAAATAAATCAATACATAAATACAGTAATTGAAAAGTTTGGAGGTAATCATCTCATTTCAAACAGCTCCAAGTGAGACTGGCTTCTCAGTGAATGTAAGTGGTTGGCAGGCATGTGTGTTTGCTCTCCGACTACCTGACTTCTCTGACCCTAGAAAACCCACACCCGCCTCCAGCACGACAAGGGCTCGAGCCCTGCGGTGCTGGCACGCTCCGGCAGGCATGCCCCAGTGTGGACAGCCGCTCTGTACAGCTCCAGAGCCCCAGACAAGCTCCTCAAAGGGGCTTCTGGTATCAAACCAAGTGCTTGGGACTGCTCCACATATCAGACCCCAGTTTCTTTCCTCCCCTGCTGTTATTTAAGTGCCAGACTGCCATCCAGACTCCGGCCGAGTACCACTTGGCCTCCCAGGCACTACCTAACACGCACCACAATGGTGGATCTAGGCTGTGATCCTGAGTTGACCCCCGTGCTCTTGAAAAACCTTTCACAAATCATCAATAAGCAATCAAAAAACCCTCAAACTCCTTTAAGGTATACTCTGTGCAGTGACTGGACTCACTTTTTGGGGCCACAACTGCCTCCCTGTGCAAAGCAAGGCAGGGACCTTGACACCACCCTTCTTTTCCATTCAGGTGGCTAGCCTTGCAAATTCAGATCCCTGCATTTTACTTCCAGGTTCATCTCCTTCAAGGAAGCAAACAGCCCCTCGTCGGACAACGACACTGTGTGCTTTGAATCTGGCGGCATGAAGGAACAAGTCATCCAAGGGGATGCACAGAATTTGCAAACTTCAGGTAGGTTTAAAAGTTTTAAAACTCCCCCCATTCAGGTACAGAATTTGAAAAGTCATTCAGGAGATTGTACATCAGTCCCCAGAAGGTTGCTTGAGCATTATATAGGCCGAAAGAGCATGTCTGTATGCTCGAGAAAGCCTCAAAGAGTCTGATGAAAGCAGTTTCATGCTTATCTCTGTCATCCATAATAACCTAGAGATATCCCACTAGCCAAATCTAGTGTCAAGAAAAATTTAGCTCCAGGCAACACCGTTAGCAAATGCCTTGGCTGGAGGGGGATGAAATCCATTGTGGCAGGTTTTTGAATTAAGCTTTTGCTAATCCATGCACACAGGTCCGGGCTACTGCCAGACTTCCCTAGCCAAACCCACAGGGCAGGCGAAATTTGGGAGCTGTCCTAAGTCGCCTAATGCCCCCTCGCAGTGCTGGTGATTTCATAGATTTCATAGACATGAGGGCTGGAAGGGACCTCGGGAGATCGAGTCCAGCCCCCCGCCCCAAGGGCCGGACCTCAGCGGGGGTCATAGGATCCCAGCAAGATAAGCGTCCAGTTTCCTCTTGAAGGTGTTCAATGTAGGGGCTTGAACCACCTCCGCTGGCAGACTGCTCCAGACCTCGGGGGCTCGGACAGGAAAGAAATTCTTCCTTATGTCCAGCCTGAAACGGTCTTGCAGGAGTTTGTGACCGTTCGACCTCGTCATCCCTTGGGGCGCTCTGGTGAACAGACGTTCCCCCAGATCCTGGTGGTCACCCCAATAAACTTATAGGTGGCCATCAGATCACCCCTGAGCCTGCGCTTTTCCAGGCTAAAGAGTCCCGTGGCTCTCAGCCTGTCATCGTAAGGTCTGTTTTCCTGACCTCTGATCATGCGCGTGGCTCTCCTCTGGACTCTCTCAAGCTTCTCCACATCCTTTTTGAATTGTGGAGCCCAAAACTGGACGCAGGACTCCAGCTGTGGCCTCCCCAAGGCCGAGTACAAGGGGAGAATGACGTCCCGGGATTTGCTCAAGAAGCATCTATGGATGCACGCCAGCGTTTTGGTCGCTTTACTAGCCGCAGCATCGCATTGCAGGCTCATGTTCATCTTGTGGTCAATGATGACCCCAAGTCTCTTTCTTCTGTAGTGCTAGCCAGCGTAGCACTGCCGAGCCTATAAGGGTGCTGCAGGTTTTTCCTCCCAAGGTGGAGAACCTGGCATTTTTCGGTGTTAAACACCATCAGGTTCTCGTCTGCCCATTTGCTGAGCTTGTCCAGGTCAGCCTGGATCACCCGCCTGCCTTCTGGCGTGGATGCTTTGCCCCAAAGTTTGGTGTCATCAGCGAACTTGGCCCGTCCACTCCTGACTCCAATGTCCACATCGTTAATGAAGATGTTGAACAGTATGGGTCCCAGGACAGAGCCTTGAGGGACCCCACTGGTCACAGGGCACCATGATGAGTGACTGCCATCAATCACAACCCTCTGGGTCCGACCACGGAGCCAATTTCCCAGCCAGCGGATCGTAGTGGAGCCAAGGCCACAACTGGGCAGTTTGGCCAAGAGGTGATCGTGGGATACCAGATCAAAAGCTTTTTTGAAGTCAAGATATATGACATCAATCTCTTCTCCCTCGTCCAGGTGATAGGTCACCTGGTCGTAGAAGGAAATGAGATTGGTCAAACAAGACCTACCCGCAACAAACCCGTGCTGGCTATCCCTTAGGATGTTAGCCTGGGCCAGTCCCTCAAGGATGGCCTCCTTAATAAACTTTTCTAAGATCTTCCCCAGGATAGAAGTCACGCTAATGGGCCTGTAGTTAGCCGGATCCACTCTCCTCCCTTTCTTGAAGATCGGCACCACATTGGCCTTCTTCCAGTCTTCAGGCATTACACCAGAGCGCCTACTGAAGTCTCCCCCATTTGGGTATAGGAGTTTCAGTGTGGGAGAGGGGCATGATCCAAGTCTCTGAGTACGAGCCTAGCCATGCGGTTTTGCTCCTGGACTAAACTGAAAACCAGAAGTGGCCATCCAGATGTTTGAGTTCAGCCACCATCTTTCCATGGCAGACATCACAAGATTTTTAGTCCAGGTGGAAAACGTCTTACACCTTAAACCTGAGCCCTACCTGTGTCCTAGATCCAAATGCAAACACCATCTCCTGGGTATGTTTCTAACCAAAACCCAAGCCTTTTCACCAGTGACAACTCCCATCCAATGCCAACAGGGATCACCCACAGGCCTTCAGGAGACAGCTTCAGCTTGATAAAGTCATATCACTCATATGCCCTGCAGAAACCTTGTCGATGCTTTCTGCTTGACATTAATACACAAGCTTTTCCTCCTATCCACATAGCTAAAACTCTTGTCTCCTCACTCATCGCTGTTGATGGTTCGTCTCTTCCCCTGGCCTTAGCAAACGCAATCCTGCCTTGCTCCTATCCATTGCAAAGGCTGCTATAAAGACCGAGCCATCTCACCACCCTTTCTTTGAATCCTCTCTCTGGTCCTTCCTTCTCTGTTGCACCAAACAAGTTTCAAAACCCTTTCAATACCCAACCATTCAGTACCGCAAGGCCGGGTCCTGTCTCTGATCAGCCCCTGATAACATCCATCTTCCACCTGTTCACCCTGTTGGACCTTTCTCCCAGGCTGCCTCGGATTTTGGGGGGAATTCTCCATCAACACCTGCACATCTATCTCATCAGACAGTTTCAAAGCCTTCCATAAAAACTCTCAGCTGTGGTGCTCACAAAATCCTTAACCACAGGTAGGTGACGGACATGCCAAGGTCCCAGCTTGTGACCACATCCTAAATAATATTATATCCTTGCTTCCTATGTTCCACGTCTTCCCCACCAGTTGTCTGGGGGGGGTTTATGAGATGATTGCAATGATCAGGCAATGTCTTTGTTCTGCTGTGCACAATGGCTGGGTTCCTCGAGATGGTGCAGAAATAATAACCACCCTGAGGATCTAGACAGATGTAGCTTTAATCTGTTTTAAAACAGGACAAAGGACCTGCCACTCACTCCTGCATATCGGCTGTCCTGATTTAACTGCCATGTCTGCCCACTGCCATACTGGTTGAATTGAACCATTGCATCTTTTGACCTAAGTAAAACAGTTACCGCCATTTGGCTCTGCTTAGATATACCAACATAGGAGAAGGCCGACCTAACAACTGCAGCACAACAGCTTATGTAGCCATATTATTTGTTTTGCCATTTTAAATAATTCTTCCGTCCAAAATTTTAGGCTCAACAAATTAAAAGGTCAATACTGAATATAAATATTTTGATCGAACCAATCACTTTTGTTAAAAAAAAGTAGAAATCAGGGAAATTGTCTCAAACTGCGGTTACTGATTTGGGATGGGGGAAAAAATTGCAATCTCAAGGACTTCTCAGGGAATAGGAAAACCATTTTCTGCCTAGATTGCGCCCATCTCCTAACGACGCTTGCCCCCAAACCTATCAAATTCTGCATTTTTAACTTCAATTTCCCTTTCAAAGGAAAGAGTGGGAAATAATTTTTGACAGCTTTTCAGTTTTGTTCAGCTAGCCCTGGAGCAGGTTAACGTTTGTCAGGTTTGAATCTGAACCATTAATTTTTTTTCTCCTAAAATACCTTGCAAATGCTGTTACTGATCATTCAACCAGCTGCAGTCTGAAAAGCTCCTCGCTTTCCGGCATTCAGTGTAAGGCAAATCAGGCATTTGCTCCAGTAACTATGCACAGCCACTAGCTCCATTATAATGTATTATTATTTTACAGCGCACACAGGTGGGTTTTGAGCGTGTGCCAGGTATGTCAAAGAAAATGCATAAAACCAGGCCAGGAGGTCAGACTAGATAGTCTAATTCTGGCCTTGAACTCTAGGAAGTTATGAATAATGATCTCAGCAGACTGGTTGTACACCTACTCCTACACTTCATCTTAGCCAAAAGACTGAGAAGTGATTAGGGAAGATTATGGGAAAAGCTATTCTACTTCCTTGGGTGTCAACAGCAAAACGCCCTCGACTTTGATGGTAGATGTTGGACTCTGCTGGTCCACAACATGCCTCATGCAATACTAGCTCTCCGCGCTCACTTTACTTCCATCATCTGCTTTGTTTACTCACCCATCTCAGAGAGAGTCGTTAATGAGAGAGGAAGCCTCTAATTAAATGAGGCAGGAGAGAAAGGCAATGGCTCCTTCTCATGAGAGGAGAGATGCCAAGTATGTCCTTTTCTCTGCACTGCTCAGCATCTCTCTTTCTTCCTTCTCCGCTCCGAAACCAGCTTCTAGACCTTTGATGGTTGAAGGTCCCTGACCTTAGCTCACCATGGTGCTTTGGGACATGGTTGGAAACCGCAATAGAGCACAAACGATGCCTGGAATGAAATACCGGCTGCCCTTAACTCAATGAAAGCTTGCACTTGACTTCAGCGAGGTCGGGATTTTGTCCTCTCTCTGATTAGGTTTGCGTTGCTTAAGGCGCCCTGGTGCTTATACTTAGCAGCCGTCCTGCAGCTGCTCAGAGTATCACCCGTGAGAAGTGCTGTCGCTGTGCTAGCTCGCTCACTGCAACTCTGTTATGCAACCCACGTACGACCACGATTGCACAATGCTGCATCCAGCTTCGCGACATGAACTCTGACACTGAGTCACTACAAACCTATTCCCCCGAGATCAGGAAGGGGGAGGGGAGGAAGAACAAAAAAACCCTCAAAAAACCACAGGTCACGAGCATCCGAGCTCTAGGTGCATCACTGCAAAAAAACAGCCTGGCTCAGCCCCGGGCCAGGCCACAACTTTCAAAAACAAGATCAATCATGTTTGCTTCATGTCCCTTTACGCAAGTTGCAGAGCAGCCAGGTTATTATCCAGGCTCTGGGAACAAATCAATGAGTGGCTGGCTTCCCAAGGTCTTTCCCCTTCGCCGGCATGGTCACAGAGGAGGCCTCGCCTGTTGTCACAGGTTGGACAGCCCCAGGACCCGTTGATAGTGCGTTTGCGTGTGATCGGTGATGGCATCCCCCAACACACAGCCAACACACACTGATTGCACCTAGAATCACAGAGTCATAGAAAATGAGGATTGAAGGGACGTCAGGAGGTCCCAACTAGTCCAACCCCCTGCTCCAAGCAGGACCAGCCCCAACTACATCATCCCAGCCAAGGCTTTGTCTACCTGGGTCTTCAACACCTCCAAGGATGGAGACGCCACCACCTCTCTGGGTAACCTGCTCCAGTGCTTCACCACTCTCCTCATGAGAAAATATTTCCTAATATCCAACCTAAACCTCCCTTGCTGCAACATGAGCCCATTGCTCCTTGTCCTGTCATCTGCCCCCATGGACAACAGTCCAGCTCCATCCTCTGCTATCCAATCCCCCCTCGGTCTTCTCTTCTGCAGAATAAATAAGCCCATTTCCCTCAGCCTCTCCTCATTCACAGTGTGAATAGAGGTCCTTAATATTCTTAGGAAATGCATCCCCCTGCACACACCAGGGCATAGCACCTGGAAGGGTCTTGACATCACGGATGTCCTTCCAGTGGACTGTACGGTGCAGAACAATAGGCCCGAGGATACAGAAGCCGGGTCCCATTTGAGCGTACGTTCAGATTTCAACCTTATTGTGGAGGTGCTCAGAGGCTGACACATCGACAGGATTTCAGCTGCATTTATACAGTTTAGTTATGAAGACAGCAAAGGGCCAGTGGGTTGCTGGGTTGACTTTAAGAGCCATCCAAGGAACCAGCATATGCCGACATGCTGTTTTTTTTCCCCACCGACATCACTAATCTTTTCTCCTCGGTCCATCAGGGAAGGGAAAGGGACAGTGATGTTTCCCTGGTGGAGTAAACAGAGGTTTTAACACCAACTGGAAAAAAAGGAATGTCAAAAATAGACAGCGGGTGTAGGCTGCAGCCGTGTTGGTCTAAGGACATAGGCAGACATGATTCTTTGGGTAAATCTGATATCTTTTATTAGACTTAGATCAACTGAAAGACTTGGCCATTTTTCAGGGATGTTGGGTGCAGCTATATTGGTCTAAGGACACAGGCAGACAAGGTTCTTTGGGTAACTCCAGTATCTTTTATTAGACCAACTCAAATAGTAGGAAAAATTTTTCTTAGCAAGCTTTTGGGCACAAACACCCCTCGTCAGGCTGAGGAAGTATCTACATTTCAATCACATCAGGAACAGGCCACGCAGGAAAGTCAGAGCTTTGTTCTGCATTTGAATGAACTGTGCGAGGGGGGCAGCTTTACCAAGCCATCTTAGAAATGGCATCTAGTTAAGAGACCAAATGATTCCCACAACAACATTTGCCACCTATGCAGTCTTCAGGCTGAACGTTCACATGAGTTACAAGACGAGAGGGTGATGTTTAGGGACCTCAAAAGCCAGGAGTCAGTACATAAGACCTGCCTATGGAAGCCCCCTGGGGTGGGCTGGCTGTGGGGTAGGGGTCAAAGCCAGTGCTCCCTGTCCTTTCCCTTGTCATGTTTATTCTCCCTGGTGACCTCCAGCGTGGGCCTCCCCAAGGCCTCCCCAAGGCGGCTGGACTTCCGTGTGCTGCTGAGAGCATCCTTCATTGCCATTATTGCAGCCACAAGCTGGCCATTTTCACGGTCAGTGACCTCGACCGAGCCCCTCTTGCTACTCCCCATCTACTTCGACTAGCTAAGCTGTGTGGGTTGATGAAGTTAGGGCAGCTGGAAGAACCACAACACATTAACTCCTGCTGGCTAATTAAGAGAGGAGTCCAATGCACTTGAAAGCGCAAAATGGGCCCCCAGCCAGCTTCTCAGCTCCTTTCTCCCCAGGCACCTTTAAATGGTCTGACAATCCCTGGCAGATGAGGTTCTTTGGGTAAATCTGATATCTTTTATTAAGCCAACTCAAATAGTTGGAAAAATTCTTCTTTGCAAGCTTTTGGATACAAATACCCTGACAGTCCCTGGAAGCTCTTCTCACCTGAAGCATCTGCCCAGTTGCTGCTCTTCATCTTGGGGCCAGGCAGATCTTTCCCCCACCTCACCCACAGACCTCTTGGGTCACTAAATCACTGTAGGGCAGGGGTGGGCAATTATTTCGGGCAGAGGGCCACTTACTGAGTTTTGGCAAGCCATCGAGGGCCGCATGACAGACAGCCAGGGGCAGATAAGTATTAAATTTTTTAAATGTTTTAGGGGCCACGCAGGCCAGATAGAATGGCCTGATGGGCTGCATCTGGCCCGTGGCCACCATTTGACCACCCCTACTGTAGGGCATGGTGGAAAGGGATCGACTGACTGACCTCCCATCCTCTGATCCTTTCCCACATGAAAATCCCATCGCTTCCTACGGCTGGTGGATCAGCAGCACTGCTAGAAATGCTCCTCAGCCCCTCTGGCTAGGGACAAAAGTTACACATAAACTGGCTTAAGTAATCAGAAACTGATTTAAACCTGTAACAGAACAGAAGTTCAGTGCACATATACCAGTTTCAAAATGGCTAAAACCGGTTTCAGATGAACCTGGTTGAATGTAGTACCAGGCTTCGCTGATTTGGGTCAAACCAGTTTATGAACCAGCTGCAATGCAGCCACTTCTAGCCTCCGCTCTTGTTAATAATCTGGGAATTAGTCTCATCAGTATTTTAATGTTGACCAGTATTTCCACCTTTACTAATCATTTTTACTGGCCAGGCAGATCTTTCCCCCACCTCACCCATGGACTTCCTGGTTCAAGTTAAATCACACTCTCCCAGTATGCCAGCATGCTTTCCAGCTCTGGGCTGGGCTGGGCTTTTCTGTCTGCTCCAGCGCAGAAGGGTTGGGTAGGGGGGAGGGACTGCCCCCCTGCAAACCCCAACTGGGGTCTGGAGCCAGGTAGGGGGGTTAAACCCCGCTTCCCCTGAGTACAGAGCTGCCCTGCTCTACTAGAAACTTCCTACTGGCTGCAACTGTGGACTACAAATCCCAAAGGCACCTGGAAGCAGAAAGAGGAAGTGATGCGCAACCCTGCAGACTCCTGTTGCTGTGATTCTGGACTGCAAATCCCAGAGACCTTGGGGGCAGCAAGAAGAGAAAGAAAACACACAGCCCATGCTGGCTACGTCAGAGAGTTGTGCTCTAGCACCCCCCAGCTTCTGGCCTGAGCCATTGCAGGCACTTGTGCTGCATATCCAGAATCAAAAGTGAATGTCTGTCCTGTTGTTTCTCAGTTTAACCTCTGCATCTTAGTCTAACCTGCAAAGACTGAATCAATTCAGCCTCAGGCTTTTTGACTGTCTGTACTTAGCTTCTGGGAACAGCCCAAGCCAGAAAGTGCAGGGATGCATGAAGACCCCCCAGGGGTGGTATGAGCTCTCAAGAGTCTTCCAAATCTGTAAGCACATTCCAGGCTGGTTCTGGGCCAGGTTTTGGGCCAGACTGTCTTCCTGCTGAGCTCTTTCACCCTCTATTTCCTCAGTCAATAACTTTTACTGACCCTCTGTGACCATTTATGTCAGCCACAGCCTCAGAAATCACCCCCTCGTTTCCTTCCAGCCAAGCCTGCCTCAGGGCTGGTCATCATCTTTCACACACAATGCTGCGATACTGAAGAATTATTCAGCCGTGTTGGCCTGGCCTTTAAGGCAGCCTAAATGGAGCGTAAGGTGTTCTTCCAGCCATTACAACCCTTGTAAATACAATCCAGCCTGAATTCAAGCCAACCAAAAAAATCCTCCATGAAGCGCAATTCCTTTCAGCCTGGAGGCCACGTGACCAGCAAGTGAATGCAAGATGCATTTTGCTGCAGTTAAAGTGGTTTTCATCTAACAAGGGCATTGATTTGGTCTGAGATTCAAGGCAGCCAGCGGCACTGTTACTTGCAAACACTTTCATCTGCCATTAAATGCAAAGGAGATAGTTCATTCCAGGTCCCCAAACCCAAAATCTTGCAACTCAGTGAGTACTTAACATGTTAATCATCTGCAAATGCCTATCAAACAGGGAGGCTGAGATGGACAAAGAGCTCACTAACATACTGCTATTGCCATCTAACGTTTAGCTTTGCAATTGCAGTGTCCAAGAACAACCCCAATTAAATAAATTAAGCAGCCTCCTAGGATTACAGAGTAGGCTGGGATTCATACAGGGTGGCTTCATGGGTTTTTAATCCTTGTAGGTATGGTAGGCCTTTCTAGCAAACTCATAAGCAACTCTATAACACCCGAATGCAATGCATAAGAACTTGACCAACAGAAAGGATATTATTCAAGGACTGTAATGCTCTTTAAAAAATAATTATTCTTCATAATGCCCCATTGACACCAGAGGCATCATTGTCTCTGTCTCACATATCAGCAAATGGAGGTATAGGGAGCTGTCATGATTTGGCCAAGACCACAGAGGAAATCAATGACAGAGGTGGGATATTGGGGAGTTGGTTCCTAGTATCTTGACCTATCCACTTGGGATCCATTTATCAAGTTATTCCACATTTAACCCAGGCACATTAAGCTGATTTTCTCCATCAGAAACACTAGAGATGCAGCCTATCTGTTAATTGACAAGTGTTACTGGATCCCACCAGAAAGTCCTATCCTAATTAGAGCATCTACTGGCAGTTATTTTCTTGATAAAAATCCACCATGTTTTATGGAATCTATTTACCTCTTAATCAAAGCCACTCAGCCATAATATCACCATGCTATTTCCTACAGTCCTGTCTATCTAAAATGATTAGTAAAGGTGGAAATACTGGTCAACATTAAAATACTGATGAGACTAATTCCCAGGTTATTAACAAGAGCGGAGGCTAGAAGTGGCTGCATTGCAGCTGGTGCTATGCCAGACTGACACCAGGACATGGGAGATCAGTATCCACAGAGAAAAGGAAAAAAATCTGGCTTCTCCATGGTGGTGCTGGGTGCAAACAGGCCTCAAAGTGATGAGAACGACAAGCAGAACAGGAGTTACCACTGCCTCTTTATACTCGGTGTCAGTGTGGTCACAGGGGGAGGACGCTAGACTGGGATTCAAGGACCCTCGGTGCTGTTTCCAGCTCTGCGACCCATCTGCAACGTGACCCTCACTGGCCCATTTAAACTGGCAGCTCTTTGGGGCAGAGGCCAGGAATTGCTATAGCACTCTGATGTTGGCTGGGGTCCCAAGGTCCCCACAACAGATTTGATGCTAAGGATAAAATTAAAGTAAAATAACAACAACAACAAAATGGAGGAAACTATATTATTTGGGCACGGGAGCGTTAGGCCAAGTTCACGCATTACACTTTTACTGATACAAGCAACCAGATACCAGTCTATTCCCATTACAGAACAGAAGTTCAGCACATATATAAACTGATTTTAAAAAGGGCAGAACCTCGTCCAAGATATACACCTCACTTTGCCCAAAGGGCAAACATGCGCTCTGTTTGCTACTGATGGAAACTTCTCCACTTACCGGAAACTGCATAACTTAGATCAGTTCCACCCTGGGCTTTCTGAACGTCCGTACCTTAGCCTGAATATCTATTTTGACTGTGCTTAGGGTCAGAGGACAGATTGAACCCCATGCATTTTTAAACCAGAGGGTATGAGCATAGTTAGAAATATGTGGGCTGGACCATGGTTATTTAAACACAGCATTCAGGGCAGGTGTGGGAGGGAGGAATTCAGCCCATTATCTAGGCCTGCAAGAGTCAGAGCAATACAAGGCCATGACTTTTGTTCCGTGTCGGGTCTGTCGAAGGTGGACGTGTGGGCTGATCCTGCCAGAGGTCTCTAGGGAGGGGTGGGAGAGAAGGTATTTATGAGAAATTACAGGGAAGGAACAGCCTATTGCTCAATGTGCAGATAATGGCTCTGGAATAACTCCAGCATGAGCAAGGGTGGCGAACCCTAGTTCATCCTGATTTACTGCCCCCTGTAATTAGATGCCTCGCTTGGAATGTCATTTGTATTATCTACATGGCAATTTCCCTTTAAAGCCAGGCAGCAATCCTCTCTGCTGCAGTGGTTGTTTTCCCATGCAAAAGCCTCCTTTCACTGCCATTATCTAATATTTAGCAGCGCAGCATAATAAACAAAGTGTTATAGATGAGAATACACATCGCTCGCAGTGTTAGGCTGTGTGCCTTCACAATGAAAAAGCTGTTATCTGTATAAAATATTGTTCCCTGCACCCTTTAGGCATCTCCTGCTCTCCATCAGATTCCAATTAGACGCCTTTTCCTGTGAAATGACTGTTTGATGCACCTGCGCAAGAGTGCCTTACCTGCAAAGAGATGCTTTTAAAATAATTGTGTCACTTATGAGAAAGATATATTTGGTTACCAAAAAGGAAAAACGACGCAGATCATTATCTGTCCCAGTTATTCTCCTACCAAAACACGATGAATTAAACATGAACCGCGCTGTTACAAACTTGTCTCACAACAACCGCCAACAAAAAAGAGATACCTTAACAAGACAAGCGGCACTGTCACTCATTTGGGGGGCAGGGGGGAGGCTCTAATAGCTTTAATAGGAGCTGAACTACAAAGGATGTGCTCAAAGACATCCGGTATGTGTAAAAACAAGCAGGTCGCAAGGAGAATTAATGCTATGCACACCTACCGAGGACGAGGTGCGACTGTTAAAACAACTCCAAAGGGCTTGCTAGAAAGAGATTGCTCTTTACTGCTACTGCCCGCGATCCTGCAGTATCCGAATACATTGCAGCCATTATGAGTCTTCTCCTCTGTAAGGTGCAAAATTATCATCACCTTCGTCATGCAGGAGGCTTGGCCGAGTGCTGCGCAACAAGCCATTAGCGGCCCCCAGACAAAAACGTGCTCGACCCTACGGCACAAGCTCATTCCTCCATCTGTTCAGTAAGGCAACATCCCTGCCTGGATCCTTCCCAGCGAGGAGGTGTGTATGGTCAAATAGGGAAGTGCCCGCTACAGCTCGTTACTGGGTTTTGCCAAGACAGTGTAGAGCCAACCTCTTGCATTCGTCAAGGTGTGTAGGCCTATCCCACACTGCAAACACAGCAGTCCCATGAATTCCCTTTAGGCCTCCCTCATCCACATCAATGTACTGACGCCCAGCCCGGCGCCCTCAAACACTGCGCTTTGTGCCCATCGGCCTGAGTGACCTTAAGCGAAGGCTGTTGCCGGCTCTGGGCATCCCCTTTGCAGTGGGGAGAGCAGCTCATTCTCCTACCGGCACGTGCGTGGCCCCGTAGGTCACCTTTGCCTTCGAGTTCGTGTGTGCAGACCGGTTGCATAGCACTGAAGTGGCAGGGACTGCATGTGCAGGTAACTGCTGAGCCAAAACACACTGTGGGCAGTGGAAAGGCGAGGTTGTGCTTTGGAAATTTGGGAATGTATCTGCAAGACACGTGGCTTTTCCCCAGGGGAGAAGGCTCGAATCTGAGCTTTTCTAGGGCTCTGCTGTATTCGGAGCAAGGACTTGGTTGCATCCCGCTAAAGACATAGGGTGTCGGTCCAGATCTATCTCTCCCCTCTTTACATTTGGATTTAAAGCATCTTTTAGCCTTTGAAAGAGACACTGAGCCCTAGTCATCCTGGGTGTCAGAGAATCACAGACAATGAGGGTTGAAGGGAGCTCAGGAGTCACATCTAGTCCAACCCCCTGCTCCAAGCAGGGCCAGCCCCAGCTACATCATCCCAGCCAAACCTCAACCTTCACCTCAACTATGAGTTGGCCCAGTGGTTTCTCCCCCAAGGATTTGACCCATACCGTTTCCTCTTTTTCCCCCAGCTCCTAATCTGCACGTCAGACTGGCCTGGAGTCCTGTGAATGCATTTTTTTAAAGTCAGGTGTTTTCCATTGCCCGATTATATCACAATGTTTGTCCCAGTATCACCTGCATAAACACAATCCCAAAAGCAAGGGGCAAAGTTCAAGAGTTGAAATGAGCATCGTTGTGTGCGTGTGTCAACCCAACCTGTAGTTTGTCCTTTTTAATTAGCCCTTACTATATTAACAGATAATAGCTGTACATTTAAGCAAATTACCTCCAATAAAAAGGGGGCAATAATTACACTGTTTGTTTTTGCTCCTTTCATTGCTGGAATTATACTTTGTTTGCCTAAAGTTAGACATTAGCAAGAACCTGCATGCACTAATGTCTGCTTAGATGCTTTTTACTGTTTTAAACCAGCAAGAGTCAGTAAAAGTTTGGGCAAATATTGGGTTTGGCAGAGTTTGCTGTTTGTATCAGGAAACTGATTGGTGTTATTGATTGACAGATGTGACCAAATGTTTAGAAAGTCTGTCCTCTATTGGATTCTGCTAGGTGTTTCAGCAAACAGTCCTAATACAAGGCAAACAGAGCTATTGGAAGAAGTACCAGCTTGTGTTAGCAGAGTAAACGGAGGGCTATGCAAACAGCTTAAAAGAATGTGGCCACCTTCACATAACCTTTGATGTAGGTATTGATCCTTCAGAAGGTGGCGAAAAGTTTGAACAGGGAACAGATTGAGTGGGATCAGATATATATAAACACCATAAGAATGTAAATGTTATCTTTAAGCTACACTGTAGCTTTAGTAATGGATGTCTGTTTGGAATTTATCTTCTTTCAAATCTTTAAATCCATGCCGCAATAAATATTAATAATAACTTTTAGATAGACTGCTTCCGAAGTCTCTCCTTTCTTGAAATGTGCAGTATCGGGCATCTTGTATTCTTCTAGAGACCTGCAACAAGGAGAAACCCTGGCTTCCAGACTATTATACCAGAGCAGGGGCAGGTGGGAGGTACTGAGCCAGAGACACTGCATGCACGTTAGCGGGGCAACAAGGAAAAGGGCTTGGGATGATGTTTCCCAAGAGCTGAGGCTTGTATTTATCAACTATTTGACTATTAACTACTATTAGTAATAATAATAAATATTTACTATTAACTATTTATATATTAAATAGCGAATAGTATTAAATAGTCACTATTTAGTATATCTCCTTAACATGCTCTGAGAACCACTGGGCATACGTAGAACAAGACCACGGGCCCTACCCCAAGTGTCTGCAGTTGAAGTATACGAGGAGATATGACAGGTGGAAACAAACAGACAGAGGAGGAGAACACAACATAACAGTGGGACATTGTGATCAGTGCAGTGGTCTCAGGGTGACAGCTGCCTCCGTCTTGTAGGCATCACAGCACAAGTGAGGTTTAGGGAAAGCTCTGGAGGAGGCAACGCAATCTCGGCACAGCCCAAAGAGTTGGCACGCTGGCAGAAGGGCACTGCTGCTTGCAGGAAAACTCTCTTTGCCTTCTTTGCTTTAGCAGAACAAGGGAATGGTATCTGTAGGCGCTGGGGAAAGAAGGCGACCTCTGGAGAGAGTGGAGAAAGGGAGAGGCTTGGATAAAGTTACCCTACAAGGATGATGGTCAAGTCATCGCTCTGTCTCAGATCTGCTTCTTATTTCCCCAGATGCCCAGCATTTTAAATATTTCAGCAGTGACACAGGACTCCTCAAGATCACTACATACAGTCTGCAAAAGGCATCCGCAGATTTGTTTTGGGCAACCCTGATGCCGCTGACTTGAAGAAGCATGCCTTCTGCACGTATGCTACATTGCACATGGCTGGTTTTAGCACCTACGGGCCCAACTTGCAAAACGCCCACGTGCATTTTCTGAGTAGAACAAGGGGCACATTTACTTTGCCTGCGCAGTTACTGCGAGGTGGTACGTGGATCCATTTTGCATGTCCAAGTAGCCATTTAGGCACCCAAGTGCCATCTGTAGTGGCAATTACCACAGGCTTGTGTGCAATCAAGATGATTACACAAATGGATTAGGTATGCAATGCGCAAGCATCTTGGTGAATCTTTGAAAGTCAGGCTCTGGCCAGGCCAAACAGTTAAATCCATTAAAGGGAAGGGTGACTTATTGCTCAAGAGCACATGGCAGCTGATCCATTCTAACCATTGTGTGTGTCCGCTCTTGTCCCAACAAGTGAAAATTGGGGCAACCTATACTGGAATGAAACAGCTGCTAAATTAGCACCGCTTGGCTGCCACTTAGAGGGACACATGAAACCATCATGACAAATGAGTCTAAAATATGATAAGTCCCTCCCTCTCCTCCCCCCCCACCCTCCTGCAGCTTATTCATAATTGTTTCATCTGCCCATACCCACAGACCTCTGAAAACTAAAACAGATATGTTTTAAATTATCTGCCCATCTGGCTACACTTGCAAATAACAACTGTTTATAGAGAAAGATATTAAACAGACACTGTTGATTGATGGGTTAATCATTAGGAGAGAAGAAAAGGGATTGTTTTATTTCTGTGTATTGACCTACCATACATAGTAACTAATGATGTGTTTGAACACAAAGAGGGAACAACTAGCTTTTTGCTGTAGAAGGACCTTCTAATAAAAATTACAATGAAGACCATAATCTGATGAATCATTACAGAAGTACAGTACAGCCATGGACTAAAATAAGGACCTGGTTAATGATTAAACCTAAAGAGCTTTGCTGTGCAGACCATGTAGGGGCAATACAGCTGAAAGAACGCCCAAACCTTAAGGACTTGGATGTTTTCCACAATTAGCCCTTTCACCAGACTGCTTTTTCCCATTGTTCCCTGTTTCACCTGCTCACTTTAAAAGCTAGAAAGACTTTTAAAGCATCCGGAAAACCCACTCATCCAAACAGTCACGCAGTTGCAGCACAAGAAAGGGCAAAAAACGTGGTGTGTACAAAGCCCTTTCTTGCCAAGCCTTCGTATCAACTAAATGTGGCAGTAACAGTGATTTCCTTTCTTAAGGCCATGAAATCCTACTAAATATTAGTCAAACTTTCCCATAACAAAATCGTGGCATTACTAATTCAGACAAGACAACGATGAGCTCCTAGAGATAACGGCAGCTGCAACAGCAACAAAAACAAAAAAAGAACCTGAGAATTTAGCCATGGGGAAGACGTGCTACATAGTATTCTTCTAAAAAGGCCCCATCCCCTTGGCCTCAGAATGGATTTAGCCCTAACTCCCTTGAAAACAATGGGAAACTTTCTGTAGATGCTAGTGAAAACTTGGTCAGGAGAATGCAACTAATACACAATAAAATTAAGACTAATGCTGCTATTTAACTATGAGAGACCCTGCCTTGTCCTCTGAAAATACAACATCCCATAAAACTCCAGTTGCTCTGAGGAAGTTAACAGCTGGATGATTAATGCTATTTCCTACTGTCTCATTGAAAATCTGCCCATACTGTTACAAAGTGTTTGTTCTCTGCTGGTCAAAGTATATAATATAGTCAAAAAAGCCATTAACACTGCCACCCCTGAAAGAAAGATTAACATTGTTCCCTGAATGCTGGGTCTTTCTTAAGTAACGTTCAATAAAGAACAAGATTATTTCAGTGATATCAGCTCAAGAAATCAACCATAAAGCAAAATGCTGCTGGAAGGAAAACCTGATAATATCTCTCTGCCAACCCCAAGAGCTTTGAAAGAGATGATTCTTTGCTATAGCTACAGATAAGTTATACAGGCATTAAACAGTTCACGGGGCTATTCTGGCTAGATGTTTAACTGCCAAACTACAGGGTAAGCAGTACTTTGGGTTCAGAAACTTTTATATCATGGCAAAGAGAAGTAAGGCTGGACTGATCTCCTCTTAAAGGTCTCCAGGGTAAGCGATTGTACACCCAAGATGTGAAGTAGTTTTTTCCCCAGTGTTGAGCCTGAAATGGTCTTCCAGGGGTTTGTGACCATTACTTCTAGTTTTCCCCAAGGGTGCCCGGGTGAACAGTTGTTCACTGAGCCCTTGATGTACGCCTCTGATGTAGCGGTAACCTTGCATGTGGTTTAAATCTTTCAAGATTTCTCTCACTTGGTGATTTGCTCTATGGGTGCTTAAGCCTAAAGAATAAACTGATGTAAACGGATGGATTAGCATCACCCAGAAATGGAGTCTGGCCTGGTAAATATGGGGAGAAGGCACTGTAGAGACCAGAAGAAACACATCCATTAGGCTGCCTCAAGCAAAACAATCCCACAAACATCCCCGCCAACACATTGCACCATCGTGGCCTTGACCCTCTTCAAGAGTCAAAGCCAATCTCAATATTTCTTTGCTCGGTAACACAGACTAAGGTTACTCTCCTGTAGCTTTGAGTGATATCTTTAGACTCACCGTTAACACTGCTGCAGTGATAGACAACTTCCACAGCACCAAGCATTGCAGTGGCAACTTGCCAAAACCCCCGGGGGTTGCATCCAATTTGCATATAGGTTTGGATAATTATCCATCCATTTTTCATAGCGAAATTAATGCAGGTATTAACTTCGATTCCCAGGCAATTAGCCTTCCCTGATTGGGTCTATATCCTCTTGTCAGGAGGCAGGATTTACTTTATCTCTTATCCCCACTGGATGAAATCCCCCTCAGCACGAGACCTGAGCCCCACTTACGCTTCACTCAGGCCTCATTCTCAAGGCTTTAAAGTGTCTGGTGCTGCCCTTTGGCACGCTGGGGAATCCCATCCTCTCTGAAGAGCCAGAAGGCGCAGCAAGCAGAAGGGGCTTCGTGAGCCTGGAAGGATACACTGATTGAGATAAATTAAAGACGCGAGCCACCTGCGGTACGACCACCCCGCAGCACACAAATGACTGAAGTCAGGCAAGAGCTACCTCGCTGGCACCCAACCTCGTGATGCCACATCGACAGACGTGGAATAAGGGGCTGAAAAAAACACCTGACAGTGAAGAGATGCACATTGCAGAGGCCGGGTCTTTACCATCGGGGGTCTAACGAACCATGGCAAAGGTGACAATGTCTCAACTGCCTGTACACCGGAGCTGGGCACTCCAAGGAGCTAATGAAGAAGTGGGGCTATATCATTGGTTCGACCACCTGGGACTGTGGCACAGAGCCTCAGACTGTGCAACACCCACCGCAATGCCACTGCTGAAGGCACACGTACAACGTACACACAAAGTACAATAGATGAGCACGAGCATGCAGAACGAAATGGGCTAATGTGGTGTTGAGACAAGAGAAGCAGCAGCCTGGAAGGGAAGAGTTGAGCTGGAGACATTTTGCTTTTGGTTGCAATAAGCTCCACAGGGTGTGGGAAGCAGTTTCAAAAGGGTGGGCAAAGTGGCCGGGGAATATAAGGACCGGTCCCAACTCCAGAAGCCTTGAACAAAATGCAGCAGCCTCTAGGACATGCCTACACTCCTCCTCATCTCCGATATACCCCGCTATCTTTGTGGAAATGGGTGAGGCTTCCTCAGGTCCGGTACTTTCTATGGGGCTGGCCGAAACTCTAAACCAGGCATGGGAAACCTGCAGCATGTGTGTCATAAGCGGCACAGGCAAACTCAGTGTGTGATACGCAGCAGGTCTGGGAGCCGGAAGCAGGCAGCAGAGCAGCAGATAGGACATGGAACAGAAAACAGAGCAGCTGGGAGCACAGAGCAGGGGGGCAAAAAGCAGAGCTGCAAATCTGGCAAAGGAAGGAGATTAGCATAGGCCTCACTTGTGGCATGCCGGCTAAAAAGGTGGGTTTCCCCACTGCTCCAGCAGCACCCAAGACATTGTCTGCAGCCTTGACAGGACAAGGAGCAATGGGCTCAAGCTGCAGCAAGAAAAGTTAAGGTTGGATATTAGGAAAAGCTCTCTCGCTAGGAGGTGGTGAAGCGCTGGGGCAGGTTGTCCAGAGAGGTGGTGGACTCTCCATCCTTGGAGGTGTTTAAGACCCAGATAGACACTGGGATGATGTAGCTGGGGCTGGTCCTGCTTGGAGCAGGGGGTTGGACTAGATGTGACCCCCTGAGCTCCCTTCCACCCTCGTTTTCTATGACTATTGCTAAGCTACCCCATCTCCCCAGAAGGCTGTAGAGAGCAAAGCAGACCCGAACCAAAGAAAGGCAAACACTTAGCTAACTGGGTACTCTAGTGTACTCCCCAGCAGTAACCCTAAATTCACCTTGGATGTGACCTTGGAAGCATCCCTCCAGCCTACACTGAAGATGCATCAGGTCTGAGGAGGCCAACCTGCATTATGCACCTGCAGCTTTTAGTGACAGAAGTGCCTTCAAGGGCAACAGGTGGGGCAACAGGGTGACACGGGATGAGAGAGCAAATGAAAGCATAAGGGCACCTCATTCAGCTTGCTATTGTCCGTGCCCTGGCTGGCGTCAACTAAAGGAG
The DNA here is from genome assembly GCF_052110815.1 of Crocodylus siamensis. Lineage (NCBI taxonomy): Eukaryota > Metazoa > Chordata > Crocodylia > Crocodylidae > Crocodylus > Crocodylus siamensis. The sequence continues at coordinate 2,645,694 of NC_143409.1, forward strand.
GAGAAAAATCTGTACTTGTCTGCATTGCCTGAGCCACTCTGACTCACGGCCATCAGACAGACAGACACCCGCCCACGCAATGCAGCCCTCCCACAGTCTCAGCCGCAGGCTTGTTTGCAGCTTCGAGCTCTTTCAGGTCCAGAAAAAAGGAAGAATGCAATAAAAAGGGAAGGAACAAAGAGGGGACACTTGTGAATGAAAACGGGAGACTTTCCAGGTACCTAGAAATCCTAAACACCGGCTGCACATGCTATATTTATCCAACCACCATCTGGGATGCGGGATGAACATGGGTGGATGCAGGAGTGGTGGATCCCTGGGTGAATCCATTAGTAATGGGAACACATTGCGATGGTGAGGGCCACCGAAGCAGACAGCTTTGTGGGAGATAGGGACGGGGTAATTTGTGTATGCACCCAAAAGTCCCAGTGAAGCCCCCTAATGATTAACACCACTCCTCCTAGGTATATCATGAGGCGTTCGCTTTATAGACATTTCCCACAGAACAAAAGCAAGAACCTTGGGCATACCCAATTAGATACGGATTAAACAAATCTATGGCAAATCCCAGCATAGGGTGTACTTTACCATAGTTGAGTATTTGACACAAAAACACAGTATTGTATTATGTTCTATTATATTAATAACATATATAATTGCATTATATGCCACATATAATTAAACATAACACAATTACAGCACACCGTTACAATATGTAATTATATTAATTGTATTAATAAATGTATATTTTATTAATTATATTAGGAGGGGCTATCTGCTACTTGCATTAGCAGGCAATGTTGTTAGGAGCAGTGAAACTCATTTGCTTTTTAAAGAAATAAGAAGCATTACAAATGCATTGTATTGGGTTCTCATGGTAAGGCAGGAGCTAAGGTATGCCAGTATTTCTATTATAAATTCAATTTTCATGGGCTTAGTATATGTTGATGTGCTCTAAATTGGGCACTGACATAATATTCTTAATCTAGGAGACTGTCTTAGCCAATATTTTGCCCATTTCTTGAGTGATAATGTGGCAAGAAAAATAATCAATGTTAATGATGATTTATATGCTTTCCTTGGGAGGAAACAAACTAATAAATGTAACATGAAAGCTGTTAGCAGGCTCTAGTGCTAGAGGACAAGCACGAAGGGACAAGCTCACTCAGCTAAACTCTCATTGCCCTTCCACTTCTAGTGAGATGGCGACTTCTTTATTATTTTCTGAGCAGTTTCAAGACTGGAGTCACCAACTGATTTTGTAAGGGCTGGTCCATTGGTTCTTTTACCCCATAAAGATGAGCAGACTCGGAGGTGGTTACCCAAAACCCCACATCCAACATTTAGATTTCAAATAAGAGGGGATGTCACCCCACTCCTTCCCTCCATCTGAACAGCACCAGATTTTGCAAACTTACAAAGAAAATATTGCTGAGCATTTGCTAAACAAAAGCCCCCTGCCCACTCCCCACTCCGGTGCCCTTAAATCATCTGTCTCATAGAGAAGGAAGGGATTCGGGGACCCTGGACCCTAATGGACATGGCCAAGTGCCTGCTACCAATGGCCACGTGCTGTTGCCCAAACGTGGCCCCACTGCAATTGCTGCAGGCCTTATAGATCCAGCCTGGGATGAGCCCCTGCTGTCTGCATCCACCCCACAGGGCCCAGGGTAAGTTGGACACCCCTGCTTTACAGCCTCTGCATGAAAAAGTGACTGTACCAGTCCTGCTTGGGCTTGCAGAAAATTCAGGGAAAACACTGCGACCAATTTGCATGCTTAAATGACTTAATTGTCTGCAAATGGTAAGCTGTGGCAATCTTTTCCACACAGTTACCTGATCTACAGATGCAATTTTGGTAATTGTGCATGCTAAATTAGCCAGGCAATTATGCATGCCTTTGCTAACAAATTTGCATGGCTAATTCCCCCACCCCAAATTGAGCTTGTAATGGGATTGGCTGGCTGTGCCCTCTAGGGTTGGGGGCCTGAATCATGATGGTGGCATCCTTGACCTGACCCATAATCCTCCAATCGCGGCAGATGCTTGCGAGAGCCAGACTGACCCCTGACATTTTTTTCACATCCATTTCGTTTGGAAAGACCCTTGAAGAACACAACGAGATCTGCACCTCGTGGAAAAGCCGCTCTACTCTGCAGAGACTGAAACTCGCCCCCACGTACCCAGACTAGATCATCAGGCAACTGGAATACAGAATATCCCACAAGCAGCTCAGCATGGCACGATCATTCACTGAGCAGCTGAGACATTCAATTTGGAGGCTTCATTTTCCTAACAAAGATTGGAACGAACAGAAAATGGCAGGGACTGTAGGATCCTATTTATCCTGCGAAAGATTGGAACAAGAATGCAAAATGGCAGAAAATGAATTCAATCTCCTCCAGAGCCACGAATTGTTGCTTTTCAGCTCCCTTCCAAAAGGTAGCTGGTAATTATCCTGTTAGATCATATTGCAACAGCTTATTAGAGGGGGGAATAAATGGAAATGAATAGCAGGCACATTCTACTGTTTTAGCTTCATGCTAGACTTAAAGTTACATGGCAGAGCATTGCCATCTTGAATTGATAGCACGGCTATCATAATAGACCAATAATTTATTAAAGAATATGTTCTATGCTGTGAAAATCCTATACAAACATTTATTAATTGCTGCCTCATCTGTTTACCTACTTGTGCAAGGTTGGCAAGTAAATCTTTTTAATCCTTATTTCACAGGGAAGGAAATGGAGAGAACACATGAAGTGACTTTTCCATACAATGAATTAACATCAGAAACGGGACAAAAATCCCCAGGTTACTACCTCTCTCATGTTGCCCTTTCATATTCACTTTTCCACCCCCAGGTGAATCTCTTACTGTAGTTTATGATCTGAGACTGGGGTTGGCTCTTCTAGGGGTTTTCTCTTTATTGCTCAGATCGTTTGCCATCTTGGCCTGATTGGCCAATAATCTGTGAGAAGGAAGATCCCGGTTCATCATGTGCCAAGTCCACATAGACAAATGGTGCCTTGAAAGGATTCAGTTCAATGCCCAGCTGAAATGGGTAAATCATTTGTACCATTTCTGTTTGCAGAAAGACCAGGGTTTTTACTCCTTATTCAGCAGTTCCTCTTGAGTAATGCTCCTCTTGAGATTGCTCCCAAGCGTTTCCAATCTCAAAGCCAAGACTTGTAACTGGAAATCCAGACTTCCCTTTTTGCTGAACTTCCACTCGGTGCAGAGATCACTCTGGAGGGTCTGGATTGGTGGCTCTCTGCCGAGATGAATTTCACCCACCAGGAGCACTCTGCTATATTGGCCTAAAATATTCTCCTGCACTGAACGATCCCGCGTGCACAGACAGTCGTCGGGGTGTCCGTGGAAGCAAACACTCGGGGAAAATTCATTGCACCCACCCCCAACGCACACAAGTCCCAGATAATGTTCCTTGCAAGTCCTCTTTAGCACAGATTCAAAAGCCATTTGTGGTTGAACTGGCCCTAAATCTTGATTGTCTACAGTGCTATTATTGGAGTGATGAATCGGTGGAAACCCAACCCCTCTATCAGGAGACAAACCTGTTCATGCTCTGTCAGCAGGGCGTCAAGAGTTACTGCGCTCTTGGAAGTGTCATCTTGCAGATAAGACGTGAAGCCAACATCCTGTCTACATATAAAATTACACTGCACAGTATATAGGCGTACGTTCACCCTGTGTCCTGAGCTCAATTTCTCTAATGCAGTCTTGTATGTGCAAGCCCAAAACTAATAAGGGGGCACAGTGTGTGTGGGGGGGGGGAGGGAAGCATTCATGCAGAAGAGGACAATCCCTAGAAACTCGTGGCATGAATGCTGGAAAGACTGACAGCAGCATGGGGGGGGGGGGGTGTTTGGCATTTGCAACAGAGAGCACGACACGGAGGCACACGTTTTTGCCCTGAAAGATGGGGAGGGTGCAGCGCACACCCCGTGCCAAAAGAGGCGAGTCCGTTCTGCCTAAAAAACAATTTGAGATGGCAGGCAGGAAAAATGACTCACATGGGCTGCGTGGCTCGCTTTCATGACATCCAGCAAAATTCCTCCCCGTGCCAACAACCGGGACCTGGCCCCTGCATTACTGAAGAGCCCAGGCCGTGCACGGGAGACGAGCCGGGACTGCACGAGGGCAGGGCTTCACCTGCCGTCGGGGAGGCATAGAGGAAAGGATTCGGGGGCTGAGAGCCTGCGACAGACTAAGTGCCCCGACGCCTAGTTATTCACGGTCATGTAGCACCACGGAGAATCGGGATCTCAGCTGCCATGCAGGACTTTGTTGAGTGGTGCTATGTGCATGGTCTTTATCAAAGGCCGTAATTGGACTGGAGCAGATGGAGTCCCCTGTGCCTTTGTACGGGGCTTAGCCAGCTTGGAGTCTATAAATGGTAGGATTTTTTTTTTTTTTTAATTCTGTTAAAAATGTGCATGTGGTGGGGAGGAGGGAAACGTGTTTGTTCCCGAACAGGCCTGTTCCCTGACCTAAGCAGAATCATTACCGGCACCCGGCTAGCTGTTGACAGTGATTTCCAGATGATAGGCACTTTGCAGCCCGCATCCTTCCTTTGATTGCCTTCCAAGATGGTGATAACAACTGCAAAGCTAGACCTGACTCAGGCCTTTCCTGACCCCAAATCTCTGCTAATCCCTCCATTAGGTCTTGGAATATTGCAGCCTGGTTACTCATTAGCTGCTTGTATTCCTGTATGTCCAACTGGGCCCGCTGTTGCTGACAGGACTGACTGCCAACAGAGACTTAGTGTCATGTCATTTAGGCCTCGGTTTGGTGCCATTAGCTAAGGCCTTAATGACAGCTGTTGGGAGCAGGTGCTCTGCTATTATAGCGAGCCGCCAAACTTCGTGCACTCAGGAGGGAGCAGCTTGCTTGTTCTCTCACATCAGGGCAGTGGTGATGAAAAGACGGATATAAAACATAACTCTGGAACCAAAGGGGGGCTGTTTGAAAAAAAAAATAAAGTCTTCAATTAATAATCACGCCGAGGTCAGCGAGGGGATTCTTTTTTTTTTCCAAGCGTCTTCAGCGACTGAAATGCAAGACTGATTTCTCCATTTCCCAAGTAATGTACTAAATGTAGCTCGCTTTCTTCCAACAAAACTCTTCATTTGACAGGCTAATTCTCTCGGAGCCATAAATAAAACCACGGGGGACAACTAAGTCACATTTTTACAGCATAAGCTTTAAATTGCACATGCAGGCAACTTCTATTAGTTTAGACTTTAAGTGTTACATTTCAGTAAAGTATACAGTAATAAGTAGCACTTACCACCTTGAGAGGAGGAAAGGGGGGAAAAAAGCAGCTAAATTTACATGTCCCCCTTCCCCTCCCCACCTCATTCCTTTTTTTAAGTCTTTGTTTTAGCATCGCTCATTGGCGCCGTGTTGACACCAACTGCTGGAATTAAATGCAGTTCTGCCGAGAAGAATATTTCTTCCCCAACAATAAAGCAGGATGGAGACAGGCACCGCCCAGCACCCTTGCTCGGATGCTGGTCCTTGCCCCTAAGGAAACGTGGGGTTTGCTTTGCCTCTTCCACCATAACGTGGAGTGGCTTTAAAACCCATTTGCCATGACTGCGAGGTTCAAGTGATCCCCAGCCTCCCTCCTCAGAGCTATTTGCTGCAGGCGATGGGATGAATGGTGAAGTCAGGATGTGGCCCAACAGGAGCAGCGGAGGAGTCCTACTGGCCTGCAGCAAAGTGTACCCATTGCTCCTCCAGCCAACAAGTCACATCCCAGCGAGTTTTGTAGTATTAGGCCTTTAACTCAGTTGGCTTAAACTCACTTCCCTTTGCTTGCATCTGGGAGTTGTACTTTAAATTAAAACTGGTATTTGCCAACATTTATCACATGCCTTGTCCAGGAAACGTGGATTTTCTACCACCCTTGGGAAAGGAAATCTATGCTGGGAGTTGAGTTGTAGTTTTTAATGGCAGTCACTGTCGGCATGCTCCAGGGTAGCAGGGGTTTGTTTGCACGGGGCTGTGGCAAATCCTGTGTTTTATGCAGGAAAGACTGGCACGTGTTTCCCCAAAAAGGAAAGCTAATAAATGCTGGGGTTGGCAAAAATGAGCTGGATGAATCCATAGCGATCCAACCTGCCGGCCCCAGCTCCCAGGGCTGCCCGACCCTCCCCATCAGCTACTTCAGCGTTTCCTTGCTCTGGGCAAAAAAACTAAAAGCAGAAATGCCAAAACTCGGTAAGAAAAGGCAGGAACATGCCACGAGCAGGCTGCATGGGAAGAGGAAACAGCAGAAACCTTGCAGGAAAGAAAGCCCGTGCTCCGTCCCTGGAGGTGCAGATCATTTGGATGAAGGCTCGGGACTTCTCGGTGCTTTTCTAGACAGAGTTCAGCTCCCCTCCCATCTTGGCCTGGGGAGATGCACCGTGTCCAAGGTGCGCAATGAAGCTGAATAGACGAGCTGTCAGAGGCAGCTGCAATATCCCCCCCAGGGCTAGCCTGGGTGCTCCTGTCCTCTCGAAAGCTGTTGCACGGCCCAGCACTGGGTCTGTCTGTCTCTGGACGGTGTCTGCAATGCCAGGCACCTCTGGCATCTATCACCTTTCAGTGGAGCCCACAAAGTGCCCCTTTCCAACCCGGTTACAGAAACCCCCAGCACCAAATCTTGAAAGGCATCCAAACCCCTCCCCGCAAGCATGCTGGCGCAGGACTATGCTGGGGTTATCCTGCCCCACTGCTGAGGGGCTGGCAGGGGAGGGACCATGGATGTCCCTGGAGCAAAGCAAGGCTGAGTTTTAAACAAAGCTGAAGAGTTTAAGGTCTGTCTCCTGCATGAGGACTTTCAACCACGGTGCCAATGCAACAGCCTCCAAATAAAATTTTTAAAAAGCTGCTCCCGACACCGACATAAGTGGTCTTCCCCCTTGCGTCGGCACCAGCAGCAGTGCGAGGCCGGGGTCAGCTGCGCGGCTGCGCCTGGAGGTCCTCCAGCTGCCTTCCCGCACTGCTTTGCTCCCTGCCCCAGCCAATCGATCTGTTTACCTGATTTGCCTCTGTCGCTCCAGGGTCACCGCAACCGGACATCAGCTCCTTGTTTGCACGCTGGCACGTGGCCATGTGCGGCCCCTTTCGGGCTCACCCCTCCCGAGGTCAGTGCGACTGGCATCCTTCTCCCCAGCGCCAGGCCTGCTTGTCAGCCACGCTGCGGCCCTGGATGGGCTCTTCCTCGGGGCAGAGGAGACAGGACAGGAGGCCCCGGGGTCCAGGCGAAGACGAACAGTTGTTTGGGATGAGCTCCCTTGAGCAGGATCCGAGCCAGACGCCATGCAGCGCGGTGCAAAAACCGGGGGATGAAGGCAGCTTACAAGAAGGCAGAGAACAACACCCGGGCCTCTGGCAGCGTGCCGGTCACCTGTCCCTGTTGTGAGGAGCTGGACAGGTTTTTGGCCTGCAACACACCGTCAACCCATATTTCATCTCAGACGCAGCTGATGTGCGAGAGGAAGCCAACGACTGCGTGACCGACTGCACATAAAAAGCGTGCGCCTGACAGCGAGGAGCTGCGTGATGCTCGGGACACCGAACAAGACCTCCGGAGGATGCCACTGGACACAGAGTCCTCCCTTCCACTGCCAGCCAGCCTCCTCCCCCGGCAAGCAGGCAGCCAGCAGCAAAGAGGGTTGTCATGACTGCATTCGCCTTTGCTGGAGGTTATTGGCACTGTCTGATACAGCCACCCCGGAGCTGCACGCCTCATCCTGGGTGGTTGTGAGCTAGTCCCGATCCCAGTCCCGATCCCTTCCAAGTTATAACTACCCTCCATGCACTCAAAATGAGACCAGGATGGGTGAGCATGTAACCGTGCGTCTGGCAACCTAGCCAGAGTCCACTTGCCAGCCACAGCCCCGACGTGTCTTTCCTTGCTACCATGTGCTCAACGTGGTCACTTTGCCGCAGTCAACTTATTTGCCAGCTACCACCTTTTTGCTTAAGCAGACCCTGCCCTCAATGCCCCGTCTTCACATGCCAGCAGTGCCAGATTTAAAAAAAAAATCCGTCCCCGTGTAAACTTGTTTAACAAGAGCACAGTGCTGCATAATTCAGTTCTCAAGTAGGCAATGCATTTTCATCAAGGGAAGCCGCTCATTTAGTTCATCCACACGAGTTTTTTTTAGGTGTTTTTTTAATGAGATTTAGTCTCGTTTCTTTCCCCAGGCGCAGTCTCTTCCTCCCAGTACAAATGTCCAAAAGGTGGCTTGTCATCAAGACAAGTGCATAGACCGAGTAAAATCCAGGTAGGACAATAGCCCTATGCCCCTTGGAACAAAGCACCAATAGTGTTCATCCTTGTTTAACCTGAGATTTATTGCGAACGGCCTTAAGGACACAGCTAGCTTTGTGCACGTCTGCAGAAGAGATAGGACAGGGGGTTTTAAATACTGAAAGTCCCCTAGCAAGACTGTCAGGGAAGGTGCATGCAGCACAATGCCTAATACCAGCCAAGCGAGCTGCAAACACGAGAGCTCCCAGACGAGTGTAACTGGGGCAAGGCCCTGCCATGCAGAGATGCCCACGCTGGCTCGGCACTTGCCAGCTCTGCAACCAGAAACAGTCGGGGCATCAGCACGGCCCAGCAGCTGGGCCATCGGGTCTGTTAGGAGACAGAGCCATAAGCCATGGGCTTTGTGAACTGCGAGATCCCCTGTCCTTTCATTCAGCCCTTACTGTCTACGCCAGGAGCAGGCAATTATTTCAGGTGGAGGACCGCTTACTGAGTTTTGGCAAGCTGTTGAGGGCTGCATTTCCCTCTCCAGTGCAGGGAGCAGGAACAGCCCCGCGGTTCCAGGCCAGAAGCCTCTGCTAGGCAGGGGCTTGTGGTTGGGGGGGGCTGGGCGGGTCTTGCTGCTGGGTCCTGCCGCTGGCTTCACCTGGGTACCACTGCCCCCGGCTCCTGTCATCTTTGACAGGCAGCCAGCAGCAAATAAATATTAATTTTCTAAAATTTTTAGGGGCACCGTGGGCCGGATAGAATGGCCTGGCAGGCCAGATCCGGCCCCCCGGGCCATATTTTGCCCACCCCTGGTCTATGCACTGCATGGAAGCATTTGCACTTTTGGGAAATGAAGACTGCCCCACCTCAAAGTTTTGAAGTCTATTTTTCGCACCCCCTGTTCCTGGGCAGAGAAAGTCCATCCTTCACTGCTTTAAAAATTCAGAGGCACCTACAAAGTTTTTGTGCAACCAGTAGGCCTAGGCACTTCATGGGGACATACACAAAAAAATAAGCACCCCCCTGCCCTTTAGCCTCCCAGAGGTACACTCCTCTTGGGGACTGCCTGCCACCCTTTAACTGCCTAGGCAGTAGTTAAGCCCTTCTAGTCTACCATTTAAAAGCCTTCATCAGCTACCACAGTAGAAAATAAACAGGGTCTCCCAGAATAGGAAAAAGAAAGCCAATGCCATTAATGACCAACACGACAGCTGAGCTCATTAGAGAAAACAGCCAGGAACTCCTGGCAATTCCTGCATCATGACCTTTTCCAGAGAAGTCCACATCAGGGGGCCAACCCCACTTTGCTGCTTGCCCAGTCGTGCAGCCCAACAGAAAAGTATATTTAGTTATTAAATTCAGGGGCAAATAACAGAAATGCAAATTCTGCCCGATATATCCATTCAAGATGCCCCTGTAATAACCCTCTGAGGTCTAGCAAGCCTCTCAGCACACAGAGACAGGACCTTGCACATGGCTCCGTGGTTCATAATGAGCAGGGACTCGACTGGGATTGCAAAGTCCTGCACCCTGGCAGATCAGGGAACCGGTGCACAGAGCCCGGCTCACAACCTGGCAGTCACCCGGGCTGCTGCGGACTCTCAGTCACCAGCACTGCAACTTTTGGAGCGCTACTGCTTGCATAATGGATCATTAGGGGTTTGAAAGTGGTGCTGGCTACTCTGAGGTGGATGATAGGATGGCAAGGGAGGGATCAAGAGAGACTTAAAGTTTGACACTCAGGTGTGGAACTGGTTTCCAGCTACCTCCAGGCTGCAGAGGCCAATTCCACCATGCTGAGCTGGTGCTTTGGAGGAAATCCCTTCTCTCCCAGGGGAAGCAAAGCAAAAGCAGGCTGGTTTACTAATTAACAAGGTAAGGGATTTGCAGAAGCATCTCATTTCCAAGTAAATCACCGTGTAGACAGGCCCTTCCTCGTATCCTCCCTCCCCTGCTGAAGGCAGAGCGTTCCTTCAGTTGCTCTGCGAAGCATCCTCCTCCAACCCAAAGCCCTCCGCGGTGCATTTACACATGCATTATTTAGAATGGAGCCTGCTATGGTTAATTGTGTTTTTAATGTAAGAATATCCTCAAGCGTACCCTTGACAAAACATTGCAAGTTGGCATTTTGACAGCAGGCGAAAGAGCCCTGAAACAGCTTGGAAAGGTCATAGCCTTTTAAAAGGCAAAACTACTTTATCTACCTCTGATTTCCTCGCGCTCTCTTCCCCCAAGAGAAAATAAAATAAGGCAACAATATTGCACAGTGAGTTCAATGGAGACAAATCAAATGGTCAGTGGAAAACTCTTTGGTCCTAAATATCTTAGTGTATCCTGACTGTGTTTTTCTGGCTAAGGCATTTTTAATATTGCTGCCATAACTCACTGCCTTTAAGGGCGTCTCACTCAGGCATAAAGATTTACTCTGGTATAAAGCTCAGGATCCAGAGACTCAGTCCAAGAAGCTTTGAGCAAAAATAATAATAGCCCTAGGCCTTTGTGCTAAGCATTTAATTCATATGTATAAAGCACAGAGGGGCTGGGTCACTGCTAGGCTGCAGAAAACGCTGGGATATTGGCTCTGCCATAAGTAGCGCAAATCCTATGTATTACAAAATCCTCGAATGGGACTAAAGAGTCTTGCATTGCTTTTTCAGGTGAGATATAAAACCAAGGCCATAAATACTTGGGGTCATAATAGCTCTTGCAGAGCACCTAACAGTAGCCAAGATGGAGAGTCTCACATGGTGCTGGCAAAATCCTGACCCCAGCTACTGGTCCTCTTTGCATTTCCCCATTTATTTTAATTCTTTGTTTCCTCTTTAAATGGCCATGATGAAGTCTCAGCAGCACCCATGCCCAGAAACCCCTTTGCTGCTTACAAGGAGATATATTCCACTCATCCGTTGAAACAAAAACAGCTAACCAACGTTCAGACACGGGAGGGTGATGCACTGGGGGACTCGGGCTCTTCTTGACTGGTCTCGTGGGACCTCATCCAATCTGAGAAATCAACATATTTCGGGGATGCGCTAACATGTCTGGGAGCTGGCAGCACTCGGAGCCGCGCAGCTTTGGGCCCACGTCTCCGTAGGGTTGCTCCTTCTGGTAGCAGCTGCGTGGCAGTGCCCAGGCACCCTGGGAGACTTGCTAAAGAGAGAGCCTGAACTTTTAAGCTCCAATCTTTTTGCCTTTGTTATTTTCGGTGTCATTTTGTGTCATAATCTGAAACATTTAGCATCCTTTCTGTGTTTCTCATTAATGGGAGCATGTTTTTAAAAGGATTATATAAACGATGCATATTTATGAGATAACCACGGATCAAGAATACCGATATTTAAAAGATGCAATTATCTTTAAAAAGTTTGGCTTTATTTTCATGCTAATGAATACAACATTTTTAAGCAAGCTAATTGGCGTGCCAGGCATTTGGTGGCAGTTGTCTGCTCATTACAACTCCTAGATTTCCTTATAAGCAAATTTAAAAAGGAGCCTGTTAGCTCTTGCTAAAAGTATGCTAGTCTCCAAGGGATACGTAGTTGTTGTACCCACATAATAAAAATAATGCTTCCTAAATACTAGTGGCATCAATTCATCATTAGATGAAATATCTTTTATTTCAACTGGAAACCTCTGAATATTAGATTAAAAGTGGAGGGGGGAGAAAGGGGAACTTGCCATTTACAGGAACTGCTCACTACAAAAGACAAAACACAGCCATGTTTTATTCTGAAATGTAGGCTGGCTAATTAATATTGTGAATTCAACCAGAAACTGAAGTATTCCTAAGATAAATTTAATTGCAGTGAAGTGAGTATCTCAGGTTAATGGCTGAGGGCATATTCCTCTTTCTCACTAGGGGATTCACCAAGGTCACAGGTCTTGTGGCCAAACCATCTGAAGCCCAGAAAAGATTTGGAGGCCCCTTTTAAATCTGAATTGTCCCAAGAGCCAAGAGGTAGAGTTGTCAGGGCTGGACATTTCATGCCAGTGGGTCTTTCTGCCCACTGGGTCTACCCACCTGAAAGGAGGACCAAATTGTAGCTCCTCATGACCATGCAGCAATGTGCTTTGATTGCTCGCTAGCACCAGTCATTTCTGAAGACATTAATTAATCCATCCGCACACCAGACTCACGCTGCCAGCCCCCCCCCCCCCCCCCGGCTGGTTGCACTGAAGACGTATGCCCTAGTGAGGTTTTCTTCCTCCATCTATTCCCTCTCTCAGGCAGGATCCTGATAAAAACGCCTGTCCTTTACACAGCACTTTGTCCCAGAGCTGTAGCAAGCTCCAGCAGCCCCGTGCCTCCCAGGCATAGAAACTGGCCATTCCTGCATCCCATAGTGTGTGGGGAGGGGAAGAGCTCAAGCCCAATGACCCCCTTCTCTTGGGTTTTTGTAGTGGGAGGCAAAGTAGAGATTGCTACCCAGTAGAGTATGTTGCTACCCAGTAAAGTACTCCTGCTACCCAGTAGCGATTGCTACCCAGTAAAGTACTCCTGCTACCCAGTAGCGATTGCTACCCAGTAGAGTACTCCTGCTACCCAGTAGTGATTGCTACCCAGTAGAGTATGTTGCAGTCCCATACACTATGCAGGGCTGCCTGGCTTCTATGGTGGGGTGGTTTTGGGCTGCACCTGCTGTGGCAAAGGCTCCTGGCATGGGTGATTTTGGGGCCCACACTACATCAGTGCTTGGGGTGAGTCTGCCCCACTCGCCCTCCTGGGTGCACTCCTGTTTTGCACCAGGCAAACAGGAATGGACCCTTTCCACTTTGCAGGCACACGGAAGAGTAGAGCTATTCCCATTTTCCTCAAAATAGAGGTCCAGTGACTTACCGCAGGGGCCCAGTGAAGCAGTGTAGGAGCCATGATTAGAACTCGTGACCTCTCCCAATGGGCCCATTCTTCTAGATAACACTCTCGCCTGCTTACCACGTGGTGCTGTAGACAGGTAGTTTTAGATTTCCTCTTTGCCTTCTCCACCAAGGCCCGCACGCCAGCATCATCTTGAGAAGCAAGCTCCATACCGTCACTTGGCCGCTTCTAGACTAAGCCAATGTCATACCTGTGCTGCCACACACCTGTAAAGGACTTCACCATCATTTTATTATTCTCCTTCCTTTCTTACCTCCACTATGTTCTCAGTCACTGGACCCTGCCTGCCTTGCTCTATGCAATCCTCTTTGATGCACCAAAGTTAGACTAAACAGAGCTCAAGAAGTCTGAGCCAAATCATTTTTTTGGCTGATATATTTGGAAGCGTAATTGGGTTTTAGCTTTATCAGTGCAGATTTGATTATTTGAGGGAATTTTTTATTGAGTAATTATGTTCAACTGAATTAGATTTCATTAAACAAGGCAGCCTTAGTGACAGAAGCAAATACATTATTAATTTTAGAATCTGGTAGCTATTTTATTCAATTTGCAATATCAATAAAGAGGTTTGCAGTAGAAGCACATGCATGCAGACAAACAAACAAACATTTCCAGGCCTGATCGAGAGCGCTCAGGGTCACTAGGCAGTCTTGTATGTCCCACCGAGGTGAGAAGGATCCCACCATGACTTACTGGAACAAGTCTTCAAGTTACTTGCAAAGCACCAAGTATGAGCAAATTCTGTATTTTTCTGCCTATCACCCACCCTCATATAAGACATGCACCCTATTTTGGGAAGGCAGAATAAAGGGAATTTTTTTCCCAGTGTCGGAATGCATCTGGGTGCATGAGGAAGGGGTGGAGACCATTTCTCAGCATCACTTACCCTTCTTCTTGCAGCTCCAAAGGTGTCGCCACAGATGAATTGTGCCCCCAAAAGTTCCCTCCACCACCTACGATTTGGTGAATCCAGCTAGAACGTGTTGTGAATAATATCAGGCCAAAAACCACACCTTTTGGTGGACTCTAAGACGCCACTGCTTATGACAGCGTAAAGCGCAGTACAGCACGAGCAGCCAATCACCTGGGCTTCGTACCAGGCTTAATGTGCTCACAGCTGAACACATGCAACGCTCTCAACACGCACAAAAATAAAGAGCACAACAGAGGATTTGCATTATGGTGACAAGAGAGCAATGGAGAAGGATTGGCAGCAGCAGCTAGAAAACCTGCAGGATTGCTTAATGCTCAGAGGAGCAGCTGGGAAATAGCCACATGCTAAATACAACAGACTCCTTCCAGGGAAGCAGCACGAGGGTTGCCAAGTCCTGGGCAGAAGGTAGGGCAGGCTGGGGTGGCACGGGCACTAAAGTGCACGGTTGACCGCTCCAAGGTCCTTGGAAGAAGTCTGTTATATTTAGCATGTGGCGAGTTCCCAGCTCAGCCAGAGCAAGTTCGAGGCCACAGCAGAAGGGCTCACGGCGCGGCCCTGTCAAATGCCAGCAAATCAGCAAATGCTGCTAAATACCTTGTCACAAGGACATAACGTAGGAAAGGAAAGGGCACAGTAGGTCAAAAACTTCTGTAGCCAGCTCAGCCTTTCAAGCAGTAAAATAGCACAGAGCGCTGCTTGGGGTGGAAACCCGATGTACTTATAATATTATCCCCCCTGCTGGAACAGCATCCTGGATTCGGCAAGTATGGGAAAACTCACCCTCAACTGATTGCAAGGTCCAACATCTTTCCAGTGTTGAGCCATGGCAATAGCGATTCTCGTTCCCCGGAGGCTAGACAATGCTGAACGGGCTGCCGTGGCAGTGTAGTGGAATGGGAAATCCAGTCCTTTGGCCAAGAGTACTGACCTGAGACATAATCAGATCCCTACCCTCATGTTTAGTCACCTGAAAAAGCATCACACCCTGGGATGTCCCCTGGGGCCAATGCATTCGCTGCTCCGGCTGAAATCTGTTGATTTGCACTTCTGACTTCAGGCCCTCAGGCCTGAAAATCAAGCCCATAGTCATATTTGACTACCCCGTCCATCTCACATTTGAATGAGATGGACCAGCTCTGTCTTGTTGGAGAGAGGCAGGAGGCACAGTGATAAGCATGGGTGGATCTAGGATTTCAAAAAGCAGGGTACAGATGGAATGGCCCATTGCTGCACATAACATGACATATATTTTTCTCCAGTTAAAGATAAACTTAGAAGCTTTATTAATATGGTAGGGGGTGGCACTGCATTATTCAGTTTAAGATCAAAGCAAAAACAAATGTAAAGTATTGGGATATGCACTGATTTGCTGGACTATATATGTTTTTAAAAAAACACAACACCTTAGGCCCAAACTAGGCCAAGTGGTCACAAGAAGGAAACCGCCTGTGTCAGCAGGTAATATTATCCTCATGGGCTGAATATTTAGAAATAAGTGCTCCAACTCCATCAGTTTAGTGGACCACGTATACCCATAACGCTTGCTCTCAGATCCCGTGTTGCAGCTTCCTCACCTTTGCCACAGGTCAACATCACATGGTGCTGATCTTCATGTTTTTCTTAAGCCCTTGGGTAATTAAAGAACATTTTAAAAAATAATAATAAAGTCAGCATTTGCTTCTCCGTAAGGTGGTCTGAGAACCAGCCATGCCATCATGGCACCAGTGCCCTTCCACGTCCCCAACATAACAGCCTCAACAAAAAAAGAGTGAAAATAAACCAGTTATTTCCAGACAGGCGGCTTTTCACAGCCACATCTCGAAATCCAAATCAAGGCACACATTCTGATTAGGTCAATTATTATATAAAGACTTTCCCACAGGTTGTACACCCTGAGACCAAACCTTTGCCTTTCACCTATCAGGATAAACTTCCCTGATAGGACCACTATGGGGGGAAAAAGAAAAAAAACAAACAAAAAAATTAAATTACATATTAATTTGATTTTCCAGAAGGTCTCTAGGAAATGTTTTCAATCAAGAAGTCAATTCAGATTGTAATAAAATATTACATAAATATTTACATCAGTCCTGGCTTTACTTTAAAAGGAAGGTTTTTTTCCTTCTCTTGCACATGCTGCCAAAGTAGTTAGCTGGCAAGCCTGTGAAAAAACAAGGTTTGAGAGTCACTTTTTCCCCTAGCAGATCCATCACCGAGCTATCAGAGTGTTTATTTTTCCCATGCCTGCCCCAAATTCCACCATTTCCCTTTCTAAAAGATTTCATGTGTGTGCGAAACACTCAGTCATATATAGGTAAGAGAGAGACACTAGCTATTTATATAAAACCGGGTGGGGGGTACAAGTTTCTTCAAAGCTGCAGTACATTACAAGGCATTTATTAGATGTGTTGTACAGGCAGGATGCCAGCTAAATTTAATATGGATCTATATACAAAGAAACTGTCTAGTTATACATAATGAATATTTAATCAAGCACGGATCAAGCAATTTCACAGAAGTAATTAAAAGCAGGCTTTGTTTATTGCTAAAAATTACAGCTCCCCTATTGACCTGGTGCTGTATATCCTTTGCCATATTGAACACGTTACCTGCTAATATTAGGTTATTAAATGGGTATTAGAGGCTATTTCTCTTCCCTTTGCAGATAAAGCGCACTTAAGCTATCTTGTCCGTTGGTGCACAGAGGAGAAAAAAGGTTTAAAGTGGAAAAAAGCTTGCATTAAATAGAAGGGTTAAAAAAACACTACTCGGCTTAAAACACATAAGCAAAAGAAATAACGAAGCAATTAAATGCTAAGTGTTATTTTTAAGTCAGCGCAGGTTCTGTGTACTTCCTGCATTTTCCATTAGAAACAAAACTAAAACAAGCACCATATATTCTTGGAGAGCCAGTACGAGGGGAGGGGGCAGCATTGCAAGCCGGTGGCTAGCACCAAGGCAGGCTGGCACTGCTCCCATTTCCACCAGTGCAATGAGCTGCCCGAGGCCTCCATTCTGCAGTCGGAGCCAGGCAGGAAAACTCTTGTGTCTCCGCTGCAGACATGGGGTCTAGGCGTGCACATCGTTCCCAGTGGCGTGGCAGAAAAGTGACTTAACAGGACGACGAAACACAAGTCTGCCTTCCCTCTCGCCCCTGGCACGTATTGACTTCAGAGGACCTGCGTCATGCAGCGGTGTCCACGAGGGCAGAAATGGGCCCAGGGTTCACACTGATCTTTGATGCTTTCGCTACTCAGCTGCGATCTATGCAGACGCACCGATGGGACAAGAGGCACCCCATCAATTAACAGTTTATTTTTAACTTCTTTTTTAATACTGAACTTCGCTCAGAGCAAGGCAGATGAGTTTAGGGTCTCCAGGCAGAAAAATGGTGAAAAAGTGCTGGCGCCAAAGTCATTAGCCTCCATTGTAGCCCGTCCCGTGCACCGTGGGTAGCTTCCCTGCCAAGATCCCCTCGGATGTTCAAAATGAAATCAAGTCAAATCTTGCTGTTGTCACTCTACCCATTTCCAGCTCCCCAACCCTTAACAAATGGCCCCATAAACTGCCCCCTCCTAACCCACATAACCACCCCACCCCCGCAGTCATGCTCTGTCCTGGTCCTCTTGCCTGGCACTGGCCCTCAGCTGGCAGTGCCCACCCTAGCTCTAAGCAGCACCAGCTTAGCTCTGTTCACATAGCTTAACACTGTACCTGGACTAATGAGCAATGCTTCTCAGCAGGGCTAATTAGCTCCCCAACAGTGCTGCACGAAGGCGGTTGTGTTGCTTCCCATGTGTAGGCAGCACAGGGGGAACAGCCTGATATCGCAGCAAGGCGCTGGCAGAGCAGGAACATTTGGGGAGCTCAGCTGGCATCTATCTCCGCGACCCCCCCCTCTGCGGCCCAGCAGTCGAGAATAACTGCGCTTGCAAACCTCCCGTTAATTCCACCAAGAACCACGCTTCACAGAGAACAGAGTGGGAAGATCTGGCACATTAACTGCATTCTCTCAACTACTATAAAACATGCTAAAGTACAGGCCCGACGCTAGCTTGGAGGAAGAGCTTTGGGATAATATATTTTACAGCTCGCTCGTGGTCTCGAGCAACACTCCCATGTTCGACTCTGTGATCTCAAAGCAGGACAGTGTCAACTCAACTGGCTCTAGAAAGCAGCTGCAATAAAAATGAGCTTTTATGAGGCTGAAAGTCAATCTACTGAGTGATATATATTTTTGTCTTTTAATTCTAGTGGAAACAGTCATTCCTTAAGACAAAAATATCTCTTGGAACACAAGCGCCAATTAAGAAACGATTGAAAGGTAAAGAGTAAAAGTGACTAGAAACCAAACTGCAGTGAACTTCATTGATTCTAATAGTCCTGCTGGAGAAACGCAGAAAGCAAACAAACAGGCAAGAAAAAACAGTAGAGAAGGTTTTTAAACCCTTTCAGCTTTATAACCCCAAATATCACACAACACTTGTAAATGCTCAGGGACTGATTCACTGCTCACCATTTACACCTGTGCCCACTGAGTGCTGGTTATTACCAAAGCATAGCACTAGCATTTTATTCCACCAGGTATAGGAATCATCAGATTCAAAAACCACAGGCATATGTGAATGAGAAGAGCTACACGCTTTCATTTGTGGAGCACTACACAGCGTCTGCAGACCCTTTGTCTGTCCGTCTCTGACTAACAGTCACAGCAATCCCTTGATTTGAGGATGATCTCTGTACCACGGCTCATTGATCGGTCTTGAGGTGTCCGATCCTTGAGCCACAGATGCATCCATAGAAGTTACAAGTCTTTCCATAGTAAGCCACAGGTTGGGATTTCTCTTGTTTTTCTTCCTCCACTCTCTCTTCTCTGCTTCAAAGGCAAGACACTTTCCCTCAAAGAGGGGTGCTGCTTGGTTGAGGTTGGGGTCCAGTTGGAGTTAGTCAGTTAGCAGCCACGTCCTCCCAGATCTTGATATCAGTGTCTGTTTTCTTGAGCTTTGCCTTTGATGTGTTCTTGTAGCATTTTCTTTGGCCACTGCAAGATCTCAGGCCACAACTAAGCTGGAAGTAGAGCACTTGTTTTGGGAACTGAGCAATGTCCAGTCCAGCAAAGTTGGTGCTTGAGGATCTCTAGCTCAATGCTGGCAACATTGGCTTTAGCAAGGCGGCTGACATCTGTGTGGTCATCTTCTGATTTGGTGTGAAGGATTTTCCAGAGGCATCGTTATTGGTGAAATGACTATAAGCTCTTGAGATGACAATAGTAGGTCACTCACATTTCGCATCCATGAGAAGGGTGGGGATAATGACTGGATTGCAGACCTGGATCTTAGTGTCTTTTCCAGAGATCACGATCAATAGAAACACACCAAAGCAATTTCCTGAAGGAAGTGCTCACATAGCAGACCTGTGCCGGATCTACTCTTCAATGGTTGCTCTCTGAGAGAGGTGGCTACCAAAGTA
Source organism: Crocodylus siamensis (assembly GCF_052110815.1). NCBI lineage: Eukaryota > Metazoa > Chordata > Crocodylia > Crocodylidae > Crocodylus > Crocodylus siamensis. The sequence continues at coordinate 2,665,258 of NC_143409.1, forward strand.
GGGGAAGTGCTTGACAACCTCCAGGGTCTTTCCCTTGATGGAAATTGGAGGTGGGAAGGTCATATTCATGGCCTGGTGCAAGCTGATAGAGCCCTTTAGTCTTCTCCACATTGAGAGAGAGGCCCAAAGTTCAGTAGGCTTCTGCAAAGAGATCTGGCATGGTCTGAAGGTTTTCCTTAGTGCCTGCAAGGACGGCACAGTTGTCAGCGTAGTGAAGGTCAAGGACGGTTATTTTGAATTGTCTGGTCTTTACTATGACCAGACTAGCTAGCTACTGCCCAATGGACCATCTTTCAATTCCCAATCCCTGAGTCTCCTGCTAGGAAGCAATTTCAAACCATAACTTCTTGCACTAGATTAGGCATTAGCGCAAGGGGCCAGGCTGTAGAAAAATCAGGCCCGATGATATTCAAGGGGATGTTATTCCTTTCAAATGACGATCATCCATATTACAGAAGCACATCAAGGTCTCCATGGAGATCAGGGCTCCATTGTATTCAACATGGTACGTGTACATGGAAAGAAACGGTCCTTTCCCCATTATAGCTTATTCAGATCATCAGCTTCTCAAGAGCAGGTACCGTCTCTTCCTAAGCAAGCTGCTTGGGACAGGACCACCTCCCTGCCCTGTGTTTGTACAGCACCAAGCACCATTGTGCCCTTGGTCCATGACGGACCCTCCTAGCCACAATGCCACGATTGATCAAAGAGAGACAAGACAAAGGGAGGGCAAACAGAAAATGTGGGGACTTGCCCAATGTAACACAATGGACTAGTTCCAGGGCCAAGAACAGAGGCCAAGTCTCTTATAGCTCCATCCAGGGTCTTAATCCACCCCTGCAGCAGCATGAAATGTTTAAACAGCTCTGCAATGAGAACCCATTGTGCAACTCTTTTAACAATAAACTACTGCCTTTTGTCTGAAGTTCAAGAGAGTTCAGGGAACAAAATAAAAGTTCTAGGTGATGACATTTATAAGTGCTGAGATCTTAAGGGAAGAAAAAATAGTAAGGTGAATGAAGGGCTGGAATCAGAATTTAATAAAAAGTTGGAAGACTGGCCAAGAGTTGCTCAGCTTGAATATTAAGGAAATTCACACACTTGACTAGCTGTACATTTACCATGGGAGACACTTCAAGGTACTGTCAACTATATAGCTATCTACACAATGGAATATTAATTTAATTCCCATATCTGCCTCAGCATTGAAAATGGCCCATGGATGCCATAGGCCTGCTGATCTGGAATGCTTTCCTAATAAATCCTTTTGGTGCATTAGACTAAATATTTAACAGCTTTGTCAAATAAAATTGTAATATCATGCCTAAATTGGGATTGGTCACAGTTTGTTGCATTCTTAATTGGTTTGCTGCTTTCAAATCCACAGAAAGAAAAATAATTTTCTAATGAAAAAAAAGACTCATCCAGATCTCTCTCTCAGGTTAAGGTGAACAGCAGGCCAGTTGAGAAAATAAAGCAGATTCAAACTCCAAATACACTGAGAAACATCAGCTCTGCAAATGCAACAATGATAAATGGGAGAGACTGTTGGGTAGCAAGGCCTTGCTCTGAATTATATGGGGGCATTTGCTTTTTCTTAAAAAAAAACAAAACCAACTAGATAATGGTACCTGCAGACAATCACACAAGTAATAGATTCATAGGGTTTCAGGCTAGGGTGGGACCATTAGATGACCCCTCATCGCAGGATTTCATCCAATTACTAAAATCCGTGTTTGACCAAAACAGATCTTTTAGAAAGGCACCCAATCTGGATTTGTAGGCATCAAGAGGTAAAGAATCCACCACCTCCTTTAGTTTATTTTTCTCTAATAGCAAATCATCCTCACAGCTAAAGATGTGCACTTAATACTATTCAAAATGTCTTGATTATGGTAGCTCGGTTGCTTTCTGCAATGGCTGGTGAAATTCAGAAAGTCTGCAGAAGGGCTAGCTGCTATGTTCCTGTTTAAAGGATCATAAAAAAGTCGGGCTGGAAGGGACCTCTCAAGGTCATCTACTCTAGCCCCCTGCAAATCCTTGTCTAACCTATTATTAAAACTACACAGCCAACCTTTGAGCACTTAATCTGCCCCAGATAAAGGAGGGGAACCACCGCAGCCAATGCCCTGCTGCTGCAAGGGTTGTTAAAAATATACCTGAGAGATCCCAGGAGGAAGACTGTGCCGCTTACTACAGAGGAAGGCAATACGTCCCCCCATCCCAGTCCATACCAATGTGACTATGGGATAAAATTCCTTCCTGATGCCAAATGTGGTGATTGGTCTGACCCTGGGAGGAGGGGCAAGACTATCTATCCAGGAACTCCAGGATTTTAGTCCCACCAGGAGAATTGGCACAGCCCAGTCACAGTCCCCAACCTTGGCTGCACTCAACACTAAACACAAAAAAAAAAATATCCTGATGTGATGCAACAGGAAGGGGAAAAAATCCTTCCCAGCCCCATGGAGGAATGAGCAAAGCCCAGGAGCCCAGGAAATACCCATAGTAGAACATATGATGCAGGAGTAGAGGTAGATATCATTTGCCTAGACTCCAGGAAGGCCTTCGATACGGTATCCCACCCCGTACTGGTGAACAAGTTAAAAGGCTGTGATTTGGATGATTACACAGTTCGGTAGGTGGCAAATTGGCTAGAGGGTTGTACCCAGAGTGGCGGTGGACGGGTCGGTGTCGACCTGGAAGGATGTGGGCAGTGGGGTCCTGCAGGGCTCAGTCCTTGGACCAATACTTTTCAATGTCTTCATTGGTGACTTGGACGAAGGAGTGAAGTGTACTCTGTCCAAGTGTGCAGATGATATAAAACTATGGGGAGAAGTGGATACACCGGAGGGCAGGGAACAACTACAGGCAGACATGGACAGGTTGGACAAATGGGCAGAAAACAATAGAATGCAATTTAACAAGGAGAAATGCAAAGTGCTGCATCTAGGGAGGAAAAATGTCCAGCACACCTACTGCCTAGGAAATGACCTGCTCGGTAGCACAGAAGTGGAAAGGGATCTCGGAGTCCTAGTGGACTCCAAGATGAACATGAGTCGTCAGTGTGACGAAGTCATCAGAAAAGCTGATGCATGACAAACAGAACCAAGAAGGTGATCCTTCCCCTCTATCGGGCGCTGGTAAGACCGCAGCTGGATTACTGCGTCCAGTTTTGGGCACGGCACTTTAAGAGGGATGTGGATAACCTGGAGAGGGTCCAGAGAAAGGCCACTCGTATGGTTAAGGGCTTGCAGGCCAAGTCCTATGAGGAGAGGCTAGGGCACCTGGACCTCTTCAGTCTCCGCAAGAGAAGGTGGAGAGGCGACCTTGTGGCTGCCTATAAATTCATCATGGGGGCACAGAAGGGAATTGGTGAGACTCTACTCACCAAGGCACCCCTGGGGGTTACAAGAAATAATGGCCATAAGCTAGCAGAGAACAGATGTAGACTGGACATTAGGAGGAACTTCTTCACAGTTAGAGTGGCCAAGGTCTGGAACGGGCTCCTAAGGGAGGTGGTGCCCTCCCCTAACCTGGGGGGTCTTCAAGAGAAGGTTGGATGGGCATCTGGCTGGGGTCATCTGAACCCAGCACACTTTCCTGCCCAGGGCAGGGGTCAGACTCAATGAACTATTGCGGTCCCTTCTGAATCTGTGAATCTATTCCTAGACCACCTCTTCTTGAATATGTCCAACCTCTTCTTGAAGATGTCTCATGATGGAGAGTCCACAGCTTCCCTAGGCATCTACTCCATGGCGAAGAAGTTTTTCCTGATGTCTAATCTAAACCTACTTTGCTGCAACTTCAAGCCATCAGGCCACATCCTACTCTCTGCAACTAGAGAGAAAAGGTATTCTACCTCCTCGTTAAATATGGCAGCCCTTCAGATATTTGAAGACTGCTATCACATCCCCTCTTCATTGCTTTTGCCATAAGCTGAAGATGCTTAGCTCTCTCAGCCTCTTCTCGTATGACTTGCTTTCAAAACCCTTCATTGTTTTTCTTGCCCATCTCTGGACGCTTTCTAACTTCTCCATGTCCTCCTTAAAATGTTGAGCCCAGAACAGCACATAATACCCAAGGTGAGGCCTACCCAGCATCTACTAGTCACCTGTCTTGCTTCTAATGCTATTGATGTATCCCAAAATGATTATCAAGGATCACATCTGTGAGGGGCCAGCAGGGGAGATCATGCCCTGGGGAAATCAACATGGGTTCATCAAAGGCAGATTCTGTGAGGCCAACCTGATGGCTTTTTATGACCAGGTAACTAAATCCCTGAATGATGGTGTCGCTATGGACGTAGTCTTTCTGGACTTTAAGAAGGCCTTTGACACTGTCTCTCACCCTATTCTCATTAAAAAATTGAGTGACTATAGCGTGGATGCCTGCACAGTTGGATGGGTCAAAAATTGGCTGATGTGGTGGTGGATGGGTCGTACTCGACCTGGTGGGATGTGAATAGTGGGGTCCCCCAGGGCTCAGTCCTGGGGCCTACACTGTTCAACATCTTCATCAGCAACTTGGACGAGGGGGTGGAAAACATGTTGTCCAAGTTTGCTGATGACACCAAGATGTGTGGAAAGGCAGGCACGCTCAAAAGGAGAGAGAGGCTGCAATTAGATTTAGACAGACTACAGAAGTGGGCGGATAGTAACAGGATGGGGTTCAATGTAGATAAATGCAGGATGCTGCACCTGGGAGAAGGAATCCACAGCACACAGACAGGCTGGGGAGCTCCCCCTTGAGAGCACAGAGGCAGAAAGGGATCTTGGAGTTATTATTGACTCTAAGATGAACATGAGCCGCCAACGCCAGACCGCAGTCAGGAAGGCCAATCACACCTTGTCGTGCATCCAAAGATGCATCTCAAGCCGGTCCAGAGAGGTGATTCTCCCCCTCTACGCAACATTGGTCAGGCCACAATTGGAGTACTGCGTCCAGCACAGGGCGTCGCACTTTAAGAAGGATGTGGCCAGCCTGGAGAGGGGTCAGAGGAGGACCACTCGCTTGGTGAGAGGGCAGTAGGACAAACCCTATGAGGAGAGGCTGAGGGACCTGAACCTGTTCAGCCTCAGCAAGAGGAGGCTGAGGGGGGATTTGGTGGCTGCCTACAAACTCATTGGGGGAGATCAGCAGCAAATAGGAAGGGCCGTATTCCCCCCAGCAGCACCTGGGGTGATGAGGAACAATGGCCAGAAGCTGCTGGAGAATAGGTTCAGATTAGAGGCACTTGTCAGGGTGGCTAGGATCTGGAACCAACTTCCTAGGGAAGTGGTCCTCACTCCTACCTTGGGTAAATTCAAAAAAAGGTTGGACAAACACCTGTCCGGGGTCGTGTGATCTCAGCGTGTGCGTGTGCTCCTGCCAGTGGTGAAGGGTCAGACTAGATGCTGTGTTCAGGTCCCTTCTGACCCCAAACTACTATGAAAGACCTTTGGTGTGGCTGCATCACATTGCAGACTCCTAATGAGTCTGCAATCCACCAAGACTCCTCAATCCTTTTCCGTAATGCTGCCATTCGGCCAGGAGTCATCCATTTCATATCTGTGTTTTTGATTATTCTCCTGGAGATGCAGCATCTAGCATTTCTCAGTGCTGAATTTCATCCTGTTGGCTGTAATCCAACTTTCCAATCTGCCAAGATCCTTCTGAATTGTGCTCCTCTCCTCCCATGAGTTTGCAACCCTTTCCAATTTCATGTCATCTGCAAAATTGCTCAAGAAGCTCTTAATGCCAGCATCCAAATCATTAATAAGCACACTGAATAAACACTGGGGCCAAGATAGACCCCTGCACTTGAAACCTGCTCTTCTGACATGGATCCATTTATAATTATCTTTTGCTTGTGGCGATCAAGCCAGTTATCTATCCACCTTGTAATAGTTTTGCCTAGCCCACATTTCTCTAATATGTTTGGGAGAAGGTCATGTGGGCCATTGTCAAAAGGCTTGCTGAAAACCACATACATCCCATCCATGGCATTCTCATCACCAACCCAACTCACTATCTTGTTTGGCACTATTTGTTCATAATAAATCCATGCAGGCTGCTCATGATCAGCCTTTCCTCCTCCAGATGCTTGCAATGGACTTCCTTATTATATGCCCTAGTAACCTCCCAGGTATCAACTGCAGTTCCCTGGGTCCATGTTTCAGTGCTTCTGTTTTAAAAAATGTCAGTGTTGGCCTTCTTCCAGGCCTCTGGTACCTCGTCTGTCTCCCGTGACTTTGTAAATATTATTGCCAAGGGCTCCAAGATCACCTCTGCCAGTTCCTTCAGTACCCTGGGATGAAGTTCATCGGGCCCCACTGACTTGAATCATTCAGAGCCCTCAATAGCTCTCAGGCTGTTTCTTTTGTTATCTCATCCCTCAGCTTGTCCCCTTCCTTATCCAAATAATGTGTGTTATCTGCTTAGTTGCAGCCTAATTTTTTTGTGAAGACTGAGGCAAAGTAGCTGTTGAGTAGCGCCGTCTTCTTTAATTCTTCTCAAGAGCTCACCCTATTTAACAGTGGACCCACAGCTTCCTCAGTCTTTCTTTTCTAGCCAAGATATTTACAGAGCCTCTTCTTGTTGTCCTTAACTTGGCTTGCCAGGTGAAATGCATTCTCTCCCTCTCTCTCTGCCTTCCCAATTTTGTCCCTGCAAGTTCTTGCTATTTCCTGTTCTGCTTCCTTGGAGACCTGCCCATTTTTCCATTGCCTGTATGCCTTCCTTCAGCATTTGAGGCATCCTAGAAGTATCTTGTGAAGCCACATAGGTCTCTTGCCATTCTCCTTGTGCTTTCAATGGATTAGAAGAGCTTCTTGTTGGACTTCCCTTTAGAAGCATCCTGCCCTCCTGGGTACCTTCATCGTCCATGACACCATGTCTACTATCTCCTCAAGTCAGCTGAAATCCTTTTTAGATCCAACACCTTGAGTCTGCTGATCTCATGCTTTCCCAGTGTCGGGATCATAAATTGTATCCTATCATGATCACTTCCTCCCAAGTCTCGCATCAACTTCACACACACCTCTTACTGGTCAAGACAAGAGCCAAGAGCCAAGTCAGATAATCCCCTAGTTGTATCCTCAACTTTCTGGAATAGAAAATTATCTTCCACACAAGTGAGGATATTAGGAAACCATTTGGAAAAATATAGTACTGCATCTTGGCCACACGCTTGGTCTACAGTCCAGATCCTGGGGCATCTTGAGGACTGTTTGGAGTCAGGGAACATGTTTACACATGCATTAACATGCTTTAGTTAATGCATATTAAATCTAGTACCTTCGGGCATTTTTATACATGTAAGCGCTGCAGCACTGGGCACTTTGAAAAGCACCCAGCGCTACAATGCTTGCAGTTGTATAAGCAGTGAAATGCATGTCAGTGCAAAGAAAATGGTGGTGATGTGCTTTTGAATTAAAACATAATTTTATGCCCGTGCAGAGCTGTAGAGGATCTCCTGCACATCCAAGAACTAAAAGGTAGGTGTATAAATGCCCTCCACTGTGAGGTACTAGGAAAATGAACATTAGCCTGTCTTAAAACCCATGCACTTTAGTTAACACACATTAAGTGATGCATTTTAATGTGTATTAACTAAATAGCAAAGTTTTTTTCAGTGCTTCTTTAATGTGTATTAAAATAAGCTAATGCGCATTAAAACAAACATGTAGACACACCCAAGATGCCCGAGTTCTACTCCTGCTGCTTTGATGCATAACTTTGGGTGAGTTACCTCCTCCTAGTTTAGTTCCACCATGTGGAGTATAGGCACAAAACTACCTACCTCCCAAGGCAGCTCAGAGGCTTGATGATTATTCGCGATACCCTCCAGTGAGAGGTGCTATAAAACTACATCGTACTTTTACTACTTGTTTTAGCTTTCCTCAGGAAAACTCCCACCCTCCCACCGCAAACCCTCCACACTTTGACTTCCCTATTTCTGCTTTCCATTTCGCAAGCAGCCATCATGTTGGTTGAAACACAAAACTTGATTCTCTGCCGGCCATTCTTCTCTTTGCCACCAGTTTTGTCCTCTTTTTCTATTTCCCTTGCATGTAAATGAGCTGGGTTCATTACAGGCATGTCTTGGCCTTCCAGTAGGCTGCATTTCCACACATGTGAGGGAGGAATTGATTTCTGATGAATGCACATGACAGGCAGGCTTGGAGGCATGCGAGTCAACGAGACAGTTCTCCAGCAGCATTACTAAAAGCTTTAAATCTAAACAAAAACACTATTAGAGGCCCCTTGTGCCTGCTAAACTCATTTAGTCCTTTCAGCCTGGGAAGGCAATTATTCTAAATACTGTAAATAATATTAATAGAATCCCTGAGCCTTGGCATGCTAGAAACGGTGTGTGTTATACAAACCAGAAAAAAATGGGATTTGTCTCGTTTTAATTGAATAGGGGACCATAGTCAATGCAATTAGATGGATGGCAGTCCAGACACCGAGCCCTTCTTTCTGTCAGCTGTGGTCGCACGCACTCCCATCTCGTCCCTCCAGCCCTTGCTACTTACCTCATAATTTGTCTAAACGTACAGCGCTGCCATTTAAGGAACCTTTTCAATCCACAGGCTAAAACAACCCAGCTCCAGTGTGGCACAGGCGTCAGCAGCATGTCAGCAGCAAGGGGAGGTTTGCCTGCACCCCTGCTAGGGCCAGGGCCAACGCCACCCTTTTCCCAGGCCCCTTACACCCCCTTGGTTGGGGCATGGGTGCAGGAGCACAGGATTGAGAAGCGACTCAAAAGTTACAGCTCCAAACACAGCATTTAGCCGTATCCTAGATAAGCGGTACCTCTCCCAGCCTTTTTTTTTACAATACTTTACCACCTTGAGCCACAGATCTGAGTTATACGACAGGGGGAGGATGCAATTCTCAAGCACTTACAAAACAGAAGGCTGTGGCCTCCTCAGTCTCCAGCGGACCATCATTAAAATCCTACCATATGCCAACGGAGCCAGCCTTTTACATTATTCTTCACAAAGCGCCTGATGCAAGAAGGTTGCTAGGTACAGACTATGTGCCACTTCAAAAGGTGGACGACTCTACACAGAGGTGCGGGAGAACAGGATTGAGCACAGCAGGTTTCACTTCAGCAGCGGCAGGAGAGAGCGAGCTGCCAGGTACAGAGCAGCGTCATCCACTCATGTGCAACTGATAAATGTCACGGGCCCAAATTCCTCCCCGGTGGGTGTAACTCCGCTGAGCTAATGGTATTAGTTTGGCCTGCCTGTCTATTCCAAGTCCATGGGCATTCCCTGGCGTCCCTCCAACAATGATGAGATGACAAGTGTCTCTAGAGAAACACAATTAACGTCAGCCCCTGACTCCTACAGCTCACGGTCTAGTTATTTGAGCAGTCGTCATACCATGCATTAAAGTATTGTAGCAAACAGGGCCCTTGCCATACCAGGCATTATCACCTTCCCAAATCAAAACTAGCACCAGGAATACATTTTGATCTACTGATGAGAAAGAAATGCATCATTACTGGTGAAAACTAGGACAGCCTTCCTCAGGTGAATAGCTATCAGGCCTGCAAAGCTTTCCTGGACACTGGGGAGCGCTGACTGCACAGCACCCACTCAAATGTGCAGGTGAAAACTTGGGAAACTTCCCATGCCAGTCCCTCCTAATCCCTTCTGGATTGCATCCAACCCACAGCTTGCCCTCCACCTCATCAGTTTGAGGTTTCATGAAAACCCTCATCAAACCTTTCATGCTAGGAAATCTGGTCGTCACACCAGACGATAAAGCTAACCTATTTAACAATTTCTTTGCCTCCATTTTTCTGAGCAGAGGCTGGATCAGCCCCCCCAGTAAGTGCACACAGGCCTAGGGTCGGTGAGGATCTAGTCAGGGAACTTCTGGAGGGACTGGATGTATTTAAATCAGCTGGTCCGGACGATCTCCACCCCGTTCTCATTAAAAAACAAGGGGACTGTGGTGTCAACACCTACACAGTCAGATGTGTCACCAACTGGCTGGAGGGCCGCACCCAGAAAGCGGTGGTGGAGGGGTCATTTTTGACCTGGAGGGATGTGGACAGTGGGGTCCCCCAGGGCTCAGTCCTTGGGCCCACACTGTTCAACATCTTCATCAGTGACTGGGACGAGGGGGTAAAAAGCACCTGTTCAAATTCAGAGATGACACTAAGATGTGGGGAGATGTGGGCATGCTAGAAGGAAGGAACAGGATACAATCAGACCTAGACAGGTTACAAGGGTGGGCAGATGAGAACAGGATGGGCTTCAACACAGACAAGTGCAAGGCACTGCACCTGGGCAGGAACAACCGGCACCATACCTACAGGCTGGGGAACTCCCTTCTCATCAGTGCAGAGGCAGAAAAGGATCTTGGAGTCGTCACTGATGTCAAGATGAACATGGGCCGGCAGTGTGGGGACGCGGTCAGGAAGGCCAACCGCACCTTGTCCTGCACCCACAGATGCATCTCGAGCAGGTCCAGGGAGGTGATCCTCCCCCTCTGTGCGGCACTGGTCAGGCTGCAGCTGGAGTACTACGTCCAGGTCTGGGCGCCGCACTTCAGGAGGGATGTGGACAGCATGGAGAGGGTCCAGAGGAGGCCACTTGCATGGTCGGGGACAACAGGGCAGGCCCTACGAGGAGAGGCGACGGGACCTGAACCTGTTCAGCCTCCACAAGAGAAGGATGAGGGGGGATCTAGTGGCCCGTTATAAACTAGTCAGGGGGGATCAGCAGGCATTAGGGGAGTCCCTGTTCCCCCGAGCACCGCCAGGAGTGACCAGGAATAACGGTCACAAGCTGGCAGAGGGCAGGTTTAGGTTAGACATCAGAAGGCGCGACTTCACGGTCAGGGCGGCTAGGGTCTGGGACCAGCTTCCAAGAGAAGTGGTGCAGGCTCCTACCCTGGGGGTGTTTAAGAGGAGGTTAGATGAACATCTTGCTGGGGTCGTTTGACCCCAGTACTCTTTCCTGCCATGGCGGGGGGTCGGACTAGATGATCTGCTCAGGTCCTTTCCAACTCTACCAAATATGAAACTATTCTGTATTATTATTATTAAGCAGCTTCTTGCGTTCCCATAACACTGTGGTATTTCTCCCCCTGCACTGAGCTGAGTTACATGACAGGGGGAGGATCTTGCTGAAGGTTGCCTCCTGTTGTAAAGACGGGCACTTCAGGGTACTTGGAGTTGATTCTCTGCCCTCCCTTGCTCTCCTACCAACAGCCAATCCACTATAATAAGGATATATTTTAGCCCTTCTGTGAGTGCAAAAAGCACCTGGGGTTTTAGCTCAATAACCCCCAGCCCCTTCCTAATGCTTACAATGGATCAAAGCAACTGCCTTAGTTGGTCAAAGCGGTGGTTATTCTCTTCCTTACCCTGTTTGACACTGGCTGGTATCAGATGCTTCAAGGACAGATGCAAAATGTGCCAAAGGTGCTCAAGTATGGAATAATTTGTCCATGGGTGAAAATGGAGGGGCTGCTTTATGTCCTGAAGCATGAGGAAGTGGTGATGCCCAGTCCTCCCCCAGTTCAAATGGGCTGTCATGCAAAACGACCACTGAGGGCTAACCCTGCACTGATCCTGTACTCAGTTATCTTGTACACTCCGTGTGTTAACATTAGCTAATCTGCACCTATGAAAGGAAACTCAAATCACAGAATGCAATTAAGATATGAATTCTGATTTATAGGAAAGCAGGGGAAAAAACCGTGGCCTTTCAAGGTCAAAAAACAAACCCAGACAAAAGTATTATCTCCAACATTGCAGAGCTGATTGCATCATCTGCATATGAAATGAAATATAATTAATATCTGTCATGCATAGTCTATTGCTGAGCCCCCTCCCCCTCTCCTCTTCATTAATCTGTTAGCAGCATCCAGAAAGTTGCATGTGGTAATAAAACACCGAGAACCATCTCTAGTGATCTGAATTGGAGATAAATCTATTCTCTTGTCAGCAAGCCTAGAAGGCAGAAACTGTAACTTCCCCAGGAGTCACCGACCTAGCTTGCAACAATTTGCTTAATTAGGAGAAAACAATATTTTTCACTAAATTGGGTGGCTAATGTATATCATTATAATCTACCAAGGAAGTTGATTTGCCCTTATCTAATGTGCCAGGAAGACAGCTGAATGTTATATTTACCTAGAAAGTATCCCTCAGCCCTGTGTTAAAGAGGATAAGAGACAGATTATGCCTTCATGTTAATGGCAGATGATTCTCTTCCTGCGTGCCTGGGAGGCCTCTTCAGTCTTACTTCTCCAAGACATAAAACAATGATTTGTCCCGTGTATATTTTTCATCACCCCCATAAAAACTTCTAGATGATGTTAATGGAGGATAAGTTTATCTCAGATAGGTCCCAGGTAGACTCATATGAAGGATGTGCCAAGTACCAATTAAACAATAAGACATAACAGGGCATGTGTTAGTGTGTAATAAAGACACACCTAGTTGAGCTAGAGTGATTATATCAATGATTAGAAAGGACTTTTTTTAAAAAAAAACAGATTCATTTTGAAGATAGATTTTCCTTGTTTGCTGCTGCTGGAGGTGTACGCAGAAGAGTTCCCAGAACTCCAGTACTGTGGACCTAAAGTCTCTTATTTACAGGCATGCATCAAAAAAACAACAAAAAAAGAAAACCGTATAAGCAAATGCAATTCTTCTCTCTCCAACTCCCCTAAAAGGAGAGAGCATATAGAAGCAGCCTAGCCCCAGATGTTAAAAATGCTCTAAATCAGCACATTTATATGTAATGTTTGAACACAAATCTACATTCTTGACATGCACGGGGCTCGCAGGGAAGTCGGTGAGGGTTTGGAAGTGCGGTAGGGAGGTTGCAGGGCTGGGACGTGGGGGTACTTTACAACCGAGTCCAAGACGCCCTGCTGCAATCCTTCCCAAATATCTACGTGGGCTCTCACAAGCTGCAAGCCGCTCTCCAGGACACGTGTGTGTCGCAATGTGATGATGCGTGTAACCTGGGCTAACCGAACGCAGCTCTGTCCCATTGCCAAATAGGAATCTGGAATTAGCCCTCGAGTTAGGCGGCCTGCTCCTATAGCTTCTGCTTTCCTGATGCTGAGGTCCTAGACTCGCATCTCAGCTGATGTCCTGACTGGGGTGTCATTACAGTGACCCACTCAACATCTGCGCGGGTTACATGCATGTGTGTGGGTTGTACCAGCATGCGCGGTGTAGGGCCGGCTGCACACAGACGCATGCAATGCCTTACAAGACAGGCGGTAAAACTAACGGATCGGACTACAATGGGACAACAATGACCGTGTAGACCAGCATCGGTGCAGAGGATTAAGAAACCCTGAGTTTGAAAGGAGGAGCGGGAGCTTCCTTCCAAGCAGAGAGGCAATATGAAAGGAGGGACACACGCACACAGCTCTGGGCCAACCGAAGAGCTCACGAGACTCCTCTCAACCACAGGTCATTTAAAACCCAACTCTTACATGAAGGCAAATAAGTCCCCGTGCAGATTGGATGATAATTTTACTTCTTAGGGAAGCGTGGTAAAACTTCTGGCAGTTGCAAAGGACACGCCCATCAAGGCCTGATCCTGAATCCACTGGATCCCGTGGACAACCTCTGGCTCATTTCCGCAGCATGGGATCAGGCTGTACCAGCTGAGTGCAGCCATCACTAAGCTCAATGCACTGAAGCGCACAGGGGGACAGCAGGACCCTCAGAGCTGCACAACCCCCAAAATGCACAGCAAATGCATTGGAAACTCTTCCCCAGGGATGGTTAGGGGCTAGAGCTTCATTGACACTAAGATCCCTTTACATCAGGGGCTTGTAACCTTTTTTGTGCCGTGGACCCCTTTGGCAGTCTGCTGAAGCCTATGGACCCCTTCTCAGAATAATGTTTTTAAATGCATAAAATAAAATACATAGGATTACAAAGGAAACCAATTATATTGAAATACAGTTAAAAATACATTCATTTTGCCTACATTCATAATTGAAGGAAATGCTAAATTTCAGTTAGAGGTTAGTGAAAATAAAGATGTAATTTGTTTCCCATCCAAGATCTATCCACAGACCCCTTGGGGGTCCATGGACCCCAGGTTAAGAACCCCTGCTTTACATGGTTCTGGCCTAAGTGAGGGTAAATCTAATTTAGGGTTATTTAAAGTCTTTTTTCCAGGGCAGGTTGCCTTTACATGACGGAGAATCAGGTCCAGGGCCTCTAGCTTCCCATCCCCAGAGAGCATCCTCCATGCCCACAAAACGTCCTTGTAGCTTTTTTGAAGAGCTTCCAGGGCTGTTTGTTTGTGGTTTGCAGTTCCTGCCCTTGTAGCATTTTCTTCACGCGGTATCCGGGATTCCTGCATAGACCTGCCTTCGCCACGACGTTCAGCCAAGCTGGTTAATATTTTCTTATCGTAGCAAATCAAAGCGCTCTGGAATGCTACCTTTCATCTGATTTCCCCTCACGTGGCAACTCTCCACATTAATTAGCAGCTTTCCCAAAATATATGCAATGCTAAGGTTTCCCAAACTGTGAATTTTCTGCCTTATTTCCCAAGCACGAAGAAAACCAAATTCAGCTGGACCTCTCCAAGGCCAGGCAAGACAAAACCAATATGAATACGAGCTGGGGCGTGAAGGGTCTGTTCACATGGTCAAGCCCAGTCCCACCACTGCGAAGCACACCCAGGGCACTGCAAACCCTTGGTACAAGACAACAGAGCTGGCTTAAAGCAACCCTGGACCTGTGCCCCAGAGCCATTCTTGGGCTCTTTCCGTCTCAGGAGTGCTTCGAGGCATGGGCTTTGGCCCACTTGAAGGCATATTTGACATTTTGCATGCACTGGGCAGGGGAGTGGGTGTGCTTTGAATGCGATGCCAAGCTGGACACAGAGGCAAAGCAGTCCTGGCCTCAGAGCCCACCTGCACCACAGTCTCTGACATGGGTTAAAAAGTGCATTTGGCCTTTTTTGTGTGCAAAAGCCCCAGAGGGGCCTGGCCTTGGACTTCGTAGCTGCTGGAGGGAGGCATTTGCCCTACTGCCTCTCGCCCAACTTCCCTGAGCCAAAGGTTTGGATTTCACTCTGGATTTTGCTCCAGCTGAAGGGGGCCCAGATCTGACGATCTGTTCACGGCCTGGCTTTCACGCGGCCTGACTCCCTGACATCTTTTCCTTCTCTTCTCATGTCTTTTATGGGCCCAGCAAAAATACTTGAGGTTTGAAAACCATAGCCAGCCTTCATTATGGCAGGGATTTAGGTGGGGAGACCACACTTTCCTCATGTTAACTTTTAACTGCAGCTTAAAGCTCAGAAAACGAGGTTCAAATCCTTTTGAACTCGATTTCTACTTTCTCTCCACACTGTGTGTCAAAAAAAAAAAAACAGCACAAAACCTGGCGCTGCCTTTTTGTCGCTGCCTCGTATCCATTTCTCCGTGTCTGTTCCTGCACCAACGTCTCTGGTCTCGTGTAACATTGGCAATGTGGATGCTTCGCAAAAGGAAAGCTTGTGTTTAACCAACTTTTTATTTTATTTTTTTGCAGACCTTCAGCTATAGCAAAATCCACCACAGGTATGTCACTCATATTGCTATTTTTAGCCCATGTATTAGGAGCGGGGGTAATTGTACTAGTTCTGAACTACATTTTATAGGCCAATAAAATCTCAGCTCAGGCCATTCAAGGCCAAAGTGCAGGCCGTCTCAAGCTAGCCTCATATCTTGCATGCTCACTTTGTCTGCACATCTGACTACCCAAGCAAAATAGCCTTCTTCAGCAGGTGGGTGTGCTAAGACCCTCAGTGTGCATGCACAAAGGCACCGGTGGCCTCAGAGGTGTTGGGGCCCTGGGCAAAAGAGTCACCTGGGGCCCCTTCAAGACTTAATTGTAATGAGCTATAAGCAAATTGGACATGTGTTGCAAAATTCTGGGGTCCCCTAAAGTGTGGGGCCATGAGTGATTGCCCAGTTTGCCCTCCCCTAAGGCCACCGACAAAGGCGGACAGCCTGCTTTTCTGGGTGCAACCCAGAGCACACACAAAGCCAGAGTCCACGCACAACAGGTTTAACACTCCCGAAAAGCAGAGCAGTTAACTCGAGGATACCCACAGCTTTTGCGATAGATAAAAACAAAGCCAAATGCCTCTAAGCATGCACCCATGTTGCAAGAAGACTAGATGACCTCCCGAGGTCCCCTCCACACTTCTCCGGCTCCTAGCCGTGCCTTGTTCGAAATGGCCATTAGCCAATCAAACCCTTGTTTGTACGACATCGGCCTAGCAGTTTAAAATCATTTTAATTCATTTCCCACTTCGACTAAGCCAACGGCTTGAGTTTTAGATTCGAGCATGCTGCAATTTGTCGGGTGACAAAGTGAAATAACACTAGAGGGCACAACAGAATGAATGAATGAATGACTAGAGACACTTGTTTCTCAGACAGGACCAGAATGGGCAAGACAGAGCAAGGCACAAAACCCTCTCCTTGCAGCCTTGTGAATCGGATGCTTTTAAAATTAAAAGACAGCCTACAGTGTCCACGAAACATGTAGCCCGTGGGATCATAATAGCACACATGATCTCTCCCACCTTCCTTGAAGATTAGCAGTAGCGGCTCTAAGCGAGGAAATACAAAACAGTGACCCACATTGGGCCGGAGCACTTGGGGATACAACCAGGCAGCATCTAACAGGGTCAGGCATTGCTCATTACCTTCCCAGCAGGCAGAAAATACACCAGCGACACTGTGCAATCAGACTCCAAGAAGCAGGAATGGGAAAATCCACCATTAAAACTAGGAGTGATATAACAGGGTGCGCCATTTCTTTTTAGCAGCCTATTTTCTGATGAGCAGCACACAAGTCTCAAGCTAGCACCACCTAAATGGTGAAGCCCTGGTACCAGTCAGATGTATTCCCCAGGAACCACTTTCTGATCAGTGGCATCAGTGCATAAAGCCAGGGCAACTCCCCTGCCGCAGGTGGAGTGGCTCTGCATTTATACCAACATCACTGACATGCCAATCTGACTCTCTAAAAGAGCCAAGTGGGCTTGGAAATAAAACCCCAGCAAGCTGGGCTTGCTCACCATCCCAGCAGCCACACACTGCGAACAATTAGCATCTTCATTCTCATTCAATGCTAAGAGTAGCCAACTGTTGTGCTTTAACGGTGACAGAATACGGAAGAAGTTGTAGTCACGATCTCTGAAGCAAATGGGATCTCATGCTCTGCTGCTCAAGGCATGCATGGTTCGCTGACATGGATGTGTAGGGTCGTGGGAGAGTCCATGTCCTGGAAAGAACCTATGCAAGAGCTGGGGCAGAAAAGACCGAACAAATGGTATTTTTAGGATGACTGCATGCCACCCGCTCCCCCAATATGGGGGAACTACATGGACTTAGATGGTACTGTGTGGGCAACAGTCCTACCTAATATTTGTGCTGAAGCAGGAAAAATATCTGACATTTTCATGAAGCAAGACACGTACTTCTGTGCACGTAGGTGCTTAGGACGGGTTACTTGCAATGGAATCTGAGCAAAAGGAACCAATAAAGAAACTCTTTCATCCTGGTAAAACTTTGAGCCAAGTAAAGACCAACCTGGCAAACAGGGACGATGGGAAATGAGAGACCAGAGTGAACCATGAACCATTACAAGACTAAAAGCCTAGGAGAAAAGGGAGGAGGGATACAGAGAAGCTGACCCATGGGCCAGGAGAGGAGTAGGAGCTGGAGGCTGCATCTCCCTGAGCCAGTTTATAAACATTTAGGACTAGGGCCAGCCGGACGGGCTACAGGCTAAGATTCACACAGCCAGGCCTTTGTGTGCGTTTCTTTTCACCCATGCCTCCAGTGCCGCACTTCTGCTGCTGACATTAAACAAAGGGTTCGAGAGGGCTGTGTGTAGTCCCTGTATATTAATAACCTGCCAATGGGCCTGCAGAGAAATCATCTGCCAAACCCAGTGGACCAGCTGACACAGCCCCAGCTGGTATCCAGAAGGTGGTAATGCAGATCTGGGCAAATGAACATACTTAAACCCAAGCCTGAAGAGTAGTGTAGTGATACCCAAGCTAGCTCAGATCCTGCAGCACGAAGCATGAAGCCAAGAAGCAAGGCAAGCTAGCCAGCCACCACCAACCAGAGGTCTGTGGCTAAACTCTTGCTACCCAAGCTAGCTGGGGAACCTGCATATTAAATGGCAGTCTGCCGTGTGCCCATGTCCTAAGAGTGGTCTAACTGTTGAATCCCACCCAAAGAGACAAAGGCCCAATGCTGGACACCAGTGCAAGAGCAGCCAGAGAGACACCGAGAAAGAACAGTGGTGTAGCAAGCCAGGAACCATGGCCCGGACACCCCCTTGCATTTGCAGCTTGCATTTCTAACCAAAACCAGCTTGACAAAATAGCAATGAGCCCCAACCCCCTCTCCCCACCTCACTGATGAAACCTAGTTCCTATTGGGGTGAAACACAGCAGTGATTTAATCAGCGTGAGACAGGATGCTGGGGCAGGAAGAGCCTATTCAGTGCAAACCACAGACAGGACATGGGTAAGCAGAAAGGCACAGGACTTGGGATGCTGCTCATCTGCAAGAAGTGCTCTAGGGTCTTACCTGATCCCAGAACAATCGGTTTTATCTTCCTTAAGAAAAAAGCACCCACCAGTAGCACAGCACCTTTGCTGTGATGGGGAGATGCATGATGGCTATTAAATCATCCACATCCCCGTCAGGTGTCTGGCTGGCCTCTTGCCCTGCTCTATTAGAAGACATCAGGGTCTCAGCCAAATGCCCTTTTCTATAATCTGGTATATGCCCCTGCCCTACTAGAAGTAGGGTTTCAAACCTAGCAATAATATCAGATGCTGCACTGAAGACAAACTAGTCCCAAAAGCCAAAATGGATCACAGCCCTGAGGCCTGAGTGTGCCCCAGTAGACACTAGCACAGCTGTTGGGAAGCCTACATGACTTTATGGGGTTGGATTTGGGGAGTTTAAATGGATTTGGGCTGTTATGGCCACTCTGGACCATCCTGGGTATGATTGTAAACTGCATCTGACTGGAAGGCCTGGTGGCAACATGGTGGAGCTTCTTGTGGTGGGGCCGCTCTTATATCATAATGTTGCAACCTCAAGATTTAGGTGGGTATAGGGCACCTTAAAACCTTAGCCCCCACTCCCTTGTGAGTATCCCTTGGTTGGAGAAAGGCTAAGGGGCATCACCTTGAGCAAAACACACTCTTGCTGAGGCATTATGTAGCCAGCAGCAGGTGTTATTTGTTGCTCTCTGGCTGAAGCTACAACCATCAAGGCACTGAACATCTGGACTTGGTCTGGCCTTTGGACTCTGTCTCAATAGGTGAGGTGATAGATCTTGGGCAGCCTCCACTCCTCCATACTATTGCCTAAGCGTATGTCGAAGGTCTTGGCGACTAGACCTCTTACGCGTACACGATGAGCCAGAAGATTGATGGTTGCCTACTTGAGACCATCCAGCATTAAAAAAATAACATCTGTAAAAACAGGACAAAGTGGAAAGCAAACCTGCAAGTTCAAGAGACTCTGGGCAAAGATGAACCCGAGTGCACTCAGAAGAGAGTTCACTGTGGCTAAGCAGCAGCAGCATTGGAAAGGAAATGGAGAATGGAGTTAGTTGGAAAAATAATGTGTGTCCTAATTGGTTCCCTCTGGGCCGACAGAACGAAGCCTTCTTCCATCTGGATCTAATGCCTGTGTTATCACAGCACCAGTACGTGTCAGAGGCAGCAAACTTCCCCTGAACAGTTTGTTTCGGCAGGAGAAGCTACGTACCCAAGGAGAAAACCACTCGGTTGGAAACGAACAAACTTCTTTATCTAGCATGATTAGCAGCTCAGCTCTGCATGACGGCCAAGCCATGCTTGCAGCCAAGGGGAGGCTGGTGGATGGGGGCAATGGGGACTTTCAACCCTGGCAGGGGGGCTGTGTCAAACCATCTTATCAGTCTCCTGGCACGTGGGTGGAATCAACACCTTGTGCTGCAACACATACGTGAAAGTGAGCAAGCCACGTGGCCGCTTTGCCCTGCTGTTGGCACAGACAAACATTTGGGGGCTGTTTCTGGCCCCTTTATGCCCCTGGGATGGTAGAATGAGGCAGTGGAACAGGGAATCTGGGCCCTTCAATTTATCCTTGTTACTTCTAAGGCACTGATCCCCCTGCAATCTCTAATAATCAGCACTGAGTTCTTCTTCCAGCCAGAAGCAAATGACCACAACTCCTCATGCCTCTCTGTTATAGTTGAGGCATCAGTCATCTTAACCGCCATTCCAGACATCATTTTTCATGCTCTATGTGCAATATCTTCCCCAACAACAAGATAGGTTTTGACCCACTCCCTGGCTTCTTTGGGTTCTGTTTACCAGTAAGAGCTTATCGTTGCATACTAAAAATGCATTACAGCATCGTAGTGTTATGAAGAAGGTCAACATCTGCACTCAAAATTTACAGGCAAATTAAAACACACAGTTGGGATACATACAAAAAAGCTTGTAGCCGTCTCAAAATAAAGGGAATGATCACACCACAGCCTGGCATAAAATGGACACTGGCATAACACTGATATGGGCAACAACGGCGCAAAGATGATGATGTTTCATGAACTGGACAAAGGGATGCCTTTGTAGGCAAAGACAGATGAGCAGCTCTCTGTTGTAACTCATAGTGCTTTGCAGGAAGTGCCAAGAGTTACAATGATCCCCAGACCCAACAGAATTTCGCTGTTGCATTCAGGGAGTTGGGGAATCCAGCTTCTGGCTGCAAACCTGCATCTGGTCTCCTTTAGCAATGCTCCTTCCCGCTCCCAGCCCCAACACTGTTTACAGAATGGGAGGGGGGAAAGGGAGAACAGGGAGCTCCATCTGGGGATTGGATCCCCCCACCCCACCCTCCAGCACCGGCTGAAAAAAACCCAGGGTAAACTTCCTCCACTCCCTTTCCCAGCTCCCATTCTGAAAACACCACAGGGGCTAGGAGGTAGTGCAGACACAAGTTACTGAAGATGCTCCATTTTGGAGTGTCTTCATCTGAAGCCTCATGCACCATACCTACAGGTTGGGGAACTCCCTACTCATCAGTACAGAGGCAGAAAAGGATCTTGGAGTCATCACTGATGCCAAGATGAACATAGGCCGGCAGTGTGGGGATGCAGTCAGGAAGGTCAGCCGCATCTTGTCGTGCATCCACAGATGCATCTCGAGCAGGTCCAGGGATGTAATCCTCCCCCTCTATGCGGCACTGGTCAGGCCACAGCTGGAGTACTGCATCCAGGTCTGGGCGCCGCGCTTCAGGAGGGATGTGGACAGCATGGAGAGGGTCCAGAGGAGGCCACTCGCATGGTCAGGGGGCAGCAGGGCAGGCCCTATGAGGTGAGGCGACGGGACCTGAACCTGTTCAGCCTCCACAAGAGAAGGCTGAGGGGGATCTTGTGGCCTGTTACAAACTAGTCAGGGGGGACCAGCAGGCACTGGGGGAGTCCCTGTTCCCCCAAGCACTGCCAGGAGTGACCAGGAATAACGGTCACAAGCTGGCAGAGGGGAGATTTAGGCTAGATATCAGGAGGCGCTACTTCACGGTCAGGGCAGCTAGGGTCTGGAACCAGCTTCCCAGAGAAGTGGTGCTGGCTCCTACCCTGGGGGTCCTTAAGACAAGGCTTGACATCACCTTGCTGGGGTCGTCTGACCTCAGTACTCTTTCCTGCCATGGCAGGGGGTCGGACTCGATGATCTGCTCAGGTCCCTTCCGACCCTACCAACTATGAAACTGTGAAAGTATGCAATGGCGGGAATATTTGAATGCTCGTGGCGCACGGGTCAAGTCCCGGAGGACTGGAAAAGGGCCAATGTGGTTCCCATTTTCAAGAAGGGGAGGAAGGAGGACCCGGGTAACTATAGGCCAGTCAGTCTCACCTCCATCCTTGGCAAAATCTTTGAGAAAATCATCAAGGCTCACATTTGTGAGAGCCCGGCAGGACAAATTATGCTGAGGGGAAACCAGCACGGGTTCGTGGCAGGTAGATCGTGCCTGACCAATCTAGTCTCTTTTTATGACCAGGTCACAAAACGCCTCGATGCAGGAGGAGGGGTGGATGTCGTATACTTGGACTTCAGGAAGGCCTTTGATACGGTATCCCACCCCATACTGGTGAACAAGTTAAGGGGCTGTGACTTGGATTACTGCACAGTCCGGTGGGTGGAGAATTGGCTGGAGGGTCGAACCCAGAGAGTTGTGGTGGATGGGTCGGTTTCAACCTGGAAGAGTGTGGGCAGTGGGGTCCCGCAGGGCTCGGTGCTTGGACCGATACTCTTTAATGTCTTCATCAGCGACTTGGACGAGGGGGTGAAATGTACTCTGTCCAAGTTTGCAGATGACACTAAGCTATGGGGCGAAGTGGACACGCCGGAGGGCAGGGAACAGCTGCAAGCAGACCTGGACAGGTTAGACAAGTGGGCAGAAAACAACAGAATGCAGTTCAACAAGGAGAAATGCAAAGTGCTGCATCTAGGGAGGAAAAATGTCCAGCACACCTACAGCCTAGGAAATGACCTGCTGGGTGGCACGGAAGTGGAAAGGGATCTTGGAGTCCTAGTGGACTCCAAGATGAACATGAGTCGGCAGTGTGACGAAACCATCAGAAAAGCCAATGGCACTTTATCGTGCATCAGCAGATGCATGACAAATAGGTCCAAGGAGGTGATACTTCCCCTCTATCGGGCGCTGGTCAGACCGCAGCTGGAGTACTGCGTGCAATTCTGGGCGCCGCACTTCAAGAAGGATGCGGATAACCTGGAGAGGGTCCAGAGAAGGGCCACTCGTATGGTTAAGGGCCTGCAGGCCAAGCCCTACGAGGAGAGATTAGAGAAACTGGACCTTTTCAGCCTCCGCAAGAGAAGGTTGAGAGGCGACCTGGTGGCTGCCTATAAGTTCGTCAGGGGGGCACAGAAGGGAATTGGTGAGTATTTATTCACCAAGGCGCCCCCGGGGGTTACAAGAAATAATGGCCACAAGCTAGAGGAGAGCAGATTTAGATTGGATATTAGGAGGAACTTCTTCACAGTTCGAGTGGCCAAGGTCTGGAACAGGCTCCCAAGGGAGGTGGTGCTCTCCCCTACCCTGGGGGTATTCAAGAGAAGGTTGGATGTGTATCTAGCTGGGGTAATGTAGGCCCAGCACTCTTTCCTGCTTATGCAGGGGGTCGGACTCGATGATCTATTGAGGTCCCTTCCGACCCTAGCATCTATAAATCTATGAATCTATGAATCTATGAGGGTTCAGATTTTTGCAATATTGAGCCCTTTTAAAATGCATTGCAGCCATGCACTTCTGTTTGGTCTGGACTGTAGAGCACTTTCAGGGGCCAGATCAGGTGAAAATGGTCACTTCTGTCTGCGCATAGGTGGAAAGTTGGCATTTTCCCAACTATGGCAGCTTTAATTTTTATTTTCATTTTTTTAATAGCGCTGATGAGCCCAAAAACTAGATCCACAAGGTTTCACAAGCACAGAGACAGTGTGTTTTTCCCTTTTGGTGTATCTCTAATCATAGCTGTTCAGTGTAAACAATTTCCACTGCAGAAACACAGCTTTCAAAGATCTTCCTTTACCATTAAAATGCCTCGAGAATGTGTTTCTTCCTGACAATTCAAGTTCGGAAAGTAACACATGCTTTGTCTCCGAGACAACAGAACAGAATAAGGGAAGGCTTGTTTCCTTTTTTTTTTCTGTGGTAAGGAGGAATTCATATGTTGTCATATTTTTATTTTCATATAATACTCTAGTAGTGGAAAAAATATTTCCTGGACTTGCTGGATGGTACTAAGTTAACATTAATAAAAGATTAAATGAATGATGGGATCAGAAAGGCTTTCAAGAAACATAAAACATTATATTAATCCCAGACATCCAGATTATTAGGCATATTACTGGATTTAAATATCAAGCTGAAACTAGAGAATAAAAAGGATTATGCAACCTCTGAACTATCCAGCCCTGTCTGTTACTCTGAGAAGAAATAAATATCCTCAGCCCCAAAAGCCATTGCCTTTGAAGGAGAAAGGGTATGAGTTTTTGCGAACTCAGCCAGCTCCGAAGAGGGAGAGTCCTTTGTTTGCCATCAGGCTCTGATCCAACTTCTAATGAGGTCAACAGGAGTCTTTCCATTGGCTTCAGTGGCCTTTGGATCTAGCCCATCATAACAAAGCCAAAGCTGAAAACGGCTCCTTCCTCAGGCACGCACGCCTTAACAAGCGAGAGAACAAGCCAAGAGGTTGCACACACACTCAGTGCAGAGGAGCTCTGCTCTACCCAGAGCAGCACACAGACAGTCTTCATTTCAGCGGAGAACCTGACCCCCTGGAGCCACGGGCACTACCACACTCCCTCACTATCGTACATGTAGGGAGCCAAATGCAGCAGGCAGGGAGAATCACACCCACACACGCAGGCACATGCATGTACTTGGTCACAACCCCATTCACTTCTCGTGTTTGATACGTCTGCAATCATAGCGGTCAAGGGCAGACAACTACCACTCCAGGAACCCATTTGTCAGAGGTCTTGAGAGTCTGTAGAGAGGACCAAGAGAGAGAGCTGGCACATAACTCTATTTACTAATTCAGGCCATGTTAAGAGCCAAACCACACGACACTTGAAAATTGTAGATGCATTGACTGCAGGATACAGCAATGAGTTAGGTAAGATTCCCCATTAAAGCCAGACCTGCCACCAGTCCTGTGGTCATTCCTCATAGAATCACAGACAAGGAGGGCTGGAGGGGACCTCAGGAGGTCACATCTAGTCCAACTCCCTGCTCCAAGCAGGACCAGCCCCAACTCCATCATCCCAGCCAAGACTTGGTCTAGCCAGGTCTGAAACACCTCCAAGGATGTAGACTGCACCACCTCTCACCTCTCCACCTCTCTGACTTCACCACCCTCCTAGTGAGAGGTTTTTCCTAATTTCCAGCCTCAGCTTCCCTTGCTGCAGCTTGAGCCTGTTGCTCCTTGTCCTGTCATCTGCCCCCACTGAGAACAGTCCAGCTCTGGCCTCTTTGCAACCCCTCTGCAGGGAGGGGAAGGCTGCTACTCAATCCCCCCTCGGTCTTCTCTTCTGCAGAATAAATCAGCCCAGTTTCCCCAGCCTCTCTTCACAAGTCATGTCCCCCAGCCCATTGCCCTCCACTGGACTCCAATGTGTCCACATCCTTTCTGTATTGGGCGGCCCAAAACTGGACATAGGACGCCAGATGTGGCCTACCCAGTGCTGAATAGAGGGGAATTATCACTTCCCTCCATCTGCTGGCACTGCTCCTACCAATGCAGCCCAGGATGCCGTCACTCTTCTTGGCAACAAAGGTGCACTGCTGGCTCATATCCAGTTTATTGTTCACTGTCACCCCCAGGTCCTTTTCTGCAGAGCTGCTGCCCAGCCATCACCCCCAGCCTGTCCCAGTGCAGGGGATTGTTCCCTCCTAAGTGCAGGACTTTGCACTTGTCCTTGTTGACATGGGTGACTGGTGACACCCGAGTCAGGAGGGGTACTTGCCCCCCCTCCAGTGGCCAACCTGGGGTGGGGGTGGTCTCCCATGGCCAATCATGTTAACATCACTGGTACTGCTGGCACTTCCTAGCTGGTGCAATCGGCTGTGGGGAACGCTTCCCCCTACCCCCGGTCGGTGCAATCGGCCGTGGGGGGAATGCAGGGATTGCTTCTCCTGGGTTTCCCCCCACTTCCTGGCCAGTGCTCTTGGGGGGGACACCAGCACTCTTTCCTGCCCCCCTGCCCATTGGCTAAGCAGGGAATGCTGCTGTCAGGGAGTGCACATGCACCCCCATGCACCCCCTACACGTCACACCACCGCTTGTTGAACCTCACGAGACGTAGGTTTGGACTCAGATTCTCTGCCAATTTTTGGAGTTGTGCCTTTTCATACTATTAACAATACCTAGTTCTTTAACAGCCCTTTTATCAAGAGACATCAAAGGCATTTGCAAAGGGGGTGGAGCCTTTCCTATTTCTGCACACTCCATTGTGAATAAATGTCAGCCTGCCTCAACTTCATGTTCAACCTTACCCAAAACTTTAACATCTTGGTGATAGAAAATCATAAGAAAATTCATAGAAAATATTGCACAAGTTTCCATGAGACATTTGTAACCACCACATCAGCCATATTTAGTCGTGTTTCTTTCTCTTTCTCATATGAGGATGAACTCCTCGGGATTGGTAAACACCTCCTAGATCCCATACTAATCACAAGTATCACTGTCCTTTTTTCCTTACTTTAACTGTACCCTCACGTGTTCAAGAAAGAGAAAACCATGATATTGTAACATTTACATTTTTCATCCCATTTTTGTAGTTCAACAGATGGCGTTAAAAAACAAAACTCCGCACCGTCAGCCTGATTTTCCTCTCTTTTATATCGGCATTAAACAGATGTAAAACTCCAGGAAATCAACAGAGCTGCATGGATACAATATGGGGGTTATTGAGAACACAATCAGGCTTGTCATTGGCTGGACATCTTGCTCATTTATTTTGTGATTCCATTAGTCTTGCATTGCCTCTCTGGGAGCTGTAACTAAAGTGCAAACATTAAAGGCTGGTGGCTGTCTTTTTGTAATACAAAATACACGTCGCTTGATCAGTGCACTAGTTCCTCCTGCTCTCAGCAGAGGAACGTATTCAGTTACAAGCCACGGGCTGTAAACGAGCTAAAACGTGGTGATGGTGCAGAAGGGCCCCCCATCTGCTTTCGATGAGAGCTCGCTCGCATTAGGAACAAACAAACATGTAAATTCTTGTGCCACACTGACATCTCATGGAAAAAAAAAATCGTTACAATTCCTGAGTGGCAGGACCAGGAAACAAATGGGGCAAGCAGAGCGGGGTCACGCATCCGCATGTGTCTTCAGCATGCAGCCTTCTGAAGCCGGAAACTTAAAAAGACACGTTTTCAAGCTAATGGCCCAAATTCTGTTCTCAGTTTACATGGGTATAAATTCAAAACAGCTCCACTGCCTTCCAACGGAGGGGTTTCCAGTTACCCAGGGATAAGCCATTCAAAAATCAGCGGGATTTCCCTGGGGTTGCATCAGTGTCATTGAGACCATCCATATTCTGGCCCCTAACACCCCCATAGCAGAGAACAGGATTTGTCATCTCCTGTACACATCCGAAACTTAACCCCACATTGTATTGCTTCCGAAAGCTTTTATGACCAAAAAAAAAAAATCTTGCTGCAAATATCAGTGCATTAGGAGACCAAAATCCAGTCCTCCAGAGATAAATGGAAGGAAATGGGATAGCAGGGCTATTGTGCATATAATGATGATACACACAAGGGCTTGAATACACTGAAGCTCATTTTCCGAACAGAGAGACTTTGTTCTTCAACAGGAAAAAAGTATGCAGGCACAGGACTTCCTGCTGTACAGGGGAGCATTGGCAATTTTGTTGCTACCGATTTCCACATCAAATTGTCATGTTTGAAGCTGGATGACTTTTACTAAGAGCAGACATAATGCATTAGCCAGTAGGAATGAAAATAAAATCAGTTAAAAAAAAAAATTACCTATATCCTCTAGACTCCTTCGAAACCAAGCATCAAACCTGGTAAGCAATTAAAGACAAATGCAAAGGTGACAAAGGGTGACTGCACCCAAAAGCTTGCAAGGAACCTTTTCCCAACTACTTAGTTGGTCTAATAAAAGATATCACATTTACCCAAAGAACCTCGCCTGCCAAGATATAGCAAAATTCATCATACAATAAATGGTTGAAAAAAAATTGACCGATGCCCCAGCTAACCTGCAATATAATACAGCCTGGCTGTCATCCCACCAGCTCCCATCAGATGAGTCCTGCTACTTTAATCAAACAGATATATGGGCCGCCGGTCATAAAAAGGGTGCAGACCTTGCAGTCTCTGGATGAACCGAGCTTCCTAGCAGCAGAGCTCAAGACCTGACGGATGCACACAGGGGATGGCAAGGCTGAAGTTAACGTGCAATGGTGGGGATACCCCAATGGCACAAAACACTATGTGCAAGTGTGGAGGAAATGACAGAGCTGGCTTGTCCAACGTGCAGACCATGGGCCGCCATGTGGCCCGCCAAGCCATTTTCTGAGGCCCGAGGTGCTGCGACGGGAAACAAAAGTAAACACCATTTACTTTCGTTCCCACCCTTGTCCCTCCCCCAGCCCCTCGGCAGCTTCCTAAGGGCTGCGGAAGGGACGAGGATCCCTTGGCTTGCCAGCCCACTGAGTGATAAAAAGTTCATGATCCAGCCCCAGGTTCAAAGAGATTGGACACCCCTGCTATAGAGGATCTACTGGGCCACCCATGGTTGTGAGCAGCGTGCACCAGTGAGGACCTTGCTAAAGCTACAGATCAAGCAAGGGTATGTGCCCTTTTCTGGGCCCATAATTGAACATGGTGATAGGACGCGAGAAAGAGAAGGAAATCCAGTCATACAGTGGGTATGGGAGACTTGGCCACCATTGTTGCCTTCTCCCACATCCCAAGAGCCTGCCCTAGCCATTAGGCTAGTGACATATTGTGCTGCAGGTCACTACGTTTCTCTTGCTGCTCTGCTATGAAGGACCTAACAGTCTTTGGTGCAGGGATTTGATCTGGGGTCTTCCACCATGATGGTGGGACGACTGGCTCTGCAGGGGTGGGTGTATCTTTCTTTTGCTTCGACTAGGTAGCTCTTGAGCTGAGAAATTTTGCCTCTTCAAAACTGGTACAATCCTGGGGAAAAAAAGCTTTTGTCAAAATTAATCAGCATTTTGAATCAAAAAAAAAGCGTTGCTGAAAAATTTCCCAAAGAGCTCTAAGACTAACATTTATGGAAAACACTGTCTGGAATTAATCTTTCTGATTAACTGCTGTGACCAGGAGCGGTGCCATCACAAACGTCCTTTGGATAAGGTTAGTTCCACTTAATTAGTTCGTATTTGAACGGCAGTTTGAAGATGCAGAGTGCTACCAAGTGCTAAGTGTTATTAGTCAGTGTGACGTTGCATCTAGGTTCAGCTGACAGGCAAACAGAGAAGTGGGTGTGAGCCAAAATGAAGAAACCGAGAACGCACGCTTACATCTGGCCATAGTGAACGAACACTGACGGCGCGCTACGGGAAGGCTCCCATCTGAGGAGTCATACACAGTTCATATGCAGTCCTAGAAACGACTCAGCAATAAGCAGTTCGAAATTAAGCTCACCAAGCCTTGCTTGCCTATATTGACTGAGGATTGGGTAGTGATTTGCTGACTTGTGTGTGATCAGCGTATACTGCAGACCACCTCCAGTGTATAGAGAGAGATTGTGCAACAGCTGTTACTTATGTTAGAAGAAACATTACAGACCATCCACGTAACTCCAAAACTTGCTCACTTCCACCTTTTCTTCAGTGCATTTCCACTGTGAGATGTACAGAAGAGATGGACTGGCACCGGATCCCACGGAGAACCCAAGTCTGATCTGATATGTGATAGGGATTGTCCAAAGCTTTGTTCCCACCGAGTCTCAATGGTGTGCAGCTGGGCCGAAAGAACAAAGTGGCTCTAACTTGCTAACTTTCAACAGACTAACACCCTTTTAGCCATGCTGAGGCCTCCTGCCACTTCTATACAATCATTTTGGGCCACAAACAACAAAGGAACCATCAGACTAGATTGGATCGGTGACCCTTTTATCATCCCATCTCAGCTAGCACAGAGACAGGTGTAAGGATCACTCAAATGCACATACATGAAACAGCCTCTTCATATGGGAATCATAAAGTCATGGAAAATGAGGGTTGAAGGGACCTCAGGAGTCACATCTAGTCCAACCCCCTGCTCCAAGCAGGACTACATCATCCCAGCCAGGGCTTTGTCTCCCTGGGTCTTAAACACTTCCAAGGATGGAGACTCCTCCAACCTCTGGGTAACCCATTCCAGTGAGGCAGGAACTCTTCTCCGACCCACCTGTATGTTTGCACAGGTGCCCTTGACCGCGCCCAACTGTGATACTCCTCCTAGGAAGCCGCTAACTCATGCAAAGCACCATGGAAGTGTCCATCGGCCCCTTGCTGCAGGGTCTCCTGGAGATGTTCCCTGAAGACACATTGCTTAATTAATGCAGATCTTGGTCTCATGGCTGCTCTGCTTTCTGGAAAAAGGATTAAGAGAGGGATTTTGCCCGTCTGTGTTGCCTTCCATCCATGGACCTCTTGGAGCTTCACCATCATCACATGAGCCTTTCTGCCAGCCAGGGGGAAGGCCAGGACTATGTGCTTGACAGATCAGTGAGTGACTGGGCAATGTTTGCCCCTCAAACCAGTGCCTAGCAGGAGGCCACTTGCCCTTGGTAAAGGGAAGTGACTGCCAAACGTAGGACATTAGCCCTTCAGGACAGCCGGAAGAAGGCCTTGGGCATGCACCTCCCTGAGACTCCCACGAATACCCAAGGATCCCAGTGACAGCCTTCCAGGTTATTTTTCAGACACTGTCACAAACACACCTGAATTTCTTCTCTCCTCGCTGCCTGTCTCTCTTTAATACCCCCTACTTACACACGGGAGCCCAAGCCTAGCAGGTTACGATTGGCTGGATGGGAAAAAATATCGAACTGATGCAAACCATCTGTGAAATGTTCCCTATAAAATCACACGCTCGAGCCACAGGCTATAATTCTAACGTGAATTATTTCCTCCTTTTCCGTTCACACATACACAGGAAATGGGAGGACACAAGAGCCTCAGACTCGGGCAATGCCTCTACAGTACCAGTGCCACCTCCCTCCAGGGCCCCCACTGCCAAAGTACACAACGAGGGCAAGTTCATGACCACAATAGCCCTCAGATCTCCAGACCAACGTCTCCCCAAGGCATTACATTCATGTTTGCCTACACTCACAAAAATGAGCCTTTGCCCAAGGAAGGAAGTTTTCCTCAGTTCAATAAACTAACAGTTGTCACAGCCTCCCGGCCATTAAAAAAAGGCATCATTTCTTCATTTTTTCCCCCTTCCTAGAATGTAATAGAAAAAATACAGGAACTCAATCCCCCAGCTGCTGCTGCTGCTGCTGGTGGCGATTAACAGTGAAGCTATTATGAAGATTAGATGAAAAACACTTTTGACCCTCCACGTAAAAATGGAGGCTTTATTGGAGGGAGAATTTGTGCTCAAGAATTAGGTGCACCGAGCTTAGGGGTTCGGGAATGAATCTCTGGCCCAGGCAAGCGTGACAGAGCACCTTGTATGTGATGCTCTAATTGCAGTGTCCCTAGGTCATGCTGTGGGCGGCTAATGCTTTCTGCCCAAGAGCTATCATCACCAGCATAGAAGCCAGATCCCCTATAGAGGTCACTTTTGCTGCTAGTTTATGGCCTTACCTTCATTTTTAAATGTCTTGGGGTGATACTAGTTTCCCCATGTCGTAACTTTGCAATATCATACCTCTTGCCACCAGGGAGAGATTAAGTTTCTGGGAGGACATCAATACTTGGCTGCTAAACTGTAAAGCTGGTGAGAAAAAATCCAAAGAAAAACTCTTGTCTGTCCCAAGACGCGAAGTTGTCGAAAACCTTAATGTTGCATAAGAATTATCAGACGTGATGAAAGTTCAGTCAGGAAACTTCCTCGGCTCTGGGGCAGAATTGCTGGGGTTGTCAAAGACAGCCCAGCGTTCAACATGCTCACCTGGACTGTGGAAGACCCAGGTTCAAGTCTCTGTTGCAGAACAGGTTAATGGGCATTTTGGCAGCATCCCTCTCCCCCATGTTCATTCGCAAAAAAACAAAAACAAAAAAGCTTCACAGTCTCTTGTTCTCATTCCAGATCAGAACAAAGGCATATTTTGAAATGCTGACATTTTCTGTAGAGCAGAAATCTCGTTTTGTTTTTTTTTCCCCCAGCCAGGCCTATTGGTTTGTTACCAGCCATCTTGGAGCATCTCTCTTCGAGGAGTCTGAAACGTCTGCAGTTTTCAAGATGAAGGGCAGTCACTGCAAGGCTTGACACTGAAGGAGCTCACAGAATCACAGAAAATGCGGGTTGGAGGGAGCTCAGGAGGTCCCATCTAGTGCAGCCCCCTGCTCCAAGCAGGACCAGCCCCAACTACATCCTCCCAGCCAAGGCTTTGTCTAGCCTTGTCTTAAAAATCTCCAAGGACGGAGAGTCCACCACCTCTTTGGGTAACCTGTTCCAGTGTTTTATGACCCTTCTAGTGAGAAAGTTTTTCCTAATATCCAACCTCAGTTTCCCTTGCTGCAGCTTGAGCCCATTGCTCCTTGTTCTGTCATCTGCCCCCACTGAGAACAGTCCAGCTCCATCCTCCATCTTTCCACACAAGAGCGCTCCTCCAAAATAAGCTAGGGAATGTAAAGCACACTAGCTGTCCTTGCCATAGCTCCTCTGGACACACTTACTCCACCCTCAGAGCACCTTTGTCCATTTTAGCTTAATCCACTTCGGACTGAAAGAGAGAAGGAAGGAATAGAGATGTCATCATGACAAAGAGAGCTCAGAGCACATCACCAGGATTGTCAACTGTCCATAAATTTATGGATAGTCCACTGGAAAAAAAAAAAAAACAAGGCTAAAAATGCCTGCCTCTGAAGTCTGCAACAAAATTGAGCTGTCTTTAAAAAAACGAAGAAACAGTGAGCTTGACTGAAGTTCTGTCATCAGAATGAGGCTGGGTGCAAGTCTTGATGGACAGAGTAGAGAAATGCCTCAGTGAGAGCACAGCCTGGCACCACCTACTTGCTTCTGTATCCCCTGCCCCTCACAGCCACATGCTGACCCTGTATCCCATCAGCCATTGCCTGCCTTTAGCAGCTGTTCAACTCAAAGGCAGGCAGGGATGCACAGCCCTGGACAGTCTGAGGCACCAAGCAGGACAGGGAAGTGAGCACTGCAGCCAGGATGGAGCTGAAGGCTTGCATTTCCCTTAAACATCGGTCAGTACAAACATGTGGTGAGGTGGGCACGCAAGAAGGGAGGGACAGGACACAACTGGACTTAAGCAGGTTACGGGGTGGGAGAGCAAGAATAGGCTGGGATTCAATACAGACAAGTGCAGGGTGCTGCACTGGAGCAGGAACAACCGGCACCATACCTACAGGTTAGGGAACTCCCCTCTTGTCAGCACGGAGGCAGAAAGGGATCTGGGAGTCATCATTGACTTCAAGATGAACATGGGCCGGCAGTGTGGGGACGCGGTCAGGAAGGCCAACCGCACCTTGTTCTGCATCCACAGATGCATCTCGAGCAGGTCCAGGGAGGTGATCCTCCCCCTCTATGCGGCACTGGTCAGGCCGCAGCTGGAGTACTGCGTCCAGGTCTGGGCACCGCACTGCAGGAGGGATGTGGACAGCATGGAGAGGGTCCAGAGGAGGCCACTCACGTGATTGGGGGCAGCAGGGCAGGCCCTATGAGGAGAGGCTACAGGACCTGACCCTGTTCAGCCTCCACAAGAGAAGGAGGAGAGGGGACCTGGTGGCCATCTACAAACTTACCAGGCGGGACCATCGGGGAATGGGAGAGACCCTGTTTCTCCCGAACACTACCGGGAGTAACAAGGAATAATGGCCATAAGTTGTTTGAGAGTAGGTTCAGGCTGGACATTAGAAGACACTACTTCACCGTCAGGGCGGCTAGGATCTGGAACCAACTTCCAAGGGAAGTGGTGCTGGCTCCTACCCTGGGGGTCTTTAAGAGGAGGCTTGAAATTACTTAGCTGGGGTCATGTAAGCCCAGTATTCACTCGTGCCCAGGCAGGGGTTCGTACTTGATGATCTACTTAGATCCCTTCCAACCCTACATTTATGAATCTATGAACATACATCAGAAAAAAAGCTTTGTTGTTATTAATAAGCTTGCAAAATGTCAGTAAAATACAGTGTTCTTAGGTTGGCAATCCTGTGTATCACTCCTCCCCTAGGAGTTATCTAGAACTGACTCACAAGTTCCTCTTGTCAGCACATTAAGGAAACAAGACCAGAATGTCTCCTTACAAAGATATGGCCTCATGCCTCACAGGCAGCAGATATACCTCCACTCCACATTGGGATTTACACGGGTAAAGGTTTATAAATCACTAGACCTACAATTAACAAGCAATTTCAAGTCAGCTTTTGGAACTGGTTGCTTGAGTTGTGTATTCAGTAACCATCCTCCTTGCTTATCTGGCCAGCAGTGCAAGGTCATGGGAGTGACTCAATGTTATAAATCTTTTGATTTTAAAAAACCCCATATGATACACACCTTCCAGACTTCAGATGCCAATTCAAATTTCCTCAGTAGATCCTTTGCAGATAGAGCCATGGACCATTTGGTGTTAATTCTCATTCAGCAGAAGATAAATGTCAATGGTCATCTATGGCCATAGGTTTTAGAGTTGAAAACATAATGAGATCATAGGATGCTAGGAAGTTGGAGTAGAAGGGACCTCATGAGGTCATTTAGTCCATCCCCTTGCTTGACCAGATTCATCCTTGAGATGGTAGCTTAAAGACAAAATAGAGAAGAGATGGGTGCGTGCAGTAGCTGTTACTGCTGGGTAAGGTTGTGGGGTGTGGGCCCAGGTGTGAGGTACAAATGAGTGCATCTACATGTGCCCTCTAATGCACATTAGCCTATTTTAATGCACATTAAAGCATCACTAGCTTTTTTCTAGTGCCTCACAATGGAGGTACTAAATTTAATGTGCATTACCAAAAGGGCATTAATGAATGTGTAGACACACCAGTCTGTAGCTTTTCATTCCAACTGTCACATAGCTAAAGATCAGGTCTCAGCATCCACAACTGGACTGCCTCAAAGCGTGTTCATTTGACCCAGGCCCAACTCAGATGAGCACCTTCTGCTGAGGGCAGGTCACTGTCTGGATCCAATTCTCTGGTGGGCAGAGAGGCAGGCTAGGCAAGACAGCTGTAGGGAATGGCTGTTCTGACATGATGACCTGCCCAGTGCTAGAGACAGGAATTAGTGTTACAGCTGAGATCAGAAATAAAGACATGCCCATTTTTAAACCTCTACTTACACCAGTTCAGCATGTCTTGTTCTAAAAGCTGATTCAGTACTTCACCTGGGGCCCAATCCCAGAGGCAGAGGAGCCCTCCCACTGACTTCAGTGGACATCCAGCACTTGATGGGATCTGGACACATAAGCTCTTTCATTTGAAATCCTTTTCTGCAACATCAACATGCAAATGTTCGTCCTACAAGAATTCTCACTCTATTTGTAGCATACTACCAACCTCCATGATCTTTATTCCCTCTGCACCATTTAATGTCTTTTGCTCCACGACTGCTCATATAACATTTCAGGACAGAAGTTTGTTAAGATGCAAACGTTAAGGCCAAGCTACTTCAACAGAAGGCGCAGACAAAAGTGACAATTTTTACCCGATCTGGACCCTGAAAGCACTCTACAGCCATGACTAAACAGATGTGCATGGCAGCAGAGCTCTTTCAAAGGGCCCATGACCCCAGCACCTGGGGGGGCACAGTGGTGGCAGGAGAGTGGCAGTGTTGGGAGCGTGGTGGTGGTAAGTCGGAGCTCCCGCAGATGCCACTGGCACTGTTGGCACTCACCACTCCCTCACCCCCCCTCCCCTGCCAACCAGGGGGTGGCAATCACTCACAGATGCCACCGGCAGTGTCGGCAGCAGCAAGCAGGGATTGCTGACCACCCGCAGACGCCCCCAGAGGTGTTGATGGCAGGGCTGGCAAGCAGCAACTGCTGGGATGGTCCTTTTTGTAGGGGGTGCACATGCACCCGTGTGCACACCTACACGTCACCCCTGAAAGGGCCCAATCCCATGAAAATCTGAAACCTCATTACATGAGGGTTCAGATGAAGATGCTCCAAAATGGAGCATCCTTGGTAACTTCTGTGGCAGAAAGCCACCTTGGTTTCTCCCCAAAATCTCTGCCCTGTGACTATGTGATTAGATGGGCCAGCAGGGAGGATTCACACCTCAGCCTGTCTCTTTAGGTACCCTGAGCTGGCTGCATTCCCGAGGGAGGGGGGACCTGCTCCCTCTGCCTACGGGACTGGCATCTGTTACCTGGGTGAGGGGCATCTACCTGGGGAGCTGGAATCTGCCCGGTAACAGGTAATGTATTACAAATTGGTTGGCCGACAGCCAACTGGGGCTGACCTCCACTGGCCCAGGTGAATGAGGTCACAGGGGCTATATAGGTTGGGGGGGAGGAGGCTCTCTTCTCTCTTCGGCCATGAGGTGAAGCAGCAGCAAAGCAGGGGAGACAGAGGAGCCTTGCCATCGGGACCTAGCTCTCTCTCACCCCAGGACTCCAGAGGGGAAACTGGAGAACTCTGGAAGATGCTTGTGAGTAAGCTACTCAATCTGATTAGATATCTAGCTGGCAGTAACAGAGATGCGTGATCAAAAGGCTACCTCAGCCACACTTTTTGCTCTTTAGGATTTCTAGGATATTGCTCAATCCTGTACCCTAGTTTCCCCTACCCCCTGTAATCAATAAAGTTCTCCTTTGTGACCGGTGCGGGAGACTTCTTGAGGGGTGGGTCTAAATTATGCCTAAGAGACCCCTTAGGTCTGCAGACTAAGGGAGACTTTACTTTTTGTCCCCTTGACTTGGGGAAGTGCCTCAAGTGCCTGTACTGGGTTGAGTACCTGTCGGACTATTAGGCCTGTTTCCCCAAGGACACAGGGCCGAGACAGTCCCTTCTCGGGGTGGTGGCGGCACGTTACCCCCAGGCTAGCGAGAGTGCTCCGGGAGAGGGGTCAGCCAAGCATAAGGTGCCCCTAGGGAGGCATTCAGAGTCTGGAAGGTGGGCGGGCACAGGGAAGTGGGCGGCTCAATGCAGGAGCGCCCCCTACTGGCCCGCCACAACTTCTGTCTACGCTGCCTCCCAGCCCCACTGCTATTTTCAGAATGGGAGAGGAGAAACGAGAAGAGAGAGTTTGGTCTGAGTTTTTTTTTCCAGTTGGTGCTGGAAGGTGGTGCAAGTGGATTGGAGACACCTCCCCAGGGAGTGGGGGGCATCTCCAATCCACCCACCCCACCCTTCAGCCCAAGCTGGGAACCCCCAGAAGGAGCTCCCTCCACTTCCTTTCCCTCCTCTCATTTTGAAAACAGCCCCAGAGCTGGGAGGGGCATTGCTAGGGGAGACCAGCTGGGATTCCCCAGCCCCCGGGACCCAACTGCAAACTTCTGTTGGGTCTGAGGGATCATTGTAACTCATGGCACTTCCTGCAAAGCGGCATGAATTACAATAGGGAGCTGATCTTCTGCCTGCTCGTTATGGCAACAGCATCAAAGAAGTCTGAAAACTAGCAAAGTAGAGAGGGTGACGTTGAGGGAAGAAGGAAACAGAGACAAAGCCATATTTATGTTAAAGCTTGTGGATATTTCCCCCAACTGAGCTATTAAAAGCTACAAAGCATCTCTCTGTCTCAGGCTGTAACTGCAAAGATATTGTTATACTTAAGTTAATATTCTTTGCAAAGATTAAGTCAACAATATAATGAGTCATACGAGACTTCTATACCCAAATGACCTGGGTTTGAATCTGGAGAGACTCCAGCATAACTTACAATGGGCTTGTAGGTGGATATAAATAACACCAAGATCCAGAGCAACCAGACATGTAACCATGCTGGAGAAGTTCCACACAATAGGTGCTATTACAGGGACATGGCACTCAGTGACAGGGGAGCAGGTAATGGCTTGTTGCTTTAAGCAAATGACTAACCTGGGATAAACTGCACACAGACCAAGTTACATTTGCAGTGGTGGAATTTGGGGCTGATCCTTCCAGGTGCATTTCGCCACTCGGTTGGATGAAGTCATCCCAGAGTTTACATTATATGGTCCCTTTTTTTTTCCCACCTCAAGGAAAGCATGGCATTTGTCCGGGCTCTCTCAGAGATCTAATTATTGGACAGAATCTGGTACAACAGAAAACACTTTCTAGGCTGTAGCTGCAACCGTAGGGCACAGACTGCAGCAGGTTTGAGAGGTGGATAATATGTATTAAAAATCACAGAAAATGAAGGTGGGAGGGACATCAAGAGGTCACATCTAGTGCAGCCCCCTGCTCCAAACAGGACCAGCCCCAACTACATCAAAATGATGGTTTCAAAGGAAATTCAATAGACATTCATACTCATAGTTTCTAGGGTCAGAAGGGACCTGAGCAGATCATTGAGTCCGACCCCCTGCCATGGCAGGAAAGAGTACTGGGGTCAAACGACCCCGGCAAGGTGTTCATCTAACCTCCTCTTAAAC
This sequence comes from Crocodylus siamensis, assembly GCF_052110815.1. Classification (NCBI taxonomy): domain Eukaryota; kingdom Metazoa; phylum Chordata; order Crocodylia; family Crocodylidae; genus Crocodylus; species Crocodylus siamensis. The sequence continues at coordinate 2,703,550 of NC_143409.1, forward strand.
ATCCCCAGGGTAGGAGCCTGCACCACTTCTCTTGGAAGCTGGTTCCAGATCCCCCTCGTAAGGGCATTTTGCATTGTTCCTTCCAACAGGTCGCCAAACAACACAAGTAGACATTACAAATGCTGACTGCCTATCCTTTGGGCGGGGGGCTGGACCTGATGATCTCGAGAGGTCCCTTCCAGCCCTAATGTCTATGAAACCTATGAAATCCCAGCCAAGGCTTTGTCCACCTGGGCCTTAAAAACCTCCAAGTCAGAGACTCCACCACCTCTCTGGGTAACCTGGTCCAGTAATTTACTACGTTCCTACCGAGAGTGTTTCCTAATATCCAACCTCAACTTGCCTTGCTGCAGCTGGAGCCCATTGCTCCTTGTCCTGTCACCTGCCCCCACTGAGACCAGCCCAGCTCCAGCCTCTTTGCAGCTCTGCCGCAGGGAGGTGAAGGCTGCTATTCAATCCCCCTCGGTCTTCTCTTCTGCAAACTAAATCAGCCCATTTCCCTCAGCCTCTCCTCACCAGTCCTCTCCCCCAGCCTCCAACCACTTTTATTGCCCTCCACTGGACTCTCTCCAATTTCTCCACATCCCTTCTATAATGGAGGGCCCAAAACTGGACACAGGATTCCCGCTGTGGCCTCAGCCATGCCAAATATTAATGAAGAAAGTGTCAATTATGCTAACACGGTGCTTGCCAGGGGTGGAGCTACTAAGAAGGTTAACCAACAAGTAGGTGAGACACGTTTCTCATATCTCTGAAATGAGGGGTGGCTGCAGATGGATGCTCGTGTGCCACCGGCTGCATCCAGTTTGTCACATGGGCTCACTATCAGAAGACGGTCATGTGGCTGGAGCATGGGACAGGCAACAAAAAAATTGCTGAACTCAGCCATGCTGCAGTGTAAATAATGCTTTTCTGTTTCACATGGCCAGCTGAACTGGTGCAGAAGGGGATGTAACCACCTCCCTCCAGTCAGCAAACCTTCCTGAAGCAAACTGGACTGGCTTGCATGAGCAGCACTATCACGGCTTGCTTCTTTGAGGGTGCAAAGCACCCAGCAGCTTTCCTCTGGACGTGCTGGGCTTGAATATCTGTTTGAGCGTGCTAAAAAAAAACATGGCAGAGAGAGAGAGAGAAAGAGAAATGCACACCCATCCTCAGGCAAGGTGGGAAATTCATTTGTGCGCTTCTCCGCCCGTTCCCGCTTAGCGGCGTTTGTTTTCTTCGTAAATGTCAAAGGAAAACGGGCCCGGTTTCGCTTTACATAATGAAAAATACGGGGACAGGTTGGTCTCTCTCAGACGTAAAGGCAACACTATTTAAGCCGCGCAGTAATTTATTCGCTGGTTTACGAACCCGCAGCCTGCAGGAAGCATGTCAAGCCCACACGATCTTCCCAAGCGCCAGCTCTTGCATTTGGATCCGTGCTGGAGCCGAGGGGAGTAAACAGAGCAGGCCCTGGGGACCGCACAGCTGCCGACAGGGCCAAGAGGCAGGCCAGCTCTGCAGCCCCTTCCTCGTCCCAGCGGTCCACCCACCGACGGAGCTGCCTCGTGGGTTGAGATCGAGCAGCTCGGGGCCTGCTGTAGCTCTTCCAAATCAAACATCATTGGCGCATGGATTTTCCTCTAAGCGCTGTCTGCATGTGTCACGTCGCTTTGCAGTGATTACTGGGGTGGGGTGGGGGATTTTGCTTGTCCAGATTTCCATCTGGTGTCAACTGATGGAAGCCAGTGGAGCTGCCTCCATTCACTCCAGCTGCAGGTCTGGCCCTGTTTCTGGACTGGGATTGCCTCAGGCTCATTGTCAGTTTGCCGCAAAAAACTACATTTTTGGCTTTACTGGAATGGGGGAGAGGGAGCTGAGCTCTCAGGGGCCGTAAATTATTATCGGGTGAGCCAAGTTCTCCGAGGATGTCACCAGGCCAGCAGACCCTTGCAAAGCTCATGCACAATAAAGACCCATTTCAGAGATCAGCCATTCACATCCAGTAGTATTGCACAGATCCATCAGAGCCGAGGAGACTCAGCCCCCAAAAAAATCACTCAGTGCTTTAGGATCACAGACCTCCCAGCAATAAGGTTTTATTTTCTGCCTGAAGAAAAGAGCCCATAGCAAAAGGATCCAGATTCACCCCAGTTCCTTGCACCTACACCCAGCTGGTTCCCATGAGCACTGGATCTGGCCTTGGCCGTGCAGCACCTTAATTTGTTAGCTGTGGTTGGATGCAAATCGTCTCCCAGCTCCAAAAGTAGGAAGAAACCAAATACATCCCGGTTTCCATAAAGTTATATGAGGATACAGCCCGGCCACTGCCAATGCAGAGATTCTTTCATACTGACACAGTGCTTCATCTGGGCTTCTCAGATGACCCAAATCAGCTCCATGTTTATACATCTGGCTTCGTCAGTGGCACCTCGACGGGGCTCCAACAATAATAATAACACGATGCTTTTAGCATTTATGTGGCACTTGACACGCTCTGGTTAATTCACCCTTTGACGAAATTCCCCGGGGGGGCGGGGGGAAGACAAGTCTGCAGTGAAGTTGCAGGAAGATCCAACTGCAACACGCCACATGCAGATCAAACAAGAAGGCACCTCACACCTAGGCTACATTGAGGGAATGCTGGAAAAGCAGGAGACCACGTCCTTACTTATAGGCATTCCTGTGGCGTTCGTCACTCAGCAAAGCACCCAAGCGCCTGCCTCACAAGATGAAAAAAGCAACGTGCGGAGCCAGGTGTTAACGCGCTGGCTGGACACGTGCCTTCCCCAGGGCACCCCACCACGTCCAAGGGGACTGCCAGACCAGCTACACACGCCGGTTGGCTGTTTTTGTGGACGTTTCTTGCACAGTGGGCAGGAGGATTGACAGGCGGGGAGACGGACTTCTTGCAATTATTTGGAAGAGGCTTAACACAAGTGGCCCAGGCAATTCTTCCGGTCATTGCCTCACCAACATCTCCAATGCCTGCAGGGGTTAAAGTAGCCTGAGGACTGCAAGTCAGAGAGATAGTGGTAACATCTACACATGCACATTTACTGCGCAGTAACCAAAAATTACCACTTCGTACAGGTATGCATCTACATGTGCACACCCATACTGTGCAGTGACTATGGTGCCTTATGCTGACTTGAGGGTAAATTTGCTACCTGCATCCTGCAGCAAGACAATTTACGCCAAATTAGTTACTGCACAGTAACACACATATAGATGCATTACTGTGCAGTAACGCTTTGTGTGGATTGACTTGGGACTAACTTTACTCCCCAGTCAGTCCAATCTACTGCATGAAAGTTGAGCCTGGCAGGCCAGAGACGCACTGCAGCTGCCAACCAGGCTCCATGTACCCAGATCACTACTGTTGCAGCTCCAGGAGGCCCTCAGGACCCCAGGTAAGGCTGCTGGGGCCAGCCCAGGTGCTGGCCCTAGCCTCCCCTACCCCACCCAGGGCAACTTGCCACACATCAGAGTGTATGCAGGGGCATTCCTCGGGGACAAGTAGCAACAGCCCAAATTTATGCCGAAGTTATTTGTTGCTGAGCAAATGAACGTTCCTGCTCATAGGGATGCACCCTGTGGGGCGCTGGTCACCTATAACCTCCCCAGCACAGCAAGAAGGGAGCTCTCATCTTCCTGCTCAAGGCATAGCCTCCTAGCACCGGCACCAAGCAAGAATCGTCAAAAAGCCATCGCAGCACGGGATCTACCGCATACCGGGAAGCAGCTCCGATTTGATCCAAAAGAGAAAGCAGTGGGCCACCTTGGTTGTCACAGCGCATTGACTCGTACAATAGAAATTAACAGGTACGTCCACAATCTCATTGGGTGAAAGTGGCTCAGGGACAGATGCTTCACACCAGCCCTAGATACCGTTAAATATCTAACTTGAGGACTCAGGTGGTGCCCGGGCCTCGAGCTTGGTCACCTGCCCAGAAGTGTATTTCCCCACTTGAGGACAAGCCTCTCAGTTTGACACTTTGGCAGGCTACCATGCTTATCTCCAAGCCGTTTACTTGAGAATATGTGCTTTTGACGTCCTTTAACACGCTTGGCCTTCTGAATTCAGGAGGGTGGCTTTAAATAAAAAATAAAAGGCAAACAAAACCAACAGTCTCCACTTAAAAGCCCTTTAAAGGCTTGGAGATGATTAATGTGTTTAAACTAGAAACCGTAGCTGTTTTAAGTGGAGACAAATATGAGATCAAGACTTCTGAGTACAGAAACAGTACAAAACCGTAAGTAAACAACCATGACAAGTTTAGCACTCTCTTCGAGACGGGCTCCGTATATAATGCATGTGCTTCGTGTCACAGCTCCCGCGGTGATATTTAAAGAGGAAGTGTCAGGCTGACACCAAACAGCAATATGCAATTGGCTTTTCTTTAGCAAAGGTCAGGCTGCACAGCACAAGCTAGGCCTGTTGGTTTTAAAAGGAGAGTGGTTTTAGTATAGCTTCTTTTCAGAAACGACCAGAATGCTGCCACCCACCCACACACTTTCGAAAAAGTCGATAAACTATTGGCATTCTCCAGGTTGGCACCAGGCATTTCTATGTGCTTGGCAGAGAGAGCCAATGTATAAACTCTGCCGGCGTTCCCATCCAGACAGAAAGATCCTCTCAGAAACCCCCAGCACATGGAAACGTTGCAGTGCTGAGATCCGTGAAACTGCTGTTTGAAGAGTAATTGCCTTCCATTGCCAACTTCTCATTACAAACACAAGCAGGCTTGTGCAGCACTGCAGCTTTGCTCGAGGCCGCCTTTTGAAAAGTTCTTCTCATCCTGGACGGGAAACAAAGTTAATGAGATGGAGAGAAGCTGGCCTCCTTTGGCTCCTGGTGTTAATATGGCAAGGATGCTTGCCACGAGACACGCACTTTGCAGAGACCGGCGGAGCGCAGGAGTAGGAGATAATAGAAACGACAGGTCACTGGTTTGGGATTTACTTTCCTAAGGGGAAATACCGGGCGTGTCTACATGTGCATTTAAGCCAGTTTACATTTACTGTGCAGTAAGCAGGAATAGGCTGGCATCTACACATGCAGGCATTAAAGCACATTAACACAGTGTTACTGCACAGTAAGGTGTCTACACATGCACTATTACGCAGTAACTAATTGGGCATAATTTTGACACCTGCGTGATGCAGGCATCAAATTTATGCTCAAGTCGATATAAGTAGCCATATTTACTGTGCAGTATGGATGCGCACATGTAGACGCATGCCTGTACTGTGCAGTAATTTTGGTTACTGCTCAGTAAATGTGCATGTGTAGATGCGCCCACTGTCGCAAACTCCCCCCCAACACACATTTTTTTTTTTACAGCTTTATATCAATAGGATGAGAGAGCCACAGTGGTACCCCAGTGGCCCATCCCCCCCAAGATGATTTCACAACTGTGACTTTTGGGTTAAAACAGGAAGCAAAAGCTGTTGAGAAGGAAGCAATGTTGTAGGATTTCGAGACAGAGTCTGCATCACGGTACGATACCCTCTCCTCCGCAGGGCAAGCGATCACCAGCGGTGCTTGGCCTACTTTTTTTTCTTCTTTTTTTTTTTTTTTAACCTTAACATAACTCAGGCAGGGATGGGATATAACACCCCGTCTTTTGCATGTCAACAGGGAAACCAACGGATGCCCTTTTTTTTTTTTTTCCTGTAGACCAGGCCAAATTTTCCAAAGCACTGTTGGCAGGTGAAATACTTCAGAAGAAGAGGGAGGAGGAGAAAAAGCTGGAGGTTTTCTGACATATGAGAAAACCACTTTGATTCTTGGAATGTTTCAGGCAATGCAAAGTCTCTCCAGCCTGCGTCCTTTGACCAGGATGGCACCGACCTTATACAACCCTTCAAAAGGATCTTCAAAAGGAGACAGGATGCACACCTTGCTGTGTTATTTGACCCCAGCGGTCTTTCTTGCCTAGAGCAGGGGGGCTGGACCCAATGATCCCTTCCAGCCCTAAACTTGTTTGAATCTGTGAAACCCCAAACAGTGGCTGTCCACCTTGCTTCATAATCATGGACTAGGCTATGAAAACCCAAGCGTGTATTCTCCAGTCCCTGCTGCCTCATTGCACCCTGGTACAATGATGCAGTCTTGTACTTGGACCACATCTGTTTTAGTGGCTTCCTCTGCTATAAAAATGACCAATGCCAAGTTCAGTGGCCTCCTCCAATACTGCCTTTGGAACTAGAAATCCATATTCCTTATGAGCATTTAAAGAACTCCTTGCCTTCGTTTCATCCAGAAAAAGGGACCAAGAGCTGTTTGCATCCACAAAAACCCATCAGTCCATTTGATGGCGTATGGTGATGCATTTCAGAAGTCCAAACTGCTGGATGCATCACAGACCATGCATCAATCCTAGCAGACCTCTAGCCCGGTAGGACCGACGGATGGTCTGTGATGCATCCAGCATCCGATTTGTTGGAAAAGAGACTCATGATTCAAGAAGAGCTCTCCCAATGGATGCCTAAACACATCCACGAGTCCTGATTGCTTTTTCCTCTAGACCAATATGGCTACAACCTGGATAACTTGAGGAAGCATTTAATCTAAGCACAAAACTCCCCTGGAAGCTCCAAAGAACAGCAAGGGAAAACTATGTGCTTGCCTTTGAAGAACGTGCAGGTTTCAGGAAATCCCAGCATTGCTTTCCCAATAGAGTAACTTCCTGCAAACAGCTTAGTGGGAACAGGCTCAAGAAAGCTCAGGAACATGTGTGCACCCATGTGCAACATAATGAAAGATGCTTATACAGATGCCTCTTGTTGTGTGGCGTAAATTAATGCAGAGGTGGCTTTCTGCTTTCATAACGCATCAGACAGCGCCCAAAGCAAAACAATGCATCGGACTTTCTGCTGAAAGATTCACGGTAAGCTCAGCGGGCCATTTAGCAGGTGACTGTCACCTCAAACAACATGGATTATTCAGAAAACAGGAAATAAGCCAGGGCAATGCTGTTCATAATCCCATGTATGTTCAAACACTTTGACAGCTAGATAAATAGACTGTTTAATTAAACCAACAAGTCATCATTTATTTTCACATCACAATAGGTTAAATGACTTTTTATTCCCATTTTCCATATCAACAGAGCAGAGTTTTTTTGGTAATAAAAGCTAAACTCTAATTAACAGCTGGTGTGGTTGTACTTGGCAGCGTTGCGAGTAATTCAGTACAAAGCAAACACATTTACTATAAATGGCTTTTGATTGTGGAAACCAAGGTAATAGAGGCGATGCAAACCGGTGCCAGCTAACGTCTGCTTATTTTTTCTGAGGAGTTCTGACATGGCCAAGGTGAAAGTGCTCGTTGTAGTCGTCGGGAAGATGGGAAGTGGTAAAACATTAAAATCAGGCCTGATCTGTATGATAAATAAGCAGTGGAATCCATATGGTGTCCTTCAATTAGCTACTAAGCACCTAGCAAGGATGCTAGACAAAGCTCCCCTCAGCGGGGACACGCATTACTTGTTTCAGGGTAAAAGGTCCTACTTTTCTGAACTTCCAGCTGAGAAATTTAAACAAGTGGCCCATTGATGCCTCCAGATTGCCCACGGACTTCCCCCGCCGACACCGGCGATGAGCCTTTCACACAGCGCCTTTTCATCCAGCGTTCACAGGGTGCTTTGCAAAGTCATCGAGCTTCACAACACTGGTAGCAGCAGCCCCGTTCTCCCTCCAAGGCATTCATGCAGCCTAAGCCACCCCTGGGCCATGGCAGAGTGGGGTATACAAGCCAGGGAGCAATGCTGTCTGATCCCCTTCTCCAACCCTCTTTTATTTTAACAGAAAAATCATGGCGTTGTATGTGCTGCTAGAAAGCAAGTTGCTGTTGTTTCTGCTGAAGAGTAGTGTCATCACAGGAAGATAAATGTATTACCTTTCCCTACCCCTGCAGCACCCGTTCAACCTGCCAGCAACATGATTTGTGCTGTTGCCCGCACCGTGAAGCCAATCCAACCCTGAGGTTTAGCTGGGCTCCCCGTCAGCTACGTCCGCTGATTTAATATACAATATTGACCACCGCTTGGGGATCAATGTGAGCCACTTCCATGCAGTGATCCCTAGTAACGTCTCCAGTGGCCAAGAGCTCCCAAATCAACAAAATGCCCAACAATAAAGATAGGGACCTGTTTTTGTCATCCAAAGGAAGACTACCACTTGAAGTCTGGGGCTGTAAAACAAATATTTAAAATTGCTCTCTCATGCTCCAGTTACTGATTTGTTATTTAAATGGCTTCCCAGGTGATTTAAATATCGGGGTTAGCCTCCACGCCCCAGTACAGACCTGGGTTTTCAGTGGGACGGCCTGCTCCTGCCAGGCAGACAGCATCACAGGCTCCAGGCTCTGCCAAAGGAAAAACTGGATTGCTAAAGAGGAATTGCACCTCCCATGAGCTTTTCTGCCCCCTCCCCAACTTCTGTAAATGTCATTTTCCCTATAAGCTGCGAGAAGAGTTTAACACATCGGAAAGGAGAGGAACCTCGTTTATTCTGAGGCGTAGACCGACTTTGACCTTCCAATTAAGTTTGTAATGCTCAAGAGGTCCCTCCCTGCCCCTAACACCCATGAACAGGAACGAGCCAGATCATTGCTTATTCCTTTATTTAATGCCAGCGAATTCGATTTTGGTGCAGTTTCTTCCCTTCAAATGGTTTTGTTTGAAAACGTAGTCTTGGGGCTACAGCTTCAAGGCTGCTAGGGTCACTCCATGGTTATTCCTCTTCTATCCAGTAGCTCAGAGGTTCACGTGCCTTAGCCAGGAGGGCTCTGTAACCCCTCGGCGGGCAGGTTTTCGGGCATGGGGCTCTCCCCGTCTCTCCTGGGGATGCCATGCTATGATTCCTGCAATGCAGATCATTTATTGGGGCACAGGCTGGGATCGGGGCCCTCCTCTTCTCCAGCAGGCTAGAAGGTCCTGGTCTCTCACATCCCGGCTCAGGGGCCAGATAAATATTCCAAGCAAAGAGGACCCTGAAGGGACACAGCGGTCCCCTCCTCTGGACCTGGGACCATGACCTTCTTCCTGACATCCTTTCAGGGCGTTTTAACTCCCCTTGGAGCAGCAGGACATTGGCCACTGTTGTCTCCCTCCTTCCCCCTAGCCCGCCACAGGTACTCAGCCTTGCAGTCGTGCAATAGGGCTGAGTGCGTGGCTTTGGTAATAGATTAGCCAGGGTGGTTTGGATAGGGATGATCCCGCCTGGAGCAGGGGGGATGGCCTCGAAAGGCCCCTCCCAACACTACTTGTCTAGCACCCCATGAACCCCACCTCAGGTACCCCGTGCCAGGTGGCTACTGGAGTCCCCTGAGAGATGGGTTATGAACTCTTGGGCTTTGGGTTCGATCCTGCTCCAATCCAAGCAGACATTGGACCTGAACTCGAGTCTCCCATCGCACAGGTGAGTGCTCTAACCACTGGGTAGCACGGTCCCCCGCAGTCTTCCCTTTTCTGCTTTGCACGCGATATGAGTATTTATCGAGCAAAAGAGAAAACAACTTTCAAGCCTCAGGCCCCCCTGGGTTCCAGTCTTTTCTCCAGTTTGTACTTCATTATTTATGGACCGTACAACAGCATCTAAAGGACCCAACCCAGACCATCCTTGACCATAGCGGCCGGAGAAACCTCACGGGAGATGTGGATGCAAACCCCCTCCTGGGTAAAGCAGGATGGCGCGTCCTCTCCCTACACGAGGAGTCTAGATTGTCACTCCCCTTGCTTTTTCTTGCAAGTACTTGAAAATGAACCGTTCTGTTTGGGGCTGAATAAAACATTTTGTTCAGCGTGAACATTTCTCTCTTTTTACGATCAGGAAGAATTAACCAAAAAACATATATATATATACTGCATTTTTTTTTCCAGTTCAGCTTTTCAACCAAACGCCAAGTCTTCCCGCGGCCCTGTGCCAGATTTGCGCATACAGCCTTCCACGCTATTGCACAGCCCCCTACCACTTGAACTACAGGAGTAGCTACATTATTAGCAGGCAAAGATACTAATCTGTTATCCAATAATAAACCTGGCAGGAGAAAAGAGTACGGCATACTGTGCCAGCATGTGTTACACTAGCAGAAGTACAGCTCCTTGTTTTAGTTGTGTTACTTGGCAAGTCTCCAGCGTATGGAGAGCTCTGCTTATTAAACAAGAACTTCAGCCTAAGTAATCTGCTCTCGAACACAAGGCAGAAGACGGGGAACTTTCCTTCGTGTTTGGAGGAAAAAGGGAAAATCTATCCACGTTTACCAAGCAGGATATTAGCTGCTATTCAAAGAGATCGTGCGTGCCAATCTCTCTCTAGCCTGGCTTGTATTTTTTTTCCTGGCTTCCCATACAGCTTCCCACCTGTAAGCAGCACAACTCAGCAGAGGAAAGCCATTTGAGAGCCATCACGCACCTTCCTTTGAGGGCTAGCTGTGCTAACGTGTTTGCACACACACCATCCTCTAATGCATAGCGAGGGAACAATCAAAGCACCAACTGAAGTCCCCCCAGCCGGGGGTTTGCCCACTCCATCCTATGCCGTCTTAGCATGGAGCATGACCTTCCCAAAAGCATGATCTCCTCTCAGCCTACAGCTGCAAGCCGTCTCCTCCTGGCTACCTGCCCAGCGAGCGGGAGCAAGCCGAGCTAGACACGACCTTTTCAGTCCTAGGTATCAGCCCTGCAGCATCTCTCACTATGGAGGGAAAAGTTGCCTTGACATTAAAGCAATCCCTCCGGGGACGACGACGGAAACATCCACCTTGCACATGCAGGTACAACGCTTGCAGGATAACAAGATGTAACCTTTACAGGAACACCCCTTCCCCTGCTCCCCCCAAAATAAAAAATTGAGCAATGCAAATCGGAAAAAATCCAGCGTCACTTACCGGTTGGTATAACCAGAGCAATTGCAATGGAGCCGGTCGAGAAAATTATGCTGGCACACGTCCATGAGGGGCCAGCAGGAGACTGCATGCTTAGGGGCAACCAGCACGGGTTCATCAGCGGCAGGTCCTGTCAGACCAACCTGGTGGCCTCTACGACCAGGTCACCAGATCATTAGACGCAGGGGAAGCAGTGGACATCGTCTTCCTGGACTTCCGGAAGGCTTTCGACACTGTCTCTCACCCTGTTCTCATCAAGAAACTGGGGGCTGCGGTGTCAGCACCCACACAGTCAGATGGGTCGCCGACAGGCGGGAGGGCCGCACCCAGAGGGCGGTGGTGGACGGGGCATGTTCGACCTGGGGGGACGTGGGCAGTGGGGTCCCCCAGGGCTCGGTCCTCGGGCCCGCACTGTTCAACATCTTCATCAGTGATTTGGACGAGGGGGTAAAAAGCACCTGCTCAAATTTGCTGATGACACTAGACGTGGGGGGATGAGGGCACACTAGAAGGGAGGAATAGGCTGCAACCGGACCTAGACAGGTTACAGGGGTGGGCAGACGAGAACAGGATGGGATTCAACACAGACAAGTGCAAGGTGCTGCACCTGGGGAGGAACAACCAGCACCATACCTACAGGCTGGGGAACTCCCCTCTTGCCAGCACAGAGGCGGAAAAGGATGTGGGGGTTGTCATTGACTCCAAGATGGATATGGGCGGCAGTGTGGGGACGCGGTCAGGAAGGCCACCCGCACCTTGCAATGCATCCACAGATGCATCTCGAGCAGGGCCAGGGAGGCGATCCTCCCCCTCTATGCGGCACTGGTCAGGCTGCAGCGGGAGTCCTGCGTCCAGGTCTGGGAGCCGCACTGCAGGAGGGACGTGGGCAGCATGGAGAGGGGCCAGAGAAGGCCACTCACGTGATTGGGGGCAGCAGGGCAGGCCCTACGAGGAGAGGCGACGGGACCTGAACCTGTTCAGCCTCCACAAGAGAAGGCTGAGGGGGGATCTAGTGGCCTGTTATAAACTAGTCAGGGGGGACCAGCAGGCACTGGGGGAGTCCCTGTTCCCCCGAGCACCGCCAGGAGTGACCAGGAATAACGGTCACAAGCCGGCAGAGGGTAGGTTTAGGTTAGATATCAGGAGGCGCAACTTCACGGTCAGGGCGGCTAGGGTCTGGAACCAGCTTCCAAGAGAAGTAGTGCAGGCCCCTACCCTGGGGGTGTTTAAGAGGAGGCTGGATGAACACCTTGCTGGGGTCATTTGACCCCAGTATTATTTCCTGCCATGGCAGGGGGTCGGACTAGATGATCTGCTCAGGTCCCTTCCGACCCTAGAAACTATGAAACTATGTAACTATGAAACTTGCTGTTGGTCCTGTTAAAAAATAAAAAGGATATATTTAAAGCTTTAAAAGATTGTTTCCCCCCCTGTAGCATTACAATCCTTGCTGACGTCTCTCAAATGCATTATAAAACAAGGAAATTGCTCGCATAGTGGTGCACAGACCTGGGTGAACACAATTATGGATTGCCAAATTCTTGCCTAGGATTCATTTTGCTCCTGTCAGGAGACCGGTCCCGGTGCGGGACAGAGTGTGCTTTACTGGGGACATCAGTTCATAAATTCTAGCAAATGCCTCTATAGGAAAGACTTGGCAACCAGACAGGACTGACTACATGGCCCATAACAGCTATTTAAATGGGTCTGACACCCCCCAACACACACCCAGAGTGCCTTGTTCACGGCAGCTGCAGCAATGTTGAATATTGCCTGCAAACCCACCGCCAGGTAGCTAGGTTTGTATTTACGATCCCCCCTCCATGAATACGTCCTTTTGTCTCTCTGGCCAACGGGAAGCATTTTAATGTCCCCGGCAGCAGTATCTGGTTCAAAATATATGTTACACTGCTAATAAGGAGCTGCGCTTCATTAGGCCTTTCAAAAAAAGAGCCTAAAAGCAGGTCATGGATCTTAATGAAGGAGGTTTTAATATGATCATCTTTATCCATAAGCATCCCCAGTCCGGGACAGGTTGAATCCTGCACAGTCCGTTGGTTTTGGAGAGGCAGGGCTGGCTAGGGAAGACGGGATTATAGTCTAGGCTCGATTTCAGCTATATATAGAATATATTGTAGCACACATGCAATTGTGGTCGTTACGCATTCAAATCAGCCAGGCCATCGGAGAGCGAGGTTTTGCTCGCTCAAAAGGCGTTCTTCCCAAAACTTGGGCCGCAAAACCCTGCTCGACTCAAGACGACGAGACACAGGAGGCTTCCAAAGCGCCACCGCGCATCCTGTTACACGCGGCGTTATTGGATCGCAAGGTTTTGGTTTCCAAACCCAACGTGAAAATGACTGGGCACCGCGCACAGCTTCCCGTGTCGCGAGTCCTGGAAAGCGTCCCGGCCCAACCGATTCTAGGAAACTTACTTGAGAAGAACAACAAAGTTGTGGGGGAAAGTAATGGCTGGGCCGTGCCTTCGAATCGTGTGTTTGCAGAGCGGGGAAACTGAGCCGCTTGGCCCGCGCGGCTGCCAAAGGCCAGCAGGCCAAGAACGCAAGAGGCTTGTCATCACAGCTGGTGTGGGAGGCAGCCGAGCGCAGAGCTGGGGCTCCCCAGAGGCTTTGCTACAGCCGACTCCTTGGCCGGGGCGTGTGAGAAGCCTCTCCCCCCCCCAGCCCTTCCTCCCTTCCCGACTGCAGACGACGCTGCCCGTGTTTCTATCGGCCTCGCTCGTGCCCTGCAGAGCCTCGCACTCGGACCCCTGCCACAGAAGCAAGCTTCAACCCACAAAGGCTTGCACTATTTTAGTTAGTCTCCAAGATGCAAATCTGCTTTGTCTTCCTTCTCCGCAGGCATGGCACTGCACGGGGCACCTCTCTGCTCCTCAGCTCGCAGGGGGGTTGCAAACCTGGTGTCCCAGGAAGAGTGAGGAAACCGCGCAGGGTTGCTAGCTCCTGGCGCGGGGCCAGGAAGCCTCAGCAAGGAGGGGCATATTCCCCCCCGGGGGCATAACGGACTCCTGATAAAAGAACAAACTCTGAAATTGGCAATGCCAGCGTCCACGAGGGGCGGCTCGCCTTGTGCCGGCCTTGCACCCACCTTGCCACCCCCTGCCTGCTCCTACCAAACTGGCTGACCTGGGGAAGGGAGCCAGCTTTTAAAGGCTCCTGGCTCCTCCCCCTTCCAGCTCCTCCAATCCCAGTTGCTTTCCTAAATCATCCTTGGTCAAAGCTAGGCCCCCTTCTTTGCAAATCCTCTGCTCCGGTCTCCCCTAGCCCAGCACCGTTGGAGCAATCAGGGCAGGGGTGCAACGCCCGGTGCCTTAGGAGGACGTCTCTGCGCCAGGGCTTAGCTCTAAGCCTGCTTTCTTCCAGGGACCCACAGCAGGACATCTTCCCAAGCAGAGGGCCCCACTGGGGCAGAGACAGAGTTTAACCCTCCTGTTAAACCCATTCCTAAACCCAGTGCTCCCCAGGGCTATGGTGGTGCAGCCAGGAAGAGACGCAAGCTCCCTTTCCCTGCCTTCCTCCAGCTCAGTCTCCACCACCCTCCGCAAAATCCAGTTCAAAGCTGCTGCCCCCAAAGGAGCCCTGTTCCTCCCAGCCCCCGGGGCTGCATCCCTGCGGGGCTAGGTGCAAAGCACCCCTGCTTTTTCTTTCCTGTGCAGCACGCTTCGGCTTCTCTCTTTGTCCTTCTGCCCTCGGTTCGGGCTCTGCCCACGAGCAAAAAAGAAAGAAACAAAAAAAAGGCAGGTAAGGGCTTCATATCTGGGAGAGATGAATAGAATATATATAAGAACAAGGCCACGTTTTTAGGATGAGTGACATCCTTTTTATTTATTGAGAAAGCCCAGCCGGGGGGGGTGGAAAAAAATGCTCCACCTTTACTTCGGTGACCTTTAGCTCCATCTCTCGTTAGCACGGAAAAAACACAGGGGGAAAAGAGAAAAACACAATGTCCTAAAGCAAACACCAAGGACAAGCTTGATGAGAGCGTTTAAGCAGTTATTAGAGAGTGTTTGATTGCAAGGCTTGTAGGAGCGCCATGAAACATGTGATGTTTGTTTTAACAGCACTTAGCAGCTGTCCTGTTAAGGAAAAGAACAAAGTGTAGGTGTTATAAAGTCAATATTTTTACAAGAAGGAGTGTGACAAAGGTCCAAGCGGCTGCAGTTAAACAAAATCGCTTTCTCGCTGGGTTTATACAGCTTAGCTGAAGTTTATATTATTTCCCCCGGATTACTTTTCCAGATGTGCGTGTCAGAAGAGATTAAGATCACAGAAGCAACACGATTATTTCCACTGATGAAATTAATTTCCCCACCGCCCCACTCAAGAAAAGATGGGCTTGGGGTGGGAATTATCCTTCAAACGCTCCTAAAATGCATCCCGCTCATCGTTAGCCAGGACGTGAATTTACCTGGAAACCCCCAACAAAATGAAGCTGCTGCTTTCCGAGTTGGAGCAGCCTTTAATATGAAGCTTTGAAAAAAAAAAATCATCATTTTTTTGGGCAACTGGACCATGAGAAAGTGATTGCTTCTTCCAGCTTCCAACAATGCATCCAGCAACGGCCTGGCAGGCTGGTAGCTCTCTGCATAGTTGCTAGCCCAGGTAAGCAATTTTAATTAAAAGTTTGGGTTGCAATTGCCCCAAACTGGAAAAGCGCTCGCTGATGGAGTTGTCCGGTTTTGACTAAAAATCAAAAGTTGCAGAAAATGCACGTGGGAGCAGCGGTATTTCAAACAAACAGGCATTTTCCATCAAAAGCAATCTGCTAAGGGGTCTCCAAGCCATTCTGGCAGAGGGGAGGCTGTGGGTCTACACAGCCCCTCTGTTTCTGGAGGACAAAAAAAAGACTCGGGTCCCATGGATATGCTTCCCCAGCATCTTGGATTTAGCCCCAAGTGAACATGCCTTCGTGCAGAAGACTAGGAACAGCCCTCATTTCCTTATTTCCTGCTTGGGAACAGTATCGCCAAACCTCAGCATTTCAAATTCTCCTCTGACATTGCACTCACAGATTTGTGTTTCCAATGTATACAGTAGGGGCGGATTAACTTGATCCTTACTGCAGTTATTAACCTGGGCTTCTGAGGATGCTGAAGGTAAATGAATAACTCTTGGCTCCGTGGGCAACGAGCAGGAAAAACACAACGTTGATGCCTGCGCCCTCCAGTAAATGATTGCACTGCCATGTGCGCAGTATAAGCGCCACTTGGATGTGTCACTCAGGAACAAAATTCCCGGGCATTCCCATATGCACATGTATACGTGCACACACTGATGCAGCGGGTAGACGCACCAGAGACGGCTGGAAACCAAACCCTGGATCCAAACAGCTGCCAGTCCTAGGTTTGGAGATCCAGAGCCACATTTTCCAAACAGCCTCTCTCTTTATATCGGCCTGAACTGAAACACTGGTCCGTGGACCCGGGGCTGTCAGACCAGGGGGGTAGAAGTCCGGACCTGGATGTGAACACTGCAGCTTGATCCCAGCCCTAATATGTTCCCCACTCTGGAAATACCGATAACTAAATACAAGTTTTCCTTCGAACTTCATTTTAACGAGAGAGACAAATGCACGTGGATTCCCTAAATCGGCGTGCGTGCACATGGTTTTGCTTCTCCAAGCTGCACGGTCTCTGCTGACATATAAATCCCATCGCTGACTCCAGAGTTCAATTAGCAACTCGCTACCTTGGATGCCATGGAGCCAGCTTAAAAATAGTAAACGGCGGCTAGGCTCCCATGTTTCCAAGATGCCGCAGCTGATTTAAACAAGGCCACACAAACACACACACACACAGAGCTCATGGAGTGTATCACTTGCTCTTCGCATCCGGGCTGAGCTGTGTTTTAATGCCATCCTGGTCTCCAGGCTGACTCGGTAAATAGCATCTCTGCCGTGTGTACAGAGCTAATGTTGACATTCTGTTATAAATGGGAATGTCAATATGATAAAGTTAATTACTTATTATTTGGAATCTAATTTGCATCCAAGGTTGAATTCATTAATAAGCAGAACCTGTGTTTGACCAAGTGGCTCCCCCATGGCACCTCAAGACCCAGTGCTAGTTAATGCACCAACCTCAACTAGCACTTGGTCCAGCGGCCCGCAGCAGTGATTATGAAGGGAGCAAACAGCCGCGTGTTTAAACCTCACCTTTAGGAGAGGCAGGAACGCCACCGACGAAAGCATTAACGGGCTGGAGCTTGGAAGTCCCAGGGCAATAACAGGGGCAGATAGTCCCAGTTCAAGTCAATATTGATACTGCGATTTTTCATGCAATTTTCTTAACAAGCCCAAGGCAATCAAGACTCGTAGTAGAGATGATATATTTTATTAGACCAAAAAGATTTTTGCAAAAAAAATTATTTTTTTTACCTGGATACCTTAACCTGTCCAAGGAATTTGGTTGCCACCTGCCGTAAAGAAGGGACTGATTCTGCTCCCATTTTAAGGCCGGGGCAAAACTCAGCCTTGATCGACAGCAGGGCAATACCAGGCCTGTTTTATTCTGCAGGTGAGGGGACTGGATCATGCTTGGAAAAGAAGCCGTTTTACAAAGTAAGGCCCCTCCTGGCACTGCATCCTCACAGTCCTCGTCTATGTGCAACTGTTCCTAAAGCACCTGGGCTGGTGTACTGCACCACACCGCATGTAGAGAGACAGCTGGCAACACACCCGAATCAAACAGACTTACAGAATTGGAGGGTTGCAGGGATGCGGGACCCCTCACCCTACCCCCTGCACAGCTATTAGCTTCATTGCTCCTAAACCACCGCAGACGGATGCAGCTCCGGCCTTGCTCTGAACATCCCCAGGCAGCTTGCGGGTCTTGCCCCTAGGAAGTTTTCCCTGAGGTTTGATCTCAATCTGCTTTGCTGCAATTTAAACCCATTGCCTTATGCCCTGCCCTCAGTGACCAGGGAGAACGGCGCTTCTCTCTCCTTTATGGCAAACTTGCAAATATGGAAAAACTACTATTCTGTCCCCCCACCATTTGCCCCTTTCATCTCCTTTTCTCCAGGATAAACATACCTAGCTCCCACAGTCTCTCCCTCACTTGCAAGACTCCCCGGGGCTGCTCGGAGGTTTGAAGCCACAGAGATCGTTAAGATCCTCTAGTTTAACCTCTTTACGTCCATTTTGCAGATGGAAAATGAAGTCAGAGGCCCAGACCAGTGGGCAGCCAACTCCCATTGGTTTCATTTGAAATACTGTAGAGCACCCATCCGGGTTGGACAGATGAAAGCCACTTGCCCAAAGTCGGGCAGGAAAGCTACAGCAGAGCCAAGCCACGACCACAAGACCGGGCTCCTCTCTCTCCAGCTGCTAACACCTAAGCACGTCCTAACGGGTGCATTTTCCCCCCAAAGCCTCCTGGGCTCCTCACATACAATGACTGGACTAACAGGACGCCCTCATCAAGCAAAACATGGCCCTGGGAAGCCTCCTCCCAGCACTAATGCACAGGCCTCCATTTCAAGGAAACGAAGAGGTTTGTCCTGCCGCTGGGTGCAGGGGGAAAGTCTGCAGAGGGTGCTGGCAATGTGCAACCCTCTGGACTATGCGATTACATAAAATGTGAGGCAAGCTAATAACATTTGAATGCGCTAGCCAGGGTGACAAGCCAGTTCCCAGAGGGCTGCAGGCATGGATAAGGCAGCAGTGCCTGCTCCCCTGGCCGGCCCAGGCTGCGGTGCCGCAGCAACGATGCAAAAGAGGCAGGATCTGCAGCGCCTCCCGGGGCAAGACGCCACCAGCCGTTAACCAGGTACTCCCAGCAGGCTGGATAAGCTGGCCCAGGAAAAGCCCCCAGTTCACCTCCAAACACTGTACCAAGTGGCTGCCATGGAGCAGCAGGACACGGGCAAGTAAATCCTCCCCCCCACAGCCCGCAGCAGCCTCGAAACCCCGCTCCAGCTGCAGTGTCGCCTGCAGCTGGGAGAGCAGCCGCAGACCAAGCCTCTGCCCTTCTCTGCAGCCCAGGGACCAGGCGACGGAGCCAGCCCAGGCTAGCGAAGGAAACTCTCGGGCACCCAGCCAAGCCGGGTCACGGTTGCTTGGTCCTTGCAGCCTGCTGCAAAGGGCCAAGACCTGCCACCACTGGGGAGCTCCTTGGGGAACTTCAAATCAGAGACCCTAGAGGAGCAGCAGCTACAGAGTCAAAGGCCTGGGCTGATCATGCATTAGCTCATCCTTCCTTAACGAGTGCCAGGTTTACGGCTCCAGGATCATCGACTGGGGGTTGCAAAGCTGCCTAGCTCCCTGCTAAGGTGGCAGATCAGGGCTTGCAAGGATCAGCTGTGCCCAGATCAATAGCAAGAGATTTTCTCCCTTAATCCTTCTGCATTAGGAAAGGCTTTTGGAGACGGTGGGAGCGCCGCTAGAGACAGCTCAGCCTCTGATGGAGGCTTCAGCAGGACCCGGAGCGGCTGCAGAGCTCAGCCAAGCGGGGCCCACCTGTCCTTCCTCCCCACCCCGGCAATAAAAGCCGTCTCCAAAGCCGGTGGACGCTCAAGCCAGTCCTCTGCTGGCATGGGGGCTCCCACGGGAGAAGCAACGGGGCTAAAGCCATCGATTGATCCCCTCCGGGGTGGGGAAGGGACAGAGTAGCCCTGGCCTTAGGGCCAGACACAGCCCCTTGGTGCCCCCCGGAAAAGTCCTCTGCCAGCTGCCGGAGTAGCCTATGTACGGGCTGCACTCCCAGATCTGATCTGGCACGAATAGCCCCAAGGACGCCGCTATCAAAGAGGGTGGCAAGGAGCAAGTTAATCCTTCCGGCCTTTAGGGCTGGGCATCTCTTTACAATTCAAAGCAGCGGAGAGAAAACCTCTGTATGGTGCAGCAGGGAAAAGGACCCTTCTTCACACGTCCCAGGTCTCCCACCCGCCCATGGAGCACCCCAAGAGCCGGGGCCATTTGCAATGTCCGGGAGCTGGCAGGGTTATCCAAATGGAGCTGCCCCTCTCCCTGCATCAAGCTGCAATTCGAGTCCCCTCTTCCTGAGCGGTTCGAGCTGCGCGTGGAGACGCACGATCCGTCTCCCTGCATCAGCTGCAAGCCGAGCTCTTGCTCCCTTGCTGGGGGCAATGGGGCATCATCATGCACGAGGGGCCGGGGAATGACTCTTGCTCCGCTCAGATTCATGCTGGGGTTAAGCGATAGCTTCCTCGAGGAGACAAGGTGCCAAGAGGCTCGTCAGGCCTGCCCCTGCCCAAAGGCTCTTGCTAGACCAAGAGTCTGTCCGTGCAACGGTTTTCGGAGGAGGCGGTCGTGAGGCTGTCCCCCTCAGCCCGAGGCAAGGAGGGGCGAGCGCCACCCACTCCCAGCAGCTGCAGTGGGAGCTCAGGACAGGCCAGGGGCATTTTTAGCCAAGGCCTCGGTGGCTTTAATCAGTGTTTCAGCGCCATCTACCGCACAGCCGGCAATTCAGCAAACGGCTCCTGCATTCGATGGCTGGGGTTTGGGCACCAGGTAGGGCAGCAACATCCCTGTACACGGCCCTTGCACAGTGGGGAATCGCCTGGCATCGCTCACCGAGGCCTTGCGGAGCCAAGCTGACACGACCTGAGGTCCCCAAAACTGTGTCCTCACCAAGGAAAGCTATTTCTAGCACGCGGGCAAGGGCCACGGAAACTGCGGAGTCTCTTGCTCGGCGCTGGTAAGGATGCAGGGCCCGTTTCACCACCTGCACCCCAAGGAGGGGCTGCAGCATCGGCCTCTCGGATTGAGCGCAGCGCGAGAGAAGCAGCAGTCGGACCATTTTGCGAAGTGCTCGCGCCCGGCTCCTGCCTCTGGAAACAGCGCAGGGCTCACGAGCTGCCGGCTGCTGCTAAATACACTGGGATCCTAGGAGAAGAGTCGAGGGGTGGAAACTCGGCCCTAACCCCCTCCAAGTACCCATTTGTGTCGTTTCTCCAGCTTTCGGCTCCAGGATGCTTCTCCCTTGTCAGCAATAGACAAACTCCCGGAGCTAATGTTTATGCATGAGAGCCTGCTGCTGATGCAATCTACTGACAGGTACTACTTACTTAAAGCATCCATCCATTTAATTATCCAGAAGCGTGCAAAATAATATGAGGATGAGGGTTTCATCCCTCTCTGGGAATCGCGCTTTACTGACTCTGGGTTGCTCTTCGTCAAAAAAAGGAAGAAAAACAGAGGTGGGGGAGGAGAGAGCAGCACTAATGATAGTTTAAAAATGCATCCAGGGCCTAAAGATACAGAACAAACATAGAAGGAGCCAGAGAAGAAAGCGTTGTTGGATCTAAACAGTTAAGAACAGGATTTCTTTCCCCCGCTGCTAATTAAAATGTTCTGAATTGCAGATTAAATCATTGGCTTGACACTGTCGCTTCCAGCAAAGAGGACTCGGGGAGTCCTCCAGATTTCCTCTGTGGAGGGTGAAGGCCAAAAGCAAACCAAGATGTGGCCTCCCTGGCGAGGCCCCGCACATCAAATCAGCTGTCGGGGCACGGGACCCGGTATCGTCCCTGGCTGGAGAGGAGGTCCTAGACTACACGACCTGATCTCGGGCAAGGAAGTTTTGTTTTCCAAGGGAAAATGCTTTATTTAAAAACCCAGCAGCCTTCCATTTGCCTCTGCTCCAACCAGCTGAGGAAAGGTATCAAAGGCTGGGTCACGCTCGCAGATGGGAAGGTTTTTCTGAACAGCAGATGACTCCAAATCGAGCTCAGGCTCACAGGGCTGACACACGGGGCAGGAAAGGTTCCCCACTTACCTGGAGTCCAGCAGCAGGGCTCCCCGCTGGCAGCACTGGGAGGCGAGTGAGGATTTCACCGTGAGCATTTGCACCTGTCCCTTGATTGCAGCCACTGCAGAGGAATCGCAGGTGCCGGAAATCTTTCATCCCAGAGTTCACAAGCCGGCCCCAGGCCCAGCAAACTTGCAGATGGGTTCTCACAACCGGTTGCAAGCTACGTGAGAGCTGGGAAACAGGCTGCGAGTGCAAGGACTGGGATGAAGCCTAGGTACAAGGAGAGCGTGACGGGGCAGGGAGGGGAGCATGGCCCCCGTCACATAGGGAAAGCCGAGCTCAAAGCCGAGCCATGCCACCACAACTTCCAAATCCCTGCAGTCAAAATACACCACTCAGGTCCTGGGGGATGAACTGCAGCTGTTTATCACACCCCCTGCACTGCCCATATCCAGCCCTCTTGCACACGGTGGACAAAGGAAAATACCATCAGACCCATTTTACAGATGGGGAGACTGAGGCACCAAGTCTCACCATCCCCCCAAGCCAGGAACATGACCCTAGGTCCTGTCCTAGTGGTAGCTCTTTAGACCTACTCAGCTTCACCCCCACCACGTGGCTGGGGGTACAGAAAACACATCCACATAAACGAGACACCCTGCATGGGAGATCTACCCCGGACCCTCAGTGCAGCCAGGTCACCCTGGGAGGATGTTACAGAAAGGCAGGGAGCTCAGCGCAGCCCCGTGTCCTGCCAGTCACTAAACCCATCCTTCTGCTTTGGCAAAGCTCTGCCCCGAGAGCAGACCAGAGGCCTGGGAGATGGTGCTACCCCCTGGCAAAGCCTGCACGGGAAAGGGGCTGGAAGTCAACAGCCGAGGTTCGAGCCTCCTGCTTAGCATTACAGGGGGGGCCAAAGAGAGCATCCAGCAAGTGCAAGCAATGCAGAGCCCGGTCCCCGCACCCTGGGGCTCTCCAACAGGAGGATGCTCAAACTCCCCCATGCCTTGTCTTGTTTAACTCAGATGAAATTAGTGGAGAAGTAAAAAGCCAACAGCTTTCAATTGACAACTGGAAAATGAAGTCTTGAGCCTACAAGGCCCCATGCAGTGACGTTGAGAAACCCTCCCTGCTTGATTGTAGGGTGCATGGCAGGGGCTGGAGCCAGACATGGCAACTCTTCCCACCTTCCTCTCCCTCAACCAAAACACAGGGGCAGGAGGGAAATCCAGGTTAAACCAACCATTCGCCAGCATGAAGCCTGGTGCAAATTTTTGGCCTTCCCTCAACTTTTTCTCCGCAGAAGAGAGGACAACGCAGCCCCACTAAGCATTAAGACGCTAGCAGATGCTTGCCTGCACTTTGAGGTAGGCATGAGCAAGTTCTTCCAAAGGAAAGGGGGAGATGAGCCAGCCCCCGGGACCTGTTCCTTATCCACCTTCTTGTGCTAAGGGCCTTTCTTCCAGATACGCTTACAGCACGGCAATGGCATTCAGCCCCCAGTTCAGGCATTTTTCCACTGGAGAGCGTCAGCGCATGCAATCTCCTGCTGCCTGCACCTGTTTGCTTAAACGTTTCCCACTGAATGTCAATGGAGACCAACGAAAGACGAGTAAACACCGATCCCCACAATAAATGCCAAGGCTTATTAGCAGAGCAAATTGTGTGCTTAGCTGAGTCTTAGAGGAATCTTTGCTGGGTAAACACTGCCAACGCCGCGCACTAGAGTAAATAAAGGAAGAAAAGCAGCAGACATGAATGGTGACTTCACTGGAATGCCATTCCCCCACCGAGGGGGCGAGCAGCCTGCACGCTCCAGGAGGTAAAGTGAGGGAAACGAGGCCAGATCCAGGCACATGCTCCCCCTCCCCACTGCAGATGCACAAGCCTCCCTGCTGTCCCGTCAGCCAAGGGTGGGAATTGGAAAATCCCCTTCCCTAAAACTCAGAAGAGACATCCCAGCTTAGCCTCAGTCGGGTTTTGAAAGAAGCCCGAGAGAACTGCTCCGACTCGTCACCCGCTTCTGTTGTTTTCCTACCTTCTCTTATCCCACCTTGAGAACAGAAACCCATCTCGGCGCTATGTTGCTACGCAGAAACGCAAAATGCAGGGCATGCCGGGCCAAGGGGCAGGGACATGCATACTCCCCAGGTCTCTTGGTCTTTGAAAGCAAGCCTCACTCGATTTTTGCTCAGGCAACCCCTTGCAGACGGGGATAGCGCGGGACCCAGCCGCAGCATACAGAACACTTTGCATTAAACAGGTGACTTTTCAGATGTATCTTGGATGTGGTGACTTGGGGAAGTCGACTCTTTCGCCATCAGGTTGCCAGGTCTCTTACCTTCAGGCACATGCTTCTAAGTAAGATCTTAAAGTTTGCCATCCATTTCAGTTCCTACCACATGCTGCTGCTGCTGCTGATGATGATGATTCAGTCGTACCTGCACTTTCAAAGCTTTTAAGTTTTTCAGTGGTTCAAGTGTCAGCTTTTTCTTAACGTTATAACTAGTGTTCAAGCATTACAGCACATCGCACGCGCATAATTTTACAACACTTAACAGTGAGCATATATACGAGGTGTGCACCCTTTACAAGGAATGTATTAAAAAGAAAACGAAAAAGAAAAAAGGACATTTTAGAAAGAATCAGAACTTCAGAGTAACTTGTGGCGAGTGATTCAGTCTCCATTCATCGAGAGCAATATTTCTCCCTTACAAAGGAATATAGCACGTGCGCATGTGTGTCTCCTGCCACTGATCTCATTTTTGCTATTTTTCAGCTGTTCCTTGTACATGACAAATTAATGCTGGTCCTCAGCAATTTGATTGACGTTACTTGTCAAGGGGGCAGGGGCAGAAAGATCTGAAGCAACGACAAAGTGCTTTCTTTATGCCAGTTGATTTCCTCTCCTCACTAGGTCCTAACCACCCTTTACAACCCAGGCTGCCATTTGGCAGAGAAGGGAGCGCGAGGGTTCACTTCAGCAGAGTCCAAGTTACCCCTGCCTGCAACTCAGCAGTGCTGAAAGGGTGAGATGTCCCAGGAGGGGGCCTGAACAGGGTCTTTTCTTCCACAACAGCCTGCAGTTAAGGAATCTGCTAGGTACTTCTTCATCCCAGGAATAGTGCGACTGCACACCATCTAGTGGAACGAGTTGAACAAGCACCATAGTTTATTAAGGCAATAAAATACAAGAAGCTTCTCCCAAGCTCAGCTATTGATGCCATGTAAGGCTTACCATCTAGCTGCTCAGCTCTTCTCCCCCCTTCCAACATCCACTTGGTCAGTTTGGCTGATGCCTTTCTACCAGGCAGCATCCCGATTGGGGGGGCAGGGGGAAGCAACGAAGGAAATCCGCCTTTTCGATGCAAGAAGCGTAAGATGGAGGGGCTTGCAATGGGACCTACCCCATGATGCCCATGAGGGAGGTCAAGCTGTGAAAGTGGTGCTGTATTGCCAGTGGCAGGAGCAGAAAGTGTTGGATGCCATCAGCCCATTTTGGAGGCAAGCTTCTCAGGGCATGTCCTTAGACCAGCACAAATACAACCAAAAACCCCATCAACCCATTTTGACACCCAGAAGAGGAATCCAGCCTGCCACCAGCTACTGGCCTGCACACGGGCAGCCACTTGCACCCCCAAAGCAAGCAAATGAAAGCTTTTCCCCTTAGGATGCCTTTAGCACTTCTTTCTACCTTCACCCCTGGGGAGGTTGAGAGGTAGAGCCTGATGCCCCACAGCAGCAGGAAATGACTTTTTCAGCACACGCCACAATTTAGCCCTGCCCAGGGCCACTCCAATCCTCTTCTGCTCTCCTTTCTGCTCCCTTCCCCCTCCCTCATCTGCCACGGGCACGTGCAGATGCAGTCATGCCACAAGTTGGCCACCCCTGCCCTAGAGTAAGAGGACCAGGAGCCCTTGAGAAAGCCAGGAAATGGTCCCTCACGGAGGGGTGCGGGATGATCGAAAGTTGGGTTTTCACAAAGACGACAGTGCAACAGGATTTGGAGATTCTGGGGAGGAAGCCTGAGGTACTTCTGAAAGGGTAAGAAAGCCGTGCCAAGTTAGTGAGTCTGTACTGAGCAAGAGCCACCATGGAAAAAAGTATTTTATTTCAACAGGTTTACAGATTCACTTAGTGTCACCATGCGTGAGCCTATTAGCCTCCCACCCCACATCTACCACTGTAACACATATATACTAGTTACTCATACATACAAGGAGGTGGTCTGATATCAGTTCATCATTATATACTCCCTCAGCAACCCTGTATTCTCTCACTGGAGGTGGCTCAAAAGACTGATGGTTTCTCTCAAGCTAATTTGCATATGTACAGAATGTCGGTCCAGCAATTAAAGTCTCGTCTCTTCTCTGATGAATTGTTCTAATAGGCAATTCCTATTGCTGAACTGCTTCTAATTACGATAAAAAAAGCCTGAATTGGCAGAGGAAACGTTCCTAAAGTGCATGACTGCAGCTAAATAAATAGCAGCTTTTGTCTATTTCTTTAAAACAAAAAGGACCCAAAAGGACCGTGACCAAAACTGAAAGCGTTTTGCACTACATGTATAAAAAAGGAAACCTTGGAAAAAACAAGGCCAAGACCTTGCATGATTTAGTTGACAAGAAAAATAGCATGTCATCATCAAGGGGCTCACAGATATGAACAAGCTAGAAGGCACATTTGGAGAAGTCCAGAATATATGGCAGCATAAAAAAACCTTCAAGTTTGTTGAATATACAAAACTTCCCTGGGTTTGGGGAAAGCCTTTCCCTTTTGCTGCTGCCCAGCACAGCCAGTTATAAAATACACACAGGCAGTGTTAATAAGGCAGTAAGTTTACCAAGGCATTGCTGGCAGCAATTCAGATTAAATCCCTTTGCTGAAGTAAAACAAACAGTATTCTGGGATGGTAGTGAACACAAAACTCATGGTTTTCTGCGCCTAGAAAAGAAACAAAAGTAACATACAGATCAACAGGTTGATCCTCATAGCATCTTTTTCTCACAACGGCAACCAAGAAATTTACCTGGGATTTGCACATTTGGTTGTATGGAGATAGCATCGATGAGGGGCTGGCAACCTTCATATACCCTGCGCCAGAACAACCCAGCCCCTACCCAGCATGAGCCAGGCGGCTTCAGTGATGTATCAGCAGCAAGGCGCGGGGAGCAAAGCAGAGAAGAGTGGTAGTGCCCTGCACCCATGCCAGGGCCAGGTGCTGCTGTGGCTTCTCTCAGGCCCCCTCACCCTCTGCAACCCAGCTGGGTGGGAGACAACCCTCCAGCTGGACTGGAGCTGTGCTACGGCAGGCAGCTGGAAGCTGCCCCCTCACTGCTTCTGCTTCTCCCCACCACAGCATGGGTGCAGCTGTCATTTGCCAACTCTGTCTGACCTTGGCCCTATCCCCGGCATGGGAATGGCAAAGCCCCCCGGCTCCAGTGTCTCTTTGAGCCAGATGCAGCCTGCGGGCCTTCTATTGCTGACCCCCGGTGTCAGTGGGATGCATTTCGTTAAATACATTTTAACACGCCTCTCAAGGTAAGCATTATTTAAAAACACAACTGATGAAACAGCAAACATTCACTCCACAATATATTTTCCTATAGCACAACAAAGACCAAAACGACCAATTTTCAATGCAACCAGGCTGCCTCGGGCAGTACCAGGGCATTTGGTATTTGGTGAAGCTCCCATTAACTTGAGGAAGAGCAGGATCAGGCCCAAATATTCCCAGGAAAGCACACAGCAGCTTTAAACCACAGCATGCCAGTGCCCATTGCAAGGGAAATGGTGATAAGCAGAACTGAAATACCTAGCCCCCCAGATACCACACCACCTCTCAAGCACCAGATTTGCTTTTTCTTCTGCCAAGACAGTGGACTGACAAACACGGTTTTCAGGTGCTGGAAAAGCTCACCAGAGACTATAGCCTTAGCTGAAAGTGTGTTATCCTAGAGCTGCAGAACTTCTCTGTTTGGGTCCAAAATATATTTGATTTGGCTGGTCACCCTTTCTCCACCATTTCATGGGAAGCCCTTTTACCTCTGAAGCCCTTTCTCCTGCCTGTAAGCAAGTCTTGTAAAACTGCAAATGTTCTTCCCCTGAGTTGAATACGTCACTTCCACAGCACTGCCAGCACCTATCTGCAAGAAGCCAGATCTGGGTATTGAACACTATTATCCACTGCCTAGGTTACCAGATTATCCATTACACACTTATTTTGATAGAAAATATCTACTGCAGTTTGCAATCTCATGGCTTGTGAAGTTCTGTTAGGTCTAAATAGGCGTTTGCCTCCACTGAAAAAAAAAACAAAAAACCCCCCAAAAAACAGACTTTCTGACCCAACTGTGTCGCTATTTGTACGGTAGGGACAGGAGCTTCAGATCCACAAACCTGAAGGATGGAATTTGAGTCAGCCAGAAAACCCTGAAGAGTTCTCAGGTTGTTCATAGCAAAAGCTTCTCCCTGGCTTGAATTGTGCTTCTCCCATAAAACATGTGGATTGCCCTGACTTGGCACAGTGATGGCTAGAAATGTGCACTAGCTACATCAAATTTGCAATCATATTGCCACGAGCCCTTCTTTTAAGATGCCTTTCTGTAAGCAGAGAAGTAGGGGAGCACCGATAAACATTTTTTGGGCTGATTCCAAAGGCCAATTATTAACAAGCTGTATCGACTGATACCAATCCGATTGCCGATCAAGGCCTCCACAGTGAGGGAGGGGCCTGGGCTGGGCCTGCCCAGCTGGGGCAGGGCAGGGCACAGGATGGAGCTGTGAGCAGCTTGTCTGGGGGCACACGGGTGGGGCAGCTTCTGCCGCTGCGCGCACCCCCGGGAGAGATGTGGCAGGGCATGTGCCCCCCCCCCAGATCTGTGCACAGGACAAGGGCAGGCTGCTTACTGCCTGCTTGAGCCTGGGGGGTGGCACCAGGCTCTTCCCCAGCAGAGGGGGAAGGAGGCTAAGCCAGGGCTGAGCTCAGGTCAGGCAGTGACAGTGCTAGAAGCGGGGGCTACCAGCCACCCCAAAATTCACTGTAGCCTGCCCCCATAACCCCTCTCCCAGCACCACTGCTGCCCTCCTCAAGCACAGCTCCGGTCCAGCACCCCGTGCTGAGAAGACCCCAGTGCTGCCCCCGGCTGTAAGCACACAGTGGCACCTTGCCTGCGCACGGATCCTAGGGGAACATGCCACACATGCCTTCCCCTTGGGAAGGGATGCACACAGTGGTGGAAGCCACCCCCACGCCCGCCTTGGATGAGCCACTTACAGCTGCATCCGCACCCCACCCCACCCAAGCTGGGCAATGCCTGCACCTGCCCCACTCACTCCCGCACTGCACTGGCCTCAGTCTGCCCCCACATGCCTCTTTCCCCCTAGAGATTTACTAGCCAGATGCTGCTCTTCACAATGCTGGGTTACACTCCTGGTTGCAGCTGCGCACATGCACACCGCATTTAAAATTGGTGACATCCGCCAACAAAGCTGGCTGCCAATAATGTCAATTTTCCTTTTATCGGTGCTGATATGATATGGACTGATGTATTGGTGCACCTCTATTAACAAGTGGAATCAAAGTATTCTCCTGGCCCTGCCAAACCCATTACTAGTTTGTTCCAGGTACTGACATTCTTAGGTGCTGACACAGTATCTGATATTAATTTTAAGTTTTCCACACCTTTAGATTCAGAAGGCAAGAGTCTGGAAGTAATTCAACGGCTTTTGTTTGTTGCTGGCCCCCATCTCTATGGAGTTGCCACATTATTTGTTGTTCCAGCACAAAGCTTGCAGCCTCACCTCAGTAAGCCCACTTAAAACTGACATTCGGCTATTGTCCTTCTGTGCTAAAAGTTTACTAGTCATGCTTCAGGCCAGGGCCTGATGACTGAGACATCCAAGCAGCAGTGCTGCCCTATTTTGGGCTCTGTTTTGATGCCTTTGTTCTGGAATTTGGACAGGCTTCTTTAGAGGTAAAGGCAGCCACAAAATCTTTGAGGCTGAGCAACTTTAGGTATGACCAATGTCCCTATGTTAGGCTTCCAAGTGCTGTGCCATTTGTCTCTGGTCATCTATTCTGCAACAACACTACTAGATCATCAAAGCTGGAAACAGATAGATAAAAGACAGGACAACCACCCTCCTATCTTTCTCCTCCTGTTGCGACTAGAGTTTAAAAACACACAACCAGAGTTAAAGGCACAAACCAGCAAGTGTTTTTCATTTCTGGGTTAAGTACTTACTTTAAATTAGGTCAATATTTAAAAGGCAAGTCATTTCTCCAGCAGGAAAATTTAAGGCAAGAACCCAGAACCCCTGGTTATAAAAAGTTAAAGATCCACCTACTTGGGCTGAGCATGATGTTGGTAGCCAGGTCCAAGACTAGATCCTGCTCTCATCTCCACAGCTACAGAACACTGAAGAGATGTCAAGAGTTAGTCACTACTGCCCACAGCAGCCAGAAGACAGTACAGGCCCAGTGGTCTGGCCCTAGACTGGTACACACTTAAGCTGGAATTAAGCTTTTCCCCTACATCATTTGCAACTTACTCTGGTTTCCACATCTGTCCATTCCGATTCTGCACCATCTTCTGGTGGGTTAGGACTGGATTGGGATGATCTTCGCTTTCGACTGAAGGAGGCAAAGAAAAGAGTTAATCCAGAAAGCAGCACAGGGGATTGTCTGCAAATGCTATCTGTACTCTTAACTAGTTAAAAATAGCTAACTAGCATTAGACAAAGTTAAGTGTCATCAGATTTGTAGAGCATTGGTACTACGGGCTTAACAAGAAACCTCTCTGAACTGTGTGCATGTTAAACCAATAATTTCTGTTCACGCCTAGCTTCACATTCAACTCACCACCGAACAACTGATGGCATTAGAGCCACGTGTACGTTTTGGGGAAGCCAGATTCTCAACATTATCACTACTAAAAGATTTCAGCATAACTCACCCAGTTGGAGACTCTTGTTTCAGAGTTTCTATATCCGTGAACTGGACGGCCTGTCCACCACCCCTAGTTTTGAAAACATCACCCTGATGGCAATAAACAGCAACAAGTTGGTTACTATACAAGCTTATCTGAAGGGGTCTAAAGATCCGAGTGCTTCCGTTTGGTATTGAAAAGAAAACACACCCATCCACCCACAATGCAGGACAGTGCAGTAAGGGGAACTACCAGCAATAATTGAACCCAGAGATGGTCATCTGGTCACTGCAAGGACTTGGTACATTGGACGC
Source organism: Crocodylus siamensis (assembly GCF_052110815.1). NCBI lineage: Eukaryota > Metazoa > Chordata > Crocodylia > Crocodylidae > Crocodylus > Crocodylus siamensis. Next base: position 2,734,405 of record NC_143409.1, read on the forward strand.
AGAAGGTCCATCAGGGCTCACTTTCCTGCTCTCATACTACAGCACTGATTTTTAGGCTAAAACCCTTGGGTAAGTTGTGTGAGTGAGCCTTTATGTTAGCTTGGAGGGATTTTATTTACATAAGTATATAAACAGAAGTGTCGTAACAATGAGTAACAGGAAAAAGCTGCATTCCAAACACACACAAAGCCCATGCTATTTAGCACCACCCTTTAAAGGCTTTAATCAGTCCCACAATGGGAAATCCTGTTTCTAAAGCCTTTGTCTCTGTACTGCTGCATTGTTGCGGCAGCTTGAATCACACTGGCCACGGCTGAAGCAACACTTCCACAAGACTCTCGTTTGCACAAAGCCAGTGGCTAGCAGAAGCTTAATGCCATTAGGAAAGGGGTCTTAAAATTACTGACCTTTAAGCACACGTTACTAGAACAACATAGCAAATGGCTATATGAGGACATTAGGAAGGACTAAAGTTGAATTAGCAAGCCATCTAGAAAAAAAAGCCTCTCACCTTGTGTCAACCTGTAACATTCAAATTAAAGTTAATAGCACATTTGATGGCAACTTGCACAAGCTCAGAGTGCAGCAGGAAACACAAGGTCAGTGAAATAACATTTAACAGTGCCGTGACATGTTTGTTTTACCTTAATTAATTTAGTTTCAATCTCCCCATCGGAGGCTAACTCCTGGTGTGTCAGCATGTACTTGTCACACTTAGCTAGTGCCTTTTCGCTCGCGGTTGCTACTGTGATGGCATTGGGGACATGTGGCTGCATGACTGTTTCAGTGGGCACGTTAGAAGATGGCTTATGATCTACCCATCTCTCCCCTGCCGAGCGTGACCGTCTGTGCCTGAGCCGAACTGGAGGTGGGTTCTGATCAGAGCAGGAAAGGAACCAGAAGAAACAAGCACAATCAGTCATTCATTTCTCACAGGTCCCCCTCAGCAGAAGTGCAGCTTTTCAGGCCTGGTGAAGGGGTATTGGTACAAAACATGACAACATCGCTCACAAGCTGTTTTGTATTGGAATCCGCCCAGGAAGGCGCCATTCCCGGCCTCCAAGCGCAAACAGCTCTTGACATTCTGCTAGTGCCAGAGTCTATTCTTTGCAGATTTAAATAATGCTTCAGCCAGCTGGAGGTTTTCCTTAAATTGTCCTTTCATTTGAAATGTCATCAGTACTTCTGGCAATTCAAGAGAATTACTAGAAGCCGTGAAGGTTGCATATACACTAAACAGGCCTGAAAACGAGGAAGTTTAAAGATAGTGTCCATGGACATTCCTGAGTGTCACCGCCTGTTTTTCAGATAGCTGGGGGAGCAGATCCAGAGATTTAGGAAGGCTTATGCCTGAGTTCAGCACAGTGGTCCTCAACCCAAGCTAGAGACCTCTGGGGTAGGTTGCAGGCATAAATTAAGTTAAAACCAAGGTTGCAAACATGGTATTTGCTCAGCACTGTTGCCCATGGGCAGCAGAGGCTGGGGACCATTGGTTTAGCATGTCTGAAGGACAAGAAAACAGTCTTTTTGTAGTTAGTGCAGAGAAGGAGATGCTGCCTCTGCTCAACCCCCCTAGTCATTCCTTGGGCAAAACCAGAAGGCTGTTTGAAACTGCAAACAGCAAAGTCCCATGCCTCGTTAAAGAGATGTGGGACTGCTTGTGATGTACGGCTGGAAAGCACGGGGCAGGTAATGTCATGCAAGGCTAAGCTTTATTCCTAGTTTTCTCTGAAAGATTACCTGGGTTTATTCCTGAAAGTCAAGCCCGACCAAAACAACCTGACAAACATGCGTGCAGTATGAAATAGCACTCTCAAAAGGGTGAGAAAGACCAGATTTGGTCCAGCCTACTGCTGAACCCCACACTGGAGAGATGCGAGTTATGATGATACCTCACACTAATTTCTGAACTGTCTAACTGGGTCGCTATGAACTTCCCCTTAATATACAGAGGACACGGCCAAAACCCAACACAATCTTGAGATAGAACCCAGCTTATTTCCAGCCAGGAGTCCCTCCTCTTCCAACCCAACTCATGCAGCAGGGGGAGAACAGCCAGGAAGAGAGAAAAGGCCTATCCAAAAGTACCTGTAATCTTCATTACACTAGACACCGCACTTAACCCTTCTCATTCAGCCTTCTCCAGGAGAGGGTACAGAAAACCCAAGACGAAGCTATGAAAGCCAGTCAAAAAGGCAGCATTCTCTGCAGAGCTACTATGATACAATATGGGAGATTTTATATTACTGTTTCACATGTTCCTTAATTACACTAATGACACCTAGCAAAGACACAGCATATATCCATGGACACTATCCCAATCTGCTGCACCTCCAAAACCCAAGCACTGATTATATTTTATTCAGCATGAAAGGTAACATCTACTATGCAAGCCCCTCCTAATTAATCTCTTCTTAAATGACCTAAAAGCACCATTTCCAAGTTAATTCTCTTAAGGATGTTGCATAGCGTGGAGGCAAAAAGTAGCTGCAAGAATTGAAAAAAAAAAAAAAATTCTATTTGACTATGGTTATTCCAAGTTACTCAGCATTACACAAGAAGTATTAGTTTGTTAATAATTAAGAGACAAATGGTATAAAGTGCTTTGGAAGTTCAGAGCCATAGAAGAGGTAGCACTGTATTTCACAGGAAGGTGTGATCCTTAATTTGTTACCACCAGGGGTTAAGGTATATACTGTTAAGAAATCTTCAGTTTGAACAGCATTGGCATGATTGGTCACCACTTGTTCCAAGGAAGTCCATTGGCAGCAAGGAGTCCAAGGCACAGACTCGCAAGGTGAGAAAAGCTTTGCTCTTGCAGAGGATCTCCCCCCCACAAAGAATGCAGCATGTGCTATGCACATGGGGCTTTTTTGGTTTTGTTCACCTGAACTCCTGTGGTAACTACGCTTTAAACACTGCACACAGCATTCAGACAAGCAGCCCTTCCTTGAGACCACCTTTACAAAGAAATCCGTTTTAGGAAGTCCAACACAAACCAAAGTGAAGCTGTCGGCTTTACTGCTACCGTTAACATTTAATAAAAACAGGTTTAGGAATCAGGTCTTACACTCATAAGAGGGAGACTGCTTGTCCAAATACTATTTTTCAGCAGGTAAGCTTAAACAAATGGCTTATGAGACCACCTTTTAAATTTGCCCAAAGATAGCTATGATAAAAATTGCAGACTGCCCAGCAAGTTTGAGGAGAGAAAGACAAATGGGGACAAGGAGGTTTAGAGTCAATGTTCCTGCTAGATGAGTGTTTCAGATAGGTTAGAGATGTGCTGACAAGACACAGGCACACTACTTCAGAGAGGTTTGTAAAATGCCGACTTCAAAAACAAGTTAGTTTTTGTTTTGCAAGTACCAGGACTCACAACTTGGAGGCAGTACTGTCACATGTAGCACCAATTCATAACGTAGAGTCCAAATCTTTTAGGCACGTGCTCATGCTGTATCAGAGCACTCTTAGCTTCACGGTTATTTGACAGTGGTGATCTTCTGAGCCAGAGTAGCCAAGCACTGCTGCATTTAAGCATTGCTATGTGTAACCATTGCTAGGAGCAGCACTAACCCTGCAGCATTGATCCTCTTCTACGTCTATCTGATTTCTACGGCTGGGAACCTCAGTGACTCCAGTTCGGTACATCCCTCGCCTTCTGTCTGACACACAGTTTCTATTTTGCTCTGGTTCCTGTTGTCTAATCCTTGCATTAGGTGTGACACTGGTAGGCTTGCTGTGTGAAGGAAATTTCTGCTCCCATTCAGAAATACAGGATGCCACAGAAATGCTGCTACAAGAGTTAGAACGTCTATGCATCTGTGGCTGGCTCATAAGTTGGTGGCTGTTTGGGACCTGAGTACCATAGTTACTAGAAAGCTGAAGAAAACGGAAGAGAAGTTAGTGAACATACGAAATTCTGAACTGTTAAAGAGGCTAATACAACATTTTAAAAGGAAAAAAAAAAAGTAATTCCGTTTGCTCTCTGCAACGAAAGGCAGTCTTTATCTAAAATACACAACTTAAAAAGGACTAATTGTTTCAAAGTTAGCCTTAAAAAAATTAATAAAAGCAGGACATTCCTCCAATTGCTCCAGTGTAAGTGAAGAGAGCATGCATAAAAGGGACAGCACATTAGAGATTGGGGGAAGGATTTGAGGAATACAGCAGCTGAAACAAACTTTCATGCTCATTCACCATTCTAGCCACCAAGTCAGCTGCATTTGGATTCATAAAAAACAGTTCCTCCCTGCACTAAGCAGAGCGTTTTACAAGTAGCTTACAGGTACTGGTGAAGGAGACACAGATCTCTGAAGACCCCTCTCTCGGTCCTTCTCCCGTGAAGGTCTCTCTGGCTTTTCAGGCTTTGGTTCAGTAACAATGGCTTTCAGCTGCTTCAGTTTCTCATCTTTGACCCACAGCTTGTTCTGCATCTCCAGTTGTTTTGCTGCCACCCGCCGCTCCTGAAGGAGAGGACAGGATAAATGTTAGTTTGAAAGACCAATTCCACAAGCACAACCAAGTAATCCTGTCAAAAAATAATTGGAAGGGAGCCATGTAATCCCAAGTGGGATTAAATTATTCCATCTGAGATGCAGAACCCAGAAATATCAACACACTAATTGCAGGGGGTGGAGCTACATTTCAAAGCTCTGTGGCATATTTACAGGTTGCTCCATTCCTTAAGACTATTACATTTAGTAGCACACACAGTCATTGTTCCCTGAAAGCAATCCTCTAATAGGGCTGCATCATCATAGTTTGTTATCTCCTAAGAAGCTATTTCTCCTCCATATACGCGTACATTTTGGTACTTTTAAGAACAAAAATTCTTGCAAAGAGCGCTCTTGACACTAGGCTACAGCTGCCAACTGACACAGCAAGAGAAGTGCAAATGATGAATCAGAAGGAACAGGTGGTGGACTTATATAAAAGTATCTGCTTTTTTAAAAAGTTATGCCATTTGCATCAAAATCCTTCCGTACAAATTCTATCCTGACATAAAACATCTGTAAAGTTTCAGCTGACACCAGGTCTTTCATAATGGGCCACACAGGAAAACTCCAGCCTTTATTCTACACTAGTCCTGCTCCTGGAGGCAGTTTAAACAGCTGTCATAGTATACTTACACACTCTTTCTCCCACTTGGTTGTAGTCTCTACCACCATGCCTTGCAACCGTGCTTCCAACCTGCGTTTATCAGATGCCTGACGCTGCAATTTCTGACTCTTGCTCTCCAATTCTTGCTGCAGAGTACGTTTTTCTTCTTCATAAATGGTAGCCGTTTTCTCCAAGATATCAATCTAGAAGAAAATGCCATAGTCTTTACTTTCACTGCTTGTTTCTCAAGCTGCCTCTTCCCCTACCAAGTGGGTTCAAATTACCATTTGTGTTTTAGCACATCTTATCATGTTTTAGAATATATTTTCAATTGTAGTGCACATGTACCTAGAGGAACTAGGCAAATGCTTTACTAATTGCCTTTGAAACGTTAACAGTTTCTAGGGTCGGAAGGGACCTGAACAGATCATCAAATCCTGCCCTGGGCAGGAAGGAGTGCTGGGATCATAAAACCCCAGCCAGATATCTATCCAACCCCCTCTTGAAGACACCCATAAACAACATTAAAGGATATGAGTTGATTCCCTGTAAGAAAAGTTCTCATGCAACTGGAATTCCCCAAATTGAAACACTTGAAAACCTGATGTTTTTTTTTTTTTTTTTTTTTTAAAGAAAGTCTCCAGTACAAGTTTCCTCTGCTAGGTAAGGTGCACATTGTGTATATGAGAAGTGGGCAGCTCGATTATACAAGAACAAACCTTATACTCCAGCGTTTTGTTTTTCTTTTCTAGCCGTTCAATCTCCATTCTCTGTCCTGCTATCGCTTTCTCCTTTTCAGCCAGCTTTCCTTGAGCAAAGTTTTCCTTGGATACCATTTTGGTATCAAATTCTTGCATCATAGTTTTAAATGCAAGCGCTGCAACAGATTCAAAACATCATAATACAGTATTGGTAAGATTATTTCCACCCCAGCTCCATTAATATATCAAGTTTTGCATGGTTTCTGCTGGCTTGAAATATGGAGATTGCATTATTGGCTTGACAGTTACCAGCAGTCTAAAGCAACATTGAGGACTTCTGATGAGCAAAACATGTTCTACCATGGTCCCACGGGGGACAAAAGAAATCTATTTCTTTCACCTCAGATACTTTGCACATCTATATCAATGCACAGAGCAAGCCAAAAAAGTTGACAGATTCCTAATGTTTACCGTTTTTAGCAAACTCCTCCGACAGCATTTGCCGGGCTTTATGGCGCTTTTCCAAGGCATCAATCAGCCTTGGAAGCGTTTGATCATCATTAATATCCAGCAGTTCACATGAAGGCAATGGAGGGAAGTTTTGCAGAAACATTTCTGTGACAGATTGATCTTCTGTTTCTAGAAAAATAGAAGAAAAAGAGAGTGGTCCAACATATGGCAAAAGGCTAGAAAAAAAAAAAATCAGGATGTTTTTAACTCAAACTCCCCAAAACACCTTGATTAAAGTTGTACATAATGAGAGCCAGAAGTTTCCACAAACTAGAGAGAATTATACCAAAATAAGGGACTGAATGAAAAAAGAAAAACAACAACTAGCAAGTAGTAACAAGGGCTTTTGTTAGGGAGGATTATAATTGAAATAGGTAAAGTAGGTGGGGAAGGCAGTTTGGAAAATGTACTAAAATGTGGGGAGAGGAAGAGATTAAAAAGAAGTATTTCCCTGAAGTATACAATTGTTTCTAGTTTAAGTTATTTCTTCTGATAAGTGTCACCTATATTAAAATTAGCAACAACCTTCTTTCAGAAAAAGTAATTAGAAAAAGTCCCAAACTTGTTATGATTACCTTATTGAAAATTTGCCTCAATATTAGTGGAAGCCCCACAAGAGTGCATGCACTGCTGCAGCACAAACCAAGGGCTGCCTGACTTGTGATCATGAGCTAAGAATTCAAGAAAAGTTTACTTTCATAGCTCCCCCCTCCCAAATCAGGAATGAAGGAACAATTAAAAATCTGTGCTACAATTAGCAAACACCATTGCAGAATTTACCTCCAATTACTGGGCCACCACGAGCTTCAAGTTTCCGTGAGAGCTCATCTTTAAAGGCCTGGTTCTTAAAACGACGACCAGGTGTTAAGCCACACAGAGGCTTATCAACAGGTCTTGCAACTTCGACTTCTTGGGTCATTTCAGCAAATCGCATGACTTGCTGCAGAACAAAATTCAGTTTTAGAGTATTTGACTACTGTAGCCACCCACATCACGAATTTGCAAATTTAAATACTGCCCTAAGAGAATGCTTACAGAGACACTATCAAGTTAAACCACTTTTCTAAAAATGCAGTTAAAAGCAGTTCCTAGTACTACAGCTCCTACCCCATCAGACAGTTCTACAGTCAGCTTCGTGCAGCTCCTTTCTGCTCTTCGCAGCTGCTGCAGCAATACCAACTAATGTCACAACAAGCACTTAAGGCCTGATGTCAGCACAGCCCAAATGGGAGTTCAATAACTTTTAAAGCCTTAGCACACAAAAAGGAGATATGCCTTTTGCTGAGAGCACTTAACTGCTATTTCTAAGAATGAGGAGCAAGATCATACTTGCAAGCTTCCCTGTAAAGCAGGGGTGGGCAAAATATGGCCAGGTGACTGGATCCGGCCTGCAGTGCTCTGCAAGTGGCCATGCCCTGCCTACTCATGCCAGGGCAGCCTGTGCCGGGCTCCTGCCAGCCTGGGCCCCAGCCAGCACACAGCTCCTGACAGAGCTGTTCCTGGTGTGGCTGCAGCTAGGTGCTGCTCTGCACTCGCCCCCACCCCCATCTCCAGTGGTGGCTCCTGCTTCTGATCTTGCCTCTGCCGCACCACACTCTGCTGTGTCAGGCAAGCAGTTTCAGCTGGGTGGCTCCTACCCCAGGGGCAAGATCAGTAGCAGCCAGCGGAAGCAGAGGGTGCAGAGCCGTTTGCGGCTGGACCACAGGCACCGGTGGGAGTGTGGCATGGGCAGCTCTAGGGTGAGCAGGTGGAGCTCAGCCCCACGCAGAGCACTGTGGGTGTAGCACAGACCGTACCACCCAGGCAAGCTCTGCTGCATGCATCCCACCCACATAGCAGGCTTCCAGGACCTAGTGCCTAGGCAGGCCCCCTCCAGATAAACATACATGCACATGACCCCCAACCCCAGAGAACAGGGGCATGTGATCCCAGCCTCTCCCACACCTGAACAATGCTTCCTGCCCTCCCACAGCCCCATAAGAAGTTCTGGTGAGAGTTGTGGTTGGGGGGGGGCGGGGGGAGGGTGGTGGTGAAAGAGAGGGAGAAGAGTGCTGACCCAGCCTGCGACAGCTCATCAAGATTGCCTATGTGGCTCTTAGGCCCCAAAAAAATTGCCCATCCCTGCTATAAAGCTTCTGTTTTGTTCTTCAAGGTGAAGCATAAAATAGCTCTGCATTTCCCCTGGTTTGTGAATGCACTAAGGCCCTGCAAGAAAGTACTGGGGCTGAGGAAGAATAAGTCATGTGCCAGTTACCAAGCTTTCTTCATAGTCTTCAGCCTTGGGGTTAACACACACAATCATACGCACTTTTCCTTCACCATCAAAGTAGTTCTTGAACAGATGAGTTAGTTTGGAGTCTCTATAAGGGACCATCTGAAAAGACGAAAAGAATCTAAGAAATCCCACCACAAGCAAAACCTTGACATGTTAATAAAAGCCAGTAAGATGACAGATCTGTTGGTTACCTTATAGGTGCCATACATTTGGTTCTCCCGCAGAACTTCGATGCATGTTCTCAAAGTCATTAATGACTGGTTGATGTTCCCTGAAAGAAACAGAGGTATGACAGAAAGAAAGTGTTAAATAAATCAGTTGGGTATAGGTCTATCATTAAATTCAGCAGCCAGTTTAGTCCTCAGTCATCATTCATTGTGGGGCAGTTGCACTGACTGAAGCAGAAGCATATGCTTTTTTAGTTATGAGCTTAAAGTACCATATTTTCACGCATATAGTCCGTGGGCTATACATGTTTTTACAAACTTGACGGGTGAGTGAGGGCTATACAAGGGTGCAGGCTATGCAGAGTCTTTAGAACAGCATAGCCCATCCCCACTAGGATTATCTTGGCACCACTTTTAGTTGGCTCCAGCTCCAGCAGCCATGCCCAGCAGATCCCGTTGGCTCCAGCTCCAGCTCTGGTGGGGAATACATGGGTGCAGGGAATACACAAACTATTTTACGAAAATACAATTTTCCGCAGGTTTTACATGGGTGCGGGTATATGCGCAAAAATATGTTAAACAGTACAATGAGTGTTCATCTTTCCAGGCAAAGGGGACAATTATGGATCAACAGAACACAAGACACAGCCCATCAGGTTTTTTCAGGGTTATCTTTAATAAGAAAGATCACCCCATGACTAGGTATTTAGTCCACACTCAATTATACACACTAATACATAAATAGATGATCCAGCCTGAATACATACCTGCTTCTCGTAATCTACTTCCCTCTGCTTTGGTCCTGTTAGTTCTTTCACTTCCAGCTAGGTCAACCAAGGACAGCTGACTTAATGTGATTTGCTCTTTTTCCTATAACAGAAAGGAAAATTATGTTAGGTTACTGCCATTAACAGTTGCTCTACTATTTGGGGGAGGGGTGCGGAATAAAAAACACACGCGCTTTAGAACCTTGCAAATTCTAGCAATTTAGTTTTGAAAGAAAATTTGAGCAGGTCGTTAATTATTAATGCAAGTTGCTATGTGCCATTAATGTTTAGCGCACTAGCTTTTCAGCTCTTTTCCATCTTAGTGTACAAGTTTGGCAGCTTCACAAAGGCTCTCCAAAGTTCCACATACTTCAGTTTTGGCTTAAAGAGGAAGCAAAGCAAGAAACAAGAGAACAAGTTTGTCTTACTGCTTTGGTATTCTAATATAACAGTGTTTTCCCCAACATTTTTATAACAAAAAATTTAATTGGAGGCATTTATCAAACAATTAACTTGTAGGGGGGCATGTAAGAAGTCTCAACTGCAATGCTTTAGATAGGACCACAGACAGGTCATTTCGTGAGCCTCTACACAAGAATTTCGTGCTTATTTAAATAACTAGCCTTTGCATTTCACCTGTAGAACATTATCTCCATCTGCATCCAGGGGGGCCTGAGCCAGTTTAATCATGAACACACTATGAGAACGACTGGATTCACGATTCAGCTGAGTGTTTGCGATCCGCCTTCTCTTCTGACCTGTTAAATAAGGCATCCTTTTTATTCAAGGGCCAAATCTGTGACGGCTAATTCAGGTTTTCATGCTATATGGATTTCTACTATGAACAGCTGCATACAATTATAAAATATTGTAAGACAGTAATTCTCTTACCTCTCCAAAAAACCTCAAAAGCTTCATCAGTAGATTTTACCTCCACTTCTGTGCATCCTATAACATACATGTTGTGATTCTGGTCCTCACGGAGTACTCTGGATTGTGGTGGTCTGGAAAGAGTATTGTTGTGATCAAGTCTACAGACAATGCATTTTAAGCAAGACGCATGCAAATTTTTTTAAGAACCAGATTCAACCTGAACACAAGGCATCAGACATAATCCCATACCAACAGAAGGAAGAGTCAACATGAATGCATGGGAAAGTGCTCAGGCAGGATTAGTTGCACTTCAGTTATTGCTTTGCTTCAGTTCGTAAGCTGTGTTTAATTGCAAATCTTATTAGGGACTATGAGGCTGGAAGACTACTACTGCTTTCCTACATGCACGAACTCTTATAGAAGCAAAACAGGTTTCAGTAGCACTATTCTGTATTTGGTAGTAAAGCAAAGGAAAAAAGTGATACAGTCCACGTTTCTTTTTTTCTGCTACCGCTGCTAAAATAGATGCTGAAATTATTTAATAGGAGGGACGACATGCTGTGCACCTACATAAAGTCATCGATCCGCATGGGTGTGCTGCAACTGTTCCACTTATCACCCTTCCGCATGGGAGTGTTACAGCTGTTCCATCTACCAAAGGAACAGGACAAAACATTATGGTGTCCACACGAACCACCTTTGTTCTTTTAAAAAAAAAATGAAGGAATCTCCAAACATTAATTGTTGCAAAGTAAACAAGAGGGACTATTGTAAGAACTTTCCAAGGCCAGCTTGTGCAAGTCAAATGAGAGGATGATCTTATAACAAAAACAAAAGCAATTAAACCAAGCAAATTTAACTCCTTTTAAAAGCTTCCACATGTTCTACAGGCATTTGAACCCAATTAAGAGCAAGATTCCAAAGAGGTCTCTCTCCAGAGACCTCAAGAGCAGGCTGTCATGGATGACAGCAAATTAGTTTTAAAAAATCTGACCCACTTATGAAAGACTAAGACATATGCCAGATCCTCAAGTGGATTTAAAGTTACTGACAAATACAAAACGAGAAAGAGTCTGAGGTTAAACTGGAGATAAATTACAAGGTTCAGAAAGACGTGTGCAGATGCAAAGGATCCCAGACCTCTAGCAAAGGACAGGGGTGTGGTCTGGAGGCCACTTCTGGCAGCTACAATTTTGATTCTGACACCTCCGGTTAGAGATGTAAATATTGTTTAAAAAAAATAATCTATTTAACTTCCTCTAATCATGTCATTTAAGCACATAACTGTTAACACAATTTGGGGACAGCTGCTACTGAGAGCCACTCGCAGTTTGGGGATGGGGGGGGGGGGCAGGACCCAGTGACAAGCTGGCCAGACTATACAGCCCAGGTGAAACCCAAGGCTGGGAGGAAGGGAGCACCTGTAAACAAGCAGTTAACTGGTTATTTGACAAATCATTAGGTCACTTGCTGTTTTTCTCTTTAACCTCATAGGCTAAGGGTACTAGTCCCCACTCTGCCTGCTGCCTTCTGGTTCCTCCTAGGGGAAACTCAGACTTTCCTTTGCCCCACTTCCCTGCCAGACTGCATCCCTGCTGTGTCCCACCCTAAAGGATAACAGATAATCCCAGCAATAATTGGTTAGTTTATCAGTTAAACAATTATCATTTAACCTATCACATCCCTACCTCCCACTGTCTGCTCCAGTTTTTAAGGAACAAAACAGTTGACTGGAAAAACCAAAAAGGTGCAGGAGTCAACTTTAGGAAGCAAATCACATTTTGACCAATGTAATATTCACTTCCTTAAAAGAGTTGTTTAAAAAAGGCTGTGTAGACTGTAAATTGCGGTCATCAGCCAAGAGTGAGTGCATGAGCAAGTTCTGAAGTCCCACTAGCTTCAAAAGCCAGTACCAAACATACCAAAAAGATTAATAGCTGGATACCATTATACTCAGGAAGTAAGAGCTACTTTTTAGTAGCAAAGGTACCCAACACTGGTTTAAGTGCTGCTTAAGTATTTAGACAAGCTAATACCTCACATCAGAGATTTGTCACTGCCCCTATTCTTCAGGTGGCAAGTGAGGCAGAAGTGTGCATGTTTACAGAGAGTATTAGTGGCAAAGTTGGGTTTCTCCATGGCTCAGTTATGAACTACTCCGTGGCCAACAGTTCTGTGCCCATGTCACTATGTTGTATACACTTCCATAGGTATCCAAAACCTTGGTCTTAGACACAAATCCAAGAAAGGGGTATTAGCGCACAGCACTGTCAGATATGCAATCTCTCAACAGGTGACAGGCTCAAAGCACACTAAAAATACTTACTTTGGTTTTATTGGATCATAGGGAATTTCCTCCAAGAGGTCATATATGTAGTTATTATAGATTTCAACATACGAGACAAAGACACTGTAGACACTATCTTCATCAACCTCTTCCACTTTGCAGTGATCTTGTACATTGATCATGTCAGCAAATTCTGGATCGATTTGTCGTCTGTTAAATACACAGAACAGTAAGTAACTGAAATAAACCAAACTAATGTCCTACTAAGAATTCTTTAGGTTAAGTCTTCAGTAGTTTGAATACCTTGGAAGTGCCTATCCTGAACACTAAAATTACGCATCTAATTTTCCTCTAGGAAAAGCTGAAAATCACTTGGTGAAAAACTTAAGTCCAGTTGCATTTATTACTATATTGGCTATGAAATCCTCAGCTGTGGTTGCAGTTAGACGAATGCGAAGTAGGGACATAAATATGAAATTAAGAAGTTAACCAATAATTGGAGGAGTTTAAATGGATTAAAAGAAAAAGTTAGCCAAATAGCCCATACCAGGGCCAGGGCTGTTCCTGCTGGAGGTTTAGTAACCTCCACGCAGGAACAGCCCTAGCCACTTATGTGCCCAGATCCCGCCTTACTACAGGGAGGGAGGTGCCAGGCACCCCACAGGAGTCAGGCAGGGCCTTCCTCCCGCAGCAGCAGGTCTACCCATCTCACCTGACGCAGTGGGGCCCAGGCAGAGCAATGGGCTCCCTGTGCCTCCCACTGTGCTTCTGCTGCTGTGACCCAAACCTGGAAGGCTCCTCTGGGCTGAGCCGTCCCGCAGCTCACCCTGGGGGAAAAGGGGGTCTGGGCTCAGGGGGGGGCAGCCTCCACCGGGCACGTTTATCCTTCCTCATGCTGCCTATGGCACTGGCTAAGTGGCGCCTGACCAAGCCCAGAGGTAGAACCAAATGCATAGCTGGCTGGGCCCGAGGTGCTGCAGCAGCTTGAGCAGGCAGCGCCTGGTCTGAGGGGTTGTCTTTGACCCCTTGCATGTTGAGTGCAGCCACAGGACATTTCGGAGCTCTGCTACTACAGGGAAGTTGGACAGACCCACCACACAGCCAGGAGTCTCACTGCTACAATGGGAAGGCCCCACCTGACCCTTCTGGGTGGCCCAGCACCTGCCACCTCATAATGGTGGGACCCAGGGACAGGACAGGTTGGCAGCCCCACCCCCGGTCCATGGGGGCAAGGGGAAACCATGGTTCTGCAGGTGGGCAAAGGTCCATCAGCCTGAGCCGGGGAACCATGCGCCTGGGCTGACAGAACAGGGCCGGAGTCCATATGCACAGAGGCCTGCACTTGCTGCTCGTGCTCTGGCGCAAACAGGACGGGGGCAGCTGGAGACCCCCTCCAGCAGGGGAGATGGGGGGCAAGAGACTGTGGTTTGAGTGAGGGGCACCAGCACGGCCAGGGTGGTGTGGTCAGGACAAGCCAAACCATTGATCTTGGCAAATGGGTCCCGGTATGAGAAAGGTTGAGCTGTATTACCAAGAATGCACCTAGACTGCCAACTCTATGTCCTCTGCTCTGAATGTGACCATGCCTTCCCTATCCCTCCCATGGTGAAAAGTGCTATATCAACTGTCCTGAGCATTCCACCTCCCTTTTAAAATAAAGATGACCAGACTGACATAAGATTAAGTCACAGTCACCCAATTTGCAATTGGATTATACACTACAAGTTGTGGTAGTTACTTACTTGCCAGATGGGGTCTTTTGAACTGGCATGGCTTCTCTCCTCTGGCGCTCTAACAGAGCATCAACTTCACATTGTACATCCACACCATTCTTGTCATCAAGTTTAAAAACCTAAGAGAGTGGTGAACAAAGTTGGATATACACAAAGTACTTCAACATAAGCAAAGCCTTTTTTCTTCTCAATTACTGTGCAATGAAACTTTCAACAAGAAAAAAAAATATGAAGGATGATCATCCCAAATTACTTCACTTTGATGACATTCCCCATCTATGCATTTCCATTTTTGCCCATGCTGTTTGAGGGAGATGTTTTGTTGGTACTAGAAGGTCACTGTTACAAATTAAAGACTTGAAAAAGACACAAAGCTTCTCACAAATCGCTTTGCCTGGAATGGTCCAATGCTGTTGAAGATCATGTCTAAGCATCGGGGAAGAAGTCCTCCGTCTCCAGGAGAACCTGTCATTGTGTGCGTTTTCCCACTACCCGTCACACCATAGGTAAAAAGGAGACCTAGAAACAGAATTGATACAGATCAGGATGTGGTGTTAATTAACAGCTGAAGCTGGAGTCTTCTCACTTAATCCTACCCAATAAAGATAGGGCTTTGAAAAACAAGCCTCATTCTGACTGCTCAACATGAGGAACAGATGATTACAGATACCATTCTGAAGGGCTGAAGCACATAGTAAAGTCGCCCAGTACAAGACTAGCTCATACTAGCAGCCAGAACTCAGACTCAAGGCACCCTAGTTGAGAATCAAAAGGTATATTTTTATCTATATGCACGCATGCGCACATACACACACACACACACACACACACACACACACACACACACACTCTGCAAAAGCCTCCACCAACCCCAGAAAAGACCCTTCAAAGCTGGCAGAGAAGAAAGAAAAATCAGATACAGGATTCAATACAGAAACAGCAATAATTTAAAAATCTGAGCTTTTTTTGCCTTGTTTAATGAAGATGGGAACAATTTCTTTGTGACAACAGAAAAAAAAACCCCCACATACAGATCTTTGGAACAATTTTTTTTAAGAGAATATCTTGTTCAATGGCGACATGTAGGGGGTGAACGAGGGTACACATGCATCCCATGAAAGAAGCACCGCTAATGCTGCTGGTGGTGCCTGTGGGTGGTCGTTGCTTCGCCTCCCTCCCCCCAACAGAAAACTTAAAAAGTTTGGTTGGGGAGAGGGACAGAATTTGGAAGAGCGCCAGCAGAGGCACAGCAGAGCTGAAGAGCAAATTACAAGTCAGCACTGAAGTTTTGCAAAGTCCTAACAGTAATACAAAAGTGCAGAGAAGTGTTTTAGCTAACAGAATGCCACAACAGAATATTAAAATGCACAAATAGCTGCATACCATTTTTCCCACGAATAAGGTCTTCCACCAGAGGTTTCGCCACAACATCAAAGAGCTGTTTCTGAGTGACAAGGGTGCCAAATACTTCCTTAAATGTATACTGTGTCTGCAGAGGAAGAGACACTGCTGTAAGCTTGGAATTTGCATCTTAAAAAGTCCACTGGTTCCAAAAGGCAATTTCTCTTCCGAAAGAAAATTTGTCACTAAACTGGTAGAAGGACCGGTCAGTTCTTTTGTAGCATACCCATTTGGTTCAGTTCATTTATTCTGAGACATAGCTCAGATCTGCATACTGAACAATCAGCACTTTCCTCAAATTTCATAATTAAGCCCAGAAGAGAGCACCAAGATCACCTTTTGACCCTGTATTACACAACCAGGAGAAACTCACCCACTGATTTGGAGGGGATCAAGCCCAAGACTTCTGGTTGAGTTCCAACAGATTACATAGGAAGACATCCAGTTATGTCCTTCCAACCCTTGTTATACCTTTCCCCACTAACTTAAGAGAGTTTCATTGCCAGAAACCTCTTCCCCAAATAGGCAGGGTGACCATATGTCCCAGTTTGGCCAGGACAGTCCCAGATTTCATAGGCTTTCCATTTTTGTCTGCTGGCAGGACAAATGGAAATAAAGTCTCGGATTGGCACCACCCCACCTGGATCTTCCCTAGTAGCGGTTGGAGGCAGGGGGCAGGCTGGGCTGGGCACTGTTTCTCTCTTATCTGGGGAGGGGCCAGGCTCCCAGATTTCCGTAAAAATAATATGACGACCCTACACATAAGCATGTCAGTTGCCCTCAACTTTTCTAGACTTACGGCATCACTTGAAAAATTTCCACTCTTACTTTCTGCTCAGTGTTTTACTACAACCCCCGCCCCCCTCCCAAAAAAACCACCCCAAGAGAACAAAACAAAAAGCCACTAGAGCAATTCCCTAATTACGAAGAACTCAGAAAAACCAAAACAGGTCAGAATGTTTTGAAATCTCTGGATTTATCTTGTGAATCATATTTACACACCTAAAAGTGCTAACCTTGTGTGATACCCTTGGAAGGATCTCGAGGCACACCAGGGTGGTTGAGAATTACTGAAGTTTACGTTTGATGCCAGGATGTCAAGCCTTAAACCCAATGATGTTTTCCAAAGATTGGATCACACCCCTCTCTTTTCTACGCCCTTTCCAGACTGTAGCTTTTTTGACATGTTGATATTAGCCAGATTCCAAATTTCAGTAAGTCTCCATAGAATCAGAGAACCCTAGGGAAAAATCAAGCTGGAAGGGATCTCCAGAGGTTATCTAGTCCAACTTCCTCCCCAGTGCAGAATCATGCCTATCCAAACCACCCTATACAAACGCACTGTCTAACCTACTAGCAAAACTACAGTTAAACCTGACAAAACCACAAGACACAACACCCTAACCTGCCTCAAGTAAAGCACTGGGACCACAGTAGCACTGTGTTGGCCACTGCAGGGTCGTTATAATGTCTGTCTGAGATTCATGGAAGAAGGTTATCCCCCCTCCCCCTTGCAATGAAGCAAACCCCGCTAACCAAAAGGTAACATTCCTTCCTAACCCCAAATATGGCAAATCAGTCTGATCCTGAGCAGAGGGGCAAGACACTATAGCTAAGAAAATCTGGGTTTTAATCTCAGCAGGAGAATCAGCACTACCCAGTCAAAATCCCCAGCCTGGGCTGCATCAACACCCAATGGTCCCAAGAAAGGCTTAAAAACAGACAAACCAACCAGCCAACCACTGACATGTGTGCCAGGAGAGGAAAAAAAATCCCCCCCAGCCCCTTGTGGCAAACAGCAAAGCTCAGAAACGTGGGAAATAACCATAGTAAGAGCACAGGCATAGCTACTCCTAAATCACCCTAAACCAATGACCGTCAAACCTCTTCCTGAACGCCCCCCAATGCTGCTACTGGAGTATCAGGGATATCAAAATATCTCATTTCACTTAACCACGCAGTGTCATCCGACAACTTTGACAGCAATGACTTTTTTGTTCCATACAAATCAGCAACTGATGTATTGAATAGCGCCAGGCCTAAAAACAACCCTTTTTTGTGGGAACGGTCCAATTTACATTCATTTAAAAATCAGTTTTCTTCCAATTTTTAACCACTGACTGGTCAAATTAATTCCTTTCACTTTCCACATGTTACACTTATTAGCCCAGTCATTTTTTTTTAAACCACAGGTGTTTAGTTACCTCTTTGTACTCCCCATTTCGGAAAATCCGGTACCCGTCGGGGGGATGGAGCTGCACCGTTGTGTCGCTGACCACTTCTATGCAGCACTCCACATCCTGCTCGCTGAGGGGACGTACTCTGCAGTACACCTGATGCAAGACAAGGCCGTTTCCTTATGAGAAAACTCTGCTTCATTTTTAAACGAGGCACACGACGATGGCAACGACCTGCATGCACCTCATAAGAGGATGCGCTGTAACTTGCCAACATCGTCAAAAATACGAACGCAGTGACGGCTCTCGGAGACGATTCCCGTTGGACACGAGGCAGGCAGGTTTTGAAAGCAACAAACCCCCCAGTAAACCCCGCCCGCCCCCGAGTAGGGCCGCTCACCCCGACGGGATCCTTGAGGACGTTGCTGGGCGTCGCCTTGGGCCTGCGCGGGGTCCTGGCCCTACTGGGGACAGAGAGGAGACAGTGAGACAGGCCCAGGCGGAGCACCCCCACATCCCGCGCCCCGCGCCCCCGGCACTCACGCGGCCCTCATGACGGTGGCCGGGCGGGGCCGCCTCGAGGTCGATGCCGGGCGGTCGCGCCGTCTCGTTCGAACCTGCCCTCCCGGCGGGCCCCGCGCCACCGTTTTCAAATCAGGCCAATCGCGGCGCGGGGCGGGGCGGGACGCCGTGACGTCAAGCGCGCGGCGGGCTGGGCGGCCCACAATGGTCTCCATGGAGACGGGCGGGCCACCGCCCCGGCCCCGCCCCTTCGCGTCACGTCCTGCCGGGCAACGGAACCGCGTCTGGGTGAAGGGACCGCGCGAGAAGAATAACACGTGATCAACAGCCTGCGGACACGTGTGAAGACCGGGCATTGACACGCGCGCGTGCACGCACACATACATACACACATGCATACACGCGCAGACACATATGCATACACATGCACACACACACACACACCCAGATACATATACGCACGCACACACACGCAGACACATACACGCACGTACACATATACATACGTGTATTTTTTGCATCTATACAAACGCGAAAGCACAAAGGAAAAATGATCATCTAATAATTTAAGAACTCAGTATGAATAACAACTGTGGAGCCGTGTGTGTGTGTGTGTGTGTGTGTGTGTGTGTGTGTATTTTTTTGTCATATTAGAATGAAACTGTCCCTAGTGACAGTCATTTTCCCGTATCTCCTTTATTTACCAACTGATAAAACTTGATATTGGGTCAGGTTTATTTTTCTTATTTCGAGGCCCCTCGTATTGTGAGCCCCTAAACGTAGTTGGGGCCTAAAGCAGGCAGTGGCAGCGGTGCGGGCGGCCCACGGGCTCTGGCCCCACATCCCCTTCCCTGGGGCAGCTCGGGTGCCAGCCACGGCGGCCCCTGCCATGCCCAGGCTGCCCCCTTGCCAGACAGCGGACGGCAGAGCTGCACTCGGGCGAGTTGGAGTGTGAAGTTAAGGAGAAGGCAGGGTAGATTTGCCCCTTGTCCTAGATGAGCAGGGCTGGAAGGGACCTCCGGAGGCAGCATCAGCCCTGAGCAGAGAAAACCCTCACCTAAACTTGTAGTAAAACAACCATCGACCCTGCCACAGCACCAGACATCACACCCAACCCCGCCCTGGGGAAAGCAGGGGGGGTTAACGCCCATGGTTAACGCAGGTTCAGGAGATCCACGGAAGAGGCTGTGTCCCACGCTACAGAGAAAGACAACCCCCTCCAGGCTGCACCAGGTCGGGTAGGATTCCTTCCTGTCCCCAAATATTGCATCTGTCTGACCCTAAGTGGAGGGGCAAGAACTAGGATCGCCAACTCTGAATCTATTCCGGGAGGTTTCTGGAATGCCGACATGCCCGTGATGCAACACGACACGGATGTGCCTGCGTGTATCGGTTATGGATTACAGGGCATAGATTTTACATCAGGAAAGCGCACGCGACTTCCATTTTAAAATCCCACCAGACTACCATCTGAATTGGGTTCTATATTTAATATTAATTTTAATGAATGACTTATCGTTTATAGTTTCATAGTTTCTAGGGTCGGAAGGGACCTGAGCAGATCATCTAGTCCGACCCCCTGCCATGGCAGGAAAGAGTACTGGGGTCAAACGACCCCAGCAAGGTGTTCATCCAACCTCCTCTTAAACACCCCCAGGGTAGGAGCCAGCACCACTTCTCTTGGAAGCTGGTCCCAGACCCTAGCCGCCCTGACCGTGAAGTCGCGCCTCCTGATGTCTAGCCTAAACCTGCCCTCTGCCAGCTTGTGACCGCTATTCCTGGTCACTCCTGGCGGTGCTCGGGGGAACAGGGAATCCCCCAGTGCCTGCTGGTCCCCCCTGACTAGTCTGTAACAGGCCACAAGATCCCCCCTCAGCTTTCTCTTGTGGAGGCTGAACAGGTTCAGGTCCTGTCACCTGTCCCCGTAGGGCCTGCCCTGCTGCCCCCTGATCATGCAAGTGGCCTCCTCTGGACCCTCTCCATGCTGTCCACATCCCTCCTGAAGTGCGGTGCCCAGAACTGGACGCAGTCCTCCAGCTGCGGCCTGGCCAGTGCCGCACAGAGGGGGAGGATCACCTCCCTGGACCTGCTCGAGATGCATCCGTGGATGCAGGACAAGGTGCGGTCGGCCTTCCTGACCGCGTCCCCACACTGCCGGCCCATGTTCATCTTGGAGTCAATGATGACCCCCAGATCCCTTTCCGCCTCCGTGCTGACAAGAGGGGAGTTCCCCAACCTGTAGGTATGGTGCCGGTTGTTCCTCCCCAGGTGCAGCACCTTGCACTTGTCTGTGTTGAAACCCATCCTACTCTCGTCCGCCCACCCTTGTAACCTGTCTAGGTCTGATTGTAGCCTGTTGCATCCTTCCAGTGTGCCCACGTCCCCCCACATCTAGTGTCATCAGCAAATTTGAACAGGTGCTTTTTACCCCCTCATCCAAGTCACTGATGAAGATGTTGAACAGAGAGGGCCCGAGGACCGAGCCCTGGGGGACCCCGCTGCCCACATCCCTCCAGGTTGAGAAGGACCCATCCACCACCACCCTCTGGGTGCGGCCCTCCAGCCAGTCTTCCCTGACACTAGAGTCCACACAGGGAGTGATGCAAGAACAGCTGCTCTGCTTTAAATTCACACACTATCTTAATCTGAATTAACTGCCTTGTGTAGTCAAGACATACGTAACAGCCAACACAGCTGCGGCCTGGCAGGGACAGATGGCTGGAACGGCAATGTAATTCTTTAGGACTAAGGAATTAGCGCTACTCATAATATTATGGAAGAAGGGTTGTGTTGGGGCGAGGGTAAAATAAGTAGGGTTAAAATTAAGGTAAAGGCTCAATATAAGAGATGGCATCAAGCTATCATGTACCCTGGCACCGGAGCAGGAATGAATGACATCCATGACAAATGAACATGGGTTCTTACTCCCAAAACAACGCACCATTTTATTCTGGATAAAATATAACCTGCCTCTTTCAGATACGCATCAGGACAGCATCTCTTTTACTTTGTCATTCCAATAAATAGACTAGAATCAACATAAACAACTAGATGTAGTTATTAAATGGAAGGGACTTTTGTGTCTCCGTCTTGGAGTGGGGTCTGGTGATCAGTGCTGGGATGCTAGTGTTAGGACTAAGGCTACAGACTGGCCTTCAGTTTGCAGGACTCGGCATTTGGGGTACATAACGAAGAGACAGATGGAAACAAATAGCTAGTTCCTTGTGTTCTGCACATAAAACAATTTGACATCAGCAGTCCTGCATAAATAAATTTTATTCCTTTGCATGTGTACAGCTTAAGTCACGTATGTCTCCCAACACAGTAAGAAATCTGATAGAGCTTCCTACATGATAATAATCCAAGATGGAAAAATGTAACAGTACTCAAATAATTTATTCTGGTATAACCCAAAGAAAAAATACCAATGTTACACTGCTGAAGAATATAGTATGATGAGGGTGTGAACAATCATGTAAAACAAAGAGCTATTTTTTTTTCTGTATTGGTGGTTTTCCTGTGAATAAAGGCATAGTGAATAGATGCCTAACTGTGAATGTGTCCTGGTCGCTGGCAAAATCGGATTTCTTAAACTTGAGATGTTAAACTACCAAATGTGAAAACAGCTTACTAGATTACATCAAAATGGTGTAGAAGTTTATTTCACATCTGGCAAACAAAGTCAGGTTCCTCCTGTGTTAGCCAACCAAAAAAGTGCGATGAACATATCACAGGACAGTTATCTTCCTACAGAATTATCCAAGTGGAGTTGGTACATACTGGCAGCTATTTTCTTGTTATTTTTATCATTTTTAAAATTAAATAAAAATGTCGGGTGAAATAATGTTCCAGTGCTGATAAACTTGAAAATGTATCTTGATTAGCTTTCAAAGGAAAGTTATCTCATTTCCCAAAGCCTTACTCATTTAAAAGATAAATCAATATCCTTGCTTCTTGTATGTATATATTAAAAAAGTTTGTTGCACTGTCACCCAAAAGTGCATCTATTATACCTCAATAGAGGCTACTATTTAGAAAACAAATGATAAACCCATGTAATTTTCAAGAACCTTGATAACATTTCATCTCAGTACTGCATTACATTCAAATATATTAGATAATTCAATGTGACAATTAAGTTACAGACACCCTCCAGGCTTGAGATACATGAAAACTGCTCCCACGCATAAAAAACAGTAGTGAAAGTGCTATGGTGGCTAGTACAGCCTGCCCAATTCTGTTCTCCCGCTTTGTGGTCCCCAGTTGGTTGCCAATGGGTTCATCCAACAAGTCCGGACCAGGTCTAATCACGGTGTTAGCTTTGGCACCCGGGGACACCCCCCAGGCTTGTACCTAGCTAACATCCAGGGATGCGGCATGCTGCTCTCCAGCCTCCTAGCCTGCTACATCAGTGTTTGAGCCCCACAGGCGCACCCGCTCTATCCCCCGTAATGCTCTCCCCACAGCTCCAGCTAAGCTATGGGCTGAATTTCTAATTTAACCCCTTTGGGGACAACGTGGCAGGAAAGCAAGGGACACAGAAGGCACAGAGGATTTGTTAACCTGAGCAACAATTTGTAAAGCACTTGAGAATTACAGAGCTGCAAATACAAAAGTCCTAAGATGCACTCTCACGTAGTCTGACCTCACCCCTTCTGGGAGCCCACGGCTCATAAGTGCTTCAAGGCTTGGCAGAGTTCGTGCTGCCCCTGCTCCCTGCACGCGGAGTGATGCCAAGAGCAGAAGCCCATTCTTCGCTGTGCCGAACGCTGAGCCCCAGTCATGCTTGTCCTCCCCATAGGCTGCAGAGGGGAAAAACCATCTCTCCCTGCCAGCAGGCCTGTGGTTGAGATCATCAAAGCTGAGCTCCCTTGACTGCAGTCTAGTTGGCTTTGCACTAATCATATCAAACACCTTTCCCCAGCAACGGCAGCTCTGGAATTCAGCTCAACAAACTGCCCCGAGGCATGTTCAGACAAGAGTTCACTGAATGCATAGTTAAAAAAAACCCCACAGAGTTCATAAACTGCTGCAGATGGAGCTCACTCTGTGACAAGGACTCCAGTCACTTCTTTGGCATAGGTGGTTTCTCCATTCACGTTCGGTACCACCGAAAGCATCTGTGAAAATAAGCCCGATACAGTCTTCACAGTGTAAACTCCAGAGAGAGTTACAAAGTGAGCCTTCTTAGCCCTCACCTCCCATGTGGATGTTTGCCAAAGTGCATATCCTGGAATGAGCATCGATAGGGAGAATTATTCCAGAATAATTATTCCAGAATAGCTACTTTGATAAATTTCCAACTGCAAGCAAGACTCAAGTCCCTTTGTTAAGGCACCTGGTTGTTAAGCACTTGAGTTTAGTGCAAGGTGAATGCATAGAACCGTACGTTTTTAATCTCATAAATATTATTTTTGGGTAAAAACATTAGTAAAAGAGACTTTTTTTAAAATTATTTTCACTATCATCACATAAAAGAGCCAGATTCATTCTCTTGAAGAGAACTACACTGACCTACACCGGCTAATCTGATTGGCAGTGAAACTATACTGATTTACACCAGCAAAGGATTGGGGTTGGAATTTAGGTTGTGAGGTTGGGGAGCGGTGCATAGAGGGTGCCTTAAGGCTTCCCTGATCCTAGCCCACCTCCCCAGGTCAACACCCTTGGAGATGGCTGGAACAGCCATCTATCTGGCTGCTCTAAGTTATACTAGGCTGCAAGATCTCCAAGCAGTCAGCGACACAGGACTGGTTCGATGAAGTGGGATGCCAAGCCTTACCCACTTGTCCTCGCTGCACCAGCACATGGTGAGGATCAATGAATTGGAAGCAACAGTGGTTTGAGTCGCCTCTCATTCACATGATCATTCATCAGAGGCAACCACTGATGTCAAATGAAGGAAAAGGCCAGATGGAAAGTTCATTGTACCCAACAGGAAACTTCCACAGGTTGTTGTGAGCTCAAGATCAGGCCCTCGACCCAAGGAGAATAGGTCTGAGGATATTCAAGCTGAACAACAGGGAAAGCACCCCCACGATGAGAACTGCTAGCCTGGGGGATCATCTCTTTATACTGGGAGTGGAAGGTCCAGTCCCAGAGACATTTCAAGGGTGGGTTGAAATCCTGGCCGTAATAAAAAACATAGGCAAAATGCCCACTGATTTCAGCAGAGCTGTGAAATTCAGCCCGTGTATTACATTTTATGTTTTAAAGATGCTTCTGGCTGTGAACTGCCACTAGCATTACCCACCGCCACATGCAAGTTCAGCAAAGCAGTCAAATACAACCAACCGCGATACGTGGCCGTGAGCCTGTATAATATTCCTGCCATGAGTTTCCTTGTTTTGATTAAACCTGCCCTCCCTAGACTAGACTGCAAACCAGTGACATATTTCTCCCTTTTGCAGTAAGTTTTAAAAATCATTCTGTGTCCTTTTTGAGCTCAAATATCAACTTGACTTAAAAACATTCTCCCAATTTCTTCCCAACTTCGGAGTCATGTGTACGAAGACGGTGTAATACAAAGCAACTTATTCCTGAAAACCCTTAAATAAGGGTTTTCCAGAGAACATTCACCAATATCTCGCCACCTTTCATGACGTAATACTAATATGACTTAATTTCCTTTCATCTGCAGGAGTGTAATCAAGTGCCTACATGGTTTTTTCTCTCTTGGAGGACTCTGGAGTTGAATACAGTGCCTTTGAGAAAGCCCCAATGATGACGAGGTTAATGACAAGACAGATGCCAATCAAACCAACTGTCTGAGAGACAGTAGGAAGACAGAAGGAAGCTCGAAGCCGGTCATTTCGTGAAGCCATGTCCATCCTGATGGCCTCCATTTGGAAGTACGTGCCAGCGATTCCACATATGTGGAAGACCTGGTGGCTGTGTCCTGCAACACAGGCAAGAAATATTTCATGAGAAAGTTCCTTCGGGAACACCCCCACCAGAGTTAGCAAGCCTGAAGCAACTCCATGTCATTCATTTATGTTGCTTCTTATTGCTGGGCTACTAAAGTACAAAAATTGTCCCTTCTGAAACTCCCTGAACCTTAGCCTGCTGCAAATCATGCCTACAGACCAACTGTTTTGGACTGTAATTCCAGCGCGAGTCACTGCAAAGTGAGATCATTTGGATGGCAAATGCTCAAAAAACCTTTTAAGTGCTGTTAAGTAATAGTGGTGGCTCAGTTTTCTTGCCAGTCAGTGCTCTATTAGTGCTCCATTTGCTGGAAGTACATTCTTCTGCAAGTGAAAGGACCCCTTTTGTGGTCCTTAAAGACCATGCAAATCTTCCGGAAACAACAGGTCTCAGCAAACAGTTTCTTGCGCACTTAGGCAGGACTACTTGAGCCCTAGCCCAGTGTATCCAGAGGTTCAAACATGAAACCAGTTCTGTGTTCCTTACATATTATAACCCGCGCTTGCTGCTCATGCTTCAGTGCTTTTACATGCTGGAAATCAAGACACAAGAATTGCAGGTTTCATCACTCACCGATATAATCAAAGTGCCCTGGTGCAAGTCTCTCCGGCAGATGTGTAGTGAAGATGAAGCAGGTGAGGAAGGCGAATACCATGTGTTGGATGTGGATGGGGATCGCACCTTCTGCGTAGCTGTTTTCTGCACACAGGTACAGCTGCAATTTTGAAAGGGGAATTACACAGGGGCACCAAGGGAAGGAAAAAGCAAGCTGCGGACCACCTGTAGAAAGGGTGCTGGTGTCTCTTCCAGTGCAGTACCTAGCTGACCGTATGTTACTGCTGCCAACTGAAGCTCTTTCGTGGACTTTGGTTTACCCCATGGTTGGGGGAGAGGTAGGGCTCCTCAACCACACATGGAACCTGCTTGCTCGGACAAAAAGCCCCGAGTGTTTATATGCACCGGGGCTTTCTAGCCATGCCTTGCTGAAGGATGAGACATGTATACCCACAGCCTTTATGTACCAAGGTGATGAGTCTGTGTCGCCTTGACTAGTAGTCCCCTTGGCTTTACTTCAAATGCCTGTATGCTTAGGCCGGATGCCTGTGTGCTGGGACCTGGAGCACTGCAGCAGACCCCAGCAGTGAAGTCAGGGACAATTAAGTCCATTTCACGCAAATTATGGGACAAATGCTCGTGTCATAGAATCACAGACAATGAGGGTTGGAGGGACCTCAGGAGGTCACATCTAATCCAACCCCCTGCTCCAAGCAGGACCAGCCCCAACTACATCATCCCAGCCAAGGCTTTGTCTATCGGGGTCTTAAAAATCTCCAAGGATGGAGACTCCACCACCTCTGGGTAACCTCTTCCAGTGCTTCACCACTTCTGGGTAACCTCTTCCAGTGCTTCACCACCTTCCTTGTGAGATTTTTTTCCCCCCAATATCTAACCTCAACTTCCCTTGCTGCAGCTTGAGCCCATTGCTCCTTGCCCTGTCACCTGCCCCCACTGAGATCAGCCCAGCCCCATCCTCTTTGCAGCCCCCCAGCAGGGAGGTGAAGGCTGCTAGTCAGTCCCCCTCGGTCTTCTCTTCTGCAGACTACATCAGCCCACTTCCCTCAGCCTCTCCCCAGAAGTCATGTGCCTTATGTCCTTGCTCTGGATTTCAATAAGGTCAAATCCCAATCAAGTTTGAGATTTGAGTTTGGATTTGCAAATTTGGGGCATGTGGCCAAGTTGCCAACACGTGGAAAGTTTACCCTGCATGCAGAAAATAATGTGCGGGGAAGACAAATACACACCAAAACTAACAGTCATTTTCCTGATCGTTTAATTTCTCTTTAAAAGTATCTGCATAGTTTCCTAAAAGTGCCGAGTCTAATATTAAACCACCCGTGATCACTTCACTGCAGCTAGCAGAGGTACCTTGCGGGTACTAGGAAAGTGAGCCTTCACGACTTACCCTGTAGAAAAGTGGGATGCTGTCAAACAGGTATGGATACGCGAATGCCAGTGTGCGAAGGACTTTGCTGAACCTGGGCTGCTCCAGCTCTGGGAACCTGCAGCAAGAAGAAGCTTAGATTGAGCAATCACAGCAAATACATGACCGGCGTTTGCATGTTGTCTAAGGGACTGTGGCTTGCAGAACACGAGGTGAACGTGGGCTTTTTCATAGCCATTGTAATCTGTGCCGGCACGCAGAAAGCTGCTGCTAAATCCATGAAGGCAAGGCTGGAGTTACACCAGAGTGACAGCTGTCCCCAGACTGTTTGAGCCTTTTGTAACTATGACGGCACTGGGCAGAAACGGAGTAAACTAGGTGCGGAGAAGGACACCCCCAAGCAGCTCCTCTCCCACCTTGAAATGTGCAGGAAAACCCAATTGGTCTAATAAGAGGTATCATTTCTGAACCAAGAGTTCTAGATATTTGCATTTCTTCTTTGTCTCAGACCAGCGCAACTCCCAAATACATCCCAGGAAAACCCACACGCGCGCACAGGAGGCACTAGGACCCCTTCCCTGGCCCATGCAGCCATGGAGCTAAAACAGCCCTGAGCAGCCAGCCATGAGTACCAGCAGCTGCCAAAGCCACCCTGAGGGTTTTGCCTGGCTTCTGCCTGGGGCTGAGCAGCTCCTTACTCCGAACCTGCTCCCCCTGCCTCTCCCCTCCCTTTACCTTCCCATCTAGCCAATTTGCCCCCAACTAAACCTTCACCAGGGTCACTGTGCTGGAGCATCCTACTCCTTCCCCAACTCCATCTGCCTTTCTGGTCTATTAAGACTGTAAACCCATTAGGGCAGGACCTGCCTGCTAGGCGTGTGCGAAGTGGCTAGTATTCGCTTCGGATTCGGCCGGTCGGGGGGGGTGTCAGCGATTCGATTCGGTGATTCGAATCACTGTCCCGAATCGATTCGGCTGAATCTCTGAATCACACAGGCCCATCCCCTGCCCGCTTTCCCAGCCCCAGCGACGGCTGCCCTGCCTGCCCCAGCTCCCCGCACTTTGAAAAAAGCCCCAACTTGCCAGGTGCTTGCCCATGCTGTGTGGGGGGCTCTACACAAATCCCCAGCCCTTTAAAAACAAAAACAAAAAAACCTTGGACTCACTGGTTCCTGCCCAGCAGGGCACAATCGCCACTGCCCCATGCTGCATGGGGGGCTCTTCCATGAGCCCCATGGCCACTGCAGGAGCTGGTGAGTATGGGGGCTTCTTTTATTTTTTCTTAAAGGGCAGGTGCTGGGGCGGGCAGGACAGCCACAGAGGGGGCTGGTGGAGTGGGGAGGGGGGTCAGGGAGCTTGTGACAGAGCCCCCCCATGCACTGTAGGGCAGTGGGGAGCAATGGGGATTGCCCCCCACTTGGCAGCACCTGGTGAGTGGGGGGTTGGTTTTTCTTTTTTTTTTTTTTTTTTTTTTTTAAGACCAGGAGCTGGGGCCCCTACTTACCAGCTCCGAGTCTGGCTCCAGCTCCCTGCTGCAGCCACCAAGGACCGCCCGAATCATAGAAGCTCTCTGAAGCTTTTCCGAATCGATTCGGAGAGCTTTGAATCAAGTCAGACCTTTTAATTGGTCCCCCGATTCAATTTGGATTTGGTGAGTCGGCCACCAAATCAGGCCAAATCTCCTCTGAATCAAATCAGCACCAGACACTTTGCACAGCCCGACTGCCTCTACTCTGTATGCATGCATTCCCATGCACAAAAGGACCCCAACTCTTGGTTGGCTTTAAGGCCAATATTAGTAGCTGGAGGAGGAAACACAACATATTAGCACCCAGCTTCTCTTAAATGACCACTTTTTATGTTGCATAAAGGCTTGTGGAGACTCATTTGGCCTGCCCCAACCCTACTGAAATCAGTGGAAAGATTGCCACTGATTTCACTATGCAATGCATCAGGCCTTTTGAGATCAGGCACTCACAATCCTTCTCCACTAAATGCCACTGGCTCCCCGTGTCCTCTGCCTTCCTGGACTCTTGCAGTCTATCCACTCAGTTACTATGTGAGCAGTGTTCAAAGCTCAGCTATTGCTGGGGCTGCTAGAAAGAAGCAAGCGAGGAAGGAAGGATGAAGGAGATAATGAACGGATCTGGAGTTCAGCAAAGTATAACGTGTTGTCCTTCCCGCCCCAGACCCCGGCCTGATGGCAGGTATCAAGGTGTGGTCTTGTCATTGATGTGACAGGGTCCAGCATGAACTGACGCTTGAAGCAGTGTTGGAAAAGCAAATTTGAATAGCTGGTGGGACTTGGCATGACTGTTCTCCCTGGTTGTTTTCTGCAGGCCACAGTGGAGTGACATACTGAGGACACACGATTATCAAATTTATGGCCCAGATTATAATACTCCTACCATTGGATACACATTCACAAAACAAAAAGGCAAATCAGATACAATTTGTCACCTCTGATTAACTTCAATTGATGTGTTTTCTAGATGCAGATGAGCATGCACTTGCCTCTTCACAGACTCAGAGCAGCTTGGAAAATACAAAATCTTTTTACACTATCTTGGCACGGCTGCGTTTGCTCCCTTTCACCTTTAACACTGTCCACCATTGCACAGCAGCAAGGAAAAGCAGTTTTCTACATTAAGTAGTTGCTGAAGTTAGTCATTTTGACTCAATTTTTACACTGCTGTGATCAGAAGGCTGCAGAGTGAGCCCGGTGTTGTCATAAAGAGAGAAATTTATATCCGTGTAGAAAGCCTGGTGGATAATGCAGCATTCATGCTGTTTGTTAATTAAGCAGGATTGCAGTTTCAATTTACAATGCATGAAACAGGTCTCAGAACACTTGTATTTTGCACCCAGCCAAGATTTTGTAAATGTGACATTTTAGGGAATGCAAAATGTATCTGCTAAAATACAGAGGCAAAATCTAGCCTCTTCTCTTTATTACCTTTCTATGATGTCGCTGTTATAGTGGTGGTACGGAGCCCCAAGCCTGTTGGTTATAATCACATGGTAAATGAGAAGGAAAGGGTATGCTTGGGTGGGGAAATACATTCTGGAATTTGTGAGCATGACAAAGACAACCGTCGAGATGCGGTTTATATTTTCTTGGCAGAAAGCCTCAACATAAAGTTTACCAGCCCTTGACAAGCGCACAAAGGGTAGAAAGAAACAGCATTGAGGCCAGAAAGGAGAGACGGGAGGACCACCGCCCCGCGGTGAAAAGGACAGGTGCAAAAGATGATTTTCATTCACTCAAAGAAAACAGTTCAACATTTCAGACCAAGGCAGGACCAAAGAGAGGCGCCGTGCAGGTGCATGGGCTGACGGGAGCGGGGAAAGCGGGGCACTTCGGTTCTACCCACAGCAGCCCTCCGCCTGGACCAAAGGGGCTTCAGCTGTCTGCTCGCAGGTCCTCTCCTGCCTACAGTCACTGCAAGCTGATTTCCCATCGCGCAGTTCATTGACAAAGCCACGTTCGGACCTGCACTCAAACACCGGTTTTGCATGGGGTGAAAAACGGTGCAAGCCGGAGAGAAGACCGCCGGCCCCAGGTGACAAGGGAGCGGGCAGGACCCCTCTCCTGGATGGCGCAGGGTTCGGTGCCTCGCCAGCCAGGCAACGGGGAGGTTAACTGTTCTTACTTAAATTCAACTGGGAAGACCTGCTCACCCCACACAAAGCCTTTCCCAAACCCAAAGAGCTCTGCTAGACATCACACATCCACTGGCGGAAACCCGTGAGAAGCGTTCAGATACAGGGGAGCACTCAGCAGCTCTCACTGTGCACATTGGACCTAATCCTGAGCTCCCTGGAGCCAACAGGAAGGTGGCAACGCCATTTCTCTTACATCGCCACTCACACACAGCACACGCGTTTGTGTAACGATCCCCGTAGCATGCACGCCTCCCCACCAGCACACACACGGGTGGAGCATGGAGCCAGCTGGCTTTGCACTCGGGTTATATTTTTAAACCAAAACAAACGGCAACGATGGGAGAGTGGAGGGATAATTCAGATGGGCAACGAGCCCACATAGCTTCCAACCCCAGTGGCCCTAAAAGAGAAGAGCGTCAGCACCGGATACAGCCGTTTGTCTGCGAGTCTCTGGTCGGACAGCCAGATGGGAGTGAGCAGTTTTTCTGCTTTTGTACCCTTTCCTTGGCATCCTGAGGACAGGAGAGACATGGGCCTTGATCCTGGAAGTCCTTGAGCAGTGCTGTAGCAGCCTGCGCGGGATTAACGTACTCAGCAGAGGTGGAAGCTGTGTGCGAGGGCAAGGAAGTTGCAACGACAGGGGCTTATACATGACCTTCTTGATGCAAATAGCAGCAATTTTGCATTCCTCGCTGAGCCTTATTCTTACTACAATGCAAAAATAACTTGGCAGTCTCACAGCGGCCATTATCTTAGTGCAAGGTTAGGCTCTCCTGCACTCCTTGTCTCACTTTTCATCCATGCCTCCCCTTCTTGTTTGCACTGTTTGGTACCCAGACACCTCAGACCATCGAACATATGCCATGAACCATTTCTGTGCCTTTATCCCGACCAAGACATGGACAAATGCTCTTCCAGTCAGATGTGTGGACAGCAAGACACCAAACAAAGCCAGCTGTTTTCACCATCTTTGGTCCCGTCCAGGGGGCTCGTAGGATGTCCTGCAAACCTCGCATATGGCCAATGACACCGATGCCGATCCTGTTGGCCTCTCCTATCCTCCTCGGGGACTGGCTTCGGGTTCAGACTGGAGCGCAGATTCCATCTACTCTTTCCACTCATCTCGCTACCCGTCCAAAAGGCGCTCTGCATTTTCCTGCTTCTGCCTTGACACCCATTTCTGCAGCTCCTGCATGCAACGCAGAGGTGCAGCAGCGCATGGCTGGTATGCTGTGAAAGCTTCCTCTGCACAAGGTACAACACAGCGCAGAAGCTTGTTTCCCCCAAGAAAGGCTGTACAATGTTTTGATAGATCCACGTGGGACCGAGGAAACATCCAAAGTCTCACACGGGCGAGAGGCCCTGAGGTGGCTGTGGCACTGATGCCGGTCCACCGTGAAAGGGCTGTGCAAGCATCCAGCACCATTTGCAAACCAAAATATGGTCATTATTAAGTTTCTGCCTTGGCAATCCAGTGCTCAGGTTAGACAGCTTATAAAAGGCAAAAAGCACTTTATTACCAACTCACCTAGCTGGTATTGGAAAAAATCTCCCAAGAAGCCAATTAGAGCCGGTAAAATAGATAGATAATGTGTCCGCTCGCACTGCATTTTCAGAACGGCCCATTCATTTGCGTTCCCATTGATCTTCAGAAGATACGGCATGGAGCAGGTCAGGAGGATGGGTTCATTAAAGACTTCAGATGCATGGAGAAGTCCTACTAGAAGTCAAGAGCCTTCCTCCATTGTCAGAGGTTGTGGAGCAAGTCAAAGTGCCATCGAGGTGACACGGTTACCCCTTCCTGTTGCAAGCATATCCATTTTTTTCCCCCACTAAATCGATCTAAGTGCCTCTGAAAGTTAATGCCATGTACCTTTAGAGGAGCAGAACTGCAAACCCAAACTTTATATACATACATCATAACATCTATAAACTTGCAGGGGTATAAGTATGGTTCTTCTCTGGCTGCACACACAAGCTACGGTAGATGACCCAAGGCTGCATTGGCATATTGCTACCAGCATTTAAAGCACAACAAAAGACAGATTCAGGGACGGCTGCACCAATAGGCTAAGCTGCGCAGAGTCCAACATTGTCTCCTATACACTTTGGGTGCTGTGTAGTACCACAATGCACCCCTTTGGCAACACCAACAACAGAAGCAGTGACCTGTGCAGAATATTGCGAACAGACCATATAGCAAGGTTGGACCGGAGACACAATGAAGACAGCGACTTTGGACCCAACTTTACCATGCTATAATCCTTATTCACATGGAGGAGAGGCTGCAACACCTGGTCTCTCCACTATAATGATGCTTTTATAGCAACACAGTTAAGATTACCAAGACATTTTCTGCTGCATGAAGTCAGATGAAGTTTGCAGCTGCCGTCGAGCATGGACCCTTCTGCAATCTGCCAAGCACTTTGTATTCCCCGCGAGACACGGCTCAACACTGCACTGCATTGCACAATCCCGGCCCGGGACGCTTTCCCTTTTCAGTCCAACCTGTCCTGTTGGAGCCTTCTGCTCCTTGCGTGGCTCAGGTCCCCTTTGGGGGATGTAGCAGAGACTGGCCACTCACATAGGCAAAGAAGAGGACACTGGTGGAGAGACATTCGTAAAACTATGGATTTTATGGAACTGTGTGTACTCCTTGTCAACCACACTGAGCATCAAGCCCCCTGGGGAAAGGGAGTCGGTGCCAGAGGGTGGCATTGTTCATCCTTGGCAGCTGCAGGCAAGAACCTGAAAGAAAAAACAGGAGAGAGAGAGAGAGAGAGAGAGAGAGAGAGAATAAAAAAAGAGGAGACTGGAGAAGAGCCTTATTGCTAACAGAGACCTCCCGGCACAGCAGAAGTTGCAGTTCTGTGCCACTGCAGTTCCCTCGACAACTCAGCTCGCAAGTCGTCACAGATGCTGCGATGGGGAAGACACTTACCGTGAATACAGTCGGGGGAAAAACACAAAAGCCTGTGGTTAGACAGTCATTCTGAGAGTCTGTTTCACATTTATTATTACAAGGGACGGAGAAGTTACCAATGCACCGGGGATGATATTTGTGGGCCTTGTCACGCTGCCGATTGTGGAGCAATGCAGCGTTTCAGTAGGACAAGGCTTCCAAAACGAAGCAGGAGGAGGGGAGATCAGGGCACTCCCTCCACGCTGGCATATAGGACCGATGTCCCATTCGCCTCACTAGTTACGCCACGACCCATCAGCAAAAGTATCACAGGAGTCACAGAAGTTTAGGGCTCAAAGGGACCTCGTGAGATCATCGGGTCCATCCCCCATCATCTGTTGTTCGAAAATCAGTGGGTCTCATTCCCCACTTGCTCACATGGGGGAATGACGTTTTTTGGGTACTTAGGAAGCTTCTCAAACAACCGACCATTGAAAGAGGCACGACAAATGCAGAACGACTGAGGCAACCGGAGCTGGCGCTCCACCGACTCCTGGTAACGGTTAAGCATTTCTTGTGTCATTATGCTTACTGTTTTGCAATACAGAGATGTTGCATTTTGCTCTTCAGGTCTAAAAGAATTAATTTAAAATAAATCGAGAGGTTGGTTTTGTTATTGGGGTTTGGGTTAAAAAAAAAAAAAGCCCTAATCTTGGGCTGATCCCATTTCACTGAAATGCCATAACAGTTGTAACCTGAAACAAATTAAACCACTGTCACCTGTCCTCAGCTCAACCACCTCAGCAGACAGTATCACAAGGATAAAGACAAGGCACAAAGGAAGAGGGGAAACTAATAGAAAAAAAGGGGAAAAAATAAACGGAGACTATATACAGGGGCGGGAAAAAAGGGA
This sequence comes from Crocodylus siamensis, assembly GCF_052110815.1. NCBI lineage: Eukaryota > Metazoa > Chordata > Crocodylia > Crocodylidae > Crocodylus > Crocodylus siamensis. Next base: position 2,769,271 of record NC_143409.1, read on the forward strand.
GGGAAAGATTAGCAAGATAGTCTAAACATATCTATTCCTAATTCTGCTACAACATGTAACACTTAGCATTAACAATGAAAGGTCCAAGCTTCCTTCCCAAATGCTGATGAGTTGGTCTGGATCCTGCAATCCTCCCGCCAAAGGGCATCTGCGACAGAGGGTTTGGTGGTACCTTGCACTGCTGAGCTACAGGTTTGTTCCCCGCTACCTCTGTCCTTTTTGTTTTGATGCTTTGCCTTTTGCAATGTCCCTCTCCCTGTTCAGAGACTACAGCATCCTCATATTCATTTAGGCACCAACAGCAGCACCGGTTCAGCAACAAACCCTGCGCAGTGAAGCCGACCAGCAAAACGTCTTTAACCAGAAACTGCCATGGGTGACTTTTGTGCATCTTGTACCGGACACACGCATGCTAATGAGCAACATTTTACTCACAGCCAGTGAATGCACAAAACAAACTAATTACACCAAGCAATTCACAGCTCAGAAATCAGCTATCATGTGCAAACTACATGATCATAAAGGGAACTAATAGCAAGTCACACAAAAAAGCTTCCAAGAAAATTTCCACTATGAAGTAAAATGAGTAATATCTGGCTTGAGATGTGGTCAGTTATTCATACCAGAAGCTGGCTAAGTACATAACAAGCTTTGAGAAAAGTTGCCCAAGTCAAAATGTCCTACTCCCCCAGAAATTTCCTAAGAAATCCCTTGCCAGGATGCTTGGGTTTATAAACAAGGAGGATACTCAGGGAGGCTCGCCTTTAGGTATCTTCCCACAGCAGACATACACGTCATAGTCATTATTCTTTAACAAGGGGTCAATTAGACGTATGAACTTTAAGGCCACACACCTGCAAAACCTTACACACATCCTTAGCATCGTGCACATGAGCAGTCCCATGGATTTTGACGGGACAATTCAGACGCTTAAAATTAAGCATAGGCTTAAGCACTTGGAGCACACATTTCATCTCAGACATGCTGTAATTAAAGAAAAATAAGTTACTATAGGCAGACATCTTCCTGCTGGAGACAGTAAGATATGAAACTCTCAACAAGTCTAAAGATTCACCTATGAAGTATTTTCACAGGCATTTTGGAAAACTATTCTAGTGCCAGTGCACAACACGGTAATAAGAGTAAACGCCCCATCTATCCGTTCTCCAGTTCACTGCATTTAGTGATACAACATATTCCAAGGCTGCATTTTTAAATGAACATGCTTTAGCCATCGTAGTGGAAAAGGCAGGACGTAACAGTACCTGGAAAAGCAGGAGAGACCAGTGCTAAGGACTGTATTAAACACAGCAATGGGCACGTAACAGCGATGGAAAGTGCTACTGAGCCATTCATCTGGGAAAACGTATGCTGAATAAGCAATCGCAGAACCTGAAAATAAAAACAACACCCAGATCAGTCCTGAATATTATCGATGTATTATTCAGTAACCTTTTTTCTACAATGGTTTATGTCTCGCACAAACGCACGCAGGTCAGGTAGTGGCGTGTTTCTTTCACAGAGACCTTCAGCATGCCCTGGCGTGGGGCTTGAGAGGTAACAAATGCCTGCAGTCCCCCAACACGAACGAGACCTGTGGGGATAACGGGATGAATTCAGACCCCCGGGAAACAAACCTCTGACTTTCAAACAAGCCGGCGACTTGCTATATCAGGAGGTTTTTAGTTGCAGGGGAAATGCTTCTAGTGTCTCTGGTGTTCGTGTGTCATTGCGGGCCCACGCGCTTTCTTGCATTTCACCCAGGTCTATGCCCAAATTATTTTATTAAGTGCCAGGAGTAACTACCACCCGGGTAGCTGCCAAGAGGATGCCGGACACAGAAAGGAGGAACGAACCCCACCAGCCCCGTTCTTTTACACGTACGGTAAAGAAACCCAGCAGCAGCAACTTCACCCCAGGACGCATCTGATTTGCAAGCCAGACAGCAGCTCCCCCCCAACCCTTACATGAGATGCATCGCTGAGATTAAACCGGCTCTGGGCAGGGTCCTTTCAGCAACCCTGCATGTGACTGAGCACTGATAAGAATTATCTGCGAATTCCCGGGAGGGTGGCTACTTTAGCGACATGTGCCGAATTGGTGTTTCAGCCTGCAGAGCAGCTTGGGGGATAATGTCTCTCGCTTATTTTTTCTTTTTGGTGGGGGGCGGCATGGAGATTTGGGGCTGTTTGGATCCAGGGCTTCTTCCTTTTATGCTAGGAATCAGCAATAAGAGCATCAGTGACAGATCTGGTTTATAAGCCAAAGGCCACTCCAAACCATGTCAAATCCATAGGAATAATCAAGAGCAATGAGATCCAGGGCCTGCGTTTGCATCGTTAAAACACCAGAAGGATGCTCACGCAGGTCTCCTGGACTCAGCGTTCAGTAAACCATGTCTAAAGCTGTAGCAGTAGCAAGCTGCCACGCCAGCCTCTTCTCTACGATTCATGCACAGCACGTGCTTGTGAAAAAAAAGCCAGCGCCGTCCTTCAAGGATCGCGCAGCGGACGACAGGACCCAGCATGGACAGATCGAAGCCAGGCGCGGGAGGGCAGCAGAAGTCCCGAGAACAGCTCTTTTCCCAGGCCGGCTCTGGCAGCGACAGCTGGGCGAGTGGTGCGTGTCCTCAGGGATGGGGTTTGTGTGTGTGTGTGTGTGCTGAGCTAACACGCACAGTGCTGCTGTTCACCCAACTGCGGGGCCGGCGTCGAGGGCTGGCATGCCTCCACCCCGAGGGCTGCAGGTCACATTGGATTAAAGACAGGAAAAACCCCTGGTGATTCACAAAGCCCAGACAACCGCGTGCACTGTGCAGCTGGGGTGGAGACGGCCTCTCTGTCGCAGCTCCCGCTCCCGGGCGCTGAGAGCGGTCAGGAGATCCCTTTCCTCCCTTCCTCCAGCTCCTTAGCGCACAAAGCGGTGCGAGAGCCTTTCCCCCTTGCATTCAGCAACGCAAGATGCTCCAACGGGCTGAAGTGACTTGGGAACTTCAGACCCATTCTCGGGAACCTAAATGCCATCAGCTTTCAGGATATGTTCATGCAATGCCACACCAGCAATCTCCGATTGCACTAGCTCCACGACAGGAAGCAGAGGAGCCCTGTCTGGGCAGCACTACACCTGGCCTCATTAGCCCCACTGAGATGCACCCTTAACGAGATGGGAGGTCAACCCCAAAGGCCTAGGCAGCTCGGAAAATCCCACCCGTTATTCTGCGCAGCGTTTGCAGCGGCTCTTACCCAGGCTGTAGATGCTGAGGCTGCCGTAATCAAAGAAGTAACAGATGTGTCTCGCCTGGGTGGACATCGTACTGAACGTGTGGGCACAGCTGGACACGAAGGGGTAAATGCAGCAGGTGATCATGTAGGCAAGAAGGGGCCAAGCGTACGCGTCGTTGCAGAGATCCAGCGAATATAACAAGGCAAGCAGCTTCCCTAGGAAGTAGCTGGAAGACAAAGGCTCCAGTGAGACCTGGCTTGTTACGGGGCAATCTTGGCTCCACCGAAGGCAACAACCGACTCGTCTCAATTTCGGTGGGGCCAGGATTTCCACCTTGCTCATTTTGCCTGGCGGGCCTAGCCGTGGGTTACTGCTATCTGGGCTCCCGGGCACTCTTTTGCTCGAAGCCGTGAGCGCAGCTCGCGACTCGCCCCGGTGCCAGCGTCCCCTGCCCCTGCCGCCTCCCACCCCCGATGGGTTATCAACCCATCGCCGATTCCCACGGACGGAGGAGGGCTGGTAAGAATATCTCACAAGGCAGCATCTGAGAGAAAGCAGGGTAAATACCAGGCAGGCACAAAATGCGTCCAGATATTTAGGGTTTCATTTGTCATTTGGAAGACACTGAGGAGGCAATCTGCGGCTGAGCTTCTGGGATGGCGGTACCCGAACACGATGCCCTGCTCACGAAACACCTGGAAGGGAATGAGCAGAAGCCTCTCATTTAGACGGGCTCTGTGCTGTTCACCCTGCACCACGGGAGTGTATTCGGATGGATCTGGCCCTGCATCCGTACCCCTGCTCAGGAGCTGTCTGGAAGAGGGGCGTTGTTTTGAGCTGCGATGCAGCATATCAGGAATTGCCTTTTGTTCTGAATGTGTGGGCTAAGCCAGCTGGTGGGTGGACAAAAGTGGCACGTTCCCCTCCTTACCTGCCCAGGTGAGGAACAACCACAGGGCAGGAGCCTGAAGCACCCAGGGGATCCTAGTCTCCAGGAGGACAGGTCTGAGCGTGCCCAATCCACATCCCACTGTCCCCGAGTCTGCTGACAAGTTTCAGCTGTTAATGAGCAGCTTTGGATTGGGCCCCACTGAGGCCTGGGGCGCCGAGGTCCCCGCCGGCAGCCATCCAGGCAGGGAGCGTATCCGTGGATTGGATGCATGGGGCACACCACCCACATGCTCCTTGGGATGCACAGACAGGCCAAGGGTGTCCTGAGTGGTACAGGCAGCTCGTGTGTGTGGCACGTGGCAGATTAGGGAGGGGACGGGCAGCACAGGGGCACGTGGGTCAGAAAGGGAAAGCAGAGCAGCAGGTGGGGCAGGGAGCACAAGGCAAGAAGCAGCAAGCAGAGCAGCAGACCAGGCTGGGAGCACAGCATGCAGAGCAGCAGTGGGACAGGGGAAGAGGATCTGAGCGGCACTCAGGTAGGGGGCAGGGCTAATTTGTGGTGCACCTGCCAAAAAAGCTGGCCCTACTGGCATGGACCAACCCTCAATGCAGCGCCTGATCCTGCAGGCACCCGGGGCTTGCAGCAGATCTGTCTGCCATGGCTTCTGTCTGCTCAGAGCAGTGTGGAGGCCAGCCCATGGCTACGCTCGTGCCCACGCTGGCAGGACCAGAACATCCCGGCACACCCCAGCTTTGCAAGATGCACCGTCTTGAGACCTCACATGGATATCCTAGGCCTGATTTTCCAAACAGCTCAAGTGATCCATCTCTAGAAAACAAGGCCAGGCCAAAGTGCCTTAGCAAGGGCAAAGCATCCCAGCTGCATGCACCAGCTTTGCTAGTCTTGTCCCGATCACACTAACTGCTCACCTGGCGCGTGGCTCCCACAGCAAAGGGCACGGGATACCCCAGCACACACACAAGAGCGCTCCATCTGACCTGCTGCTTTTGCCCTCCCACAGAAGCTAAGTATTAGCTTTAAAAAAAACAACCAACACACTTCATTTCTCGGTAGAGGTTTTGGCTGGCCTTGGTCTGCATTTTTTGGAACATGAGGCCAATTTTCTTTGCAGAGTGGGGCAATGTCTGTTGATGCAAGAGGGTTGGCTGGTTTGGGGTTTTTTTTTTTCCTTTCCCAACTCCACTGGCCTTTCCGCAATAACAAAATATTATGCCACATGCTCAACATTTTCCGTTTTTCACAACACAGATTTCTTGCTTTTAAATCTGTTTTTAAAGATATTGTGAATAACAGTCAAAATCATATTCATCACAACCTGCTTTTTGGTGGATGGAAGTTCTCTGGTCACATTAATAATTTTTCCCATAAGCAACAAGCGTATATATAAGGGGGGGTGTGCGCGCACGTGTGCGTGTGTATGCATACACTTGCATATATACACACCTGAACTGCAGTATTAAATATTTGGGCTAAAGCCTGCATCCTAAACAAGCAAACCTCATCCCACTCATAAAAAAAAAAAAAGACCCTCTTTTTTGCAGAAATTCTTGAAATATTGAATTTACTTTGCTTTGCTTGAAGTAATTTTTTATACATTTATATAGGAGTATGTGTGTGTCTATCTGTATCTAGATATATCGAGAGAGAGAGCGCGCACGCGCGCCAAAATCTATCCATCAATCTATATAATATCTAGCTATCTCTAGGTAGATTGCAGATCTATTAGATAGATTATATTTACATACACATGTATCTAATATCCATCTATCTAGCTATCTCTAGATAAATTATATTTACACACACACATATCTGTCTATCTAATAGAAATATTTACACACACGTATACACATATATCTGGTATCTAATATCTAACTATAGATAGATTATATTTATACACACATATGTATATATATCTATCAACAGATAGACACACACCCCACTTCAAACACAGCAAACTAACTCCAATATTTCAAGAATTTCTGGGAAAAAGGGTCTTTTCTTGCACGGGATGAGGACTGCTAGGCTTGGACGCAGAGTCTAACCCAAATATTTAATATTCCAGCTCCTCTTTAAACGCTCCCAAGTGACGATTCAGAAAGAAAAGCTGCACCGGGCTGCAACAGGCTGCTACGTCCCAACACAGCCACAGCCAGACTCAAGAGAGACCCACGAAGCAAAACCACACTTACTTTGGGCACTTGATTAATGTTGAGCAGCTTTGGCAACTTCAAGCTCAGCATCGTGGTCGGGCCAGGCAGCACCTGCTTTGGCTCTGAATGCTTTCCGCCTCCACCGCCCTGGAGACCGGCTCCGGCTAATCCTTCATCGGTGACTCAGGCTGAGGATGTCTTCACTTCCACCTCCCTACCTCTTCACCCAGCGCCTACTGCCAAGGCCCCGGGCTTGTGCGCTAGGGAGAGCAAGAGCACAAATACAAGGGAGGTTGCTATAGTGAAAGCAGTGATTGAGGGAAGGGCCCTGGCCAGGTAACTTTGGATTCAGGCATGCACGGGCTGCATTTTGCACGGCTTTGCTCCCAACACTGGCTGGGGATTCATGAGTCCTCTAAAGCTTGCGACTGAGCAGGCAGTATGGCTGGCTGAACAGAGCCTACGGGCCACTTACAGCCTTCTTACGCTGGGCTGAAGGGAAGAGCAGCCCTCGCCACAAGGACCGTGGAAGCAGAGAAGCTGCTACCTCGGGCCCAGACCGCAGGCGTTTCGGAGAGGGGAGGGCGGCCGGAGGTGCAGCACTGACACAGGGACTGGGAAAGAGGGAGAAAGTCTAGAGCCTTGCCCAGGCCTCCACAGCCTTGGGGTCGGGGCTCTGTCCCCCACACTGCCAGCGGTTGCACCAGCCGGATGCTCCCGCGCTCCATCAGGGACCCGTTGCTCTGGTCGTTTTGGTCCCACGGCTGCGAACCAAGGCAAGACACGGGCTCTCCCTGGCTACAGCACAAGCTCCGCGCGTGGCAGGCCCAGCTCCTGAGCCGGGAGCAGCTCATTTCAGGCTCGCAAAAAGACAAGAGCCGTCTTCCAGAGCTGCCACGGGGAAGATCTCAGCTCGGGCTTGTCCTTGGACGTTAGCAGATGGGAAGGAGGTACGGAAGTGTCCGCGCTGCAGGGGTCTGAGATACCCCAAAGTCCTGGGGGCTCCTTCCCACAAGGGGGGGGATAAGCAGGGTGGCCGTGAGATGCCGACTCCTCTCCGAACCCCCCACCTCAGCCCTCGCAGCTCTCACCACCAGTCCAGCCGGCCTGGGTGCGCAGCTCGGAGAGGCTGGTGGGAGGCGGGAGTAACCGGCTCTCGGGTCCTGGCTAGGCCCCGCGGAGAGGAGCTTTGAGCCTGTTTCTACAGCCGCAGAAAGGGGCTGCGCACAAGCCTGCGGGCCGAACCAGGGCTCGGGACGCCCGGGTCCCGATGCCAACCTCGCCTCTCACCGTCTGGTCTCGGACACGTCTCCGCGCCTCGGTTTCTTTTTTGCACAACGACCACAACAGGCATTGCCTCGTGGGGTGCTCCTGGCAGGCGCGAGGAGGGCTCTTCTCCAGTGAAATCACAGCCCCTGGCAGGTGCAGCCATCACCGAGAGCCCCCCTCCGCCTCGAGAGGAAGCAGATGCGCTCCCACCTCGCCGCGGGGAACGGGCGCCGAGCCGCAAAGCGCTTTGAAGAGCTCCTCGCAAACGGGTATTTGCGGCATCTCTCGGGGAGCGGTGCCTGGGGGACCCCCGGGCTCAGGGACGTGCTGCCGTTCAACTCGCCCGCGGCACGCGGCTGCTATTCCCACCGCGCGAAGGGGGGCCCGACGCTAGTCGCGGGCTGGCTTCTGCACTTACATTTTGACCTAACTGTACGGTCCAGGCCGGTACACTTCCTCCTGAGGTTTCCAAACCGGCCTCAGGAGCGTTGGGTTGGGAAGGAGGAAGAGGAGGAGGGAGCCTACTTTCCCAGAGAGAGTCTCTGCTTTTTCCCTGCACCTGCAAAACCCATGCCGGCCAGGCCACCACCCCTAAGCCACGAGGGGCTCTTCAGCTTAGCGCCCGGCAGAAATTGCCATCAAAAGTGGGGGCATTTACAGAACACATTGGGTAAGCCTCAAGAGGCGAACTGCCTCGGGAGCCCTTCTGCCTGCTGACTTTGTGCAAATGTTAGCAAAGGTGCTAGCGGCGTTCGGCATCGTTCCCCAAGGGCCCGCATGCAGTTATGGCTCTCTCTCATGCCAACAGCTCGTGGGGTTGGGCAGGATGGGTTATTGTGGACAGACGTCATGCCATCACTTGGGGCGCTTGTACACATGACAGTCACAAGAAATCCCAGACAGGTCTTTGCAAGTTTGCATGACAAAAGGAAAACATTTCTCCGCTGCAAAGAGCGTGCAACAGCGCACTCGCACACACATCCCATGTTCCCGATCTGTGCTGACCTGCTGCAGTCTGGTGGGGTTTAACCCACAGCCAGGTCTCCACAGCTGGGCAGGCGGTGCCACGCGGTACCCAGCAAGTGACAGGGGTCATTTCAGCGCGAGTCCCCAAACACCTCGTTTATCAGCCCGCCTCAGCTTCCAGCGAACCTGCAGCCAGTTGGCACTAGCAGAGCCAGATAACAAAGGCAGCACTTGAAGGAAACGCTGCACTATATTTAAAAGACCGCGACCCAAGGGAAGGAAAAACATCGGCACCGCAAAAAAACATCTTTTGCAAGTGGCAGTTTCATTCTTGGCTTTGTCCGTAAGTGCTGCCTCCGGCAGACCGCCCCAGAGCCTCTTATCCTCTTCTCTCTGCGACTACGGTCCGGGTCGCAACTTCGATGCTGGCTCCGAGGACTCTGCGCCTTGCCGGAGTGGACTTTAAGTTGGACATTGATTTTACCCTGACCCTTGTCACCAGCAGTAGAAAAACTGCATAGCAAGCACAGCTTTTGCTATCCTTTTCCACCCCAAAATTACCCCCTGTCTAATGGATTAAAAAGGCTCCCATCTCCCCCCTCCGGTGCCCCACACCTTCTCGCTGGGGTGTGCATTGCTATCTCCTCTCCAACGCACGCGGAAAATGAATGCTATGGTCCACCCTCCAAAGCCACTTCTCAGAAACAAGTTAACCTTTACTCATCTGCTTCTAAAGAGGAAAGTGAACAGAGCCAAGAACATTCAGCGCGACAGAAAACCAAATCAGAAAGGGCATTTAGTCAAAGTTTACACACTTAGTGCTTTAGCTTTGCCGTTATGCGTAATTATCTTTCACATCGTCCCGAACTTACTGCCCAAGATCTCCTCTATCGATCGATAGATAGACATACGCACCAAGATACGTACGTGCAGCTAGATAGATGCAGACAGACAGACAGACAGGCATTTACACACACATCTCTCTCCAGCATCTATCCATCTGTCTAATATCTAGCTACCTCCGAGGCCTTTTGTCATGTTATGTGCAGCCTAGGATCTATTGAGACCCGCAGACCAAACGCTGGGCCTGGCCCCACACGGGGTGGAGAGGCTTTGCCCCCCTGTCGTCCCCATTTTTAGGCATCCAGCATTACGCAGGACTGGACCTGACACCGCCACCGCCACCCAGGCAGCTTGGCACAGAGGCTGGGAGATTCCTCTACCAACACCCTTGGTCATAAACACAAGGGGAGTCAGGAGACGGAATAAAAATAATCCCTTATCGCAGCAAACTGTCAATGCTCAAGAGGCTCTCAGCGAAGCAGCTCCGCTTAAACCCGAGCTTGCGGACCAGCGCGGGATGGCCACGCCGCTTCAGAAGGGGCACTCGGGACCCGCTTCCCTGAACTGCGGCCTCTCGCCGCCTGGGAAGCGAGAACAGGTACGCTCCGCTCACCTGCCCACCGCAGCGCGTGTTACCTGGCCGTACCGACCGCTCAGCTGCAGACGCACGTGCACAGTGGAGAAAACACCCACCTCTGCCATTACTTTATTTCCCAGCAAGTTGCTACTCTCTTGCTGTCCCTATCAGCAGCCTCCATACGCCGCTTGTTACCCAATCCTCTGCCTAAAGACGAGGTAGAAACTCGTTCTGCGCAGAAGGCGCGTCCGCTCCGCCCTGCCGGGCTCCTCTCCGGGCACAGGACCCGAGAGCACCGGTCCTGAAACATCCTGGGTGAGCACGAGCCTGCGCTGGGCAGCGCCAGCCGAACCAACCTTACCTTCTGCACGCAGGTTTTGCCCATTCTCTCTCCACGCCGGCATCCGTGGCTGACCACCAAGACCCACAAGACTTGTGTCAGTGTGGTTCACTGCTTCAGCTTGTTGCAAAACGGGTGTCGGAAGCAGAGTAGAGCAACCTCTGCCCAGCTCCCAAACCAATGCACAGGCGGCGCGACTAGCACGGCCCACCGACCACGCGCAGGGGACACCACCCTACCCCCAGCAAGGGGAAAGGTGACCACCGACATAACAAGGGCCACGGGTTGCACAAACAAATCATTGCCACGCGCCGTCATAAGGGTATAAATAGCTAAAAGTCCCTTGTAAAGGTTAGGTGCCCCATCCAGCCTCTCCCCATTTTGCAGGCCTCACATGCGCAGCATGTTGCACCGAGCTCAGTGGAGCGGCGGGAGCATGAGAGTTTCCTGGTCCAGCTCCAAAACTGGCTTTGAACCCGGCATGAAAGGCAGAGCTCCATTTCCCTGCTTATCTGCCAATTCAGAGATGCCTACGCCCATACATGCAGAGTTGATATTTTTATGAGGCACGCTGCACTCGCCGCACACCCGTCTGTATGCACTGGACCTGGCTTTCCTTCCCCAGGAATATTTCTCCCTGACATTGTAACCTCCAGTTTTAAAGCCTGTGGTGGGCAAAGGAGAAGGCCTGACGTCCCCCCCACCCTGTATAATCACCTCTCTTCTGCATGCTCAGGCCTTTATTATGCAGAGAAAAATATGGGACTGAGAGGAGCAGGCAGCTACTGAACAACCTTCCCGTGTAGTTGCCCACCGTACAGTTTCTATAGTTACATTTATCATCCCTGGCTGCAGGGCAAACATAATCTGAGTTAAAATACAACAGGACACACTGGAAGGTTTAAATTCAGGGGGCATGGTTTAGCCATTAATAATTAACTTTTATGACTTAATCAGTACCACACGAGAGAGACTAGTTAAACTAGGAAACCAGTGGCTGGGCTGAGCTGCCAAAGCACCAAAGGCTTTGATAGAGGGAATGCCAGATCCTTCCAGACCGAGCAGGGCAAGATCCATAGCAGGCTTTATTGCACTATTATTATTAAATCGTTCACGATGTGCTCAAGACCCGCTGCCAGGAAGCAGCACAACCCCAGCTCAGTTGTAAGCACATGCTTCAACCCTGTAGAAGTCAATGGGGATTCAGCATACCCTTCAGCGCTCTGCTGAAAACAAGGCTTTCATATGTTGCACCCCAGAAGTGGCTGCATTTCACCGGTTTATACTTCAGCTTGTGCAGTTTAAGTAGCATTTTTTTAAAGAAAAGACAATGTCTCCTATTAGAAGAGGGGTGTTCGAAAGGACCCTTGAAAACACTTTCAAATCCACAGTCACCCTTGTAATGCCAGACATTACATTGTTTTTACATTATTTCATATCAAAAACTCTTTTTAGTTGGTATTTAGACCCCCCCCCCACCCCAAAGCAATTAATTCAGTTTGTTACACGTGCTTTGAACGTGCTTCCAGGGGGTCTTGGAACAAAGGGTGTTAGTAAAGCTTATGATATTTTTAGTACACTATGCATGTGTGAAGGAAGTGACTTAATCCGGATGAGTTACTGCCCTCCTGACACGCGCACACCCCCTACATAAATTTGTACATGTGTGCATATGCGTGCCCCAGACACACACACTCGTTCCTCAGTGTCGCCTTTCTCTGTGTGAGGCCACGAGGAAACCGACACTTTCCTTTGCCCACTTCCCCGTGCGCCTTGGCTGTATAAAACGTTTCCGTCCGTTTTCCGCCGCGGGGCAGGAGAGGTCACCAGCTGAGCGTCCCCAAGTCTGGAACGGCTGCTGCAAAGCAAACCCGCCCCGTACTTACATCTCTGCTATGCTTGACCGCAGGCTTCGCCGACACCCTGCTACCCCGGAGCATCGAGGCGGGCGTATGATTTGGCAGCGCACGCCTGGAAAGCACATCTATCACCGGGTGCTAAAGAAGGGAATTAGCTCTGGCTCGGCTGGGGAGCAGGCTTGCAAAAGGAACGGCGACCTGTTGCTCTCGGCAGGGCAGGGGAGCAGAAGGGCAGGACAGGAAAGAGAGCTATGCTGCCTGGCAGGGCAGCCCCAGGGTGGGCCTGCCGCGCGCCGGCTCTGGCTGGGGAAGGACACGCCGAGGTTGTGTGCACCTGCTGCTTTCGGAGACCGAAGGCCGGCTCCAGCTCTGCCGAAGCAGGGAAGGGACAGAAAACAAAGGGGAAGAGCAGAGTGCAAAGCAATCCCGGATGCTGCTCGGGGTGAAGCGCCGAGGCCCGCGGCGCAGCACAGGGGGCCTCATCCCCGCGGCCGCCCAGGGAGAGGAGCCAGGAGTGCCCCCCTACCCACAAGCTTGCACGCTGGACGTCACTACTGCAGCCAAAGGGAGTGGCGGAGCCGGGGAAACAAAGAGGAAAGGATGCTGGGCCTGTGGCCGCCACGCTCACCCCAAGTTGCGCTGAGCGTGCAAGACCGTGCCATGCAATGGGCTCGGTAACCGGGGAAGGCACGCACCAGCAGCCCGGGGTGCAGAGACACGCGTCCTACCGCCGCTCACCCCACCGTCCCTCCGACTCGAGGACAGGGGCTGTGCGGTCGCCCACGCAGTCGGTACCAAAGTGGCCGCCGCGGGCTCCGGCAGCTCCGCGCACCCCCATCACCTCTCCCTTTCGGCTCCTGACACTGCTGGGCACAGCTCTCCAGCTTAGCCCGAGCTCCTGTATGCAAAACCAAGCCTATTTTTCTCCTTCCCTTTGATAAGGCCTCTATTTTTACTCCAGCTCAGCCAGCCCTGAGTAACATATTTCACAATATTTGAATATAGCAACAGATTAAGAGCCTTGAATCACTGAAGTGTGATACAAGGTCATTACTCTCGTATTATTAAGTAGTTAAAAAACTGTATCTAGGCACAGCACATTATTCACAAATCACGAGGAGCAGAAATAATGGTCATTTTAAATCAGGCCTCATGAATATGCAACAGTACCCCAGGTTTTAATCATACAGGAAAAAAAAATATCTTGACAAAATTAAAGTCTGAGGCTGTTAACCCTCCCACCGCCAGCTCCCGAACGCGAACTCCCGCTTGTCCTTGGACAGCGATGGTCTGCGCGTCTTATTTCCTCTCTTTTCCCTTCTTTTTTTTTTAGTTTCAGACCACAACGCATCAGGTCTGACTTCTCCTTTCAGTGCCATTTCATCAGCGGGAGCAATCGAGTCATTCATGTGGAGCGACCCTTGCAAACGGCCTCGACAAACTGACAAAGGAAACGCTGTGACGGCAGGCCGGAGGCCAGCGTGCATCGCTCCCGGCCGCGACCCGGCATTCCTCTCGGGCGTGACGCCGCTTTCAGGCAACCCACCCCGCTGACCGTTACTTACTCAACCCTCCCGGACTGACCTCCTGCCAAGGGCAGACACGCTTCGTCTGGAGTAAGCAGCTACACGAGAAACGGTCCGACGAGCGGAGCAGTCCCGAGCGAGCTCGCCTACGGGGCCCTGCTCTCGGCGGGGTCGGCGACCACGGCACAGCCCCGATTCCCCGAGGCTACAAGCACCTGCATTTCCCAGCATGTGGGAAAAATCATCCCAGCATCACGCAACCCACGGGCAAGGTTCACGACCCAGCGAAGGATACAAACCCTTTTGGGGCTATTGCTTGAGCGTTAGTATAGGCGAGCTCCGATAAGCGTGTGTCCAGGCCCTTTTTTAATCTAGCTAAACTCAGTATCCAGCACAAGTTCCACCCTTCCATGATGTGGTGTGGAAAAGGACTTCCTGGTGTTTGTTTTAAACTCATCCCCTCATCTTGGGACCCCCTAGGCACCGTACTGCCGCCCCTCCCAGCCCTCACCGCATTTATCCTTGCAAAAGCCCTGGGCTGGAGGCAGGCTCTGAAGGATGCAGTGACTAAGGGACATGCCCTAGGTCATTCAGGAAACATGTGGCAGAGCAGGAATTTGAACCCACCTCTCAAGTGCTGGCAAAGTGATTGAAGCACAATATCACACTTCTTCCCCTCCCTGCCAGTAACAGCACCACATTCGTGCGGACCCCAGCATGCAGCAATAGCCCGCGACCAGCTCTTCACGCAGCCCCATGGATCACATCCAAAAAACCCTCGCCTTTGCTACCAAGAATCATTTTAAGGATGCATTAAAATTCCAGGCGTGCCGCGTGTCCCACCCATCAAACCTCCAGAACAGGGCGTGTTTGCAAGGTGCTTACTGTCAGCTTTGCAATCGGGAAAGAACAAGCACAGCAGGGCCAGCCGGCTCTCCAACGGAGCTGGAGGAAAGCTGACTGGTGTAGGGGTGAGGAGGGCGTGCAGAGCCTGGCCCACTCGAGCGTGCACACACCCTGCACGGTGCACCCTGGCTGCAAGGGACCCAGCAGGGATGTGGGGAGCCCGTGAGCAGAGCACGGCTCCGTCTGGTCCCCTGAACATGCAGGGATGGGGGGCAGGTGCACACGAGCCCAGGCCTCCCTGCCTTCTCCCCTTACATGTGCTGGCAAAACCTGCTGGCCTGCGGAGCTTTGCTCCTAAGCAGACTGTGCCTGAGGCTGAAACCTCGGCTCTGCATCCTTGAGAACATGACTTGACTTCGGAAGCAAATGACCTTTCCCACCCGGCTCTGGCACGAAGGCTACGTGCTGTGCGGAGGCAAGAAACTTCTTGCTGCTTGGCTCGATTAACAAAGCCTCATGGAGCTGGTGCAAAGGCCAAGTTGCTCCTCCCTCCGGCCCGCCCTAGCTCCTGGATGGACAACAGCCACCTTGGGGTCAGCTCCCAGGTGGACCCGGACCTGCCGGGTCCCGCCACGGCCGCAGAGACCTAGCGCTGCCTGCTCTGCATAACGAGGGGGCACAGCAGATTCGCACCTTATACACTAAGCAAAGTGTGTGTGCGCATGTATATGTGTGTGTATATATGCATTGTATTGTATGTGTATATGTGTATCTGTGTATACATGTGTGCATGTGTATATCTTTGTGTACGGGTGTGTGCGTGTATGTATATACGTGTGTATAGGTGGCAGCTATGCTACGCTGGGCTGCTTCTGCTCAGTCCTGATGGAGAACGCTGTGCAGTCGAAAGCCTGCCCAACTCTGCCCCAACCAGGCAGCTGGACCAATACAAAGATATCACTCCAGAAGCCCTTGCCTCTCGCCCAGCTTCAGTCATTGCAGCTACGACATCCCTCTTACACTCCCATGTATATAGATGCCAATCTACCAGGCCTCCTACTTGCCTCCAAGCTAAGATGGGGGGACTCCATCTGCCCGGAGCACCCAGAGCAAACAGGCAGACTCACCAGCTTCCCCCGGTGAGCGTGCAGCAGCCACCCCCACCCCCGGGAGCTGTGCAAGCCAAACAAAGAAATAAATGCAAAATTGCAGAGGAGGACTGAAGAGTTCGCCCCAGAGGCTACAGCAAGTCTTACCCTTTGCACCACGACCCGACAGGCTCCTTGCCAACTTATGCAGCAACACGAGGGTTTTTCCAGAGCCTTGAGAAACGCATTTTCCTACTCGTGGGCTATTCTGTGGTCCCATCAGGCAGACAGATGCCTACAGATTACATTCCTGGGCCAAACCCGAGCAAGGGCCTGCGCTTGCTTCTGTAAACAATTAATCTGTTTGGACGAACACGATCAAGCTATCCGCACGCGATGCACACGGCAAACTCCCACCACCGCTCTGCTCGGCTCCGCGCTGCCCAGAGCAGAGTGCCCCCGCGCCGCTCCGGGCTGGGAGACTTGGCGGCGGTTCGGCACGACAGCGGCTCCTTAGGAAATCTCTTAACGGGAAAGCCCCTCGTCGGCGCCGCATCGAATGCCAGCACATCTGCATCCAGTTCTGGCTCAGCTTTTACTCTCAAGGCCGTCAGCGGGGATTTCTCCGCTCACTTCATTCAGTGGAAGCTCTTTCGGTTATTAGCAAAGTTTTCTTCCCCAGAAGCCCGGAGAGCTGGACCGCTGCCTGCTCCTTGCCATTAGCTTTACGGCACATGTTAAGCCATTTCCGTGCTCCTGCCTCTGCTCTAACCCATTTCCTGATTCTTTCAGGGACGGCTTCGTCAGTCCACTGTGTCTTTCGCCTGGCTTCCTCTTCAAGCTGTGTGCGCTCACAGGGGGAGGGAAACCCACGGGCAAAGTCCCGGGAACCGTTAATTTGTGAAACCCCATGCACCTCTACCAGCCAACCTGGCCTGCCAGGAGCATCCTGACTACCTGGCTCCACTATCCCACCGTACAGGCATAGGATAAGTGCCTTGAGACCTGACAGACATTGCCGCTCTGCATTTTGCACCGGCGGGTCTGGAAAGCTAATGTTCCCTTCTGGTTCTAGGCATCTCTTGAGCTGCATTTTTCTTCTCCAAAGACGTCGATTTAGATTTATTCCACCTGCACTTCCATCTCCTTCGGTGCACGAACCACTGCTGGGCAAATGAGCTGGAAAAGATAAAGCCTGCTGCCAAGCAATAACAGCCTAACGAAAAACGTGAAAATTATTCCTGGTTATTTTTACACAGGAGGTGACATACACCGATCAAATACTTCAGCCCAACGGTCCCTCGCGATTAGCTTCGGCTCGCTAACTCGGCAGCGGGGCCGCATGTTGCACCGATGAGAACGAGCAGATTTATTATGCAGTGCTGGACTCAATCCGAGTCCCAGCTGCGAATGGAGGCCCTAACTGCGGGCTTTGTTTCTCTTCTGGCTCTGATCACAAGCATCTCACCGTTACTGGGCACATCTACACATGCAAGTAATGCTATTTGGCTTTACTATACAGCAGACTAATTTGCTGCACAATAAGCACCTGCACGTGTAGATGGTGACACTTTACTGTGCAGTAAATTAGTCTCGTGTAAATACAGCCACTCATGCGGATTTGGGTCCTCCCCAGCTCCTGTGAAGCAGGGACCTCCATTTTGCCAAGGCAAAACCAGGACAGGACAAAAGAAGTCCACCCCACATCTCCTGAATCCCAACCCAGTACCCCGAGCGCTAGGCCTGTGAGCAGCTCTTCCACCAGTTACTTGTGCATCTTTGGAGAACAAGTTTTCCACTCTGAGGGTGGGGGAAGAAGGGGGCTTCCACTGCCTAACTGACCGGCGTGGGTATACAGGGTGTGTTAGACCAGGTTGTTTCCCAGCAGCAGTCCCAAACTCAGCAACACAGCTTGAGGCAGTCAGGGCCAAGTGTTAGACCATCACTCCTAGGCCATATTGAGGCCCAGAGCTGTAAAGAGCCTTTGCGGAGAGAGCCAAGAGACTCGAGTCAGCTGCTCTTGCCAGGTAAACACATCGGCAACCATCTATGTGTTCACCAAAGTGCCCATGGGATGCAGCGGAGACACTCCCTCCGAGCCAGCAACCGGTATAACGAGTTTCGACCCGGTGGAAAATTACCTCCGATAAACATCTGAGCACGGTGCTTTCCCGAGCTGCTGGCACCGCAGCTGAGACCGGAGGGAAGCCTCGCTCGCTCGGCCCCTGAACGAGCAATGGGCACAGCACGACCCCTCCGGGCAAGCCAGGAGCAAGGGGCTTCCCTGGAGAGAGCCCGGTGTTACCCGGGCCCAAAACAAACCCCCTTGCACTGGGAAAAATGCACCTTTCCGGGCACGCTGGAAGTGGAACAGAAGCACGACACTCCCGCCACGGGCCCGGCGCAATGGCTCAGACAGCATCAGAGCGCTGCACTTCCCTCGCCCCAGCGCCGCTGTGCCGACCTGCCAGCCACCCGGGCTCTCGCTCCCGCAGGCACATGACAAGACAACTTTCTAAGCCAGCTGCTCCCAGCAAAATGCACCGCTCACAGTCGCAATCCTCTTCCCCTCCGCGCTGCCGGTACCGCAGGGAAGCGGGGAGCGGCTGGAAGCGAGGGGCACCCTCACGCTGCCCCCAGCTCGGCCGCTGGCCAGCACCTTGCGTCTCATTTGCAGATGCTATAAAGCGAGCCGCTCTTGCTCAGTCACCCTCCAAAGAGAGAGAAAAACGGAGGGAAAAAAAATGCACAGATGGTTTTTCTGCCACCGACTCAGACATCCCCTGTGCACCTCAGCCCTGGCCCAGCACTTTGCACGCGGTGGCGGCCTGAGGGGAGGGCAAACCGGGTGACCTCCCGGGGTCCCACACTTTATGGGGCCCCAAAGGCTTACAACAAATGTCCGACTTGCTTATAGTCATCAAAATGAAGCCCCTGAGGGGCGCCAAGGCCCCAACAGCCCTGAGGCCAGCAGTGGCGTGCACAGGTGGATTCTGCTATTACTGTACCCTGTGCAGCCCCCGAGAGGCCATGCAGGCTGCTGGGTGCCTTGCCCTTTCAGCAAGCAAAGCAAGGCACCTAAATAACACCCCTCTGGGCCTTGCTTTAGATGCCTGTTGCATTCAACGCAGGAGTTCACAACGTCGGGGCTGGTACAGGACAATGCGAAGCCAAAATTGCAGCGAAGCACCATGCTCCCTTCTTACTGATGCTGCTCCAGCTACAAGCAGAAGGATGAGGCCTTCTCCCAAAAATCAGTTCTGGCCAAATCCTTCTCCCTCTGTTTGACTGGCCTGGGTGAGGGGAGGAGAGCAGGGCTTTGCACTGGGCGCACTTCGGATCTGTGGAGCAGTTCACTAGGCTCCTGCCAAACAAAGTCTGGGGAAGAAGAGAGGGGAAAAAACACCTCACACATGAGGAAAAGGGAGGATCTGGCTGAGACAGGCACAGGCGTAACAAGTCCCATTTCGACCCGATTTAGCCTGACAGGCCACTCCTGGTAATTACGGCCCTGAATGTGCCTGCTGCAGCCAGCAGCGACGGCTGCAATGAAGGGCCGGATCCTGCAGTGCTCTCCGAGGCACAACCACGGCAGCAGGGCTGGCGCGGAGAACGGCAGGGCTGCAACGTCTCTTGTTTTGCTTGTTAGTGCCCGTGAGACCAGCGCGAGAGCGTCGCTGGCTGGGGTCCTTCCCCGCACAGCGAACAGACGCAGACTGGGACGCCGCATCCCATTTTGGGGGCTGGCTTGTGGCTTTAACAGCCCAAAAATGGGAGAACGAGGCAGAGGAGGGCAGAGGCCTGGTGCACAGGGGCACGTCTCCCACCCTCCACGGAGCCGGCCCGCAGAGCCACCCCGAGATCCTGGGACAAACTGGCCCCGACCGTGACCCCCACTCATAGCATCCCAGAGCAGTGGGGCAGGAAGGGACCTCCAGAAGTCGAAGTCCAACCCCCTGCCTGGATCAGTCCTGTCCAAACCGTCCCAGACAAACCCCCGGTCTAAACTCTTACCAAAACTACCGACAAAACGCCCGACCCTGCCCCAGGCACAGCAGCGGGATCACAGCCGCCGACATCCTGCAGCTGCAAAGGTGGTTAAATATACTGGCAGAGGGCAACACAGCCTGCGACAGAGGAAGGCAGCACCCTTTCCCCCCCATGTCCGAACCAGCCTAAGCAGGAAGGAAAATCCCCTCCTGACCCCATCCGCTGCTGCTACCTACCGCAGACAAGCACCACCCAGAGCCAGGAGCCAGGGCTGGGGGATGCCAGGCTGGCAGGGGGGCTGTTCCCATGCACCAGCCCCAGGGGTGCAGGCTGGGGCTGGGGGTTCACCTTGCCTGAGCAGCCTCATGCGGGGTAGGACCTGTCCAGTGCCCCTCTCTCCTGGGGCCTGGGAGGTGCATGGAGCTGCTCCCCAGAGCCAGGAGCCTCTCTGGGGAGGCAGGGCAGCAGGGGATGCTCCTGGACCAGCACCGGCAACATCGCCTCCTGCCCCCTGCACCCAGCCTGTGCTTCTCGGTTCAGCGAGTCTGCCCCAACGCTTCCCTGCCCAGCGAGTGCCCAGCTGAGAGACACCCACCCCCAGACCCTCATCCTGGCACAGAGATGCCAACTGGGGCTGCGGGCACTAGGTCTGGCACCCGGCACAGCCGCATTCACCTATGGGCTCTGGCTGAGGGTTATATGGTGGGAGCAAGTCCACCCTGTCATGACCTGCGGGGGGAGAAGGACCTGCCTGGTATCAGTTTTAAACCCATCACCTACTCATTTCACCCCTAAGACCCCGGCACCACAGGATCGCAGTCCTTCCCAGCCCTCACCAAATGTCTCCTCACAAAAACGCTGGGCTGCAGACCGGCTCTGAAGGACACGGGGACTAAGGGACTGCCCAAAGGTTGTTCAGGAAACGTGTGGCAGAGCAGGGATTTGAACCCACCCCTCAAGTGCTGGAGAAATGATTTAAGCACAAGACCCCACTTTTTCCCCTCCCCCGCCACTCACAGCACACCGGGGTCGGCTGCTCCTGGGCGTTGTGCGTCCTGCGCCTTAGAGAAGCTGTTTTGCTCCAACACCGCTGATCAGCATTCAGACATCCCACCCCTTCCTGGCAGCGCTGCCTCTTGCAAAGGAGGAGGGGAGGGGTATTATTATGCCCATTTTACAGATGGATAGTGGAGGCAAAGCCTAATTAAATGGCTTTCCCCAGCTCACAGAAAGCGTCCAGGGCAGAGCTGGGATATGAACCCAGGGAAGGCATTGCAGTACTAGCAGCCTTCCACATGGTTTCTACACACGCAAACACAGTCATGCACACGTGAGCTTGTAGATCCTAGTGACAGCTCTAACGTCTGCCGTCAACGCCATGATGGGACTCTTACCCATCCGACAAACTCCCAGAAAGTTCCATACTCAACATCATTTCTTCATTTTCCAATTAATTGAGAAGTGCTTTCTTTGCACCTTAACACAGGGGAGGTCGTCATTCAAGTCTTGTGCTAGCCTGTGAGTCTGATGAAGGTGGTAGCTCCAAAACGCTGATAGTGACCTACCAGACAGGCCATGTGTCACTATATATTTCTGGACTAGTGAAACCCATTTTTTGTAATAAATGTAACAAGTTAATTTGGATGCATTCGGTCTGTATCCGACTCCCCGCAACCACTTCCTCCGTCACCAACTTACCAGATACTTAACAAAAATCTATTTTGCCCACCAAATCTCCAGCTGAGTTAATCAGTTTGTTAATTTAATCCAGTGAACGACACATGAACTGAGGGAGTTCAATAGAATCCAATTACAGAAAACCTCTGTGAGCATGGGGTGGGATCAATTGGCCTCAATGCAATTTTATGGAAGCCAATTAGAGACAAGAGAGGTGAAAGAGAGAAAAAAAGGAAAGAAGTGGTGCACATTTCCCTGTGTTGCCACTGAGGAGGACTAGGAGTCACGGGGTCTACACCAGGCATCACCCTGGCTTCTGCTTTGGTTTTGCATAGGGCATGCGCAGGGATAACAAGATGCCCCTTCATAGAGGTGGGCAGAGCCCCGCGCATTGCCCACAATCACCGGGCAACAAACCAGCGGCAGGGCGAGGAGCAGAGCTGTGCTCTGCCCTTGCACGCCAAGCCAAGGCCCCGCTCCGTTTGCATTGCACAGTGGAAGAGGGGCCACTCCCTGCAGGCCCCCGGGGAGGCGCACCCGGGCCCAGGGTCAGGGAGGATCGAGTCAGGGAGCGTCTGGAGGGACTGGACGTGTTCAAGTCAGCGGGTCCGGATGATCTCCACCCCCGAGTGCTGAGGGAATTAGCAGAGGTCATTGCGGGACCCCGGCACGGCTGTACGAGCACTCGTGGTGCTCTGGTGTGGGGCCAGAGGACTGGAAGAGGCCAACGTGGTCCCCGTCTTCAAAAAGGGGAGGAAGGAGGACCCGGGGACTATAGGCCAGTTAGTCTTACCTCGATCCTGGGCAGGCTTTCTGAGAGACTTATCCTGGCGCGTGTCCACGAGGGGCCGGGGGGGAATCATGCCTAGGGGCAAACAACACGGGTTCATTAGCAGCAGGTCCTGTCAGACCAACCTGGCGGCCTCTACGACCAGGTCACCAAATCCATAGCCGCAGGGGTAGCAGTGGACATCGTCTTCCTGGACTTTTGGAGGCCTTCAACACTGTCTCTCACCCTGTTCTTATTAAGGAACTGGGGGCTGTGGTGTAGACACCCGCACAGTCAGACGTGTCACCATCGGGCGGGAGGGCCGCACCCGGAGAGCGGTGGTGGATGGGTCATGTCCGACCTGGAGGGACGTGGGCAGTGGGGTCCCCCAGGGCTCGGTCCTCGGGCCCGCACTGTTCAACATCTTCATCAGTGATTTGGACGAGGGGGTAAAAAGCACCTGTGCAAATCTGCTGATGACACTAAGATGTGGGGGGATGTGGGCACACTGGAAGGATGCAACAGGCTACAATCAGACCTGGACAGGTTACAGGGGTGGGGGGATGAGAACAGGATGGGTTTCAACACAGGCAAGTGCAAGGTGCTACACCTCGGGAGGAACAACCGGCACCATGCCTACAGGCTGGGGGACTCCTTTCTTGTCAGTGCAGAGGCAGAAAAGGATCTGGGGGTCATCATTGACTCCAAGATGAACATGGGCCGGCAGTGTGGGGACGCGGTCAGGAAGGCCACCCGCACCTTGTCCTGCATCCACACATGCATCTCGAAGAGGTCCAGGGGGGTGATCCCCCCCTCTGTGCGGCACTGGTCAGGCCGCAGCTGGAGGACTGCGTCCAGTTCTGGGCACCGCACTGCAGGAGGGATGTGGACAGCATGGAGAGGGTCCAGAGGAGGCCACTCGCATGGTCAGGGGCAGCAGGGCAGGCCCGACAAGGAGAGATGACAGGAGCTGAACCTGTTCAGCCTCCACACGAGAAGGCTGAGGGGGATCTTGTGGCCTGTTACAAACTAGTCAGGGGGGACCAGCAGGCGCTGGGGGGAGTCCCTGTTCCCCCGGGCACCGCCAGGAGTGACCAGGAATAGCGGTCACAAGCTGGCAGAGGGGAGATTTAGCCTAGACGTCAGGAGGTGCGACTTCACAGTCAGGGTGGCTACGGTCTGGGACCAGCTTCCCACAGAAGTGGTGCTGGCCCCTACCCTGGGGGGCTTTAAGACAAGGCTTGACATCACCTAGCCAGGGTCATTTGACCCCAGTACTCTTTCCTGCCAGGGCAGGGGGTCGGACTAGATCTGCTCAGGTCCCTTCCGACCCCAAAACTATAGCTCTGCCGTGGGTGGGACACTACTATACAAAGCCTGTGGGACCTCCATGCACTACAGCTTATAGGGGCAATCTATTGAGCTTCCTTCCTTGCAGTCTCATCACTCCACCGTCTCTCCTGCTCCAGCCTCAGCTTGCTAGGGACTGGATCCAAAGCCCTTCACATCTTTCTATTGACTGCTTTAGGTGCAGGTCAGACTTTCCCAGCCACATTTCACTCCATTATCTAAGTGCACACAGTTACTCTACTGTTCCCCTGCCCCCGGCTCCCCCCTCGTGCCTGGGAGCGCGGTGCTGGGAACAGCGGTGCAGAACTGCCCTTTCCTGGGGTCATAGCTGCAGCTAGCCCTATCGCCCGTCTCCCACAGTGCCAGAGAGGACACGAGGTATATCCAGCATTTTGCACCTCCTGACTGGTTTAGTGCAAATTTACACGTCCCCAGTGTAACTCCGCGCTGTTCTGGGCAGGGCGGTGGCTGCAGGACCCAGAGGCGCATTTGAAGGGTGGGCAAAGTCACATCCAGTTCTGCCAGAGGCAGGGCAGCTGCGCACATTACAGACCAGCTAAATCACAGACGTGCATGGCGCAAACTTTCACTTCATCCGATGCTGGGCAAGGACGTGAGCAGAGCGGTGCACAAAGTGGAGGGAGGGATTTGAAGGCCTGGCTTCACAAGGACACAGCTGCCTGCCTCTCTGCTCACGGGCACCGTGCAAGAATTGGCATCGTTTAGCAGCTCACCCAGCAGGACCCCTTAGGACATGACCGTAATCCAAGTCGATTACTATACGCTAACATAACGAGCGCTGTGCCTCCTTCCCTTTCCCATCGACAGCGCTTCTCCTGCATGCTCCATGCAGCGGTTTGTTTGCAAGGGTTTCCTAGCCTGGATCTTTCCACCGATGCAGATGTCAACTTGTCTTGCTTCCAGACAAGTCTCAGAGCCTTCATGGCTGTCTGGCTTTCCCACACGTGCCTGCTTTTTATCCAACCAGTAAGACAGGGTCTGCAAACCATCCAGTTACCGTTGCAGAACATCCTCATCCCAATAGGACATAACCACTAGGCTGGAAAAAAAACAACACACCGTTCAGCTCAGATCCCCGCTACTTTAAAAGGAAACGTTGTCCAGAAGTGCAGGGCTTCGCTTGCACTTGCCCTCCATTCCCAAGGCGCAGTTAGTGTCGTTCAAACCTCCGAGCAGCCTCTGGTGCTCCTAGCTGTGTTGGGTGAAACCCAACATCGCCTCGAATGTGCAAGTGCAGCCTTCAGACACCCGAGGAGACGGGGGTTTGAAGATCACGACATCAGATCCAAAACCAAGCTCACGGTTTATCAGGCGGTCGGGATCCCCACCTTACCGCGCAGAGCCGAGACGTGGCCAACGTACAGGACACACCGAGTCGCTGGAGAAGTACCATCCACGCTGCCGGTGGAAGACCCTTCGAATCCAGCGGGAAGACAGATGCACCAACGTTAGCGTCCTCTCGCGAGCAGACACCACAAGCATCCCTCAGCCTGACGACGTGGCCGGCGCAGCAAAACTGAAGCCAGATATCTGACTCCAGGCTGCTGAAGCAGGATTTATTCACCCGGTTCAGCCCAGGCAAACGCTCAAGAGGAGGGAAGAGAAAGCGCTCCAAGGACGTCCTCAAGGCCAACTTGAAAAGATGCAGCATTGACATCAACTCACGAGAGAGAGACGATTGCCCAGGAACCGCCCCAAACAGACTAAGAGTCTCAATACCTTGAAACAGCACAGCGACAACAGGAGATGGAAGAACGGGAGTGGAAGAAACAGCGTGTCGTGGACCGAATGAGGAACCCGGAGCCACCCCCGTGCCAAACACGTGCCCGAGCTGCGACCGCCTGTCGACCCCAGCCCCGCCTCACCAGCTGTCTTCGTACCCACGGATAACGCGACCACGGAAGACCATCGCCCTCGAGCGCGAGGGACTGCCGATCACCGAGGCTCCCAGTCACAGCCACGATGCAGATATCCAATAGGAATAATTGCAAAGACCCTGCTGTAATATTTCAAACCCTTTCCCTTCTCCCCTGAGAAAGGAACTGGTGAGTTAAATGGCCAAGTGCTGCCGGAGCGACTGCAGGAAGGCAGTCCATTGCACCAGGACCCGTTTCACTGGAGCGGAGCCAGGCAGAGCATCAGCACGGACACACGCGCGCGTGGGTGTAACGGGCCAAGTGCAACGCGTCTGGCAGGGCCAGCAGACGGGGCAGGATCCCGGCATCGCGTGGCATGGGGAGCCAGGCTCAGCCTCCGCAGGCCTCGTGCGTGCAGCAGAGCCCGGCTCCCATCCCGGCCGAGTTTCTGCAGACGCGATGGTGCTGGCGGCGTAGCACAGTCCGAGGGGTCCTGCTAGCATCCCTTGCGTGCAACCCCATGCAAATCCAGGGCCGGGCATCCTGAGAAAGCCACGACACCCGAGGAAGCAGAATGGCCAAGCTGGTAAGGCCGGGGCCGAGAGAGGCAGGGGACCCGAGTGGTAGTTCGGGCTCCTCCAAACACCTGCTGCCTGACACAGAGGAGGTCCATGCCAGCACCTGCATCTCAGCTTCCCCCCACATACGACGGGGATAACGCCACTTAGCTACTCGTGCAAAGCACCGTGAGCCCCGGGGACGAGAACGGCCAAGTCCTCCCGCCTGGGAAAGCACCCGTCTCCTCGGCTGTGCTTAAAAATTAATAAAACCAAGGCAGCCTGGAGCCCCTGTGCTCACCACAAGCAGACACGGCCACAGCACCAGCCAATTGCTCCTACCCCAGCTAGTTTGGTCTAGCAGAAGGCATCCCTTAGCACCATCAGCTGAGACGACCTCGCCTTCCAGCCCAGAAAGACCAGGAGCATCCCAAAGGCCCCGGATTCACAGCACATCCCCCCAAATGACTTACCCGTCGAGCAGAAACGGATTCTCCCTCAACATTCGTCCCAACCGATTCCCTCTGCCTCCTGGAAAAAGGGAAATCAACCAGTTAACGGAGTCAAGAAAGAATTAATACAAAGCACTGACGCCGAACGATGAAATGATAAGGCACGGAGCGACTCGCTGTGCTCCAGCTGACCCTGCCCTGCCCTCTACCGGGAGCAGAGAGGCAGCTTGTCCCTGCCCGGCGGAGAACCGCTGGCCTGGAGGTGAGGGGCTGGTCGTGCACCTGAGTTAACACGAGGGCTGGTGTGCACGACTGTTGCACCTACAAGTGTGATCGTGAGGGGCGGCTGCAGCACGCCGCAGTCCTGGGCATGGCTAGGCAGGGAAGAGGACTGTCGAGCTGCACCTTGCAAACGCCTCTGGTCGCCGGTTGCTCCAAGAAACGCCCAAGGGGCTGCCTTCCCTAAGGACACCTGCCTCCAAGGCATGTCCGAGACCGGCCGAGCTCACTGCCTTCGCTGCAAGTTATGAACAGGTAAGACCAGACACCTGCAGGAGTGGGGAACTCTCCATCACCAGCCATGCCGGAGAAGAGGCAGGACAGACACTGGGTGGGGATGATAGTCATGTCTGTGCTCTACAACGGAGATGCATCCGGGGGTTTTAAGCCTTTCCAGAGGCACTGGGTGTTGGCTGCAACCCACGCTGGGCACTTTGACTGGTCTGTGCCAATCAGGTCCTGGCTAGACGGTCTTGCCCCTCTGCCCCGGGTCAGATCGATGCCACGTTCAGGGTCGGGAAGGAATTTTGCCCCCTTGTCAGCTTGGTACGGACTGCGGGATGGGGTTTTGCCTTCCTCTGCAGCAGAGACGTGGCCTCCATCCAGGATCCCTCGTGCACGCGTTGACGTTGCAGAGAGGCAGGATGTTGGCTGCCGCAGCCCCCTGCTCTCCCTGCGGCTGGTTCGGGTCCAGGCGTCTGACAGAGTTTAGATCACGGTTTGCGTGGGGTGGTTCGGACAGGGCCCATCTGCCTCAGGCAGAGATGCACACGCATTAGTGCGCTGTCTGGGATGGTTTGGATAGGACTGATCCTGCCTTAGGCCGGGGTTTG
Organism: Crocodylus siamensis; assembly: GCF_052110815.1. Taxonomy (NCBI): domain Eukaryota; kingdom Metazoa; phylum Chordata; order Crocodylia; family Crocodylidae; genus Crocodylus; species Crocodylus siamensis. The sequence goes on from NC_143409.1 coordinate 2,796,654, forward strand.
GACTTGCTGTGACCTTCCAGCCCCACGGCTCGGCGATTCTTTGCATGTCTCCCTTCCTCTCACCTGCTGCCAGCTCAAGGTGAAAAGCAGCTGGCACCCGACTTGGGCTGCAACTTTGGGAAGTTTCCACAACGATAAGCTTGAATAAAGAAACCATTTCCCACTGCTCCCATCCCCGCTGAGCTGCCTTTCTGCCAGCAAGCAGCCACGGGCCTCGTTGGCAGGAATCTCAGCAGACGGCAGGTTGCGAGCAAATCCCTGAAGACATTTGCAGAAATCGGTGCGCTCAAATATAAGCGCTCACCTCTGAAGCCTGGTCTAGCCGGGGAACAGAAACAGCATCACCGGAGACTTGTCTGCCTGGTCAAATCCAGCTCGGCGTTTCAATGCTATACTGACTTAGCACAATGTGAAGGCATGGTTATTAAAGCAATTAATTTCTTGAACAGCTTGAATTAATAAATAAGTGCACAACAATCAATCAAACTCCTCCCTGACAAGTCGTCAGTGAGGAAGGCGCAGTGCATCAAGAGGCAGGACGTGGAGCGTGGACGTATCCGACAACATCGGTATTTCATGCCAGCACAAAGGGCCGCGCGCAGGACGGCCAGGATGGCTTCTGCATCACAGCCGCATCCGTTCGCACGTTTGCTGAACCGCGACAAGGAGCAATGGTACCGATGCACGTTTCGTATTCAAGTGGCATGAAACATCCCAGTGGAAACGCAGATGGAGCTTCAGCGCCGGCTGCGCGTTGCTCCTTAAAAACATTTTGGCTGCTTCCTCCCCAGATGAGTGTTTGGATTCTTTCATTTCCCTTCAGTTTTGACAACAACGGAGAATCTTTCGTTCCTCTTTGTCCTTTTTCGGCTCCTGTCTCCTTTTGCCACCTGCCGCAGGGAAACTTCCCTTTGAGAAACCACCGGTACCTTTCCACCAAGGCTATTCCCCAAAGATAGACCCTGACCTGGTGCATAAAGCCCGGGCTCCCGGGCTCTTATTCCAGCTTGCTTGCAACCGTTGGGAAGTCGTCTCCCTTTTCAGGCCCTCCCAAGTGAACATGGAGACCCTCATCCAGCTGCCTGCAGGCTCGTGGCAAGGCTGCTCTCACACCTGCCCACGCGGCATCCCCAGATGGTGAACGGAAGGGGCCTGGCCCGATACCCCGAAACAGTGCATGGCCGTCCGGTCCTCAGGGCCCGATTTTGGTGCCAGGTACCGCCTGTGTTGTTGGGGGTCGGAGTAGACGTGCAGCGTCAAGCTCTTCCTTCCTGCCCGCCCTCTCACTCCCTTCTTGGCTCGTCTCTAGCCTGCGGCCCCAAAGCTACGGCCGCGGTCGTTCAGGGTCCAACACGAGGGGCCCCCACAGCCCAGGCAGCAGCGAAGAAGCGGAGGTAAGAAGTTGCTTAGAGAAAGTGGTTTTGCTGAACTCCGTGGCCGCCTTGATCTGCGGCTCTCTGGATGCCAAACCCATGGTCTCGGAGGAGCACCCAGGACAGCAGAGCTGGGGCCAGATGACGATGCTCAGGGCAGCACCGACCAGCATGTGCATGGGTACGTGTCACCTCCAACCCCTCCTGGACAACAGGCCATGCAGTGCCTCCCATGTCAAGGGCCCCTGTCCCCAGAGCAGGCTGCAGCATCCCCAAAGCCTGCCCCTGCCCGCCCCATGCAGCTCCGGGCACTAGGCAGGTTTGCCACCCAGAGCCAGCACTCCAGCAGGCACTGGAGCCCCCTAGCAACTCCCCTATGCCCTAAGGGGCTTCCTGGGCCCTTTGCATGCTCTAGGCCCCTTCGTGCCAGCAGCATCGATGCAACCAGAGCGAAGCACAAGGTTTCCCCAGGCTGGGAGCTGGGCAGCACCCCTTCTCCGGCTGGCTCTGAGCCTCAGCACATCCCGGGCAGGGCTCCAGGCACCGCTGGCTGCTCAGCGCCCTGCGCCCCCCCCGGGGCCTGCTGCAGCTCAGCCTGGGCCACAGCCCTTAGAGGCAGGGCTATGAGAGGGGCCGGAGATGGGTGTGACCTGCAAATCGCAAGTGCTGGACGTTGGCGCATCCCGGAGCAGAGGCTGCCCAACGCCACATGCCCCGGCGCTCCCTGCCCACGGGTTTTACACGAGGTGCCCCAAGCATGCGTTTGAGTGAGCGGGCGGGCGAGCGATCGAGCGAGCGAGCATGCGTGCGACTTTGTGAGCATGCGAGTGTAAGAGTGAGCGGCTGCAAATGTGTGTGAACGTGAGCATGTGTGTGAACATGTAAGCATGTGTATGAGCGAGCATGAGAGCACGTGTGAGTATGAGTGCGTGAACGTGTGAGCATGTATGTGTGTGCAAGTGAGAACATGTGAACGTGCGCACATGCACATGTACGTGTGCATGCATAATAAGCATGTGCATGCACGCGAGTGTGCATGAGCATGCATGTGCATGCACGAGCACGTGTGTGCATGCATACATGTGCGCACGCATGAGCGGGTGTGCGCGTGTACATGAGCGTGTACAGGCGTGCCGGCAGCACGTGTGAGTATGAATGTGTGAACATGTGTGCGTGTGCAAGTGAGAATGTGTGAACGTGTGCACACGCACACGTACGTGTGTGCATGGGCACGCATGTGCATGCATACGTGTGCGTGCGTGTGTGCTCCGGGCGTGCCGGCAGCGCCTCCCCGGGCTGGCTGCAGGTGGTGCTGTTGCTCAGCCCATCCTCCGGGCGCCTCCCCCGAGCCGCAGACACACGCGGAGGGACGCGGGCGCTGCTCGAGGGCGCTGCCCTGGTTCCCAGGCCTGGCAGGCGGCAGCAGGAGCGCTGCCGCGCCTTTCCCCCGGAGCAGCATTTCCCACAGCCCTTGGCAAGGCCTTTTCTTCCCCAGCAGCCTCCAGCTGCCCTGCATTACCCATGGGGAAGGCATTGGCTGAGCTGCCCCAAGATACCCGGGATAGCACAGACCAGGGCACAACTGGTTGCAAAGGGCCTGCCCAAGGGTCACGTTAAACCGGGGAGGCAGAACACAAGGGTTTTAGCCTGTGCTGCTGGCCTGTCATGCCCTGGACTAACAAAAAAAGGACTTGACGCTGCCACCTTAATGCATTGTATCAGCAACATGCCAGAAACCAGAGGAAGAGCCTAAAACTTCCAAAGAGCAAGTGTACACGGCCATGTCAACTCCTTCAACGGCAGATTTGCATCCTCAGAGCTGAATCATGGCCTGCTTTCAAAAGGAAACATGCATGGAAGCCAATAATAAGTCCACAAGCTTCCACCCAGCTCGCGCTCCACCATTGTCAGGACGCTGCACAACACAGAAGTACCTAACGACGGCTACATTGCACGCTGCCAAAGCAATCGGGGTACAAACAGAAGGCACCCACCAGTCAGATCCAGTAGTAACTTTGGGCTAAAGTGCGTCGTCCAGACTTGAAAACACACCGAGATGGAGAATCCAGGCCTTGCGGGGCAGTTTGCTGCAGCGGGTAGTTGCCTGCGCTCTTACAAAGCTGCACCTGCCTTCCAGGCTGAGCGTGCCCGGGCTGCAGCTCCCAGGCATTGCTCTTGGGTTGTCTCTACTAAATCGTAAGAGCTGCCGTGGCCTGGGTCAGACCTAGGTCCCTCTTGCCCCGGCTCCTGTGTTGCAGAGGCTGAAAGGGAGCGCGAACAGGGTCTGACCATGGTTTTTCCCTTGGTCCTTTCTCCCTTGCAGCCTCCAGCACTGAAGGTCCAGGGCGCTGATTCAGAGGTCGTGCCTCTCAGGCCCGTGCTCCAGGTCCATTACACTGCAATCGAGTCCCTGCTCCGCCGTCCCGCCAACAAGCTTCCGGGACCCAGCTGTGCCGGGCACGTCCGCCCACCCTGCAGTCCTTCCCACAGCTTGTCCCTGCTCCTGCTTCTGGTTTTCGAGATCCCGCTTTCAGCTGCGGCCCTCAGGAGCGGATGCAACATCTCAGGGCCCGGCTCATCGCTGGCCTGATCCTCCTCCCGTTCGCTGCGGCAAGCGCGGGCACGGCCCAGGGAGCAAGAGGGCTGGAAGACTGGCTTGGGGGATCGGCTTGAGAGCAAAAGGGACCAGAGGGAGGGGACGAGGAGTTGCCGCGGACTCGCAGACAGGGGTGCTAGGTGTGGACGCGGATCCACGGCCCGTCTGTACTGGTGTAAGAAGGGAGTGGGCACATGACATGCCCCCTTATGACTTGAATCCGGGGAAGAACGGTCCTAGGACCTATCGGAGCTCAAGCAACGCCCGCATCAGGCGGATCTGCGCATGCCGTGTGCTCACGGCAAGGTCCCTGCCACTGTCCCTGTAGAGGGACCGGGCCCCGTAATACCTGCCCACTGCCTGCACCCCCCTGCCCATCTGTCTGCGCCCAATCTTCCTGTCATTTATGGCTCAAGATGACTCCAGTGCAAACAGGTCCAGTGTCCAGGCCGAGGCAGGGGGTGGGGGTGCACCGTAGTGTGACGGGTCCCAGGGGGTTTGCACGGTGAGGCTCCCTGGAGGAGGCCCCTGGCCCTGGGAGCTTTTGCAGGGAAATGAAGATGAAGGCCTGTGTTGGGATGAGCTAGCTCAGAGCACGCTGCCGCTTGCCTTTTCAGGGTTTTGAAGCTCACACGGAGATGCAGTGGACACACGCCCCGGTGCTAGCTCCGAACAGGCTTCCTCCTGCAGCTGGGCAGAGCATCTTGGTACCGCTGCGGGGGTGATGCACCGGGATCCAACCCCAGCCTCGGAGCAGGGGCCTGCCTGCTATGTCAGCTGCAGCCGGCGGGGTGGGGGTTTACTTGGGCAGCCGATGGGGACATCCCTGGCAGAGGCTGCCTGCATCCCTGCTCCCTGGGTGCATCCAGCAGGCTCCCAGCGCAGCCAGCACCGGTGTGGGCAGAGCTCCAGGCCAGGCCTTCCTTTGGGCATTTCCACCCACGCCTGTCGCGGGGTGCTGCACACCAGCGCCTGGCAATCCCCCCCGGGCTCTGGCGGGCCAGACTCCACGGTGCACAGCAGGGCACGTGGCGGTGGATCTCCTATTCCCACAGCTTTGGGCCTCGAGCTTTGTGCTGTGCCAGCTCCCAGCAGCTTTCCTGAGACGGCCCTTGTTTCTCCGCTCCCTTGGCTGCGCCAACGGGTCTGGTAGTAGAGCTCAAGGGCTCGCAAAACCCTGTCAAGCTCTGAAGAATCAACCCTGGAGAAGCAGCAAAACCTTTGGGAAAGTGCAGCTCCACATCAGGGGAAGGGCCATGCCCGCCTCCCCGCGAGCGGTGCAGGGGAGATCTCTGGGCCACGGGCAGGAGCTCGCTCGGGGACCCGCAGTCTCTCAGCTGCACCCGTGATCAAGGAAGGGGAGGCCAGAGACTTGGCCACGCCAGCGCGGGCTCTGTAGGAGCAGGCTCGGAGCGAGGGCGGGTGCTAGCGACACGGCCCTGTCCACGTGCCAGCTCCTGACGAAGCAGTGCGTTTGTGGACTTGGACCCAAGCGGCCTTCAAGGACGGCGGCTCTCTAGGCCAGCCAGAGATGGGAGGCAGCTCTGGGCTGGGGCCAAGGCCTGCACAGACAGAGAAAACGGCTCCTGCTACAGAGCCAGGGCCCCGCCAGCAAGCAGCAGAGGGACAGGAGCAAGGGGCTGCACCAGCCAGGGCTGCGTGCCACTAGCACGAGGCTGAGCGCGCCGGTCTCCGCGGGAAAGCATCGGGTGCCCCTGGGCAAACGTGCTACATGCACACATACGTGTATACAGACATGCATGTGCGCACGCAAGTATGTGCGCATGGAGACATACATGCCATGCATGTGCGCACATGCCCACCCACATGCACATGTATGCCTACACGTGCCCATATGCACACAAGCACACCCACACAAACACGCCTATGTACACCTGCGCATGCATGCCCACATACACACACACCTACGTCCACCTGCACATGTGCGTGTGCGCACACACACACACGTATGCACAAACCCTGAAAATCTGAGGAGCTGCAACAATCCAGGCTCCCCAGCACACCCGAGCAGCCACCGGCCGCCCACAGCCAGCACTCTGGGCTCAGCTGCCCCAAGGTCTCTGCTCACACCCTCCCAGTGGGCCCAGGCCCCAGACGCCTGTGCCCCAGTAGCACCCAGTAGCGCCTGGGTCCAGCACTGGTCTCGTTGGTGCGCAGGGGCATTTCTGGGCAGGCAAAACCTCATCTGCAAGCCCAGGCACATCAGTTCTTCCAGGGCACTGCTGTCAGCACCTGATGAAGTGAACCCGGGTTCATGAAAGCTGGTGCTCGCGCTCTCTCTTATCTAGTTAGTCTATGAAGTGCAGCTGTGCTCTGCCTTCTGCCTTCAGACGGATGCATCTAGCTGCCCCTCACCCCCAGCAGCACCCACCCCCTCACCCGCGGCACAGCTAACGCCAGCCCAGGCTCTCCGAGGCCTGTGTGATGATTGCGGCGGTCTCCATCCACGTTCAACGGAGGTCTCCCCACGGCAGCAACGGAGGCACTGGCTGGGCACTGCTTTTGGAAAAAGGGGGCGAGGAGGGTGGCCAAGTCTGGACCGTTCCTATTCAAGGGGGATCATGTCAGACTAGAGCCCAAGGGAGACAGCCCAGCCACAGGAGCAGGCAGGGAGGGCGTTTGCAGCGGGTGCAAATCCTCTAGGACAGAACAGAGGTCAGAGAATCAGAGAAGCAGGGCTGGAAAGGACCTACAGAGGTTGCATCGAGTCCAACTCCCTCCCGAGGCAGCATCAGCCCTGTCCAAACCCTCCCTAGAGCTGGACTGTCCTCAGACGACAGAAGGAGCAATGGGCTCCAGTTGCAGCAAGGGAAGTTGAGGTTGGATATTAGGAAAAACTCTCTTACGCGGAGGGTAGTGAAGCACTGGAACAGGTTACCCAGGGAGGTGGTGCAGTCTCCATCCTTGGAAGCATTGAAGATGTGGGTAGACAAAGCCGTGGCTGGGATGATGTAGCTGGGGCTGGTCCTGCTCTGAGCAGGGGGTTGGACTGGATGTGACCTCTGGAGGTCCCTTCAACCCTCATTTTTTATGATCCCAGACAAATCCATCATCTAAACTCATAAAACTACCAACACTACAGCAGACATTGCACCCGACCCTGCCAGGGGAAAGCAGGGGGAGCGTGGCAGGCAACATCCTGATGCTGTAAAAGGTTGTTAATGCATCTTGAGACACCTCAGGCAGAGGCCAGGCTCCCGCTACACAAGGCAAAACCCCGCAGTCTGTACCAAGCTGAGAAATATCATGCAATGGAAACAGGCTGAAATCAGTCGAAGATGAAGGCAGCCACACTTGGGACACACTGACTGGGCAGGTCTCGATGCACCACGACACGGGGCTGTGAACACCCAAGACACCTGCACTGCGCAATGATGCTCAGCAAGACGCAGAAGGGACCCCTGCTCAGGAACCCCCTGGGACAGAGGAGAGACATCCTGATCTCTGGTTTTGCCCAGACATCAGTTGGGACCTGCCCCAAAGGTTGTAGGCAGGGAAGACTACAGAGCCTCTGCCCTCTAAACCGCACCCTGGAGCCAGTCCCCAGCAGGCACCAGGCCTTGATCACTAGCAGAAACCAACTTTGCTGCGCCTGCATCATTTCACCCTGCGCGCCGCTCTCGGGAGCGTCAGGAGGGGAAGGGGCACCTTACCTCCGCTGACTGGACGGCCTCTTCACCTCCTTCTCCACGCAACGAGTTCAGTAACTCTTCCTCGGCTATGGCAGCTCTTCCAGAAACGCGGCCGGTTTCCACTCAAGGCCAGGCAGCGACAGAGAACCCGCCACGTCCCTCCTTCACTCGTTGCGATGGTTTGTGCATCACGCGCCTTATTGCAGCGCTGAACCTGTTTGGCCTTAGCCTCCAGCCACTGTCCTGCCCTGCATTTCTCTGCGAAGGCAGGGAGCCTGCAGTGCCCGGTGTCCCCCTGCAGATACTTCTACACAGCAGTCCAGTCGCTGTCCCCCGGGATCGAGACCTCCATCTGTCCAGTCCGTCTCCCACTAGGAGGCATTTCCCCAGCCCTCGAATTACACGTGGCTATTTCCTGCAGCCTCTCCAGTTTGCTGCCCCAGCACCAAAACGAACGCCGCGTGCCATTACCTGTACTTCTGCGCCCCACGGCCCACTCATAGCTCCCAGGACTGCACCAGCCTGGGGTGCCTTGGCTCTGTACAGAGCTCCCATTCAATCTGCTCTCTGCTCTGACCCCAGCCCCTCTGCGGGGTCCCTGCATTGCCAGCTACAGCCCCTACTTGGTTTGAACAGGCCTGGGTTTGCAAGCACGAGACAGGGCTGTCTGGCTGCCCTGCCTCCCGCGTCCTTTCCCATCCCACTCCCCCGTGGCAGCAGCAGGTTCGAGCAACGCCGATTCATTCTTGGAGACTGGTTTTAAACAAGTCTCCATAAAACTAGCTGTGACTGGCACTTGACCATGCTGTATTAAATGAACCCTGCATCAGCCCGTCCGTGATTTTGCCCAGGACTGCTGCCAGACGAACCAGTCAACGCTTCCCTCAGTTCTCATATTCCCCCTATTTGAACGCTGGCATGTCAATACTCCTCCAGGCTCCTGCAATAGTCCTAGGTGTATCAAACAAAAAAAATCATGTTCCAAAGAGACCTCCTTGGCCAGGTCTTTTAAGACTCTTGGAAGACAATTATTGGACTTGCTGATTAATTTTATCCCCAGTACATTTTTTGACAATTTTCTTAGGAGCACAAAGTACTTTGTTACCTCTGTATGCGAGCAAGCACATCACCCTGCTTCTTTTTATATAAGGTCAGAAACGTTTCTTGCACTTACCCTCGTATATGAGGCGCTGCAAGGTCCTGGGAAAAGAGATCCTAGAGGCAGATACAATTATTAGTTATAAATAAAGACAGAAGCAGCTTCACCACATGGTAATACACAAAACAGAAAACTGCTGCGACTTAATCCATAAAGAGCGAAGGGACCAGCGAGGTCCCAGGCAGTATCATAATGCAAATGATATCCTAACAGTAACGAAGCATCCAGGAGGTCACCCCTGCCCCCCAATTCACCATCCCACTTTTCCAGTTTAGAAAAATGTTTTGACAGCTGCACAACTACACTGACCGCTACAGTGCAAAAGCTGCTGTCTTCACCAAAATGAATTCTGACGACAGTTATCTGAACTATCTAAAAGACATCAACTTTAGAGGGTCAGAGATGAAGGAAAATTGCTATATTCATGGAGGATTGTACTGTCCTAAAGACTCATGACTGGCAAATATGGGCTATGCTTTCAACATCTGCACTTTGCCACAGCAAATTTGACCTTGTTGAATGCTGTAAAATGCCGTCCAAATAGCGCCTTTCCATTTTTGGAAGAGGATTAGTAAATTATAGAAGAAAGCTATTTAACATTCAGGAAATGTAACCCATATATGCAAGTTATCAATCATGCCAGGCAGATGGTAAATGTATCTCCTTTCACCACAAATTGAGCAACAAACATTCAAATTCATCACCAAGACAACATATTTAAATTTCCTTCTATTTTCAATTCTGACATTCTTAAATTGCTAAGTAATGAAAATCAATATTTGCATCCAGAGAGTTGAAGGAAAACGCTGGAAAGTCGGCATCGTGGCAGCCGAGGCATGCTCTAAGTATTTGACATCTAGCAAATTAAGAGACGGTAGATTGGGGTTAATATACTGTACGTAGGTCAGCATGATCTTGGCAACTAAGAAAGCAGGGCTCTCTCCCGCCAAGCTGCCAGTGCCTGGGCCACGGCTATCACGAGCAAGGTGGTTTCCAAGTACCGGGCCCCTGGGCATCCAGCACTACGTTTGCTCTGGACATGAAATGGGAGGAGTCTTGCAGAACAGGATTTTGTGTTGGGATTTTTGAGTTGGGGTTTCAACTCGGGTAGATGCCGCTGTTTTTTTAAGGCTATGGATGAACTGCCACGTTTGTGGGTAAGACAGAGCACTGGTTATCCGATTACCAGGTAAATGGGACTGGTAACCCTCTGTCTCTCAACCCTCTGGGTAGATCAGACTGCTGCACGTGGTCCCAGCCGGCTGTCCAGCTGCATCGTTAGTGTACAGGTCTAACGATTGCTTCGTATGCAGAATGAGCATGCCTTTGTACAAATCGCGTGGTCTCGTGCTTAATGCAGCTTCCAGGGGCCCGTCGGGGGAAAAGGCCGACATCCAGCAATGCAGCATCCGGGTTTCCTGGGAGGCTGGGGAGACAGGGAGGCATGAAGGGAAAGCCAGGATGACTGGCAGCCCCAAAGCAGCTACCTAGTAGCAGGTACGTTTAGCATTAGGGCCGTCGCTTCAAGGATACCATCTCCTCAGGATGACATTTAAAAGCCATTAGGCAGATTGCTCACCAAATGCTGGATTTGTGTCGACTTATCTGCAGTCAGGTGCCGACAGTCTCCCACGCGCACAGCTCAAGTGATGCATGAACCAGCCCGAATGCGCCTTAAGATAAAAACTTTTATTTTACAATTTTATAAAGCAGCTTTACATGAAGCACAAATGTTGATCCATTTACTTTGTATAGAAACATAATAGTACCTTTCCCTCTGCAAAAAATCATGTCTCGCGGTATAGAAAACTAACGTGTGCACATTGTGCTTAAACTGCAAAGTCTGTACAGCTTTACAAAGGACTACCCTTTAGAAGGGCATCCGGTAAACAATTTATTGCATATTTAACACATGGTGTATACCCCACATGTAAAACGTAGAAAACAATAATTAAAAAACCCAAAAGAATAAAGTACAATTACAAGGTGAATGAAAATAGCAGCTTTCAGTGAATGTCTTGCACAATGACCAAGAAAAACAGCACTGCCACACATCCAGAGTTGTGCTTGTGTGTCACTGGTTTGCATATACCCACGTGCACGGTGTTGGATGAAGTACACACACACACACACACACGCAGAAATCCTAACAAAAGGGTTATAACAGACCTTAGCCTCTAAGATCTTTGTCAGTTTTAAAGTGGAGGTACAAAAAGGGGTCGCTGTTATATGGTGAATTCAGACAGACAAACAATATTCGGCACTGGTGCCCGACAAGTCCCTCCCACGGCTCACCTCCTTTAAAAAAATTACAACAACAACGAAGAGGGATCACACTTGAACTCCTGTAGGTTCGAGATGCACTCACACCTGGTTGTTTAATTTACACTCACGCGCACACACAGGGGACAGCGATGGCAACAGCGTTAAGGGTAGAAGGATGCATCTCCTGTTTCTCTGCTGACGTTGCTAAATTATGCCTCCAAACAAGCCTATTTAGTCTGCTGCTGGGTGGGTTGGAAGGCAGGGTATGAAACATAGAAAGACCCATGTCACTAGGGTTTGGGTTTGGTTTTTTTGTGTCTGTCTTTTCCTAACACACTAGGAAATCGTGGCCACTTTGCTAAGGCACCAATACTCATCACAGAAGCAGTACTCAAATGTGCTCGTCCAACCCACCCAACTGAAACTGGCCGTGCTGTTGAGGAAATGCATATAGGAGGACGTCTGCCTCACTCCCATATAACATCAGTCATTGCAGAGGAAACAAGGATTAGGGGTTTTAGTTTTGATTGTTGGGTTTTTTTTGTTTTTGTTTTTTTTAATTTGAGGAGAAAAACTCATCTTTTAATACTTTGGTATTGATAAGCGATTTTAGGTTTCAAAACACTTCTGCTGCGGCACCCGCTAGGCGATACAACCGCATTCTGCATTTGCAAAGATCACAAGAACCACCACAGTTCCACGTCTTTGTGAGCAAATGGAAAAATTCAGTCAAGTCCAGCTGCGTCCTGTCCTCACGCCTGTCCTTGTCAGCAAACTAATGCCTGCTTTGTCTCTAAGAGCTGTTTGATTTTTTTTAACTCACAAATAACTGGTACAATAGGATTAATACCAATGTTTAAATAAATAAATGTACTTAGGGTTGGAAGGGACCTAAACACAGATCATCAGGTCTGACCCCCTGCCCCGGGCAGGAACGGGTGCCGGGATCATATCACCCCAGCCAAATATCTGTCCAGCCTCCTCTTGAAGACCCCCAAGGTAGGGGAGAGCACCACCTCCTTGGGAGCCTGTTCCAGATCCAGTTATTCCTAGTAATCCCTAGTGGTGCTCGGGGGAACAGGGACTCCCCCAGTGCCTGCTGGTCCCCCCCGACTAGCTTGTAACAGGCCACAGGATCCCCCCTCAGCCTTCTCTTGTGGAGGCTGAACAGGTTCAGGTCCTGCAGCCTCTCCTCGTAGGGCCTGCCCTGTTGTCCCCGATCATGTGAGTGGCCTCCCCTGGACCCCCTCCATGCTGTCCACATCCCTCCTGAATTGCGGCGCCCAGAACTGGACGCAGTCCTCCCGCTGCGGCCTGACCAGTGCCACACAGAGGGGGAGGGTCACCTCCCTGGACCTGCTTGAGATGCATCTGTGGATGCAGGACAAGGCGCAGTTGGCCTTACTGTCCACATCCTCACATTGGAAGCCCATGATCATCCTGGAGTCAACAATGGCTTCAAGATCCCTTTCTGCCACTGGGTTGTTGAGAAGGGTGTTCCCAGCCTATAGGTGTGTTGCTGGTTGTTCCTCCCCATGTGCAGCACCTTGCACTTGTCTGTGTTGACTTCCATCCTGTTCTCATCCGCCCACTTCCGTGACCTGTCTAGATCTAGCTGGATTCTGCCACTCCCCTCCAGCGTGCCCACCTCACCCCACAACTTGGGTGTCCTCAGTGAATTTGGACAGCGTGCATTGCACACCATCCAGATCACAGATGAAGATGTTGAACAGTGCAGGCCCAAGGACCGAGCCCTGGGGCACCCCACTGCCCACATCCCTCCGGGTCAAAAATGACCCATCCACCACCACTCTCTGGGTGTGAACATCTACCCAATTTGCAACCCATTTGACTGTGTAGGCATCAATGCTGCAGTCACCTCCTTTTTTTGAGACAATGTGGTGGGAAACTGTGTGAAAGGCCTTCTTAAAGCCCAGGAAGACTACATCCACCCCAACACCCTCGTCCATGGACTTTGTGACCTGGTCATAAAAAGAAACCAGGTTAGTCAGGCAGGACCTGCCCTCAGTGAACCCATGTTGGTTGCCCCTGAGCATTACCTTCCCTGCTGGGCCCTTGCAGATGTGCTCCTGGATAATTTTCTCAAAGGTTTGCTCATGTCAACATACACGTAATCATACTGGAAAATCCCTGGAGCTTTGGGGGCTGAGATTCATAATGTGCATATACCAAAATATTGGCAGGTATTAATACGGCCTACAACCAAATTCCAGCTAGTTTACCATATCAAATATTATTGGTCTAGCGACACAATCAATTGATTTTACTTCTTCGGGTTTTTCAGCAGGCAATCCACATGCTGAAAGACCATAAAGTCCAGCGAAAAGAGTTTATGAATACAAAAAGGAAAGTCGGTGTTAATTCTGAAGCCTGGATGGAGCGAACATCTGGGTTCGGATGCATTCAGTTATTGCACGGATACCCTCTCTCACTTGCCAGAACCACTAAGACGATTCAGACATAAAGAATAAGCTCAGGGCCGTAGGTGTTGTGAGTGTTTAAAGCATAGGCAAAGGTGGAAAGACAGACACAATCATTTCAACGTACTACGTTCTTGATCAGCTTTTTAAAAAAAGCATTTTAAAAACAAAATTGCCATAGGGGAAAAAAAAAATCACCAATAAGTCCGTTGAAATCAAGGCTCCTATGAGCTACTCAAAAATTAGCTCCTTAGCCCATATGTAGGATGCCAACAGAAATCTCCCCTGTGCGCACAGAAGCCTCTTCAATGCAATTGGAAATACAGTACACAAGAGATTTCAATGGCATGGCAGAAACGGCGACCAGCAAGCCTCAAACGTGATTGTAGCCTTGGCTTTATAAAAGAAAAAAAAAAGGGATGGTATGTTTGCAGAGTTTTGTGCAGTCAGCTAGTCCCACTTCGAGTTGTGCTTACATAACACAAGTTAGGAGCCCAAATGCTGGCTAGGTGCGTTTTCAAATCGACACACCCCTAAAGAAACCGTACGTTGAAAGTACCTCGATATATAGAATTGTAAAACAAAATTTGTGTATTTTTTCCCCCCCTTCAAGAAAAGAACCGGTATAAAAAACACTTTTAAAAAGATACACTGTCCACTACCCAGGCTACAAGTAAATACACAGTTACTGCATTACACCACGATTTGTTACTCTGTTGTCAACATATACACAGATTATTCCATTTTAAAGGAGGCCACATCCTAACTTTTCAGGCAAGTGCTGGACTTTTAAGGACTTTTATGGCTTCTGTAAATTATCTTTTTTCCCCCCCCCACTACAAAAAGGAATTTTTCTGCCCCCCGAAACTCAGGAGTACAAGTGGAGTTTGACACGGGGGAGCGATTTCATGGTGGGACACTATGGGCAGGTAAACGAGTTGAAGGAGATGCTAGCTTTGATCCAAATCCTCCCTACCAGATCGAAGCATTACCGTGCTGGAATGCAATCGTTTCACATCAGTTTTAAGGATCACTTCTTTGCAACAGCCCATCACTTAGTGTGCAGCCGTTTACAATGCACCCCTTGTTTCCCTTCGAGAAGTCCAGCGGTTCCCGCAGACAGCAGACGCATGGTTTTGGTTGTCAGCTCTAGTTGTGCTTTGCCCTGCCACCCTTCAGATAGCTCTTCCACCTCTTGACAAACTCTTTGAAAATTGGGGCCTCGTCAATTGTGCTCAGCAGCTGGAGCTGGTTGATGTGGGTGGTGTGGTAGTCCCATCGGGCCAGGTTGGGAGCCGTGCCGAGCATGAAATGGCGAAGGTCGTAGATCGTCCCTGAGCCAGTATCATAGAGCGGAAGCATGGCTTTGAGGGACTCCATGCCCCGGTCATACAGAAGTTTTGCCTCTTTTCCTAGTTTCTCCCCCGTGGTTTCTTTCAAGTCATACAGCCCAATTAACGAGTACATGAAACCGTTCAACACAAACGAGCTAGGTGAGGTCGGGTACTCTTCATACCAGTCGTGCTTCTTCATGAAGACGGCTTTCACACCGTGCTGCTCAGACAGGAGCTTGTAAGGTGCTGTGGCCCGTAAAGCTGAATTGAGGAATGTGTGGTCTTTCGTTAACAGGTAAGCCCTGACTAACGTGGAGATGGCCTGCCCTTGGGCCATGGCAGAGTACCAGCCTGGGTCTAACGACCGAAACCCTTCCCCGAGCTTCCGCATCACCATGATGGGCCAGCCCCCCCTTTCATCCTGGTTCCTCACTAGCCAATCGCTGGCGGCAAAAAAAGCCGCCATGTGCGCCGTGGTCGCTATCGTGATATTATCAATGAGGCCTTTTCCCTTTGCAATCAACCTGACCACCTTTTTCGGCATGATCTTTGTCTGCTTTACAGCTTTTGTGTTGGAGAGGCCCACTCCCTTCCGGAGGTCAGTGACCAGGTCTCTGGTGATGGTACTCCAACTAGTCCTAGGGCCGATGCCATAGTAAATGTCCCTGTCCTTAAAAGCGATCAGCTGCATGTTTGAGACGTAGTGCACTGTGAAGAGCTGGTTCTTCTCGGTCGTTTCCAGAACCACTGATACGCTTCCGTTTGTCAGGAATTTGAGATCAAAAGAAATAATGAAGTCCCTTGTGTTCCCAAGCTGCAGCGAGGCCCCTTCAGTATTTTCTGGAAGAAAGAGAAAAGCACCAGAAACAAAAGAAAATGTGTCAGGGATAAGATCTTCCTGTTAAATGTCGAATTCATCTGCACCCCAGAGGTCGTACTGTATAATGAGGTCACCCGATAAAATCCAAAATACTTCAAGGGCATTTGATCAATAAACCAAAATTCCCATTTCCATTTTTACATCAGTTCATCCTTGCCTATTACTAAATTAAACATAAAACGATCCAATTAATGAGTCAAGGGTGACTCCTGTAACACAAAGGGAAATTTCTCCTGCCTAGCCGATGCAACGCATCCTGCTGCATTCTCTCCAGGAGGTGCAGTGTCAAACCACTGGCCAAACTGCTTTATCAGCACCTTTGCTAGCTGACCAGTAGCTTGGCAGTAGTGCAGATGCCAGGATGGAGCTTCAGCCAAAGAGAAGATGGCATCAGAAACATGAAAGAATGGGAGAGGCTGTGATGAAAAAAAGAGGTACTAGTTATATCATAGAGATCCCGAAATGTGTTTGGTAGTATCAACACAGCCAGTGCAGACGGCAAAGTTAGCCACCCTTTTTAAAATAAATCCTATTCTGATCTTGGTTGGCATCCTAATAACATGATACAGACATCTTGTCCCAGGGGGTTATGACCAAAGACAGAAGGGCCGAATGCAAAAAGCAACTACCGCTATAGGAATTGGCCATGAGAATGCAGTTTGATGCACATAAATTCAGTGTTTCATTGTAGTCTGGAATTACTTGCTCTTAGACTCGCAGTCAGATGCATCATATCAACTACCTTGTGCCAGACATACTTAACCACCTACTTTTCTCTTCACTTCCCCAGACACAACCTTGTATCAGATCCCATTGTTATCAGCTTAATTGTTTAGTGATTCCCAGCATATCAGCTCTAACTCTGCAAACCCACTGAAGGCAATGGGCATTTGTGAAGGCAGAACTGAGGATCAAGCTTCATGACTAGCAGTGCACCAGAGACAACCTGGCTTGATATTCAGAAGCTCCTGAATTTGCAAGGAAATAACATCAGTTTCACACTGGAAGCAGAAACAGAAACGGAGAGAAACCATGCAGTCACAGCAAGGCTGCTTTTACGCTGGCTTTTTTTTTTTTTTTAAACAGACAACGGCAATTTTAGCAAAAGAGCTTGGTGAACCGAAAAAGAAACAGGTAGTTAGAAATCCATTGGGACCAAATCTGAAATCTATTAGCTGCATTTCTGCATCCTTGACAGCTCCAAGAGCAGGGAACTGATTGGTTTAGTGGGAAAATGAACACAAAATAAGATGACATCACATTTCAGTGTGTGCATGTGTGAGCATTAAACATCTAAGGGCAAAACTGCCGGTGCTTTCTGGTGTTTATATGTGCTAACAATTAAATAAGTTTTCAAAGCAACATGCCACCGTGAAGTCCAGTGTTTCTTCACAGGCTGGCTTCCAAGATGCAAAATCTTAATCCCCCCAAACCAAGATGATCAAAGGAATAATTGGTTTGTTAGACTGCATGCAGATCCTGTCATTCTGAAAGCACAGAGGGACGATAAACACTTAAAGGCAGTCGTTCTAAATTAATGGTTTTTCAAGGCATAAAATTCTCATGCGAGAGAGGCAATTGTTTCTTTGCTCGTGCTTCTTGATGTGCGAAATATCCCATAAATATTTCTAAGTGCAATAAATGAGTTACAAACCCTATTCCTGAAAGTCCATAGGGCTTTTCCCATTTCCCCGGCAAATCCATTTCACTTGGCATTAGGACTGTTTTCACATTTTGCCTTATAAGGCTTCATTCCACCTGTACCTATTTTGATTAATAAAGGCATTTTTTTAAATGCTCAGAGTCAAAACTGAGCTCCTCCAAGGTCACAGACTCAGCACCGAGAGAACACTAGCTGTGTTTTGCTATACTAAATGCACTCTACTGCAAGTGTGTAAGTGTAACCCCAGGTAACCCGCCTGTATTTTACCAGCTAGATTTATAGTTTCATACTTTCTAGGGTCAGAAAGGACCTGAGTAGATCATCTAGTCCGACCCTCCCGCCATGGTAGGAAAGAGTACTGGGGTCAAACGACCCCAGCAAGGTGTTCATCTAACCTCCTCTTAAAGCCCCCCAGGGTAGGAGCCTGCACCACTTCTCTTGGGAGCTGGTTCCAGGCCCTAGCCGCCCTGACCGTGAAGTCGCGCCTCCTGATATCTAACCTAAACCTACCCTCTGCCAGCTTGTGACCGTTATTCCTGGTCACTCCTGGCTGTGCTCAGGGGAACAGGGACTCCCCCAGTGCCTGCTGGTCCCCCTGACTAGTTTGTAACAGGCCACTAGATCCCCCTCAGCCATCTCTTGTGGAGGCTGAGCAGGTTCAGGTCCCGCAGCCTCTCCTCATAAGGCCTGCCCTGCTGTCCCCTGACCATGCGAGTGGCCTCCTCCGGACCCTCTCCATGGTGTCCATATCCCTCTTGAAGTGCGGTGCCCAGAGCTGGACGCAGTACTCCAGCTGCGGCCTGACCAGTGCCGCACAGAGGGGGAGGATGACCTCCCTGGACCTGCTCGAGATGCATCTGTGGATGCAGGACAAGGTGCGGTTGGCCTTCCTGACCGCGTCCCCACACTGCCGGCCCATGTTCATCTTGGAGTAAATGACGACTCCAAGATCCTTTTCTGCCTCTGTACTGACAAGAAGGGAGTCCCCAACCTGTAGGCATGGTGCCGGTTGTTCCTCCCGAGGTGCATCACTTTGCACTCATCGGTGTTGAATCCCATCCTGTTCTCATCTGCCCACCCTTGTAACCTGTCTAGGTCCGACTGTAGACTATTGCTCCCTTCTAGAGTGCCCACATCCCCCCACATCTTAGTGTCATCAGCAAATATGACCAGGTGCTTTTTACCCCCTCGTCCAAGTCACTGATGAAGATGTTGAACAGTGCGGGCCCAAGGACCGAGCCCTGGGGGACCCCACTGCCCACGTCCTTCCAGGCTGAGAAGGACCCATCCACCACCACCCTCTGGGTGCGGCCCTCCAGCCAGTTAGCGACACATCTGACTGTGTGGGTGTCTACACCACAGCCCCCCAGTTTCTTAATGAGCACGGGGTGAGAGACAGTGTCAAAAGCCTTCCGGAAGTCCAGGAAGACGATGTCCACTGCTACCCCTGCGTCTAAGGATTTGGTGACCTGATCATAGAAGGCCACCAGGTTGGTCTGACAGGACCTGTGTCTAATGAACCCGTGCTGGTTGCCCCTAAGCATGAAATCCCCTGCTGGCCCCTCGTGGATGTGCGCCAAGCATAATTTTCTCGAACAGCTTGCCTAGGGTCAAAGTAAGACTAACTGACCTATATAGTTTTCCAGGTCCTCCTCCTTCCCCTTTTTGAAGATGGGAACCACACTGGCCCTCTTCCAGTCCTCTGGCACCACACCAGAGCACCACGAGTGCTCATAAAGCTGCACCAGGGGTCCTGCAATGATCTCAGCCAATTCCTTTAGTACTCCTGGGCGGAGATCGTCTGGACCAGCTGACTTGAACACGTCCAGTCCCTCCAGAAGCTCCCTAACTAGTTCCTCGCTAACCCTTGGCCTAGATGTGCCTCCCCTGGGGCCTGAGGGGGGCCCATCAGGGGGGTGGCTGTTTCAGTCCCTGCTTAGGAAGATGGAGGCAAAGAAATCATTAAATATGTTGGCTTTACCGTTTGGTGTGACGACCAAGTTTCCTAACATGTCCTGCAGGGGCCCCACATTACCTGGAACCTTCTTTTTACCTGTATGTATTTGAAGAAGGACTTCTTATTGTCCTTAATCCGGGAAGCTAGTCCCAGTTCCACCTCTGCCTTGGCCTTCCTGACTGCCCCCTTACATCCCCGAGCAACTGCAGTATAGTCATCCCTGGTGATGTCCCTTCTTTTCCACTGGGTGTACGCCTCCCTTGTAGCTAGGAGACATTCCCGGATACTTTTGGTGAGCCATGGGGGCTTGTGTGCCCTCCTGCTCCCTTTGATCCTTGTTGGGATTACCTCTCTTTGGGCTACCACCTTCCCCACAACACCAAGCACCTCCTCACACCTCCAGTCTCTCATTCTCTTTGATCCTCACTGCCTGGCATTTGCATTTTCACAGACCTGCATTTTGGCTTCTATTCTACCCAGGAGACCTCACAAACACCAGACTCTCCCTGTGCCTGAAGAAGGGTGTTTGTGCCCAAAAGAACAACTTTTCCAACTATTTAGTTAGTCTAATAAAAGAGATCACATCTACCCAAAGAACCTTGTCTGCCTATGTCCTTAGCCCAACACGGCTACAACCCAACAGCTCTACTGTAAGTGACTACTGAAGTCACAGCTGATACTTAGAGAATGCGGTGAAGTTTGGGCTTTTGTGAAAGCACATTAGCTGACCATGCCAGCTCCCATTTCTACTCATTCTAGCCCCTTTTGCTTCCCATCACACAAACAGGAAGTGGGCAGACAGAAAATTAAGAACCAAATAACCCCCCCCCCCGCAAAGGTTGCCTATTTTTTGCACTGCATTAAGTGCTCATAAATCCATTACTAAAGGGCATCTAAAATAAGGGGATGCGAAGTGTGGCCTTCAAGGTCTGAAGATTACTCTGCCATCAATAAAGAATGAGGGGAGAATACATAAGAGATCCTATAACCTTTCCTCTCCTTCTATTTATCTACTACAAAGGCACAAGAGTGTTCTCAACGATCTTTTCCTCAGAGACCCAGGCCCAAGGTGCTGACTAAAATTACTTCATTGTCTTTTTAAGTAATGGACTCATTAATTCTAATGGGTATTGATTAAGGAGGAAAATACATTATGTCCTTATTAATGAGGCTGTCTTTAGACAAGGGGAATAGTTGCATAAAATAATGAATTTTATCCATGGCTTATTTTGTTAAGTATGAAATGGAGTACAACAAAACTCCAGAGGGAGCAGTAGTACCTCTGAAAACTAGCAGGAGTGGAGTGGGACCTATGGGCATATCTACACATGCATTAACGTGCTTTAGTTAGCTCACATTAAATCTAGTACCTCCATTGTGAGGTACTAGAAAATGCGCATTAGCCTGTCTTAATGCGCATTAGCTAAAGCGCACGCTTTTTAAGTGCCGTTTAATGCACATTAGCCTATTTTAATGAGCATTAAGTAAATAGCACAGTTTTAAAAGTGATGCTTTAATGCACATTATAATTAATGTGCATTAAAAAGCACATGTGTAGATGCACCCTATGGCTATAGGGAGAGACATATGTATTAGCTGGCCATGCTTCAGGGCAAAGCCTTAGCTACAGCTGGAAGTAAACAGCACAGGCCTCTGGTTGGGCTGTTTATAGTCAGCCATCCCTGAAACTACCAGAAAGGCTCTCCAAAGTCACTCCGGCTGCTCTCACCCCCAAAGGGCTGGCATGGGAGCTGGGGATCAGCTGGACAGAGGAAGCCTCACCAGCCTCTCTCCTGGGCACCTCCTTCGCTGTGACAACAGAGACCTGCTACAGCCTCTGGGATCCTGCTATGCAGAGATGATGATCCAAGTTACCCGTGACTGATTGTAGACTCAATGAAGACTGGATACAGGACACAGAGACAGTCACACCAGACCCCAGGAGTAGGGGCAAGATAAATCTCCATGAAAGTCCTCAGACCCAATTCCATCATCTTCCTGCACACAAGCTTTACTGAACCAGACAGCTGCTCCATTCTGTAACCTACAGATCCCATCTATTAAAGATCTCCCTCACCCTGAAACAACCAAAAGAGGTATGTACCAACCACTGTAACTCACTTGCAGACGAGCCCTGGCTACACAAAATTGACAGTGTTGTGCTGTGGCCACGAGAGCGTTCCACGGCTGAATACGGCGTTCTCTTGTTAGCTTGAAAGAGGCCAGGACTGAAAGGCTAACTATGGCAGAAAGACCTCGTATAGCAAGTGTCAGCCCAAATATCTACAGCCTCGCAAAAAGTTTCTGACTGTGGAGGTTGCTAAAGGAAGGGCCATGTAGGTAAGGCTGTACACAAGATTTCATGAGACCATGTTGGGATTAAAATGCTTAGAAAAAGGGCTCAGGCAAGTGTTGTTCTATACTCCTGAACCCATTAGGAAGTTTTCTGCCTCTGACGCATGGCAGCCCAAGGAGATGGCTCCTCCAATTGCTTGTGTAGCACCATCTCTTCCACAATACAGCTACGGCACATTTGCAAGTTAAAAGTCAGAAAAACTAAGCTGGAAGTTAGAAGGAAAGAAAAAATGAGGCGGCCGAGTGAAAGAAGTAGATGTTTCATGGATGGGAACCACCCCGCTGCAAAACAAGAATATACACATCTGTACTTGATCCTTGAAGTCAAGTCTTCACTGGGAATCTCCCTGCAAATAAACAAGTTTATCCACTATGACTCTACAGCAACCCACCTGGAGCGACAAACTGCTTCACGTTCGTGAACCGGGATTTATCAGACACCGTTGCAACAGAACAGCCTTTTGGGACAGTCCAGTCAGTAGGCCTGCTGCTTTTGTCCTTGTCTTCGGCTGTTTCGTACACCTCTATGTGAGGAGGTTTCTCTGTCAGGTTTTTACTGTAGTGACTCAAGCCATACTGTGCAATCTGGATTGGGTAGAAATAACCTTGAGGCCCCCACTGTGTAGATAACGGCACACCTATAGACATGGGGGGGAACCACAAATAATTTTGTAAGATCATATAAAATACAGTTTAAAACTCCCCAATCCCCACCTACCCATGTAAATACTGGCAAATAGTATTTATAACCTCCCATCATTAGTTCACAGGCCCACGCAAACAGCCCCTGTTCAAAGAGGTGACTTTCTCCTTATTATACCATGTGCAGGAACTAAAAAGCTGCTGTCAAAACAGACCAGATGCGAAAGGCAGAATGAAGTCATGTTGTACCACACAGGCAAGCAGCTGCTAGCTGAAACCCCACACTTGTCCATAGATATCTCATGCTTGCATGGATTTTTCTCTTCCACCTCGGAGACCATTAAATCCCAAAGCATGCCATGTTCTGCAGAATCCCCCCCCAGTATAAATCATTGGCAATTTAAAGATCTGTCCTTATTATTCCTAGAATCTGGCTCAAATTAATTGATGCAGAACCGACACTTTTACTCGACACCTACACACCTTCACTAATTACGACAGCTCTCCCAACTACAACCCTATTACAAGTAGTTATTGAAATAATGCCAATACAATCACATGGCAGCTCCGCTCTGC
The DNA here is from genome assembly GCF_052110815.1 of Crocodylus siamensis. Taxonomy (NCBI): domain Eukaryota; kingdom Metazoa; phylum Chordata; order Crocodylia; family Crocodylidae; genus Crocodylus; species Crocodylus siamensis. Next base: position 2,819,548 of record NC_143409.1, read on the forward strand.
TATTAGCAGAACCTACAAGTGCTCCTTGCTCCAAGTTTCGTAGGTTTGGCTTCATGTATAGTTAAAGAACTGGCAACCTAGACTCTAGCCTAAGTCTCTCCTCTCAATCTGGCTGTCTCTAAGGTTTTTCTGAAGAAGCTGCCTTGTCCCAGAGCCCAGAAATGAAGGCTCCCTTTGTTTTATGCAACTGCCTCTGACTTGGTGCCCTTATTAATATCCATTCAGATGTACAACGATACCATCCCGTTCACAGCCCCAGCAACCAGTATCTCAGATATAACACTGCATCGCTGACAATGTGGGCACAAACACAGGGAAAAAGGCTATTATTTATATACAAAGAGGTGAGCATAAAAGCACATGCCTCTTTGAACCAATTAGTCTCCAAGGTGTGACCCTGCCTACCTTCTTCCTATTCAGCTAAAATAGCTTAATGAGCTATAAGAAGAACAGAAGTCCATGAACAGCACACGGCATTTAAGCTTTGGATAAAGGTTTCTTCAAATCAGGCTCCTTTTCAACTAAAACAATTCCCCAGACTTCCAATGGAAACTCAAAAGCTGAATCTCCCGTGGAAGGGAAAGCTAGGATTCCTGCCCCACAAACCTTTGAATGGGGACAAAGAGCAAAGCAAATTGAAAGTGAAAAATAAATACTGTGGCATTCGCATCATTTCCCCCTCTGGAAGCGGCAAGCTCAGAAGCCAGTGATGCCTGAAACCTGGTGTAATGAAAAGATTAGTTAAACTAAATTAAAGATGATACATTTTCATATATTTCTGTGCTCTCTGTTACTAATAATAAGTGTTCTTGATAGCGACTTGATGGACTACTACTGCTTGAAGAGTAAAAGCATCAAGGGAAATATTTAAGTACTGTGTATTATCTCAACTGCTGGAAGCTAACTTGCTTATTAATGCTAAGTGTTCCCCGTTAAGGGCGCGTGCATTGGGATCAGAAGACTCACAAAACGAAAGTCTGCTATAAAAGCCTTACTTGTAGCTGTTAATTTACGGAGATGACATGATTAAATTCTCCAGGTCATGGGACATGAGGCAACATATTAACCTTGTAGGAGAGAGACAAGGTAAAACATAGCAGCTCCTCTTCTCACGTCTAAGTGACAATAAAAACCTGCTTGGAACAAAATGATGCAGAATAACAATGCAAAGTCTTCTCCACTGGCTGGAACTAATTCTCCTATCAAATTTGTTTGCCAGACACCTGTAATTTGATTCCCCCACCCACATCGAGGCTCGGGCATCACCTCCCACAGCGACAGCTCTAAAGGGCGAGCTGCTAACACCAAATCTGTAGGTAAACAATGCTCGGCAATTTGGTTCAATTCAGTCCCCACCAGGTTGTGCCCAAAATACCCATCAGCAAAACATGTTGCACATCTGTCTGCAGCCTGTATGTTTTGCACACCAATGAGTTGTGTGTGTGGGTGGGCGGGAGGGGCTGCATCGTTTCGTAGAGTGCATCTTACTTGATTGAAATGTGTTAGAATAAAGTGCCGAGGGTGCCGCAAAGTGACCAGCAGCAGGTATCTCCAGGCACTCGCTCTATTCAACATGCAAAGCAGACAGTGTTTTAAAGCCCCAGAGTCACAATAAGGGAGGAATCATTTGAGGCTCCGGAGCGGTGAGAGACGCGTGGGTGAAAGCCCGCCGCGCCCCCGCTCCCCTGAAGTTCCCCAGAGACCCCCCCGCAGCCGCAGAGCCCCCAGCACAGCCGGAGGCAAGCGGGGCCCGTGGTGGGAGGGGGTGGCTGCGTGGAGCTGGGCCGGGTCAAGCTCCACCCGGGCCCCTACTTCGCCCAGCCCCGCAGGGAGCCACGCGACCGGAGCCGTGCGAACAGGCGCTCGTCTGCCGGCGCGCGTTAGTGCAGGACGGCCCGAGGCCCTGCCTGCGACCCCCCAGGGAGAGTCCCAGCCGCAGCCAGCCCACCAGCGGCATGACACGGATGGGCACGTGTCGCAGCCCGAGGGTCCCCTCGGGCTCTGCGCGCCCCCCCCCCCCCCCCCGACACCTCAGAGACGGCCGCCCAGAGCCCACAGTCCCCGGCTCCACGCGGACGGGGCCCCTGGCTCTCGGCCGCGGGGGCTGCCTGTCCCTTTTCCAGGCTCCGGGGCCCGGGAGCACGGCCACCCCCCCGTGCGGGGTCTGCTCCCTACTGGGGTCTCTGGGCGCCGGCTGGAGCAGCTCCAGGCCACAGTCCAGAGACTGCGCGCCATCGGGGACTGCGAGCAGGAGACAGACTCCTACTGCCAGGCCCTGCTCCCCCGGGAGCTGCAGGGCCGACCGCCGTCTCCCTCCAGGACAAGGGAGGACTCCGGGACCTCCCGCTCTGCCCAGTCAGGGCCACGGACCGAGGTGGTCAAGGGCCCCAGGCCCCTGCCCCGCCGGCGCTTACCAACAGGTTCGCACCTCTTGCAGGCCCGGCAGAGTCGCCGCCTCCCACAGGGCGCACAGGCCCGACCGCAGCTACCGCCCCGCTCTCCCCAAGACGAAATGTGAGTGGTTGTTGTGGGAGACCCCGTCCTGCGGGGCAATCTGTCACCCCCACCCCTTAGCCCGCGAAGTCTGCTGCCTCCCGGGGGCCCGCACCCGAGACATTGCGGAGAGGATCCCGCAGCTCCTCCGGGCCACAGACCACGACCCCATGCTCCTGATTCACGTGGGCACCAACGACACAGCTCGGAGCACCCCCGGCCAGGTCATGAGGCGCTACAGGGAGTTGGGAGCGGGGCTTAGGGGTCTGGGAGCTCAGGTGGTGTTTTCGTCGCTCCTCCCAGGCTCGGGCTATGGGCTGAGGAGGGAGAGGAGGATCCACGCGGTGAACCAAAGACTGCGGCGCTGGTGTCATCGGGAAGGCTTTGGCTTCCATGACCACAGCCCGCTCTTTGGCGAGAGAGGCAGCGAGCTGCTGGGAAGAGATGGCCTCCTCCTCTCTCCCCTGGGGAGGAGGCTCTTCTCAGCCAGGCTGGCTGACCTGCTCCACCGGGCTTTAAACTAAGCCCGCGGGGGGATGGGGGGACGACTGCCCCTGCTGGCCCGCTGAGCGACCCTTGCAAAGCCAGCGGACCAAGGCACTTAAGGGAGCCCACCCCTGCCCCAGCCCTGGCACAATCTGTGGGCAAGGCAAGAGCCCCCAAGGGCACACTTGCCTGCCTGTACACTAATGCCAGGAGCCTGGGCAACAAGCAGGACGAGCTCGTCCTCCTGCTCAGTGCAAATAATTATGATGTCATTGGGATAACGGAGACCTGGTGGGACTCCACCCATGACTGGACCACGGGGATAGATCGCTGTACCCTGTACAGGAGGGATCGTGTAGATAAAAGGGCGGGGGTGTAGCTTTCTATGTTAAGGAAAGCTACATGTCCCTGCAAGCCGATCTTGGTGACCAGGGCAGACAACTGGAGACCCTCTGGGTTAAAATCCATGGGGAACACGGTACAGGGGACACAACAGTGGGAGTCTACTACAGACCTCCCACTCAAAGTCCTGAGCTTGACCAGCAGTTCACCCGGGAACTGGCTGAGGCCGCTTGCTCCAGGACCTTGGTTGTCATGGGTGACTTCAATTACCCGGACATCTTGTGGGAGGATCACTCAGCAAAATCCGAGTGGTCGCAAAGCTTTCTCTCGTGCGTGGATGACCTCTACCTGACTGCAGAAGTCTATGGGCCAATGAGAGGCAAAGCGCTGCTCGACCTGGTACTGGCTACGGGGGGACGACCTAATCGGTGACCTAGTGATCGATGGGAAGCTGGGTGACAGTGACCATGAGCTGATCACCTTCACCATCTGCCGTAAAGCTGGCAAGTCAGTCAGCAACACGGAAGTCCTTGACTTCGGGAAAGCCAATTTTGACAAGCTCAGGAGGCTTGTCAGTGAGGCCCTAAGGGACCACGACCCCAGGGAGAGGGGAGTTCAGGACAAGTGGTTGATCCTCAAGGGAGAGATCTTCAATGCACAAGCTAAGTCTACTCCATCTCAGAAGAAAGGCAGCAAGAGGGCACAGCAGCCCCCCTGGCTCTCCAGGGACATAGCAGACCTCCTGAGACTAAAAAGGAAAGCCTACAAAGGACGGAGAATGGGATTCACCTCCAAGGAGGATAATTCTGCACTAGTCTGGTCCTGCAGGGACCAAACCAGGAAAGCCAAGGCTGCAACTGAACTCCAGCTAGCTTCGAGCATCAAGGACAACAAAAAGTCCTTTTTCAGATATGTGGGGAGCTGGAGGAAAAGCAAAGGCAACATTGGACCCCTGCTGAACCAGATGGGGCAGCTGACAACTGACGCCCAGGAAAAAGCCAACCTATTAAATAGGTACTTTGCATCAGTCTTTCATCAGTCCCATGGGACGCCCATGCCTGCTATGGGACAGGGAGGTCCGGGTGAGGGAGATCCCCTGCCCTCCATCAATTGCAACTCAAGGAGCTGGCGAGCGTCATAGCCCAGCCCCTGGCACGGGTCTTTGAGAGCTCCCGGCGCTCTGGTGTAGTGCCCGAAGACTGGAAGAGGCCAATGTGGTGCCAATCTTCAAGAAAGGGAGGAAAGTGGATCCGGCAAACTATAGGCCCATCAGCCTGACTTCTATCCTGGGGAAGATCTTAGAAAAGTTTATTAAAGAGGCCATCCTTAAAGGACTGGCCGATGCCAACATCCTAAGGGATAGCCAGCACGGGTTTGTTGTAGACAGGTCTTGCTTGACCAATCTCATTTCCTTCTACAACCAGGTGACCTATCACCTGGACAAGGGAAAAGAGATTGATGTCATATATCTTGACTTCAAAAAAGCCTTCGACCTGGTATCCCATGATCACCTCTTGGCGAAACTGGCCAATTGTGGCCTTGGGTCCACCACAATCCGCTGGCTGGGAATTGGCTGCGCGGTCGGACCCAGAGGGTAGTAACAGATGGAAGTCTCTCATCATGGTGTCCTGCAACCAGTGGGGTCCCCCAAGGCTCTCTGTCCTGGGACCCATATTGTTCAACATCTTCATTAATAATGTGGACATTGGAGTGAGAAGCAGACTGGCCAAGTTCACCAATGACACCAAACTTTGGGGCAAAGCATCCACACCAGAAGGCAGGCAGGCGATCAAGGCTGACCTGGACAGGCTCAGCAAATGGGCAGACGAGAACCTCATGGTGTTTAACACCGAAAAATGCCAGGTTCTCCACCCTGGGAAGAAAAACCTGCAGCATCCTTATAGAAAGAGACTTGGGGGTCATCATTGACCACAAGATGAACATGAGCCTCCAATGCGATGCTGTGGCTAGTAAAGCGACCAAAATGCTGGCGTGCATCCATAGATGCTTCTCGAGCAAATCCTGGGACGTCATTCTCCCTTCGTACTCGGCCTTGGTGAGGCCGCAGCTGGAGTACCACATCCAGTTTTGGACCCCACAATTCAAAAAGGACGTGGAGAAGCTTGAGAGAGTGCAGAGAAGAGCCACACGCATGATCAGAGGTCAGGAAAACGGACCTTATGACGACAGGCTGAGAGCCATGGGGGTCTCTAGCCTGGAAAAGCGTAGGCTCAGGGGTGATCTGATGGCCACCTATAAGTTTATCAGGGGTGATCACCAGGATCTGGGGGAACGTTTGTTCACCAGAGCGCCCCAAGGGATGACAAGGTCAAACGGTCACAAACTACTACAAGACCGTTTCAGGTTGGACATAAGGAAGAATTTCTTTACCGCCCGAGCCCCCGAGGTCTGGAACAGTCTGCCAGCGGAGGTGGTTCAAGCACCTACATTGAACACCTTCAAGAGCAAATTGGATGCTTATCTTGCTGGGATCCTATGACTCCAGCTGACTTCCTGCCCTTTGGGCAGGGGGCTGGACTCGATGATCCTCCGAGGTCCCTTCCAGCCCTAATGTCTATGAAATCTATGAAAAAAAAAAACAAAAAAAAAAGATGGAGAAGGGTAGAATGAGCTACATAGAAAGCACCTATCTAGATGAATAGAATAATCTGGCTGGGATGATGTAGTTGGGGCTGGTCCTGCTTGGAGCAGGGGTTGGACTAGATGCGACCTCCCAAGGTCTCTTTCCATCCTCACCGTCTATGAAGCTATTTTTGTGATATCTTAGATTGGATGCACAGTATAGTTGGGAAGTGCTAATGGACAAGCGTTGGGTCATCAGGCACTCTTGCTCTCCCAGCTTTACAACTGGTCCATAAAAATAAAAAATAAAAAGAAGTCACAAAAAAGTCTTTCCTCATGGCATTTGCTGGACCATCACGTCTACAACGACATTCCTGCCCTATCTAGGTTACTTATTCTCAAACAGGGTGCCAAGAGACCCCTTCAAGGTGTGCCACAGGGTGCCACACAATGTTAGCACTGTGAGGTGTGCAAACACAATTCACAAGAGAAACTCTGATTTCAAATAGGAATCACATTCTGCCCTGCTGTGGGGTTTTGAGTTCTTTGCCACAGAAGAATTGCTCTACTATTTTTCTATAGTCAAAAAAAGGAGGAGAAAAAAAAAAAAAAAAGACAAAGCTCAGAGCTGGCTTTTTCCAAGGAGAACCTTGAGTCTAAAGAAGGTTGAGAACCACAGGTCTAGATAACCACAACCAACACGAAAGCAATTGGCTGAAGTTTCCCAGAGGTACTTAATGTAATATAAGAAATGGGGAGAACATTTTCGTCTCATGGGCCTCACACAGGGTCCATGAGAACAGTCGCCAACACTGAGAAACACAGCATTTGTGCTTAACAGTATCTAGTCTCTAAGGCTATCAGCAGCAGCTGTCCTTGGAGCAGGATCAGCTGCTTCTGTGGGCAAAAAAGGTGTTTCTTGCTGCCCCGAGCTGTGGTGTGGAAGTGTGACATTCATGCTCAGGGAATCCCTGGCAGGAAGATTATGGGGGCAGGCCTCTACAAGCAGAAAAATCTAGGCAGGTGCTCCTGGCACTTTAGAGGTCCTTCCTGGGGTGTGTGGGACTGGACTCCTGCCTGGGGCAGCTGGAGAGCACAGGTAGCTCTCCCATCATAAAGCAAATACACACCCACTGTGAAAATGTGGCACATAAGTTTACCACCTACTGTTGTAGCCACAATTTTGGACATTTACGGTGCAATGAGGAGACAAGTGTCTGTTTGCTTGGGCTTTGTCCCGACATGCAAAATGTTTATGGTGGCACAAAGGCAATGCCCGTTTCTAGCCTAGGGCACATTTGCAGTTTTGAGGCAGCCACGACACTTAGCACTAGCCCTGTCTGTGGTACAGAAGAGTCAGTTAGAAGGCCTTTTTAAATGTCTGGCCTAATTCAGAGCTAGGTCACCTTGGGACGCAGTTCAAATGGAACCAATAATAGCATTGCACAGTCTTTTTTTTTTTTTTTTTTTTTTTTTACCACTGACATGCATAGTTTGAGATTAACTGCATCTCTCTCTCCCTGACTATTTTACTGAAGTGGGAGCTGAAATACGATGGTGATGCTCCTCTCTGTTAAAGGCAAGGTCTAATAAATGCTGAAACAAACAGTAAACTGAGTGTTTAAAAGCAGATGCGGGGAATCGGAAGTGGCAGTTAAGCTCAGGAAAGCAAGACAAATTCAATAATCTCAAAAGAGTCTTTTAAGATTTCTAAAGCCCACTGCTGGTAGAGATGTGTTGCAACAGAGTAGTTTATGTATTTTTTCCAAATGTATGCTCAAGATTCAAACTATTGAGATATTGATGGAAAAGGTGCAATAGAAATATTCACTCAGCTGATAACGATGTTCTTTGGAATGTGACCTGAAGGACAACGGTATTTGTGATTAATTCAGACACGGTGCATTCGCTCCTGGGCATTTTTTTCATATGAATAATCCTATTACGTACAGGGGCTTAGAAGTGACCAGATAAAGAAGTAAAAAGTTGATGCTAACAGAGTGGAATATCACTAACGACTAAGAAATGTGTGCATGTGCGCACGCGCGTACACACACACACACACACACAGGTGATGTTTCAGGGGTGCAGTCAATGGCTTGCAAACTGGTAATTTTTCCCTTAAATTAAAAAACTCACCATCCTATCAATGCATTTTGTTTCCCTGAAACAGTTTAGTTTTTCTCTACAATATGCCAAAGAGTGCCAATCAATTCTACAGTAAATTTTGTAAAAGTAATGCGTTCTTGGTACTACGAGACATCACTAGAGCACTTGTGCATACAAGTCATGGGCTGCGTGAATTCACTAAGTACAAAGCAGAAAGGTTCTACACTCAGCTTTTAATTTTCCTCACAGTCTTACGTGACAAAGCTTTAAAATGGTTTAAATGCTCTCATCTTTAACTCAACCAATTCATCTGCCCTCAGGAATTACAATGGCTCTGATACCCCAATTGGCTCAAAGCGCATGCTAGGCCCAGTTAAATCTGCATGAATTCAATCCGGCACTATTTGCTTTTGGTGCACAGCATTCACCTTTTCGCTACAAAAAAAGGTTTCCAAAGTGGGAGGTTAAATCGTTCCGTTAATTTGCACACGTATGAATGAAAACAAGTAAGGTATTATCTTGTTAAACTGCTGACTAGAGAATACTCCTGAATAGACAGTTCTGCCTTATGCTATTGCACAGATGACCCAAAATGCTCTCTGGTCCTTTGTGCCTCTGCCCTGAGATTATAACCTGTCTCCACAAGGCTGTGTAGCGAAGCACGAGAGGACCTTCTGGTGCTTCCAACCAGCTGCATTAGAGACGCATGAAGGAAGCTGGAAGGACAGGACAACGCTAGCTTGAGGCTTGCATTGGTGACACCCCGACTGAGACTTAGGGAAGCCAGAGACCTCTCAAGAGCTGCAGCTGCAGAGCAAAAATAAGTCTTGCATCTCTAATGACGAGAGCCAACTATAAAGGGGTATTTCAGCTGTAAAGCGGATCAGACTGACCTTCAACACCACTGATGCACTTCACTCTGTCGCGCACTTCCACATTGTAGCCCTCGAAGGACATGAACACGCCGTCGGGGTGGTAGGGGGCTCTCTGGGTGTACACTTTGGAGTAGCTATGGGAGAATTCAAACCGGTCGTACCCATCATACTGAGCAACCTTCCCATAGACCTCAAAGTACTTCTCCACCCAACTGAAGGGCAGGAAGACCTCGCTGCCCTCTCGCCTCCCTTTTATCGTATGCTCGTCGTTGATCAGACAGTCTATTTCCTCGTATTTCAGTCCCAAAACTTTGTTCCCGTTGCTGTTGAAGCCCCCCACGATAGGCGGGGCTTTCTGCTGCTCCTGTGGCGATGCCTCCTCGCTCTGCTGCTTCATGAGGCTGTTCACATAGTTGTTACTCTCCGAAGCGGCCGCTCGTTTCTCCAAGCTGTCCACGCGGAAGCCGCTGTTGAGACTCCGGGGGAATTGAGCCGCTTTATCGCTGGAGCATTTGTTCCACAGCAGCACCGTGACAAGTGTGAAGAGAGTGCAGATCACGATCAAAGTCTTATAGTTGACCCGAGCTGCCAGGCAACGCATATTCACATCATACCTACAAAAAACAAGATGGGAGAAGTTTTCAAGTACAAGTGGGGAGCAAGTCCAGAAGGAACCAACAAGGTCTTCGCTTTTACAAGTGGCATGTGGTCAGCGGGGTCGCTAGTCCCAGTTCTGTCTCCACCTCGGCCTCCCTACAGTCTCGAGCAATGGAGGTATAGTCCTCCTTGGTGATAGCCCCTCCCCTCCATCGGGTGTACGCCTCCTTTTTAGCTTTCAGCCAATCCTGAGTGCCTTTGGTGAGCCATGGGGGCTTTTGAGCACTCTTGCCCACTTTGACTCGCATTGGGTCTCTCCCCCTTTGGGCTTGAAGGATCGTCTCCTTAAGGAACGACCACTTGCCTTCAATTCCCAACTCCCCTCCCCTCTGGGACCTCAGCGCCTCCCTAACTAATCTCTTTACCTCATTGAAATCTGCCCTCCTGAAGTCCAGTCCTTGCTGCAGGCCCTTGACACCCTGCGCTGGATGGCGAATCCCAGCAAGCGATGATCACTAATTACCCAGGTGGTCAAGCACCCGCAGTCCACTCACCAGGCCGTCACCAGTGGCCAGGACCAGGTCCAACAAGGCATTTCCCCTGGTGGGACTGTGCACCTCCTGGGTTAGATGGAGGTCCTGTAACTCGGCTAAGAACCTACATGAGCGGTCAGACTTGGCTGACTGCTCTTCCCAGCAGATGTCCGGGTAGTTTAGGTCACCCATGATGACCACGTCCCTTGAATTAGCTGCCTCCATGAGCTGACCTGAGAATTCATGGTCCAGCTCTTCCCCCTGGTTGGGTGGTCTGTAGACACCCACCGTTAAGTCCCTTTCCCTGTGACCCCCTGTATTCTGACCCAGAGCACTTCAGTCTGCCCCTCCTCTGACCCAGTGCTGTTTGCTAAGGACATGTATTGCTCTTTGACGCAGAGTCCCACACCCCTGCCTTTCCTCCCTGTTCTGTCCCACCTGTACAGTCTGTAGCCCGTAACGTTTACTGCCCAATCATGGGTTGAATGCCACCAGGTTTCACTGAGTCCCACTAAGTCCAGGTTTGTGTTAGCTAGCAGGAGGGCAAGTTCCTCCTGCTTGTTCCCCATACTACAAGCATTAGTATATAGTCCTCTGATCCCAGGACTAATCTGGGCCCCTGCCACTTACCTGGGTACTTCTTGTGCTAGTCACCTGTCTTGGCTGGGAAGTGTCCTCATGTCCCCCTATGGCCCCACCCCCCAGCAAAGCTAATTTAAAGCACACCCTATGAGGTCAGCCAACCTGGAAGAGAAGACACGCTTGCCTTCAGGGGAGAGGTGAAACCCATCCCACCTGAGCATGCCTCTAATGTCTATCAGACAGAGACATTAGACAGCATGTCCGATGTCCATGTCTAATGCCTAGTCACAAGACAATAGACATGTCTAAGTCTATGTCCAATGTCTATTGGACATAGACAGGGAGAATGGCAGGGTTGTACACTACCACACTGGAGGAAAAGCTACTTTTTTTTTTTGGATCCAACTACATCTCAACCTCTAGCAGGCAGCAGCAAGAATGCGGGATGAAGAACCTTCCATTATCCTCTAGCAAGCTCTCAAACCAATGCACGTGTCTTGATGGTGGCACCTAGGAGATGCAAGAAACTTGAGAGATAAGCTACAACGGAGGGCTTTTATTTGGTAGGGTTAGAAAGGCAGGCCTGGTGGTGAGCTAGAAGTACCGAAGGCAGTAGGATGCTGAAGGAAACCCCCAAGTGACCTTCCTCTATTGAAGTCCTAATGAGATTTAAAGTGTGCCGATCAGTAATTCACCCCAGCAGTTTAAGGTACAAACAGAAGAGCATGCCGCTGAAATGATGATGTGCTGCATAAACAGGATGAGCCAGAAACAGCAGTGATCCAAGAGCAACATTTTTCTGACTAAAATGTGGTAAATCTATCAATAAAACACTCACCGATTACCAGCTAGAGCAGCAAAGGAGCACTAATGACTGTAATTCACTCCACAGCACACAGACAGGGAAGTCAAACACAAAGACGCTCCATCAGATACAGTCAAGTGCAGCAAAATGAGTCATTTTTAACTGCGTGCCCTCCCCCTGGAAGAAGATTTAAGGGAACAGGCCAACTATATTACTGTTCTGAGCTTTAAAATGGTAAAAAGTTAAAAAGTCATTAATATACATAAAGGGACCTTCAAATCCTAAGCGACAAGAATGTTAGCTCCAACTTGGATTGCTTTGTTGCCATTCATTATAGACGAGCAAATATTAAAAACCACTGTTATAAAATACATATATTTTTACAAAAGGTATGGCATTACTGAGCCAAGCTGGCACTGCCGCTAATTTACACGTACGTTAAATACCCCAAGTCAGGTATTTATGGAAAGCTGTCGCTGCTCATTTTAAACAGTTATTTTAATCATGTGCTTTCTCCAAAAGACAAAGTAAAAGTTTGAGGAACAAACCATACTTTCAGACTGTAGACATCTACGATAAATGCAGCAAACTGATTTTTAGCAAGCATGCGTGCAATTCCAAGCCACTGGGGTCTTCTCCAGGAGGAAAGTTGATCACGTCGGATGGGCTATTAAAGTTTCTGCACCTCAAATCCATTTGGTTTTTAAAAAATAATTCATAATGGGAACCAGCAAGCAAGCTGATGGCTGTGGGATTCACAGTGCTTCTCACCAGACTCGGTACATGCCAAGGGAAGGGATGCCAGATGATTTTAGTTAGAGGCCTCTACAGGAAACAGCAAATTGGGAAAATGTGAGAATGCCCCAAGGGACAGGAGAGAGACTTGCACTGTAGTGCTTTGGGGCTCAGGTTTCTTACCCAGAGTTTCCCTGAGAAGAAGGTAGGGACTGAGATGAAAAGGCTTCTAGCAACAGAAGTCCTTCTGCTCAGATTTTTGCAACATCAGATTTCCCGTCTGCAACACTCCCAAACCCTGCATCAGTTGGTGCAAAAACCAGGATACAAATTTCAGTTATCGAAGCATAGTTGTCCCTACTTCTAGTCAAGAATGAGACCCTTTAAACATCCAAATGACCTCAAAAACATTTGTTCATTTTCTAAAACTGCAAATCATGTGCCACTGAAATGCTGCATTTTTAATAGGATGCTTGGATTTCTTTTTACCAAAGGCAATTCTCAGCCACTGGTAGCTACAGCGTAAAATGTTGGATTTTTTTTTTTTTTTTTAATCCCAGCATCTTTTCCCCCTTGAAACTGCTTTTGAGGCAATGCCAATCACTGTTGATTTAAGGGGGGAAAATAGAAAATGGACCGACTTGACCTGGTGGGTGAAGTGCAGAGCTGAGGTTTGTTGGTTTTTAATTTTTTTTTCTTTAAAAGCTTCTCTCCTTCAAGCCTTGTCTTCATCTTGGTACCGAATGCTGCTCCTTCTTCCAGCTGTTTTCCATTTCTTGGAAGCTACAGCAAGTTTGAAAGCACTCAGATAAAAGGCTTTTACACAGCCTCAGAGCTGCTATCTTGCAATATTCGCTCTGGGGGTGGGACAGCTGTTGCTCCATGTGCAAGCAGGAGCAGGTAAAATAGATGGGGAAAAGCAAGAATTGAGCAAAGGACACGGCAGGCTACCTGATCTGTGGCACGGCACCTATCACCCAAAGTAATAAATCTGCATCATGCTGTCTGAAATGCTACCAGGAGCGAGAAAGGGTAAAACTCACGGGCTGGTGTAGCAAAGAACCCACAGCACAAGCCATCCACAACATAAAAAGCCGATCACAGTTGTAAAGAAATACCCACTACTAGCCAGATATCAGGACTGAAGGCCGCCACACACGTACAAAAAAGTTAATCTTATGGTCAGATTAAAAATGCAATTGCAATCAACTTATTACAATGGCCAGTGGATTCCTAGATTCATTTAGAAAAGAAGTGGATGAAATGCTAATTGGATTCTGTAACTCTTCATGTACTGCTGCATATGCATTTGGGGCAGCTATGAGAAATAACCTTAAAAACCAGCACTGTATTACCCCAGATGTTCTTCAAAGCACAGCTCAGGATGTTAAATTTCACATTTCAAATAACAGTACGGTATATGCACCGCTAGGGTCTATTCTCACCCAAGAAGCTGAAGTGACCTAAGGCGACTTTAATGAAATGCTGCAGAAGTAGCTGCAGTTTCTGCTGACAGACAAATATGCATGAGTTGTGCTCTACAAAAATTAACAAGACTCTTACTCGGGTTGCTTCCCCCCTTCTTTTAAATAGAAACAATGAATTACCTCTCCCTAGTTTTATGCTTCCACACTGTAAGCACCATCTGGCTATTTAAAACTGGACCTTAAAAGATAAGTGTCCTATTTTCTAAAAGCCTAGTTTACTACAAGCTTTTAGAGAATATAAATTTTTATATAATTGTATTTTTATGGTAATGCTAACATAAGAATAAATCTAATTTTCTGCATCAGCAGATAATTTTTAGTGATGATGCTTTCGGGATGACCTCAACAAATATGCTTTGCTTCTTTTATACAAAGAGATAATTCATTTTTAAATGGAGAATAACATTTCCTACATACTTTCCCCCTAGCTATAAAAAACATTTAAAATTTGGTTAAACTACCTGAATGGGGGTGGGGGGGAGAAGACGTATGTATGTTTTTCCGTGCCTATTACGCCAATGCTTTTAAACAGACTATTAAATGTTGCTTTATAGCATTGAATGGTTCCCAGGCATTCCGCTGTATTTTTTTTTATTTTATTCAATTTGCTTCCAATGCCTTGGGTGGCTGCATCTCCGCAGGCTCAATGCAGTTACTTGAAGTCATGCTCCAACTTCTACCTTCAGCTGATCATTCACTCAAAGTCACGCCTCAAGACCCTCAGGTTTGTGCTCAAGACAAAGAAACCTTGCCTTTGTGGTCGAACTTTTAAGATCTCCCTTGTCCTTCTGAAGATCTCAGAGAGACGCAAAACTAGCCTAACCAAGTTCAACAAGCTGCAGACAAACCATCGCAGGCAAGATCTGTGATAAGCCACCCATACAGAGTTGCTGCTAGTAACGTTAAGGGCCATCCTGATACATGTCTTGGACTTGGGTTGCGTGGCTAGAGGCATCCCATTATTCTGAACCATTGGTAAAGATGGGAGCAAACGGCAAGTTACCCTAGTTATGACATGGGAAGGAAGCCAGATCCAAGTTTAACCTGAGCCCAAAGCAGAAGAGACTGACATTCACTGCCAAGAGTTACAAGTTACTGGAGTGGTTCAAGGGAAGTGCAAGCGAAGGAGCATGAACTGGTGTAGGCTGAGATTTAGATGCATTCAAAATTTTGTAGGAGAAGCTGTCAATACATTCAACTATGGTTTCACTTGTCTTCGTCTCTTCTGAAAAGACCACTGCAGCAGACTGTGCTGTGCAACACAAAGTCTATATATGACAAGCCATGATATAGAGCCTGAAGTCCTTCTAGCTTTGGTGGACTGTGCCTCGGGTTGTATCGAAAAAGGCATTTCGGGTGCACCCTAGGAACAGAGTAAAAAAATGTGGACCTACAGTATTAGAGGCCCAGCATAAGATTTAAGGTGGTCTTGGTTGGCTACAGCTTGAGTATTACAAATATCTCTGTAAAGGCCTTCAAGTTGTGATGCATCCACAAACACTATTTTAAAGTAAAGTAAAATTTGGGTTTTAAGAACTACAAGCCCCTTCTCATAGATTTCATAGACACTGGGGCTGGAAGGGACCTCACGAGATCATCGGGTCCAGCCCGTGGAGCTCACGTCTCAATCGCTTCCCCGTCACCGTATACTCTATGCTTTACCTTTGTTCTCCATTACCAGGGGCTTTACCACGTGAACAAATATTTCTGAACTACTCAAACAGCCCTAATGTAAAGTCACAATTCTCGTGTCTCACAGCAACCAACTCTTATGCCCAGAAATAAAATTTCAAATATAGAACAAGTGAACTATTGAAGAGTTTCTGCTCCTGTTATGGTCAGGCAATGGTCCTTCATTAAACAGGGGAAAGAACAGAGAAACGTGTCTGTGCCAGTTCGAGGACAACTGGAGACTTTCACAACCTTTAAGCCAATTTTGTATTATAGACAAGCGCATGTACCAGTCAACCACAGAAGTCAGAAGAGAGAGCATGTAATGGGAAGGAGTGTAAAGCAGACCTTGAAAGGGTTGCTTTAAACTGCTTTTTATGTCTTTGTTGCCTCATTATGCTATAAATGCAGCTTTACTGTAGGATATTTTAACCTTTTAAGGAATGCAAGAATGAAAAGATTTTCTGCTTGGAAAGATTTATGGCATCCCATCCGTTTTCCCTGCTTTTACTGGAGGACACATGTTGCATGTTTTTGCACCTTAACCCAGTGGTCCTCCACCGTTTTACTCAAGGCACCCCTCAGACTCTGGGCAAGCCTCAAGGGAGGCCCTGAGCCTGCCCTTATCTGCTTATCTCCTCGCACTTCCTGCAGCACCCTCCAAAGGGGCTTGGGGCGTCCCAGGATACCCGGCACCCCGTGTGAGAGTCACTGCTCAACCAAATCCCCTGGTTCTCATCCATGAAGGCTTAGCATCACTTTATCCAAAGCCTTCGTTAGGTATTGGAATGACAAGCTTTAACAACATGCAAATGTTTCTAAACATCATGGCAAATTAGTCTTTTCCTCTCTCCATCGCTCAGTTTTTTAAAAAATAATTACTAACTGCATCTACTGCGACCGCTGACAGCCAACCAGTTGCCTTTCATTTGCTTCTGTATTCACCACTCAGCTGTCAAAATCACACAGACAACTGAGGAATGGGCTGGTTTTGTATCATTTGCTTCTACAGCGCGTCAATAAATTGGATGCCTGACAATGATCCTTAGTTGCTATCACATCAGAAAGTGTTACCCTTAAAGAAAGATTTAAAAAAAAATAAAAAAAAATAAATCAAGTGATCCCTGACCAGTTAGGGACAGTCCTTAAAACACTTTATCAACTTAGTCCCACAAAAAACTCAACATAGCATGTTTTTGTTACCGCAGAAATTATTTAACTAATTAGAATGCAAGGAAATTCCATATTTTATAGAAAGAACGAGTCGATTCCAAACATATGTTAAAAGGAAACAATTAGGACAATTTATTTTGCCAATGCAAATGAAGCACTGAGGTTTCTAAAACACTGTTTTGAATACAGAGAATGAAAATTAAGTTAAAAAAGCAAAACCCAAAAAAGCAAAAAAAACCCCAACCCTTAAACTACTTCTGTGACTGCTGTTGTATTAATTATGTCTGCAAGCAAAGGGAAGTCTCAGTACTCCATGCTATGAATTATAAATGACTGTCACAGCTGTATACTTTGTGCTGAGAATGCCAGAATTAGTTCTTCAGTGTTTGTTGGCATAGCTGTACACCTCCTATATGAAAGGAAACAAATTAAAATATTTGCTGTCATGATTCTCACATGCCAAGTCCTTTATGGGAAAAAAATATATATATTCCTAATGCAGCTGCATCTCTCAAGTTGATATTCCCCAAAGGTAAGAATCACTCGGAGCCAGGCTGTTGTCAGAACACAGAACAGAGGAGTTTCTTAGTCAACTGACTGTTACTCTTGAATGTCCATTTACAAAAAGACAGCCTTGGGGAAATTGCCTGTAAACTGGTTTCCAGCTGAGGACCATCACCCGCTAATGAGCAAGCTAGGGTAGAGGAGCATGATATGAACAGGAATCCTACAAAGACTTAGAGCAGTTTGTTTTGTAGGTGATCTTTTGCTCTAGCATCTTCTGAAGACCATCCATCTCCTTACCTGTGCACTTGCACAAGTCGTAGAAGTGCAGGGCTGGAAGGGACCTTGGAAGATCACCGAGTCCGAGGCCCCTGCTCTGGGCAGAAATGCTGCGGAGATCAAATGATCCCAGCAAAGTGCCCCTCCAGTCTTCTCTTGAAGACATCCAAGGCTGGGGACTGCACCACCTCCTTGGGAAGTCTAGTCCAGATTCGGGTCACCTGTACCAGAAAGGGTCACTACACTTGACAACCATGAGCCTTCCCAAGTCCCATTCTACATCTGTCTACTGCTTACAGCTTCTGGCTCTAACACTTTTTTGTAGAAAATCCTTTTCAGAGCAGTTTTCCAACAGAGCTCGATCAAACTGACAGGTCAGCACCTTCCCTGAGCCACAGGTCACAAGTAAGATCTGAACTGCGACCTGCTTCCCCCTAGCACAGACAGAGGGCACGGGAGTAGCAACGACTAACGCTGATGGAATAAAATCATCGGCTTTACACAACCCAGCAGACAGCGCAGTCGACAGGAATAGGTCCTTCCCGGAGAGGAATGACTGTCCCCGGCAGTGCTCACCGGGTAACAGAGGCCCCTAGGAGGGAGTCTTCAGTCGAGGGCCCCCAAAAGACATCCGATGCGTAGGGTGTGTGGGTAATTCTAGGAAATGCCTTTAAATGTAACCAAATGCATGGGGGCAAGGGGGACACACTGGAAACAAGCATCCCGCATGAACTTTAGGTGCTTGGCAAGCTATGCCAATGTAATGTTCAGCGCTGTTGAATCCATGTTGAGGACGAGGAGTCTACTGGGCTGACTGGAGTCTTTCCGTACAGAGCGGCCACAGGACACAGGCCACCCCAATAATCCGAGTGCGCTGCAGGGCCCTTCCCATGACTCGCATTTAAGTCCCAGGGTAAAATCCTAACCCTGCTGAAGTCAGCACTGAAACGCCCATTGTTTTCAAGGGGGTCAGGGTTTGCCTCTGATCTCAGGAGAGGCGCCACCAAAGCTGCAAGGGTCATGCTCCGTACCTCTACGTGGCACGACTTTCCACACGATTGTGCGTTGGGACGCAGACTGGAAGGAAGAAGCGTGTTTCCCAGCAAGGGAACAGAGAAATAACGAGAGCCTGCATGTGCAAATGTTTCCCAGAGCTTCAGAGACACAAATCCCATACCACCCGGGTGATGAGAGATCCTTTACAGCAGGGCTGTCTAATTGGTGACCCGTGGGCTCCTGCCCAGCCACCAGTCATTGCTCTTCCACCGACACTGGCAGGTTCCCCCTCTTTCCTCCAGCTTCTAGTTTCTGCCCCGATCCTGGGGAAAAGGGCAGGGAGGGGTGGTGACGTAGCGGGAGGGGGCCAGGTTGCTCATGCCATGCATGTGAACAAGGTGAGCACGCCGTGTACTTGGAAAAGAAGGGAGCCACATTGCCCTGCTGTCCAGAAGTTGGATAGCCCTGCTTTACACAGCAGCCTTTCAGGAAAGCCTTAGAGACAGGTTCCTGGGAAGAAATACAGGCACTCACAGAAGAGCACGACCCACATGAATCAATATTTGAGATTTATGGCGGGCCCGGATGCAAGTAGCAAGAGGGAAAAAACAACGCGGCTTCACCTGGTTACTGTAGCTTATAAATTTTAGAAAACCTGCAATGACCCCTGGGGCAGGTACCGTCAGAGCGCTGGCAGCCTCAGCGCACCAACTAATCCTCTGGAAGAATGAGCAGCAGAGAGAGGGGGAAAAAATAAAAATAAATCTGACAATGTTTCTGAACAGGCCGACCCAATATTTCAGAGCAGAGGCTGCATGCTGGCTTCCCAGACAACTCTGCAAAGGCAATTTCAAGTCTAGTGAAACATTTAAATGAAGGGGAGGGGGGAGGGAAGGGAATCAGGAAACCTGTTAAAAGCCAAGACTTCATCAGAATAAAGGATTTGGCCGAGAACTGCCCACCAACTTTCTGCTCCCCTTCCAACGGGGCACAGACACCCAGCGCTGTTAATGGGAGAATCTCTCTTCACCTCCCGGCAAAGAGTTTTAATGCACCCTGTCGAGCTCCCGCCTTGCATTAAACCTGTCAGCTCCGTCTCCCAGAATATAGACGGGCTCCTGCCAACGTGAGCCTTTGACAGAGGTCATCTTTGTTCCAACGGCTGACAGGATGTAGTAGGGAAAAGGAGAAAATGAGGCTGCTGCTTCACCGCAGACTTCTTGCAGCATCCCTGTGCTGTCAGGGCTCTGAACAAGGACGCGATCCTGACCGATACAGCCATGCTGGAGAAAGGGGTGTTGGTCATAGCCGTGTTGGTCTAAGGACATCGATAGACGACGTTCTTTGGGTAGATGCGATCTCTTTTATGAGACCAAGTAAATCAGTGGGAAAGTTGTTCTTTGCAAGCTTGTGCCAGAAAGCTTACAAAGAACAACTTTTCCAATGATTTAGTTGGTCTCATAAAAGAGATCCCATCTACCCAAAGAACCTTGTCTGCCAGTGCTGGAGAAAGGCCTTTGCATGGCCTAGGTGCTGGTATAAATCAGCAATGCTGCGCTCTCATGCTCTAGCTTTGGTCGGAGATTGTGTGGAATAAAGATCACCAGTAAGACTGCATAAATTGTGTGCACCTTGGGGCAGCTTTGGTTAGGTGCTCCTAGTGCCAACACTGCCTTTAGAGAAAGAGGTTAGCGCTGAGGAGTTCTAGATACAGTTGCTTCGCCTTATTTAATTTACCCAACAGCTCAGCTGCACCCAAATCAGGCTACTCACATGAGTAAGACCAGCAGGATGTGCACAAAGATTAGTCCATTATAAGCCTATGGGATAATCCAGTGCTCTGCTTGCGATAAAGATCCAGGGCTCAGGTTATTCCTTTTCACTAACAGCAAAAATGCACACATGACAAGTTCTCCTCTAAAAAATGCCAGATAAGGAAGAAAAATGACAGAAAGGGCTTTTGTTATCATTTCAGGTCTGGCCTACTTGTTGCCAAGATTTTTCCTCCAGGAGCTTTTCATAAAATGATGCTCAGGGTGGAAGAGAACACGACGAGCACACAATCTGACCCGCGGTAAAATAGGCAGTCCAATTTTCCCTAGAAGCTGAATTAAAAAGCAGTGCCTTTAAGAAAGGTAGCTCATCTTGCTTTAAAGAACCAGCAGCAATGACGAGTCCAGCGATTTTCAAAATCGGGGTCTTGGGCCACACTGGGGTGCCACGAGATCTTTTAAAGGGTGCCACAAGATGTCTAAGGATATAAGCAAGTAAGGGCAAACTCAAACTCCCCCAACCTTCCTGCTCCACAACCCCCACAGCAAGGAGGTGAGCACTACATTGCATCCTAAAATTGAGGGTGGGAAGGGAGCTCAGGAGGTCACATCCAGTCCAACCCCTTGCTCCAAGCAGGACCAGCTCCAACTACATCATCCCAGCCAAGGTTTTGTCTACCCGGGTCTTCAAAACCTCCAAGGATGGAGACTCCACCACCTCTCTGGGTCACCTATTCCAGTGCTTTATTACCCCCCTAGTAAGAATTTTTTCCCCCCCAACACCCAACCTAAACAACAATAATCTACAATAAATTAGGTTTTTGAAACAGGGCACTGCTCAATTCACAAGGGTCATGGAGGGACACCTTGAGTCTGATGAGTGATGGCTTATGTCTAACAAGGTTGAGACCCACTGGAGGAGTCCATCTCCCCAAGTAAACCATCCAAATGTTGAATCAACTGCATCGATAGGAAAGGCTGGATTGTCTAACTTCAACATCCAGCCACCGAATCTCACTATGCCCGGATCCATGAGACTGAAAAGCCCCCCACCATTGCATCTCTCTTCTGCGTGGATGTAGCTATATGCTGTTAGGATCCTGTGTCCAGTTTTGGGGCCCCCATTTCAAGAGGCATGTGGAAATACTGGAGAGTTCAAAGAAGTCGCACAAACGATTCAGTTCTCTTCAGTTTAAGCAGAGGAGGCCAAGCTAATTGCAATCTCACCAGTGCTTTATGAAGAAACCAGAGCACTTATCCAGTCTACCTCACAGGCCTTTCTAAAACACACAAGGACCATATTTTGCTCGTTTAGCCACTGAGAACTCATCTGAATCCTCTCCCGAGTCACCGTTTCCCACTCTCCCTGCTACGAGCATACCCTCCAGTCCTTTCTCTTGCACATCTGAACTTGCATTTGGCTGCATTAACAAAAAACCACCCACACATTTTATAATTTTGTATTTTTAGATGCATCTCCCATGCTATCTAAAAGGCCTTTTTTT
Organism: Crocodylus siamensis; assembly: GCF_052110815.1. Classification (NCBI taxonomy): domain Eukaryota; kingdom Metazoa; phylum Chordata; order Crocodylia; family Crocodylidae; genus Crocodylus; species Crocodylus siamensis. The sequence goes on from NC_143409.1 coordinate 2,841,075, forward strand.
GTTGTTGCTGAGCTCTGCCCATTTAACCAGGTGAGTCCCATCAGTAGCTGTCACCTGTCCTCACTGATGACTCCGACCAGTTATTTGTCTTCTGCAAACTTTCCTAAAGACGTTAGATAAGGGATACAAATCTCGAGTCGTGCTGGACTGACAACGAGTCCCACTGGGACACCTAGAGTAACGTGCCCGCTCACTGGTGTCTCGGCATTAGCAACTCTTTCGAGGTCTGTTACTGAGACCATTTCTAATCCATCTAATGTGTGCCCTGCTAATTCCATATAATGCGAGTTTGTTAATCAAGATGTCATGTAGTGCTAAGTCAAATGCCTTGGAGAAATCCAAGAGTGCTATATCAGCACAGCTGCCGTTATCAAGCAGACTTGTAATCTTGTCAAAAAAAAATGATAACAGGTTTGCTTGACAAGACCTACTTTCCACGAAGCCATGCTGACTGACAATTTTTAAGCTTCTAATTCTTCTTTGATCAGAGATCTGAATTAATCATTCCACCGCTCAGCTGGATGTCAACCTGGGCAAAACAGCCCATCATTCCCCGCACCATCTCTCTTACTGCTCTTAAATACTGGAATTACACTGGCAGCCCCTTCCCCGTTTGTTTAGTCCTTCCCCGTTTTTCCAAGGTTTATTTAAAAATGAACATCCGTGGCTCAGAGCGCTCCTCAGCTAATTACCTGACTCTTGGATGCAAGGTAAACATCTGCAAATCAAACCGGCCTCGTTTTTAGCAGACACCGCCTCACGGCCTCTTTCTATGCCGTGCACCAGATCACATGGGACGGACACGTCAATTCTGAATGCAGAACAGATTTACTGATTGTTTCCACCTTTTAAAATCTGCCCAGCAGGTTTCATCTTCTCCAGCTAGCAACAACTTTATACCCACCTTCAGACCTGCATTTCTGTTGTTTCTCATTAAATAATGACCTCTTTCTTGAATCCTTTTGGCCACCGAGATTTCATTGATTCCATTTTACTTCGCTTATCAATTGCCTACATTTAACAAAGTTCAGTTCACTGCCGTTACCTGTCCCTCCGCTTCCCTCCTTTACACATCAAAAGTACCATTTTTTCCCCAACAGCTATGCTGCCGTCTCCTGTTAAGTGGTACGGAGAGGCTGTTTGATTCCTTTTGAGAAGTTCTGGGAGAAAACGGATGCGACTCCCCAGCATTAAAAGAAATTAATAAGATGTCTTCTGTTGTCCTTCACTACATATGCAGCATAGAGTATTTTGTAAGCAGGGCAAGAACACTGAAATCAGTTTGCAGACATGGTACTGGAAACAAATAAACTGAAGAATAATACCCGCATGCTGATTTAGTAAAAAAAAAAAAAAAAACACAACAGAAAAGGGCCCACACCATTCAGGTCCACAGAAAAGCTCTCCAAAGACACTGCCAACCCTCCACTCCCCACAAGAAATTCCAGTACCAGGGAAATTCAGCAAAAAAAGTCCTGAAATTTGCTGACCGAACACCTGAGTCTGCAATTCTGGACTCCTTCACCATACACAACCTGGTTATTATCTCCTAGATTCAGCGCGCCTCGATATATGCTAAGAAGGGCAATTTCAGCATCGCTCCCCCCACACCCGACCCCAAAGCTACTGTATTCACAAGTCTGAAGTGCTAATGCGATTCTGCCAGCTTCACCTCCCAAGCTGTTCCCAGACACATTTGCCATTAAGGATGCAGAGTTATAAACCTCTTACTTTATTGAACATGAAGACTTCTGACTCGGGAGAGATGCAGACCTGAGGGGCAAGGCTTCACGGGTGGATATGAGACAGCGTTAGGACTCGCACTGCTCTCCTTCGCAGGCTGCTGCCTGGACAATTAAAGAGCACATTGAACTAGATGGGCAATTGCAGCATCCCACGTATTCCTTTTTACGTTATACTTCAAAGTGCAGAAACCATGACAATGGCGCTGCTCTCCTTCGCAGGCAGCAGCTGTAGCGAACAGCCTGCTGTCCGGACAGGACGGTATGTAACATGAGAAACCCATTTGATTAAATAGATGATGAATCAAAGGATCCATAACTTTTTTTTTTCTTTAATACTTTGCCAACATCCTTTTCGAGTTCTAGGGAGATGCTTGTGAAGATCTCATACTCGATGAGCGGCCCTCTGAAAGTGCTGGTTTTATGAGTTATTGTAGCAGGTCTTTTTGTGGTTACTCTGCAGGGGGGGAAACCCATTGGTATTTACACAGCTGACAACTTAACATAGCTACACCATCTCCAAGTTACCTCATCGCAAGCATGTCCTAACATCTGGCACCAGCGTTCGCAACATCTGCAGGGAACTCAACACCTAGACTTCACACGCATGTTCCCACGACCCCTACTGGCAGTTGAGATGGCTTCTACACTTCAGAATTTAACGTGCAAAAGGAAGGTATGAGATGCATCAATTGCCTGTGCTACCCAAGGTGATATTTAATTGTATACTGCTGGCCCATTATTAGAGTGCAGAGTGGTTGGCTGAAGGTGTATAAAAGTGTGTGTATGTGGGGGGGTAGGGGAGGTAGTTGGCAGTCTTGTTAGCTGGTTAGGAGACAACAGTTACCACTGACCCTGGGAAGGTGGGGCAGGCACATGGGTAAGAGTGAGATATACCCCATCTATAAACTACCCTAAGATTTCAACCACTGCCTTTCCTAGTTTTGCCCCAGAAAGTTCAGAGTTTGTGCAAGCGGCTCTGAATCAAGCCCCCTGGGACCTCCACTTTGCAGAAACCCCCTTATTTAACCCCTATTACCCACCACCATGTTTCAGAAACCAGAAGTTTCTCTTACCATTACCAGCAGGATTATAACGTTCCTGCCCTTTCTTCCAACACAAGCGTCCCACAAATGAAACCCATATTGTCCCCCACCAATGGGTTGCAGGTGTCAGGTGTTGTGCAGGTTGGCTTTCTAACAGAGGAGACATCAGTGATGCGAAGGCTGGATCGAAATCCATTTGCACGTGTACAAAAAGTCCTCGAACAAGCAAGCTGCAACCACGCAGGCTAATGCCTTCCAGGACTCCCAGCCCTTACAACAGCGCTCTGTTCCCATGGCACAGAGCTGCACGAGGAATTAAAATTTTAGCTCGAGGGATTAAATCAGGCGGCACACACTCCTACTGCTCACCCGGTTTCTCAAGAGATTTGCAACCAAAATATAAAAACGTTTCTTCTGAGATTAAAAACGGCGACTGCACTTGGCAAACACCTGCCATAATAATACTTTGCACAGCTATGGTACATGTCACCTGATGTTCTCAAGACGCTTTGCAAATAGACCATTAACTTTCTCCCTGATGTGGGACATATTACTTCTGTAGATATTCCAGTGCCAGCTGGATGATCTAGAGGTAATTTAATGTAATCTAGCCAATTCTTAAAGATCTTATAGGCTGTTTGTATAAGGTTTAAGGGAATATACAACTGGCTCTAACACCCCTCAGCTGCAATGGTACTAATTGTAGTATATATAGCCAAGGCTGTGCCCCCTACCACCAATTTTACCTTAAATGTCACTTACCCTTGTTTAGCAGCGTGCTAAATTCTTGGGTAAGCAGCTAAGAACTGTATAACTATATTCAAATACAGCAAATGTTTCTTTCTTCAAACAGTTAAAAAAAAGTTCTATTTAAAAAAAAAAAAAAAAAAAGAGAGAGAGAACTTGCACAAACTACCTCTCTCAAACAGGCTTAAATCAGTTGGTGACACAGTTTAAAAATAAATGTTTAAACAGTGAAAAATAATAGATGCCCATAGAGATTTTAAACATCTCAGACTAGGTTAGTGCAACAGCCCTGTGTTTGCCATGTAGGAAGAAAGTATTTTCACTGAAGATGGGGGATTTCTGTTGAATAGTGATAAGCTACCTATTTACTTTGAAGCTTCAATGTCAGGTTAAGCTATTTGGTAAAGAAAAAATCTGAATAGCAACTGCCTGTCTGAGATATGTTATATGTGATGGAAAAAGATAACACACACTTCAACCACAATTCGGTAGCCAAATAAAGCTGTAGCAGACAAGAACTTAAATATCTACTGATCAAAATAATGGAGAAAAACAAATAAATCACAGGTAAATTATTTAAGCACAAAAAGATTCAAAAGTAAATAATGTGTTCCAGTGCCTTTTCATTTTTACGTATGACACACAGCGAGATATTATATATTCCAGACAGTCGCATTCAGTATTTAAACAGTTCAGTTTCTCTATCAATTGTGATCACTCTCCTCATTAGGAAAAGGATTTAATAAATGCCACCTTTCTTCCCGCAACTCACATAAGCCTTAAAATAGAAATTTCAGCATTTATTAAATCTTGCTGACAGAAGTTCAGCGACTGTCATATGAATTCAATCAGCCCTTCGAAAGCAAATTAAAGATTTTTTTTTTTTTAAACCTGATCCGTTTCCTTGGGTACATTTGCTCCATCCTACCTCGCAGCACATTTGTCCTCACAACAGCAAACGATGCAATCCAGAACTTCAGCTTTGAAAGCGCCGGGGCTAGAAAACACATGAAAAGATGGGCTCGAGCATTTTGCAGCAGTTATACACATTGGAAGAGGCACCGAAATGCCACAGTAGTAAGTGGGATTTATTTGAATGTTAATCTCAAAAATTGGCTGGAGTACAATAGCTCATCTACACACTGTTAGCATTTTCAATACATTTCGACTAAATACAACCAGCATAGACATTTGGAAAGTACAACTGGGTTTTCCTTTGTGCTGAGAAATTACCATACTGTAAAAATACAAATGAATAGTCCTAACATAATTGAATCTAGATTACTACTCTCTACGTTGGCTGACTCCTTAAGATAGATTTACTATTTAATTACGGCTGTTAGCAATATTCCATCTGTGTATCATTTGAAAGGAAAGATCTAGATTGTAAAGTAAAATGACAAAGTGTCCAGTAATATACCTTACATTTCTCTAATGTGACGAGAGCCTAATATAATTTCCTCTGTTATCAAATTCTAGTTCCTGCTTATCTTTAGAACAGAAATATTTACCATTACATTAAAACAACCCTGGTACAGCAACCTACTGTATACATTTTATATCCGTTTATTTGTAATCATTACTTTAATTAAAACCTAGTGGATTTTGCATCTAGTCTCAATGCCAGCCACTCAGTATCTGCATCGATTTGCTAAGTCCCCTCCACACGGCACAGTTAGTACCACTCGCGAATAGGTTTTGCTCCTGCCTACATACAGACATGGTGATGCACCCCAAGCTTTTTGCCACCTGGGAAAAAAGCATCTTCACTCTATTCCCCAGAGATCCTCTCTCTCTCAAGAGCAAGCTATCTTGGGTTTCAAGAGAAAAATATGGCTTTGTGAACATAAATCCAGACAATTAAGGAAATCCATGCCAACTACCTTCCCAATCCACAACATTTCTGAAATATGCAGACAATTTCACTAGGAAAACAAGAAGATTGATGTATAGCATGTGTACATGTCTCCATCAAGATGATCAGAACCATTTTATACATCATGAAATCAATCCTGCCTTGATACAGGGGAACGAGTCAATCCCCCACCTTTTTCCACCAATTTATTAGGCAGATAATTAAGGAAGAATGGAGTAGATGTTCTAGGTCTTACAAAAAACCGCCTTAGTTTTCACGTCTTCATAAATGCAACTAAAAACCAATCTGAATTCCTTGCACCACAAAGTAACTCTACATAAGGTCTTCAACTTCCATCCCAGACTCATGATAGAGGTGATCTCTTTTATTAAGCTAACTAGGCTTTTGGGAAAAAAAATTCTTTCATTGCAAGCTTTTGGGTGCAAACACCCTTCATCAGGCATCAGAGAAAAGTTCTCCTGGGTAGAAATGAAAGTTCATATTTCATAGGAGATCCAAAGGTGGTAAAATCTCCTGTTTGGAAAAGTTTTTCCTCTAGACCAATATGGCTACAACCTTGATACCTTAAACTCCCATCAGCATGTTAGAGACTCTAGCACAGTGGTTTTCCACCTGTGGTCTGCGAAGCCCTGAGGATCTGCCCACAATTACAATTCAAAGGGATCCGCACTTCCATTCAAAATTTTTTTAGGGGTCTGCAAGAGAAAAAAGGTTGAAAGTCATTGCTCCAGCACAAATCTTTTCCCTAAATAAACTCTTCTATTACATGTGATAAATGACAATGTTCCCGAGTCTCTCTTGCAATGGAAACCAACTCTGTGCATCAAAAGTGTCCCGTGAAACATGCCTGGCCCTGACAAGGTGCATCCTCGTTACGCGAGGAAGTGCCAATAGAGGGAACAACGCTGATTTTTAAGTACGGGTCCCAAAACATCCCTCTCTCTTGCTTCTCATCGTCTTCACGTGCTCTGCACATTCCCATGTTCTCTACCTTGCACCATCTTTAAAATCCACATTTCAAAGTTCAATATTGTCCTTGAAATGTTTTAGGTGAGAAACACGAGCGTATGTTTTAAAGACAGGCAGATGCTCACCCGAGCTACACAAAAACCGATCAGAATTGAGCTTGTACATGTAGCTGTGCTAACAGGATTTGCAAATTAAGGGTGCAAAGACGTACTTATCTTGAAAAATGAGGCCTTCTGTTACCAACAGCGCAAATATAAGGTGCCTTTGTCATTCTTCTAAATTGGAATTTAATATAATTTTTTGTTACAAGTCATTTCATTTTCTTCAGATTCTGTACTGATTGTGTGTCATATTGGGAAAAACAGAGTTAGCGGAAATTGCTGCCGTAATTATGACCCCATTTAGTGTACAGTCTAATAAATCTACTTGCTCTCCAGATGGATTAGGCTATTAAAACCCTTGCTAATGGCACAAACAATAACTCCAAAATCTAGCAGCTGCTTACAAATGCATTACAATGCTTCTTTTGAGCTACCAAGTATTATATTGTTACTATGCAGATTAATGAAGCAAAAGATTAAACGGTTTCATCAGTCTCCCTTATATTTAGGCTTGGAAATGGCTGTCTCCAGACAGCAGTGCGAGCTTGGTAACTAGCCTCTCAGGAAAGCACCTTCCACAACACGCTCGGCACTATTTCAAGAGTCAGAGTCCTTTCTTAGACAGGTACGACTACAAACAGATCCACGTGCCTGCTTTTAAAATGTCCTGATGTGGGCAAACATGTCACGGAGCGACTGCTTTACCCCCGACAGCGATGGGCCACTGGTTAGACGCTCCCGCAGACTCCAAGCCAAGACCCAGCTTTTCCAACACCTTGAGCAGAAACCTTGGTTTCTAAGCACTGCTCCTCTGAAACCACGTCCTGCCTTGCACGGAAGCATCACCCCTTGGCCACAGAGAAGCCAGCACTCAAAACAGGCTCAGCGACTGGACTCATGTGCAGCCTGGGAAGGAGCAGATTTTACAGTGGTAGAATCGGCCTCCACCCAGTGTCAATTAGGAAAATTTAATACGCTGCATTTACATATGGTCTGTGTGCAACCAACTACTTTACTGGCTTGGGGAGGGAAGGAAGAAGCTTTTCTAATTCACTGCTCTTAATATACTTTTTAACTGTGAAGCGTAAGCAGGAAGAGTGCAATGGAGTGGAAAAATCTGGGCGCAGCATGGAGCGCGGCTCTGCGCAAGCTTCCTGTAGGACCGTACCCAGAGCGGGGAATGGGTGGCCCAAGGGATCCAGCACTTCTCATCTCCCTCCACGTAAACAGGAGCAGCCTGGGGATTGTGCAAGGCCTAAATGCAAAAGCTTCTCCACACACCACCTGGATGATCTAGGGCATATCCAGGGTATGCTGAAGCACACCTGAGTTTCAGGTAGCAAATCTCAGCAGTGTAGAGAGCTCCTGTGCCACCCTGGGCAAAGCAAGGAGGAAGGAGGGGATGCCCAGAGGCATGCCTGAGGCTCTGCGTGGTGTCCAGGACCCAGGGGGTGAAGGTCAGGGGATCTCCGGTCCCGAGACAGCTGCAGGACTCCAGCTCCGGAGAGGGGATGGAGGATAGGGTGAAGCGAGGGAGCTCTAGGGTCCTGGCAGCTATGGGGAAAGATGTCCCTCACCTAAGGAGTTAAATGCATCTCGGCTGCCCCCCTCCCAAAAGATGCCACTTGGTGCCATGTTGAGTCAAGAAATAAAATCACTAATTTGGTGGCAAGAGGGTGCGCCCCCCATGTCTTCACCCCCTGCTTCTTTCCTTCATGGCACTTATGGACCACGAACCAAAAGCCTTCTTGACATTGCTGCTTGGCTCCTAGCTTTGCAAATCCAACGTAAGTCTTCGATTTTTAGAGCTGAAGTTATTTCACCCTCTAAACTCCCTGTAAAAGCCAGGAGGAACCCTTTCTTTGCAGCATTTTCCTGGTTGACTACTTAGCTTCATAAGTGGCTTTCTTAAACTACAGACACTTCCTCAGCCTGGTATGCGAAAGCTCGCAAAGATTTTTTCTAACTATTTGAGTTGGCCTAATAAAAGATATCGGATTTACCCAAAGAACCTTACCTGCCTCTGTCCTTAGACCAAACACAGCCACAACCTACACCCCCGTTACAGAGGTGAGGAAACATCAACTTGGTGGTAGTTGAGTTGGTCACCAACTACTAAGGGATAACACCCAAGGGCACTGAAGTTTCAGAAGTCTCCTAGTAATTAGCTTTGACATTGCACTAACCATTAGACACTTGAGCTATCTAGCTACCTCCCAGCCAAGCCCTTGCAAACAAGTTTTATTCCAAGGTGCAGATTACCTACCGCAAATCATCTGAAACACATTAAAATCACAGTCATGAACGACTGCATATATTCACTCACTTTCAGTGGAGTAAAAATGGTTTGCAGCTCTTGCCCCGTGAACTGTGTCCCCTTTTGAATTTGCAAAGGTTGAGTCTTCACCGTGTCTCGGGCTTCTAGCACTGTGCCACTGCTCTACCTTCTGCAGAGGTCTCACATTTAATCAGGCAAGCTGACAACCATTACGTACTACTGTGTCAAGGACCTATTTGGGAACGTCCTACTAAAATGGAGACATTTTATAGCACAGATGGAGGCCAGAGACATTGTAAATTATCACAAATCCCCATCTCCCACCCTGCTCTTCCACCGATTCTGTTATGCATTATTAGGACACAAGTACGAGCAGCTGCTGGGGTCAAGAACTTCAGTAGAGAGCCCATTCTAACCCTATTTTCAGTTCCCAAAAGCAGTATCTGCCCAAAGACAATTTAAAATGTTGTGTTATAAAAGCCCTGACAATTATTCCATCATTATAAATTTCACACAAGACCATACACGTGTTCTTGTGGCTGTGCAATAGCTACAACGGTTCGCTATTACACTGGAGTACAATGGAGTCGTGTAGTCTGGGCACTGGTATAACAATGCGTATGTAAAAGAGGCAGTCTAGACCAGTGCATTCAAGTTCATCTCTGCAATCTATTTGTTGGAATGGAAACTCTATACTCAGCTACACTCTGCTAGGAGCCAAAAATATCACATAATGTGGCTTCCCCAAATCAAGTCCTGCAACCAGCTCATAAGCAACAAGCGTCAGATCCATCCGATGCAAGAACTTTGTTTAAAATGTATGGGGGGTAATTTAATTTTTGATCACACAGCTGGAGAAGGGAGAAAAAATGAGTAATTACTATGGCTGATTTATTAACCATGAAGGACAAAGCACATGTAGCTTGTAAACCTATTTTTTTAATATTCCTGATGCTGCAGACTTAACCTGCTCTGCGGGGTAAAGCTACACCAGTGTTTCAGAAGCATCAAAAGTCTGGCCTGAAGGAGGACATCTACTCCCCGACCTCTCCACACAAAGTCTAGAGAAAAGGAGGAGTCACCGTATCAGCAGAACTAAGACTACTAAAGCCACAGGTCTAATGTTGATCGACAGACAGATCATCCAAAAGTTGAAGACTCTAACTGTGCCCAAGACTTTTTTGGATGATGGGGGAAAGGAGGGGTTAGTTTTTTTGGTGTTAAGTGGCTTACGGCAAGTCAGGATGGTAACATAGGGGAAGCCCTGAAACCTACTCTGAAATCAACAGCTTTGCTTCAAAGTGCCACCCGTGCAGTTTAAGCCTGCACCGTCTGATTTTTAGCCCGAGTTCTCGTTTAAAATACTGAATCAAGAGGCAGGCACAAAGCTGCGTTCGCCCATGAGCAAGAAAGCAGAAAAGAAAAAAATAAAACTTGCAGCCATTTTCTGGTGCATGCTAAAATTTCTTGGCTCACTCGTTAAGGTTGTTGCAATTCAAGCAGAGGATTGCATCTACATTACAAGGATGACACAGGGATCGAGCCTGCGATGCTGCTTTAAGAACACCAAAAAGCCTCATTCATTTTAGTATAAACTATGAAAAAGCTCAACCTGATGAGAGACAGAAAGGTCCAAATGCTACACTTGCAAAGGACACTTCAGCTTGGTTCCTCTCCCCTTTGGTCAGCGATTCTCAACCAGGGTGCTACAAGATCCTTCTAAAGGGAGCGACACAATACTAGCATTGTTTGCACACCTAACACGATTCACCAAATAAACCCAGAGATTTCAAACAGGAATCCCTAGTGACAAAGAGCATCCTGCCCTGGTGCGGGCTTTCCGAGTTCTTTGCAACAGGAGAATTGTTCTATTATTTTTCTGTAATCAAAATGACTGACAGCTAAGAGCTGGCATTTTCCGAGGGGTGCCTTGAGCCTAACGAGGTTGAGAATCACTGCCCTAGGTCATCAACCACGTCAGTTAAAATTACAGCTGGCTTCTGCTGCAGATTTGGTAAGGGGGCCGGAAAACCCCGGATGCTCTTGATCCCTTACCAGCACCAGTAGCACCGGAGATGCTTGAACACTGGGATCCCACAGCCAGAACTATGAAAGCCTGACAGCTATGAAGATCATGATCCAGAGGTGCTTCACCGCCTGGGTTTTGGGTCTGGTCTGTACAGAGCAAGAATGGCTGGGTAAAGCCAGCTTCTTGGCAGCGGTGAAGAGCAGCCTCATACCTTCAACAACATCCAAGTCTTCACTTATATCCTTCTATGATGTCTTCCAGCTGCCAGACCGCCACCACTTTGTAGGATGGCAAATATTCAATTTGCTGAAAATTCATATTCTCTTCCCGTCACTTGGTACCCTCCTTGAATATTACTTCAGCACAGCCCATCGGCAGCTCAACACCAGCGTTACCTAGTTTTGCCATCAAAACCGAGGGCAAAGTTCCCCCTCCCCTTCACATGAATCCCAGAGCGGCAACACTTCATTAAGCTTTCTCTCTCCTTTTTTGCTTTCCTAATGAGTTGGGAAATTACAGTTGTAAGTTCAAAGCAACCAAGACATGCAAGATCCCTTCTTCCTGAACAGAAGAATTTATATTTCACTCACAGCATGTGCTTTGAAACCTTTGCTTGGACAGCCAGGGAAAGCTTTTACTTTTGTACTTATTTTCCACCCCCCTGAATTGCACTATAGCCAGACTCACCTTGGTATAAAAGGAGCCTGTGGTCCTCAGAGAGCCTGCTTTTGTAGCCTATCACGGTACTTTGAAGAGTTTTCACTCAATCCTGATACTAAAAAGATCTCTCCTTCCCACAAGCACAGCTGATATATTCAAGTTGCACGTATACTGAGAAAGCAGATCTGCAACTCTCTCTCGGGGCAGAATGGAGTTGCAGTGTAGACAAGAAACAGGCATCTTTAATGCCTGGAGGAGTTCAATATGTAGCACATCCAAGGAAGAGCTTCAGGACATCTGGTAAGTATTTGGCAACTGCGTACTTGTATGCAGACTTCAAATAAAAATAGGAAGTATGCTTGTAATTTAAGTAGTGTCATCATTTTAAAAAAAGGAGTGGGCGTGAGACTGGATTACAGTATAAAAACGAAACGCGAGCATTCCTGTGAAGCAGACGTGACTTCATGAACGTGCACCGACATCTCTTCATCTTTTGAGGGTAATTCCCCTCAATTTTAGCTTCTCTCTTTCTGGATTTTTAATTTACCTTGCTTTTTTGAGTTGTAAACCCTGGCTATACTGATGCCACAAAAGCAGTGTTACAAATTTGGTTTCAGGATAATAAACCGATATTTGTGGTGGAAAGGGAATCTCCGTGTTCTTTATTCATGGCCTCAGGCTTCTCATTTTCCCAGAAAGATGCTCAAGCACATATCCACCTGAATGCCAAGAGACCTGTGGATGGGTACAGAGTATATGATGTACAATGCTGCATTCCCACTTGTACATGCCTTTGTAAAATTTCCATTGAAATCTGTCTTTTGGGGTCTCCAATTACTTACATCTAGATCCCATATAATGTGAAAAAAGAAAAGAAAAGAAATAAAAAGTTTCCTTCCCATATTTTGACACTGCAAAAAAGCACAGGTTAAAGAAATGAACCTGCCTATTGAATTTTTTTTTCCTTAAGTCAATTTAAAATACCTAAAATAACTGGCTGACTAGGCCTTATTTTTAATGGTTAGCAAATTCGGGAGTTCTGTACAGATGGTACTGCATGAAAAAGCTACTGCTGGCAGTTATTCAACAACAGAATTATTACATGTTTCAGTAAAATTTTGCTGCTTCTCCAATTAAGCCTCTTCAAAAGAGAATGGACTGCAGAGCAGAGAGAAAAGGGAAGTTAAAATAAGTTAATAAAAAAAAATCCCAACCATAATTTCCACGGAGAATTTTACACCTCTGCCACATGCACTGGGATGCATTTTTTCCATAGCGTTTTCATAATTATGAGATAAACAACTGCGACTATTCCCTCTCCTCTCAGAGTACATAATGTAAAAATACTGGCAACGACTGAACCTTATCATTGGTGAATGTGAATGAAGCATGAACTTATGATTTCCCCGATGTACAATTTTCAATGCAAACAGTAAGGTTACAAAAATCAAATTAACTGGAACGCAGCAGGACCCGTCATTTACTGCCGTCCCTCCCTGCACCTCCAACTCCACGGTGGACTGAGCAAGTGTCATTTTGGTCATTTTAAAAAAATTTAAACTAAAAATAATAATAATAATACTTTAAAAAAAACAAACAAAAAACCACATGCAGCTGCACCACCAGCACATACCAACATATATTTGACTGAACAGGCAGTTCAAGCTGAAAAGCATGTGCATGTCGGTCAAGGTAGTGCCTTTACAAAAAACCTTGTTTTCTAATGCCTACACTGGCACACGCAAGTGCGCATGCCAAGGGCTAGTGTTCATGGGCCAGATAAATAGATACCAAGAGTAAGAACTAGAATAACAGGCATTTAACAAAGGGATCTCCTGCCTCGATCCATCTATTTTGGGAAAGACATGCCGCATTTCCTTCTCCTAATCCTTCCAATCAAACTCTGTCTGGCACTCGGTACTCTAAATAACGAGCTGTCCCAGCAGGGTACATGTTTAGACTCTGACATTAAGGGCCTTGGCAAATGTGTTTGAAAAACATACTGTTTCTTCACATTTTTTTTTTAAATAGCCGGCAAGCCACAGATTACTGGGATGTACTGAGCACTGGGTAAGAGACAGACAAAGGTAACGCACAAATCCTCTTTTTATTGCAATTGCACCACAAGGGCAGCTTTATCCCTCAATTAAACACAACAGAAAGTCTTTATAAATCAGGTCTTAGAGCACAACCACCCCCTGCCTCCCCCACGAGTGCACACGTAGAGTAAGGCCTAAAGGACTTGTATCCTCTTAAGGTCACTACTTCAGCCCTTCAGGAAAGTTGGTGAAAAGGCAGGAGGCAGGAGAAAATGATAGGCTGCAAGCTGGGTGATAGTGGTGTTTTGGACACACTTTGGATGGCTTCTCTTCAACAAACCGGTTACGCAGGAGGCGGCACGTTACTCAATGCCCGGTGGATAGAAAACAGAACCAGGACTTTTCAGCAAGGTTTAAAGAAAGGTCAGCAGGGCTTCACCCTCTATTTTACGAGAAGAGGCGTAGCATAGACGCAACGACTCTTGATGCGTGTGCTTTCAACTCACTGTGCCAAGTCTTAGGAGTCTTGCTTTGAACTCTCGATTCCAGGAAAAATCAGACCAACTGCAGATGCTTCCTCAACCTGACGAAGGGTGCTTGTACCCGAAAGCTCGCAAAGAGGAATTTTTCCAACTATTTGAGTTGGTCTAATGAAAGCTACCCGATTTACCCTAAGACCCTTGTCTGCTGGTTTCAGGAAAGACATTTTGGCACGGTGCAAAAAGCGATATGGGGCAACGACGCAGTCAAAACAGCATCCCGGTTGTTGCTTAATGCTATGCTGAAGGATCCATAATATGACAGCACTAGAAAACATGTACAATCTCATGGGTATCCAGTCCTGCCCACCCGACACGGACACCACGTCACTGACATTCACGGAGACGCCGCAGGTCCCACGCACGCACGCCATTCGGAAGGGAGTTGCCGGCTAATGTTTCGTCTTTCAGAGGCTAATTATTAACATGGCCCCTCCTAGCCGGGGTCTGTACAGAACACAGTTGCCGCCTTGAAGGGCTTAATAACCAAGGACAGATGTTACCAAATACTCCCTCAGACAAAACGTTATTTATCTTACATCCTTTGAGTTTTACTGTCTAGTTTTTCTGCTTGGTCAACTGTTTGGAGACTGGTTCATTAAGTGGTCTGTCTGCCAGAAGCTTAAACAAGTGGCAGGAGAGGCTAGACATTCAAGCACGCCCTATGGCAGGTCTAAAACTGTACTTTGTCACAAGGAAGGGAGACAGAAAAAGAGAAAGACAATCAGGGGGAAGAAAAAAGAAAGAAAGAGGGGAAAAAAGAAAAAAAGGGAGGAAAAAAAGAAAGACAAAAAGGGGAAAGAGAGGGAAGGAGGGAGGCTTCCCATCCCTACAGGAATGTTTAGAAAGTTGCTCTCAGTACTCACATCCTTGTATCCACGTCTTTTTCTCATCTCGCACCATTTAATAAGTAAGATAATCTCTCTCAACATGGCAACAAAGCGCAAGCAATAGGTTAAACTGATGTGCTTCATCGCCATCAAGAATCTGAAGAAAGCAAGGACTAAAAAGCAAGCTGCTCAACAGAAGCAGCCGGAAAGGCCTGCCTGAGACTCGAAATGATTACCAGGAGTGCCTGCAATGAGAAAGACCTGGCTAAGCCTCGTTAAAAGACCATTTCTAGGTGGGGTCCAATCTGGAGCTCTACGGCCCGTCAGTAGCTGAAATGATCCGAGGTAGGAGTCTACCAGAGAGCTGGAGATTTTAGCAGCCGGCAGTGCTTCACAGCTGAATTATTTGCATCCTTTATAGAGGGTAAGTGCCCTAGAGGGATCTGACACAGCTGTAATGTCTGATGAAAAAGTCTCGCTACCATCGCTGGTTATTTAGGACCAGCAGTGCAGGAAAATGCCGTCCTCTAGGCTGCGTTTACCCTCCGTTAAATCCCATCCAGCAAACGGGAGCTGGGATATTCCCATCCACGAGTGGCCCAGTGCAAAGTGTAAACACTGCACAGACCGTTACCAGAAAGGTAGAAGGGCAGATCGGCAAGTTAATTTCTAAAGCAATTAAGTGCCATTAAATCCTTAATGCAACTGTTTCTCTCCAACTTACAAAGACCTTATCATATCGCAGCCGGCTCCAGATTGTGAAACTTTACAGGGGCAAATGTTAATGACTCCACTATCTCATAAATGTTGGTGCCACGCAGAGACTGTATTAAATCAAGTGCAACTGCAAAGGAGTCGCTTCCCAAGAAAACGCAAATCTCCCCGTGCTGGGCTGACAGGGTCACTCTGTCCCCAAAAGGGTACTGCACCCTGATCTTCAATATACAAGATCACTGCACAAAGAGCTTTCGTCTGAATATACCAGGGCAAAAACGGAGTCTCTCCTGCAGAAGCAGGCCCCGTATACAAGACGACTCGCCTTTCATTCACCAGACCCCACTAGGTTTTTAGCATCTCATGTCTTCTTTTTCTGGTGGCATCTGCCCCAGCTTCTTCCCATCAGTTTATATCCCCCACCTTGGCTTCAAAAACCCATTAATAGGGGTTGCAGGGTCCCGTTTCTCAAGTGTACCCAGTTGGCGTGATGGCCGCCACAGTACTCGAGCCGGCTGGAGCAGCAGCACGGCCAGAAACAGAAGCCGTATTAAACAAATACTAAGTGGAAGCAAAACCACAAGATACCGTTACACAGCCTGTGCAGCCCACTGGCTCTGGGCATTCACACCCACTTGCTGGAAGCAAGAATAAAATAGGTTTGCATACACCGAAAGGTATAGGTACTCATTCTCATATACTGCAAAGTGAGCGTGGGTTGCAAACCATCTGGGCTCCACTGCACGTATCAACCGAGACGAAGGATAAATAGGCAGCAGTAGGAAGGAGAAGTCAATAATTTCAATCGAGTTGTTTTCAGAGAGAGAAGGGGCAAAGTAGGCACCCAATTAGGCACATTGCATAGTTATTCCCACATAAAAGAATGAGTTGAAGTTATTAACAAAAAAGGAGCAAAGCATGAAGGTAAAACATGATTCCATCATAAAAAGACTTTACTTACCTAAGCCAGTACTCAAGCCAGTGCTTAGTAATCAGAAATATTTTTTTAAACCCAAAAAAGAAAACAGGCTGCTACAAGGACAGTTGTTACCCAACATAAAACAGTCCCTCCTTCTGAAGCTCCTAATTTTCTTCCTATTCAATAGTTTGTATGACTAAAGGCATCAAATAATTAGGGAAATCTGGCCGATCTGGATCTCCTGCATTTAAGAGGAGCACAAGGGTTTACACTCAATATTTTACCCAGGCGGAAGGTTTGCAATATCCAGAAGCCCCCTCTAAGACCTATGGCTCAGCTTCCCAAAGTAGATAACATTTTTACATTACAACGCAAAACGTTTTAGAATTTAGTGTAAAGAAATATACGGTGCTCTAAGAGGACCCTTGCGATAGAGTTTCTTCAACCCTCAAGTGCTCTATACCCCACAGGGAAGCAAGCTCTGATCCAACTCTTTTGCTGCCCTTCAGGCAATAAATAGCCTGCTTTTCTGTATAGCATCGATCCTGTAAAAAAAAGGCCAGCTAGAGATCTGGTTAATGTTATCACTGAACAAACAAGAAGAAAGGAACGGCAGCAGCCACCACGTCTTGCACAGTGGCAACACAAAGAACTGGCAGGGGAACTCTCTCTGTGCTGCCTGACTTTTGTCCAGGTTTGCAAAGCTGTTTTCCATTTCTTCCATGGGCTTTTTGCTTGATTGGATTAAACTTTGGCCCCAATCCTCTAGTCCCTCAGGCAGAGCTCCCCAGAGACAGCCAGCAATATTCTTGCCAAGGGAACTACAGGACTGGATGTTGAGATTGCATTCTGGCGGCATTTGCTTTACTAGCTTCCTTCAGTCTCCCTATGAACAGACTAGATACACGCACCCCAGCACGGCACGGCATGCACCACTCCTAAATTGCGGTGGTACGAGTACATCAACCAAGTCATCGCTATACTATTTTGGTGCACAGCAGCTGCTGTCAAAGTCTCTTGACTTTCTCCTCTCCCCGGGCGCTTCAAGAGACGAGATTAGCTGAACTCACAGATCCGTTTGTCAGACGCTAGCACCAAAAGCCCTTTCATGTTTGGGTTCATCAGAATCCTCACTCCTACAGTACTTAACACCTGGTGCTCAGACAATTCATCTCCACTTTGCTATGAATACTTCCACGGCTTATAGTATGCAGCATTCCTTGAGAGGAGGAACTAAAGAACAGAAAACCAGAAAAAAATGGAAAACTAGAAAAAACAGAAAACCAATGATTGGGTCTCTCGTGGTACCCTCCTAAGCAGGTGAAAGACTGTCGGTCCAGGACTGCAGAACAGAGCTGAGGTCACCAAGGCATACAAGAACGTTCTCTGATCACGCATTCAGCAATTAGGGAAGTCATTTGTTTAAAGCAGCGGTTCTCAAACATTTTAGACGCGTGGCACCCCCCTTCAAGAGACTAAAGACGCCCCTTGGAAAATGCCAGCTTAGTTTCCACTCACTTTTGGACTACAGGAAAGCTAAGAGAGCAATTCTTCGGTTGCAAAGAACTCAAAATGCCCACAACAGGCCAGAATACTTTCAACACTATGAATTCCTATTTGAAATCATCTTGACAGCTGTTTTTGCAGTGCTAACATTGCATGGCACGCCATGGCACCCCTAAAAGGATCTCAAGGTGACTCAGGACGCTGCAGGACCCTGGTGGGGGGAAAAAAAAAAGAAAAAAAAAAAAGAAAAAAAAATCACCACTGTTTTAGGGTCTATTGGCACTAAAGATATTACATATTTAGGAGAGCACGTATTCACCCATCACCAAGAGACTGCAATATGCTGACAGCTTGAATCCATTAATACTTTGTCCCAGTCTTATATTAGGTCTTCCCCAAAAATGTGTTTTCCCATCACCGCTTTATGACCCTCCAGGTACCTGCATACAGAAGGTGCCTTGTTTTTGTGGCGCAAGGGGTTTCCCAGTAAGAGTGCAAACAGGTATCCTCTTTCTGGTCTCAGTTTTGACAAATGGCTCCAAAGCAAGTGACACCCTCGATCCTTTCAGGAAATGCTGATGTTCTCCTTATTACACTGTCAAAATTGTGAGGAATACGGTTTTGTTCCCTTCTGCTTTTACAAAGTAAGTTAACTTTAGTGAGTCACAGAGAAAGTTAGCTTGAGGCCAGGGGCCAGCAACCCATGGCCCGTGGGAAAAATTGAGTCCAACAAGCCATTTTATCCTGACGGCAGGAGCTGCCTTCAGACTAAGCCGGATTACTTCAGCTTCCCGTTGCTACAAGGCTGCCAAGCCTTGCTTTAGGGAGGTGCAAATGTAAAACATTGTTTTAAAACTTAACATCCAACCGTGATAAGAAAATTGCTTTCCGTTAAAACGTCTCCTGAACTACAGGCGCAAAAAAGTTTCCTCTTTGCTGGAGAAACAGGAAGCTTCCATAGCTGCTGAAAACGCAAGACTAAATAAAGACTGTGGATCACACCTATATGCGCATGCTAACTGTCACAATGTTTAAGCGGGAAATTTAGCACATTTGATGCTACGTGCGTGAACTCAATCTTTTCCAAATAATAAAGCTGATTTGCAGTCGACTGGTTAGTTATTTCCTCCAAAAAAAGAGGACTCTTACGGAAACACGGGCCAACTTTTTGGCAGGTGCACCACAAAACAGCCCTGCACCCTTCCCAAGTGCCACTCCAATACCCTTCCTGTGCCGGATCTTCTGCTCTGCTTGCTGCTCCCAGCCCTGTGCCCCGTCTGATCTGCTGCTCTTTTCCCTCCATATTTCGCTAACCAATTTCCAGCTTTGCTTTCTGCTCCCTGCCCTATTTATACTGCCTGACCCCTTCCCAGTCTGCTGCCTGCTACTTCTAGCACCTGTGCTGGAGGCTGCCCACCCATGTTTTGGTAAAACTTCCGTGGCCTGAAGATATTACTACAATATGCAACCCAAATTCAGGATATTCTCTGCACCCTACCATATTTTCTGCTATGACACCCACCCTACCTTACCTAGTTAAAGGGACATCATTACTGAAGATGACTAACCAAACTGGTCTGATAATAAAAACTGAATTTAGAATTTAAAAAAGGGGGGAGGAGGAAGACTGAATGTATTTACAGCTGTATCATTACTATTCTCTATTACACAATTTGCATCCTAAGAAGAATCATGTTATCGATCGTCTCCGGAGAGAAACTAAATCAAAATTTATTATTTTTTAGTTTTAAGTGCTTTGATTTGAATTTATTAGGAAACCTGTTGCTATGGCATCAAGAAAGAGCACATTTGGCATTAACTATTCCTAAAGCACTTTAATAGATACAAATTGCATTATTTTTATTGATTTTACATTAGGATAAAGATCTGCTTTTGCAGTAATTGTGTAGATTTCAGGATTAATTAAAAGCAAACCCAGCTTTAACCTGGCAACAGAATTCTTATTGTTCATGTCTGCGGGTATCGTTTTAATAAGAATTTGTTCACTGACATCACTGCACTGTCAATACCGACTGCTGTCGCTTATAACCCAGAACATTCAAAAAATTGCAGGATGTCTAGACTAGCAAGAGAAATCCGCGATCCGTCGGGAGGTATGTTGCAGAACATTAAAATATTCCATTCTTCGGCATTCCTTTAAATACAGTTATTACTGCTTTTCCTCCAAGGAAGAATATTTGCCACAACAGAAACATTTTCCCCAAATAAACTACTTCAGCTAAATATATTCATCATAAAGTTTCCAACACTCTTAAATTAGACTCCACCAAGGTAAAGATAAATCTGTCAATGCATCCGTTTGCATTTACTCATTTAAAAAAAAAAAATTGAAAAACATTAAAGATCTGCTGGAATTGCAGATATCATACACTTGCAAACCTGTATTCATTCCCTACCCTCCACAGATATTTTATGCACCCTGAACACACGCATGACACTCCAGCCATTGTTCACTATTGCATACGTAAGTTAAGTGATGCCTTTTTAAAATTATTCATCTCCAGGAAAAATACGTTGCCAAGAAAAGTTAACAAAATATTCCTATTTATTTGCCAGCAGCTTTATTAATAGCTTGTAGCTAAGGTCAAAGACAGGAAATTCAAATTTCAGCATCAAGGAACAAAATCTCAACTCTGACTTTATAATCTGAACCCTCGAGATAAGAGTATATCAGAAGTACAATAACTTCCGAAATTCAATAGCCTATACTAAAAAAAGCCATTCTAGCCACCCCACAGAAGGTACATCTAGCAGTCTAGAAAAAGCTAAAATGGAGAAGAGAAGTTTTTGCAGAAATCCCAAGGGACTGACTCACAAAGAGGCAGACTATGCTGGAACAGGACTCAGACAGGAGGGAGGCAATTCCTCAAGAATCAGCCTCAGATCCAATCTTTTAAAAATATTCTCATTTATGCTCTTGGCACAAGAATCTCCTCTGGATCGAATCAGCACCCGAAGCTTTGCACAGCCCTATAAAACGTCTCCAAGGGTGGAGACTTCACCACCCCTCTGGGTAACCTGTTCCGGTGCTGTACTACCCTTCTCATGGGATAGTTTTTTTTAATATCCCACCTCAACTTCCCTTGCTGCAGCCTGAGCCCACTGCTCCTTGCCCTGTCGTCTGCCCCCACTGAGACCAGCCCAGCTCCATCCTCTTCGCAGCCCCCCTGCAGGGAGGTGAAGGCTGCTATTCAATCCCCCTTGGTCTTCTCTTCTCCAGACTCAAATCAACCCATTTCCCTCAGCCTCTCCTCACAAGTCCTGTCCCCCAGCCCCTAAACCATTTGCGCTGGCCTCCACTGGAGCCTCTCCAATTTGTCTACAAATCCAATTGGTCTACAAGGCCACCCTAGGATGCATCAGGCAAGACACTTCTTTAACATACAAAGCACTCGTGAGGCTCTAACGGGAACACTGGGCACAGTTTTGCTCCACTTGTTAAACAAAGATGGATTCAGATAGGATGAGAAACAGAAAAGAGCTGTAAGTAGGGAACTGCCTAGATCAGTGAGATAAAAGGGTTCTTCATGGCACGCAGAGCTGATTTCACAATGGCTCTGCCCTTCGGCACTGGTTGGCAGAGAGGTCCCGGGGGGAGGATGGACGAGGGGGCAGCTGTTGTGTTGTCTGCTACCCCACTGACCGGCACCTTCTTCTCCCCCAGCAGCAAGGATTGCTGGCTCCCACTAGGGAGCCAGTGTTTTATTGTTCAGTTTTTTGTTGTTGTTGATTTTGCAAATTTTGCAGACAATTCCAGATTTCGCAGTTTCCGCGAAACCTCAAATTAAATAGGTCCCTAGCTGTGAAGATGCAAAAGAAAATGGAGAGTCTCTTACATGACAAGACTAGAAGAGACAGGCTTGCTGAGTCTAGCAAAATGAAGGCTGAGATACAGCTACGCTCTAAATACCTTGGGGCAAACACAAGGGAGCAAGAAGTGTGATTTAAGGTAAAGGGCACAGCTGGCAGAAAAGCACATGGCACAACTGTCCAGGAATAAGTTCAGGCTGGAAAAACCTTTCAACAGCTGTCCTGGAAGCAAACCACCCAAACAGATTTAAGATGAAGCTTAACAAGTTTATGAGCAGATTTTGGTGGTGTGGCTGCATGTAATACGAGACTGACCTTGATCAATCCCAGAGGTCCCTTCCACTCCTAAGCTCTAAACCCAGGGGCCCGCCAGCTGAGCGCAGTGCAGTAACAGATTTGATGGCTTTCGGATCTGGTAAACGCAATACAGGTAGTCGCCCTCTATTTAGTAAATGAGATAGGGTCCTCAGAGCTGTTTAGAGCAGCGTTTCTCAACCCGTGGGTCGCAAAAACATTTCCAAGGGTCGCAAGCTGCAGCAGGGCAGAGGGGTGGTGGGAAGGCACCTGCCCCTTCGAGCAGGGGGAGGGGGCCGAGGGGAGGTGCAGGGCTGGGCTGGGGGCATCACAGCCGGTGCCCATGCTTGCAGGGGTGGAGCGACCAGAAGTCGCTGCTTGGCAGGCAGGAAGTGCCACAAGGAGGCTGCCTGGAGTGGCGCGGCAGGCGGAGCAGGACGGGCGCATCCGGGGCCCCTCTGGCAGGGCTGGGCGGGGCGGGGCAGGGGGCTGCGGGTCGGGAGTGAGGGACACTAGCATGGCCCAGGGAGGCAGGCGACTGGGGGCAAGGCACTGGCAGAACCCGTAGGGATGTGGGTTGGGACAGACATCTTTACAAATGGGGCCCAATAGGAAAAAGGGTGAGAACCACTGGTTTAGAGAAACTTTGTTTTTCCCTCCCCTGGTCAGCAGCTCTTTGCAGAAGCGTTCCTTTTTATGGTGGTAAAAAATGCCTCACCTGAGCCCCCAAACAAAACAGGTTGAGCCTGTGCAACAATAAATATAGATGTTATTGGCAAAAAAAACTGCAGAAGTTCTGGGTTAAATGAACATTTTTTAAAACCTTTTAACTCTGCTTAGCTTGAAATACCCAAGGAGCTCACGGGCAACATGAGAGCTGCAGATCATGAGGAATACACTAAAAGTCTCTGCAGGTAAATTCACATTTAAGCATATATATTAGAGAGGAAGGGGAGATGCTTTCTGCTTTAGAAAGGTCTCGCTCACTCCACTGACCTAAAAGCCTGAGTTTTGTTACTTTCTAACTTTTAATTTCATAAAACAGAATTCTATTCACTTGAACCCAGATTCCTCTGGAAGTGCTAGGTATATCCATGTCAATATATATTGATTTCCAAGCTTCAAGAAGATCATAATGACACTGAATACAAATACATAATGATTATTCTATGGGCAAATTTACATCCATCCTACAATAAGATCATTAATCTAATGAAAATATATCAAGAAAAATGTGTTGAAACTGACAACAATACTATACCTAGTCATTAATCTTGACCATATAACATTACGAGAGGCAAAAGAGCTATTAAGATAAAGACTGTGTTAAATCACTCTACAAATGGAACCTATTGATCTCCTATAAAATAGTTTATTGGCAAAACAGTTTAAAAGCATTATCCAAAAACTTTACAACACTTTATTTAGCATGTAGTATGCCCACAGTCATATAGGTATGAGTTTAATTAAGACTCAAAAATAAAAGATATTTGAAAAAAACATGAGTTTCTCTCTGTGTCTTCGGTAGAACAGGCCGGCTGTTGGAACGTAGTATACCAGGAACATCTACCTCCAGAAATAACAGTGCCAAGGAAAATCTTTTTAGCAATTGCCACTGACATTGCGAGGAAGATTTTCAAGTTTTCAGGCATTCAGTTATACGCTCCATCTAGAGAAGATGTGGCTGCCTATACCAGTTCTTGTGCGGACCACCTGCAGTATCAGCCATTTGCTGTAGTAGAAACGTGCACATATGCACTAAGGACAGATATTCAAAAAGTCCAAGCCTGAATTGATTCACTCTTTGCAGGTTAGCCTAACCTGCAGAGATTGAACCAACTTGCAAGTGGACAGACATCCACTTTTCATTCCAGAAATGCAGGCACATGCCTGCAGTGGCTCAGGCCAGAAGCCCCAGGGTGCTGAAGAAGCCCTCCCTTCCCTTCCACAGGGAAGCTGGGCTGCAGGGGGGCGGGGAGAGGGCATGGCCAGGCCTGAATAAGACTGAAGAGGGCTTTAAACCCCAACCCTGGCCTGCAAAAGTTCAGAAGATGGGGGAAGAGGGGACAAGGAGAAGAGGAAGAGCCCTGCCTGCCACAGCAGGTCCCCGACAGCTGGGAGCAATATGGGTGCACAGCTCCATTGCCCAGCTCCAGATAAGGGCTCTTCCCGCTCCTCCTTCCTCTCGCCCTCCGCCATGGGGTGGGGAAGAGGGCTCTGTGCAGTGCTGCGCAGCCCAGCCCAGCCCAGGCTGGGCACAGGCAGAGGCTGTTACTGAGCCACAGCTGCTGGGGATGACCCTGGCCCTACAGCTCCGGCTGGTTCCACTCAGCCCCTCCCTCCATCACTGCTGGCTGCATTTGGGGGGGGGGTGGAGGGGAGGGGGAAAGGAGGGAAGAATTAACCCCCTCCCTGCCCACTTTGCCTTAACTGAGCCATGCCACAACACATCTGGCCATGTCCCCAATCCTGCCTGGGCTAGAGAGCAGAGGGGTGGTGCCCTGCCCAGGGCTGCAAAGCATGCTGAGATGGTGGAGGACTCTAGTTTCACTTGAACTAGGAAGAGGTCTGGGACAAATGCATAAACTGGTTTGACCCAAATCATTTAAGTCCAATATTGCATTCAACCAGGTTTATCTTAAACCAGTTTCGGCCATTTTGAAACCAATTTATGTACACTGAACTTATGTTCTTTTACAGGTTTAAACCAGTTTCTGATCACTTAAACCTGTTTGTGTAACTCATGTCCCTAGCCTTAGAGACAAAAACGGAAGGAAGATTACTCCGGCCTCTACTTCCTTGGTCAATGGAAAGACCCAAACACAAGTATAAAGGGGCTGAACTTTAGGCATTTTTTATATTCTATTTTACTTCAATGACCATTCCGTTTACTGTTACTGATAGCTAACAATTTAAATTCAAATACAATTTTATTGAACGATTTTTCTTCTTTCACAGCAGTGCTGATAACCACAGGAAAAGCTAGGCCTCTGGGAGGTTTCAAGTGAGGACGCAAGTAACCGCTAGCTGCTGTTGAAAGTCTTAACCAAAATGTCTCTGTGTTACTGTCACCACCGGGAAAAGAAAAGTACATGCTCCCAGGCAGACTGTTAGTCTCTGTTAATATGCTTTGCTGAATTGGCCCAGGATGCTGTGTGGGGCTACCACAAAGCAGGATTAAACTTCCCAAGGAAGCAGCATGGCCATTGTTTCGTCACTGTTCATGTGATAAGAGATGGCAAATCCTACTGGGTCCTGGAGAGCAGATAGCACCTTGAGGGCAGCTGTCTTTCCCACCTGCTCTGGATAGGGTAAAAACTCATCCCATTCTGGAATAACGACCAGGATTTAGGGGCCAATTCAAATCACCTCCTGAAGGTGTGCACGTACATGCACACACAACTAGATGCTTGTACTAGAAGACTAAACCAAATGTTTCTTGCATGTTGGGATGGTCTTTCATTCCCAAGGAGTTCTTTAAACCCCTTCCTGCCCCAGTCCAAGGTGGAACTCCATTCCTAAGTCAGCCAACCTTCCTCAAAACAGTGGACAAGCAGGTCACCGTTCCCCAAGCATTCTTCTGTTAGCATGAGGCCAACACAAGTCAGGTTGGGGGGGCGGGGGGGTGGCAGAGTAGGGGGCACAAAGTCTCCCAGAATCCCCAGTACTCCCCTGCCTGCTTACATCTCCTCCTGTGGGCACCCTGAGCATTCAAGTACTATAGTGATAAGCATCATAGACAGGAAAAGAGACTAGTCTCCAGCCCTGCTGTGCCTTGTAGCATTTGGATAAAACTGAGGATGAGTGCATAACTATAAGAAGAAAGGTGCGACATAAAAGACCTTGCAGCTTGCACTGCCATATGTATTAAGAACACAAAGGCATCTATTGAAAAAAAAAAAGAAAAAAAAAAATCACTAGGTGCTTCCTGACCCTCTGAAAAGATACTTTTTTGACAAAGGAAAAGAAAAAGCAGGAGTGCCATCACATCAATGAGTGGTATCAATATGTGGGTACACACAGAGGCTTCATTTCTGCTAATAGTCTCTGTTCTCTGAGCACAGTTATAGCAGACAATACCCACAAAATGACATCCCAGGTAAAGGGCCTGGCTCAAAAATCTTCATTACATGGTACAAGCCAAATGCTTTCATGAGCGCACAAGTTCGTATATAAAATCCAAACAGCAGAGCAGTAGCCCAATGAATCTGATCTGAAAGCAATTTGCATTTACGCTGAAGTTAGCATCATGTTACAGGAAACATGTTTTAAAGGGCTTCGCATCCGTCAAAAAATGTTAGACGAGACGAGTATATTTTGTCCAAAAATGCAATTAGCAAAAGCCGCCAGATAAGATGCTAATAACCATATTCATCTTCTAAAGAAGGCGTCAGGGGCTGCATTTTCCTGTTTACTTGAATTTCCAGTGTTACAGATTATTCCGTTCTAGACGCTGAGAAAACCCAATTACAGAAGAACAGAATCGTCTCTGTCAAATAACCCTAAGCAATTAAATCTCCTCTATATGTGATATATTGGGCTGGTCTTGTACATTTTATTGGGCAAAGTAATTGCATCCCAAACTAAAATACTGTCCACTTGATTAGGTAATTTTAACTAAGATCTTTAAAGTGTAACAAATAAAATATCAGAAATAACTCCTTGTAATATAGAAAATTGCTTTTTCTTGACTAATTTAAGGAGGTGCTTAGCCAGAAAGAAGTATAGATGAACTCTGTTTTTCCAACATGAACGTACAGCTTCAAATACTTTTAAGGATTAGTGTAGGTCTTTGTCAGCTCATCAATTAACCAGAATGGCCTTCACATAAAAGACTTACACACATGTGCATTCTCACTCCCTCACTGCATGCAACTTTCTGGGACCTTCCAGCAAAGAAGAAATCTTTAAAAAAGAAAAAATTCAAGCAACAGATCTAGGCAATTATATTACTGACTCCAGTAAGATAAGTTACTAAATGATAACCAAAAATGCAATTAACTAGTCTAAATTATGTTTCTCAACACCAGCTTGAACTGCTGGAAAGCAAGTGATAAGATTTCACATTTTAATTAATGCAATCAAAAGAGTGAAGAAGTGAGAATTTAAAAAAGTGTTTAAATAAATATTCTAGCTTGAATTAATTTTCTGTTCTGAACGCTACCCATAATAATGCCAACAAGTCTTTTAGATGAGTGGCAGACTATAATAAATACATTTATTTGGGGAAATAAGAAACATAGATTCCAAAATCCCATCCTACAAAGACCTTGGCAAATGTGGAAACTGATGCTTCCAAACATTAAGTATCATTATTTAGCCAGCCACTTTAGAAATTTGGTGTATTGGATAACACCAATCCACAGGACACACTGGGTGAAGATAGAGCAAACATAAGTCAACAGTCCGACTTAATATATTATGATCGCTAAAGAAATCTTCCAGACCAAAATCAATATATAAATCACTCTTTTATGAGAAGAGCAATAAAAAAAAGTATCTGTGTTATCCTAAGTTAAGCTCATACCCATCACCTTTAGCACTATACATGGTACTGAATTTAATGCTAATAATTTATTAGGAAACTTTAGTATCGGGGAACATATTGACATCGTAAATTCTGGACTGTTATTCAACAATAATATATTGACATCTTTTCAAGAAACACAACATTAAAATCTCCTCTTCTCAATACCTGCAACTTAGCCACTTTTCAAAACATTCCCAAAGAAAGGTCAACCTCTGTAGAAATTTGACAGAATTTGAGAAACTATTGGTCGCATTTAGGAAACAACAGGCTTGTGCGTCTGTGTTACATAAAGCAATTTTAAATAGGTACTCAGAAGAAAAAACAAAGTTTATGGCAAAGTGGGTAGTTGACATTGGGCGCATCTATAAGCTGCTGTACAGCAGTGTTGCTATGGCACCATGCTTTACTACTTCCTTTTGCAAGTACTACAGCATGGCGCAATGGGCAGTTACTGCACCGCGTGTGCGGCGCACAGTTAAATTTTGCTGCTATGTTGCCATAGCGGCACGTTATAACCAGGGAGTGGGCTGCTACAGCAACATAGCTGGCGACCATGTGTAGACCCATGTGATCGCTATGTCACTGTAGTGCGCCATATGGTGACATAGCATCTCATTATGCAGCCCTATGGTGATGGGTAGATGTGCCCATTGAATCAGAAATTAGTGCTGAAGAATGGGAGACTCATCTGAAACCATGGTCCTCACGCGTTCTTCTGCAGGATTGTAAAAGAAAAATATTTTTTAAAGTCCTATATTTGTGGTATCTCACCTCACTTCACATTAAATGCATTTATGGTACAGGACGGGGAAAGGCGAGAAGGAGCACGGTCCGTCAGAAAGATCCTACCACACATGTGGTGGACGTGGCCCAGAATCAAACGATTTTGGAAGAAAGCTGGAGATATTGTGAGTGAAATAACAACGGGGGATTATCTGACAACTGGCATCCTCTTCTGAGAACTCTGCAATATATAAGGATCATAAGGAATTAATCACTCATTCCCTAATGACTGCTAAAATTAGTTTCAGAGGCCTGGAAGAGAAAAATGACACCCCTAAAGTCACTAACTGGTTCCAAAAAGTTTGGGAAGGTTTAAGCAATGGGAAAATTGTCCCATCAACTCAATGTTTTACATGGGAGAAGGAAAATCATATTTATAAATTGGATGGAAATTTTTGGAATCTGCTATTAAAAAGGAGAATCTTCTCCTGCCTCCAAACCAGAAAGTTGAAGAAACTCTGAGTATTAAGGAAAGTGCAAGTTCTACAAGGTTACGCTTAGGAATACACTTAAAATGTAAAATCAGAGATGAGTAGAAGATAGTGAGATTTGTATTATACAGAGCTGAGCAGGAAGAGAGGTGGCGAATTATTAAATAGAGATGAAGAAAAGCAAAAGCTTAACAATGACTGAAACATAAAGGAGCTGTCAGCGGTTGAAAGGAAAAGAAGAGAACATGAGCCTGTGGACACAGACTTAAGGGAGCACTGTTGATGGAAGTTAAAATATATATGGAGACAGATATTTTAAGGCAGTGGGGGCCCACCTTTCTGGTAGCACCACACCCTCCCAAAGTGCCACTCCCATCCCCTTCCCCTGCCCACCTGGCTCCTCTGCTCCCTGCCCAATCTGCTGCTCTGTTTTCTGCTCCCCGATTTACTTGCCACCATGCTACCTACCCCCTCCTCTGGTCTGCTGCATGACATGTGTGCTACAGGTTGGCCCACCCCCCCCTCCCATTTTAGAGGATGATACGCGTCTTTAAATGTTAAAATTTATAATTTTCATAGTGGGATTAATAAATAAAGTTTTTAAAAAAATGCTTAAATATGTCAGGCTAAGGAAGCGTCTGAAGTTGGTCTGTGCTCTTCCTCAACCTGATGAAGGGTGTTTGTACCCAAAAGCTTGCGAAGAAGAATTTTTCAAACTATTTGAGTTGGTCTAATAAAAAAATACTGGATTTGCCCAAAGAGCCTTGTCTGCCTATGTCCTTAGACCACCACGGCTACAACCTATACCCCTAAATACATCAACTTGTTTAGAAGCAAGTCCACATTACAGAAAGCTTTTTCCTTTCTTCCCACGACGGCTGCTGCCACCCTGAACAGATCAAGGAGAGGAAATTCATTTTAGTGCATACACACAGGTTATTTCTAAACCTGCACTCTCAAGCTGACAGCTTTATCTCAAGGCACCTAAAGACTTAAACCCAATGTGCTTCGAAGATCTAGGCACAGATGTAAACAAAATCTACTCCGCGCATTTTACATCATTAAAACTAATTAGATGTGAACAACTTGCCAGAAGGCTAGGCAGTGCCAATTGCAAAAATCTCTTGCTATCTGTGTATCAACAAGTACAGCTGCAATTTGGGGAAATGGGGAGGGAAAAAAAACTGTTTGAGCTGAAGCATGGCTCAAAACAAAACTTCAGCCACAGGCTGCTTCAATCAGACGCTAAACCCCCAATGACAGATGAAAGCATGCAGAGAACCAAGCTGCGCCACGATAAATCTCCACTGTATCCTGCCTCCTTCCCACCTGGACCAGAATATATTTGGAAATCAACACCCTTCTAGCCAAGAGGTTCACTGCCAGGTGGAAATATGAACTTCCAAGAGAAACAGGGACACAGAGCCAGTGGCAGGCAAACGGAGCTGCTACAACAATTGTTAACTGCATTTTCTGATGTGCGTGTAGAAGTAAAGATTAGCCAGCAATTACATGGTTTAACTCCCACTTTAGGGGCACTTCTCTACTCCAGAACAGAAAAATTATTTTTATATGCATCCAAAGTGGGTAACAGTGGGGTGCCCCAGGGCTTGGTCCTCGGGCCCTCACTGTTCAGCATCTTCATCAGTGATTTGGATGAGGGGGTAAAAAGCACCTGTTCAAATTTGCTGATGACACTAAGATGTGGGGGGACGTGGGCACACTGGAAGGAAGCATCAGGCTTCAATCAGACCTAGACAGGCTACAAGGGTGGGCAGATGTGAATAGGATGGGATTCAACACAGACAAGTGCAAGGTGCTGCACCTGGGGAGGAACAACCGGCACCATACCTACGGGTTGGGGAACTCCCCTCGTCAGCACGGAGGCAGAAAAGGATCTCGGGGTCATCACTGACTCCAAGATGAACATGGGCCGGCAGTGTGGGGACGCAGTCAGGAAGGCCAACCGCACCTTGCAATGCATCCACAGATGCATCTCAGGCAGGTCCAAGGAGGTGATCCTCCCCCTCTATGCGGCACTGGTCAGGCCGCAGCTGGAGGACTGCGTCCAGTTCTGGGCGCCGCGCTTCAGGAGGGATGTGGACAGCATGGAGAGGGTCCAGAGGAGGCCACTCACATGGTCAGGGGGCAGCAGGGCAGGCCCTACGGGGAGAGGCGATGGGACCTGAACCTGTTCAGCCTCCACAGGAGAAGGCTGAGGGGGGATTGAGTGGCTGTCTGTAAACCGGCCAAGGGGGACCAGCAGGCATTGGGGGAGTCCCTGTTCCCCCGAGCACTGCTGGGGGTTACAAGCAATAACGGTCACAAGCTGGCAGAGGGGAGGTTTAGGTTAGAGATCAGGAGGCGCGACTTCACGGTCAGGGCGGCTAGGGTCTGGAACCAGCTTCCAAGAGAAGTGGTGCTGGCTCCTACCCTGGGGGTTTTTAAGAGGAGGTTAGATGAACATCTTGCTGGGGGCGTTTGACCCCAGTATTATTTCCTGCCATGGCAGGGTCAGACTAGATGATCTACTCAGGTCCCTTCCGACCCTAGAAACTATGAAACTGGTACACACTGATGTAGGTGCACAAATATCAGGTGGGTGGCAAATTGGCTATGGGGTCGCACCCAGAGAGCAGTGGTAGACGAGTTGATATCGACCTGGAAAGATGTGGGCAGCAGAGTCCCGCAAGGCTCGGTCCTCGGACCAGTGTTGTTTAAGGTCTTCATGGCATAGAGAGCACCCTGTTCAAGTCTGCAGATGATACCACATTATGGGGTAAAGTTAAACACACCAGAGGGTAGGGAACGGATCCAGGCGGATCTGGGCAGGTTGGAAAGGTGGGTAGAACAGAACAGGGTGTAGTTCAACAAGGACAAGTGCAAAGTGCTGCACCTCAGCAAAAAACCTCACCAACACACTTACAAGCTGGGGGATGACCTTCTCAGCAGCAAAAAGGGATCATGGAGTCATAGTTGACTTGAAGATGAACATGAGTCGTCAGTGTGATGAAGTGATCAACAAAGCTAACCGTGCTTTATCATGCATTAGCAGGTGCATGACAAACAGGTCCAGGGAGGTGATGCTTCCCCTCTATGCAGCATTAGCCAGACCGCAGCTGGAGTACTGCATCCAGTTTTGGGCCCTGCACTTCAAGAGGGATGTGCACAGCCTCGAGAGGGCTCAGAGGAGGCCACTCGTATGATCAGGGGCCTGCAGGCAAGGTCCTACAAGGAGAG
The DNA here is from genome assembly GCF_052110815.1 of Crocodylus siamensis. Taxonomy (NCBI): domain Eukaryota; kingdom Metazoa; phylum Chordata; order Crocodylia; family Crocodylidae; genus Crocodylus; species Crocodylus siamensis. The sequence continues at coordinate 2,873,179 of NC_143409.1, forward strand.
ACTGAGGGACCTGGATCCCTTCAGCCTTCACAAGACAAGGCTGAGAGGTGATCTTGTGGCTGCCTACAAATTCATCAGGGGAGGGCAGCAGGGAATCGGAGATGCTCTATTTACTAGGGCACCCCCTGGAGTAACTAGGAACAAGAGCCACAAACTGATGGAGAGCACATTTAGATTGGCCATTAGAAAGACCTTCTTTACAGTAAGGGTGGCCAGAATCTGGAAGGGGCTCCAAGGGAGGTGGTGCTCTCCCCTACCCCGGGGGTCTTCAAGAGGAGCCTGGACATGCACCTGGTTGGGTCATCTGACCCCAGCACTCTTTCTTGCCCAGGGCAGGGGGTCAGACTCGATGACCTACTGAGGTCCCTTCCAACCCAAACATCTATGACTATCAGAATACACAGTGGGATGTGAAAAACACCCCAACCCACACGAGGATATTGGTTGTAGTCGTGTTGGTCTAAGGACACAGGCAGCCAAGGTTCTTTGGGTAAATCTGATATCTTTTATTAGACCAACTCAAATATTTGGAAAAATTCTTCTTTGCAAGCTTTTGGGTATAAATACCCTTCCTTCCTCAGCCTGATGAAGGGTATTTATACCCAAAAGCTTGCAAAGAAGAATTTTTTTCCCCAAGTATTCAAGCTAATCTAATAAAAGAGATCAGATTTACCCAAAGAACCTTGTCTCCCCAACCCACACAGGTACTTCAGGTTTTGTACATATGACACTGAAAAATCTTTTGCACATTTGGCCTTTAGCTGCATCTCAGGGGATTTTAGAAGATGAAATATTGTATTAGACAAAAATATTGCCTTGTAAGCCAAGTTCAGTACAAAGTTAATAGTCGTTTCTTCTCGGTGCTTTCAATATTTAGGATTTCAAAGCCTGCAATAAATAAATAAATAAATAAAATTAAATTAAAAAAAAAAAAAAGAATCCTTTGATTGCTAGAAAAGGCCAAGAAATGCTTATGAATTGGGGGGGGGGGGATGCTTTTATTTGTATTCCAGATATCTTCCAAGGCCTGTACCAATGTGAGAGTTTAAATTCTAATATCATTAATTTCCTGCATGTCATACATACTTAAAGTATAATTTATAAGGCCTATCATTTGTGTAACAGTTTAAAAGCACATTTAGTTACTTGCAATAAAGTAGGCACACATCAAAACAGCCTTTAAAGTTGCTTCTGTGAAGTGTTCAAAGAGAAATCCTGACTTGTGCATTAGGGTATTAAAATGTGATGATGTGGCACTTATCCAGCAGCTGAAGGAATGCATGCTTGGACACTGCCCCTGACAGGCAGCCAGGCTCACCTCCACTGGGAAAGAGCTGAACACAGTACACAAAATAAAAAATGTGAATTTATTTTTGTGGAAATTTCCAAGCTGCTCCTTCTGGAAAAAAACAAATACTGCAGGCGCCGCGCTCGGCAAAGGAGTTCTGGAGAAATTATTCTAGACTCTACCCTTAATATGATATAGCACTGGCAGGGTGGATAAAAAAATATATATATATATATATATAAAAATATAAAATAATAATGTTTTTTTTTAAATAAATATAAAAAAATCTGATTACCTTTTAAAAAAAGTTTTTTTAATTGTATTTTTTGTTTTTTGTTAAGATGCTTTTTACAAAAACCTCTATATAGCTTTAATTTATGATATGTCAAAGCACAAAGATATCATCATGGAATAAGGATTATAACTTCTAATGATATAATATTTGAGACAATATATTCATGTAACCTTTTTAGAAGAGTTTTATAAATAGGTCACAACAGGCCATGGACTATATTAGGGGCCCAATCTCATGGGGTTCCCAGAAGCTTCTCTATAGATCAGTCAAGATTAAAGAAAACCCAATGGGGTGCTCAGTCTAGAAGTTCCCATTTAGCATTAATGTGATGCTTAGTTTCAGTTCTCAAACTATGGATTGGTGTCTCCAGTGATCACAGCCTTGTTAACAGCAATATATGGAGATGAGAGAGAGCAGACCTGATTACCTACCCATCAGCTCACTTGTCTCAATGCAAGTTTGTGTACCACAATCAAGCCCTTACCTGTCTCTAAAAGTACAAAAGTTTCAAGAAGTCAAATGAATAAAAGATATCAAACAACAAGAATGCAATTTTGTAGAAAATGAGGCTTCCTGACCAGTAGCTTAAATTGATTCAATTTAAATCAAATCCACCCTGAGCAGTGGTTTGCAACCTGTGGTCTATGGACTCCTGAGGGTCCGCAGACTATGTCTACATGGTCCACAAAAGAGGACTATGATCAATCAAAAATATGCAAGTGTGGGTATTCACAATTCAAAGGGGTCCTTACCTCCATTCAGAAAAATTAAGGGGTCCACAAATGAAAAAGGTTGAAAACCACTGTGATACAATATTACCTAATCTAAGAAAGAGAGCTCACATAGGATGTCCTAGCAAGGAGAAGGAGAAAGGGGATGCTCTGTGACAGTCTATCCCAGGATGAAGTCTCAGGCAGGAGCAAGGAAGCCTAAAATAAAAGTAAGGGGGTAAGTCCTCGGGCCAATTTTGTTCAATATCTTCATTAACCTGGAACATGGGATGGAGTGCACCCGCAGCAAGCTGGCAGATGACACACCAAGCCAGAGGGAGTAGTAGGTATGCTGGAGGGTAGGGCTAGGATTCAAAGAGACCTCAACCCATTGCAGGATTGGGCCAAAAGGAATCTCATGAGGTTCAACAAGGGCAAGTGCAAAGTCCTGCGCTTAGGACAGAGTATCCCATGCACTGGTGCAGACTGGGGCTCACAGGCTGGGCAGCAGCTCTGCAGAAAAGGATCTGGAGGTGACAGAGGACAAGAGGCTGAACATGAGCCAGCAGCTCCATCCTGGGCTGCATCGGTAAGAGTGTTACCAGCAGATCGAGGGAAATAATAATTCCCCTCTCTTCTGCACTGGGGAGGCCACATCTGGAGTCCTGTGTCCAGCTGTGACCTCCCCACTATAGAACAGATGTGGACTAGATAGAGAGTGTACAGCAGAGGGCAACAAAAATGGTTGTGGGGCTGGGGGACTTGACTGGTGAGGAGAGGCTGAGAGAACTGGGTTTACATATTCTGTAGAAGAGAAGCCCAAGGGGGACTGAATAGCAACCTTCACCTCCCTTCAGTGGGGCTGCAAAGAGGATGGAGCTGGGCCGTTCTCAGTGGGGACAGATGACAGGACAAGGAGCAATGGGCTCAACTGCAGCAAGAGAAGTTGAGGTTGGATACTGAGGAAAAACCCTCTCATTAGGAGGGTGGTGAAGCACTGGAACAGGTTACCCAGAGAGGTGGTGCAATCTCCATTCTTGGAGGTTTTTAAAGACCTGGCTAGACAAAGCCTTGGCTGGGATGATGTAGTTGGGGCTGGTCCTGCTTTCAGCAGGGGGTTGGACTAGATGTGCCCTGCTGAGGTCCTTTCCAACCCGCATTTTCTGTGAATCATGGTATTTAATTGAACAATATCCATCTCAAGTGAGGGAAACAGGACACATTGGCAGGGAGGTCTAAAATTGGACTGAAATGTTCTCCCCTAACCAGGATGCCATACTGAAGTTCACAGGGAACAAGGAGGTGGAAGCAAACATGGAGCTGTCCTGGGTCAGACCAGGGTCCGTCTCGCCCACTGAACAGGGCGTATCTAGAATGCCTTATCCCCTGACCACTACCTGCCTCGGTATCCACGAGTGTTGCAAGTACGATGTTGGACGCTTTTACATCAAAGCTAGTGATGTTGCTTTCTTGTTCAAACTAGACGAGACTGTCCTAAAAGACTCTTGTTCCAGAGGCTGCTGGATCGGATCAAGTGCGACTTGGAAGTTCAAGCAGAAACGGAAAGAAAACCAAAGAAATCAAAACATATTGATACAGAGAGTGTGCATTCGGGAGGAACGGGGGGGCGGGGGCAGGAGATATTCATGCACCACCTGCTTTCAGGTAGCGTGATCACGACTGTTGTTGAAGTTCAGACACGCATCATTCATGGCAGCTGGACCGAACTGCTTCCTAGGACTCTGCCCAAGGTAAAGACAGACAAACAGAGGCTCTGTTTCTATTAGGCATCATTAAAGCAGCACCAGACACCAGCTCCAACCTGGCCAGGAAAGAAGGTTAAACTGATGAGTAGCTCTGAAACTGCTAACAGAGGCTGCTAAAAGGGAGAGAACTTTTACCTCCAACGGAGACTAGTTGTCTCCAGTTCAGTTGGGTTAGGAGATGGCAGACTGGTCAGACAGGCAGGATGCTACAGAAAAGAAAGATGAAAAAAGACCAAACCAAAGATTTTGAATCTATCTGGCTACTCAAAATCCCCTAAATCCAGGTCTGCTGGAAAGGACATACCTAAATGGGTTACACCAACACAGTCGGCTGTCCCCACAACCCTGCATTAAAGGTGCCGTACTGGAAATACTGCTGCAATACTCCAACTAACATGCTAGCAAATGAAAACCAAGCAAGGCTACTACAAACAGGTGCCAACCATTTTAGAAAAAAAACAAAAAGTTCACCTTAAAGTATTTGTCTTTACACACACACACACTTACTTTTAAAGGAGGAACACATCTCTTACACATGTGCACAAAACACTGTACTCTTGCCATGACTATTACACAAGACCACAACATGGGACCAACAGATCTGAGAACTGCTGAATTCCATGATATAGAGTTTAATTTTTTTTTTTTTTAAATAATATAAAATCTTTGAGAGGAGCAAGATGGTGGTGCGAGAAAATAAAACCAAGCAACACCACACGGACAACCTTACAAGTATTTTTGTAGCCTCCTGCTTCTCTGTATTCAAGCATACACACACACCCCAAAAAAAAGAGAGAAAAACATTAAAACTCTTTCAACAACACCTCGTGATCTAATTTCTTATTAATGCTTCAGGGTTCCTCTTCGACTACAAATCCATTATTGCTCATTCCCTATTCACATTCAATCTCCTTGAAGTCCTGTCAATATTCCTTTCCACTGCAACACACCAAAAAGCACTGGCCAGAATCAAGACCCGATTGTGCTAAAACATTAAAGCATATGGACATTTGCCCCCGAGACCTAAACTTGGCCTTCTTAAGAGCCTTAAGTATGGGAAAACAAAATCATCCGTGCACTTGTGGAATATTTTGGGCAGAAAACATTTTTCACTTCAAGTCAACAACCCATTCTTCACTGCTGCTGCACACTGGCAGAGAATTTATCAATACACCCAGGTCTTTCCCCTTCACCATATTAACTGATTCAATGTCATTTAAAATATATTAAATAGTGCAATATAACAGACTTGAACAACTGAATAATTCATGAAGGGAAAAAAAAAAAAAGGGTCTATACACAAAGCTAAGGCATTTTACAAACATCACTCATTCCCTTCTTTTTTTTTCCCCCCTCCATGGGAGGATTTTTTTTTAAGCCAATACTGAATTTGGGGCAATTAATGTCTGATACAGTTCTACCTACAGCAAAATAATCTTTAGCAGCTCCTTCACACTACTCGTCTATACCATCCATCACTTAAAAAGAAACAGGCCCAAGACAGGAGTCTATGAATAACTCTGCCTTTTCTCCAGGATTCAATCTAGACTGCTTCTAAATATGTATAATGCCTAGGCTACATTAACACATTAAAGCTTTGCAGATTGCCATCAGTGCTTTTGCAGCTTAATTTCATCTATCCCTCACAATTCAGATCTGCAAGCACTTTCATACTAAAAAAAAAATTATTCCAATTTAAATATAAAACTCCTGGTGCCTGCATAAGCAGATTGTTTAAGAGGATATCTATTTAAAACCCAGCAGCAAAACTTTATTTCCCCACAAAATAGGAGTACTCTCCCAAATTCTATTGCCTCCTAGTTAATAAAAAAAAAAAAAAAAAAAGGCAAGCATATTCTACACACAGTTAAGTTTGCAAGGGTTTGAGGACTGTGATTAGTTTGACAAATCATTTTTCTTCTGAAAGTCAGAAGCAGACTTAGTAGAGAATTTCAGAAAAGGTGATGATGTTGAGCACTTCGGGGATAGGTACAAAACTGAAAAGGATCTGCTGCCTTCCTTTGCTCGTTAGGAACTGCCGAGGATAGGACAATACGACACAAAATGGATGCTTTTTTTTTTTTTTTTTTAAATACAAGTACAGCGACTGCAACTTTGGAAGATATTTGTCTCTCCACTGAAATGTGCTTTGTTGCCATCTTAATTAAGGACTGGAATTATTAAGTCATATACTATTTTCTGTTCATCTCCAAATCCAGAAATAAGATGTTTTAAACTCCCTCTCTCATCTGACAGTCCTGCAGCACAAAGTAATTCAAAATGACAGATCACGTACACCAGTACAGACTGCCAACACGTTAACTTCTCTTCAGGTTTCTGAGACTCAGAAGAAGCTCCTTAAACCAATCAAACCATGGCATGGAGTTTAATTATAAAAAAAAAAAAAAGAAGAAGAAGAGAGAGAGGAAGATTTGATAAAATAGTTAACAACATAAAAAGGGCGCTGTAAGTTACTTTAATCTTCTATGAAAAAATTATTCCTTTAATCAACACAAGACATTTTGAAATGACTTTGTTGGAACAGTAGTTCCAATACTGCTTTTATCTTCCAGCCAGAACATGCCAGAGACATGCACTGGGAATTCAAGACAGGGTTTGCTAGTCTTTAATTTTGGTTTTTCTCCTTTACAATTTGGTTTTCTAAAATTACATGTGGCCAGCAATACCACACACTAATACCAACATGGTTTAAATGCAAATCCCACCAAAAGAAAGCCTTTCAACTTTTCAATGGCATATTAAAAATCCTTACCAAGTCAGGCTTCATTTCTTAAAAAGGTTATGCTAAGAACTATCTAAACATAAAGCCTCTGGGGAAAGCGTATGCAATTTCAAGGCTGCATATTTGTATATCGTTTTTATATTGTCTATCATTTCAATTGTATATAATTTCTATGTTCCCTCTTGCATCGTCTTTCTGATGGGAACCATCACAATCCTTTTTTTCAACCCAACATGCAAGATAATAAAACCAGCGCACAGCCCTGCAAAGAAAACCAAACTGAGGCAGACCTGCCCACGCACAGATCCACTCTCAGACCCAGAACTGAAATGGGTTTCATGCAAACACTCAATTAACACTTGAGCAATTTTGTTCTCCCACTATACCCAGGGCTACTGCTTACCTGATCTCAAGTTTCATCAGCAACACCACCAAACTCTTACACCTCTAAAGGAAAGACATTACAACCGCTTCTCTCCCTCTCTCCATCCCTCGGTCGTTACTGAGCTTCCAAACCAGATGAAAAAAAATTGCTGATTCGGTTTCATGCATGAGAGACGTTCAACTAATAAGATAAAAACAACCAGCTCATCTCTGCCTGAACACACTATCATCACCCTGGGTTAGTCCTTGTGATAAGCAGCCTGCTTTCATTCCTCTGGGCAAACAGAATCTGGTTATCAACACATGACACCGTCTGCAAATACAGAGCCATATGCCTTTTGCAGCTGGAAGTTACTAAATTGAATGAGCATTAACCATTTAAATGTGGAGGGTTCTCTCCACATTTTAAATGCATTAAAGTCCAACTCTAATTAGAAGTTAAAAAACAAAAACAAAAAACCCCTGCAAAATTAAAGAGAGATGAGCGGAAGACACGATTTCCTTAAAATAACCTTACCTTAATCAAATGAAGGTCTCCAAACTCTAATGCATCTCAGATTTCTAACTTTTCAAATATGGAGTAGGTTAGATGAGGCTAATCTTCCTTCCCAATTTCCTGGGGGAAAAAAAAAGGGGAGAAAATTAAAGTGTTTAAGCACCTGCTGTTGCTTCTAGTTCTTAAATTTTTCTCTCTCCGTTAAAAATCCTCTGCTTGCTCTTAAGGCAGCACTGCTGACGAATTTCAAGGCTCAGTTCTTGACATGCAGAATCACTGAAGGATCAAAAGCATAAATGTCACTTCCTCCAGGCAGCACATCAGCTGCAAAGAAGTCTAATCTGCTATCCCCACCACAATCCTACCTAATTGAAGAGTAAATCCCGACATCTGCCTGGCGGTATCATAAAACGTAGGGCTTTCATTAAACATTTTTGAAGAATTCCACTTTAAACCCCATATTTAAAAGGATTCCGGTTTTAAATAAACCATTATCGAGTTCCAGTTGAGAAGCTGCATAAAAGGAATCGCTGTAACACGAAAAGCTAACAAAAATAGGATAGCGAGTCTAACCTTGAACGAACGCCGACTGTCTGCACTTGGACTGCAGGCATAACCCAAGCCCAGGAATTCTTCACTAAGTTTTGGGACCGAGTCTCAATTAAAGATGCTCCTCTGCAGTGCTTTTTTTTTTTTGTAGTGGCTGTGCTGGTCTCAAAATACTGGCTGAGATTCCTCCCCCCATCTACTTTATTACTTTTGCATATTTGTATTTCAGTCCATCAGACGCAAGGTCAACAGAGCCCAGGGACAAGTGCTTGGAAAAATAATAAATGAGGGAAAAAATGAATATTGTGATGAAAGATTTCAAAATCCAGTGGCCTACACTTCCCTGGACGTTAGACCACTGTGTGCATAATATCAGACATGTGATGTGTGTAAATCAAAGGGGAAAAAAATAGCTATATGAAAAAAAATTAGAAGTGCGATTATTTCAACATTTCAGTTCAAGTTATTTTTAGTGTACTTCAAGCACCGTATCATTAACTCTTAGAGGAGGATTTTAAACGGCCCCAACCCCCACCCCCCAGGTTGCATAACCGCATTCTCCTTTAGCTCCCAGCCTTGCCCGTGTACTCCTAGATTTACAAATTAACAACATGTGTTCTGCTCATACGCTTGCCTACAAGTGTTTTTATTTTAAAGATGTTACCCTTTGCTACAAACAAACTGGCCTCCGTAAAACGAAGTCTCTTTGCTACAGGAAGACAGCAAATGCACCACCTACCACCCACCCGAAACCTGAATTTGCCTTTTCCGAAGCATTTACTGAAGTAGCCCAACAAGGTAAATTTAGTTCCAACACCCGTTAAAACTATGCCCAATACATCCCGAGCCTTGTGCCGTTTCTTCACATAATCTTCTCACTGGAGGCTCAATTTAATAAACAAAGGCAGCTTTAATAATTCAAATCTTACTTTCAAAGACGCGATGTGCCTGTCAGAAGCTTTCTGCAATATAGTCAGTAAATTTCTTCAGTCTCTCCAAGGCTTTGCATACATTTAAGCCTGTGTCTTGCCTTTTGAATACTGATAACTACAGTGTTTCTTTTCTCTCCTTTAAAGGATTAAACACAATCACACAGGCATTTTTATTAGTGCATCATGCACCATCAAACTGTCAGTTTTTTCTTCCAGGATTCTTCCCTTTTTTTTTGAAAAATAATATCTGTGGTATTCAAAAACATCTTTATAACAAAAAACGGGCATTTTCCCAGCATTTCATATTTATAAAATCGAAGCAAACAAAACCAAGGGGCGGCTTATGCAACTCAGCTTGTCTTCCGATGGCCAACAATTTAAAAACCAGGAAAAGAGCCCATACTGGCAACTCTTGAAAGATTATGGTGTGATCAGGTAGCACTCCAGAAAGCCTGGAAGAGTCTCCTTATTGAGTTTTGTACAAACTTTGTCTTCCTTCTCATGGCTCATGCAACATATTCAGGCTTCAGTGGCCAAGATTCCCTGGTTTGGCAGACCCCGCAGAGAGAGAACAGATTTTGGATTTTTTGAACAGATTTTGGATGCGAAACCGCTTCCAGGGACTCTGCTGCAAGCAATCTAGTCTTGAGTCAAGTGAAAAAATCTGACTGCTTTGCCCACCTCGCTCCCGTATCATCATTACACATGAACCAGTATAAGTGATTGGAAACCAGTTAACATTTGTAACACAACAGAAGTTCAGTGCACATAAACCGCTTTAAAAACAGCTTAAACCAATTTCAGATCAACCTGGATGGATGTAGTATCAGACTGAACTGATTTAGGTTAAACTGATGCGTTGAACTTCTGTCCCAGATTCCCGTCCAGATTCAAGTCAACTCACAGTCCCCCAGCATCCCAGGGTGCTTTGCACCTCCCCAGCGAACCCCTCCCCGTCCCTTCAGGGTGGGCAGGCTAGCCCTGGCCCAAGCTGTCTGCTCCAGCAGAGCAGGGAGGCATGCTCTAGCACCCCCCGGCTTCTAGCCTGGGCCACTGCAGGCATGTGGCTGCATTTCTGGAATCAAAAGTGGACGTCTGTTCACTTGCTTATTGGTTCAATCTACACAGCTTAGACTAACTTGCAAAGATTGAATTGACTCAGCCTCAGGCTTTTTGACCGTCTGTACTTATCCCGAGAGTTTGAACTAGGAATCACCATGAGACACTGAATGGAAACAAAGCATGCTAATTGCTGTTTATGACTAAAAAATGCAGGGTATATTTTTTGAAGAAGCAAATGTAGCACAGGTAGGCTTTGCTCTGCCAGCTTCAATAGGGGGAAGAAGGAATAACTCTGGAGCCAGCCAACAACCCTACAATCCACCATGGCCCCTGAGCATATATATAGTTGAGTTGCTGGCCTCTCCAAAGCCCATGCCACTGCATCTTCACTGCGACTGCTACCCATCCTAGTCAGATAAGAGACCCATACAATAATCTTGTTGTGTAGGCCTATCTCAAAAAGAAATCCTGAACCCAGTTACTTTAACAACTGCAATAATACCTTTACTTTAATTTCACAACTGTCCTCCGCTCTGCCCTACGGAGCTGAGCAATCTGGAAAGCCTAAGTGGGTCAGCGACCACCTCTCTCTCACACTTGGCAACTGGTAGGTATAGAAAGCATCCAGACTACAGTAGCAATCTGTCTACTGACCAGAAAAAGGGTTGCTTAAGCCAAGAGATCCAGCCAACGCCTCCATAACGGTGCCGCAGCTCCAGCAAAAACAAAATTTCACAACTGGGTGCTGTTTCACCTACTTCAAAACGTCAATGGCCACGACCCTGATAGATTTTTTAGATTATTATAGCAAGAATAAACTGAGCCACAGACAGCCCCTTAAACTCCCAGAGGCACAGGAAAATAAAAAATATATACATTTCCCTGCCTTGATCATGTTGGTTTAATATGAGTAAAAAGATCCGTAATGCACCAGTAAAGAATCAACTTGTAGCCTAGCTGAGCGAGTGTAATATGCAGCTAACAAGGCTTCATATGTTGTAGCCACCATCCTAATGAGGCTATTCCAAAGTGGTAAGTTAGAGCAATTGAAAATGTACCTTTCTTGTCTCGAGACACACCATGATGAAGTATATAACATTTGGGACACTGGGTTTTTCTCTATCAAAGAAAATAGGCTGAACACTTTAGCTTGATTTTTAAAGTCAAGTCTCATTCATATAGCACCAAGAAAGCCAGTAAATTTTTATTGCAGTAGGAACCTGCTTTACAGACCTCCCATTCCACAACAGGACAAATGAGGAAATGAGATTATAGAGCACAATTTCCTTTTATGCATTTTAAAGGGACACCTGGCCGTGGGGCGGCACGCCGAAATGGTGTGTGACACCAGAATACAATGAAAGGGCTTAGCAAGTTATAGCACAGCATTTGCAAGCAAACTGAAGAGACACACAAAGATGGCTCACAAATAAAATGGGAGTCTTGTTTTCCCTATTTCTACTGTAGTAAGCAGCTCTGTATCTTAAAAGGAAGCAAAAGCCCAGGGAAATTACTGTTTTACCATATAACATAGCAACTTATTTTTAGTTTGGTGGGATTTTTTTTTCTTGTAGCACTGCATAAGTTGTATACATGTGAGTCATCTCAAAGCACTGTTTACTGTGTCAGTTAGCATTCAAGCTTTGCAATTCTATACTATCATCATGCTAGAGAACTGGAGACTTCTTTAAAAGCACAATTTTTATTTTTGCGCTTTTCCCTCATAAGATGAAAAGTTGCCAATCTCACTTGACATCCAGGAGGTCTACTGTACTGGAGCTTTAACATTATGTTGATAAAAATCCAAAATGCTGTCATGGTCCTATTTAACCCTGAAAAATCGAGAGAGTCTGTACATAAAGGCACTTCCCTTGAGACACGCGTGTCCTCACTCAGACAGAATTGTGCTTATTCATTACAGTCAGCCAGGAGGGACTGGATAGAAAGGACCCCAGTAACAGATTGGAGATAGAAACGTAAGTTGGCCAATTTTTCCTGATAGACTATCTGGTCCTGGCTTGGAGAAAGAACAGCTGCGGGGCCTGAAACTGAACCCAAGGGACCACACAAGAGGGACCAACAGATGCATTTCTCCGTCTGTCTTTGCAAAACACTTCCAAGGTACATGCTAAACAGACCCCCACGTGGATGAGATTCAGGAGGGAGGTCAGGAAGCTTCTGCACAATTCGCAAAATCAAATGGCCGGAGGGCTATCATTCGGAGGCAACAACTGGCAAGGACCTGCCAACAGAGAGATGGGCTAAGTCTAGGGGCCAAAGAAAGACCTAAGGAAACGCATCGTTACAAGACAGAACCAGAAGCCGCTGGTATTGAGCTCAGCTCCCTTCACTCGCCTCACTCCGTTTTTCTCAGGGCAATGCTCATGAAAGCCAACCGCATCTTTATGCTCCAGTGGTCCAGACCTGCTTATTGTTGGAATATTTTCTCTATGTTTACATCAGGCAGGACCCAAAAAAAAGACAGCTGACATCTCCTGCTTCCATGGCAAGGAGATGCTGGATGACGCTGGCTCTCACCTGGGAGAGGCAAGAGGCTCATCCACAGGGGGGAGTCTAGGGATGGGAACTCCCTGGAGCAGGCCCCCTTGATTCATAAAAACTAGGCAGCCAGGGCATTTCCAGTTTGTCCCAGGAAGACGAACCTTGGCCGAATGGCAGGAGAAGGGAACAGCCATGAGCAGGGCAGAAGTAGCAATGGAAGTTGACTTGCAAATCCTTTTAGGCCAGGAGAGAGGCTGCATCTTTTTACAGAGTGAAAAAAATTCAGCCAAGTCCACAAGGACGCTCCGAAAGTTGGTGGATAAAGCGGCAGCAGGTAAGACAGCAGAATTCACAGATGACTGGCCACCTGAATGCCTGTCAACAGGATCCTCAGGGATAGTCTTATTATTCAATGTGAAGAGGAGAGGTGCTTTTCTGAATTTGAAACGACCCCAAATCCACTTTGCCAGCACTGGCACAACATTTCTGCCTTTTCAACAGGCAACTTGCTTCTGAAATTATTGGCAGAGAGGGGATCGAATCTAAAATTAGCAGTAGCCCATCTCCATTTGTATTCTTCCCTCTTTTGTAAAGCCTTTGGTATCTACAGATGAAACCGTTCCAATAGCCAAGAATTAAAAAAAATACCAAACAAGTTTATGATTCCTTTCGTCCCTGGTACAAGCTATTTTTATTTGTTTTAATCGTTGCCCGCTTCTTTCAGCCCTCTTCACTTCTCTAATTTAGAGATCCTGGACTCTGAGTCGGGCACCATGACTTAATCCCTAATCACCATAAAGAGTTATGGTACTATATAAACATTTTATAATAGAAGCTGACCTTGTTACTCAGAAAGTAGCTGACATTTAGAGCATAAATACAGGGACTTCTAAAGTCCTTGATCAAATAATCCTGTTCAGCGCTTGCCTTTTGTGTGCCTGACAGTTGGGGGTGGGACAGGACGTGGCTAATGCTAGCGTTCCTTCATTCAGCAAGAACTATAGCGCTATCGCTGCAAAAAAATCAACTCGTGTCACGATGGACAACAGCTCCCCCAGATCTGAAAGTCAAATCCATATCCGGTGTGAAGCGAGCTTCGAGCATGGCTCACTGGAAAGCACGGCTCACCACTATAAAGAGGAGTTTTGGCATCTATGTGTTTAAAATCCTGAAACCAACACACATAATTATTGCAATATTGCATTATGACACTCCAGGGCATGCTTTAGTAATCCATTAATACATGCCTTGGCTTGCAGTCTTAAGTTTCAGCACATCGAAAGAGGTATTACATTACCAAATCATGCCCTGCTGTGTCTTAATGGTGTATTTTGCAATAAGCTATGAGCAAGTTGCAGAATTATAAACGAAAACCCAAACATGCAGGTTTTAGACAGCCATCTTCCAAATCCTTTATTGAAGCCAGTTAAACATTCAAGAACAGCATTTGAGCATAGATCAGACTTAGCAGGATAGTGCAGAAATGCAATATCCTGATAGGATTCGAACACGCAGAACTCACAGCATTTATGTCTACTGTTTCTAAAGAGATATTTCTGGCATTCGTTTAATCCTTGACAGCGTGCCCTGGGAGATGCAAGTTTAACCTGAGCAACGGCAAGACTGGATGAGGCACAAGATCAACCCCATGTTCTCGCATGGTCTGAAGACCCTCTCTAAAAATCAAAATTTCTCAAAAAGAGGAAAAAAGTCACTGCCCTGTCCTGGGTAAAAACATTAATTTGGACACATGGCAGAGCTGAGCCTGATAAAAGACACAGCAAGTGAAAACACAAATTCAAAGCAAGAACCAACGGCTGAACAAGTTCAGGAGTAAAAAGTTAAGACTGGCTGAAGTAGAGATCAGAGGCGAGTTGTACTCGGATTCAGTAAAGGAGCGAGCTAGAAGAGCCCAGCCTCAGCAGAGAGGGGGCTCTAGACACCCGAACTTGGAGGGGGGGAGCTGCAGTTGGCAAGGAACGAGCTGCAGGTGTCTGGACTTGGCCAGGAGACAAATAAAGAGGAACATCTCGACAGAAAGAGAGAGAGATAAGAGTTGGCATGGAGTGTGGATATCGAGGCTATAAAAGACAGGGGTTGCAAGCCGTGCCCTTCTGCAGTGATTTGAGGGGGGAGGAGAGGGTCTGTGCACATAATGCATTGCTTACCATCGTCTGAGCAGTTTTGCTGACTTGGGCCAAAGGCTACGCACACCCACTAGCTACTGTCCAAAAAGACAAAAAACCTTTTCTTGAGCTTGCCACCGAATACAAATTTGAATTGCTCTTTCTGCACGGCACCCCAGCTCCAGGAGGCTGGTTGCCGGCAACTATCTTGGAGAGCCCCCGGCCCAAGCAGCCTGAACCCTAAGAGCGACGGCAGGCAGGAGGACTGGGTGCCGCAGAGCAACACACAGCACCATCTGAACAGCCTCATGGGCAGCGATTCTCCTCCAGGGTACCATGCAGTGGCAGCCCCGTTAGGGTTATCCACACAATTCACAAGATAAACCCAGAGGTTTCAACTAGAAGTCCAGCTGCGGCCTTCCTGAGTTTTTTGCATCAGAAAAACTGCTCGATTATTCCTTTTCTGTAGTCAAAAAGAGTGAAAAATCAACAGCTGGCATTTTCCTACGGGTAGCACGAATCTATCCAGAGGTGCCCAGGATCTAAAAAGGCGGGGAGCCACTGTTCCAGGGGACGGAGTAAACTGAGACGGCTCTTAAGATGCCCACACTTTACACTACTATAACATGCTCAGCTAAATCCCAATCAAGGGTTTTTATTAGATTTTTATTGGAAGACTTCAAAAGGAGACTGGACAGACACCTTGCTGGGCCATTCGATCTCCACAGTATTCCTACCCAGAGCAGGGGGGCTGGACTCAATCTTTCAAGGTCCGTGCCAGTCCTGAATTTCTATGATTATCTCGTAAAATGGACATGACCCACACAGACCTGGTTTTACTTCTGACTAGGCTTGCATGGATCTGGAGCGGTCCTTCACTAAACCCTACCAAAAAAAAGAAAAAGCCAAGACGTCACTTAAAAGGACTTCATGTTCTTTAGTTGAAATCTCCCCATCGCTGCCTTGGTGGTATTCCACTCCAAGCCTCCACGTATCCTTAGCCTTCACCTGGGAACACTTCTGTCTAATCAAACAAAAGTTGACGTCACTTCCAGTGGCAGCTTCTTGTCCGATTTTAGTCATCTGCAAGTAGCCTTTTACCAATGATCCTGGGTCCCGCACACAACTAGAGGGGCTGAAAAATCTACGTCCCTGATTTAGCGGCTCTGCAGAGGGAACACGTGCACGGCTCAGAGCTTTGCCCGCTGCATGGCTTATGCACCTGCCACTTTTTTGAACTAAGGTGGCCCCAGGTCTGCAATTTGAGTTTTGGGGACCAGATCATATCCTAAAAAGTACTGGCTGTAAACTTCAGGTTAGTTATTTGAAATATAACCAAACCAGACATATAGTCCTCTCTCATGTGACCCCCCTCCCAAGCACCCTGCCCTCATTTCTGTCCGTGCAAATGGGTGGCTTTTCCACTATTCAAAATTGTACTGGCTCCCAGATGTACAGGATGCCATTTTGGTCTGCTCTATTATCAATGGGAAGGCAGGAACTTTGTAATGGAAAACACTTGATCAAAAAGCCTAGCCAAGTAGCACAAAGACTTAAAGGTTAAAGATTACTTATCAGACAGCGGTGGTATGGATGAAGCCAGAAAGCTGCTTTTAGACATGACAGTGGGAACGCGTGGAACTTTATATTGACATTTGTCATTTATTAACAGCACTTTTCAATTTAAATAAGGTGCTTAAGTATAGATGACACCCAATTAACTGCTCCATATCGAGATTGCATTAATATTCATGAAAAATTTCCAAGTAGAAATGGAGTTCTTAATTGTCTGAATCTGCACGTTGCAAAGCTGCACTAATGGTGTCCCATCCAAGAAGAAATTAAGCATTTAAAATCACTGAGTGAAGTTGTTCCCATTCTGGTTTTCATTCATTTTGTGAACACTCAGCAACAGAGCAGTTCCTGGCTCTGCTCATGCAAGCACGAGACATTTTCAGCTCTCACGGAGGGGGTAACAGGCTTAATGCAAAGTAGGCCAAAAACTCCACTAAGGCCCAGGATGAGCAGGAGGAAGAGGGATTTGGAGGCGCCAGCTGTAGCACCCAAGTACATGAGAATATCTAAATAAACAGCTACCATGGGGGTCTTTCAAAGGAGGCTGGACATGCACCTGGCTGAGTCGTCTGACCCCAATGATCTTTCCTGCCCAGGGCAGGGGGTCAAACTCGATGATCTACTGAGGTCCCTTCCAACCCAAACATCTACAAATTTATTAACTCTTCCTCGCTTTTGAGCTTCACAGAGAATTAACATTAATCTTTGCATGGTTATTTTTGAACTGCGGTATAGTGCGAAGTGTTAAAACATGACATCAGGAAGTGGAAATGTCTGTCACATGGAAAGCTTCCTCTCCTTCATGCCAGAGACTTAAAAATGTCACAAGAAATGTGGTCAACAGGCCAAAATATTCAAGCAAGTGTTTTCCTCTTTCTGCATTAAACAGTTCAGGATCTGGTCAAATCCACCCCAGCAGTTCGACAGGTTGGGCTGTTCGAGCTTTTGGGGGTGGATACACAACCCCCCTTGCACAATGGCAGCATTGTAAGTGTGGGGGCTTTGCAGCTGTGTTAGCTTTTTATTAGCATATAGTTATCAGATTCTCTTCAAACTCAGCTGATTTTCTTCCCCTTTTTATGTGAATCAAATCTGTGAAAGGCAGAATAATTACTTACTTCATGCCAAAAGGCTGCCAAAACATGCCGTTTGGAGCATGGTCTTTATCTTCTTTTATGAATATTGAACCTTCAGCTCCAAAAAGCTACTGATACTGGAAAAAGCCATTTTAAAAAAAAACTAAAAGGAGCTGCCTGTGAAGAGGAGATGTACTTAGCGGCACTAGCGCATGCATGGATGTAGTCTGACACATGGAAGGGAACGGAAAAGCTATTCCAATTCATTAGCTGGGGTAGCTTAGGCCTTACCAGCTGCCTTTTGGCAGCAGCAAGGGGAATGATGATCAACAGGGATCCTGGTTTTCTTCGATTGAAAACAAAACAAAAAAAACAAAACATAACCCAATTTTCAGGTTAAAAAAAGTTCGCCACAATACACATTTTTCCAAGATTAAATGAAACACTACTACTTATCTATCTATAATAAAAGCCTTTGCCTATCTGTCCATAACCCTCCAGGCCAACTGTACATGCACAGGCATTCATGACAGGCAATTTGCTAGTACATATATATTACTGGTGTTTCATTTTAATCATGGAAAAATGTGAATTTGGGGTTATTTTATTACATCCAAAGATTTGGGATTTTTTTTTTTTTTAAATCAGAAAAAAACAGGATCTCTGATGATTACGCTTGAGCAAGTCTGACACTGGAGCCAGGAGAGCTCACCAATACACAATGGAAAGACAGTGTGTGACACACAGACACATAGACATACCAGGTTTTATTGGAAATACTAAACATTTCTGTTACCTTTTGTATATTAAGAGCCAAGAAATTTATTAAGTGGTGTAAGATGAGTTATAAGAAGCAGGGTACATATTTAGCAGTAGCATGAGTAGTTATTTAAATGCATTGCTTTAATCTGTTAAGGCACAAATTGGTCTAATCTGACCAAAGTACCAAGGGTGCTGTTTATGAGAGGAGCAAAGTTCGCACACGGGGCTGCAAGATGAACTCCAGTAAGGCAGCAAGCGTTTCACAATGCCAGAAAACCCTGGTGGAAAATCCTGGAGCCTGAGCAACATTTCAGCAACACTAAACCAGGGGTTCTCAGCCTCTTCAGACTTGAACCACCCCTCCAAAAACAC
The DNA here is from genome assembly GCF_052110815.1 of Crocodylus siamensis. Lineage (NCBI taxonomy): Eukaryota > Metazoa > Chordata > Crocodylia > Crocodylidae > Crocodylus > Crocodylus siamensis. Next base: position 2,891,817 of record NC_143409.1, read on the forward strand.
CAGCTCATAGTTTTCACTGATCTTTTGACCACAGAAAAAGAGGAGAGCAATTCTTCTGTTGCAAATAACTCAAAACCCACATTAAGTAAGAATGGTTTTAATGCTATATATTTCTGTTTGAAATCCCTGGGGTTACCTGGTGAATCACTGCACAGCCCCCTGCGGCACCCTGGAAAGGATCAAGGCACCCCAAGATGTTATGGCACCCTGCTTGAGAATCACTCCACTCATCACTCTCACACTTCCCCTGCCGAGGACATACGTGGCAGAAGATTCTCCATGGCCCCATAGCCCAGGCTTGAAAAAACAACACTACAGAACCTAAAAAACACTCTCACATGGTTTAAGCATTGAAACATTTGACCATATAGAGCGCTACAGGAGCAACAGTGGCCCCTTTACCACTCTGATATGGTATAGGGTAGTTTGCAATTCAGGCCCTCTTCAAACTCAAGCAGATGTCTGCGACTAGTTTCAATTTTTTGTAAAGATCTTGCAGAAACTGCATCACCTAGAGAATCACTTTTAAAAAGAAGACGAGACTGCAGGATGAGCGATTTCTTTCCACACCCTCTCCCTTTCCCCCCACTCCATATCTAACCCTTTGCCCTTTGTGCGAGTACAGGCTACATTTTGGGAAACAATGTGTAAAACTGCCAGTTGCAATGACGGTAGTTGAACCAAATGACAGAGCACATAGAGAAAGCAAGTCTTAAGTATGTAATCTTTTTCCTTATAAAGCTAGAAATAGTAATGTTAGTCCCATGCTGTAGGTAGTTTCTACAGCAAGCAGGAACAGCAAGGAAAGCTCAGCAGGAAGAGTCCTATAGAAGAGCTGAAATTTCAAACTGTAAAAAGAAAATTAAACTGAAGTTTCAGATAATCATGCATATGGGAAGCTGACAAACAGCTGCATCACGGACCACGAGACCTCACCTCTCATTAAGCTAGCATTTCAGCCAGAAGCAGCACCTGCTGCAGTTTGGTGAAACCCCTCTCACTTTATCAACTTTTTCTGCTGGCTCGCACAATAGCTCAGCCTCTACATAAAAAAAAAGTGTGAACGATTTCGTCTTACTACCCTTAAAGCACACATTCCTGTTTGTAGCCGAGTAAGCCCAAAGTTACCATTGTTACATTGGTTACTTTCAAGCAAGTTCTACAGAAAAGGAATTGCCCCATTTCATATAACATGAGGAAGCCAACTCAGGCAAGGACAGTCAGAGCATGTGCCTGTGTTGCTGGTCAAGGCCCAACCAACTCCCGTTAAAGCTGACCTGTTTCAAATGGAAATTACAAATGCTCAAGGCTCAAGCTAGAAAGCATGTGCTCTAGAAAGCATGTGAAGATGCAGCATCCGAATTCTGTTAATACAGTACAGGACTGCTGTCTCCCCTTTTTTTGTTTATGGAACAGGAAAGAAAAGATTGAACACAGGAGATCTTAAGATATTTTGGGCTTCTCTACATGGGGACACCTAGGAAAAAAAAATTAAGCTGGACTAGCTTTCGGAGTGTGCAAGTTAAACAACATTAGTTGCCTTGATCCAGAACAAACGTGACCTTAGTCTGGTGCAGCTTAATTCACCTTGGAAGGGGATTTAACTTTAAAGGGCTCCTTGGGCACGTCTACACAAGACATTTACTGTGCATTAGCCTAATAACGGTGTGCAGTAGCACGGCACAGCACAAACCGTGCTATAAACCTACTACACAGTGTTATTAAACTAATGCACAGTAAGCATCACTAAAATAGTGTGCCAGTGCTACTGCACAGTAACTCTAGGTACTGCACATTTAGTTAGTGCTTTATTAAGAAAGTACTAAACTAAATGCACAGTATCTAATGCATGCTAACATGCAGATGTGCCACTTCTGGATCACTGTGTCCGCCCAAGCAGCTAACTTGGTTTAAACAAATGAACTTTACACTTACATATTTCCTTAGTTTGGGATTCACTTTCAGGCACACTTGTCCTCAAAAGCCTATATCCATTTTTCCACAGAAATCCAAATAGCTGGAGCAGCCCTGTGGGGTGTTCCGACATCCTTTTAAAGGTGACACGCAATATTAAAACTATTAGGCATGCAAACACCTACATGACTCACAAAATAAAGCCAGAAATTATAGAGGAATTAAAACTCTGATCCAACGCATTTTTTCTGAGTTCTTTGCAACAAGAGCATCATTGCTCCAGTATTTTTTCCACAGTCAATAAATGAGTGAAAGCTCAAAGCTGGCATTTTCCAAGGGGTGTCCCGAGACCAACAAGGTTGAGAAAAAGCCTGAGCTAGTAGAGTGCTTTACATTTCCTATATTTAAGCATCTGGTTGCAACGATCCTAACACAGCAGTGCTTGAAGCTTAACAATCACTGGCTGCGTCGACATGAGACACTGACTGCGCAATACCTCATTACTACTGCGCAGTAGTGTCGCGTGGCATGACGCATGATGCAACGCTACTGAGCGGTAATAATAAGCTATCATTACTATGCATCAATATATTGGTTGCCTATCGAATTGGCACCAGTAAAAGGGAAATTTACATTATTGGCTATTTTTGGCCATTGTAGCCAATAATGTTCTCCGATAATTATGCCTTCTGGCCGGGGCCCCCAAATGCCTGGGTTCCCTCTTGCCTGCAGGGCTGGGGTCCCCAAACGCCTGGGTTTCCTCCCGTGAGCCAAGGTGACCCCAGATACACCCCCATCCCCTCACCAGTGGGCCAGGCTGGAGTGGAGCAGCTGCTGCGGTGTCCTGGGCGCTAGCGTGGCACGGCATGGACTACAGGCGGGGGCCAGGGCGGGCACTGCAAAAGATGCCAAATGCCACAGGTGTGACTGGGGCGGGAAGGGGTGGGCAGAGCTGAGCTGCCCGTCCTGATCTGGCCTGGTGTGACTCAACCAGCAGCGTAACCGAACCCACAGAGAATACTGGTTGTCAAATTGGTATCGGCTTATAGGGCTGGTTAATAATCGGCTACTGGTATCGGCCAAGCAAATCTTAAATTGGTACACCCCTAAAGAAAGTGGCATACTAAAAGCTAAAGATGACTTACCCCCTTCCTCTGATATAAGGGGTTTCCAGCAAAAAAAAGGAACTTTAATTGTACATCTGCTCAGCTGAACAAATGCTGCTTTTACACTATGGTAATGGCAGATGGCAGCAAGAATCCACAAGCAGAGTTGAGTCCGCTGTAGCCTTTGATTTTTTTAAACCAAAAAACCCACAAAAATCACATTTGTTTAACAAGTCCCTCCAAACAGCTGCAATGTAACCAGTGTGCTTTGCACTACACCAAGGGTAGGAGTGCACACTCCTATCCTAAGCCTTTTTATCTAGAGATGAAATACGCAGTCCAAACATTTACCTAAACTATAAACATGACACAATGACCGACAGTCAAACCTTCGAGGTATGCGCAGGCTTTAAAATAGTTAGAAACAAGGCAGGTTATTGAGAAAGATGACAGGAGGGTTGGCTTTTAAGGCAAAAATGTGAAGAATGGTGAGAGGCTGATCTGCCTCTTTTGGTAAATTATTTACCAAGACCTCTGCTCAGAAAATGCAGAAGAATTGTGCACCTGGTTTCTGCGGTGGACCTGCAGGACAGACCACCAACCCCATGTAGGGAAAAGGGAATCAAAGGCAAGAAAAAGCAAAAGCATCTTCAATTATTCCACGTGCTTTGCCTGTTCACTTGAACAGAAAGTCTTTCCAGATACAATAGGTCAGCTTTTAATAAAAGACAGCACAACACCCACATTGTGACACTTGGAGACAAAAACGTATTCCACGAGGTGTCAGAACTAGATAGGAACAACACCTTATGCAAGGATGAAAAACCGCTGTGAAATTTTCTTTTAGTTCTCCTGTGGATGATTCATGAGCTCTCCCCTAAGGCACTATTCTCCAGTTTCTCTCCATTTCCAGAACAGCTGCTCTCCTGCTTTTCCTTTCCCCAAACAGCTAGAAAATTAAATGTAAAGAATGAAAGACTTGAGAATTACATTATTTTAAGTAAAGGTCAGAGCTGGATACGTCCAATCATCCACTGAGAGAGAAGCAAATTTTTGCAAATAGCTAAAAAACGTTTTGCTATTATGCATTACCATGCCGCTCTGAGTGTCACAGCAGCAAGCTTGCATACTTACTACACTATATGAAGTTTTACAATGCACAAACACTTTTACATACTTACTAAATATTGCTGTCGTGAATTAAGTGGCTTCCCAAATAAACTCGGTCCTGTGGGGAATTCAGAATAAGCACTAGACAGCAAGATACCCACCTCTGCCCATGTTCATTCTCTGCCACTGCCAAATAATCACTAACCTGAGTACAAAAAAAAAGAAGGTCAAAAGCAAGTTCAAAAACATTTTATGCTCCGAATGTCCAAATATACACGACCATTTTCCTAGCTCTGGAATCGGATTTCCAAAATGCAAAAGAATCTCTAACGGTGGTAAATGATCGGGGCTACATCCAGCAAACTCATGTCACTCCAACTACTGCGCAAGTCACTTCCTCTCACTTTGCGGAGAACCCCGGGGCCACGGGAAAATTCACACATGGGATCTCTCAGCTGCTGGCAGAATTCATCTGAGTTTTCAAAGTCACTAATCTTTACTGGGCACAAGCCCAGATACACACAGCTCCAATGAGGGTAACACCAGGACTGAAGGACTGAACTGTAAGACTGCGCAAAGCGGCTAGTATTTGCTTTGGATTCAGCCGATTTGGGGGACAGTGATTCGATTCGGTGATTCTAACCACTGCCTCTATTCGATTCGGCCAAATCACCAGGCCAGGCCCATCCCCCGCCCACTCCCACCCCAACAATGGCCGCCCTGCCCGCCCCAGCTCCCGGCACTTCAAAAAAAATCCCCAACTCACCAGGTGCTGCTGGGTGGGGGATGATCTCCACCCTGCTCCCCCAGACCTCCGGTGGCTGCCCTGCCCACCCCAGCTCCGGCTCTTTAAGGAAAAAAACCCCAACCAAACAAACCCTGGACTCACCATTCCTGCAGGTGGGGAGCAATCCCTACTGCCCCACACTGCATGGGGGCCTCTACATGAGCCCCCAAAAGCCCCAAGGGCTGCTACAGGAGCAGTGAGTCGTGGGGTTTTTCCTGTTTTTTTCTTAAAGGGCCGGAGCTGGGGCAGGCGGGGCAGCCATGGTGGGGAGGCAAGCGGAGGTTGGAGGATGGGGCCTGGCAGGGGCCCTCCATAGTCCCCTCCCTCGCCCCCTACTTACCAGCTCCGAGTCCGCATCCAGCTCCCTACTGCAGCTGATGGGGACTGTCCGAATCATCAAAGCTCTCCGAATCTCTTCTGAAGATTTGGAGAGCTTTGAATCGATTTGGACCTTTTTATTGGTCCCCCGATTCCATTTGGATTCCATTTGGAGATTCGGCCACTGAATCAGGCCAAATCTCCTCCAAATTGAATCAGCACCCGAAGCCTCGCACAGCCCTACCGAACTACTAAGAAAACTACGCTCTTCAGAACCAGTCTCCTAGAAGCACTTCTGCCGGGACAGCTGAACATGTGCCCCCTTTTATCACTGGCTTCGAGCAGCCTGAAAACCATCAGAGCAGCTCCTCAGAGGGCAGTGGCAGACTCGTATGCCTTCTATGGAGAAAGGAGACATTTATTTTTACATAAGAGTTCTCAAAAGGCAGATTTAACACTCGAAGATATGAAGTTTTATGCATCTCCGGTAACAAAGACAGAATGAAGGAAGCATTTCTGCTGCCTCAGGATTAAGGCAGAACAAAGAGAGACTGAAAATGTTATCTTGGGAAGAAAGTGTGGGACAGGTTTTTAGATCCTCTGAAGTCTGATGAAAGCTAAGACGCCTTTGAAGAAGAGCAGCTCATCCTGGTCCCGCCTCATCTTTCTGTACTGTGCATCCCTGGCTAGGATAGAACAACTTGTCCTTGGGACCAAAATCAACTCAACTGGTGACACGTCACTCCTCAGCAGGACAGAACCTGAACCACTTCTCCGTCTCAAATCCTTTAGCCACAAGAGATCCCATGTAAGCCACAGACAAATCATAGCTTCTGTTAAGGTCTGATAGTTGTGAGGGATGTATTTGGGAACTGTGTCGGTCTGAGACGAAAAGAAATGCAAATATCTAGAACTCTTGGTTCAGAGACAATACCTTTTAGTAGACTAAGAAATCGCAAAAAAAAAAAAAAAAATCTTTTTCTACAAGCTTTCAAGCTCACATGCCCTTCATCAGACTCAGGAAAAATTAAACAGCGTAAAAAGTTCCTACTTATGGGGACTTTTTGCCATCTTTAATTTTCCCTGAGCCTGATGAAGGGCGTGTGTGAGCCTGAAAGCTTGCAGAAAAAGATCATTTTTTTGCGATTTCTTAGTTGGTAGTTATGAAGTATATGTATGCATGCTGGTGAGAACTGGGCTGCCAAATCTGTGCAGCTACTCCAGAAGTAAAAGTCGCCTTTAAAAGTGCCCCCCTGATGCAGCCTAGGTGCAAAAATGCACTGTTTCCCCAACTATTTAGTTGGTCTAATAAAAGATATCCCATCTACCCAAAGAACCTAGTCTGCACTCTGAGACACATGCCAGAAATCAAATAAGATAAAGTTACTTTTACAAACCCTCCCTTTTGTCTTTATTAGAATATTTCCAGAGCCAGTAAATGATCCTACACTACCAGCTTCTCTGCCCAATATCCAATATCCCGTATCCTATGCAAAAACTCTCAAGATATGGGAATGCTGCTAAATGGTCCCAACCCCAGCACAAGGAATAAAACAAACAGTGAGGTCCAACTATTCTGGAAGAAGCACCCCAAATGAGCCCCACATCCTCCCCAGGTGCCAGTCAGATCTTCTGCTCTGCCTTCCGCTTCCTGCCCTACCCACCATTGTGCTTCCTCTCCCCTCCCTGAGCGCCCACATGCCACTTGTACCACAGGCTGGCCAACCCTGTCTTACAATATTGATTCCCTCAATTCTTCATATTTCATGCCAAATAAACAGCACTTAAGATTTTTAAATGCCTAACTCTGGAGCAGAAATGCGGCGAACAGCCCCTGGAAGTGCTATATATGCTTTAAAAGAAATTCTGTATCATTAAGCAGCCAAAACATTCAATGTTTGAAAACAAAATTATCCATCTGCCAAGGGCTTTGGAAGCATTACATATCAGAAAGATTTCCCATATTAAAAACATTTAATGTTAAAGAAGACTTTCCAGACGTGCAAAGCGCTAAGCTTTAAATCATCCTTTCTATTTACTATAGATCTCCCTTGCAAATAGGCAATACTTGATAGCATAAGCCTGCTCTGTTTACTCAGAAGTACCGATTTTGTTTTGCACGGTATTTCAGTTCTCAGACCAGCACCATCCCTGTGAAATAATGCCACTGAAAAAATAATCATAGCACTTAAAATATCTGACCTACTTTCCTTGGCCACCGAGGCATCCATGTGGCATGTGGGCATTGTACCAATGGTAATGGGAGGGTGTCGCACATGAGACTGGAATTTCACTGCTAGACATTACCAATAAAACAGCAAGTTGCGTTTGCAATCCACTCTGGACACATACTAAATCCTTTACAAGCAAGCACCAGCCATGGAGGAGCTGGATCTCAACATTTCAATGGTCAGCCCTGGCATTCACATTTTCTTCGTGCAAAAGCACTGTTTTTGTTGGGTTTTCTCCTAAATCAACCCAGGGATCAGATACAGATTCTACTTGCATGCAAAGATACTGAAATATAAATACGTTTCAAGACCTACGGAGGATTTCTAAAGCTAAAACTAGCATCTATAAATTTAAAATTTCTAAACACGTGGTAAGAACATACCACCATTCGGGGTGCGTCTTCATCCAACACAGCATCCAGCTTGAAAACGGCAGGCATCCTACTAAGTCTGGAGCCCAGACCTGCTCTCAGTGGTCATCCCAGACGTGGGTGCAACTAAGAAGGTCAAGCAATGATGCCTGGCAAACAAGCCAACCTCTTTACCATCTCCAAGTGTCTGTAGGGGTGACTAAATTTGCTAAACCACTATCTCCAAATCCAACCCAAAGTCCTCAGGTTGTGCGTATCTACCTTGCCTTCACACAAAACACAGCTAACTACCCCTATCAGCTGGCGGCCGATTCAGATCCGAGAAGCAGAGTCCCTCCATGCTGCTGCCGGAAGGCAAGCACCCAAACTGGTGGGTGGCTCTCTGCTACCTTACTACTCCCCACACCCTTTTATTTTTGGTATCTCTCTCACCTCCGTGCACCTGGATGTGATGTCAGGGCCCACAAGTCTCCAAGAACATAAAGGAATCACTGGACTAGGAAGAATTATTTAAACCCTGAAAGTGTTAGCTTATGGCATGTAACTTTGGGTACTTGCTAGCAACCACTGGCACCACGGCAATCCCAAAAAGGCACACCGAGACCCAGGAGGGTCCTTACATGCGTTAAACATTGCAACCATGTTCCCCCCCTTAAAAGCAAACCAGGGGATTTTAGTCACAACAGTGACTAGCAAACCTTTCCTTTCCTTGTTCCAGAAAACAGACAGCCGACTCACCTATCAAAAAGCAAAAAAAAAGTGTTACATGTTTCCCCTGACATTACAAAAAGACGTCCCGATCTTATTGTTGACGTTTATCATTAAGCAGAGAGACATCTGAATGCCTGACAAGGAAGTAAGGCTTCTTAGGGTTTGAAAGAAGCCTACATTAAACAGCAGGGATGCAATCATCGATTAGCCTGACAGACTGAGACACACTGCACTGTTCATGCAAATTTCTGAATGGACTAAAATGCAGCTAGCACCATGCAGTAAGTGGCCCTTCATCCCGAGACAAAACTTTGTAATCAAATATTTATTAACCAAGCACGGATTTTGAAAATGGTGCTGATTGCAAGAAATAAACCACTCCAATGCTGGCTGTGTTTTCCCTTCTGAATACGTGATGTGAAAAACACTTTTTTACAACGTATTCGTTTGCTACTACAGGACGATCGTGAAATTCTATTTTTTTAGGAAACTTCTCCCACACCTAGAGGTGGAAATGCAGTTGTAACCTCAACAGGCACAATTAACCACATTTTATACGCAAGTCCCACTGCTTCGAGTAATCGGAGGCTAGCAAGCTACTAACAGGAACAGCACGATGACTTGGAGGCTGCAATACTGTGAGCATGCCAGTTCTCCAACCCAGGTTTTCTTCATTTTTAAGAGGGGGTTCTTTTTGCACCGGGAAGTTGTCAGATTTCTATACATACCATGTACCCAAAACACCACCTCCAAAAGATAAATAAATAAAAAATAACCCCACCACCTTACTTGGAAAGCTCACCCCCCCTTTCTGAAACGGGATTATTTAGCACGTACTAGAGGAGTCTGAAAGCTACGTTTCAAGTTACCAACAGAATAGCCAACGTCCTGCTCAAATGGCTCACTACATCTTATGAAAGAAGGAAACAGAGAGAAGGGACAAAAAAAGAAAAGAAAAGAAAACGCACTCGTGTTTTGGGGCGCAATCCCAAAGGAAGCCTTCCCGTCGACTTATGAAAAACGGGGCCGGTGAAACTGATTGAAGAGCTCGGCTCTCATTCCAGCACACGAGCAAAGTGACCCAGTTTTTAGCAGGTGCGCGGATGGGTCTCAACACAACACTGTGCCCACAGAAAAGCAGCTGATTGCTGTTCACTTCATTTGCATCCCTATTTAGACATCAAGGTTCATTTCGTTTTTTTAATCTCAGCATAAGAGGGGGAGAATTGTGCAGCCTCTTTAAATATGCCGCATCTCTCCAGAAAGCTTCGTGACTTCATCTTTTTTTCAGAGCACTGTTTGCCAACATCTTGCTATTAGCTGTCCCACCCAAAGAGCTCTGAATGACCTGGCTTGGGTATTGGAAGCAGTATAGCCACGTCGGTGCTACACAGGCCACATCCAAGAAGGAGGAAATGAGTGCCTGAGTATAACACTGTGCTCACAAGGAAATACCCCGTCCAGCGCTGAAGCTGGTATCTCGGCTCAGCGCTATCTTACCCGCTGGAGATATACTTGTGGTTGAGATGCAGCTTACTCAGGCAAAGTGATTTAATTTAATATGTAACATTATAGCAAATTTGGACCTCGCAAGGTATAAGATCAGGAAAAAAATTAACATTTCAAAGGTGAAATCTAGATAAAGACTGCAGGGGTTGTCTACACCTGAATATTAAACCAGCAAATCCACTAGAGGGGAGAGCTCATGCCAGTAAGAGTCCTTTGTCTGATACAGTTTGAACCACTGGTGTAGACAGAGCCTAAAGTCAGAGTGGATTAAAAAAAAAATAAAATAAAAAAATCAAAATCCCTTATTAATTATATCCACTCTGGCACATGCATGTGCACACATGTGTATTATTTTATATATATCCTAGCTTCCTCTCTCTCTCTCATATACATATAGAGGAAGCAAGGTTAAAGCCTTAGCTTACTGTAATCTATTAAAGTCATTTCAATTTTCCTGTAGTTTAATTCTTTAGAATTAGGGCAGTAAAATATGCAAAGGCAGTTTTCTATGCAACACCTTCCACTGGGCTCAGCAGCTGAGCTTTTAGAGGAGCAAACTTGCACAGGAAATTATTTTTTTCATGCTGGATGGAATCGTTATATGAATCCAGCTCAAAAGGGTGAAACGGGGAGGGGGAAAAAAAGGAACCTAGATACAGATCCACGCACTTCCCCTTGGCCACGCTACAGGAGTTGTGCTGAGAGATGTTATGTTAGCACTCCCATTCTGGGCATGGACTCAACTATGAAAAATGGCCTCTGTCTCTACAGAAGACCTCCCTCACTGGGATGGCTACATGCATTTTTAAGTTAGGTCTTTTAGCCGCGTCCAGGTGGCACGGACATTTGGCTCCCCAAGGACAACTAGCGGCAACGCATCCCGCTAGTTGTCCCCAGCGAATGCTCACACCATGCACACTCTAGTATGCAGCAAGTTACCCTGGGTGGGCAGGGGGAGGCTGAAGCCAGCACTGTGCTGGCCCTATGCAGCCTTACTTGGGGTCCTGGGGGCCTCCCCGGGGTGCAGAAGCAGCAATTCTGCCATGCAAAGCCTGGCTGGCAGCCGCGGTGCGGTTCCACCTGGGCCGGCTCCAGTTTTCAGCAGCGTGTACTTCCCATGAGTGCATCACCCCGCTTTTGACCAGGGTCAAAAAAACCCTCCGTGCTTCTCCACCGCAGCACGGAGAACATCTGAATGTGCAGTACGCGGCATCTGCGGCACCACATATCCCACGGCCGCACTTGTCTGGACACACCCTTTGGAGAACTGATGGTAAAACATCTGACTGAGCATGGGGACAGAAATCAGGTGCAGCAGGGTCATAAGAACTGCCACTGGCAGGGTCAGACCTAGGTCCATCTTGCCCAGTCTCCTGTGTCACGCCCTGGCAGGGAGCGGGTGTGGAAAGGGAGAGCGAGCTGGGTCTAATCAGGGTTCCCCCACCCCACTGTTCCTCTCTCACTTGCAGCCTCCAGCATTGAAGGTCTACAGAAAGGTCTGATTCAGGAGCTGCATCCTCAACTCCTGTGCTCAATACCTAACGATGCCCCTTTCCTCCAAGAATTTGTCCAATCCCTTTCTGAATCTTCGCAACACCTTTCATTGTGCTCAGCAACCAAGCTGCCTCTTCACTCACAAAGGGCAGGAAAAGAGATGACGCGACCTCCAGAGTGAAAGGGTATAAAGAAACCCAGCCTTTTCAAGCCTGATAAGGTAGCAGAAGCTTGGCAATTATCTGACAAGGCAGCTCTCATGTTCCAGGATGCAACCCTGTTGGACTCCCCGTGCAGATCTTAGTAGAGCAAAAGAAGCTTTAACAGTGGACGAAGACATTTCTTCCCCTCATTCTCCAAGTAATGGATTTCCACGAAGAACACACCAGGACACTTTCCTTATTGAGTTTACTGCTTAAACCTAAGAGCAACTCGCAAACGTAAAATGGAATCTGCGGGGAAAAAGATCTAATTCTCTGTACTCTACATTATAATTTTACAAGCAGAAAAATGCAAGGATAAAAAAAAAAAACAGAACCAAAAAAAGGACCCCTGAGCTTCAACTTCATTTTTATTTTCTGTGTCAAGCCATCTCAGAAAATGAAATCCTTCAGTCTGAATCTCCTGTTTTATAATAAAGCTCACGAGTAAACAAAGCTATATCTATGCATGCCGCAATATGGTACTTACTGGTTTCATACACCCTTAAGTCAAGCTTATTTGCGCTGGAGGAATATGAAAAGCAGGCCCAATTCACCCGTGCGCTGCACCTTGTCCTTTCCATCCTTCTAGCTCTTGCTCACATCTTCATTTACACCAAATACAGCACGATGGTGATACTCTGATCTAGACCCTTTTACAGTCCTCTTACCCTGCATCTGTCCACTGGTGGTACAGTGTGGCAGCAGAATTTGGCCTTATTTATTCAGAGATGTGAATAAATCTCACCAGTATTTTACTTCTTGGTGAACACCTAGCAGTGTCACCTGTGCATGCAGGTGTGCATCTCCAAAATAAATTTAAAAATTATTTTAAAATTACACACACACACACACACACACACACACACACACACACCCCTATATATCTATATCCACTATCACTCAATCTTATCTTTAGTTAAAGATGGACATTTTGCACAACTGTAAAGCAATTTAAACCTTTTGGGTTCAAACAAAAAATCTTATTTGTTATGGAATGAAAGGAAGGCAATATCTAACCCAGCAGAAGCCAGGAATAAGAAAAGGCTTGACTGACAGTATGGACTTTTCTTAGGACTTCAACAGAAAAATCCATTACATGGAAATATAGCCACATTTCTCTGCAATTTCATCTGTCCACTGAGGTTCAAAGAGCATGCCTTGCAGTCAGCCTTACATTACGCCTAGTTATGGAAAGCACTTTCCTAATACAAAAGAAATATTCTCTTTAGGGTAGGACTTGACATTTTAAGAACTGTTCTGCTAATATTTTACTTCTAAGCTGGATTTAACCACAACACAAGAGAAATCGCAGCGTGCCAAAGAAGTCTGACTTAACTGCCAACTTTCATAACAGTATGAAAATAACCTGATGAATTCTCGCCTCGGTAGTTTCTTGCAGAGAAGAAAGTTACCCTCAACCTCAGAGCAAATATTCGAGAGCAAAAATCATAAGAGTCTTCTGACATTTGTAAAGCTTTTTTCCTTTTCTTTCTTTCTTTCTTAATTTCCCCCCATTCCCAAAGGGACACAGAGCTGGTCAAAATCAGCACCTTAATTAAACCAACTGTAAATGATTTGAGATTACACACCCATTGTCTCGACTAAATTTGAGAACTGAATGTCATTAGTCCCCTTCCTCCCCAACCCAACAGCATGATGGCAATATTCATTTGAACATTAATGAGTAGAAGCTGAATTGCCCCAAATCATGGCATGGTTGCATTAGACCCCTGTTGCAGCCATGATGGTCCAGGGAACGTGCAAGAGGCAGGGCTTATTCAGCTATATCGCTGCAGTTAGGAGAGATGTTAGACAAGCTTTCAGACACGACATGCCTTTCCGCAGACCTGAGAAAGAGAGAGAAGGGGCTGTTTGAAAGCTTGTCTAACATTTCTCCCAACCACAAAGTTGATCCAATAAAAGATATTTGAAAACAAATCCTGCCTCTCACGTGAAGCCTGCTGAGTAAAGAAGAAAGAGGCTCCATTCAATTTAAGTATTCAAAGTGCACATTTTAAAGTATTAAAGTATCTTAAGTGTTAGGATAACTAGTTAACTGCTATACAATACAGAAAGCAACCTCTCTCTCTCTTACCATTCAAGTTCACCGACACATTTTTATTCTAACGCAGTAATTTAAAGCCTGCATCTTTAATACAATGGATATGCTGCTCTAAAAAGTGACTGATACCATGTCAAAGTCTTTTTATTTAAAGACTAAGTACAGCATGTGTAACAACCATTCAAGCACTTTCCATGCTGCCTTAAATATAGATCTTCATTTTGACGTGAAAGCTGCAGTGAGCTCTAACATATAGTAGTTTTGCTAATGGGCTGAACAATGGATTTGTATAGGACGTTTTGGACAGGGATGATCCTGCATCAGGCAGGGGGTTGGACTAGATGACCTCTGGAAGTCCATTCCAACCCAACTTTTCTATGATTTCAACAAAAATATACCTGGAAAAATTAAATCTGTAGCCTACACATGAGAGCAAGTAGTCTCTAAAAACTAGATTGGGTCACTGATACCAGCCAAGTTAACCCCCAACTCAGAAAGCTCCAGCTTATCTTTTAACTCTAATGGTAGTAATAGCGCTATGCAACCAAGAAGGACTACACCCAAGGTGGGGCACTCAAGATAGAGACACCGATTAAAACCCGTTTCCCCTGGAATCAGAAGCAAGCCACCTTCAGAGGAATCTAGTTACCAGCATTTTCATCTCTGATGCTTCCAATCTTTCTACTTCACTTCTGTTAAATCATGGCTTAAAAGTTAGGCAAAACACTGAAGGAAAGTTGAATAAGATTTCATCTCAAAAGTACAATATTAAAGACTGACGTCAAAAGAATTTATATGTTGTTTTCCAGAAACTAGAGAAACTCTGGACATGTGTTCTGCCTTCCAAAATTACAATTAAATTATAGCACAAACTCCTAAAGTCAAACTCCTCCAAGACAGTTTTAGGCTGGACATACAAAAAAAACTGTTTCACTGTTCGAGTCCCCAAGACCTGGAATAGACTCCCTCCAGAAGTGGTGCAGGCACTTATTCAAGAAACGTTTGGACGTTTATCCTGCTGGGAACCTTCAACCCTACCTGACTTCCTACCCCTGGGGCAAGGGGCTGGACCTGATGATCTTCGAGGTCCCTTCCAGCCCCAATTGTCTATGAAATTTATAAGAAGACAGCCAAGTCCAGGTGGTAGGGGAAAAGAGAGACTATGTTTAAGACAAGAACCATAGGCCACTATGTAAGAAAACATTATTTAGTCTGTTCCAGTGCCTCTGTCAACAGCTTATGACATGTTCTTCATTGGACATTCAAGAGCAAGGCTAGGCTGGGCTGGGCTGGTTTAGATAGGGTTGATCCTAGCAGGGACTAGACTAGATCACCTCCCAAGATCCCTCAGAGCCTTATTTTTCTACGGTTCTATAGTACAATACATCTTATATCTTTAACGAGAGAATGAGGAGGAAGCACGAGAAGAGAAAGTCTGCAACACAAGAGGAAAAAGTCAGGACGAACAAAAATTCAAAGCTAAAGAACCAGGCTTGAGAGGGGAAGATCTGAAGGAAGGAGGACTCCGTGTTCGGGAAAAAAGATGTCACCCTGGGTGCAGAAGCAGTCTGAAACCAGGTAGAAAGCAGGAGCAACAAAGCTAGAGAAAGTGGAGTGCTGGAGGCAGGGAAGGCCGTGAGATCAGAGGCAGGCAGGTGTGCAACATCTTACATGAGGATGAGAAGGTTGAATGATGCAGCAAAAGCCCAGAAAACAGTTTGGTGAGCTGGGAAAGTAGGCAAGAGTAAGAGGCGGTGAAATCCTCCCCCGATGCATTAGATGTTGATCCAGGGAAGGCAGTCGAGTTACTGCAGACATACCACTGCAAACGGAGCATGAGTTATACCATCACTTTTATTCAGATGCATAAAAACGTTAGCCTGAACAGTTTTTCGCTAAGCAGCAACATAGCTATAGTCAGGAGCGAATGGTGCCACCACCAGAAATCCTGACACTTGTCACGCGTGCAAGGCACAAGGCCCTCCTGACTCGAGAGTCTGCTGAGACGGCCTGCTCTGAAGGTCTGGGGAAATCAAAGGCAGGCAAGGTTCTTTGGGTAGATGCGATCTCTTTTATTAGACCAGCTAAATAGTTGGGGAAAAGTTCTTTGCAAGCATTCGGGGGCAATCATGCTTCTTCAGGCATTGGGAGACTCTGTTGCTGTTCTCAAATCAAAATCATGAAGTGCTTTAGAACGGTGCTACGATGTGGACTGAAAACCCCTTACCCAAAACTAGCCAGAGAAGACCCGGCATGTCACTCAGATAATGCTCTTCACCAACTACAGACTAGATCACCTGCAAGAATGATTTCTTTTCCTGTGGAAACAGCCATAAGGATCAGCATTGTAAACAGAAGTTCTATTGTCAACGAATCAATCAATTGAATAATAAAGGAGCTAAGGACACTTGTCTTACAAAAAAAATTACCTCCAAACGCTGCCAAACCCAGTTTTTCTTTTTTTCTGGGCCACTAGCCAGATACTAATCATTTTAGGACCTTACTAATTTTTAGCGGCGTAACATAATGCTCAATAGCACAGACTGTGCTTTAGGATACTCTCCTGAACTTTATCTCCTGTTTTATCCAACATTTTGCTACTGTTTGGCACACAGAAAATAGTATCCATCCTACTTGAAAAGAGCTAAAGAGCTTCACAAGACATCTCTTTAAGAAGTTACATGCGTTTTTCTTAAAGCGAATGCCTTTTACCTTGCTTTTAAGTCATTTTTCATGCATGAGAACATGATGGCCGGGCGTGTTCCACTTCCTCTTGCAACACAAACTCTGCGAGCGAACGTGACTTTGGTTAATACTAAGCTCACCAAACTAGTTCATCGTGGAGGACTATTCTTGCCCCAAGCAAAAAGAAAATAGTGCAAGTTTTGACAATGTGGATATCTGAAACCTGCAAAAACAGACTTCAGTTGCAACTTCTATTCAGATATGCAATTCTTTTCAAGTGGAGCAGGATTCAGAGAACAGTGAACGAGGATTCATTTTAGAATTAAGCTTGGTCTCATTTATATACATCCATCATTGGGGTACCTGACAGTCAAACATGTTTACTGCAAGGTACTTTAAGCAAACATCTATTGCAATATTTGACACAGATACACAATGCTTACAGTGCCAACGAGCATATTTGCAGAGCAAGATACGGCCACAGAAAATTTGAAATATTATCAAAGCACGTTACAACCAGCCAAGTTCAAAAGTGCATAATGTCCTTACAATCCTTCCTGCTTGGCTAGCACTGACTGAAGAATTATTAATAAAACTGGCAACTCTTAAATCTATAAGGCTGCCGGCCATATTGCTCAAGCTCATAGTCGCCTTAAAGAGACTGTTCGTAATCAGAGTTTTTTGTGCTTGGCACACACCACTCCCTTTCAGTCGAGAAGGCATCAGGTATAAGACTGTGGAGGGACTGGCCTTCTACATAAATCTGCCTGGCTACTGGGAGGCGATGGGATATACTGGTCTGAATCCTCTCAGCTTGCCTCTTGAAACTTGAGCATGACACTAGTGAGATGACACGTACGTTCACAGATGCGCAATGGTTTAAAAGCAAGGGCAATGTCTGACTTACAGTTGTCGGCATATTCCCATCTTTCTGTAAACAATTCCAAAGCTGTTAGGTAAAGGGTAATTTTCATATCACTTTTTTTTTTTTTTTTTTAATAAAATTAGCAGAAGAGGACAGAATGAATTATCCTTCTTGTTACCTAACCTTCTGTTTGCCGACACAAAGCTTCCCAATTCCCAGGGGGTTCAACTATGCCTGGAGTGATTTTAAATTATTCTCCTGCAGGAGAAAGATTGTTTGCATCATGTATCCTTTGCAGCGAGTTTGCTCTGTCCTCTTCAGATTATTCAATGGTCATTATTTCCTGAAGGCACAATGAGGTGCCAGTGTAGACTTTGCCCATTTGAATTAAATTCACAATTAAACTGGATAGATATTCTTGCACTAATTCATTTCCAGCATGAAAATGCTTAGCTATTACTTATTAGCATTTTTGTAATATAACAAAGCTTCAGTTTATTAGATCTAGTGTAGGATCAGCATGTAGTAAATGAAGATCCTTGACACAGATACCATATACAAGTAGACCTTTTCAGTCATTATCATGTATTCCCATATATCAATCCTGTAATCTTTTAGATGAGTCTTGAGGACCGATCCAGTACCCTCAACTTCAGTCCAGTGGAAACGGGAAGAGAAGGCTCTCCACTGTGCTGAAACGGGTTACTCTACTGTAAGATACTAGAGAGAATAAGCAATTACCAACACAGAAACCGTACTACTGTCAGCAATGGAAAAGAGTTCAGAGACAACTGAACAGATGCTTCTAGGAAGCCAATCAGAGAATCAACATGTAGTCAGCTTCCCAGCCATAAAGATACCCTTTGGCATTGGATTTCCTTGTGGCAAGCCTACAATTCTTTATATTGCAAAGGATTTTCAGTTAAAATCATAGCCAAGACAGCAAAAACAGGCCAAAAAAATATTGTGGGGCAACTCAAACTAAACCATAAGCCAAATAAACTCCCAAGCTGAAGCATGGGAAGGAAGTACATTCCTTGCTCAAAACCTGAAGCCCACACTTATAAACCTTGGCCTTCTGACCTCAAACAGGTTGGGGGTTTTTTCCTCCCACTGAACGAGCAATGGGAAAAGCTTTCCAAAGCCCTCTCCCTTGTCTCAGCCAACAAAACTGGCTGTAAAAGATTACAGACAGAGGGAGCCTTACAGCTTGATGCCATAAGTTTATCTGAGATAAAGCAGCAGCACAACACAACAGGCAGTCGGTCCTTCCGAAGATTGCTGCTGAATATCACAGGTGTGTTGTTTGGCAGCTGCCAGAGCCGCACAGGTAAGGCGTGTTGCTGTCCAGCTACCGGTCATTTATTTTAAATTGCTTTTTTCTTTTTTTTAAATCCCAAATACCTCAGAAGCTTTGCCCAAGCAATTCTTCCACCATATGGATTAGAGAAAGTATTAGGAAAGAGAACACGTGGGACTCTTCGTTGCTATTTAGTATGCGCAGAATTAATTGTAGCCTTTCACGGGCTAACACTATGATGGATCTTTACGCAGCACTTTTCAACAATGGATGTGAAGAACTGACAGGTGTGCAAGTAGCAATATTCCCCTCTCTCAGACAGAAAAACCTAATCGCTGGTCTGTGGCCACACAGGGGCTGATGGTATATGTTCATTTTCATCACTATCTGGGTGCTTCTTCCATCCCTTTACAGTTACACGTGGCCCACTCCATGCTAAAATCTAAATGAGAAATACCAAACTGAGGCAAGGAGAGTTTTTTTGGTATTATTATTTATTTCTTTATTCCCCCCGCCCTCCTTCCCCAACTACAAAATGAATAAAGGCCCATCCCTTGGAGATGGGCAGAAGAGAAAAAGAGCCTTGAATGAGCAGGACAGAGAGAGTATGATTTAAACCCCCCCACCTCCTTTTCTACTCTCTTCCTTGCACACCATCCCTTCAGCTGCCTTTACTATCTTGCTCCCTCTATTACTATCCATAGATTAATTACACGGAGGAACAGTGCTCTCTCTGCACTGAGGCTATAAGCATATCAAGAGAGCCGGCCCTTGGATTCTGCATTTTAATATGCTTACTATAACCCTCATTCAACACCTTGGGATTGTTTGAAAGGAAACCAGCATTTTTGCCACATCACGACATGCCAGATGCACGTGTTCGGTTGCCGAGCCCCAGCAAACCTAGGAGTAAGCTACAAACGCACTGGAATTGCTCTGCCTGTTTTACAAACAGAAGAGCAAGGAGGAGGTGGGAATAAACGTCCTGGCGATTTCACGCCATTTAACAAAGAGCTTGAAAAGACCCCAAACGTGCAGCGAGGCTTTTTCGCCGGGCATCCAGTTATCCTTGACGAGCACCGATACCTCTACAAAGGACAAGCCAAGGAGCAAGATATAAACCGGGAACGTTGCACTGAGACAGCAACAGGACACTGCTGTAGCAAGGGAAGGGCAACTCCTCGACAGCAACAGTTCTGTGCGGCTGATTTTCACTGCACAGATGCGAGCTGCAATCGGGTCAGAGGCCGGCAGAGCGCTCCTCAACTTCGTCTTTGTCTAACGTGAGTCTAAAGTGGTGACTCTCGACCGTTTTAGACACGAGGCGCCCCCCAAATAATACCACCTTTCGGTTCTCACCCCCTGCTTCCCTCCCCACCCACCACTACAGAACAATAACAGAGCAGTTCCTCTGCTGCAAAGAACCTGGAAAGACCCCAGCTTGCAGGCTCTCTCCAAAACCTCCACGTGTCTCCTGCGTGTTTGCACACTGCATGCTGCTGGCACTGCCTAGCACGCCGCGGCACCCTCAAAAGGCTCCCAAGGCCCCCAGGGAATGGCGCACCCCTGCACGAGCGCATCGAACCTCTCTCAACAAACGGGGCAGGTCACGCCTGCAGCAGTCACGCTTGTATCAAGAGCCACCACGCCATGCTCGTAACCCAGCACCACGCTAGCCACTGCTAACATGCTCGCACCGCACTAGCGCTCTATCGCCACGTTCGCACCACGCTCACGTGATGCTAATGCGCTCAACACCACGCTCGTACCCTACCACTGTGCCTGCACGGCACCACTTTGATGCTAACACGCCAGCACCCGGCTTGCACAACGCTAACAGGCTCGCACCCTAGCACTGTGCTTGCACCACGCTTGCAAGACACTAACATGCTCGCATCACGCTCACACCCTAGCACTGTGCTTGCACCACGCTTGCAAGACACTAACATGCTCACATCACGCTCACACCCTGTGCTTGCCCCGCACTAGCATGACGCACTGTGCTAACATGCTCGCACCACATCTGTGCCAGGCTAGCATGGCGCTAACATGCTCGCACCACGCTCACACCACAGTAACACCCTAGCACCGCGTTCGTACCACGCTCGCACCGTGTTTGCGCCGCGCTGGCACGACGCTAACACGCTCACACCCTCGCGCTGCGCTGGCACGGCACTAGCACGATGCTCGCACCCTTGCGCCACGCTCACACGGTGCTGACACACTCGCCCCCCGCCAGCAGCGCGGCACCCCGCGGGCTCACGCGGCAGGACGCGGCCCGCCCCCGCGCCCCGGGCCCGGCCTGGCAGGGGCCGGCGGACGCCCCTGCGAGCCGTGCCCCCGGCAGAGGAGACGCCCCGCGGGCGGTGCGCCGCGCCGCGCCGCGCTCCCCCGGCCGGAGCCGCCGCCGCCTCCCGCTCCGAGGCCGCCTCAGGCCCGGCCCGGCTCGGCGCAGCGCCTACCTGTCGGCAGCGGCTCCCGGCGCGGGTCGGCGCGGGCCCGGCTCGGTGCAGCTGCAGCCGCGTCCGGCCGAGGCGGAACCCGAGCGCGGGGAGGCGGGGCCGGAGGAACGCGCCCAGCCCCGCCCCGCAGCTCCCACCGCCGGCCCCGCCCAATCGCGGCGCGCCGGGGCGGGGCCGGCCAATCGGGCCGAGGGGGGAAACCCCGCCCCCACTTCCCGCGAGAACCGCGCGCGGGGCTCCGCCCAATCACGGCGGAGGGGGCGGGGCGAGGGGAGCGCCCAATCGGCGCGCGGGGCCGGGGTCGGTTCTGCCTCGCGGTGGCGTCCGGCTGAGAGGCCGCGGGGGTGGGCGCCCCGCCCCTGCCTTCCCTTCCCTTCCCTTCCCTTCGCAGGTCAGGCCCAGCGAGCCCCAGGGCGGCTGCTTCGCGCGCCGGGCCTGGTTTAGGGGGCAACCGTAGTGAAAACAGGGGCGGGAGAGCCTGCCGGCCCCACAGCGAGCCCCAGGAACTGCCCAGGCCGCGCGTCCGGGGCCGCCGCCGCCTCCTCGGGAAACGCCGGTGGCCGAAGCCCTCCATCTGCCCCCCGCTGCCTCGACTCGGAAGAGGAGGAGCCGGTGGCAGCGCCCCGCGAGCCTCCTGCCTCCCCTGCGTCCACATCCCGCACCTGGCTTCCCACCGACCCGGAGTTTCACTCCCTGACCTGACTGGTTTCCGCTCCGGCCGACCGGAGCCGGCTCGCCCGCCAACCTCCGGCTCCGCTCGTCGCTCTGGATGTCCGCTTTGGTTTCCCAAGCACGTGGACTGCCTTCTGGCTATGCTTGGGTTGGCACGCTGCCCTTGGATCTCGGCTGCTTCGCCTGACTCAGGGTTGACCCCCAGACCTGGATGCCTGGGGCCCAGCCTGGCCGGAGCCAGTGGACGCTGCCCAGTGAAACGGTGCCCAGGGGCATGGAGGGATAAGGGATGGGAAGATGGCCCCACCAGCACTGGGGGTCTTCCAGCCAAGAGCCTCCTTGGTCAAGTCTATGGCCACTTTGCAAGGACCAGGAGGAGGTTGAGCAGGGGGTCCCAGGACTTGGTGTGGCCACATATGGGGAGAACATTAATGAAAAGATGCGGGGAGAAATGCACCCAGAACATCAGTAAAAGGGTCTGGAGGAGGCATTGAAGGAGCTTCAACCTGGCTATGACAGGACGTGCTAAGCTCATGGGGGAACAGGCCTTGCTACTGTCCTGGCATAAGGGGTGCCTGTGTTTCTCCCAGAACAGTGAAGTCCTGGGACGGGTGTGTACACGCGCTGCCCTTCCAAGTGGGACTGCGTGAGCACTTTTCTCATGTCGAGTCAGCGATGCAATCCCAGGATAACCAAGTGCCTGTTGCCGTGTCCCAGCACAAGCTGTTCGCAAGTCTTACCCCATGAACCCATTTAGGCTTTATCCCAGGACAACAGACAGGAACTTGTGAATGGCTGCGCTTTGTCCCAGCATAATGTAGTTTATCCCAGGACAAATCTGACATCTGTTTGTAGCCCTAGGGAAGTGAAGCATAGGGCAGTCTCCCCAGCATTTACTGTGCAGGCCCTAAAGCCCAGCATCCTCAAACCAGTCAGCATCTCCAGAGGTTCAGGCACCTTGGAAAGAAAACCTGGGCCTGTGTCAGCTTAATGTAAATGAATTCAGTGCAACCTCTGCAGAATGATTGCCTCCAGACCAGCTCTTGTTGGGAGAAGCTATACAAAGTGGTTGCATGGGACCGCTCCTTTGTAGCTCAGCGTTTCACAGGGCAGCTCAAACTCTGCAGCACCAAGGCTAATTATGAGAGGGCAGGAAAAAAAAGTGGCCTGACATTCATTTCTCCCCACTGCACCCACAGACCAATTTGTGACCCTGGTAGTTGGTGGGTAACCACACTAGCCAAAAATGTCTTGACATCTTTGAGTCATTGTGCATTTTATCTTCACATTATTGCTGAGAGGATGCTTAGCAAGCCACCCGTTAGGCCAAGAAAGTACACACTGCGCTAAATTCATCTAATCTCACCAACACTGATTGCATAGCTCACGTAGAATCTCCAATTTTTAAAGTATGAAAATTAAACCTTGAGGTGCTTCAGTTTTTCCTTCTCTCTTCTGCTTCTGGGAAGAATTCAGTTCTGTGTAATGTGGGGGTTTTTTTAAGCCTGATCAACCTGCCCTCTACATTTAAAATCGTGGAAGTTAAAGAGCCTGCATAATTCTTCTACAAGGTAGCACTTTACAAATGCCAGGAACAAGGCCCTCAATTAGTGTGCGTTTGTGTGGCTCTGTTGAAGTTAACCATTCAGTCCGTGCCTCCTAAAGATCTCTCCCTGTGTATTCATCTGAAACACTACTGTTCTAGCGCATAATCTAACATGTCTCTGATTGAGCAGGTATCTTTTTATCAGTACGTTAAAGCTGCAGAACTTCTTGATCATAGCCACAGGAGCCATCATCATGAGTTTCTGCACACCTTGTACATCTTTTTATATATATATATTTTTTTTTTTTTTTGTATGAAGAGGGAAAATATATCCAGAATTGCATATGCTGAAATTTATCAGCAACTTTTTCTTCCCTCCTTTATCTTAAAAAGGAAAAGGGGAAAAAATAGAAACCAAATCTGAGATCTTTCTCTGTATTTCAGTCATGCTTTTCTCTCTCTGATTCTTGGCTTGCACTATGTTAAAAGTACAGGGGAAAAAATGCTGTCTATCATTTTTCACTACAAATCTCAGTTTAGCTCCGGGATGCTTCATGACGTGAGATTTAAATTAGGTGCAGCTTCTTCAGACTTCTTGTCCTTCCTTTCCAGGCACGTTCCTGGCACAGTCCCAGCAGGAGTGGTGCAGTCACCATCATGAACGACGCATGCCCCCAGAGGCTGGGGGGGCACACCAACCTCCCACAGACGGCAGTAGCAGCGGCGGGGGCATGGTGGTGGTGAGTGGGGAGCTCCCACAGGCAGCCACAGCAGTGTCGGCGGCGGAGGAGGTGGCAAGCACTGACCAGCGGTCAGCAACCACCTGCAGACACGACCGGCAGTGTCAGCAGCAGCCAGCGATGACCAGTGACTGCCTGCAGACGCCTCTGGCGGTGTCAGTGGCGACGGGGGGGGGTGGTGAGCGGTGACTGCCCACAGGCACTGCCATCAGTATCAGCAGAGCTGCTTTCAGGGGTGCACTGCCAATCTCAGGGGGGTGTGCACACCCTACGCATCGCCAGTGGTCACCATCGTTGGAGGTGGTTCAAGATGAGGCTGGACAAGTACCTTCTTGAGCTTGTCTGAGCCCAATAATTTTCTGCCCGTTAACAGGACTGGGTTCTCAGTTCTCCTTGGCCAAATTCTTGGGGGCTGATTCTCAGGGTCCAGCTTCGGCTTAAACTGCAAAATAGGGCAGTGCACATCAATCTTGGTTTAAGCCCCATATACCCGAGCCACACCCTGGGCCTGTTGGTACATGGTATATGGTATAAAATCAGTGAAGTTACCCCAGGTGGTGGAGAAGAATGAGCCCCTTTACCTTTAACCCCGCCCAATCCATGTACTACGGGCCAGGAATTCTTTCAGTTTGACTGTGAGCTTCCAAAGCCTGAGCTTCAGGAACTTGGGGAAGAATGACCTCTCTCACTGATTTCAAATTAACCAAGTGAGAAAACACTCAGCACATGCCTTAACTAAAGCATTATCTTAATTACTCATTATTAGCCTAGCTGTAAAAGACAGGAAAGTATTTATCATAGGCAGGAACTCACCATCATCACAAACCTCACAGCGTTGCATTTCTTTGACCTTGTCTTCTGTAATGCAAATACATGGTAACATGTCTACTAATAAAGCCCAAAGCAAAAAGCAACAAAAATAACCCAAGCACCCTACCTAAGCAAAGCAATTTGCTGCACACATTTCTGCCTCCCTGGGGACAGGAGTAGAGAACAAATAGCATGTGACTGATTTAAGTAATGTCACTTAATACACTAGAAGGTATTAGTAATGCATTGGAAGGTATTAAGACATTGGAAGAACCTATACAGAACCACATAGAATAGAACTGACTATTGTACTTCATCGTTACTATACACAAAACGGTACTGAAGTATCGGTACAACTGATGGGTCTTAAATTTTATGAGTCTGGTAGCTTTTCAGAATGTGCACGCTGCTAACAGAATTATTTTCCAAGCTTGTCCCACAGATTGTTTCCATGGTGACATACACACACATCATTCCTTTGTCTAAATTATTCTTTAGTCTTTTTTGTCACACATTGTGAAAACAAAATCATAGGGTAAAACACAAAGAGATTTCAGGATAATGAACGGTGATTGCTTTTGCTTTCTCTTTCTTTTCTTTTCTTTTTTTTCCTAAGCACAAAGGGTACTTACAACCTGAGCCATCACAGCAAGTCACTCTCAGAAATTTCAATTGCAAATGAATTCAAAATCATACCCATGCTTTCCCATTACTTTGCCAGATGTAATAGGTCATATACAATACACGCTTTATATTTAGCACCCTCCATAGAAGAATTTCTTAAAAGTGCTGTACAGGAAGTATCATTAAATTAAAAATGGCAGTTTCTGACATTAAAATGCAACAATAAAAAATAAGACTTCCATTTCAGGTTTAAAGGCCCAATTCCACCATCCTTGGGCTCAGTGAATAGTAACTAATTCCACAAGTGCTTCTTAATGTGAGAGTAGAAAAACACAGTGTAATGGAGCTAATGAGATGTTGCCTCCAAAATGGCAGTGGACAGAAAGCAAATGCCTGTCTTGTAAAGAACTTGGGCTCATCATACTGCTCAGAGGGCCAGAATCCCAGATTCAGTCCCGTACAGCGTGCAGGAGGGGAACGAAGAACTGTATATAATGCAACAGTTTTGCTTCTCAAACTGTTTGTAGATTAAACAGTTTTTCATAAAGCTTTGACAAGTTTGTAGTGACAAAAGTTACCATATTTTCTCACGCACGTTGCACCCTGGAATAAGATACACACCTTGTTTTGGAAAGGCAGGATGAAGGGAAAAAAGATCTTTTCTTGTAGTGAATAATTGAGGAGCAGCAGCGAGGCAGCCGAGCTGTCTCGTTGTTCTTCTCCCTGAGGTTCAGAGGCATCTTGGCAGAAGCTTAGGCAGCAGAAACAGCTGTTACTGTACTTCCTTACTTATAATGCACACCCCCATTTTCAGCAGCTGGCTTTTTAGGGACAGAAAGTGTGTGATATGTGAGAAAATATGTCACTTCACAATAGTTTTAACCCCTAGCCTTTACAGTGACACTCAAGAGGTAGAAACAAGAGCCCAAAAGAGCTCTTGAGCTGGCTGCCATGTGCAAACAGTCCAGCAGTGCCCGTCGGGTACACAGCTCAAATGTGCCAGTCGTCCTGTGGCTTCCTTCCAAGAGGTCTCTGAGATTTTGAACATACATCCTTCACTGAGAGCCAGTTTTTGTAGTTATTTCTGAGGGCAGTTGTTTAGTGCTTTAGTGCTCCTTCCAATTAACATCAATTGGAAGGAGCTTCCAGGGCCGAGTCAGTCCCTCTGCATGGGCAGGCAATTATGAACACCACGCATCTTCATCAGCCTAGAGGCTTTCTTTGGTGCTAGCTTCCAACAGCTTCAAGACAATGCACAATCACTTGAGTGCCCTCACAAGGGTAGTACACAGATAAGGCTCTTTGGTGCATGTGATATCTTTTATTAGACCAACTAAATAGTTGCAAACATGGTAAGGGTGTCTGCCAAAACGATCACCCTTGCAGCCTTCTTTGGAAAAAGAACCACAAATCCAGGCCTCTCTGAGTGGTTGGAGCAGGTTAAAGCGATGTGGACATTGCAGAGTGGCTGTGAACCACACCCCAAGGATGACTAAATTGCAGTGCTCCATCAACTCCATAGCTGAGAAACAGCAGGTCTCCCCAGGAGTAATGGAGTAAAACAAACCCTCCCCATCAGACATCCTGCCATGTACAACAGGGCCTCGGTATTCAATCGCAGTTGTGCCTTTGGGCCACAGGCGTTCTGTGCTGATGACGCCAAAGCATACCATGAATAAGCAAGAAATAAAGCAGAAGAAAGAGTCGGGTTCTTGAACTTCCACATCTCACTGAGTTTTAATTCAGAACAAAAACACATTGCTCTTTTTCTATGCTAGCTTCTTTAAAGACGAGCCGTGATTGCTGCTGTTTCACTTTAAGGTGCTGACCTAGTATCCTATTGGATAGTAATTAGGTGTACTTAAAAATGAGAACTGTAAACTCAGAGTTTCTATGCTCATGGTTCAGCAAAGCAAAAAAAGGTTTTCCAGTAGAGCCCTAATCACTGTAATACATTTAAACGGCCTTTAAAAGATGTATGTGATCCCAAAGCTAGGGTGAACATTTACATTGCAATTATTATCTTGTTACAGATTATCTGCTGTGCTTTATTTGTAAAATCCTTTATTTCAGACAGCCCAAATATCAAGTTCAGTTATTTTCCTCTCAGTCTTTTCCTGAGTTGGATTCCCAGCTGATGATTCATGTATTAATATGTGGTTATTAGCTGACTCCTCTACCTCCACTGCTGCTATCTGTCTTTGGCAATGGAAGGAGGAAATGAATTCTTAAAATCTCAGGAACAAATGAAACATGCATAGAGATCAATCCTCCTCATTGACGTCAATGGAAAAATTTCCATTGACTTCAGTAGGAACAGAATTAGGCCCATATATCATATATTAGTGTGATTTATAACCATGAGAATATCCATATATTTGGAGGGGAAAATCAGTATCTGGTAAAGAAAAGTCATAGGAATTAAGTGATTGTCAATGATACTGAAATAGGGAAAAAGCCAATATGAGAGGTGTCAGTTATAACCACTGGGTTATCTACTATACGGTAGCTAGAAGTGCAGCCAATGTTTGTCCCTGTTGTGCTCGCACGTGATGAGATGCTCCGTGCCCTACAGACATTCAATTGGGCCCCAGTTCAGGACAAAACTCCACTAGCTGCTATACTTCATGCATGTGTTTCAGTGCTGCCCTAAGTAGGGATGAGTTACTAGTGTACTGTCCAAGAGACAAAGCATAGGTTTTTTCCCCCTTTTTCTACCGAGGGAAATGGCAGAGAGAGAAAGAGAAAGGGTCAGACTTTCTGAGTCTCTGCAGTGCTCACTGCCTGCATTGGACATTGAAAGTCCATGCAACCTCCAAAATCAGCCCTGATTTTTCCAGGTTCCACAGAGTCCAAATCTTCCGAGCTTCAGCCCGGTGCCTTTCTCACAAAGCTCTTCTTCTGCAGGAAGCATTGTGTCTGTGCCCCTCGGTCCCATACACTTCCTTTCTGCCCTTCCACCAGAGGAAAACCTTCTGAGAAGACATTTTCATGGCAAGGGAGACTTCTGCCCCTCGTGTGAAACGTGACAGATCCCTTCGTGAGGCATGCAGATAACATGCTAACATTGGCTGACATGCTCAATCCACCTGCAAAATCAAAGTGACCCTAGTTCAACAGGTTACAGACAGAATGATGATGCTAGTTTCAGGCCTTCAACAGCCTCATGAAGGAGCTTTTACAGGCTGTGACCTGCTAACTTGTTAACCTTTACCGCCCGACACAGCAACCAGGGAAGCCAGTTAGGCTGCTGGCTGGCAAGGACAGCGCATCATACACGGACAGCCAAAGGAAAGAAGTATCACAGGATAAGCTATAATTAGGAACATCGACGGTGTGTCTACGTGTGCATTTAAGTGCATCTAAATTTAATGTACATTAGCTTAATGTGCATTAAGTGGTTTACACACACGTCTACCCATGAAGGTGTTAAAGTGCATTAACGCAGTGTGTGTGGACTGACTTGGGAATAAAGTTAGTCCCAAGTCAGTCCACACACACCACGTTAATGTGCTTTAACACATCTATATGTTTGTTAATGCATTTTAACTATCTGAGCCTAAATTTGATACCTGCATTTGAGCCTAAATTTGATGTCTGCATAATATCAAATTTAGGCGTGATTAGCCACAAATAGCCATTTTTAAAACGCATTATGGGTACACACATGTAGACGCATGCCCTAATGCACCTTAAATTTAGGCTAAAGCACCTTAAAGAGTCTCATGTAGATGTGCCCTGATAGTTGGAAACATCAGAATTACTAAGAACAACTTGTATTTGAAAGATTATCTAACTCTATGCTAACTACTGTGTTGGTCCAATAAAAGAGATCGCCCTGAAAAATCCTTGCCTCTTGCATAATTCCTGGACCACCATGGCTACAATATCACTGTAACACCCCCACTAAGAACAACTCCTCATAGTCACCCTACTGAAATTCATATGGAGGACCTAGTAGCTTCCCATCCATTTGTTCTGGAAGTAGATAGTGCCAAAAATGAGACTTAAGGAGTTATTACTTGTTAATTAACTTATCTCCCACATTTGTTTGGCATTGAATTTTACTTTCCAAGTCGCCGCTGGAGTAGGGCTATGTGGCTGTGGACACAACCATGACCGAGCTGCTGTTGAGAAGAGCCCAGAACTGGAAGCAGGGGCATGCTTGCTGCCCCGTGGAGCATTTGAACGGTGTATCAGACAAGCTCGGCTGCTGGATCGTTGCCCACAGGGCCAGCAGCTTTTGATGTCTGCTAGCAGAAAAAAGGCAAACATGAAGCACAGTCAGTCATGCTGTTCACAGAAGGTAATTATCTGATGGAGTTCAATTAGATTACTTGGAATGATAATGAAAAAATCATACATCATGGTAATACAAGTTCCTTATAAACATTTCGAGTTGTTGACTAAGCTCATTGAAATAAAGCACATGCCCTTCTCCCCCCCTCCCCCCCACCTCCCTACCTCTTATTGTAGATCATTTGTGTGGTAAAACAGAAGCAGCAGTCTTAATGCTCAATATAAGCTTTGTACCCTGTCAAATAAATGATGAATGAAGAACAGAGATAATGTGAAACCTACTGCTTTTGCTGAAGTCTGTTTGATCACTGGCCATTGGTATTCAGCCAGAGTTTCTAATTGTCACTTTGTGATGTGTAGCAGTACTGTGGTTAAATGCGCTGGGTCCTGTATCTGTTATTAACCTTTATGTTGTGCCTCCAGCAAGTAGGGCCGAGTGAGATTGGAATTCTGATCTAGTTATATTTAATGCACTGTTTCTCTTGCTTGACTAACAACCCAGTATTTTAGTTTAAAAATTGAAAAACAAGATTACGGGGGGGGGAAATGTATGTATTGATGACTCGGCTATGGTAATGTCCCCAATTTACATACCTTGTGTTCCTGTTACTCGGGACAGTCTCCCAGCCATTAAATAAGCACTCTGCCATTTTGCAGGTAGCATATCAGTAAATCACCGTCTTTCAACACATTTTTACTGCACCATTGCCTGAAAATAAGGATTTTATTTCATTCTGAATTTATTACTGTGACTATACCACTATTTATCTAAATGGCTACTGTGTGCATTATTAATGGACTACTTTATTGTTGTGCTACCCAATGGGAGTCATACAACCAAGCTCTTCTTACATTCATTGCAGAATCTCACTTTTAAATTCAGGTCCAGAAGTGCCACAATCGGATGGTTTGGGGAAGCGTTCGGTGATACGGCACCTAGAAAACAACCACTATGGGGGAAAAAAGAGCAAAATGAAAGGCCATCCCATTTTAAAGGCAAACAGTGTGATTTATCCCAGTACTTGGAAGACTTCTGCAGGAGTTGGCTGTTTGCATCCATCTGTAGAAGAGGCCAATTTATGCTGAGAATCAGACCCGGCGCGGCGTTGTCACCTGCTAGCCCTGCTTCGGGTTCGGTGCAGGCAGGCACATGACTGCTTTACCTTCCCGAGCATGTCACTCTCTGTCTTTTTCCTCTATCGGGCCTTTTATCAGGGAAACCAGCCACTGACACAGCCGCGGAGGATTAGTGATCAATGCAGGTCAGCGCAGGAGATTAAAAGTAGCAGCTGGGGAAGGCGATGGACTGACCGCCGCACAAAGAAGTTACGAATTGTTCAACACATATGGAGGCATGTGCACCTCTGGATGACTCCTCTAGGCTATGACACCAGCCAAGGACTAGCAGGGCACCCCTGAAGTCAGTGCAGACCCAGCAGCATGGAGCAGTCAGGCTCTGCAATGGCACACCCGGGTGAAATGCCCTTGTGCTGGGCCCTGACCCCAGGTTGTGGAGGTGCTGGGAGGGAAGCTGTGGGCCTGCCGGTAATGCAGTCCCCTCTCAGCTGCACAGCAAGCCAAAGGTCACTGCAAGTTATTTTTGCATCAACAACTCACAAAGGAAAAAAAAAGCAACAATCCCCTGTTGTGTCATTAGGGCAGCTCTTGAGAGCAAGGGTTTTGATTCAGTTCAATGGATGCTGTGCTCCACCTTTTCCTGCAGATAACAGCTGCTGGAAATAGCAGCTGAGCACAGCATCTGATGTCAGGGACTTTTTGTACCCTTGACACCGAGGGGGGCACCCACTCTCAGCTGTGAGGAGCAATCTGCATCTTCTAGCAGTAGCTCAGATTTACTGGTATCTGGTGCCTCCATCCTCCTGCTGGTACTTGGGTAAAGCTCCCCCAAATCACTAGGGACAGAAGTTATGCATAAACCAGTTTAAGTGATCCAAATCTGGTTTAAACCTGCAACAGAACAGAAGTTCAGTGCACCTAAACCAGTTTCAACATGGCTGAAACCGGTTTGGGATCAACCTGGTTGTATGTAGGATTAGACTTAACTGATTGAGCTCAAACCAGTTTACGCAATTTCTGTCCCAGCCCGGTGTCCAGTGCTCAGGTGGCTCCCCAAATTGTGAGAGGCTGCAAGCATCCTGGCACTCATCTCTACATTTTGGGCATAGTTTAGAGTAGACCTGGCAGTGGAGGGATCCCCTCTATCTCTGCAAAGGCCAGTCGAGTAGCGGCTATGCACTGTTCCTCTCCAGAGTAGACCAAGAGAGGCCATGCTCCCTGTGCCACTCCATGGCAGCCCCCAATGTGGGGGTGGGTGAATCCTCTTCCCGTGACTCCTTTGGGATTCTCTCTCACTGTGGCCCTGTTTAGCAGCCCCTCTAGCTTGCAGACTGGAAAAGGGTGAGACTGAAAGTGGGACAGTGTAGTATAGTGCCCAAGGGATGTGCATGTGGGGTGGGGGTCTCAGTTTCAAAATACCAGCTAGCCTCCTTGTACAAAGGATTGTGAGTTAGGGCCGACAGGGTCTGTAGTGACCACAGGGTTCAATAAAGATAGTCAGGCAGGGACAAAAAGAACTAAAAAGTTGTTATTGTGGAGCACTAGGCAAGCCTCTGCAGACCCTTTGTCTGTCTGTCCATCTTTGTCTCTGACTAAGGGACCATCTTCCAATTCCTAACTTTTTCAGTCTTCTAAATTAGGGAAGATCTCTAAATTATACTTTCTGTCCCTGCGGAGGCCATCCCTCTCCTGCACCACGGACCCAAAGTCTTCTTGCCAGTATGTGAGCCCTGCGCCCACTCAAAACCGAGCTCCCTGCAACGCACACTACCCTTCTTCCACCCAGGGACCTTTTTCCATAGCACAGATGTTCACCATTATACATTTGTAATGAAAAACTATTGTTGCAGATGCAAGCTCTAGCTATAGCATGGGGCCATGCCATGAACCCGATCTGCCTGCTAGCAGCTCCTGTTACCTATTTTCCATAGTCTGTGCCCAGAGCAATGCTTCAGCCACTAATATGCACCAGCAAAACCAGCATATAAAGGACCAGGCCTGGAGCTCACACTTCGATGAACTCCCCGATCCCTAATCCCACACAGCATTGAAGCCCAGAGAGCGTGACTGGGATCTGCCTCTTGTGGCTAATGAGAAGGCAGGGAGTGGGGGAGACAGGTGCCCAGACCTACTGGATGCTAACGCTGGGCAACCAGCCCCTGAGACACTGCCAGCACTCTTACAGTGCACTTGCAGCATCCCAGCATGAGCCACATACTGCAGGAGTAGCACGCCGGGCTCCCGGCTACAGCTCTGCAAAGGAGCACAAAGGAGGGCAGAGATCAACCCACCTGAGCCCTGTTACTCACCAGAGCAGCACACTGGGAGTGAAGCTGCCCTGACCGCTGCAAGGGAGAGGCATCATGCAGTGAACAAGGGCTCACCTGGCAGTGCTGCCTGCAGCTGGAATGAGATGCATCCTTTCATGCCACCACCTTTCTGTAGCGGGACAGCTGGGAGCGAGTACTGAGCTGAGAGCGGCCCTAGCTAGTCGTTAATGGCTTGCCCTGTTGTCCAGGGTGCAGGGAGAGAAGAGAGCTTCAGGGATAGTCCCAAGGACCCAGGAAGAGTTTGGGCACCAGTTCCCACCGACTTCCAGCTGCAACTTGGTGACCAACAGCTTCGAGTGCCTCCTTCGCCCCGAGTCCGCCAACCCCTCGTGCAGTCAGTCTAAAGGGGGCCTGTGAGGGCCCAAGCGACCCCGACAGAGACCTGCAGCGTGAGATCCCCTTTAGGAAGGACCCGGAGAACACGCCGGGCTGCACCAGGCCAGGATGCCGGCTAACGGGCTGCACAAGGTGACCTCCACGCCCCCACACCCGTTCTAGGGGCAGAGGCTGAAGCGTCCATCTGTCAGCAGCTCAGGGAGTGGGCAATGCAGGGGAGGAGCCGATCATCCACCCCAAACCCCTCCCCGCAGGCATCCTCCGTCACCGAGAAACCAAACAGGGCCTGATCCAGCCCCCAGCCCCGATTTCTCTTGGCGCTCATTGTCTTCGGGTAGGGAGGTCTCATTCGGGGAGGAATCTCATCCCCAGCCTCCCTCTCGCTCTTCTGGAGAGTTAAGGCACGACCAGGGGGAGGGGGCACTACCGTATTTCCCCGCCTGGTCTGCAGCCCTTGCCCGGGGCCACGTAAAACACACGTATCTGCCCCGAGACCTACCGTCTGTTACTGGCAGCGGGGGGACGCACCCAGACAGACAGAATACAAGATGAGGAACGATTTCACAAGAGACGAGGAAGGAATCTGGGCCATGTCACGGCATTCGGCGGCAGTCGCGGCCTGCTTTAGCACTCGGCCGTTTGCTGTTTGGAAGAGGCTGCGGGTGGGCTCGGACGTCTTCCCCGCGCGTCGGCGACCGCAGCTGCGAAGACAACCTCCGGGCCGTCGAGGGCTGGAATCGGGGTGACAGCGGGGACGGAGCAAACGCGCCGACCGACTGCAAAGGCAAGGGGAGGTGGAGGCCGGCCCGGGGCTGCCCGTGGACAAAGCCGGCCAAGCCAGGGCTGAGTGGCATTGGCTCTCCAGGCGGTTGGAAGAGCAGGAGCAGGAGGCTCCGCGTCCCAGCTGCCGAGCCGGGAGGAGGCGTCGAGTTTCCAAGGGAGTCGGTTCCCTGCTCTCCCAGCCAAAAGGTAAAAGGCCCCGACAGCAGCTGCTCGACGAGGCAGGGCGAACGGGTGAGCAAGCCAGAGACTCGCTCTCGCTTCGGGGCCCAGAAGTGAGCAGCGCCGGCTGCGCGTTTGCCAGCCTGCTCTCGGGCACACAATGCCAGAGAAAGAATGGCTCCTTGGAGGAAAATAATACACGTGTCCTGCAAAGAGAGTCATGTTTCCCCGCTCCGAACGCCGCGCCGGGAAGTTATTGTAGGGAGCGGATCGTGCGAGGAATTCGCCTCCACCTTTAAAACATCACACTGATAAGCGACAAAGCGGCAGCTCGGCAGGCGCGCAACCCGGCTCCGGCTGCGCCGCGGAGCCACTCTTTCTGGGTAGAAAGTCACTAATTGATTATGTTGACACAAAGAGCTCCTGCCTCCCCATTGATTGTGGTGACAAAGAGCTCCTGCCTTCAGGACCTCGCAATAGAGAAATAATACAGCACTTGATATTTCATTCCTGCAGTGCATACAGAGCCGCGACCTGACAAGTGCCCTACTCGCCGGCCCACCCCCTCGCCCCGACCAGCCCCACGCCTGAGACAGGGCCAGGCGTTGCCGATGCCTGGCGCTGGTTATCCTTCCAGGGTGACAGGGGGCTGTGGCTCAAAATCAAACACAAACGCAAAAGTAGGGTAACTCGGTAAAGGCTTGACTCATCCCTGAGGTGTTGCCCAGAGGTCTCTGGCCAGCAATCGCTTTGCCTCATTCTTGCCCATGGTCCATCACGTATAAGAGAATTTGCACAGCGATGTCCTAGAAGCACGGACAACGAGGGCTGGAGGGGACCTCGGGAGGTCACATCCAGTCCAACCCCCTGCTCAGAGCAGGACCAGCCCCAACTACATCATCCCAGCCAGGGCTTTGTCTATCCGGGTCTTCAAAACCTCCAAGGATGGAGACTCCACCACCTCTCTGGGGAACCTGCTCCAGTGCTTCATCACCCTCCTCATTAGAGAGTTTTTCCTAATATCCAACCTCAACTTCCCTTGCTGCAGCTTGAGCCCATTGCTCCTTGTCCTGTCATCTGCCCCCACTGAGAGCAGCCCAGCTCCAGCCTCTTTGCACCCTCCTGCAGGGCGGTGAAGGCTGCTAGTCAATCCCCCTTGGTCTTCTCTTCTGCAGACTCAATCGGCCCAGTCCCCTCAGCCTGTCTTCACAAGTCATGTTCCCCAGCCCCCAACCATTTTCATTGCCTTTTGTGGACTGTCTCCAAAATCCTTTCTGCAGTGAGGGGCCCACAGCTGGACACAGGACTCCAGATGTGGCCTCCCCAGTGCTGAATAGAGGGGAAGAATCACTGCCCCTGATTTGCTGGTAGCACTCCTACTGATGCAGCCCAGGATGCTGGTCGCCTTCTCCACAACACGGGCACACTGCTGGCTCCTGTCCAGCTTATTGTGCCACTGTCACCCCCAGGTCCTTTCCTGCAGAGCTGCTGCCCAGCCCGTCACCCCCGCCTGCCCCGGTGCAGAGGATTGCTCCCACCTCAGTGCAGGACTCTGCACCCGTCCTTGTTGAACCTCACGAGATTTCTTTTGGTCTAATCCTCCAGTTTGTCTTGCTCTCTTCTGTTCTGACTGGAGGTAAAAGCTCTTTGGTTGCTAGTTAGCTAGAAGAGGCTGCATTACTATAAGCGTTGCCAGCAGATCAAGGGCAGTGATGCTTCCCCTCTGTTCAGCACTGGGGAGGCCACATCTGGAGTCCTGTGTCCAGCTGTGGGCCCCTCACTGCAGAAAGGACCTGGACAAGTTGGAGAGAGTCCAGTAGAAGGCAAAAAAAATAGTTCAGGGGCTGGGGGACAGGACTGGTGAGGAGAGGCTGAGGGAACTGGGCTGATTGGGTCTGGAGAAGAGAAGACCGAGGGGGGGATTGAATAGCAGCCTTCACCTCCCTGCAGGGGGGCTGCAAAGAGGATGGAGCTGGACTGGTCTCAGTGGGGGCAGGTGGCAGGAGAAGGAACAATGGGCTCCAGCTGCAGCAAGGAAAGTTGAGGTTGGATATCAGGAAAAACTTTCTGAAGAGGAGGGTGGTGAAGCACTGGGGCAGGTTTCCCAGAGAGGTGGTCTGCGAGTCTGAAATCATCACAGAACACCTACTGCAGGCGACAGGAGTGCAATCCCAGCGCTAAGCCGGTGAAGCCTTTTGTCTTGTGCTAGGGTGCCATGAGCTCCTGGGACTGTGGGGACGGCCTCCTGGACAGCCAGTCACCCATCTGATGGTCCTCACAGGTTTGCCACTTGTGCAAAAAAATAGCAAGGGATGACGGACCCTCATGGGTGTGTGCTGGTGAGGGGATGGAGGTGGAGGTAGAACTGGAGCTGTACAGGCAATTTTCATTCTGGGTGCTCCTAACAGCGTGGCTGGCTTGGCAATCTGCAAAGCACTCTCCTAACACAGGCCAGGGTGCACATGGGAACCTGAAGCCTGTCGGACAAGGAAACCAAAAAAGACCAGTTCCATTCGGAGACACCATATTGACACCCACCTGGGCCCCCGAGACCCCTGAGACCTCTACTACCGGAGTCACTGATAGTAAGAGGAGGTTATCCTCGATATCGGGTTTGCAAAAGAACAAGTCTCCAAAATCTCCATCTATGCAGAGCGACGCGTCTCTCTTTCTGGTTGCTTCTGCACCTCACCAGCTTTTCACAGGCACTTACCAAAGCAAATCAGCCTGCTGTGGACACCAGGCAGAAAAACTTCTACCCAAATTCCATTTATTAGATCAACTAAATAGCTGGAAAAGTTGGTCTTTGCAAGTTTTTGGGCACAAACACCCGTCGCTTGTGCCCAAAAGCTTGCAAAGAACAGTTTTATTTAGTTGGTGTGCTAAAAGATATCACATCTACCCAAAGAACCTTGCCTGCCTCTATCCTTAGACCAACACGGCTACAACAAACAACCCTAAAGCCCAAATGACTCACATTGGGCAAGGTCCTGAGCCACTGGAAAAGGAGGTTTTATAAGGGGAGGTGTGCCCAAAATACAACTTGCAAAGATCCAGCCACCTTCATGCTGGTGCCTGTATGTGGATTAAAACATGTAGCTTGGGCCCTCGCTTCGGAGTATGTCCATCTTAACCCTCTGTGTGCCTCCACTGGGGCACCTCTGCAGCGCAAGGCATAATATGGAGCCCCGTCGCAGAGGTTTAATGCAGCTGGCTGAATGCTTCGCAAGTCCTCTGAGATCCGGGATGAAAGGTGCGATAGCGCGGCACAGAACGAGTTCCCTGCTCGCTTGAAACAGCATACCTAAGAGCGAGAGGCGGCGCATGCACCCAGCTCATCACAAAGCAGGCAGCTCCAGAGCCTTTAAACAGCCTGTGTTGTGTTTGATGCTTTCTGTCACAACCTGACAGAGATCTTTGGCTGCAAAGTGACATGTAAGCAAAGCAGACAGGCTCTGAATTATTGATGGCCTGGAAAGCAGTTGCCTGACTGCCGCACATTGCCGGGGCAGGAGCTTTAGCAGCTCTCTTAATCAAAACAATAAAGAGACTGCAATTCTTATGCTCAGATCCATCCCCAATATAGTCCAGCCTTGTGAGCATGATACACACACAAAGGAGTCCGTAGGAAAGTTTGTCTCGTGACAACATCACAACATCCCGTGCGAGGCACTCTCTCTCGTGGGCACGCTTCCGAAGTGGCTCGAAACCCTCGGACGGTAGGAGACGTTGCGCCATCCCCACACGCACACCTTCACGAGCTCATTGTTCATTCTGACAGCCCTTTCCTCCAGTCATCCCAGCCGGTCCGGACATAAAAAGTTAAGTATCTTCTTTGCAGAAAATGCCTATGAATAATGACTTCGAATGAACCCGCTGAAACTGCCATAAAATTGACAGGAGCGGAGATTTGCAGTGCAAAATGACTGGCCACGCACGGGCGCGCGGGATGACGGGAAAGCCGCCTCGCTGAAGCACGGCTGCAGGAATGGAGCAGAAAAGTCCCCCCCAATTAGTCGTGCCAGCTGGTTCAGCTGGTGCCCGCGGCCACCTGCCCTCACTCGGTCATCTGGGCAAGCGTGGTCTCACGTGCCGGCCTTCCCAGAGAAGGCAGGATGTCAGCGATACCCGCGTGAGCAAACATCTGGGAGACGAGGGTGACTGGAAGCCCCCCTGCAGCGGGCTGGGGACTTGAAAGACAGGTTGGGAGAGGGAATAACATCAACACGATAATGAGCTGCCGCAGCGAGAGGACAACCCTAGCAGTGGATCCAGTATCAGTGTTGCCATGAGAGAGAAGAGAGGCCTGGAGCCTCTCTGATGTACCAAGGACGCACATCACTCCCCAGCTACGTGCCAGGTCTCAAGGGGGTTTCTGCCCTTGGGACCCCCTAAGAAGGTGGCATCAAGCAAGGGCAGGGGAGATGCTGTTAGGCACCTCT
The DNA here is from genome assembly GCF_052110815.1 of Crocodylus siamensis. Taxonomy (NCBI): domain Eukaryota; kingdom Metazoa; phylum Chordata; order Crocodylia; family Crocodylidae; genus Crocodylus; species Crocodylus siamensis. The sequence goes on from NC_143409.1 coordinate 2,930,763, forward strand.
TCTCCGATGGACGCTGATTCAGGCGGCTGCTGAAGGGATGTCCTGCTGGGGGCCCTGCCCTGTCCCTCTGGCCAAGACGGGGCAGGGTCACGCAGCAGCTGGTGCTGCACACATGGCACCCAGGGGCGTGAGGACACATCCTCCTGCCTCCTCCCCACGCAAGTGGGTCAGGCATGCTTTGCACATACTCAAACAGCCAGTACCTCCCCAGTCCCGATCTGGAGCAGCCCGAGCTGTTCTGAAATGAATGCAAGCACCTGTGCTTTATGTGGCGGCAGGCAGCCTCAGGCTTTCCCAGTCGAAAGCGGGCCAGCTCCAGTCTGTTCGTCCCAAACTGGGCTCTCAGCATCGGGCTGAGAGTCTCCAAACAGCAGTACCTGGGACCAGCCATGTTCCACACCAGGCAAGGCATGTCCTGCCCCGGCACCCGTCTGCAGAGCACCGGAGCATGCAGAACGGCACCGGAGCAGCAAGGGTCCCAAGACGCTCCCGGCACCAGCCCTCTCCGGCGCAGCGAGGCCCCATGGGCTTGTGAGTCAGGGTGCTTGTCTCCTCTCACTACCCCTCCCGCCAGGAGCGCGGCCCTGGGAGGGGGCTGCAGGGAGAGATGCTGATGGCTCGTGCACGGTGCGGAGCCAGAGTCTCGCTAGGGGAACGCACGTGGGGCATTTGCAGTGGGATTGAGCAGATGCCCTCGCATGCTTAAGCGTTTGGAGAGGCAGCCTTTGGGAGACGGAGGCCGTAGCAGGGAGCAGGGGCTGAGAGTAAGCACCAGGCTAGCTGCAGCAGGGCTGGCGCACATGGCAGGTGCTGGGCCCAGGGACCCCCCTGCCATGCACGCTGGGTGCGCCTTTCCTCCCCACACTGGGCTCCCGTGTTTTATTCCTGGCCTCCTACGACGCTGCCAGCAAGCGGGACTGTCCTCGTGAAGGGCCCCTCTGCCATCCTCTTGCTGGCCCAGCCGGGGAGCTGGCCCGGGCACCCGGAGCAAGCAGCTCTGCCCCGTGGTGTTCGCAGCTGGAGAGCAAGCCGGCACACGCGTGGCCCCGGGAAGGGCCAAGAAAGGGCAGGTCGGCTGCCGGGCACGGCTCGACACGTGCCTCCCGTGCATGCACGGACCAGGGCGCTCTGGGCCGCCACGCCGGGCCCTCGAGCTGCTCCAGCCTCTCCTCCCCCTGTACACCCCCGGGTCTCCTCCGCCTCCTGGAGACGACTCCATCCCCACCTCTGCAGCGAGTCCAGTCTCACCTTGGACACCGAGCCTGTCGCCGGTGAAGCCCCGTCTGCTCTGCCGGCAGAGCGGGCTGGAGCGAAGGCCGGGCGTGGGTTTCCCACCGCCTTCTGCCACGGACCGGGCGATGACACCCCGCTACACAAACCAGTGACTTGGGCCACTTTCTAAGGAGAGAGGTGGCTGGTAGGAGAAGGGCAATAGGTGATAAAGAGCCAAATAACACCGCTGGAGGTACAGCTCTCCTGTCCTCCCCTGAGGTACGCGTGTGCGGACAAGACAGCCCGCTCCTTGCCCGCTTACATACATGTGCGCGCGCACACACACAAACCATCTGCTTTTTTCTTCCCCTTCAGCGTGCCTAAATGTCTCGCGTGCACGCCGAGGGCCAGGGTTCGGTGGGAAGCACCGCTCACCCCCTGAGCAGCCCCTGGCCTCGGCGCGTGGCTCGGGCAGCCAGGCTTGCAAAATAAAGTTTGTCTGCGGCTCTCCCCTGCACCCAGGTAGGTCGGTACCGGGCTTCCACTTCCTGCACGGCATTTGCCTTGTCCTCCGTCGGCCACGAGCCAGCTCCCGCGGGCCGGCAAAGGGCCGGCTCATCCGGATGCAGCGCGTGCCCCATGCTGGGGCAAGGGGACAGACTGGCAGGCCTGGAAACAGGCTCCTCGCTCCCCTGAAGACGAGCGGGAGGCCGGGCTGGCAGCCAGCGAGGCTGCCAAGCATGGTGGGGGAAGAGCTGTGCACGGACACGTGCTCGCCGAGAGCGAGACGGGAGCCCTCGGACCACGTCCACGCCAGGCACGGAGCAGCTGGCGTTCGGTAATCGTCTCCGGGCACCGCTCTGCTGCGCCAGCCTGGAGCCGGTGATTCAGAGACGACGGGGTCTGCAGCCCCATCTCAGTTGCTCGAGACAGGGCAGGTCTGCCCGAGCCAGCTCTGATGAGCTTCTTGCCAAGGCTAATTACTGCGGAGGAAGCACCTCCCCAGAGCTAGAGCAAGCGCTGCATCAGGCCCTGCAGACCCGTGGGCCAGGCCCGCGGCCACTGCCGACAGCAGAGAGGCTCCTGTGAATTCCCAGCTTAGGGATTTCAGGTCCCTGCCGATGACACCAACGACGCCAAATAAATGGAGCGATGCATTTAAGTGACAGCCACAGCCAAGCCTATCCCCTGATTTAATGTAAAGCAAACTGTGGCTCTACAAAATCTGAGGAAGACGCTAAGGAGCATGGCCTCTTTGGAGCGAGGACGTGCTACCAAGCGGCATGCTGCACAGCACTGCGTTATTTGTCCATTGACACCCACGTAAGGGAAGGCTTGAATGCTGAAGCCCACCCAGGCTGTGGAGCACTGCCTTGTGCACGGTTTGATTACCCGGTAGGCAGCTACTGTTGTTAAGCGCACCAGGAACTAGGTTGCCCAAGACAGTCTCCGTAAAGCACTCTCCTTGGATGGCAATGGTCTCCCTGGCCTGCTCCAGCTTCAGAGCTCATCCGGCAGTGACACGCCAGGTCCCTGATTTCACTGACAACACAGAGACCCCCCCTGCAGACACGTTCATCCTTCCTGGTGACCGTGCGATCTGCATCACTGAGATCCTGCTTTCCACCTTTCCTTTCCAGGCGCAGGACACCCAACACGCGGCAGCATCGTTTCTCTGTCTGCAACCCCCCCTCCGGCCTAGTTTGTAAGGGGCGCCGTGATGGGGAGAGCATCCACATACATGTGCAATTAGCTTCCCTTCTGTATGCTCTTTGGGGCAGGGGCTCTCTATCGTCTGTTTGCACGGGACCCCAACCCTGCTTAGGGCCTGTGTGCATTACTGCAATTACTGCATTACTGCAATGTAAATATTAAAGAAAGAAACAGTCTGACCGAGCGCTGGTATCAGCCGTGACGTACCACCGTGCCCGATCAAAAACAAAAGCCCATAACGTAAATGTGGAGGGTAGCTGGATGGAGCAAAAAGCTCCGGCCAGCGCTGCGGCTGCCCCGCGTGGGCTGTCTTGCACCGTCGAAGGCTCTCCTGAGATCTCTCTTTCTAGCAGGTAGGAAGCCGGACCAGCGGACACATGAAAGCCGATGTACTCCAAGCGCAAGAAAGCATTAGCCGGTCTACCGCACGCTTTTCAATTCTAGCCTGGGGAAGGTAGGCAAACTCAGCACGTGCCCAGCTGGTCTTCATTAAGGCCCGTTCGATGTTGCTCAAGCTAGCTGGTAGGATCTACTACAGTATGTTTAAACCCCGGCTGAGACGAGGGTCTGGGTCGTGTCTATCAGAGAACAGTGCGGCAGGCTGAGGTTATAAAGGAAGAAGGATGAGACAGACCCCACGGGCTCGTCCCGCTGTGTGACACCCCAATGTGGCAGGGCCGGGGCTTGAATGCTGCACGCTACGCAACAAGCTGACCGGTGCTCAAACCACCCAGTCCAGTGCTCGGGCAAGGTGTCGCCCTCCTGTACAGAGCGTGCGGGCCTTCCCACGGGGCGGAGGAGAGCTATTCAGCTGCACAAGCCCCGAATCAGAGAACCGGGCCACCCAGCAGTGCCTTCCCTGATGAGATGAAAGGCAGGACAGGTCTGCGCGTGACACGGGAGCCTGAGCCCTTTGCACCAGAGCCAGCACAGATGATAAAGGCAGCATCTGACATCACTCCTGATTCACTGAATCGCAGAAATGAGGGTGGGAAGGGAGCTCAGGAGTCCAACCCCCGCTCCGAGCAGGACCAGCCCCAGCTACCTCATCCCAGACAGGGCTTTGTCCAGCTGGGCCTTAAAAACCTCAAGGATGGAGACTGCACCACTGCTCTGGGGAGCCCATTCCAGTGCTTCATCACCCTCCTGGTGAAAAAGTTTTTCCTACTATCCAACCTCAACTTCCCTTGCTGCAGCTTGAGCCCATTGCTCCTTCTGTCATCTGCCCCCACTGAGACCAGCCCAGCTCCATCCTCATTGCAGCCCCCCTGCAGGGAGCTGAAGGCTGCTATTCAATCCCCCTCGGTCTCCTCTTCTGCAGACTAAGAGATTGATCGCGCCGAGCCGATGCCATTCCCTAGAAATCCCCGGCACTTCCACCAAGCAGCCTGTCTCCTGCCGTGGGAGAGTGTGTCAGCCGCTCATTAATTCCTCTGCTCGCTCTTGAATAATTTACCCTCGCAGATGCCACACCAAGTGCTTCAACATAAACAGTGACTCACGCCGCTCCCAGCCCGAGCTGCGCACAGCGATTGCTGCCGGCCTCTGCCCTAAGCCCACGGCCAGCGCCTACGCTTTAAAGTCCTGGAGATCAACCTTTGCAAAGCAGGCAGTGTGCGCGGAGCCACCACAGCAGCGATGATCCCTGGTCATTTTGTAGGACAGACTCATTAGCCGGCAACAGTGCCTGCAAATACCTGAGGCCTAAGCAATTCAGAGAAGCCCCTGGGTAACAGGTGTTTACTATTATACATTCATCCTCTGAGCTATAACACAGCAAATTTGGTGATTATTATAGCTAGCAGGTAAAAAACTAGAGGGAAAAGAGCAATGGCAACAACATATTAAAATATATCCGTGCATGCATGCAGGATGGATGGATGGATATTTCTTTCTATCCATGTCACGCAGGTGGGGAACGGGCAGCTTTTGAAAGACTTGGGGTCAGGTCCTCTGCCCAGGGGAGTCCTTCACAACTTCCTCCTCCAAAAAAAAGATCTGAGTTAGATGCCCCCAAGCCCAGCGTCCGGCCAGAATAACTCCACTCGCACAGCAGAGAGACACGACCGAGCCGTGGCTCCCAGCCGGACGGCGACCCTCTGTTACTCCAACCGGTGCTAGATCAGAGAGGGCGGCCCCCACTTGTTCTGCAGGACCCGTGCCCCCCCCCGAAAGCAACCCCATACCGGAGGGACACAGCCAAAGCCATGCTGCCTCGCTGCAAGGAAGAAGAGATGCCCGTTCACTTCGCCACTGGTTTCACCTGCAAGGATGGGGATAAGGGAGGCATCTCTGACCCCATTTAATCACTGGTGGGAGGTGGCATTTACCCCCTCCCCGGGGGTCCCAAAGTTGCCGATGCAGTTTCGTGGGATGGGAAATCCTGGATGCCCCGTCTCGGGAAGATGGAGAAGTTGGCCACTCAACTGGAGAGACTCTTGTTGTCCCTCTGTCCCAGTGCACCTTTTGGCTGCCAGGCAGGAGCGTGGCCCTGGGGGCAAGGAGCCCTGCTGGTCTCCTGGAGAGGCCGGTGGCCTGGTGCTGTCTGAGGAGGAAGGGGCTACGAGGCTGAGCACCCCAGCCTGAACCTGGCCTCTCGGCCTGCGCCACGCAGCACCGCGATGACGTGCCGGCTGCCGGCTGACCACGCAGCCAGAAGGAAGGAGTCTGAAAGAAAAGCAGGGGGTGAACCCCTGTCTCCCGAATCCCAGCCCAGTGCTTCCTCTCCATCACGGCTCTTGGTGCAATGAATGCAGCTGCTGCGGCCTGCATCCAGCTGCCCCCACCCAGCCCAGCCTCTGTCGGAGCCTGGTTTCCAAACCCGGCCCCCGATACTACCCGGGGGCATCGGTACCCCCAGCACAGAGCCCCGAGGCTGTTCCTGGCCACGTGGCTCAACACAGGCTTGGAGGAGAGCATGCAAAGAAGTGGGCTTCCAGGGATATCTCCCCACGTGAGCAGGCCAGAGCAAGGTGGCAATATTCTTCTTCATCCCAGGTGATGCTCCTCAAACCCCAAGGAGGCTTCAATGATGCAGCAGGGTGCCTGGACGTCACCACGTCAACCCCTGGGGAGGAGCGCCGGGCCCCCGGGACCGCCCGGCAACTTCCAGCCTTGCATTTCCACGGGCCCATCTGCTCGCACGCTCTCTGCCCCCCAGCCCCCTTCCCGAAGAGAGGAAACCACCAGCCTCATTAGAGGTCACCTGCAGTCTTTGTTTCACTAATTTGAAGCCACCAACTAATTAGATGTCACCCAAGCAAAATATTAGGAGTCACATAATAATTATATCAATGAAATCAACAACACTTTAACAGCAAAGGTTAATTACACTGATATAAAAATCTGATAGGGAAAAAAAATGATGTTCAAACAGTTGGGCAGACTAATTGAAAGCTAATGTTGCCTCTAAATTGAATTTCAAATGAATTCTACATCCATAGTTCATTTTGCTAATTCCGTTCTCTGTATCCTGTAATTTGTTGCCAGTGATTGATTACTTAAGTGAATAATATGTATGTACCAGGACCACTTAGTAATAGAACATGCCAAGTATGATCATACTGTTAATAAATACAGTTTATTTAAAAATTCATTCCATCCTTGGATTTCCGAAGGACAATAGCATGGCGCGGGTAAAGCAGCAAATACCTCTCTGAGTTTATTTTTGACAATAGGTTGGAAAGGCATTTCTGTTGAGATGGCAGCTGCCTACTCCAGCATTTCCAGCAGCCGTTTGATATATCGCATCATTTCAGCCGCTCTCAAGTCCTCGTTTCTATTTGTCAAAGGGCAGAAATTTATATTGACAGTCGGTCGTGAAATATTCTGCACAAACGCGCCCAGTGTTTGCACGTGACTTCCAACTTAGCCGTACTTTTAGGGCCAGATCTCGCGCGCGCTGAGGACAAGAGTCATCGCTCCAGCGATTTCGGTGGGTTTTGGATGGGGCCCGGCGAGGAGCAATTTCTGTTCCATTTCCCTTTCTAATGGGCAGAGTTTGAAGCGGATCCAAAACGCCTCCAATCTTTGCCCCCTCCTTCTCCCCCCTTAATGATGGGATGAGCAATAATCAGCTCTGCAGCCAAGTTTTATGGCTTCAGACTGTCTCCACTAAGGCAATTAGAGACGGTTTAGATCCAGCTGCAAACTGCAGCAGCAAGGAAAGGTTTTCTACCCAGCCTTTAGGATCTGTGACACAGGAAACCCCAGCATCCAGGCTGTAGAAGCCAAAGCAACCAGGGCTTGTGGTAGAGGTGATATCTTTTATTAGGCCAACAAGGTTTTTGCAAAAAAAATAAAAGTATTGCATTGCAAGCTTTCAGGCACAAACTCCCTTCACTGGGCATCAGAGGAAAGATGGTAAAAGTTCTCCTGGGGAGAAATGAAAGTTCATATTTCAAAGGATGTCACAGAGGAGTCAACAGACGGAAAACTCCTGGTTTTCCAAAGAGCAGGCAAGGTGCAGTGGTTTTTTGGGAAATAAAAAATAAAATAAAAAAAGTAATATAAAATACCGTAGAAGATCAGCCCAGCACCTGTGGGCATCTGTAGACATTTGGACGCTCCTGCGCGGCACAAGGTTAATCTGGGAACCCTCCTTCCTCTCTTCCGGGCTCTGAGGACTACAAAAAATTGTGCCCGGTGAAGCGCTTTGCTTCTGGGTCCCTTCGCGCTACTCCAGACTCCACTGATGCTTGCAGAGGAAGGCAGGGAAGCCCACTGGTGCACCACTCCCCGGATAGCTGGCTTTGTTTGAATGCCAGCATTAATTTGGTTACCAAGAGAAAGCAAGTTTCCAGCACTTCTAGCTGCAAAGAAAAGCTGGGGAAAATACAGCAGATGCACCCCGAAAGCAGCACGCATGTCTGCCTCTTCTTAAGGAAAAAGCTCCCAGTTTCAAGCCAACTCAGGGGTCTTTTCGGGGGCTGGAGCATGAGGCTTGAAGTTGGGGGTTGGCTTTACGGTGCACCACAGCGGGATGCAGAGAGCACCCCCGGGAGACGGGACAAGGACGGGCAGGAGCCGCGAACACCAGGGGAGACTCGCTGCTGCGAGGGGTTCCTCGAAGGTGACCCCAGGCCGGTGAGGCCAAGGGGAATAGCTCCCAGCTGGCCGCGCGGTCCCTCCTCTCCACTCACCGTGTCCATCCCCGTCTTCACAGCATCTCCAGCCACTGCTGCTTGGACAGCGCTCCCTCCCCCTCCACCCCCTGAGCTGTCCCGTTAGGCGGGCCACCCCCTTGGCTCTGAGTGATTCCTGCTGCCACAACGGTTCCAGCTCTGGAAGTCCCCCGACGGGACACGCAGGGCACACACAAGCTGCCCGGGAGGTGTAGCCCTCCAGATCCAGGGGGGGCAGCTGGAGCGGGTTTACTATAGCGCCCCGCGCGGTCTCGGCAAGCAGCAAGGGCCAGCAGAAAGGGAGACCGTGCACCGGAGCTGGGTGCCTGCCAACAGCTGGCTCCAAAGCCTGGGCTCCCCGTTAACTCGGATGGAGGGGACAGGTGAATCTGCAGTGGAGGAAACCAGGCATTGGGCTCCACGCACCAATGGAAGTCAAGGAGCGAAGTGTGTCTGAACAGAGAGAAAAAGCAGGTCAAAACGGGGCCTGAAGAGCCAGTCCTGCCACGGGGGGAGGCTCAGGGTCCCTGAGTGACGACCACTGCGGTTGGGACCTGGGACGAGCCCCTAGAAGAGAGACGATTCACAGACCCAGAATTAACCCTTGGCCAAACAGCAAGCGTCCGCCAAGCAAAGCGAGTCACCCGGCACAGACCGTAGCTTGAAGGGCCGGCCTGGTGCTCGGCGGCTCTTGCGCCCACAACACGAGCCCTGGGGCAGAAGGACGGAGTCTGCAAAAGCCCTGCGCCCAGAACTGCCCCTCTCCCTCCTCGGTGCAAACCGTGCAAGCCCAGCCAATGCCCCGTGTCTGGGAGAAAGGGCAGGAGCTGCAAAACGGCAATGCTGCAACAGGCTCCCCAGAGCGGTGGTGCAGTCTCCATCCTTGGGGGGTTTGAAGACCCAGGAAGACAAAGCCGTGGCTGGGATGCTGTAGCTGGGGCTGGTCCTGCTCCGAGCAGGGGGTTGGACTAGATGCGACCTCCTGAGCTCCCTTCCAGCCTCCTTCTCTACTGATAACATCATTTTGCAAGTGCAGCCGAGCACAGAGAAGGCCATCGCAGGGGCAGCAGATGACACCACGGCAGCCGACAGAGCCTGAGGTGCAAGCAAGGCATTTCTGAACGTGACACCTTGCCCCTCCACCATGGGGAACAGTGGTGGGGGCCAGCAGCACCCTTGCAAGAGGTCGTCCCCTCCTGCTGCCAGGCTGTCCCCAGGAGGGGTGCGATGGCAGGAAAATTCAGGGACACCCTCCCAAATCCTAAAAGAGAGCGGGATGAAAGCACCAACACAGCTCTTTCATCCAAGAAGGTCCCAACCAGGCATCAACCAGGGCACGACAGAGCCCCAACGCCCAACACAAGATAGACGGGCACCTCCTCCCCATGTCTTTGCTTTCTGCAGACATCTGGGCTATTAAAACTGGATTTGTGCAATGTCTGGGGGCAAGGGCATTTGCAAGGACTCGGCCCCTACAGCCTGGACCCGTCGGCAGAGTCAGCATCACCGAAGCTGGGAGCCGAAACCGTGCCGGGTACCAGGCCAGAAAAGACCTCTGGTGCACCTCCAACGTGGGGTATTACAGAGCGGGGCAGAGTAAATTAAACGTGCAGAAACGACGGGGTTGGATAACGGCGACAGCAGGTTGGAGGGGAACGCACGCGCAACCTGCTTGTAGCTATTCCCAACAGAAGAGCTGAAATCTATAAAATAATGTCTATGAAATCTAATCCCTTCTCTAATGTCTCTGCTGTGATTTATTTACCCAGCTCAAGTTACAATAAGGAGAAACTCAGCCCAGAGAAGCTGGCAGGAGGGCTGGGAAGGGGAGCACCCACCCGCCGTGCGAGCTAGACGCACGCTCCCCATAATTCTCCTTTTTTCTCCAGAAACGTCTACCTGCGAGAGGGGCTCTGCAGAGCCTGCTCCCCTTCGAGTCCCAGCCGCAGAGCAGCGGCCCGCGGTGAAGAACGACCAGAAAAAAAAGACGCAAGAAGCCACTTCTCTGCTTTCTGCCTCGTTGGAGCCTCCGCGGCTCCAGGATGAACACAATTAAATCTCAATAAAATTTTAATACGGGGAATTATGCACTTTGCAACGAACCAACAATTAGCTGTTGCTATGCTACAGCCAGAATGTAATCACAATAATGAAGCCAGCCAGGGGAAGCCATTAATCAGAGAGGAAGCAGGGCTTCCATTAGCCAGCATTGCCCCGCGCTTTCTGAAGGGCTGGGCCGGGGAGGCCTGTCGCTTTAACCCCAAAAGAGGCCTCTGATCCAGTTCTTGGGCCGAGGCAAGCCCGCGCGAGGAGCCACGCGTACTCCCCCAGTGCCGGGCTGGCCCGCTTGGGCCGTTTGGCAGGCTGGGACGAAGCCGAGTGCATCTCCCTGGTCTTGCACAGGGGCCAGGTCCTGCCTGGACCTCATGGGCATGCATGGGGTGGAACAAGCCTGCTCCTACCCCCTTTTTCCATCCATGCTCCCCCACATGCCTGCCCCAGCATCTCAGAGGTATGTGGGGCACGCGGCTCCTTCCTGCATGCCAGCCCATGCAGCAAGAGGACCCCGCCGGGCAGCGCAGGGTCTCTCCGCGTGGCTAGGAGCACCCCGGCACATTCGGGGTGACCCCCGGGACTGAGGAGCCTTGCACTTGAGCATCCTGTCTCAGGCCCGAGTGGCTAAGAGCGGGTCGGTTAGCCACGGGGACCGGCCTCCCAAGACCCTCAGCGGCCCCCAGCCAAACCCGGCATATATTATCAACCCTGGATCATCCTGTTAATTAAACCCTGGCCTGCGGGCGGAAATGCTCTGCTAATTAAATCTGCCATGGTAGCAGGTCCTTGCAGGTAGCCCGAGTACCCGGGACGCTTTTGCAAGCGCACGCGTTCATAAACAGCTTGCCCGCCGCATTAGGAAGACACGCGGCTGGGCTGGCCGCCTGTCCATCTCAGCCGTCCCGCGCCCAGCTCCGCTCACCCAGACGGTCCGGCCGCGCGCGCGCCTTGCTCCGGCCTGGCTCTGCTTTCACCTTAAAGGACGCCCGGCTCGGAGAGACGCGGGTATTTATTTAATATTGAGAGCAGCCGCGATTCCGCTCAACGACTCTGGGAGCGGAAAAAAAAATCTTTTAATCATTTATTCCTTAGCTCCAAAGGAAACATCTGATGAGCCAGAGATACGGAGAAAATGGCAGCTGATTGAGCTTCTGGAGATGGAGAGGAAGAAATTCATTAATTTTTCATTGCCACGGCTGGGACGTGAGCAGCTTAGTATTCATCATGTCAGCAGTGACCTTGATGCTGCTTACATTCCCCCTCGGAGAGCTCTTTCCCACCATCTGTTTAGAATTAGCCTATTTGTGATGCTCACCTTCGTGTCGGGATGAAAGGAAGGCGCGCCGGCCGGGCAGGGACGAGGCCCTGCCTCGCGCAGGCCACGCGCCGAGCGGATTCGAGCCCAGAAACGACTTCCCAAGCCACCAGGACTGTGCAGCTTTCCAGCCAAGACCTTTAAAACCCTCGTTCGCCATCCACAAGTGCCCGGGGCCCTCCTAGGAGGAGGAAGGCACGAGTGCTCGGAGGCCCGACCCTCCCGCGGGCCCTGAATGAGGACGCGGTGTTCGTAGCGCAGGCGGGTGCAAAGCCACCTGCCGTGGCGCCCAGCACCGCTACCCCGCGTCCTGCTGCTCGCGTCCGACGGCTGCTCGGCGGAGGGGGGGCGTTTGCATTGCAACCAAATTCACTCTGACAAACATATGTCAAGCTGCAAACAGCCTGCACGCTCGCTGGCAGGATCGCCACCGGCTCGCCCGCACGCCACGGCCACGCACGTCCCCGCTGCTCTCGTGGGGCAGGGGGAGAAGTTGCACGCCATGAAAACCATGGAGGTGCTAGGAGACAGGTTCGAAACGGCGTACCAGGCCCGCGTCGTGCTTATGTTCGGCACCCGGGGAGCAGAGGCCACGCAAGGCACCTGCCTCATGCAGGAAGGGAGAATTTCGGCTAAGAAACCCCGCTCCGGCAACGATGGCTGAAGGGGCAGTTGAGTCCCCAGTGGCCTGGCAGGGCCTTTAATTTTAGGGTCACTTCCAAAGGTCATCCCACCGCAAGTGCAATGGGAGCGGGGAAACTGAGGCACGGGGAAGCTTCCTGCTTTGAAGTGTGGGAGCAGGGAGGATGGGGGCATGGCGAGAGCAGGGTGCTCGGGCAAGCCGGGCTCAGCCCAAGAGCAGACCTTGAAGTCGTCACTGCTCAGAATGGCCTCGGCAGCGGTGCTCGCGTTGTACAGACCCTTCCTGGTGCAGACGCACAGGCCTGGGCCGACCAGCTCACACGGCCCTGGCTCGGGCACGCGTTCCTACCCACCTCTCGCTGCGGGGCAAAAACCAGGGAGCTAACCCCAGGATCTTACCCCGAACCCTCCTTCCTCCCTGAAGCACCGCGCTCAGGAACGTGCTGGTGCATCCAGGTCGCCTCTCATGTGCGGGGCTGTAAATCAGAGGCCTCTCCCTGGCCGCGGCGGGGACAAGGCCGTATAACACAGGAGTGAGAGCAGGCGCCGGCCTTGGGCTGCGTATTTATGGCTCTTTCTGGGCAGAGCCCGGGAACTTCTTGCTTCAGATCAGCCTGCGACTCCGGGCAGGTCTTTTAACCCATAGATTTCATAGATTTCATAGACATCAGGGCTGGAAGGGACCTCGGGAGATCATCGAGTCCAGCCCCCTGCCCAAAGGGCAGGAGGTCAGCTGGAGTCATAGGATCCCAGCAAGATAAGCATCCAATTTGCTCTTGAAGGTGTTCAATGTAGGTGCTTGAACCACCTCCGCTGGCAGGCCGTTCCAGACCTCGGGTGCTCGGACAGTAAAGAAATTCCTCCTTATGTCCAGCCTGAAACGGTCTCGCAGGAGTTTGTGACCGTTCGACCTCGTCATCCCTTGGGGCGCTCTGGTGAACAAATGTTCCCCCAGATCCTGGTGGCCACCCCTGATAAACTTATAGGTGGCCATCAGATCACCCCTGAGCCTGCGCTTTTCCAGGCTAAAGAGTCCCATGGCTCTCAGCCTGTCGTTGTAAGATCTGTTTTCCTGACCTCTGATCATGCGTGTGGCTCTCCTCTGGACTCTCTCCAGCTTCTCCACATCCTTTTTGAATTGTGGGGTCCAAAACTGGATGCAGTACTCCAGCTGCGGCCTCACCAAGGCCGAGTACAAGGGGAGAATGACGTCCCGGGATTTGCTCGAGAAGCATCTATGGATGCACGCCAGCGTTTTGGTCGCTTTACTAGCCGCAGCATCGCACTGGAGGCTTATGTTCATCTTGTGGTCAATGATGACCCCCAAGTCTCTTTCTTCCGTAGTGCTATCCAACGTAGCACTGCCGAGCCTATAAGGGTGCTGCAGGTTTTTCCTCCCAGGGTGGAGAACCTTGCATTTTTTGGTGTTAAACACCATGAGGTTCTCGTCTGCCCATTTGCTGAGCTTGTCCAGGTCAGCCTGGATCACCCGCCTGTCTTCTGGCGTGGATGCTTTGCCCCAAAGTTTGGTGTCATCGGCGAACTTGGCCAGTCCACTCCTGACTCCAATGTCCACATCATTAATGAAGATGTTGAACAGGATGGGTCCCAGGACAGAGCCTTGAGGGACCCCGCTGGTCACAGGGCACCACGATGAGTGACTGCCATCAATCACAACCCTCTCGGTCCGACCACGGAGCCAGTTTCCCAGCCAGCGGATCGTGGTGGAGCCAAGGCCACAACTGGGCAGTTTGGCCAAGAGGTGATCGTGGGATACCAGATCAAAGGCTTTTTTGAAGTCAAGATATATGACATCAATCTCTTCTCCCTCGTCCAGGTGATAGGTCACCTGGTTGTAGAAGGAAATGAGATTGGTCAAACAAGACCTACCCACAACAAACCCGTGCTGGCTATCCCTTAGGATGTTAGCCTGGGCCAGTCCATTAAGGATGGCCTTTTTAAGAAACTTTTCTAAGATCTTCCCCAGGATAGAAGTCAGGCTGATGGGCCTGTAGTTAGCCGGATCCACTCTCCTCCCTTTCTTGAAGATCGGCACCACATTGGCCTTCTTCCAGTCTTCGGGCACTACACCAGAGCGCCAGGAGCTCTCGAAGACCCATGCCAGGGGCTGGGCTGTGACGCTCGCCAGCTCCTTGAGTGCCCTGGGGTGCAGGTTGTCAGGGCCGGCTGACTTGAAGGTATCCAGCTTCTCAAGGTGTTCCTTCACGAGGTCAGCATTGATGGAGGGTAGGGGATCCCCATCACCCGGACCTCCCTGTCCCACAGCAGGCATGGGCGTCCCATGGGACTGAAGAAAGACCGACGCAAAGTACCTGTTTAATAGGTTGGCTTTTTCCTGGGCGTCAGTTGTCAGTTGCCCCATCTGGTTTAGCAGGGGTCCAACGTTGCCCTTGCTTTTCCTCCGGCTCCCCACATATCTGAAAAAGGACTTTTTGTTGTCCTTGATGCCTGAAGCTAGTTGGAGTTCAGTTGCAGCCTTGGCTTTCCTGGTTTGGTCCCTGCAGGACCGGACCAGCGCGGAGTAATCCTCCTTGGAGGTGAATCCCATCCTCCATCCTTTGTAGGCTTTCCTTTTTAGCCGCAGGAGGTCCGCTAGGTCCCTGGAGAGCCAGGGGGGCTGCTGTGCCCTCTTGCTGCCTTTCCTCTGAGATGGAGTAGACTTAGCTTGTGCATTGAAGATCTCTCCCTTGAGAAGCAACCACTCGTCCTGAACTCCCCTCTCCCTGGGGTCACGGTCCCTGAGGGCCTGACCGACTAGCTTCTTGAGCTTGTCAAAGTCGGCTTTCCTGAAGTCAAGGACTTCCGTGTTGCTGACTGACTTGCCAGCTTTACGGCGGATGGTGAAGGTGATCAGCTCGTGGTCGCTCTCACCCAGCTTCCCATCGATCACTAGGTCACCAATTAGGTCGTCCCCCGCAGCCAGTACCAGGTTGAGCAGCGCTTTGCCTCTCATCGGCCCATAGACTTCTGGAGTCAGGTAGAGGTCATCCACGCACGAGAGAAACCCCTTGGCTTTGTTCTCACCAGCCACTGAGCAACACAGGGACAGCACAGCAGATCCCTTGATCAGACAAGAATTAGACCTGGGTCTACTAAAAGTGGAAGAAGCATCTGAATGCTGCTGAAAACACAGGTATTTGGGGTTATTTCAGTGCATTTGGCACCACTGGCTGGGCCAGTCGGTGCCTCCGGCTACGAGGTGGGTGTGCATCTCCGCATCCGTGATGAACACGGGCTAAGGAAAGGTGTTGCTCTGCCCAGGTCCGTTACATTTAGCCAGCCAGCACCTGCACAGCACCACTCCATCACCAGCATTTACTCAGCTGATGCTGCCATCCTTACTCTGCTCTCCTCAGCTCAGGTGCATTCATGGCCTGCGTTTCTCGGCCTTTGTACTGAGATTGAAGCCTAGTGTCCATGCCTTTCTGCATGCTTTAGAGAAGCCTGGACTCTGCCCAGGTGTGTTTTCTGCACGTAAAAGTGGCACAAATGGGCCTAGGAGGAACTGCTTCCGAGCACACGTAGATACACGCCTGATTAGCATCCATGCTGTCGGCATCTCTGTTGCACTGCAAGGGATGGTGCAGCCAGAAGATGCTCGGAGATGCACTCTTTGTCCCATGCTCTCAGAGCCTGAGGCCCCTTTTGAACCTCATCTTACTCCTGGGGCAGCAAGCTCCAGAGGTGAAGTCTGTTTTGGGGAAAACGATGGATACTCATCTCTCCGAGGTTCAGACCCGGAGCGCTTTGCGGCGAGCCGGGCTGGGCCCCAGCAGAGCAGACGCCCGGGGAGTTGTGAACTCTCCGTCGCTGGAGGTGTTGAAGCGGAGGCTGGACAAGCGTTGGTCTGGGGTGACCTAGGAGGATCTGGGCCGATGCTCTACAGAGGGTATTTCCCAGGCTTCTGGGTTTTTCCAACTGCTCCATGGGTCTGGGAGGGAACTTTTTCCCTTCTTATTGCTATGTGCATCGGGGCAGGGGTTTGCCTGCCTCAGAAGCACTGACTGCTGGCTGCAGCCCAGGCTGGGGACTTAGACGAGGGTCTACAATGCCCCTAGAAAGTCTTGCCCTTGCACTCAACGCCATGGTGGGGCAGGAAGGAATTTTAACCCATGCTGGTCAGACTGGTATGGACCAGGGGGGCATCTTCCTCTGTAATCCTCTTCCTGGGATCTCTTGCACATATTGTAACAAGGCTTTGAGCAGCCAGACATTGGCTGCTGTGGTCCCCCTGGGGCAGGTTACGGCGCTATGCCTTGTGGCTGTGTCTGGCCTGACTGTGTAGAGGTCAGACAACGGGTTTGTCTTGGATGCTTTGGACAGGGCTGATCCTGCCTCAGGCAGGGGCCAGACTAGATGTGAGCTCCGGCTGTCCCTTCCAGCCCCGCTGCTTCAGGAGTCAATGATTCAACATTGTCAATGCAGGGGCAACGGCGCCTCTTTTATGTCCCCTGTGGATTACCATGGACCAGCCTTGTTGACAGCAATGCTTTTAGGATTGTTACCCCACTCTTGACCTCTCCTCTGTTGCCTCTGGTCTCATACACTGCAAGATCTTTTGGGGCCAGAGCCGCGGGGCAGGGATTTGCGCTGCAGGTTGTATGGGACCAGGTACCACAGGGACTTATCTGCCAGACTGAGGCAATATTGCAATATAACCAACTGACTGTGTCCATCAGTGCTTTAGTCCCATTTAACCTCCGAGTGCAATCAAACAACACACAACAGCCAAATTCTTCATTCCTCCCCTCCAAGAAATCATGCACTCGCTTTGACAAGATCTGAGCAGGGGCCACTGGCCTCAGCCTGAAATAAAACCCCTGAGCAGAAAACAGCGTCCCTAAAATCAAGCTCTAATTACACCCATCTGACACCAGTGAAGTCAGGCTGGTTTCAGGGCAGAGTCATAAGCAGGGCAAGTGATGTCGGGGCACAAAACACCACTCGAGCTCCAGTAAGTTGATGAGGATGCTGTAGCACGCGCTTGCTTGGAAGCAGACATTCAGGCAAACGATACTGTCTTCACCAAGTCATACGAGAAGATAGGACTGACACTTAACATTCAGAAGACTAAGGTCCTCCATCAACAAGCTCTTATGAGCAGACCCCAGCTCCATAATTCAAATGCACAGTGAGACTCTGGAGAACACTGAGTATTTCCCGTACCTTGGAAAGCTGACATGGATGAAAAAGTCCAACATCACCTCGAATGTGCAAGTGCAGCCTTCAGACACCCGAGGAGACGGGGGTTTGAAGATCACGACATCAGATCCAAAACCAAGCTCACGGTTTATCAGGCGGTCGGGATCCCCACCTTACCGCGCAGAGCCGAGACGTGGCCAACGTACAGGACACACCGAGTCGCTGGAGAAGTACCATCCACGCTGCCGGTGGAAGACCCTTCGAATCCAGTGGGAAGACAGATGCACCAACATTAGCGTCCTCTCGCGAGCAGACACCACGAGCATCCCTCATCTGGCTTCAGTTTTGCTGCGCCGGCCACGTCATGTGGCTATCTGACTCCTGAAGCAGGATCTGTTATTCCCAGTTCAGCCCAGGCGTACGTTCAAGAGGAGGGGAGAGAAAGCGCTTCAAGGACGCCCTCAAGGCCAACTTGAAAAGATGCAGCATTGACATCAACTCATGAGAGAAGATTCCCCAGAACTGCCCCAAATGGGGGAGGATCCTGCTGCAGGGATCTCGGTCCTCTGAAACCTCAGAACGACAACAGGAGATGGGAAAGCAGGAGTGGCAGAAACAGTGTGTCACAGATCGAATCAAGAATCCGGAGCCACCCACCCCGCATGGAAACACATGCCCAGGCAACAGAGCCTGTCAATCCAGATTGCCCTCATCAGCCACCTTCAGATCCACAGATAAAGCAACCACGAAAGACGATCATCCTTGACTGCGAGGAATCGCTGATGATGACAACGATGGTGACGTGCTGGGGTGCAAAACTCTAGCTCGGGGGCGGGCAATTATTTCGGGTGGAGGGCTGCTTACCGAGTTTTGGCAAGCTGTCGAGGGCCACATTTCCCTCTCTGGCGCAGGGAAGCAGGAACAGCCACACAGTCCCAGGCCAGAAGCCTCTGCTAGGCAGGGGCTGGGTGGGCCTTGCTGCTGGTTCCTGCCGCCGGCTTCCCCTGGGCACTACTGCCCTGGCTCCTGTCATCTTTGACAGGCAGCCAGCAGCAAATAAATATTAATTTTCTAAGTTGTTTAGGGGCCCCGCGGGCCGGATAGAATGGCCTGGTAGGCCGGATCTGGCCCCGGGGCTGTATTTTGCCCACCCCTGCTCTAGCTCACGGCCATGCTGGACATCATGAAGTCCAGGCCTCCCTTCCCCTCTTGCCTCAACAATTTCCCAAGAAAGCAGAATTTTTTCTTTAGGTGTTTAAAGCTTTGGAGCGTTTGAATTCTGCACTCCAGTGCCCAGCAATTTAGCAGGGATACTAAATGAAAATGATTATCAGCACATGCATAATGATTCATTCTGTTTATAATTGCTTCAATACATAAAGAAAATAGGGAGATGTAATTAACTCTTCTTTTTTTTTTTTTAATGATGGAGATGAGTGTGTTTTTCAGCGCCACGTGATCCATCAGCCTGCCACACACAGCAGCATCTTCCCGGGCCTTTGCAAATGCTTGTATTATACACCTATTCGCACATGAATGGAGTAAATCAGTGAAATTAAACCGAAACTTCCTCGTCAGACCATGGCTCCACATGTGAGTTCGTTGTGCTCAAAGCCCAGGAAGCTGCAGCTGTCCTAATTTGCACTTGGGCCGTGCGAGCAGATGCCTGGATCATCCTCCTTTCATCAGCTCACTGCAGTCGCAGAGAGGAGTCACTGCTGGAAAATAATAACTTTGAACCGGGCTCCAAACGCCATGGCTGAGGTTTGGCACCATGAGGCGAGACACGGCCACTTGCAGAGGCTGAATGGGGTTGGAAAAGGAGCATCCGCAAAGACCAGTCTGGACCGATATTTTGGGGCATGGAGCCGTCTCCAAGATCCGGGTTCAGGAAAACATCCCTGCTCAGGCTAGGTTAGCTTTATGGCTGGCAAACAGCGAGCGACACATTGGAGACACATTGCACGAAGACCCTTCAAACCAGGCTCATAAATCAAAGTGTTCTTTCCTTTATGGGGTCACCGACAGCTTTGATTTTCTCTTGTCCATAATTTGGAGGATGGGATATGGGGTGGCAGGGGAATAAATATGTCCCATGTAATGTCCAACAAAGTGCAGCTGATAATATTTGTACAGCAAAACGCAGTGTGATCGTAGCCAGTCCCAGGAAAGTGGTGAAATGAAGAGAAAACTGGAATTACTTTCCAAGGCTAATGCTATGGGAAGGGTTCAATTAAATGGACTATATTACATTTCTCTCTCTCTGTTAATCGAGCAGGCAGGAAAACTACATTAGCCGAGGTGAAGAAAAATTGACATTTGTCTTTGGGTTCCTCACCTCGTGCCATGTACTCGCATAGATCTCAGAGCTCGCCGCAGCTTCTTCATCAATCATGCATCACTCCCGGACATGGCCCAATCTGGATCATTAGCCGATCCGTTTATCATTCTGTCCGAATCCGATTCAGACAGAGCTTATGTCACGCTCTCCTGCCAAATGATTTTGCTCCCGGGGTCCAAGTTTCACCGCGTAGCTGGAGCCAGTTGTGCAAAACCTGAGAAACCGAGCTCGGTTCACTTAGGGGTCGGTGACTCGGGAACTGCGCCCGGGTCCAATGTGGCAATGGAGCCACGGGGGGAAGGCCGCCGGACCGAGCGAAAGCACGACGCGTGTTCTCAGGGAGCCCAAAGCCCATTCACACGCGTGTGCACCGCTCTGCATAATGGATATAAATAAAAATCAATGTTTACTTCTAAAAATAAACCACGTAGGCGTCAGCCTGGACTAGAGGAACTGCATCACTTCCCAGCAGGCTGGGCCAGACCCGGTGCTGCTGCGGCATGGCTGCTAACGAACAGTGAAGGGGAGCGCTTGATTTGAGAACGGCGTGTACCCGAATCCCTGCGGGCATGCCTGCCTGTCTGCAGGGCCCGTGGCTGCAGCAAGACAACCCAACAGACGAGGCTCATTTTCCAAAACTTGCCCAGTTTCCTGCCATTCCTACAGATAGGCCGGACCTCTTGCTTGCAGCACAGTAGATCCACATTTCGCGAGAGATGAGCTCAATCTGCTTTTCCAGGGGTGTCACAGAAGGATCCCTGAGCTAATCTCAGAGTCCAGCCCCGATGCCCGCAGAAGACATTTATGCCCCTGGTTCCAGGATCGTTTTAGTACCTTGCCCATGGCTGGGCGGAAAATAAATGATGATGCTGAATGAATCACGTGATGCAGTTTCCAAGGCAGTCCTCCACTCCAAATGCTCTTGAATCCGCAGGAATAGGGCACTTCTCTGCCCCGATTTGCCCATAACCTAATTTGCAGGGGTAAAGCCAACCAGGCCGGATGAAGCCGTCCAGGCAATCTATTATTAGCTCGGTTGTTGGGAGTTATTAATAAAACATGACACGGCAAGTGGCAATGCATTTGTGTGGGGGCTGAGAGTGCATCAAGCCTATTTCTTAAGGGGACACTGCTGCAAAACTGGCTAATTGAAGGTACTCTGCTGCTGGCGGTGAGCCACGCAAGGCCCCTCATCCTGCAGGCTAATGCATGCCCTGCTTTTGCTAAGAGGTGAACCGAAAAGCTTTTTCCCGTCAGCCCAGGCCCGGATTCAGAAATCTCCGCTTCTCCTGCACAAGCTGCCAACACATCAATCGTTGCAGGAGAGACGGAGGGCTCTGAACTTGGTCCTGGCCAGGAAAAAGCATTTCAGTCCTTGTTAAAACATGACAGCCTCGCAGCTGAAAGCATCTCTCCTAGGCTGCCAACAGCAGACGCCTTAAATATTTGTCCTTTTTCTTCGAAGAGGTTGAGATTTCCCTGTCTCCTCCTTTTCAGAGCTGGGAGAGAAAAAGTGGAAGATACCCTGGTCCTGGCCTTTCATGCCCTGACTGCAAGCACCGAAGGCTCAATAACACCCCCCTCTTCCCACTTTTATTTTTATTGCTATACAATGGGCATGTGACTCTTTGGTGAAGAGGATTTAACCACAAAAGGAGTAGGATAACACTGCACAAAGTCCGAAGCTCTGCCAATGAAGGGAACAAACCCACCCAGGCTGGAGACGTCGGAAGAGGGCTCTCCAGCTGTTTCTATAACCTGGTTCCTGCTCCTCCAGCGTCTCAGCCGGACTCTTTTTTGCAACCTGTGCACTCAGTGCAGCAGGAGTAATTTCTCAGCACAATCAGAAGTGGGGTGGCAATAAGCTGCAAGTATTAAGGGGGCTTAGCTGGCTTCAAAATACCCGAGGTCACCCCCCACCATGTCCAGCTTGGTCAGAGCCCTGTGGGGCAGGTGGCTGGTATCTCCTCCGGGTGCTCATCCCGGAGGCACCACCTGAGGGGTGCAGGAAGTCCCACTTCCTGGGCTGACCTCACCGTGTGACCCGCACCGTGGACTCGACAACGTTACTCCAGGTGTATCGTTTCCAGGGGCAGGACAGCATGGACAGCAATGGGACTCGGATGTCACGGGAGCACACCGTGCATAAAGTTGCATCCCAGCCAGACGCTCTGCTGCGCGGGAGACCTTCAAGGAACGGCCCGGAGAGCTCAGTACACCCCGGCTGAAGACAGGTGACCTGGGGAAGGGAGGGAGCTGGCACCTGTGTGCTCAGACTCTGTCAGCAGGTGACATGAAGGCTCCAGAAGAAGACAGACCATCGAGGCGGCCAAGGCCTCTTCCCACCAGCCTGAGATTGTGAGTCAGGGGACAGGCGTCAAGATTTGGAAGAACTTAGGGGGCATATTGGCTGTGTCGCCACTCAACCCCGCCTTCCCCGTGGCTTCCGCCACATTGCCTTCCCATAATTCTCTCTGGCATCATCACATACTTCAACGAAGGGCTCGTTTTGACTGACCCAGGAATGCAGATCAAAGCCTAACATCCAGCGAGCCTCCAGCTCCCGCTGGTTACCCTGGCAGGAGTGAGGAAGATGAAGGAGAAGAGTGAAACGCGCCCGGGGCAGCTGGGGCATTTAAAAGCTCTTTAAAACCCATGGCTTGTCTCCATTGGTGATCCCCATCTGTCCCACAGAGTTGCAGTCCAGTCTCCTGACTTCTGAAGCGTGGACCAGGACTTCAACCGGGGGGGAAAAGAGCCGTCTGGAAAGCGACGCTAGTCAAGGGACCAGGCCTGAGCAGCTGAAGCTTCACTGCAATCTGGGACCTTTGGGGAGCTCAAGCCTGGGCAGGCGACACAAGCCATGAGGCCGCCTCTACTTCAGCCCCCCAATGAGTGTGTCAACTTTGAGGCCTCCTGCTGACAAAGCGCTCAGGAGGCCGTTCCCATGGGGCGGCGGGGCGGGGCGGGGGGGGACTGTGAACATCCCAACCCAGATGTGCTGTGGATAAAATGCGGTGACGCTGTTACAGCTCACCAGCTCCCATCAGCAGCAGCATGCACGGGAGCAGTGTGGGATGGTGTCCATATCTGCCCACCTTTGACTTCCCACCCCCATGACCAGGTGCCCGTTGACATCCAGGTCAACGCGTAGCAAGATGCCCTAACTTTTCTCCTGCTGTGAGGATATCCACAGGCTTTAAGGAGGGCCTCATCCCTTTCAATGGCAATTCCTCTCCACAAGCACATCCTGATGGTGATTTGATGCAGGGTATCATGTATTTTAATGCATGACCCTCCGTTAATCCAGGAAAGGTCTGAGATGCAAGAACTCGTAGAAATGACTGAACAAAAAAAACCCTAAGCTAATGAAAAGTCCAGGTGAAGTTCGCGGCTGGTGAGATGTCCACTGTTAATGCAGCTTTCAAGCTTTTGGCTCGTTGACTCCTGCGTCTCCCTGCCAGCATTTACTGAGCCTTTGATGTCCTCAGATGAGGGGTTTCTCGCTTCTCTGCTCGTGCAGACGGTGATGAGCTACCTGAGGAGGGAGCATGGTGGCAGGACAGCAGGTGCAAGCACCTTTCTCTCTAACCGAGCTGTCACCTGGCCTGAGCGTGTCTGGGAGGAAACACTGCAAAATCATCAGTGCTCATTTTTTATTTGATGGAAGACGTGGAAGAAAGAGGGCAGGACCAGGGGAAATAAAAGTCTCTGCTGCCGGGATTTGTGGATGCTCGGAAGGGCCCAGCAAGGAGACCGCAGCCAGCCCACATCGGGGAAGAGCACGAGGACGTGGGCTCACAGAGCCAGCAGCGCCTGTGTGGTGCAGGGCAGGCAACGCCAATGGTGGTGAGAGCTGCAGCGTAGTGCAGCGTGAGCACAGGCGCTGTCATCCCACCCAGCCTCGTAGCTACTGGAAACACCAGCCCACAACGATTTGTCCCAAGCAGCCAACTCCTCCCTGGTTTCCTCAGAGGAGGAAAGACACCGTCAGAGAGGGAAGAGGGGAAAAGGCGGTCCCCTCGACGGCATCTTATTCCCCGTGAGTAAGAGAGAGCGGGGAAAAGCTGCTCCGAAAATGCTCCTGCGTGGTGTATTAATAGAAGCAGCCCGCGTGCAACAACCATGCAAAGCAATGGATAACTGCATACGTGCCTTCCCTGGGGTCCCTCTCAGCATCTCCCGGAGGCGATTCCCTTCTCCCAGGCAGCAGGGCAGACTCAGCGCGGCCTCCCCCTCCTGAAGGCTACCAGTGCGTTTGGCTTGGTCTGCGCTGCAACCCGCCGTGTCGTGGCATCGTGCGTGGACACACCCAGGACAGCTGTCACCCGCAGAGTTCAGGTCCTACAGCAGCAACCCCAGACTCCTGGCGAACTTTGCAGCACGCTCCCATGGGTGCTCAGATTACCGCTAGCTTGGGTACGCCTGCCTGAGCATCAGCGCACCGCTAACCACAGCACAGGCATTGCCGTGGGTAGCAAGCATGCAGGCCTGGCAGATCCACAGGTGAACCCCACGTGTACCCCAAAGGGATGCTTGAGGATGTCCCGCTGGGTGCTGCCACTGCCCTGGGATGCTTGGGCTCTGAGGGAGCAAAGATACAGGGTAAAACTCACCCTGCGCTGAGAGCTGAGCTGGAAACCAGCTGGGCGCAGCCACAGGAGTCCATTCATTATTTACCCGATTTTCTTGTCTACAACACAGCCCCTCCCACGAAGCAGCTGCTGGAAACTGGAGTGCGCCTTATATGCAAGGAATATGGTAAGAGCGGTTTCGGCTGCTTCCCTGGTAAAACCAATAGTAAAACCTGGCTCAGCTCCCTCGCTGCTTCTCAGATCTTACTACAAGGAAAGATTTTTCTTTTTTGTTCTGCCCTTCAAAAACAAGGCGTGCATTTCTGGGCATGTTGCGTGCTAGACAGTACGGTAACACACGCCAGCCATAAGGCACTTGGGATGAGGACAGCTCAGGTGCTTGAAGGCTGAAGCATCTCCCCGCTCCACGATTTCCAAGCCAGAGCAATCCCCCGCACTGTCCACTCACCCCACTAGACAACGCCTGCAGACTCCCCCACAAGCGCTCAGTGTCCTCCCCTGGCCTCTTAATGCTGTCAACAGAGCAGGAAGCTTCCTGGCAACTGAGGCCCTTAAGTGGTTTTCTGCTGCATGTGTTTCCCCCACACTTGAATTATTCATCAGCCTATTGGCAGGACTGTATGTTGTTAAGCCAGAGCTACCTTGAATTATTTCCCTTCTCTTCCCTGGAACGATGAAGATAATTAGTTAAGACTAAACGGATGGTGGCAAGATAGATGAGACCCAGGCACTAGGAAGAGCAGGGAGCCCCGGGGGACACCACCCGAATGGGATGCCTTCCGAGTTATGGGTTTCCAGCTGGTGGCCCACTACGTTGCTCACTGCGTGGAGTGGGCAGAAGTATTTTCACCCACCAACAGAACTGAAGGACACTTTCCTCCAGGTCCCAAGAGCGGAAAACTAAAAAGACAAAGAACGCCTCACTCCACGGGCCGTTACACGGTCATGTGCGGTGGCTTGGGGAGCTCTTAGCCCCTGGATGGTCCACACGGGCAGCACAGACACAAGTTACAGAAGATGCTGTTTTGACACATCTTCATCTGACCCCTCGTGCAATGTGGGGTCCGATTTTCACCCAGTCAGACATTTGTGAAGCTGTCTGCTGTTTGTGAAGCTATCCTTGTGTTTGGTCACGGCTATAAACTGCTTTCTGTGGCCAGACCAGGCGAAAACGGTCACTTCTGTCTGCGCCCATTAAGACTAAAATCCAGTTTTAAGCATCCTTTAGGCATCCTAAAGTGACGTCACTCCAGGATAGGTTTCTCTCTGATCCGTGTTGCCACGAATGTGTGGCCACTCCCCGGGGAGAAGCTGCCCAAGCTTTGGTCCTCCAACATCCCAGGATGCAGTGCCCTATCCCCAAGGCTCCTGTTCTGTGTGGACAGACTTTCCACTGTGCTTTGAACTCTACTGCCCAGGAGGTGGTACTGGCAGCAAACCAATTCCCCCTCCTTGTCCGGGAGTTACCCGGACTAGGGGACCCCGGGAGGCTCCTTCGGCCCGGGCACAGGGGGCGGAGCAACCACTTACCCGCTCCAGGTACCCGGATGAGGCGGGAAGGTTAAAAGAGAGCCCGGGATCAGACCCGGAGCGGCGAGCAGCAGGACCGGAAGTGTCAGGGCAGATCCACTCCGCCCAGCGCGGAGCAGCGGAGCCCGAGCTGCCGGTGTGGACCCCAGCCGCCGGCAAGGGAGCAGAGGAGCGGATATGCGCCATCCAGCGGGGAGCCCGGACGTTCTGGCGCAGCAAGCAGGGACACCCGGTGAGGAAGCGGGGATCCGGCGGTGAGTCAGGCGACGGGGGCATGCAGGAGCCGCAGGATCCGGTGGGCAAAGGGCGGAACGGAACCCCAGTGCCTGCCAAGGCGGATGGACTCCAGGTGGTGACCCCGCTATAGGAGAGCAGGGGAGGGACGCGGGACCCTTCCTCTGGAAGAGCTACAGGGAGAGGAGTGGACTGGGGGGAGGAAACGGCTGGAACTTCGTAGACGAAGGTCCGAAGTACTGGGGCCCTTATCCCTCAACACCTCTGGTGAGGGAGGACTGAGATTGCTTAGAAGAGCAATAAGGACGCTCATCCCGGAGGACCGGGCGAGGGTGTAGGGGAGGAGGAGCCCTCAGAAGTCCCACGGACCACCAGTCTCAATTCCGGACACTCCTGCATGCACCGCACAAAAATCCAACTGGGCCAGGAAAAACATCAAAGTTGTGGCAGGCGAGCATGGCACACGCAGAGGGGACAGAGGAGGGGCTGGTTATAAGAAAAGAACGGACACTGGGACCAAACCAACAGGCGAGCGATAGGCTCGTTCACACTCCTACCCTTGGGGGTGTGATGTGGCCGGGCAGCTCGCAGGGGCATCAGCCAGTCTGGAAGGGGGGAGGTGGAAGGGGACTAAATTGGGGTCCCCATCAGCTAGGACTACCCAACCCTAGTTTATGAAGACATGAGACTTTCTTTCAAATTTCTTTTGGATTTGTTTCACTTCTTTTTATTTTATCCTGTCGTGGCTTCAGCGGCCAGCTGCCTTCATTTCACCCCCCAGCTGCCATCCCTCCCATTGCTTCTCCACCCCCCACGTGCCTACCCTGTCCCCATCCTTAAACTCTTCCCCACTTCCAGCCTCGTGCTTTCACCCCCAGCACCCCATCTCTCCCACCCACCCCCAGCGAGAGCAGGGAGAGCGGCCTGTCCCAGGTCCTCAGCCCTGCGGGGCAAGTCACGGCTGCGCGGGACAGGGGCAGCATGAAAAGGTTTTTATCCTGAACGTGCAACTGGAACTAGCTCCAACACCTGCCAACATTTGAGAAGCTGTAGGTGTCACAAAGCCCTAAAGACAGTTTCTGCACTTCCCCCAGGGCAAACCTTTTTACTCTAGGATCCTACGGCAGTGCAAGCCCACCCTAAGTACCTCTGAGGGACCTGGGAAGAATTCATGTTTCCTTCCCAAATAACTTGGGTTAATTCAAGTTAATTGCCATTCATGCCGTGCCCTGCCTGTTTTGATGGACATTGGAGCCCTGGACAATCACCACCGAGATAAACCAGTCCCTTGTTGTCTGTGTAAAGGTGCTGAGTGCATTGCAGTCCTCTCTGCCGGGGAGCTCAGTACCTGGCAGGATTGCAGCTCTTCAGATAAAATCTGGGAAAACAGAATCGGGCTGTCTCGTGGGGTGGGTGTGGGCACTGCAGACATGCCCGAAGGGTGGAGGGGTCTAAACCCAGAAGGTGTGAGGGGGACACAGCCAAAGACCTCGTGTATTGCTGGAAGAGTCCCATTTGGCAGCTCTGAAAACGTACAAGCCACTTCCCAGAGCCAGTAACATTTTGAGAGAGAGATTGGGAGAGAGCGTGTTGGGTTTCCTCCATGCCCTGCAAGGGACAAACACTTAAAACTTCAGCTCTGGGCACTAGAAACCTGCTTGCAGCAATCTCTCGAGCAGATCCACCCACACGACCCATGGGGATACAGGCTGGCAGCGCCTGCTCGGATCCCTGCGCAGAGGCACGTGGTTCACAGCTTTCCCCAACACCTTTTGCAGGAAGAGGAAGACCCCGACACATGCTGACCTGGAGTGGACCAGGCTGCGGCCTCCCTCCACCTCTGCTTGAGGTCTGGTGGCCCTTCGCTGCCTGTTTCCTTGGTCTTGTACTTCCAACACCAGCATTTTGGGGCAGGGGCTGTCTGTGCTGCATGCGTGCGCTGCTACCGGGGGGCTGTCAGCCGTCGTGCAGGCCGTTGTAGCAACGCTCATGTTGCTCCAAGCGCCCCTACTCGTCCATGCTGCCCTCTCCCATCTGAGCTGCCTGCCACCAGGAGCCCAATGCCTGGACACTGGGAGCAGCGTGGTCATCACATCCGGGCAGCGTGAAATGGAGCACCAGCTTGGTGGTCTACCTGGGGACAGCTCGGGGTGGCAGGGAGGTCAGGAAACCAGGTTTGAGACATACAGATGTCAGTACGAACAGCAGCAGGACAAGGAGGCTGCACCGAGCTGGCCCAGGTGACCAGCGTCCCTTCCCCCAGCCCGTCGCCAGGCACAGAGGCATGGCTGCATAGCCAGGAACGGGAACGACGCATCCCCGCCCTGCGACGGCAAGATGCTGCTCGCGCGGCAGCTCCAGCGGGGTTGGGGTGTTCGTAGGGCGGGTGAGACGTCCCCCCAAGTGACCATCGCTCAGGCCTACATGCTGCAGCAGGGAAAAGCTGCCCCGCAACAACCCCTCTCCGACCTGCCGCCTCCTCCAAAGGCTCACCGGAGCCGTTCGGGGTGACCGCCAGCTCAAGCCCTGTTAAAGCTTCTTTATGCCCTGGCCACGCTCACCTCTCCGAGCACAGATCAGTCCTCGATAACACAATCATAGCATGGCCCATGCGGGGCTAACTCAGTCCTAGGGTCTCCCCCCAAGCCCTGAGACGGTGACTCCAGCTCCCTGCTGCTCTCTCAGCACCTTCGCCTTCCTCCTCTCTGGTGTGGGCTCCCCAGGGTGCTGCTGCCTCCACCCCCTGAGTCTTTTCCCAGGCCCCCTGACTCCCCTTACAGACTCCTCTTTCTACCTGTCTATCTCCTATTCCTAGCAGACGTTTAGCTTCCTATAGGCCAGCTAATTATCCTCTGCAGCTAATGATCCACTTCTCCCCGGCTGCCTGCAATGAGTGCCACCGTGCAGCTCCTGCAGCCGCTCACCTAGGTCGCAGCTCCCCTCAGCTCTTGGAGGCAGATGGCAAGCAGCCTTTTGCTTTCTCCTGGCTCCCGCCGTGCCCAGAAACACTCTGCAAAGGCCTCGCCCCGGCAGCCAGAAGGGGAGGAAGAACCACCGACTCTACCCAAGGCAGCTGCAACCAGACGGCAAGAAAAATGCCATGAGACCCGCTGTCAGCTCTTCAGGTGCTGCAATTAGCTGCAGCGTGCAGAAGGTACCTGGAGGAGATGTCTCCAAGCCCAGCACCTTGTGCTCATATGGATGTGAGGCCAGTGAGCCCATTGAGCTCAGGTGCAGCTGGTCCCCCAGCCTTTGCCAGGCTGTTTTCTGGGTCTGAAAGGGCTTGGTTTGGGAAATCAATTTTTTTGCAACATGCTCATATGATGACTGTGCTCAGGTCTTCCTTGGTGGAGACTGTGCATCATGGGGGATGAAGTTTGGCCTCCTCTAAGCCTCACCCTCCTCTCTCTTCCAGATTTACAAAGTGAAGATATTCATGGGGACTTCCAGGGGCCAGCACTGTCTCTCACCTGCTCCAGAGCAGATGGAGTGCAAAGCCAACCATAAAACCACGGGGGAAGTTACCTGGTAAGGCTGTGGGGTCCCCCCCGAACAGGCGGTGGTTTAAGAGCAGCGTATCCTGCGACTCTGCCAGGGCTGAACGAGGTGACTGTCACGGTCGGACTCTGATCCTGGACCCGCATTGAGCTCTCGGACGTCTGGGAGGCGCCGCTACATATCGTGCATTTTAGTTTTCACAGGAATGCAGCTCAGTGCAAAGCAATAGTCTCACTGGTTCCCAGACCGTTGCGACCCCTGGCAGGAGGGTCTCACGCCTTCCTTGCAGGGCGATGGCTGCGCAGGGAGCGCGGGCAATGCTGCGCGGGTGTAACAGATGCCCGGGAGAGGTCCGGGCATCCAGAGGAGAGGCAGGCACATTCCCGATGCCCTGGCTTGTCGGAGCGGATATCTGCAGAGGGGCCGGGATGGGTTTAGTGAAGGACTGTGGGGCCTGGCTGCTGCACTGAAGCTTCCCCGAGCCAGCAGCATCCTGAGGGCTTGTAAGGGGGGTTAACCAGATAGGGACCTTCCCCTGGGGAGTTAGGTTTGCCCCCAGGAGCATGATCCCAGGCCCCTGCGCACTGCACTGGAAAGGCAGCACTGAGGTCCTCCTGGGGGGCTCCCCCCCTCTACAGACAGCCTCTGTCTCCAGCAAAGCAGGAAGGAGAGGAGGGTAGGCCCAGATCAACCTCCTAGTCCACACCGGTAGGGAGTGGGCACAGGGCCCTGTGAGGCAAGGGCTGGCACAGGCAGCAGCCCAGAGAGGCAAAGTGACTGGCCCAGGGTCACACAACAGGCCAGTGGCAGGGCGAGACCTGGTGTGGGCGGCAGTCAGGGCTCTGCCCCCGGCCTGCCCCTGCCCACGTGAGCTGGTGTCTGCTGGGGAAGCACCCAGGCATAAAACGGCCCCTGAGGAACGGCCCCAGGGGCCACAAGGCTGGGCCTGGCTCGGGGGCCGTGCTCGATCTGCGCAGCCTTTCGGCAGCCGGATCAGTGCTCACCCCCTACACATCGCCGCCGCGGCGCGGCCTCCAGCTGCTTCCAGCTGCCGGAGCGACAGCGCGGTCCCCGCAGAGGAGCCTGCCAGGACGCCCCCCGGCCGCAGCTGCTGGAGGGGCCACATCAGGCCTTCCCGGGGCTGCGTTCAAAAGGCTCCACTTAGAAGAGGAGAGGCTAAAAAGGCTGCCCCCCCTTGCACCCACATCCGCCCCCCGGAGCTGGCAGCCTTCCCGGGTGCTCACGCAGCTCAGATTACCGCTAACCCGGCCCCACGCTGGGCCCTCAGGCCTGGACCATGCACCCGTCCCCGCTTGCAAATCCACCCTGACAAGTGTGTGAAGCAAGCGCAGGATGGGCAATGCCGGGGGTGGCTGCCACCGAGCGAGCACCGAGTCCGCGTGCAGCGCCGAGCACGCCGGTGACGCTCTGACGGCGGCTTCCTTTCCTGCGGCCCTTTCAGGCGCTGGCTCCCTCTCCATCCACCCAGCGAGAGAAGACGGGCAGATCCCAAGCACCCCTGGTTTCTCAAAGCAAAAGGCAGGGCCCGACGTCAGCCGCGCCAGCTGAAACCCAGCCTGCTCTGCCTCCGGTTTCCAGCCGGGGCTGGACCTGACCCGGACTGCGCTGAGCTTTGCCCTCGAAGCACCCCGGCCCTTTGCTCGCCGCCCCGTTCCAGGGCGCCCGCTTGCTTCCACAAGCAAAGTTCGCAGCCACCAGCCCCGCTCCTCCCTCCCGCGACGGCAGGGATTCAGATGGGCCTGTGCTTTGCTTGCAGTCCCCGGGTAGCCTTGCTGGCTGCACTGAAGGGGTCCCTTTGCTGGGTGCTCCTTTGAGCGGCCTCGTCCAGGACAGCGGCCACAGCGGCGCTGCTCTCCTCTCTTCCTTTGCAGCCTGGAGGCACAAGCCCATTTTGCAGGCAAGGAAATGCAAGTGCTGCCTGGGTCTGACCTGTTGGTGACACGGGCCCAAAGCCCCTGGGGTCGTTGGACTGGGACTAGCACCGCTGCTTCTTCCACGGGGAGGCACGACCTCCACCCCTGGACGCACCCAGCTCCTCATGGGGCGGGAAGACCCCCAAGCCAGGATTCAGTACAAGCCCCACCATCCTGGCTGTGCTTTGCCGGGAAATGGCTCATTCCCTGGGCGATGGGCCGCGGCGGGTGCCTTTGCGCTCAAGGCCAGCGAGCCCGATCCCTCCCGGCCCTTTGCAGCCTCCTGTTTTCGGTGTCTCGGTTGGCTTCCCCGGTGGACAGTTTCCCCATAAAATAAATGTCTCATCTGAATGAATCTTATTTTTTAAAACGGAAGCGTCAGCATATTGCGCAGGCAGCTCATAAAGCGACACATAAATCTGCCAGGAAATGCAGCTTAATACCTGTGTTTGTTTAGAGCAGCAATTGCTCCCCGGGGAGCCCTGGATAATAAAGAGAACATCCACCGGACAGTAAAAGGCGCCTGCCTGCCCTTAACTAAAGGCACGGCCTGATTGCATTCATCGTTACCAGAGGCGCCTGTTCTTGTACGGAGGGAGTGGGCTGAGACAGGACCCCAGGGCACTGAGATATCCCGCTGCCCAGCCTTGGGGTGCCAAATCTCCGAGCTCCCCATAGCCAGGAGAGGCAGCTGCACCAGCACATCCCCGGGAGAGCGGCGTGGGCAGATTCCTCCATCTCTGGCACAACCTGCCCGGGTGGGGGATCTGAAACACGGCTCCCCGGGGAGTGCAGCTCAATGCGTCGACGCCGGGCGGACCGCCCTGATTCACGTGTCCCGTAAGGGCTAGCCCCGGGAAGTGCTGGGGGGCTGCGCTGCTCCCACGCAAGTGCATTAGGAACTCGTGGGCGGAAGGGATGTTGAGAAGTCAAGGTGAGCTGTCTCCACCAGGCCAGCCAGGAGGATGCAGTGGGGATCAGGGCAGCCAGCACTGCAGAAACTCATCACGAGAGAAGCCAGTGCCCAAGACCGCGCGACCACGGCGGAGGGGCCTGTCCCGGAGCTGCGAGGAGCCAGCAAGGTGCAAGGGACAAGCTGGCCCCTGCAGCACTGGGCCTGGCTGCTATTCCCGCGCGCTGGGGCTGGGTGCGTGCGAGGCCGGGTGCGGCTGGCCTGCCTCCCCCTCCCTCCCCGCTCGCGGGCCCAGGGAGCCGTGTTTGCAAGGGCTGCAGTGCACTCTTGTGGCCAAACGATTCAGCGGCGTGGACGTGGACGTGGCCTTGGCCCCCGCTTTGCAGAGAAGGGTCAGGGCGGCGCTGGCTCAGAGGCACAGGAGATCCACTGCCCCACCGGGCTTGGCGCTGCTGGGTTTCTTGGCATTTTTTCCACCCTCGAGGGCAGGTAAAAGATACCTTCCTGCCCTTTGTGGGTGCAGATGCAGTGACGGCCAGATTCACCGCGGGACCGGACAGGCGCTTGGAGGAAAGGGGCCTCTGTAGCTAGGGAGCACGGCCTCTGCGTCAGAGCGTCCTGGACCTTCACTGCTGGAGGCTGCAAGGGACAGAGGAGCAGGGGGAAACCCTGGTCAGACGCAGGAATCAGACCTCGTGGTAGAGGTGAGACCAACTGGGTTTTTGCAAAAAACTGTCTTTACTGGTCCGACTCAGCTCACTCTGCTTCCAGCCTCCGCTGTCTGCGAGGCGACCGTCTGACCCGGTACGTGGCAGCTCACAGGCCACCGCCGACACTGGCAGATGCTCCGAACCAGCTGCTTCTCAGAGGCGCGTGCTGGGGAACATCGCCTCTGCCCTCGGCTTTCCCCCTCCCTGGGGATGAGCTATGGCCCCCCAAGTGCAGCTCCAGCTTGGAGGGCCCGTGACAGAGACCTGGAGACGCACGCGGCAAGCGGCACCAGCCGCGTGACAGACACCCACTGGCCCAACTTCAAGTGTGGGAGTCACCCCAGTCGCGTTGCTCACGCAGAGCCAGATGCTTGTGCACCTATTCGATGTCGGAGCGGATTTTGGACACCCGAAGTGCAACTGTTCCACCCTGCTCAAGTCCGTGAAAATCTGCCAGTGCATCCACCTCATCTTGCCCTGAGACTGGGGCACAAAAAGCATCCAGGAGCAAGAGGACCCCCCCACACACACATTGCTTGCACTAGCTGTTTTTCAGGGATTTGAACAGGGTGGACTAGAATTGCACTTGGACGTCTAAGTCCAGTTATGCGCCTAAGAAGTGGAACAGGCTCTGGACTAGTTAATTGTAACCAGAAAGAGTCGTACCTCTCGTTACTGCGGGGTTGGGTCGTTGGGCTTCTTGTTGTTTTAGGCTTGCAGTAAAACCACAGAAAACATCCATGGAAAATTTTCATCCAGAAAGTTGTGCTGATACTTTTCTGGGAAGGGAGAATAATTTCCCAGCCACCTCGGGGAGCCCAGAGCTGTTGGCCGCAGCCAGACCTGGACTGGGCTGGCACGCCACGACGCTGGGGTCCGGATGGACTCTAGCCCTTAGCAGAACCAGGGGCAGCTTCCCCAGCCAACCCCCCCCGCCCACATTACAGGAGGTGACCTGGTCTTAGAGAAAGCCATTCTTAAACTGGAAACCCAGCGCGTGGCCCGCCTGCTCTGTGACACCCATGGGGGAACCTCAGGTTTGGTATCGCTCACTTCCCAAAAAGTGCAGCGACACAACCAGACGCACCCCCCGCTGCCAAAGCCCGCCTGCGTCTGCGTGCAACTTGCCGTGCACGGGGCGGAGTGCGTGGAGTAGACCCGAAGCAAAGCAGCCCCGTGCTGTGCTGACAGAGAGCCGGAAACCTCAATGGCACAGCTCTGCGGGGATGCAGCGGAGATCCCTCGCTGTGCTCGGGGTGGAAGCGTGCACCTGGCAGGGATGACTAACAGGACCTACCACCTCAAAGCCACGGGCAAGAGCCCTCAGGTGCTAAGCTGAGGCCTGGCCGGGCTTTGGGCTGCGTGCAAGACCCCCCAGTTCATGCTTTGGTGCAAGTTCGACACAGAGGAGCAGGGTTATTCACGCCCGTTGAGCAAAACCACCATCGGCCCTGACACCACACAAAACGTCACAGCCTGGGGCCGTGGCAGCCAACATCCTGCATCTGTAAAAGGTTGTTAATATATGCTCAAGAGATCCTGGATAGAGGCCATGCCCCCGCTACAGAGGAAGGCAACCCCCCCTCACCCCTCCCAGTCCGTACCAATCTGACCACAGGGTAAAATTCCTTCCTGACCCCAAATATGGTGACCCCGAGTGCAGGGGCAAGACCCTCTCGCCAGGACCCTCTGGCTTGGGTCCCAGCAGGAGCACTGGCACAGCCCAGTCCCCAGCCCCAGCCCCCGAGGAAGCCTCAAAACCCCCCGACCCATGTAGCAGAAAGTGGGGAGGGGGCACCAGCAGAGCCCAGGGCCTGAGAAATCCCGATGGTAGAGCACAGGCAATGCTCTGCCTAGATCACCCCCCACCAGTGGCTGTCCACCCTCCCCTCACACACCTCCAGGGATGGAGAGTCCACCCCTTCTCTGGTGTCTATCCCATGGCCTCTCTGCTCCGACGGTGAAGAAGTGTTTCCCGAGATCCAGCCCAGAAACCCACTTTGCTGCAACTTCAAGCCACTGGTCCATGTCCTACCCTGTGCAGCAAGAGGCATGTCCAGGCGATGCCAGGTGTTCGCTGGGTGGGAAGGAGCCGTGCCGCCCCTGCTCTCCATTCACATATGTTAGAGCTGCCTCCCTGCAAACCTACCTTGTAACCAGGCCCAGACGGCGCATCAGACTCCCGGCGGCCACCTGTCTACACTAGCGAACAACGGCAGTGGATGCAGCTCTCTGCAATATCAGCCGGATGATGGTATTTAGCGGAGACCAACCACCCCGGCCCAGAGATACCTGGACTTTGGAGATGTCCAAACCCCAGGAAGGATCTGGATTTTGGTCTGGGCCAGATCGAACCCTGGAGTGGAGCATCCCCAAGGTCAGGACCAGCTTCGTGTCCTGCACCTATCTCCCATGCAAACTGCCATCTTCCTCGTTGGTCCCAAGTTGCTCCATGAACTCTCATGTGCCGGCAGGTGTTTTGATTTCACAGACCCCAGTGCCAGGAGCCAAACCCAGCAGCCTAGTTTAGCCCACGGGTGCTAAGCATGGCAGAGCATCAGGGAGCAGCTCTAACCAACTGGGGTCAGGAAGGAATTTACCTGGGGACGGGTGATACCGTAGCTGTGCTGCTCGTGCTTTCTCTAAGGTCCCGGATGCTGCCCGGGGCAAGACAACTCAGCACGGGGAGTTGATCCGGTGTGACAACATCAGTGTCCCATCCTGCCACCTATTTCTGCAGCTTCTCAAGGGCAGGAAGCTCCTATAATTGGGACCAGTTGGAAGTGCTGCCTCCACCTTCCCTGATCTTACCCC
Organism: Crocodylus siamensis; assembly: GCF_052110815.1. Classification (NCBI taxonomy): domain Eukaryota; kingdom Metazoa; phylum Chordata; order Crocodylia; family Crocodylidae; genus Crocodylus; species Crocodylus siamensis. The sequence continues at coordinate 2,966,555 of NC_143409.1, forward strand.
AACCAGGGAGCTCACCCGTATCCATCGGGCCTTCGTAGCACACAAGCGATGCCCGTGTGACTATCTTCGATGACAGTGGGACTGAGCAGGTCTGGCCAGCATCAGGTTCAGCATAGCACAAGTGCACTTTATTGGCAAAGGGCTCGGAGAGCGCGCTCTGTGCAGACACAAAACTGTTCCCTTTGCTTGAGGCGAGAGGACGGCAGGCACGATGCAGACAGGCAGCAAACACAGACATAGCACATCACCTACCACAGCAAGCTCACACACGCGGCGCTGTCGCTGGCAGACGACACCAGAGAGGGTTAGAAATTTTCTTTGAAAAACCGGAAGCTGAACTGCTCGCAATGAGCTTTGACGACCTTAGCCAGAGCAGGAGACCCGCAGAAGAAGACTTGGACTTTCCCTTTGTTCTCCTCGGCAATCTTCTGAAAGACCTGCCAGAGAGGAAGGGCAGAGAGGGGAGGGGAAAGCAGAGCTCAAGGTCAGATTTTAAGCCAGCGCAGGCCTCCTTAATGAACCGTCGGTTCCCTCGGTCTCTTCCAGCATGAAGCATCGCCACGGGGTGCCGATCAGCGCAGCACCGCACGGACGGGAGCACCCGAGGCTCCTTCGCTTGCAACCCCCCGGGTCAGACACGCCACCACCTCTGCTGCCTGCGCTGCACGGACGGAGCGGTCTCTACGTGACGGGAGGACCGACCGCCGCTCTGATGCCAGAACCACGCGCAAGCCTGGGGCAGACACGTCACCCTCCCTGGTCACGCATCACTGGCCTCAGGGTGGCTCTGCTCAGACAGCAAACTTTTAAACACCGATTTGAATGGGAACAGGAAATCACCCGTAGACTGAATAAGTTTGGTTTAAACAGGGACTGCACTATCCGGGTTAGCTTTCACGACCCCTTTTCTCCTATGGGTTTATTGTTTGCTTGTTTGTCTCTTCTAGCGCTGCCCTGCTCCTCTCTTCTCCCTCCCCGCCCCACTCCCCTCTCTTACGTGTTCAGGTTTCTTTCCCCTTATACACTGCTCTGTGCATGTCCTGTCACGGCATCTGATGCAGTGAGCTAGAGCCCACAAAAGATTTTGCTGAGTGGATGGATGGACAGATGGACAGATAATCTACTTGGGTTAGTCTATATGGTGTAGGTAGATAATCTATTTGGGTTAGTCTATACAGTGTGGATGGATGGATGGATGCTCTGCTTGGGTTAGTCTGTATGGTGTAGGTAGATAGATAAATCGATAGATAATCTATTTGGGTTAGTCTATACAGTGTGGATGGATGGATGGATGCTCTACTTGGGTTAGTCTGTATGGTGTAGGTAGATAGATAAATCGATAGATAATCTATTTGGGTTAGTCTATACAGTGTGGATGGATGGATGGATGGATGGAAGATCTACTTGGGTTAGTCTCTACGGTGCAAATCTGCCCTGGCTTCTACTTGACTTCGCACTAACACAGCAAACAATGTCTCTCTAGTCTATAAGTGCAACTCTACCCTGCCTGCTATTGAGCAAACCTCCCACCTGCTACTGCGGAAACTCTTAGGTAAGGACACAGACACCAGGCTTGTGTGCTCGATTCTCCCCATACAGCTCCTTGCTGGCTGCTCCGGCTTGTCTCCTGTGCCCTGGGGCTCAGCCTGTCCAGCAAGTATCGCTCCAGACAGCCAAGAGTATTGTTGAGTTGGCTTCCTGCCCCGTTACCTTGCTCCAGTTGGGGCGGCCTGGCTGGGTTCTGGTCCTCAGCCCCGTGATGGAGTCCTTCTTTTCTTTCTTCGCCAGGAGGTCCAAAGCCATCTGCAAGCCGATGGCCTTCATGTCGTTCTTGCCCAGGGCGGACGTCATGTACATGTGCATCTCTAGGAAGCGGCCTAGGCACGTGAGGGAATCAGCGCAACGGCTGAGCGTCTGGACCTCGGCTTGTGCGGACAGGATGACTAACCCACGAGGCCTCCACCCCAGAGGACCACCCAACCCTACTATCTCTCAGCACGGGAGGATGCCTCCCGGGGGGGGCAGCCGCAACCACACGCCGCCAGCAGTCACGGCTCCCGGTGCTGAGAGAACAGGACAGGAGCTGGTCACCAAAAGAGCAGCACCCACCCCGATAGCACAGGGTGGTGCAGCAGATAGGATCCTATTTGCTGGCAGGACCCAGAGGAAGTCGTCGGCAGGACCCTCAAGGGGTCATAGCTAGTCCAGGCCCTGCTCCAGGCAGGATCAACCCTGGCTAAACCATCCCAGCCAAAGGTCTGTCCAACCTGCTCTTGAGCATTTCCAAGGGTAGAGATCCCACAGCCTCCCCACCCTCATCTCCTCTCATCCCCACCCTCAGTTTCCCCTGCTGCAGCTTAAAGCCATTGCTCCTAGCTTTGCCTTCTACAGCCTTGGAGAAAATTCCCATCTCCATCCTTTCCATAATCACCCTACAGGGATTTGAGGACTGTTGTCAAATCCCCTATGCAGTCTTCTCCAGACCAACCTCTCCTCTCCAGACAATTTTAGCCCCCAGATTTCTTCCCATCTGACATAGGACACCTGCCAGGCTTGGTGGCAGCAGCCAGGGGACCATGGGCTGTGCGCCGACCCTTCAAGCCATCACCCTTTCCGCTGGCCCGACAGCACGAAGCCAGGACTGGGCACAAAGGCCGCGGCCGACACGTGCCCCCGGCTGCCTCTCCCTGCCCCACTCCCTGGGCAGCACAGACTCTCCACTGGGGCATCGGGGGCATTTGCGATGGTCCAGGCTGGTGCTGTGCAGCAACCGCAGCCAGCAGGATTCTCCGGCCCAGCCTGCCGCTTACCTCCGGGCTCCTCGTCAGCCTGGTCCATCTCCAGCCTCGTCAGCAGGCTGACGAACCACTCAAAATATTTCTGGTCCCGGTTTATCCAGATGAAGTCGACCTGCAAAGTGCCACCGGAGCTTGGGGACGTGCTAGAGGCACCGTGGCAGGGAGCGTCATACCGCGAGGGCATCGTTGCTCCTTGCAGCACCCATTGCCCCGAAAGGGGTGGAAGATGAGCACTGGAGAGCAGGTGGGAGCATGAGGAGAGTCCTGCCATGGCCAAGACTCCTGGGGGCAGGGGCAACTCTGCCAACCCCTCTAAGCCAGTGCCCCACTTGTCCCCTCAGTTGTTATTGCTTAAAATATAGCAGCCAAACTGGCTGCAGCCACAGTCCTATAAGGGCTGCACAAAGGCACGTGGGCAGCAAGTCAAGAAGAGACCTAATTTAAGGACAAGCCCTAGGTCCAAATATTTCATGGCCCTGAAGCCCGACCCTACCGCATTGCTCTCAGCTCCTCCGGACCGTGACCTCACCTTCCTGAGCTTCATGTCATCGTCCTTGAGGGTCTCGCACCACGAGTAGCTGCAGTTGGGACAGTTCTGCTTCTGCATGCGATACCTAGGACGATGCAACACCCTCCATGTTGGCAAGGAGCTTTCCAACGCCAGCGCTACGGCACCCTTCTCATCCGGGAAGCTGGCGTCTCCCAACCTCTAGGACTCCACAACTCCCGACTTGCAACAAACCCTTAAAAAGAACCTCACCCTTTTTCGATAATTAGGTCTGGATAATACCCCCATCCACCTGCCGGGAACACCTCTTAGCTTAGAGTAAAGCTTCCGTGAGGTTTGGGCGGATAAATGTGGTTTGGGGAATGTCTTTGCAGCTCCCTCTAAAGAAGATCCATGAAGGCGTCTGTCTCAAGCAGGGTGGAATGAGATTGTGCTACAGCCTCAGTTTCCCATCCGGAAAATGGGGTTAGAACCTTCCGACCTCGCACGCGGGAAGGTGGAGAAGAGTGGCTATTACACACACGATGTTTCTGGCACCTTGAATCAACTCTAAGGGTGTTCATCTGGGGTGGAAAACTTGCACCCAGGCAGCCTATGGAAAGCCATACACCACTGACCTGTACATGATGCTCTGCAGAATGGAGGCGAAGGGGGTGATGCCGATCCCAGCCCCGATCAGCACAGCGTGCTCTGACGTGAAGATCCGCCGCGTAGGGGTACCATAGGGACCGTCAACATAGCACTAGGGGGAAATACTTGACCATGTGAATTTGCCTCAGAGTCACAGAGATCGTTTCTGTGCCTGTGCTGGAGGAGGCAACGCCAGGCACACGGATGGATCAAAGGGGTCTTGCCCTTGCCCTTTGCACACCTCCAAAAGCCCATCATTCACAACTGAGGATCACGCTTGCAAGAAGCTGAAGCCTTGCAATTGCATCTCTTCTGTGTTCAATGTAAATCAATGGCCCCGTGACAATCAGGTCCAGATTTATCAAAGAGCCCAGGATCAGATCTTCAGGAGTTTGACACCCATCGTTAGCAACCTCGGAGCTCTCTGGCCAGAGATCTGGAGGCCTGGCTGGCTTTCCGGCCAGGCCCAGCCATGCTTGGTCCTTGCTACAGGAGTGGGGACAGGAGAACGTGCCAACCCTGGAATATGCCTCATTTAGGGGACCCTGTTGCCCCCTAAACTCCTATTATCCGTAGTGTAGGAGCACTGCAGGGGACCTCACTTGGGTCAGAGAGCAATGGTCCGCAGTGTAGACGTGCCCAGGAGAGCTGTACACCCGCTTGCCCTGCCCCTGCAGCAGTCTCACAGCACTCAGCACAAGCAGCCAGGCCCCCTAAGCAACAGGGTGAATTAGCCTGCCCTGAGCTTCCCCACACCATGGGCATTCATTAACCAAAAGGGCTAATTAGCCCTTTTAAGCATGTCCACACTACTCTGCTGCGACTGCGACATGCAGAAAATATGGCTTTATCCCGGGAGCTGGAGGGCTCCGATGCATGAGTCTGGGCCCCGAAGAAGGAGCTTGCAGTGGGGAAACGATGTCCCAAGTCTTCAGTGGATTTGCCTGCACTCCGGGACCTGTTTGCACAGCGCTGGAGGTGGGTGACGGCTTGAACCAGCGATGCAAAGGAGAGTCTTACCTTAATGTTGCAGAACAGGTGGTTTCCCCCCGACTTGGCCGGGACCTATTATGCAAAAAAACCAACCAAAAACCCATCAGCCAAAATGTTCTTAACCCCTTTCCAGCTTGAGTATTCAAGTTGCTTTGACTCTGATGCTCTGGTAACACCCAGCTACTTATTTCCAGTTGGCTTGAGCAGGGCAGGGACATCCATCCTGGTGATATGGCTCCTGCCCCTTTTGCTGTGACAAATGCCCCAAGACTAAGTCACACATCATCTTCTTCTAGCAACGAGCCCACCGCTCGGTTTCACACCAGGCGGGCGTACGACGGCTCTGCGGAGAGGGGTAGCATCCCACGTGCATCCCAGGCTAACAAAATGTGACCCGTGTTGAAAAGAAATGGCCCAGGCCATTAGCTCACAGCGGGGGACTTTCAAAGGTCTAAACGTCTGCTCTGGGGACAAGTAGATGTCTGGGCAAATTAGCTAGATTGTCATCCAATCAAATATGGATTTAAAAAAACAGTAATTATCTGAATTCCCACAAAGGCATCGTTAGTGAAGGGCCGGGGGAGGGCAGAACAGATTTACAAAAATGTTGATCCCACTGACAACGGCAAGGGGGCGGGGGAAATCTCGGCACATGGCAAGAGCGGATAATAGTTTAACTGCAACAGGGAGAGAAACTCATTAAAACGGTGCGTATAAATTCTTTATCTGTAATGACTACTCCGTCAGCTGTGACAGAATCAATATCCTGAGAGCTTTTCATATCAGATGATAAAAGCCACTAAACGTGGCTCTCAAACTTCCTCGCATTAGTATGATTTACATCTAATTTTAGCTTTATTTTTTTCCCTTGAAAAGAGAGAGAGTGAGAGCGAATGAGCCTTTGCTGATTTAAAAAGGTCTTCGTGTTTGTTCTCTGTCTCTCTAAACGCTCTGCTCATGATGACTGTATTATGACACATTTTAGCTTCCTCGTGGAATCTCTTCCAAGATTCATAAGAAGGAATTCATCACAAAACCCCGGCACCTCGTCTCCTTACGTGACGCTTACCGCCTGGTGCAAACCAGCAGCCAACGCAGGAAGCGCACAAGCTATCCACCGCCCGCACTAGTATTTCCCTCCGCAGAGGAGAAAAGGAGACCGACGAGCGGCACCAAGTCCATCACGGAGGCCTCGACCCAGAAAACAATGCTAGGTTTGCTTCATGGAAGCACATGAATAATCCCGCTGAAATCCATGGGGATAGTCACGGTAGGGTTGCCAACTCTGACTAAAGCTATTCCAGGACATTTTTTTTCATCTGAAAATATCCTATTAAAATCTCCCGGATTGGTTTCCAATAGGCACTGGGAGAGGGATGCCGATGCCGGTAGACTCCTGGCCAGTCTGGGAGGGCTGGCAACCCTAAACCACGAGCCTCACATTAAGCACAGACGTGTTTACTGGTTTAGAAGGACCTTAACTACCCCCCAGACCACCTCACCCAGAAGGCTCCCCGGTTTCCCCCCTTGCTCGGCCAACGCAGGGTGCCGCGAGGCATCCTGGTAAATGCAGGCCAGTGGGAGAGCCGGGCCCTCCATGGAGAGCTGGGTTAGGAGGGCCTCAGACTACAGCTCCCAGGAGGCATTGCAGCATCCCTTTCTGAAAGAAGGGCTTCTGCTCTTGGCCAACACCTAAAACCCAGTTGGGGCGTGTGTTGGGGTTTTCCCCATAAAAATGAGCGTTGAAGCCAATGCTCGTTGCAAGAAGAGCTCCAGTGTCTCCCGAAACACGGTCTGGTTGGAAAAGCCCCACCAGCCCCCGGACACTCGCTCCGGCTGGGGAACGCGTGACGAGCTCTTCACCTTTCCAGCATCCACCCAGCCGTGATACAGATCAGATACGGTAGGGTGTCTTGACGACTGATGAAAAGCCCTTACGTCTCTGGGATGAAGGATCTCTTCTTCAGACTTTTGGGCACAGGTGAGGTCTGCAGATCCGCAGGCAGGTTTGGTGGGTTTGTAAGACGTCAGCTCAATCGCTTCATCCTTTGTGGTGGCCACCGGGCCAGCTGAACCCGAGGACCCGAACAGGAGATCCTAAAGCCAGGGGGAAAGACAGTCTTGCCGATAGAAACGCCCCTGACCCTGGGGTCTGCATTGGGAAAGGAGCGAGTGCAAAACCCTGGACGTGGCCTGCTCAGCTCCCACCCTCTGAGACAGGATGTCAGGAGAGATGGACCCAGGGTCTAACCCAGCTAAGGGTGGTCCCAACTAGTATTTTAATCATCCTGAGTATCATGCCCAGCTGGTACAGACCTGCATCCATTTCTGGCACCTCTTCTTTCTAAGACTGTGGGTCAAGCGTTTCAGTGCCAGGCCAGGCGGTTCGGGCTGCCTCACGTACTCGTACAGCCTGTTGGTCCATTGTCCCAGAGACCGGATATGCAGCCAGATGGTATCTGCCAAATGCAGGCCGACCATTGTGCAAAAATAATGGCCCTCACGTTGCTGCTTGGATCGCGGGAAGCACGTGCTTGCCCCGAGATCCTGCAGGGATGGGTGTTCAACGCGGTAGTTTTATGGTCCACCAAACAAAGTCACTCCAGGGAAGATCTAGAGGTGGGTTGGGCGACTCCGGACTCTGCCCCGAGCCTCAGAGAGAGCAGAACTGGGTGCAGCACATGAAGCTAAACGCGAGCTTTCAAATACAACGGAGGAAGCAAAGGGGGATGCTTATATGTCATCCCCGAAATCCTTTGCCCCCCGTGTAAACCGGCAGCTGCAAGGCACCGGCCTATATCGTTGCAAAGCAGTAAGCGCTTTGGGGAAGCTCTTCCCTTTCTGTGCAGGCAAGCCCCAGCTGTGCCAAGGAGAAGGCCGGCAGAGCAGCCAGAAAGGTGGGAGAGAGGAGTCTGGCCAGGGGCGGGCAGTGGGCATCTCGGATCAGCTAGGAAGTGCGCGTCTACACTGGGGAGGGAGGGAACGTGGAACAGGGCAGGGAAACCAGCCGCTGGACCGATGAGGAGCGGTGTGGTTTATAAACGCCCTCTGCATCCAGATCCAGATCTGAAGGCTGCAAGTCCAGTGATTAATGAAGGGAGTTTTGGGTGTTGAAACCACCCCGCCAAGCCTAGCTCACAGGCTGCAAAACCTCACGGCACCATGGAGAATGTTATCTGACTGCCCCGTGTAAGCGTGCGTGTCTATTTTAGCTGCTTGGGGGCGTTTCCGGCAGTACCTTGCTGCTCCGGAGCACTGCTGATGGTGAAAGGATGCCATTCGTACGCAGCGATGGCTGGGATGTTCAGGTAGATGTAGTCTCCGGGCTTGTAGTGGAAAGACTGTGGTCTCTTAATCACCAGATGAGTCACCTGGGTTGAAAGCATGAGCAGAACCATGAGTGCAGCCTGCCACAGTGAGAAGCAGGGGAGGCACCCGACCAAAGGGTTGTTGAAGGGCTTGGCGTGAATTGGCCTCTACCTGGGGCTAGTTAGCATAAGGAAGTGACTAGTGTTTGACCTGTGGCTATCTCGCAGGGAGGACGGCAGAGGGAGCTACACCGGGGCGCAGAACAGGTGCATGGCTCGGTGCTGGGACTTTTGGAGGGTTAACCGCTGCAAAGTCCCCACCCCGCCTCAACCACCCTCTCCATAGCATCAGTGTGATGCAGATGCTAATGAGGAAGGGGAGTTCAAAGTAAAGGAGCTGTCAGATGTGCGCACCCCTGGAATTAGCAGGGCAAGGAGATGTTCACATGCATGTGTTCACGTGCATGAGATAACATACGTGAGCTGACGTGTGTGTAGAGTGCATCTAAGAGGGGCCCGGAGTAGGGACGACATGGGAAGAGACCCAAGTGCCTCTGGCCCTGGCTGTCACCCCCTCCAGGGACCGCCCAGGGGATCAGGGAGTCAACAATGTCACAAGCAGTGCTCATCACGACTTAGGTCTCCTTTGCCTTCCAATTTGCTGTGGGGGCACATCTCATCCAAGGTCTGCATAATGAGTCAGGAACAGGTGGAAATAGCACCCAGAAATTCCCACGCCTTTCTTTCCAGTCCCACGTGCTCAATGGTGGGGTGGTTTTAAGGGGTGTTTCCCTTCCCAGCCTTCCCGGGTCATGCTGGGACACACCTTGGATGGCAGGAGGTTGATTTCCACGATGGACAGCCCCCCGATGCGCGACACAGCAAGGCCAACGATCTTCTCCGTCACGAAGAGGCACCCCGGCACGACAAACCACTTCCAGAAATGCGGGCCGTGGAGAATCAGCAAAGCCCAGAGCGGGACGTAGGAGAGATGAGTCCAGTAGAAGACCTGCAGGGCAAAACAGCAGCTGCTCGGTGGAGACCCTGACTGGCTGGTAGAGACGAACAACAGCCAAGACTAACGAGCAGAAGAGCAGCAAGATGCAGCCCTGCCGCAGGCGTCATTGCTGTGTAGCTCCAGCTCAGCTGTTCTTTTCCTGGCTGTTTACAGGCACGGGCTGAGCCTCTTCTTCTCTGTCCCCCCAAGCAAACCACCCCAGTAGCAAATGAGCAAACAACCCCACCCTGCAGTTAAAAACCCAGGAGAAATCAGGGCTCCCTGCTGCCTTGGACTTCAAATATAAGCTCAGACCACGAAAGGGCCGTTTATGTCAGTGGGGCCAGCTGGGATTGAAGCAGAGCGCTTCCCTTAGTCCCTCTGGAGTTGTTGCTTTGCAAAGCCCCGGTTCCTGCCCCCCAGGTCTCCAGTAACTGCCCCAGCATGGCTGTTATAAAACCCAGGGAGAAGCAGGTCCCTCGGGCACAAGCCCTTGCGTGGGGGGAAGGTGGTGGCACCACCTGGAAGCGAGAGCAGGGCAAATCCAGGTACCTCAAAATGGCCACTCCTGCGAACGAAGGTGCTGGAGCACAGGAGCATCAGGGTGATGAGGAGCTGCAGGATGATCCCTGTGATGGAGGCGCTTCCGCCCACCCAGCCGATGCCGGGGTGCGTGGTGAACAGGTACTCCCAGAGGGAATAGCAAGCCTGGGTCTGGGCCAGCCTGGCTGAGCACAGGGAAAACAGCCCACACCAATGGGATTAGCTACTGGTGTCATCCAAAGGCAAGCTCAGACCAGGGCACCTGCCCCCCCGCCCCTCGTGGGAGGCGTGCCTCCTCTCCGAGCGGTATTTATAGTGGAGAGGCATTAACACCCACAGCGGGGCCGAGGCCCGGCACTCACCGAAGTTGCCCACGTGGGCGCCGGTGTGGACGGTGGCGAGCGCGGCCACCACGTACCCCACGAGCTGGTGGAAGACGACGTTCTGGTCCAGAGGCAGCACTTTGGCCACCCAGGTGGCTCGCAGCCAGCTGAGGTAGCGCCGCAGCATGAGCACCTGGGGGCAGACGACAGGCTGAGCTCCCTTCCGCGCACGCTCCCGGCCTTCCTCTCCGGTGCAAAGAGGGTGGCATACCAGGCCACTGAGAGCCGGGGAAACGGGGCGGCCCTGGGCGTGGGAGAGCTCTGCTGCCTGGAGCCACAAGCTGGGCACGTGGACAGCGTGATGGGGGCTCTCAGGGGCAAGGCTGTTTGCTCAGCTGCTGCCTCCTCAGCAAGGGAGAGGACGTGTGGCTCTTTCCGGGGCACCGGCCTGGCCACAGGGTGGATGCATGGAGGCACCAGCGGTCACTGTGTGGCTCCCGTCCTCAGCACCGTGGCCGTGAGAAAACTCCCCCACCCCACCCGGGACCTCTGGCACCCAGGAGCTCTTCCCCCACCGGCAGGACGGCCCGGCTTGGGAGAGACGCAGGACTCACGCCAATGAAGGTGCAGTTGAAGTTGAGGCACTGCCCACACCCCCGAGCCACTTGCACCCAGCCCCCGGCACCCGCGTGCCGGAGCGTGGCGAGGACGAAGAGGAGGATGTTGGTGCCCACGTAGGTGCCCAGGAAGAGGAGCTTGCTCCGGTTGTTGTGCCAGTACGCCGGGGTGAGGTAGCGCGGTCGGCGGCTCCGTTTCTTGTGCGCGGGGGGCTTGAGCCAGTTGGCAGCGCTGTTGGGGAGGAGAGGAGCAGGGCTGGGGCTGCAGCTGGCACCACCCGTGCTCGACCAGGCTACATGATACTGCTGAACCAGCTGGTCCCCAGCCTCACCCCATGAAGGAGGTGCTGGCTTTCCCTTGCAAGGCTGTGGCCGGGGGGCGGTCAGAGAGTGCAGCCTCATGGCACTGTTCCTAGGACCCCCTCGGGATTTATGCCACTCCCCTCTGGAGTGAACGCAGCCTGTGGCATCCTGGAAGCCCATGAGTTCTCAAATGCAAAGGCCTGCTTTGGGAGGGATCCCTGATGCCCAGGCTGAACAGGATCCAGCCCAGTGGTGAAAGGAGCACACACAGACTCAAGGCGGAAAAATTAAAGGCCCCTGTCTGTGACTGATTGGCTGCAGACATGCATAATACAAACAGGGGGAAGGGCAAAGTGCAAACGAGAGAGAATGATTAGAATCAGGACCCCCATGGGAGGATCTAGGATTTTGAAAAGGGGAGTGCAGAAGGTAAAATGCATCATCCCATATAACACAACACACTCTTTTCTCCAGATGGAAAGAAACACGAAACTTTATTAACACGCTAGGGGCCTAGGGCTGCATTAGTAGTTTAAAATAGAAACAAGAACAAATTGCTTCATTGGAATGAGTTAAAAAAAGATCTGCAAGGCCGTGAAATAAGAGCTATGTTACCAGGAGCAGCCAACAGACAGCAGAACTGCAGAAGGAAAGCTAGCTTGATTAGTGGAACATCGAGACCATTAAAAAGCAGAGAGGGTCATTAACACCTGTGGAATGAAGAGTTTAGAATGACTCAGGGAGGTGGTAATGGGCCATGAATTCAATTGACTTTTTCCCTGCTGTCTAAATAGAAATGCCACTGCCACTGCCAGGCAGGTTGTTTTAAACTTGGCATGGAGCAGGAATCAAAGGGAGGCGCGGCTGCACCATCGCCCCCCACCAAAGCTGCTACCTTATAGTCAGGTTCTCCATCACCTCCGGGAAACGTTCCAGCTCCTCCTTGAGCTCCTCAAAGGTGATGGAACCGCTGTGGTCCTTGTCGGCTGATTCGAAAAGTGCCAGCGTCAGGTCATCCAGCTTCTCCTCTGGCAAGGAGATGGCGCTCTCCCGCAGGCAGGACTTCAGGACTGTGCGCAGCTCATCCGGGTCGATGGAGCCACTACCTACGAGGAAGGAGAACTTGCACCCAGCGCCAGCCACAGCCACAGAGTGCTTATCCTGTGCTACTGAGATGGCCGACAGAAGTGTCCTCGCTGGTGAACCGGCTTATGGAAAGCCCGGGGGCTTTTAGGCCTAGCTCTTGCCTTGGATGCAGAAAGAGGCCTCCTCCTTCCCTTCACCTAGGACTTTCGTAAGGAAGCCGCTCCACTCGGGCTAATGCTGCATGGCTGCTAATAGATTAGCCAGCGTATCTGTCTGCGATTGGTGTAATTCTGATGCCCCTGCAAGGGACCAACGGGGAGCAACTGCGTGGAGGATGTGCGTGCCAAGCTTCAATCGACAGGGTTCACTGTCACAAGGTGTACACAGACATCCTCCGCCAGAAGCAAACCATCATGGTGAATTCCACTGGAGTCTCAGTTTTGGAAAAACTCGGAAGTTTCTATACCTATTTCCACCTTTCCTAACGTAGCAATACAGACAGCATTTCACACGGAGACTCGCACATGTTGGAACTGCAGTACTTGACCAAATGAGTTGTTCTGATCCTCAAAACTAACCCCCTCTGCAAATTTCAGGCAGGGACAAGGAAGGCAGACCCCTGGCCGCAACTCTGCCCTGGTGTCTCTGATCGAAACAGCCGCTGTAAACGCCGTTCGTCACCAACATGGATCTTTCAGTTTGTTAGAGAAAGATTGTTATCGTCTTTGACAGCGGGTGTTCTTCACCGGGTAGTTTGAAGAAAGGGTTTTCCGCACATGTGCTGTTGTGAACGGTCTGAACTGCCTGCCTTTTGTCATTTCTGTTGTGTGGCTGGTCCTGTGCTTTCTGTCTGCTCTGAACATAAAAACTACCATTTACTGGGTCCATCTGGCCCAGTCTCCTGTGTCACATTGCGGGCAGAGAGCGGATCCTGAAAGGGAGAATGAACAAGGGGTGAGCAGGGTTTTTCCACTGTTCCTCTCTCACTTCCAGCCTCTGGTTACATCAGCGACATTTTTGAAGATGAGAATAGCAAACAGCGTGCTTTCCGTGAGGAATTTTTGGGGTGGATAATCATTCACACTAAAATCTGAGGGGGAAAATGAGATTATTTTATACACGTGCAAATGCACACACACATCTTTCAGGGTCTCACCATCCACGTCGTAAACTTGGAAGAGAAATCTCAGCTTGTCTGTCTCATTTCCATGTATGAGCAGGTTCAGGGCTTTCAGGAGCTCATCTAAACTGATGGTTCCACTCTCGTCCGAGTCAAACAGGGCAAAAAATCTCTCCGCAAAGAAAGACTAGAGGAAGGGGAAACAAATTTTCAAAACCAGTTGAGGGGCCTTCCAAACTATGAATTAAGAGCATGGACATCTGGAATCATTATTACAGATTTTATTCTGTAGTAAATGTATTCCCTATTAAGTAGCAGATGCACCACTGGTGCAAATGCCATAGGTGCAAATGTGGCATGAGGCCAGTAGTAACATCGAGCAAACTCTCTCTCTCAACTGACCTTGAACTAGGGAGCAGACAGGTAACCAGGACACTAGTATAACTTACACCAGTGTAGTTACTCCCCACTTGCAAGAGGTAAACTTGCTCCCAAGTGGAATCATAGATTCACAGAAATTAAAGGCTAGAAGGGACCTCGAAAGATCAAGTCCAACTCCCCCAGGCACGAATAGTGCTGAGATCAAATATATAAATAATATATAAGTAATACATAAATTCGTTTTTGAAATTGGTACCACTCAATTTACAAAATGACTCACACTGCATAACACTGTAAGTATGTCATGTGCCCAACTCCATGCTTTCCCCCAGAATAAAGTCAAGTTACTCTGGGGTAAGCGCGTCACGGGTCCACAACCGACTCTTCCACTTTTGCACTGTCTTACACAAATCTTTCCGCAATAGGAGCTGAAGACCATGGCGATCGAGGAGCGTGTAGGGTGGATACTGAGCACAACCGAGGGCTGCAGCAGCAGTTGGGCTGCGCTAGCCGAGTTACCCTGCATGCTTGTAGCAGCCTCACTTCATGAGCACCGTGCTCATCCGAGCTAACACGCCCTACTTCTCAAATAGGTTTTGCAGCTAACATTGAACTCTGTACTGCTGTGGCTGGACTACGACTGGCCCCTGAGTTAGCTGGCTTAAACTGGACATGCATAGTACATGGGGGAGGTGGTGCTGTGGTGGCTGCAATGTGGAGACACCCTACTCCTTCACCTGTTTCCAACAGCTGCTAATGACGTACAGCAAATATTATGATCATCCTCCAAGGTTTCTTTCTAACCCTGTGTCCTTAGCTCCTGCTCTTTTAATTTTTTAGCTTCTCCTCGTGTAATGGAGCTAGGGTAATGGGTTGCAGGCCAGTCCCGCTCTACCTGCATTGCTTTGCACTGGCTGGACCCTGTCGCCTGGGCTCAGTCCCTGTTCCCTCCCCGGGAACACAGAAGCACTGCTGAGTTCCCACCCCCAAGAAGAAACGTGCCTCCTTCACTTTAAGCGCCGTCTTGAACTCTTCCAGGTCGATTTCTTTGTCCTCGCCAGCGATGCTCTCAAACTGCTTGGTCACCCACTGCAGCCACTCGGCGTCGTCATCGGCGCTCATGGTGGCAGGGAACCTGCAAAGGGCACAGAGGGGAAAGCCTCGTCACTGTCAAGGCTGCGGGAGTTGGCCGATGTGAAAACCTCTCAGCAGGACGGGAACTGATTTGGTTTGATCACGTAGCGGGAATCGGTGCTCAGCCCCTTGTGCTGCTTGGGGCATCGCCCCAGCCCACATTTGCATTGCTCTCTCATGGACTGTGAGCTCCTGTAGCTCTCAGCTCGTGCACTTGGCCCTGGGAGAAGAGAGGGTGCATTTGCTTTCCTTCTCATGAGCCCTACATTCAGGATAACTTCGAGATAGACCAGAGCCTCCTGGCAGTTGTTCCAGTCTGCTGCACCCCACGTTGGGGTATCTGACCCCTGCTTGACTTACACAATTGTCCTGACTATACTGCAGACAAACATCTCGGCATCAGACAGGTGCCACGGCGCAGACTAAAACAGCTTGTTCATGTAGTGATGGCACCCAGATTCGTCCATCTCTCACTGCCAAGCCAACCCACAAAGGCGTTGCCTAATCATCAGTGCTTCTCCTTCCATGTGACCTTTCCACACAAGGCCGGAGGGAGAAGCATCGAGCTCTATGAGTCCATCCCTGTGCAAACATGTGCCAGGAACAGTCCTGGGCTTGTGTGGTGGATGAGGGGAAATGACACCATGAGGTCCTGAGCACCTCACTGGAGGTTCAGCACTCACAAATTGCATCAAGTGGCATCACCACAGGCCCAAAGCGCTAACAAGCCCTCTGTTAAGAAGAAATGGCTCTTTCCAGACCACACTGTGACATGGCCTTTGCTTCCCAGGGTGAATCCAGTGCCAACATGCATCTGGAACCCAACAAGCCTTTGGCAGTGTTCACAAGCAGGGGGGTATTTGGTTGATTCCCCCTTGTCCTGGCACTACAGCAATACCCGTCTTCTCTTGTACAAGGATCCGGCACTTTGGTGTGACATTAACCACCCAATAGTTGCCTCCGTGCCCCGTGGCAGGCTGTAAGCAGCTGCCTGTTGGGATGATGGTGCCTTGGCAGAGCTGTGCTGGGATGACCTGGTCCCTTAGTGACCATGACCCCAGGGAGAGGGGAGTTCAAGAAGAGTGGTTGCTTCTCAAGGAAGCGATCCTCAATGCACAAGCTAAATCTATCCCAACATGGAGGAAAGGCAGCAAGAAGGCACAGCAGCCCCCCTGGCTCTCCAGGGACCTAGCGGACCTCCTGTGGCTAAAAAGGAAAGCCTACAAAGGATGGAGGACGGGATTCACCTCCAAGGAGGATTATTCTCCACTGGTCCGGTCCTGCAGGGAGCAAACCAGGAAAGCCAAGGCTGCAACTGAACTCCAGCTAGCTTCGAGCATCAAGGACAATAAAAAGTCCTTTTTCAGATATGTGGGGAGCCGGAGGAAAAGCAAGGGCAACATTGGACCCCTGCTGAACCAGATGGGACAGCTGACAACTGACACCCAGGAAAAAGCCAACCTATTAAATACGTACTTTGCGTCAGTCTTTCATCAGTCACACAGGATGCCCATGCCTGCTATGGGACAGGGAGGTCCGGGTGAGGGGGATCCCCTACCCTCCATCAATGCTGACCTCGTGAAGGAACACCTTGAGAAGCTGGATACCTTCAAGTCAGCCGGCCCTGACAATCTGCACGCCAGGGCACTCAAGGAGCTGGCGAGCGTCATAGCCCAGCCCCTGGCACGGGTCTTCGAGAGCTCCTGGCGCTCTGGTGTAGTGCCCGAAGACTGGAAGAGGCCAATGTGGTGCCGATCTTCAAGAAAGGGAGGAGAGTGGATCCGGCTAACTACAGGCCCATTAGCCTGACTTCTATCCTGGGGAAGATCCTAGAAAAGTTTATTAAGGAGGCCATCCTTGAGGGACTGGCCCAGGCTAACATCCTAAGGGACAGCCAGCACGGGTTTGTTGCGGGTAGGTCTTGTTTGACCAATCTCATTTCCTTCTATGACCAGGTGACCTATGACCTGGACAAGGGAGAAGAGATTGATGTCATATATCTTGACTTCAAAAAGCCTTTGATCTGGTATCCCACGATCACCTCTTGGCCAAACTGCCCAGTTGCGGCCTTGGCTCCACCACGATCCGCTGGCTGGGAAACTGGCTCCGTGGTCGGACCCAGAGGGTTGTGATTGATGGCAGTCACTCATCGTGGTGCCCTGTGACCAGTGGGGTCCCTCAAGGCTCTGTCCTGGGACCCATCCTGTTCAACATCTTCATTAACGATGTGGACATTGGAGTCAGGAGTGGACTGGCCAAGTTAGCCGATGACACCAAACTTTGGGGCAAAGCATCCACGCCAGGAGACAGGCGGGTGATCCAGGCTCACCTGGACAAGCTCAGCAAATGGGCAGACGAGAACCTGATGGTGTTTAACACCGAAAAATGCCAGGTTCTCCACCTTGGGAGGAAAAACCTGCAGCACCCTTATAGGCTCGGCAGTGCTACGATGGTTAGCACTACAGAAGAAAGGGACTTGGGGGTCATCATTGACCACAAGATGAACATGAGCCTGCAATGCGATGCTGCGGCTAGTAAAGCGACCAAAACGCTGGCGTGCATCCATAGATGCTTCTCGAGCAAATCCCGGGACGTCATTCTCCCCTTGTACTCGGCCTTGGTGAGGCTGCAGCTGGAGTACCGCGTCCAGTTTTGGGCCCCACAATTCAAAAAGGATGTGGAGAAGCTTGAGAGAGTCCAGAGGAGAGCCACGCGCATGATCAGAGGTCAGGAAAACAGACCTTACGACGACAGGCTGAGAGCCATGGGACTCTTTAGCCTGGAAAAGCGCAGGCTCAGGGGTGATCTGGTGGCCACCTATAAGTTTCTCAGGGGTGACCACCAGGATCTGGGGGAACGTCTGTTCACCAGAGCGCCCCAAGGGATGACGAGGTCGAACGGTCACAAACTCCTGCAAGACCGTTTCAGGCTGGACATAAGGAAGAATTTCTTTCCTGTCCGAGCCCCCAAGGCCTGGAACAGCCTGCCAGCGGAGGTGGTTCAAGCACCTACATTGAACACCTTCAAGAATAGATTGGATGCTTATCTTGCTGGGCTTCCTGCCCTTTGGGCAGGGGACTGGACTCGATGATCTCCCGAGGTCCCTTCCAGCCCTGATGTCTATGAAATCTATGATATTTCATGCGTGGCTTGAGAACCCCCGTCTGCTCTCCCATGCCCCGTCTCCTTGCACAGCCAGTCCCGGCGTGCCGTCCATCCGGGCCCAGGCAGGCCCAGAGCTCCTCCCTTGCTGTACCCTCCTCCCCACCGAGCCTCTCACCCTGACCCCAGCATCCAAGCCAAGCCATTTCATTTTCATGCTGCTTACGCTCTTTTCTGCTGAGCCTTCCCAGAAAACATGTAGCCCAAAGCAAACACCTGGCAAACACCAGCCCAAATCATTAGAGCTTAGTCAGGTGATAAGCAACGGAAAAGAGCCTCGTCAAGGGAAGCATCAGGCATTGTGAATCACAGGCCGTGCAACCAGCTTCATGTGTAATCGAGCAACACACATGTGTGCAAACGCACAGATTGAATTCAACAAGTCATTTCATGGTAGGGAACCACGCTAAGGTGCCACGTTGAATTCTTTCCTCAGACCAGACCTTTCTTCCACCAGACTAGAAGGAGCCAGTGAAGTAGGGATCCATCAGAAGGCTCCTCCTATCTCCCATATAAAAAAATAAATAATGTGGTAAGTACTTTTATATCCGGTTTATACGTGCGTGTTCAAGACACACACAACCTGGATGTAGAGCACGTGACAAAGTCGTATCTAAGGGCAGGTCACTAGCAAGCTCATTGTTACTTCACCCCATTTTCACTTTCTGATTCAACATCAGACGCGTGTCCAGTTTGTCTGTCAAGTGGAGCCGGGGTATTCAGTGGCTGCCTTGCATTTAAAATTTAGCTGATCACAGCTGTTGCATGTTATTCTCTTCATTCCCTTTACTTTACATTACTTGCTCCATTAAGCAGTCTAACCTTGGAGAGCATGCACCCTGCCAGACTCAATAAAGAGCTCGTCGTCATGCAGCCTCTCAGCCTGCATTCACCAGTCATCAGGAACACATGGAGAAGTGTCTGTGCTGGCTGCAACCTTTTTGAACGAGTCCTACTCGTGTAGCGGCAAACGGTGACTCAACTGGGGTGACGTTGCCATGGGAATGTCAGAACCAGAAACCAGATGGAAAACCACTTGCACATCAGTGCTCCAATGGATGTGGCAGGCGCTTTCAGGTGCACCCTATCTGCAAGGAAGGGAATTCATATATTAGGGCCGTAGCTTCTCTCCAGTCTCACTGGCAGGCTCTTGCATCTGTTTGTTTGAGGAGCCGGTGAGTTGGCAAGCTAAGGCTTGTGGAAAAAAGAATCCACATTGAATGCAAACACGACAACGTTGTCACCACCTTCACGAGGCTTTAATGGTTTCAGAGGCCCATAAAGGCAGAAACAGTGTCCAGAATCTCATCTAAAAGCAATCTCACTGCTGAGCAGACCGCAGCTACGCATGCTTTACGAGCATTACAGGGAGCGACAGGGAGAAAGGCAGAAAAGCCAGCAGCTTCAGGGAGAAGGTCATCCCGAGAACCTTAGCTGAGCTCCGCGGCGGCAACCAGCTGCAGCACAAGGTCTCGGAAGGAAGTGGACGTCGTGCTCATGCGCGGCATGCTTCGATCAGGGGTCTCAATGGACTTTGCAAACCATTGTCAGCATACAGGGACCTGATCACAGCCTCACTTTGATTGGCTTTACATCTGACTAATTTCAGTGGAGCCACGTCTCGTTTTAGAGTCATGTCGGATCAGAATCCAGCCTGGACTAGCTCAGACTACACCCTGGTTTGCTGGGGGGGCGCATCGTAGAATCACAGGATCATAGAAAATGAGGGTTGGAAGGGAGCTCAGGAAGTCACATCGAGTCCAACCCCTGGTGCAAGCAGGACCAGCCCCAACTCCATCATCCCAGCCAAGGCTTTGTCTAGCCAGGTCTTAAACACCTCCAAGGATGGAGACTGCACCACCTCGCTGGGTAAACTGTCCCAGTGCTTCACCACCCTCCTAGTGAGAGTTTTTCCTAATATCCAACCTCAACTTCCCTTGCTGCAGCTTGAGCCCATTGCTCCTTGTCCTGTCATCTGCCCCCACTGAGAGCAGCCCAGCTCCAGCCTCTTTGCAGGCCCCCGGCAGGGAGCTGAAGGCTGTTATTCAATCCCCCTCGGTCTTCTCTTCTGCAGACTAAATCAGCTCATTTCCTTCAGCCTCTCCTCACCAGTCACGTGCTCTCATCAGTCCTACCCGTCCTATTACATCCTAACTTTCATTGGGAGGTAGATGGTGCTCTCCAGGACCACTTTTGCCCACTTTTATCAATGGCTGACAAATGCCGAGATGATGCCAGGAGAGCCTTGTTAGAGCTCTCTCTGCTGGAAGTGTAATTCGCAGTCGCAGTCTCTGCTCTCTTCAAAGTGATCGATACCCTGAATTTCCCCCTTAAGACAGTGAAAACCATTCAGGACTGCAATGGTCCTGCCACTGAGAACCTGCATTACCTGAAACATCCATCGTGTCTCTGCTCAGTGTCTTCTGCTTTCCTGGTGTCATTGGCTTGAGTTCAACAAGCTTCATCTTTGTAACTCAGCCTTGCTAATGGGACAGCCCTGAAACACTCAGTGCTTGTGCCCACTTAGCTCATGACAGAAACATTTGTTATACACATGTTCATTTCCCTAAGCCTGATCTGTATAATGCTTTTACTTTTAATGACACTGATGAAACTCCATTGTATTGTATCATTTTAAAATATAAAGATAGATACGGTTGTTCTAATTCATGCAGGAGCCCCGAAACAGGTGTCGTAGACACTGCAAATAACCGAGTTCACAGCTAAATAATACCAGTTAAAGGGGGTTATTTTTATCAGTTCCCAGTATACTAGTATTTCTTTCAATCGCTTGTATTTTACATTAGCTCACAGTGGTCCCCAATGAGACTCTAACAGAAACCATAACACAAGCTTAAAAAAAGTGATCTAAAAATATCAACTCAGAAGACAAATAGATATATTTTTAAGAAGTGATGTTAAAAGGTCATAAGTAATTACTAGGAAAAAAGACAATGAGATATAAATCTTGTTTCCAGACGTGTCCTGGATCTCACACAAACAAAACCCTTGTGGTATTTCTGCTGTATGTACATGTACTGTGCGTATCTAATATAGGAAACAGGGAAACCTTAACATTTGCTAATTTGCCTTATGAAATGTGGGCAGGCTGCTGCCAGAATGGTACGATGCGACAGACAGTAGTAGACTTTGCCTGAGGTAGGGGGCCGTGTTATTTGCTCGCTTTCAGTCTTGCAGATATTTTATTGCTGGAGCTGTTTTATCACAGCTTTAGCGTGTGCAAAGCAGCTCGTCCAAATTTATGGGCTTGAATCGGTCCATCTATTGCCTCCAGAATGGCCCTCCTGTTTCCTTCTCCTGCAGGGAGGCTCCCTGCTGCCTCTCCGACACGGTCATGACACAGCTGGAATTTGCACTTGCAAGTCAGTCTAATTCACCTTACAAAGGGTCCAAACCTGCAAGCCCTTATGCAACACCCCGCGCTCCCTTCAGGTGAGCTATTCTGGTTAAGTCATGACCCATTCAGACAGCTTCCTTCAGCCCTGTTACACACATACATAAGCCCTTGCAAGCTGAAACCTCAAAGGACCTCAGTTTGCCATTGCACATCTGATATCATAGCCACAAAGAGGAGCTGGCATCACTGTCCACACAGCATCCTCCCCAAGCTGCCACTATAGACAATGATCATGCAGTCTTTTACTAGCCCAAGTGTCTCCAAACCCAAAAACTGGCCCTGGGGGAGCTAGAAAAGACAAAACCTGTGCAGCAGAGAGAGGATGAGCATGCTGCTTCACGAGAAGGACACCGAGCTGAGAAGACCCCCTTCACAAGCTGGCTCAGACTTGAGTCAGGCCCACTCACATTGACGTCAGTGGTTTTGCCTGCTAGGGAATGATTCAAAGTTAAAAACAGGACTCAGGATTTGGCCCAGGGTTTTGATTCCAGCCTCTGTGGGCCAAACCTTATTGCTACAACCCAAGCTCAAGCAACAAACAAAAACCATCTGGCTTACTCAGAAATGAAACGGGTGTAAAGCAGTGTTGGGAGGGCAGAGTTCAGGGAACACAGATGCCGCAGAGGCGGTTTGGAGCGTTACTAAACCATTTGTTGCCCCGAGATCAAAAAACGGGTCCAAGGCTGAATGATGTCTTCAGGATGAGCAAGCCACCTGAGCATAAACTGCAGATCACACAGAGACAGCGGCACAATGGAGCAGGAATCAAAACTGCTCAATAAAAAGGCTGTAATTAATGTAAAAGAGGAAAAGGTCGGTGATACTGCTGAGCAACAATAAAGGCAACATCTGAGCAATCTTCCAGCATCTCAGCTGCAGAGAAGCAAGTAGCGGCTTTTAAACATTTGCCAGCTGGAGTCAGCTCTTCAAAGGCAACTTCCCATTTAATGGAGCAATGTGTTTAAAACACAGAGGACTGGAGATTTGGGAAGTGACAGTATCTTGGGTTTAAAAGGACAGCATCGCCGTGCTGGCAGGAAGGTGAAAAGAGCTAGGATTATTTTTGATTAGTTTTAACTACCGCACCAAAAGGACCCACTGTACGTACTTCGCATGTTGTACCCATCACACCCCAGACTATAAATTAAGAAGACTGTTCCTCTGATTCTTTGTGACAATCAATAGTTTATCGACTTGATGGGCTCAATGTGCTAGCGGTGTTGGCAAGCCTGGAGAGTTTACTGAGAGCTTTGAGCTTCTTGGTGTTTTCCAGAAATCTTCAAGTCCTGGAGTCAGGTAATGACTTGTGAATGCCAGATTTTAGTTTAAAGTGATTAAGTTTCTAACCCTTATAACCACAGAGAAAAATGAAAAATAGGAAAACTAAAGGTTTAAAAAATTAAAGGCAACAGGCTCAATATTTATTGTTTTTCAAAACCTCATGGTTTCTAAGCCAATCTCATTTTTGAGGGACCAGACATGACTTCTAAGTGGTTGGGGGTGACAGTATTGAAGAGGTTTTGCCTTCACATTGCAGTGTCTTGCTGCAAATGACCCTCAAACTGGCTAATAAGTAGGGACATCTCATGGGGAAGGAGCAGGAACCCTGAATGGGTGAAAAATGTTCTCTCCTTGAAGGTACCTCAAGCATCAAGGATGCTCATATGTATGTTGATTGTACAAAAATTCATCTAACTACAGTTATAATGAAAGTTAAATTTGGTGGCAGCTACCAAAAAGGGAAGCAAGGAACGCTGTGAATCAATGGATAATGGATCTCCAGGAGATGTCAGTTAGAACAAGAAAAATAGTAAAGCCGTATTCCAACAAAGTAAAAAGGGAAGAGCTACTACCATCTCAGGAAGCCAACCAAAAAGAGAGGCACATGCAGGGAGAGGAAATAAAGCACTTGTAAAGCAGGAGCAAGTTGAAAAAATAATACCTTCTATAAAGTGGTCTCTAAAAGCCTCTATAAAATGAATTACCATAGCTGACCAAAAGCTAGTATTGATTTGAAAGAGCTAGAAAAAAGTTTAAAGAATAAATTCTGCCTTGCGCATGATACCTTTGCCTCTTTTTCAGATGCCAAAAATATGCCTATATATACTGCACGAGTTAAATTATAGAAAAGATTATCCTTTTTTCAAAAGTTAAACTTCTCCTCTACAATTTCATAGATTACACACATTAATAACTCCAACTGGGTAGAGTTAATCTAAAAATTATAGCAAACAACCCCTATAGCTTTACATAGCAATATGAAGCACTTCCCTTAAATATCATAAATATCATATTTCCTTTCTGATTCTTCAAATAAATACCAATTTACCTGATTTCCTTTAGAAAATTTGCATTAAAAATAGTGCAAGTACACAGATTGATAAAGCATATCACTTGTATCAATTATATATATTCAGTCATTTATTAAATGCTTATTAAATGTTACTCAAAACCTGAATTTTTCCACTTCAACTTTTAAATGTATGTTCCTAGAAAACAAATGTCAAAGATAAGACTTAAATTCTTAAGTTATATCCAAAGGGATAACAAATATATACAACTGCATTTTTTTACCGTTAAGATTTTTGTTAACAAGTTAGTTCATTCATCTCAGATCCCGTCAACAAAAACAGCCACGTTCTCCCACAAAAAAATCCTCACCTTAAATTATGCAGTTGTTATGCCTTTCATTCATCAGTATCCTTGTCTTTTCCAAATTCAAGTATGTCTAGAATCTTATTTTTGATTTTTATCCTATCATGAGGTCCTTAACCTAAAATTACTTTAAAATAGAGTGTATAGATGTCTATCTTCTACAGGTTTAAGTTATGTCTGTCATGATAAAGGTTTGTGCCTGCCAAATAAAAAATGGATTTCAACTGAACCATCATAGAACATCCGGTAGTGACGTTTTAATAATTACCCAGCTATTTCATAACTACTCTTAAAGTGGCAAATGTGCACACATCTAAATAGCTTGAAAAATAAAAGAACAGTATGTTCCCTGAATGCACACAATGAAGTCAATCCCCTACCTTGATATAATACAAACTCTGCCCTAACCAACTATATGCTTCTTAGCACCATTGCGCTCTGCTTTTCAATGTCACTCCACACCCCAGAAGCTTTTATTCTGAAGGTGCCCAAATCCAGAGCGGCTGGGCCTAGAGCGGTGGCAGCTCCCCAGATTCAGCTGGGGAACAGGTTTGACGCCCTGGCAGCTGTGACGGAGGAGGACGGTGGAGTGGCCTCTGGCGGGGACAATGCCACTCCCCACACAACGGGGAACGGGCACAGAGCGAACACCAGAGGAAGAAACGCCGGGTCCTGGTCATCGGAGACTCCATCCTACGAGGACTGGAAGGTCCCATCTGCCGGCCCGACCCCTGGACACGTCAGGTCTGCTTCATGCCTGGGGCTCGGGTCAGGGACATCACGGAAAGGATCCCAGCCAACATCCGACCTACAGACCAGTACCCCATGGTTGTCGTCCATGTGGGTACGAACAACGCGGCCAGGGGCAACCCTGACCGCGTTATGAAGGATTTCAAGGCTCTGGGAGACGAGCTGAAGGAGACGGGGGCGCAGGTGGTATTTTCTTCTCTTCTTCCGATGAGCAGGCGGGGACGGCGACACAAGGCCTGCATTGCCGTGGTCAACCGGCGCTTACACAGCTGGTGCCGCCAGGCAGGCTTTGGGTTCCTTGATAATGCCCCATGCTTTCGGGCGGGGACTTGCTGGGGTGGGATGGGCTTCACCTCTCTCCTAAAGGCAAGCAGGTCTTCTCTTCCAGGTTGGCTGATCTCATATACGGCGAGCTTTAAACTAGCCTCGCCGGGGGAGGGGGCCACAGGAAGACGAGGAGACGCCATCCGAGCAGGACAGGTGACAAAGGCAAGGAGTGCTAAGGTAAGGAACGGGGGTCCAGACAGTCTCCCTAAATGGGGGGTGGCACACACAGTCTTGCAAGGCCTTAAATGCCTATATACCAATGCTTGCAGTATGGGGAATAAACAGGAGGAACTCGCCCTCAGAATAGCTAGTTCAAACCCAGATGTCATAGGGCTAACAGAAACATGGTGGGATTCGTCCCGTGACTGGGCAGTTAGCATTAGGGGCTGTAGGCTTTACAGGCGGGGTAGAGAAGGAAGGAAATGTGGGAGTGTGACGCTCTATGTCAAGGAGCACTACACAACCTCTGCCAGCAGAATGGGGTCAGAGGAAGGGCAGGCTGAAGTGCTCTGCGTTAAGATTCAAGGGGACTGTGGGGGTCTCCTACAGACCCCGCAACCAAGGTGAAGAGCTGGACTGGGAATTTTCAGGCCAGCTTGCAGAGGCACTTAAGACAAGGGATGTAGTTGTCATGGGTGATTTTAATTACCAGGACATCTGCTGGGAGGAGCAGTCAGCCAGGACGGGCCGTTCCAGGAAGCTCCTGGCCAAGATACAGGACCTCCACTTGATCCAGGAGGTGCACAGTCCCACCAGAGGAAATGCCCTGTTGGAGCTGGTCCTGGCCACAGGCGATGACCCGGTCAGGGGCCTCCAGGTTCTTGACCACCCGGGCGACAGCGATCATCGCTTGCTGGAATTCACCATCCAGCGCAGGGTGTCAAGGGCCTGCAGCAAGGCGGTAGCCCTAGACTTTAGGAGGGCCAGCTTCAACAAGTTGAGGAGACTAGTGGGTGAGGTGCTGGGGTCCTTGAGGGCAGGGGAACTCAGTGTCCAGGACGAGTGGTCGTTCCTTAAGGAAACGATACTCAGGGCCCAAGGGGAGTCCATCCCAACAAGAAGCAAGGGGGGCAAGAGTGCCTGAAAGCCCCCCTGGCTCACCAAGGGTGTCCGGGAATGCCTGCTTACCAAAAAGGCAACGTATGCCCAATGGAAGGGGAGTGCTATCTCCAAAGAGGAGTATACCTCCTCTGCTCGGGCCTGTAGGGGGGCTGTCAGGAAAGCTAAGGCGGACATAGAGCTAGGACTAGCGTCCAAGATCAAGGATAATAAAAAGTCCTTTTTCAAATATATAGGGAGGATGAAGAAGGCACCGGGTAATGTGGGGCCCCTGCAAAGTATGCTGGGCAATCTGGTGGTTGCGCCAGAGGAGAAAGTGGAACTCTTTAACCAATTTGTCACCTCCGTTTTCTTGTGCAGGGACCAGGACTTCCCCACTGTGATGCCAGACGGACTTGAGGGGAACACCTCCAGACCTCAGACTGGGGGGGACCGGGTTAGAGAGCTTCTGGCGGGGCTGGACATGTTCAAGTCAGCGGGTCCAGATGCTCTCCACCCCAGGGTGTTGAGGGAGCTGGCTGGGGTTATTGCAGGGCCCTTGGCATGGCTTTACGAGCGCTCGTGGCACTTGGGCCAAGTGCTGGATGACTGGAAGATAGCTAACATGGTCCCCATCTTCAAAAAAGGGAAGAGAGAGGACCCGGGCAACTATAGGCCTGTCAGTCTTACCTCTATCCTTGGGAAACTCTTTGAGAAGATCCTCAAGGAGCACATCTGTGATGGGCCGGCTTCAGGGATGATGCTCAAGGGCAACCAGCACAGTTTCATTAGGGGCAGGTCATGTCAGACCAACCTGATTGCCTTTTATGATCAGGTCACAAAGGCAATGGATGCAGGTGTCGCCGTGGACGTCGTCTTTCTGGACTTCAGCAAGGCCTTTGACACCATCTCCCACCCCATCCTTATTAAAAAACTAGGCGACTGTGGCATTGATGTCTACACAGTCAGATGGATTGCAGATTGGCTGAGGGGTCATACTCAGAGGGTGGTGGTGGATGGGTCATATTCGACCTGGGGGGAAGTGGGCAGCGGAGTCCCCCAGGGCTCGGTCCTGGGGCCTGCGCTGTTCAATTTCTTCATCAGCGATTTGGACAACAGGGTGAAATGCAACCTGTTTAAATTCGCTGATGATACCAAAATTTGGGGTGAGGTGAGCATGCTAGTAGGGAGGGAAAGACTGCAGCAAGATCTGGATAGGTTACAGGGAGTCGGCTAACATAAACAGGATGCGTTTCAGTACTAACAAGTGCGGGGTGCTGCACGTGGGCAGTAGAAACCAGCAGCACACTTATAAGATGGGAAACTCCCTCCTTGAGAGCATGGAGGCAGAAAGGGATCTTGGAGTCATTATTGACTCCAAGATGAACATGGGCCGACAATGCGAGGTCACGGTGGGCAGGGCTAACCGCACCTTGTCGTGCATCCACAGGTGCATCTCAAGTAGAGCCAGGGAGGTGATCCTCCCCCTCTACGCAACACTGGTTAGGCCGCAGCTGGAGTACTGCGTCCAGTTCTGTGCGCCCCATGTCAGGAGGAATGTGGACAACATGGAGAAGGTCCAGAGGAGGCCAGTCACATGATCCGGGGACAACAGGGCAGACCCTACAATGAAAGACTGCGGGACCTAAACCTGTTTAGCCTTCACAAGAGAAGGCTGAGGGGGGACCTGGTGACTGTCTATAAACTCACTAGGGGGGACCAGAAGGGTTTTGGGGAGATACTGTTTCCCCTAGCACCCCCTGGCATGACAAGGAGCAATGGACACAAATTATTAGAGGGTAGGATTTAGATTAGACATCCGCAAGAACTACTTCACAGTTAGGATGGCTAGGAGCTGGAACCAACTTCCTAGGGAAGTGGTGCTGGCTCCTACCCTGGGGATCTTTAAGAAGAGGCTTGATGACTACCTGGCTGGACTCAGTTGAGTCCAGTCTTTTCTCCTGCCCAGGCTGGGGGTCGGACTTGAAGATCTACAAGGTCCCTTCCGACCCCACTTCTATGATTCTATGCTTCGCATGAGACAATCCACAGAATAGCTAACGACACCACTATCTGTTCTTACTCAAGTTTGATATTTTCAGATTTTTTAAAAATTAGAGAAGTATTAAAAAATATCTTTCTAGCCCATAACTTTTAGACAGAAAGATGTCTGGCTCAATTCAACAGCCCTTAATAAATATTAAGATGGGTCTTGCCAGAAATACTACACAGAACATCCCGACCCCTGCAACAGGAGACAGTGAGAGCTCAACCATGGAAGGTAGTAATGTGCTCGGACCCTGATCCAGAAAAACACCTAAGCACATGCTTAATTTTAAGAACCACTGACATGTTTTAAATGCTTAAGTGCTTTGCTGGGCTAGGACAGACTGCTCAGGTTCATGTCATGAAAGAGTAGTAAAGAACATATTAAAACCCCAAAGGCTGATCCCACGAGATTATGCTCTTTTACTTTTTAACAGACCTTCTCCAAGAGGAAAGTGAGGGCACCTCACAGGACTGCATCAGGTTGGAAAATCCTAATCGCAATTCAATTGCTGTAACTCTGCATCTACAGGGTTACAGCAATTGTCCTTCCTCAAGGAGGCTATCCATGGGGTGCAGCAGGACGCAATTCCTCTGCGCAGGAAGGCGGGAAAAGGGTCCAAGAAACCTTCATGGCTGAGCAAGGATATCCAGGCTGGCCTGAGGGCAAAGAAAAAGGTGTACTGGCAGTGGAAGCAGGGGGCAGGGACCAAGGAGGAGTACACCTCCCTGACCCAAGCTTGTAGGGATTTGGTTACGGAGGCTAAAGCAGCACTGGAGCTTAGATTAGCTTCTGGGATTAAGGATAACAAAAAGTCCTTCTTCAAGTATATAGGTAGCAAGAAGAAGTCTCGGGGTAACGTTGGACGCCTACGACGCAGGGCAGGGCAGCTGGTGACGGACGCACGAGAGAAGGCAGAACTCTTCAACAAGTTCCTGTCTGCTGACAACGGGTCGCTCTCGGGTGACAGCGTAGAGAGGCCCGGGAAGGATACGAGTCCCCCGACTGTTAGTTCAGACCTAGTTAAGGATTACCTGGAGGGCTTAGATGTGTCCAAGTCGGCGGGCCCGGATGACCTTCATCCGCGGGTGCTGAGGGAATTGGCTGGTGTCATTGTGGAGCCATTGGCACAGCTGTTCGAGGACTCCTGGTGCTCGGGCCAAGTCCCTGCGGACTGGAAAAGGGCCAATGTGGTCCCTGTTTTCAAGAAGGGGAGGCAGGAGGAGCCTGGCAACTACAGGCCAGTCAGCCTCGCTTCTATCCTGGGGAAGGTCTTTGAAAAAATGATCAAGGGCCACATTTGTGAGAGCCCTGCAGGGGAAGTGATGTTGAGGGGTAACCGGCATGGGTTCGTGCCAGG
This sequence comes from Crocodylus siamensis, assembly GCF_052110815.1. Taxonomy (NCBI): domain Eukaryota; kingdom Metazoa; phylum Chordata; order Crocodylia; family Crocodylidae; genus Crocodylus; species Crocodylus siamensis. The sequence continues at coordinate 2,996,053 of NC_143409.1, forward strand.
CCGATCCTGCCCGATTAACCTGGTCTCTTTCTATGACCAGGTAACAAAGAGCTTAGATATGAAGGAGGAAGACGATGTCGTCTTCTTGGACTTCCAGAAGGCCTTTGACACAGTGTCCCCCCCCAGTTCTGGTGGGCAAGCTGAGGGGCTGCGGCATGGACGACTGCACGGTCACACGGGTGGCAAACTGGCTCCAGGGGCGCCCCCAGAGGGGGGTGGTGGACGGGTCGATGTCGACCTGGAGGGTGTGGGCAGCGGAGTCCCCCGGGGCTCGGTCCCGGGGCCGGTGCTGTTCAACATCTTCATTAGGGACCTGGACGAGGGGGTGGAGAGCACCCTGTGCAAGTTCGCTGATGACACCAAGCTGTGGGGTAAAGCGACTACACCGGCAGGCAGGGACCGCATCCAGGCAGACCGGGATAGGTTGGAGAAGTGGGCGGATCTGAACAGGATGTGGTTCGACAAGGACAAGTGCAGGGTGCTGCAACTGGGGAGGGGGAACCAGCATTGTGGTTATAGGGTAGGGGCTGCCCCTCTCGGCAGCACAGGCAGAGAGGGATCTTGGAATCAGGATTGACTCCAGGATGAATGTGAGTCACCAACGTGGCGAAGCAACAGGCAGAGCCAACCGCACCCTGTCCTGCATCAACAGGGGCAGCACTGACAGGTCCAGAGAGGTCTTGCTCCCCCTCATGCGGCGCTGGTCAGGCTGCGGCTGGAGTCCTGTGTCCAGTTCTGGGCGCCGCACTTCAAGAGGGACGTGGGAACCTGGAGAGGGTCCAGAGGAGGCCACTCGTGTGGGTGAGGGCCTCTGTGGCCAGCCCTATGAGAAGAGGCTGAGGGACTTGAATCTCTTCAGTCTCCACAAGGGGAGACTGAGGGGGGATCTTGTGGCTGCCTACAGCCTTATCAGGGGCCAGCAGCCGGGACTCGGGGACAGTCTGTTCCCCAGGGCCCCCCTTGGAGTCACCAGGAACAGTGGCCACAAGCTGAGGGAGGAGAGGTTTAGGTTGGATATTAGGAAGAACTACTTCACTGTCAGGGTGGCCAGAGCCTGGAATAGGCTCCCCAGAGCGGTGGTGCTCTCGCCTTCCCTGGAAATCTTCAAGAGGAGCCTGGATAGGCACCTGGCTGGGGTCTTATGACCCTGCCACCCCCAGTGCTTCTTCCTGCCCTTGGCAGGGGGTCAGACTCCATGATCTGTCTAGGTCCCTCCCGACTCATTTATCACCGTCAGCTAGCACATATGTTAGAGGATAGAGTACCCAGGAGTCAGGCGCTGATTTGTGGGGGAGGAAGTTTCACCTTAAATAACCTTAATTAATTATTATGGAACATGTCTGTTAAATAATATAGATCAAAGAATAGATGGATTCACCTGTACAATCATGCAAGCACATGGAAGTTGGAGTTGGGGTAGGAATCGTATTAGACTTTCCAAACTTTAGTATTAAAAATAATTTGCATAGAACTATTCTTTTCTATTCATATTCCTTGCTCCCATTGGGGCTTCTTAAATAGTTAAACCGAATACATGATTTTTTTCATGAACACATGTTGCATACACTACAATCCTTGAGGTCATACTATTTTGTTGCAATCATACAGAGACCTGGGAGGTCATGGTGGTAAGGAAAAAATCTGCAAATCCAAGTGTTAATAAATTTGATCACAGGTGATTATTTGTCCAAAACAACAGCAGCAGAAAGTATAATGTTTGCTGTTCCATGCTGTTTATTTCCTTGCCTAAAAAATTTCAATGATCCAGGTAAGAAGAAGAAATATTATTAGGTAGAACAAATCAATTGCACAAATAAAAAAAGAAAGCTGTCAAAATGAACAGTTTGCAAAGTGATATGCTGACTATTATTCACCTGGTGTATAAATGAATATTAATGGACAAGTTCCATGCATTCAAAACATTCAGCAATTGTGAATCATTCACTAACTGCAAAGGGAGCTAGAGTCACAGCAGCTTTCCATAACAAAAAGCTCAGCCAGCTCTCAGGGGCACGCCAGACAACAGATTTCAGACTCCTTACTTAATCTAGTTCTGAACTTTCCCGTGACAATTCAATGTTGACCCTACTGGCTTTATTTTTCATCTTCTTTACTAAGATTGTCAACATTTGCAAAGCCCTGTCAGACAATGGTCACGACGTATAAAGTCTGCTGTCTTCCGTGATGTCTTTTGCTGTCCCAAATCACACTTCTATTCAAATATTTTTAAACATTGAATAGTTTGAATGCCTGATACTAAAAGACTAACAACGAGTATATTGCAGTCGCCTGTATACACGGGGGGGCATTTCACAGAAAAAATTATGAGAAACTCCTTGTCAGAGATACTGAACAAACAGGCAAGATCAAACAGATATGAAAATCCAGTCATTATGCCAAGAAAAAGTCTGAAGTTTCTATTTTCAAAGTGCTTTTAACACATGCAGATAAGGAACATACAGAAAAGGAGGAAGAACATTATTTGCTGCAAGTCCTTTAATCCATTTTAGAAGAAGCCTTAAGAAAATAGAAACATTATAGAATGACACATGGCAGGGCACTGGCAACAAAAAATAAACTTCAAATTGAGAATAACTCTCATATCAATCAGGAGAGCAAGTTCCTCATCAATAGACTGGAGAACTGACCAGAGTCTAAGACTTTATGACCACTTCACAATGTTTGGCTTCATATCCTCTAGTGGGAAGAGCATCTCCAAGTTCAGAGCTTTTGGGACTCATTGAGCAAAACTAGTTCTGTGAACAGCAAACTGTGCAGTGTAATTCAGGAGATAAATCTCTCTAATTACAGATACATGTGGCTCTGTCCCATCCTAAACACACAGATGCTGTGGACCATCTCCTCTTCAGCGATTACAAGAGGTACATGGTGCAGCAAAGAAGCAAATGAGCAGGTGCATGAAACCTAGCATTTGGGTGGGACTCACTTTTGCAAAATAAAAGTCTTAACAAGGCTAAAAAGTTGAAGTCACAAGGTGGGTGGGTGGGGGACCATCATGTCACAAAGAAAGACAAGGGATCCCCTGGTAGGAAAAAAATCAGCTGGTCTCAAATCCTGGGTGTAAACACTGAATTGTGGCCTTCCTTAGGCATTGGCAAAAGGGAAAATCTGTCCCTCCTCCAGCCGACAGCAGGTCTGCACAGCTCCAACAGCTTTCCCTGGGTAGAGGGGCTGCGCCTGCATTTTGTCGGTGGAACCACGTGGTGGCAGGCCACAGCTGCATTCCACGACACCTTCCTTCAAGCCATGGAGACAGGCACATACAGGAATCCCTTGATGGGGGTATGAAAGGTCCACCGCAGCAGCTTTGCACTACCTCTTCGATCCTGATGCATCTGAACTGCAGCTGTTCTGCTGCAGGAACAGCCTTGCCTACCATCAAGGGCTGTGCTTTGGCATTTATTTAGTAGCCAGATTTACCAGAACAACTCTCTCTACACCCCTTGCACTGCAACCAACATCCCAAGAGTCCTGATCTATGCAGTTATTTAACATTAGAAAACAAACAAAAATATAAAACACAATTAACACTTACACTGTAGACTATTTTTATTACAGCAGCAATGCCGAATCACTCATACACAAGGAAATAAAAGGTTTTGGCTAACAAAGTTAAATTGTTCACGTGTGAACACAAATTTACCAATAGATTAAGAAAACCAAGAGTCAATGTCATATTACTGAAAAACAAACAATTTTAAAAAGGTTAAAGTTTAATGACTGAGATGAAGACGGTTACAACAGGCGTCAGGTTTAGATGACAAATGAGAAAACAGGTTTTTAAAATAGATGTGAAAGCAATGAAGCTATTACAGTTATCAATAAATAACTTTTTTTGTTAATACAGTCTATTCAGTTATTAAGAACAAGGTGTAAAAGTTTTATATCATCTTCTAACAACTTCTTTAAAATTCTTTTTTGTTTTGCTTGACTTTGACAAAAAACATGCTTGAAGGCCTTAAGCACAGCGACAGCTTTTTCATTAATATCCTCTGGGATCAGTTTCTCAGTTGAACTATCAAGGTATGTCGTTATGTGAGGGCCAATATCGTACAGCAGGTTAATCAACTTCCTGAGCTTTTCTGTGTCTGGTTTTACCACTGCTGTTGGAGGTGAAGGTGAAGGTTCAAGATGATACAGCTGCTCTAGTGAATTCTCTGCTTCTTTTTCTAACAGCAGAACTTTTTTCACATCATCTCCAGCCGATTCAACATACTGATTGATATGTGGATTTTGTTTAACATAGTCTGGTGCGTTCTGTATCTCTTTTGTTAGCTTTTCAATCATTTCCAAGATTGCCTTACCTATATGTTCATGTTTTACCTTTTTATGTATATGTGGCCTTTTCTTCTTTCTACTAACTTCTTTCCAGCTTTCTACTGTTTTTGTGATGTTTTGCATTTTTTGGAGTTCATGTACCCTTTTTAAAGACTGAACTAGATTTTCCAGGGATCCATTTGTTAACTGATCAAAAGTCTTGCTTTTGGTTTTTGCAGCAACAGTTTGAAGGGAAATTACTACTCTTTTCAGCGGTGTTGTTGGACTACTGTTGTTGGATGACTTATTAGCGTGTAAAACAATAGAAACATCTGGGTCGGTTCGGATTGTCCAAAACGGCGTAGTTGTAGTCAATTTTTGTGTAACTGCAGGCGTCTTTTGTCTCGTAACATGTTTCTGGGGCACACTTAACCAGACAGCATCAAGAGTTTTATTAAAATTGGGGTCAATGAATGAGGATGTAATTTCCTCAGGTGCTGGGCCCTCTGTAGGAACATGCTGGGCTATATTCTGCAGGATGTTAACAAGGTTCTTCAGGGTTTTCTCCTCTTTCTTTGCTTCTATCCCAGGAGTTGTATGGGATTCTGTAAAACATTAATGAGCAATTATAAAGTGTGCTGTGCAAATCACGGGCGTACAACTGCCCTGTATACACATGCATAATTAATAGAAAACAGCAGAGAAAACTGTACTTTTGTCTTATTACTCATTTAAAAATAATCCATGGTTTTCTGGACATTTTGAACATAACCCTGCCTCCACGAATTAGTGATGGAAGGAATTCTCATTGAGCTTCTTTCCCCTAAGTTTGTATGTTGGAGGGGTTTATGCTTTCAGTCTGTAAATGAAGAAATACAGGGGAGGGCACAATTTTTCCAAGAGCTAACTGCTTTGAAACAGGTCTGGTCAATCACCATATGGCTAAATGATATGATTTTATAGTGGGAATCTGTAAAGACTGTTGTGAAAGAATTAAGAGCTCTTACCATAGAGTGTAACGTTGTCATCTGAAGCCAAAACATGGACAGATGAGGTGGGATGCACACTGATCTGTTAAGCACAAAACTAATTATAACTTTAATCGCGATAGGACTTTCACTTCATTCTAGCAATATTTCTTGTCATATTAGTCCACTGTATGTGTAACCTAGCACACGGAACAGTGAATCTGGAATCTCCATTTTCCACAATACCTCACACAATTGTGACTTAACTTCCTTTTTACTCCCACCACGTAAGTTCCAGGCCTTTAGCAATGACACAGATAATTGAAATGGTAAAACTGCAAATCCCATGGTGATGGTTTCGCTGCGGTGGCTGACAGTTGGGAACATCTTCTGAACTACTAAAATATAAATGGTTTGTACCTCTTGTAGTAAAGCTTCCCTGAGCCTTTGCTGGAAAGGACAGCATAGAAATTTAATAAATAAATCAAATGAACTGAAAACTGCATTTTGCTTTGACTGCAAATATCTGTAACAAAGTCCTCCCTCATTTACGTAAGAGTGTGTGCATGCATTTCAGCAGTATGGGTCTATAAGCATTACGTATAAAAAAGAACATGAATTTTTCAAGTCATTCAGAAGTTAAGGCACAGTAGAATTAAAATGACCTATGTAACTCAGATCTGTTAACATCTGTATGCATGCATTATTAATTAATTTTAAAGACATGATCAGCTATTATTTTTTGCCTGATTCAGTACTGTATGGGAGGATACTTATTGTGCTCGATTCTGTTCCTATTAAAATCTATTATGTGAAATTCCTATTGACTTTAGTGGTTCAGGATCAAGGAGTAAATAAGCATTTTTTCATGACCTAATGTGCAGCCCCATGCACAACATCCAAACCTGACAATGAAAAAAGAATTGCTCATATTCTTACATGAGCTTTTCAATAGTATACCTCAGTGAAGCATCCAAGATCTGCACAAACATTAATTTATCTTCACAACACCCGTCTTAAACAAGGAGGCATTATTCAAATGTACAGATGGGAAAGAGACACACAGACATTGTCAAAAGCATTTGAGTGTCTATCTTGAGATGCCTACAGCTTACTTTTTCAAAGTTAAACTGCCATTTAAATAATCTCTGATCTGGGATGGACCTGTATCCGCTTTATATGGTGAGGATAAAAGGGAAGCTAATTTACAATTGTACAAGTTACTGTAAATAGCGGAGGTGATCGCTCCACTGTTCCATGTGCACTGATAAACTGATACAAGTTTTAGCTATCACCAAAGTTTTATAAATTTTCAAATATCCTGAATTAAAAATTCATGTCTTAATCCTATTTTATTTTCTAGGAATATCTAATCAAATGATAAAAAGGATCTTTTAAAGATAAATTAGGGCCACGCTTCTTATATGGCCTCTACACTTACTTGTGCACTTCCAACATTCAGGTTTTTGCATGTGCAGAAATGTAAATATATACTTGAATTTTTCCACATAAAAATGTAGGTATTAATAAATGCACGTGGAAATGCAATTAAAGATGCAAATATAGAAGTTGTTTGAAACATTTTTAAAATGTATTTCATGTACTTTGAAACTTTTAATATTTATTTCAGTTGCAGCAAAATTCCTTGCCTGAAATTTCCCTAAATGTGCTGGAATAGTCAAGGGTCTTAACAGCTAACAAAAACAGTGCATTGGCATTAAGCTTATAGCACATCCGAAATTATTTGGGAGGTTGCGGGGAGGAACTCAAAAATATTCTATTTGGAGACAATTATTTCTTTCATATGTTGTATGACCTGTAGCCATACTACTTTAATCTTTATTATTCTTACAGTTCACAATTTAAGCTTAAGTCAAGCCTGCAAAGGACTGAGATGACAGAGAAAATAAATATTGCTGCTGTCCTTTTTAATGAAAAAAGAGAGAAAAATTGGAAAATGATTTCTCCACAAGGCACGTTCTTTAAACATGGAAAGGAAAAAAATACAAATGAGGCCACATTTAGGATACCTTAAAAGGCTTCACTTAATAGTGAACACATTCAACTTCTTTAGCAGTATGAATAAACATGTTGACTAAGGTCCTTATTTTGCAAAAAAATTAAATCTTTCCATAACTGAAATCTAATTAGACTTTCCCTTTATCTTTCTCAGTGTAGGACTTGATCTTACACCCATAGAAGTCTACAGAAAAAAAAATCCCTTGTTAACTTTAACCGCAGTAGAATCAGAACTATCACAGAAACACTAAAAATAAACAAGTAACCTGGAAAAAATTGTCTATAATGCCAGAGAACATAAAATAAGAAATATTTGATAAAACCGAAGTATGCCAAAATGTTCCTAGTTATAAATCCCTCTTTCCTATCTGGAAAGTACCTTAAGTATTGGGAGCACAAGCAGAAATAAATTTATTTTCAAAATCCTAAAACTTAGGTTACCTGTATGTGTTTAACATTCTCAAAAGTATGCTTCAATTCTAAAAGGAAGAGAGATGTTTATAATTAAAATGAGTCATTTAGCATAACATGAACATTACATGTTCATTATACAACAGCACTGCTGATGTACAGGCTGCAACTTGCTGTACTTTGTACTAAGTCAGCCCTTCGGGATATACTTAAAATTGTTCACTTCATATTCCACAACTGAGGTAAAGAAAAGCAATAAAATACAAAAGAACAAAAATTAAGACATCTTTTCTTTTTTTCAACTGATTTTGCATACAAAGTTTAGGGTCAGTTTCTCAAAACTAAGTACCTACTCACTGAACCATGTACCCAAATAAAGCGCCCAGATTTTTGTAACAGCTCAGCTTGCATGTTGGCACTTATTTAAAATGAACAACCAGAGACGTTGGTTGCTGAGCTCTTCTGAAAATCTAACCTAAGCAGAAGCTGGAATCTGGCCTTTAGCTTCTGCCTGAAAAACAGAAGTTTACTAATTCTCTGAGTTAGGCTGCAGTTGCCTTCAGTTCATGGATTGAGTTTTCCTGTGAACAACTGAAGATAGGAAACCAAAGGGATTGGCCAATATCCCCATGAAGTGTCATTTCTTTCAACTACAGAAATTCCCCTAATACAAAACAAGGAAAAAGAAAGAATAAAAATAAAAGGCAAAATCTAAACCGGTACCATGCAACTTACGCACCTAACCATTTGATATTATATTTAAAAAAAAAACCCTTCATTCTATGAAGTTGGCTGCATTGTTTGGGGAATGTCATAAATAACTTCTAGTCTTTTTCTACTGTTCATAGTGTTCAATGGACATCTCAACATGGCAAGCCATATTTTGCAAGAGGTGGACATCCCAGGCATGGATGAATATATCAAAACTCCTCTTGAGGTGGTTATGTGAAATACTGGGAATTTGTTGAATTATCACTTATGTGGATTGTTAAGCCGCCCACTGAAAGACTCCTTTCTGCCAGTGAAAGGAACTTGCTTTCTAGTTATTTTTTTACTAATATGAAAAACTCAATGCTAAGTGACACGCCACAGAAAATGACTCTTGCCACCAATGACTTCAGCTTCCTTGCATTGCTAGGTTACTGACAGATGTAAATCACCAAGAATTGTCGACTGTGAAACTTTCATTGTTTCTGCTGTTCATGTGGAACTTATGGTTTCATTCCCATTTGACCGATGCCACCTAGACCAGGATAATTCTCAACAAATCTTGTTTATTTTGTTTCCATGAGCTTCTAATGAGGTTCTATAAATCTCTCAGACAAAAGTCTACACACAATAAGCCGTTCTATCTATAGATGACATGTAGTCCACCAAACAATACATATCTGGTACTTGATGCCTGAAAACATTTTTTCATCCAATCAATTCTCCAACAAGAGCTGTTTTTCCAAACAGCTTTAAGGTCTAGGAGCATCAAAGTAGAGAGAAAATTAAATTCCGTAGGTCTGTTGAACAACTTAAGGACCCGAAGTGAGACAAAAGTCTCAGAAGGAAGAAAAAAAAGTATCTCCTGGCAAGCAGAAAGGAGATTTGTAAATCTAAAGGACCTCAAACAGAAGTCTGTAATGGAGGAAGTGGACTGATTAAATCATTTTTTGTCTGTGGAATTACAAAAAAAGATACTGTAATTTAAAAGATGGAAAGCCTCTCTGGTGACTACACTGTGATTTGTCATCTCTGGAGGACAGATGTAAATTGGAAAGAGAGGAAGAGACCTGCGCTGTCAAGAAAATATTGATTTGTACTCAGCTGTCTTCTTTAAAATTTCTTCCAAACCTTCACAGAATAGCAAATCATGCTGGAGCAGAAGACCCATCAGACGGGCCTTGACACTATCCTCTTGTCCATACCCTTACCAGGAAGTCTCTCTCTCCATCGAGATGGCAGTTAACATGCTACAAAAGATGCTGACAGAGGAGAAATGTTGTCAGCCATGAACGAAGGAGCCACACATCACATGCATTGTTTTCTCAGAACAAAGGAATTCCCCATCTCCCCTACCAGTGGACTGCAGCTGTAAATACCACCTTCAGATTTGGTTGCAACTGAATGAAAGTATTGTAAGCTTCTCAGGCATTTGCAAAGGGTATCTGCTTCTTCCCAAAAGTTCCTTAAGACTTGGTTTTCTATCAAATATCATGACATTACCTTTTTCATGGCTGCATCAACCCAACCACTTCTGACATTTTGACTGATGCTTTCAGATAGTCCTTGTAAGCCAGGGAAGGTTTCAAGTAAAATATGGTTTTGCGTACCCTGCACTCCCTTCGGATTTGAATGCTGCTTTAACACTTCCATTCAAGTAGGAATTTGTAGAGACTAAAACTCTGACACTTGAAAACAGGGGGAGGCATAACCATTCACATGTTTTGCAAAATGCATCAGGAGAATGACTAAAGGTTTTTAACAATTACTTATAGTAGAAAGGTACAGAAAAGAGACAGAGAAAGCTGTAGATCTGCCTCGTCCATTCAGTCTTCAAGCAAGAAAATCTGCTCTTTGGCCTCATCTCACAAGTCAGCGCCCAGCAAACAAGTAGAAAAAAGGTTGCCGTGCTTCAGTGCTACTGCGAGCAGGGGTTACATGTAAGCACATGCTAAGTTAAGCATTAGGCTGAATGGAAGTATCAAGTCCCTTGCGCACCGGCTCTTTTTCTGTAAGTTAAAAAAGAGAGACAGGATGTGGATGAATTGGTGGATGCGAGGATAAATTTATTACCTATCCTCAACATAATAACCAAGGTCACAGCTAGATGCTTAATTCTTTGGCCTGATTCTGATTGCTAGCTAGCAACACGAGGGCCATGCACGAAAGCTATCATTAACTTAGGATCAACTTCTCCAGTGCTCATTGTCTTTCTTTTCTCTCGTGTTTATGAGCACAGCGGTGAAGGCGCAACATGGCCCCCAATCAACCCAAGAGAATTGGGTTTTGCATTACTGATTCTCCCCTACTTTGGGGGTCTTCAAGAGAAGGCTGGCTAGGCATCTGGTGGGGGTCATTTGACCCCCTGCACTCTTTCCTGCCTAGGCAGGGGGTCGGTTCAATGCTCTGGTGAGGTCCCTTCCGACCCTAACATCTATGAATCTATGATTCGAGCCGTTTTGACCAACAAGAAGCTGAAGCCCATCACGATAACGCCGACTCCTGGATTCTGCCGTCGGTACAACCTCGGTGCTTTCCCCGAAGAATGGCTATGCCTGAAAACAAGCCACCAAGCCTTCCCACCGCTGCTCTTCTTCCAGAATTAAGATGACATTATTTTGTGTTTTTTTCAATGTAAACACTTCTCCGCTCTTTAAAAAGCATTGAGCCTCGCTTCGCGTCCGTTTCTTTTGGTTGTTGCTTGCCGTGGGGTTGTCTGATGGACCTGAGAAGAGGAGCACGCAGAGGCGGGCTTTCCTGTCCCGAAGGGGGAAATAAAAATGATCTGAATGGGAGAATGAAAGGAAACGAAAGGAAAGAGGAACTGCTGCGGGCAAACAGCGTGAGGAGGCGACGCGGCTGAGGGAAGAGGCAGCCGAGGGAGCGGGTGGAGGAGCCGCACTCACGCTGGGCAGGAGCCGGGGCCGCGGCCGGGAGGCCGAGCGCCGCGCCCAGCACCAGCAGCGCCCGCAGCTGCCCCGCCGCCGCCGCCGCCGCCGCCGCCGCCATCATGCCCCGCCCCACCCGCGCTGCTCTGCCGCCTTTCCGCGCTCGCGATGGCGGCCGCGTGGGGGGCGGGGCCGCGGGCGGGGGCGGGGCGGCCAACGGTCGCGGCCCCAGCGATCCAGCGGCCCCGCCCCCCTCCCCGCGCGGGCGGGAAATCCTCACACGGGGGGGCAAACTGGGACCAGCCCCCCCCCCATAGAGGGGGACCCCCAAACTGGGTATCAGTCCCCCTCACGCTCAGGTTGACCCTTAAACTGGGCACCAGCCCCCCCAGACACAGGGGGACCCCCAAACTGGGCACCAGCCCCCCCCCAGAGGGGACCCCAAACTGGGCACCAGCCCTCTCACACACCGGGGGACCCCCACGCTGGGCACCACCACCCCTGACACAGGGGGACCCCTAAACTGGGCACCAGCCCCCCTCATACAGGGGGACCCTAAATTGGGCACCACCCCCCCCAGACACAGGGGGACCCCCCAACTGGGCACCAACCCCCCAGAGGGGACCCCAAACTGGGCACCAGCCCTCTCACACACCGGGGGACCCCCACGCTGGGCACCACCACCCCTGACACAGGGGGACCCCCAAACTGGGCATCAGCCCCCCTCATACAGGGGGACCCTAAATTGGGCACCAGCCCCCCATGCTCTGGGTAGGGTCTCTGCAACCTTCCCCCCGCCCCCACAAGGAGGCCTCCAAACTAAGTACCAGCCCTCCATGCTTTGGGCTGGGCTCCTGAGCCTCCCCCCCCACACACACACAGGGGACCTCCCCCCTAAACTAGGCACCAGCCCCCATGTTCTGCACAGCCCCCCCATAAAAAATAGGGAACCAGCCCCTCACACACAGCAAAACAGGAGACCCCCACACGCTGGGGATCCCCTATACTAGGCAGCAGCCCCACCCCCATGGTGCCTAGGGTCTTCTCATCCCCCCACCCCATACACTGGGGTTCCCCGCAAGTTAGGCATCAGCTTCTCATGCTCTGGGCAGGCCCCTCTAGCCCCCCATACACTAGGGACTCCCCAAAAACAGGCATCAGGGCCCCCATGCTGTAGGCAAGGCACCTGCCTGACAGTATGGGAGCCAGTCCCCCTCCCCCACACACACGCTGGAGACCTGCCCCCACACCCTGACACTAATCAGACCCCCTCAGGCAGCACCACTCACCCCCCCCCCCCCAAATGCACCCCCAGCTCCTATCTGTCCCCCAAGCAGCACCCACTGGATCAGCAGGTACCAGCCACCTGCCGAGCTGCGTCAGCACCACGCCCCGGTCCATACGTTATGCAGCACTGTGCACCCGTGTCCTCCAGGCAACAGCCCCAAACTCTGGGCACAAGCCCCAGGCAGCACCTACCTTAGCAGGACCACAACTCTTCCAGGATTTGCATGCGGCTGTGTAACAGCAGCACGCTCTGTCAAACTCAAGCCAGCTCGATGCCCGTTGTTCACCGCCAGCGTTTCAGGCCCTGCCTTTCCAACCCAGCATTTCATGCCTGCGTTTCCTGTACAAGTCACCGTATGGGAATAATACTGTGAACATAATATACAGCAGGTGCAAAATCCTGTCTGCAAATATAGCAGGCCTCGTTTGATAATCAGCCTTCAGGTGCAGAACAACAATTGGGCACTTGGCAACAGTTTCTGGACTTACACATATGTATCTACATTGATTTATATAGTTACATTTATTACATTTATACTTGTTAAATTATACTTATTTTTACTTATGCTATCTTACTTGCAACAGGTTCTGGGTGAGATGGATTCACACACACACACACACACACACACACACACACACACACACACACACACTATATATATATATATATATATATATGTATGAATCCATCTCAGCTATCTTACAACAGTATATATGACTCCATCTCAGCCAGAACCTGTTGCAAATAAGATAGTGAAAAATATTTCTATAAGTCCTAATATAAGACAGAAATACCTACTTCAGCTGGAAAGTACCTTTCCATTATGTGTGAGGCCTGTGTCCTTCAGAAAGACTTCAGGCAAACCACGCAGTGATTATTCTACTCTTCCATGCACTTTTCATTGGCATCACGTTTTTGTGCACACTTTGGCCAACTGTTAAAAAAAAACACCACCACATAGAAATGGTGCTTTTAATTTTAAGTCCAATAAAATACTCTGCAAAAGCACAGTGGTTTATAATCATAAGCTAAGGCATGACACTCAGCCCTGATAGGGCCACATGAGTGATCAGTGTTTACCAAAGGGCCACAACGTCACAGATATCTCTGGATGAATTATGGCAATTACACTCCACTTCAAAGAATAAAATGCAGTGTATTAGTTAACATTTGCACAATTCATGGCACATGTTGCATTATTCACGATTGCAGGAAAAACGTGCCTGATGCATACAGCACTAAAACCTAGCCTTTGCTATCTTTTTCTGCAAAGGGCTGCTGGTGGCTTTGGAGCTGTAGTTTGAGTATCACTGAGCTAAGTTTTATGTTTAAATAAGGTATAAACTGTGGCGCCAAACAGTTTAATCAGACATTGCCCAGAGCCCATGCCATTGTGCAAGGGAAAGAAAAATACACAACAGAAATTATAAAGTATGTTTACCCTGCGCTCACTACCACGCTGTGATTCTATCATAGCGTGAACTTGCATAAGCTAGCTTTAAACTGGCAAGCTCAGGTACTGGTAGCAGGCTAGCTAACTTTTATTATCAATATTTGGTATCATATACTTAGCTGACATAATTTAAATAAGAGGATTTCCAATTTCTTCACCTCTGCATTTCCACTTGGCTGTCCCTGACTTGTTAGAAACTAAGCATTTATGGGAAGTCCTCTTCCACTGTAAGTCTACACAGCACTTTGTTCAAGGGGGCCTGGAGAATCTACTCCACTCACTGTTACTATGCCACTACGTGCAGGTAGTAAGTAAGCAGTGACATGCAGAAAGCCTGCTGCTTCTGAAAGCTTATGTTATGCATCTCTGACATAGTTCGTTCAGTACTTCGCAATTTCAAAGGTGCCATGGGGTTGCCACATATTGTTAATGCCATTAGGTTTACAAATGATTCACAAGATAAATCCAGAGATTTTAAATAGAAACACACAGTTGTGGTCTGAGTTCTTTGCAACAGGAAAACTGCTCTATTATTATTCTGTAGGCAAAAAAAAAAAGTGAAGACTAAGCTGGCACTTTCCAAGGGGTGCCTTCAGTCTATGGAGGGTGCCTCGAATCTATCTAGGGGTACCTCAAATGTAAAAAGGTTGAGAACCACCAAGTTAGTCTATACTATAAAATGCTAATTTACCCTGCCTTCTGGCTGACTTCAAACTAACACGGCTAACTATTTTTTACTACTTTTAACTGTCACTTAAGAACTTCTTAGGAAAGAAGGTGTAGTTTAAGGGCAGTCCAAGCTGGAGAATGAACACCTGCATGCATCTCTAGCTTTTAGCCTTAATTTGCCCTCTTTATCTCATAATGGTTTGCTCAATCAGAGTCTGGATGAATTTTGTGCTCAAAGGAGATGATAAAAAATGAGACTGAGGTCTTTTTAGTTCCTATTCAGCTAATGCTGTTCCAATAACAGATCCCTCTTATGGCAAATGATGGGTATTGTATGGTTAAGTAGGGTCACGCATCCGGAATATGTGTAATGACTTTCTTATATCATTTAAATGCATATGAAGAGAGCATTGGCAGAGAGGGAGAGTGCCTGAGAGAATTTTTCTTCACAGGGCATGGAGACCATGTTAGCACCTTCCTGACAAGAACCACATTTAGCTACGGTTCACTAGAAAGGGCATGACCTGTATAAAGAAGGCCCAAGTGTCTTTATCTGCTGAACTTAGAAGATATTTCTATATTGGCTGAAGCATTACATGGTGTATTATAAAAGAAAACACTCTCTAGAGCTGAATCTGTGTATTATTGGCTCTTGATAAAAAAACCTATGCCCTCCTCTGAAAACGAGACGCTTGTTCACAAAGTGAAACTTTTGTGCATGTTATGCAGAAAGATGAAGCATTTTTTAAAAATCAAAATTGTGAGGTTTCTAGGTGATGGGTATTCTCAGAAAGCATATTCTACAGCAGTCAGTTGCAACACAAGAATGGAAATATTTGGCCAGTGATGATTTTGATAGAGTATTTAGCTTGGCAGAGAATGCCAGGCCCATACAGCACTTACGGAAAAACAGACAAGAAGCTTTTATATTTAGAGTAAAGTGGGAATAGAATCAAGAGCTCATTAACAGGAGCTGACAGAAATTTTAAAAAAAAGCTGTCTGTGGATACTGAAAAAGATATAATCTGCACTGAATCCGGGCTGGGCGGGCAGCGACTGAACATGTGCATTTCTCACACTATTGCTATTTCTGGGCTGTGAAAGAAAGAAATCCTCTAGGGGGAGTCAGAAAATTGTTTAAAAGATTTTTCCCTTTCAGTCTGATAACATCATAAGATCAAGGGACCGTGAGCCAGTCCACAAAGAAAAATAATATTTAAAGAACTCTCCTTCATTAATGAAGACTCTTTAAGGCAAAAATCGGTGGGAAAGGCTAAACCAAATAAGGGATAAACCAAACAGAAACATGAACAAAGAAGGCAGGGTTCAGCAGGGCAAGCTGAAGACCAATAGGGAAACTGCCTCTCAAGAGGACTTCAAAAGAAAGACATTTTCACCTGTCAAGAGATCTTTGGGAATTAAATCCATGAGAGGCAAGAGAGCTTCAGGGATGAAAGTCTTGCAGTGACACTGCCAACGCGAGGGGAGTCAGACCAAAGTGAGGGTGCGGGAGGTGGAGGGTCAGCTGGCCAAGGTCAGGACTGTCAGTCTGCAGAAATACAAGATATGCCGTTTTAAAGATGCTTGCATCAGCACTTCCAAGTTCCTGGTTAGGTCACCAGATATATAAATATAGTAAATATTTAATTGGATAGGAGTTTGGCTGCTATAACACTGCTTTTGTTTGCTGAAATTTTTTAACTTATTTTAATTGAAAGGTGAATTTACAACCACTGTAAACTGATGGAAGGAAGTTAGATTCTTTTATTTAAAAAAAAATTAGGAAATCTGAATAATTGCTCCTGCAGTTACTGTTTGAAGTAAAAGTGCATTGCCTTTTACTGGTTTGAGGCCTGGACTCTGCACTTCTGTAGCTGTTTAGCTTTATGAATACAAGTAGTCAATGAAATTGTATATATGTCTGAAAAACAGATAATTTCTATCCCAGGGAAAATACTGATTATTCAAAATTTGTTTCCAACTTGAACTAGGATGATATTTCCATTTTTTTCCAAATTGAAAATTCTGAAAAATTAAATTCACAACATTAAAACAGTCTTATTGATATGCTTCACTTGGTTCCATTTTGATGTTGAGCTATCTACATAGCGTTTTATATGGTCATGCATCGGAATAGCTGTTTTGACTCAAAATGAAATTCGAAATGGAGCGCTGTTCCATTGAACTGTTAAAACTCAAGATGAGATGGAACGGTGCTGTTTTGTATAGCCCTAATGTATATGATGTATATAATAATATGATTGATGTTACATAAAATAGGCTCATAGGAAAGTAGGGCTGGAAGGGATCTCATAAGGACATCTAGTCCAGGGCCCTACTCAGGGCAGGATCATCCTTGACTAAACCATCCCAGCCAAGGGTCTGTGTGGCAGGGCACTTTTGGTGCCTGCCACTTTAAGGGCTTAAAGCAAGCAGCAGAGCAGCCTGGTGGCTGCACTCCCAGTCAGGAGTCACATGGCCAGCAGGAGGCTGCCTGATTGGGAAGTGAGCACAGCTGCTAGGGATAAGAGTGGGCACTGGCAGCAGAGCCAGCAGTTTGCTGCAAGCAGCCAGAAAAAGAATATCACCCAGCTGGAGCTGCTGCTCACATAACACCCTTGGAGGTACAGGGCAGGAACTATGGGGATGGAGGAGGCTCCTGGCCCTGGGACACGACCTGAAACTGCACCCTACTAGGGTAGGATGGTGTGGTGGGGCTGCCTGTGGCAGGGTGGTCCCCAGGAAATGCCACACTATTTGCCTCCCTAGTGAAAGGCAGGTAAGGGGCACCTGATAGCCTCAGCCCCCACAACCTGGTAAGTAACCCATCAGTAAGGATGGACAGGAAGCCAGGCATGCCTAGGGAGAGACCTGAGCCCTGTGGGGTGTAAGACCCTGCGGCCCCAGTCATGGGGGTCCAAAGAGTGGCCACAGCAAGAGGGTGGAATAGTGGCCCTAGCGATGGGGTGTAAAGTGCATGGAAGAGCCATGCAGAGTAGGGTCGCAGGGGTGGCCTGAAGAACTGCACATTCGGGTGCAGAGTTGAATCCCTGTAGGCGGGCCTGAAGGGCTGCATTGGGGCATGCAGAGCAGGGTCGCCAGTGCGGCCTGAAGGACTGTGCACAGGACAGCCCCAAGAGCTTGATGAGAAATTGAAGGCCCTAGTGAGAGAGCAGGAGCCCCAGGCATGTGCGAGGACACCTGTGGCAGTTATGATTTTGGATGCCATCTGCAAGCAATGGGACACAGTATAGGGAAGGTTGGAGCCATGTATAATGCCCTAGGCATCAGGGCACTTAATGGGCAGCCTCCCATATTTTTGTATCAATTTTAAAACAGCACGACATGGCAGACGAATGAGGGCAGATTGGCTTAGACAGGTGGGCAGGCCAGCATTGGGACCGGCCTTGAGACTTCCCCCGTCACAGTCTGTCCAATCTGCTCTTGAAACTTCTAAGGATGGAGATTCCACAGCCTCTCTAGGCAGCCTGTTCCAATGCTCGAGCAGCCTCCGAGTCAGAAAGTTCCTCCTAATCTCTAACCTAAACTTCCCCTGCTGCACCTGGAGACCCTTGCTCCTAGTCCTGTCCCCTCCGATCACACAGATAGACCAAGCTCCATCCTTTCTAGAGTCATCCTGAAGCCATTTTAAGATGTTTATCAAATCCTCCGACAGTCTTCTCTATTCCAGACTAAATAACCTTAGTTCTTTCAGCCTTTCCGCATAAGTCTTTCCTCCCAGGCCCTAAGTTGTATTTGTTGCTCTGTCCTGGACTCTTTCTAAACTGTTTACATCTTTCTTGAAGTGTGGGGCCAAAAACTGGACACAGTGCTCGAGGTGAGACGTCACCAGTGCCTTGATTTCCCTTGATTTGCAAGTGACGATCCAGTTAAGACTACCCAGGATGCTGCTGGCTTTTGCTGTAACAAGGCACAGCACACTGCTGGCTCATATTCAGCTTCTGGTCTCCTGTAACCCCCAGGTCCTTCTCTGTTGTACTGCAGCCTAGCCAGTCTGCATTTGTGCATGAGGGTGTTCTGTCCCAAGTGCAGGACTTTGCACTTGTCCTTGTTAAATCTCATCTGACTGACTGTGGACCATTTCTCTAGTCTATTCACATCATGGATCCTAGCCCTACTCTTTGGAGTATCTGCAACACTACCCAATTCGGTGTTGTCTGCAAATTATTTAAGTGTGCACTGGATCCCATCAACTATAATATTATAAATCATATTTTACAATATAAAAGCCAAAGTAAACTGACAAAGGTGAAGCAGAGTACTTCATTTTAATTTGGAATTTTGAAGTATTTCCATCACATTTTGTTGAAGTCAACACATTCTAACAAAACATTTCAATTTGAACAAATTAACATTTTCTGATTGACACAGTTGCTTTCCTTTCTTTTCTTTTCTTACCAGTAATAGCATATCTGAGATTAGAGCCTAAAATAAGAAATAAGGCAGGTCTTTATTCTGAGAGGTTTTGAGTACCAAAAAACTGAAGTCAAAGAAAGAATAAATTTGGGGGGAAAAATCTGGAAGTTTATTGTCTTCCTCTCAAAATTATATTTTTGCTCACTGATGAGTTGAATAAGAAGACTTGAACATACGTGTCCTTCAGTTGAATCAAAATGCAGAATTTTTTAGAAAAGGAATGAAAACTACTTTGCAATGAAAATCATTCAGAGATTAAGCTGACCATCCAATTTTAACTACCTTTTGCACCTTAATCTCTACCTGGAGTCCTCCAACTTATAGATGGTGGCAGAGTAAAACAAACTCATTATATACAGCTGCCAACTCAATAGAAAAAGCTTGACTTTTCGGTTTAATGACATACCATAGGCAAGTCAGCTTTCCTGTCTCTATTGGAATAGTTGTTTGAGGGCTAGACTCATAGAAAAATAGGGTAGGGCAGTGTAACTACTTGTCACCCCAGGTGGCTTTATCTTTTAAACTGTTTCCTCTTCCCCATCCAAAGATGGGTTCTGACATTTTTCTGCTTATATGCTGCTTGCTTCTGGAGGGCGGCAAGACCACCACACAGATGAAACAGAGACATCCCAAACTCTTCTGAATTTCTCCATCTTCACCTGCTGGGTGCGCAGCTCCTAAGGTGATGGGCATGGCATCAGAACAAGCTCCAACTAACAGATGGTAGCAGATGGATAAGATTCTTCTTCAGGATACTTACTTGAAAGGTGATTTAGGGTGATTTATAACTCTGTACCAACTCAGAGCATTTGGACAACCCAGCTGGACAATGTTGTAACCAAGTTCCAAGCCCACACAGTCAAGGAGAGCAGAACCACTCCATGAAGATGATGTAGAGGCATTTCAAACAACCACATTCGGCAATGACTGGTCATTATATCACCCCACAAGGGTATTTCACTATAGTGTACACTACCCCCGGGACTTGGACCAAACTCCAGCCACCTCGCCTTTAAACCTCTTTTTTAAGACACTTCTTTCATGGACTCCTTCACCCTTTGTTTTCCTATCAACACATTCCTTGTCCCGAGCTCTTTTTTCCCATCCCTTTTCTGTTTCCCCTTAACTGGAAGCTCTTCAGGATATGAATGCGCATTACTGTATATCTTATAGTCCCACGCATATCTGTACTGCTGTATAATTAATACGAGTATAATTAGTGAGGCTTGCCTCCACACAGTTTTTGTACAGATTCAGTTACACGGGTTCAGAAACAGATACAGTGCAACCCCTAATGTGGATGTAGTTATACCCATCTAAAGATGTTTATATCAATATCATTCCTGAAATAACTTGGATTTAACACAATTGTTTTACAAATGGAGACTTAATATGTACACTACCTGTGAATAAATGAGCATCAAAGATGGTTATAAGCTTTTGCACTTGACTTTGGTATTTCCACCGAAAATGGCAATAACGAATGTGTTAAAAAGTAAAGCTAACTGCACCTTGTCATCTATCCACAGATGCATCACAAGCAGGTCCAGGAAGGTGACCCCCCCCCTCTATGCAGCACTGGTCAGGCCGCAGCTGGAGGACTGCGTCCAGGTCTGGGCGCCGCACTTCAGGAGGGATGTGGTCAGCATGGAGAGGGTCCAGAGGAGGGCCACTAGCATGGTCAGGGGGCAGCAAGCCAGGCCCTACAAAGACAGACTTAAGGGCCTGGATCTATTCAGCCTCCACAAGAGAAGACTGAGGGGGATCTGGTGGCTGTTTAGAAACTCACCGGGGGGACCAGCGGAAAATAGGTGAGGCTCTGTCCCTCCAGGCACCACCTGGGATAAGGAATAATGGCCACAGATTGATTGAGAGCAGGTTTAGGCTTGATATCAGGAGGCATTACTTTACAGTTAGGGCTGCCAGGCTCTGGAATGGGCTCCCAAGGGAGGTGGTGCTCTCCCCTATCTTGGGGGTCTTCAAGAGGAGGTTGGATAGATATCTGGCTGGGGTATTATGATCCCAGCACTCGTTCCTGCCCAGGGCAGGGGTCAGACCTGATGATCTGTTCAGGTCCCTTCTGACTCTAGAAACTATGAAAATGAACCATTTTAGGGTCTTATTTTTAAACATAAAACCTAAGGTAGATAGTCATAGCAAATAGCTCTGACAAAAGAAAACTTAGGACCTGACCCTGAGGACTTGTTTATACTTGAAGTTTGTTGCAGTTTAATTAGTTACTTCACATTAAAGTGTCTTGTGTCTACAAACAAAGTCATCTGGCACTACTGAATACATCATGGAAGCAGATTTACTAAGAAGTGGGATGAGTCTACGCATAAAAAAAGCATGAGGAGTTGGATGTCCCTCCCCAAACAAATGTTGCATGTTTTCCAAGTACCCCGCTGGTATCCTGCACCACTTTGCTGGGTGCCTGCGTTGTCCTTTTCCATTTCACTGTGCGCCTCCACTGCTCTAAGATCATTCTGACTGGACATCACCTCCCCGTTTAAAGGTTGGCTTGTTGTGGTCCTCTGTTGCATGGTTCTTATACCTCTGCGATACTCCTGATTATTCAGCAGTCGTGTCTCAGGCTTCTGTGGGGGTTATCTGCAGAGCACCTGGACTTCATTTATTCAGCACGTATAGGCTCATCTGTAACAGAGAGATACACAAGTTATCAGAACAGATGCAGAAAAAACAGAACAATTGAAACCCAAGCCAATGCCGAAATACAGGGAAGGAACTCCAGCTGTGCTGTAAGAGTGTTCAAGACAATAATGGGACCCCTGGGAGATGCCACAGGATCTGCAGCTGCTGAGAGAAGTTGGACCATACGTTTGCTAGAGAACTCACAACTCGACCCTTGGATTTTGTGGACACCATTTATAACACCCCCAATGATATTAATTGTGTTATAGACAAGAAATGGATCCCAAGGCAGGAACGGAAGCCCTCCAAGTTACTGCCAGGATTAAACTAAATCAGGGGCAGACTCAAACCTGAAAATAATTTTTTTTGTAAATATTGTATGATATATTACAGTGTAGCTGGATTAGGAGATTTAAACAACCTACCGCTGGGAACTGCCACCGTTCTGATCTACCCTTCCAAGCCCGTGCTCAAAATGGCAGCCATACAGGAACATGCAAAAGCTCTCCATCTCTTCATGCCTTAAAAACTGGCTGCTTTCTGGGTCCTGCCCTGTTCTCCTGTAATATGGTGTTTAGTGCTCTGCCTCACATCTGATCAGCTACCCCCCTGTGAGCCTTCTTCTACATAAAATGAAAGCATGACAAGGATTACAGAAAAAGAGGGAAATGATTTGAAGAAAAGGCCTTTTTGTTGTAGAAAAGGAAAACTACTAGAATCATTTTCCTGGATCATGGTTTTACAAATGCTTTCAGCTTTGAGCTGACATAGAATCATAGAAAATGAAAAAAGGAAGGGACCTCAGGAGGTCTGATCCAGTCCAGCCCCCTGCTCAAAGCAGGACCAGCCCCAACTACATCATCCCAGACAAGGCTTTGTTGAGCTGGGTCTTAGAAACCTCCAAGGATGGCAACTCCACCACCTCTCTGGGTAACACATTCCAGTGCTTTACTACAGTCCTCATGACAGAGTTTTTCCTAGTATCCAACCTCAACTTCCCTTGCTGCAACTTGAGCCCATTGCTCCTTGTCCTGTTGTCTGCCCCCACTGGGAACAGTCCAGCTCCATCCTCTTTGCAGCCCCCCGGCAGGGAGGTGAAGGCTGCTTGCTATTCAATCCCCCTCAATCCCAGGTGAGGGAGATCCCCTGCCCTCCATCAAAGCTGACCTCGTGAAGGAACACCTTGACAGGCTGGATACCTTCAAGTCAGCTGGCCCTGATGGGTTACACCCAAGGGTACTCAGGGAGCTGGCAAGCATCATAGCCCAGCCCCTGGCATGGATCTTTGAGAGCTCTTGGCGCTGTGGTGTCAGTGCCCAATGATTGGAAGAAGGCCAACGTAGTGCCAATCTTCAAGAAAGGGAGGAAAGTTGATCCGGCTAACTACAGGCCCATCAGCCTGATCTCTATCCTGGGGAAGGTCTTGGAAAAGATTATCAAAGAGGCCATCCTTAACAGACTAGCTGATGGCAATATCCCGAGGGATACCAAGCACAAGTTTGTTGTGGGTAGGTCTTGCTTGACCAATCTCATTTCCTTTTATGACCAGGTGACCTATCACCTGGACAAGGGAGAAGAGATTGATGTTGTATATCCTGACTTCAAAAAAGCCTTCACAGGACTCCAGATGTGGCCTCCCCAGTGCTGAATAGAGGGGAAAAATCACTTCCCTTGACTGCTGGCAACGCTCCTACCAATGCAGCCCAGTATATCATTAGCCTTCTTGGCAACAAGGATACACTGCTGATTCATAGCCATCTGACTGTCCACTGTAACCCCCAGGTCCTTTTCTGCAGAGCTGCTGCTTAGCCAGTTGGTCCCAAACATAAGGCATTGCAAAGACAATTGTTCAAGTCACCTTATGCAAACATTTCAAAAAATTTTGGCGATTTATGGCCCCCACCCCTCTCCTCAGACACACATACTTTGGGCTACTGCAGAATTCTATCTATTTTGCTGTGCACCTGAGCCATGAGTATTAAGAAAAGAGAACTAAAGTAAAAGATAGTTGTGGCCTGAAGAGTGTGTCGCCTTGCACCACTATCTTTACAGTTTGCACTTCCTGTTCTTCACTGGGTCTGTGGACAACATGTTGGCAAACAGTGGCATGGTGTAGTTCCTGGATTTGCTCACTGACTTTTGGAACGAAATCCTCCTTTGGCTTTGGAAGACACAGTTTAAGGACAGCCTGCAGGGCTGCAATTACTACACACACATCCCAGCAAAAGTTTCTGTAGGTGTCCAGGTATTTATTAATACTTTTACCCAATTTGTCACGACAGCCACAACCATGCTCTTTATCCACAAGTTAGAACATTAAAAAGCCATCTGACCATCTTTAGAGACTGGGAAGAACCTCTGGGCATGGAAGTCTAAAATAAAAAGAGAAAGGAACACTTTGTCGCTGATGTCATAGACATTTTAATTTGGACAATTGCTGGTTGTCCTTTTTCTCTTTTTCTTTTGACTGACATGTTGTGACAATCACAGACAAAGCTGTTAACATGGAGCAACTGCTTAACCAAGCTATGGTAGAGGAACAGATCCATTTAAAGAACTTCATACCACAGGATAAAAAAGATGGAAGAGCAAGGGAAAGTTTCCTAAAGCATGGCAAAACAGAGAGACAGAGGATAGGCAAATGCAAAGGACCTCAACACGTGCAGCTATGGGGAATGAGAAAGGGACAAAGGCTCCTGTAGAACATGGTGGAGCCATGCTCGTGAACTCCACAACCACCTATAGGTGCCCTGTAGCCCCCTTTCTCTGATAGCCATGCTTTCTGGTGAAAACCCTTCACCATTTGTTACCACCATTCCAGACCCCACGCATCAAGTGGGATCTCCCTATTCCAAATCCAGAACTGTTCAGAATCCCCCTTAATGAACTGAAGGCTAAAACTAAGCTGATACTTAAGTAAATCTGCAGACAACACCAAGCTGGGTGGGATAGCAGATGCTTTAGAGGAAAGAATTAAGATTAAAAATGCTGGTTATTTGGGAAAAATTACCTGAAATGAATCAGACGAAATTCAGTGAGGGCAAGTGTAAAATTATTGCACTTAAAGACAGAACAATCAAATGTACAAATACCAAATGGGGAATGGGCTAAGCTGCAGAACTGCAGACAGAGGCTATGGGGTTATAGTAGACAGTCAAGAGCCTAAGAATGCAGCAAAAAACCCAACAGCATACCGGCTTGTTTTAAGAGGGGAAGAAGCAGGAGGAACTTGCCCTCCTCCTAGCTGTCACCAGCCCTGACATAGTGGGGATCAAAGAAACGTGGTGGGACTCATCGCATGACTGGGCGGTGAGTGTCAAGGGCTATAGGCTATACAGGAGGGACAGGATAGGAAGGAAAGGTGGAGGAGTAGCACTCTACATCAAGGAGGAATATACTTCCTCGTCAATTAGCATGGGGGTAGAGGGGGGGCACTCTGAGGTGCTCTGGGTTAGAGTAAAAGGCAGTCCAGGGGAGAGAGACTTAACGGTGGGGGTCTACTATAGACCTCCCAACCAGGGAGAAGAGCTCGACCAGGAATTCTTAGGTCAGCTCACAGAGGCAGTGAGGGCTAAGGATGTGGTCATCATGGGGGACCTGAACTTCCCAGACATCTGCTGGGAGGAGCAGTCAGCCAAGTCTGATCGCTCACGTCGGTTCTTAGCCAGAGTGCAGGACCTCCATCTAACCCAGGAGGTGCACAGCCCCACCAGGGGAGACGCCTTGTTGGACCTGGCGCTGGCCACGGGTGATGACCTGGTGAGGGGGCTGCGGGTGATGGGCCACCTGGGAGACAGTGATCATCGCTTGCTGGAATTCACCATCCAGCGTAAGGTGGCAAAGGGCTGCAGCAAGGCAACAGCCCTAGACTTTAGGAGGGCTGACTTCAACAAGCTAAGGAGGATCGTTGGGGAAGCACTGAGGACCCAGAGGGGAAGGGAATCAGATGTCAAAGGTGAGTGGTTGCTCCTTAAGGAGACGATCCTCCATGCCCAAAGGGAGGTAATCCCAACAAGGGTCAAAGGGAGCAGGAGGGCACATAAACCCCCATGGCTCACTAAGAGCATCCGGGAATGTCTCCTTGCTAAAAGGGAGGCATACACCCAATGGAGAGATGGGGTCATCACCAAGAAGGACTATGTTACAGTCGCCCGAGGATGTAGGGGGACAGTCAGGAGGGCCAAGGCAGAGATGGAGATAGGACTAGCTTCCCGGATTGGGGACAATAAGAAGTCCTTCTTCAAATACATAGGGGGTAAAAAGAGGGTCCCGGGTAATGTGGGGCCCCTGCAGGACACGATGGGCAACTTAGTCGTCATGCCAGATGACAAAGCTAACCTATTTAACGATTTCTTTGCCTCTGTCTTCCTAAGTAGGGACCAGTTCAGCCACCTCCCTGCTGGGCCCCCCTCAGGCCCCGGGAGAGACACGCCTGGGCCAGGGGTTAGCGAGAAGTTAGTTAGGGTACTTCTGGAGAGGCTGGACGTGTTCAAGTCCGCTGGTCCAGACGATCTTCACCCTAGGGCTCTACAGGAACTGGCCGAGGTCATTGCGGGACCCCTGGCACGGCTCTATGAGCACTCGTGGTGCTCTGGTGAGGTGCTGGAGGACTGGAAGAGGGCCAATGTGGTCCCTATCTTCAAAAAGGGAAAAAAAAGAGGACCCGGGAAATTACAGGCCAGTTAGTCTTACCTCAATCCCGGGTAAGCTCTTTGAAAACATTATCCTGGCACACATCCAGGAGGGCCTTGCGGGGGAATGCATGCTCAGGGGCAACCAACATGGGTTCATCAGTGGCAGGTCTTGTCAGACCAACCTGGTGGCCTTTTACGATCAGGTCACCAAATCATTAGACGCAGGGGTTGCTGTGGATGTAGTCTTTCTGGACTTCCGGGAGGCTTTCGACACTGTCTCTCACCCTGTCCTCATCAAAAAGCTGGGAGACTGTGGTGTCGATGCCCACACGGTCAAATGGGTCGCCAACTGGCTGGAGGGCCGCACCCAGAGGGTGGTAGTGGATGGGTTCTTCTCGACCTGGAAGGACGTGGGCAGTGGGGTCCCGCAGGGCTCGGTCCTCGGGCCCGCGCTGTTCAACATCTTCATCAGTGACTTGGATGACGGGGTAGAAAGCACCCTGTTCAAGTTTGCTGATGACACTAAGATGTGGGGGGATGTGGGTGCCCTAGAAGGGTGCAATAGGCTACAAGCTGACCTTGACAGGTTGCAACGGTGGGCGGAGGAGAATAGGATGGGGTTTAACACTGATAAGTGCAAGGTGTTGCACATGGGGAGGAAGAACCGGCACCACACTTACAGGTTGGGGAACTCCCCTCTTGCCAGCACGGAGACGGAAAAGGATCTTGGAGTCGTCATTGACTCCACGATGAACATGGGCCGGCAGTGTGGGGAGGCAGTCAAGAAGGCCAATCGTACCCTGTCATGCATCCACAGATGCATCTCGAGCAGGTCCAGGGAGGTGATCCTCCCCCTCTGTGCGGCACTGGTCAGGCCGCAGCTGGAGTACTGCGTCCAGTTCTGGGCGCCACACTTCAAGAGGGACGTGGACGATATGGAAAGAGTTCAGAGGAGGGCCACTCGTATGATCAGGGGTCAGCAGGGCAGGCCTTATGAGGAGAGGCTACGGGACCTGAACCTGTTTAGCCTCCACAAGAGAAGGTTAAGGGGGGACCTTGTGGCCTGCTACAAACTGGTCAGGGGGGATCAGCGGGTATTGGGGGAGTCCCTGTTCCCCCGTGCGCTGCCAGGAGTGACCAGGAATAACGGTCACAAGCTGGCGGAGGGTAAGTTTAGATTAGATATTAGGAGGCGCTACTTCACAGTCAGGGCGGCTAGGGCCTGGAACCGGCTTCCAGGGGAAGTGGTGCAGGCTCCTAGCCTGGGGATTTTTAAAAGGAAGTTAGATGAGCACCTTGCCGGGGTCATCTGACCCCGGTGCTCTTTCCTGCCAAGGCAGGGGGTCGGACTAGATGATCTACCTAGGTCCCTTCCGACTCTAGCTACTATGAAACTATGAAACTATAAGAGGAGCATTCACCAGGGTCAAGTCACACCTGACCAACCTGACTGCCTTCTATGATGAGATGACTGGCTCTGTGGCTGTGGGGAGACCAGTGGATGTGATATACCCTGATTTTAGCAAGGCTTTTGAAGTCTCCCACAACATTCTTGCAAACAAGATAAGGAAGAACAGGTTGGATGAATATACTGTTAAGTGGACATAAAACTAGCTGGATCATCAGACTCAAAGGGTAGTAATTAATGGCTCAGAGTCTAGTTAGCAGCTGGTATCAAGTGGCATGCCCCAGGGGTTGGTCCTGGAACTGGTTTTCTTCAATATCGTCATCAACAACCTAGAAGATGGGAGGGAGCACACCCTCAGCAAGTTTGCAGATGACACCAAGCTTGGGGGAGTAGAAGATACACTGAAGGGTAGGGCTAGGATTCAAGAGACCTGGGCAAATTGGAAGATTGGACCAAAAGAAATCTCATGAGGTTCAACAAGGACAAGTGCAAAGTCCTGCACTGAAGATGAAACAGTCCCATGCACTGGTGCAGGCTGGGGGTGATGGGCTGGGCAGCAGCTCTGCAGGAAAGGACCTGGGGCTGACAGTGGGCAATAAGCTGGATAGGAGCCAGCAGTGTGCCCTGGTTTCCAAGAAGGCTGACGACATCCTGGGCTGCACTGAGAGGAGCGTTGCCAGCAGATCGAGGGAAGTGATTCTTCCCCTCTATTCAGCACCGCGGAGGCCACATCTGGAGTCCTGTGTCCAGTTTTGCATGCCCCACTACAGAAAGGATGTGGACATGTTGGAGAGAGTCCAGCAGTGGGCAATGAAAATGGTTGGGGGCTGGGGAACAGGACTGGTGAGGAGAGGAGGAGGGAACTGGGTTTGTTTATTCTGGAAAAGAGAAGACTGAGGGAGATTGAATAGCAGCTTTCAACTCCTTGCAGGAGGGTTGCAAAGAGGATGGAGCTGGGCTGTTCCCAGTGGGGGCAAGGACGACAGGACAAGGAGCAATGGGCTCAAGTTGCAGCAAGAGAGGTTGAGGTTGGATATTAGGAAAAACTTTCTCACGAGGAGGGTAGTAAAACACTGGGGCAGGTTACCCAGAGAGGTGGTGGAGTCTCTATCCTCAGAGGTTTCTAAGACACAGGTAGACAAAGCCTTGGCTGGGATGATGCAGTTGGGGCTGGTCCTGGTCTGAGCAGGGGCTTGGACTAGATGTGACCTCCTGAGGTCCCTCTCAGCCCTCGTGATCTATGATTCTATGATTTCATGCAAATCAGAAGCAATGCTTCCACTCTATTCAGCATGAATGAGGCCTGACATGGAGAACTGTGAGCACCCCACTTTAAGAAAGATGTGGACAAACTGGGAAAAGCTCAGAGATCAACAAAAATGATTACAGGTCTCATAACCTTGAGGTACAAGAACTGGCATTATTTAGTGTGGTAAAGAGAAGACTGATGAGGGATTCGATAACAGTTTTCAAAGACAGAAATAAAGAAAGTTGTTATGAAAAGGATGATGAACAACCACCCTCTTCTCCACAGGGGACAAGAGAAGTAATGGACTTCTTGTTGGAACAAGGGAAATTTAGGCTGCTTATAGGAGGGCCTTTCCGATTATGAAAGTGATTAATTATTGTAACGTACTGAGAGAGCCTGTAGAATTTCCATCAATGGAAGTTAAGTGAAGAATAGGCAAACATTTGGCTGGAATGGTTTAGAAAGGATGATCCTGCCTTGAGGAGGGGGCTGGACTAAAAGACCTCCTGAGGTCCCTTATTGGGCACCTATACATGTGCAGCGAGGCTGTTTGACATGCTGTAATTACAGCACATGGGAGCAGACTAAATTAATCAAGTCTGCTGGAGTGTGGTAACTATCACAGACTCCAGCATCACATGTATCAGCATCCCCATGCTGAAAAATGGCAGCACAGAATCGTAGAAATGCGGGGCTGGAAGGCACCTTGAAAGATCATTGAGTCCAACGCCCTGCTCTGGGCAGGAAGGCTGCTGAGATCAAATGGTCCCAGCAAGATGTCTGTCCAGTCTCCCCTTAAAGACGTCCAAGGTTGGGGACTGCACCCCCTCCTTGGGAAATCTAGTCCAGATTCGGGTCACCTGTACTGTAAAGAAGTTTTTCCTTACATCCAATCTAAAACCATCCTCTAACAGTTTATAGCCATTGCTCCTTGTCCTCCCCTGGTGTGCCCTAGTGAACAGGTTTTCTCCCAGTTCCTGATATTCACCCCTTACACATTTATAGATGGCCACAAAGTCCCCCTCTGTCTTCTCTTCCCCAGGATGAACGGTCCCAGATCCTTTAGTTTTTCCTCATGAGGTTTGTCCTCCAGGCCCTTCATCATTCGTGTGGCCTTTCAAGACCCTCCATGTCTTCCTCGAAGTGCGGCGCCCAGAACTGGACACAGTAGCAGCTGGGCTCTCACCAGCGCCGAGTAGAGAGGAAGTATCACTTCCTTACTCTGCTTGAGATACACTAGCTAATGCATCCCAGGATGCTGCTAGCTCTGTTGACTACAGCATTGCACTGGCAGCTCATGTTCATCCTGTGATCAATCATAACACTGAGGTCCCTTTCAGCCATCGTGCTGGCCAGGACATCTCCTCCTAACCTATATTTGTGTCGCTGGTTACTTCTCCCCAGATGAAGCGCTCTGCATTTATCTTTATTGAACTGCATCCGGTTCCCCTCCACCCACCTGTCCAGCTTGTCCAGGTCTGCTTGGATCCACATCCTGTCCCCTAGCGCGACCGCTTTTCTCCATAACTTAGTAACATCTGCAAAATTGGCCAGTGTGTTTATCACATCCTCATCTAAATCATAGATAAAGATGTTGAACAGCACAGGGCCAAGAACCGAACCCCGCGGGACACCACTGGCCACCTCCTACCGAGACAATACAGACCTATCCACTAGCACTCTCTGGGTTTGACCTCTTAGCCAGTTCCCAACCTACCTGACAGTGGACTCTGCCAGCCCACAATCCTCCAGTTCTTTTATAAAAGCATCACGGGAGACCATATCAAAGGCCTTTTTAAAATCCAAGTATATGACATCAACTGCATCTCTCACATCTAAGCAGTCTGTTACTTGCTCATAGAAGGAGATGAGGTTGGTCAGACACAACCTGCCTGCAACAAAACCATGCTGCCTATCCTTCAGCATCATGCCTTCTCCCAGACTCTCACAAATAACATCTTAGTACTTTTTCCCAAAATTTTACCCAGTATCAAGGTCAAACGGACTGGCCTATAGTTTCCCGGATCCTCCCTCCTCCCCTTCTTAAAGACTGGCACCACATTGGCCCTTTTCCAGTCTTCCAGGACCTCTCCTGAGCACTACAAGTCTTCAAATACCTTCGCCAACGGTCCTGCAGTGACTCCAGCCAATTCCCTCTGCACTCTTGGGTGTAGTCCATCTGGTCCTGCCAACCTGAAGATATTTGGCCACTCTAAGTGCTCCCTCACCAGTTCAACATTGACCATTGGTTGGCAATCGCCCCCCTGCATCTGTCCAGTATCCGACCAGGTGGGCAACCACCATTCGGAAGCAGGAACACCAACGCAAAGTATTCATGAAAGAGTTCAGCTTTCTCCTGACTGTCTGTTATCAGCTCTCCCGGCCCACTCTGCAAGGGCCCCACATTTCCCTTGGTCTTCCTCCTGCTCCCTATATACCTAAAGAAGGACGTCTTACTGTCTTCTGATCACCAACCTGATCTCGGTTGCTGCCCTTGCCTTCCTTATCATCTCCCTACAAATACGGACTATACTTGTGTATTCCTCCTTGGTGACTACCCCTTGTTTCCACTGTCTGTAAGCCTCCTATTTCTTTTTTAAGCATTTCTTGATGCCTTGGGTAAGCCAAAAGGACTTCCTGGCCCCTTTATCACCTTTCCTGCATACAGGAATGGACCTTTTCTGTGCTCTGAGGATCGACCACCCTTCCTGAACTCCCCTCCCCTCCAGTCCCTCGTCCCATAGGGTCTCTCCCACTGTTTTCCTAAGCGCATTGAAGTCATCCTTCCTGAAGTCAAGCACCTCTGCCCTACTGGCTGACATCCCTGCCCTACAATGGATAGTGAATTCTATCACCACATTCAACGAGCTTTAGTAAAAGCACCCCTGCCGCCATTTGTCAGTGCAGGGGCGTGGATACACATGATGCTCTGGACACTTTAATTAGAGCTGCTCTAATTAAAGCGCCTTCCCCACCCCCAGAGCACATGCTTAAATGCCCTTTTCTGACCTACTTTCCTATGGTTCTAAGATAGAAAACCTTTTTTCCCCTCAATGTAAGCAAAGTTCTGCCCTGGACAGCACAAGCTTGTTCGCATGCAACGATTTGTTTGTTGCTGGGTTCTGACTTTGTACAGCCTTCTGTACATTCAATAGCTATTTTTGTTGCTCACAACATTCAATTGGATGTATTATTTCTTAAAAACAACTGAAAATGTGTTGACGTTCATGGACTTGAATCTCTCGCTGTTCAGTAAAATCTCAGCCCCCTCTGTCATGCACGGTAGAAAAATCCATCCGTAGTAAACTCCCATCATGCCTTCTTCTAAAAATGTATCTGCCACTTGTCAGTTGTTTCTGTACTTGCTCTTACCCTGTGGTGAATAAATGTTAAACTGCAGTAGCTGAGCCATCAGTGCCCTCACCTGCAGATTGCTGTATGCAAAACCTGCAACAGGCCTCAGGTGCAGATGCGTCCTGAGAGCTACCGAGTGGAGTTCTAGGTGTTTAGTATCTCTCAGGATACCTTTTGATGGCACAATGGCCTTTAAGAACAGATAAGCAATATAAAATTAAACTGAGAATAAGCAACCTGACTTTGAATTATTTAAAGAAGAGTTTCTCAACTGTATGTAGAAGAGTTAAAAAAGCTGTTATACAGACTATTAAAGATGATCTACATAAAAAATACTTTGTATGTGTTTAGCCAGTTATTAAAACGGTATAACAAATTGGGCTGCTTTATTTAAAGATAACTTCTTCCTGTTTGTTTTTGACATCTTACATTACAGGTCTCTACTATGGGTAACAAGAGAGTTTATGGCATCAGAGATACCATGGAAGGAGGTCATGTTTAAGGAGGGGAGTGATTTTTATTCAGAGGATTTACAACCCTGTGGTTTCTGTCTGTACCTGTTAAGTCAAATACTTAGGAAGAAAAGCTCTTTGTTGAGACATCAGAATTATTGCCCCCTCAATTAAGGGCTAAAAAAAGCCTTCCAGTCCCCATTTCTCAGTTACACAAGGAGTCTTTTAATAGAAATATGAAAGTCAAGCTTGAAATTTCTGATATTTCCAGGGAATAAAACAAGATGATGTCCTTTTAAGCTCACCTTTCAAGCCCCCCTTTATACTTCATAAAGAAGATAAAAATATTGCAAACTCATTTTTCCCCCTTTCAGGTCAAAACCGAAACAGCAGCTTTTCAAAAAATATCCAGAGAAACGAGAAATGAAGAAGAAATGAAATAATTGAAGGGAAATGAAACAAAGTCTCTAGGAAAAAAGGAGATTTTAAAAGGAGCTGGAAAATATACAGCAGTTTGGCCATTTTCTTGTCCATTGGTTGAGCTCCTGTTTCCCAATCAGGTCTATTCATCTCACACATTTTATTAAACGCTATCATACCTCTTTCCTAGATGCTGCCCCAGAATCACCTGCAGAGCCTACTACATCATCAAAAGGTGGTGTCTCCAAACCACGTTTGTCCTGTGTGTATTATAGCCTAGAAAGGAAAATTAGACGCTTAACTCCAGTCCTACATTTCCCAGGTTCTCCACCCCCTCATGAGCTGATTTGGTAGGATACTGAGTGACAGTACACAGTACTGGCCTAATGCAATGCAGGAGAAGAGCATTTATTATCAGTCTGCTCACTGGCAAACAATACCCGAGAGAGTTTCATGCTACCCAGTGCCTTGGGACCCAATTAATGCTTTTAGGAGTTATTGCACCGACCTGATTCATGCTGCTGCCCCTTCTGCAAGCAAGAGGCCTTAAGCTCAGTCTGAGGATGTCCAAATGCAGAACAATGCCACTCCAGTTGTTCTTTTAAAATTCTGGAAAAACATGGATTTGGAACATATGGTGCCAGTGACCGCCCTGACGGACTGCAGGGAGTACGGGGCTGTTCTTTCTATAGTCCAAATGGGCACTTTTTACTTGGTTATATTCCTTGTTTGCCAACAGACATTAGTGGAACGGTGAGCTACGTAATTGCCAATGCCAAACAATGCTACCTTCACATTTTCTAGCAGTAAAAGATTTGAAAATAAGCAAAGTTATTAGGTTCAATGAGGAACAACTCACCTGATGAATACTGGTATGATTTACTAAAGTGAAGGAATCTGAGTACAAAACCCTCTGAATATGCCAAAGGCTTTTGGTTTGATTGTTTATTATTATTATTATCTAAAAATAGCTGAAACCCTTCTCTCCCACTCAGATCTGCAGTAAAAAAACCCAGACAAACAAGACAAAAGCATCCCTCCCAGGCTGAGGCCATGATACCAAGGAGTATTTTTTATTATTCTTCTTTTCTCCTGAAGTGTATAATACTGTATTGATAGCTAGATGCTCCATGCAGCCCAGGAGCACGTTGTGAAGCTCCCCTGAGTCCGGGCTTCAAACTCCTTCACCTCCCACTTATCAAAATCAAAGATACAGACTTGTGAGTTCCTGACTCCAGGGTCTGTCCTGATAAAAGCATCTTAATCCTAACAATACCTAGGTAATGATTTCAATTTTTAAATGCTCTTTCTATCCATTCTGGACAACAAATTAACAGTACCTTGCTAATAGAAACTGTATTCTGTGAACAGACACATTCATCTACATAAAGAAAAGGTGATTTTTTGCTATTGCCTTTTTGGACTATCTGATTCTATGTATTAGGCACTGATTTCTTTTCACTGATGAGTTACAGCTGCACTGACAGCCAAGTCACACATGCTTATCTTGAAAGAAAGTCAAGGAAATAAGCAGGGAAGGAAAAATGCCCGATGCTTTTGTGGCTGTTATTTGAAAGTTCTGCACTGCTTAGACACAAATTTAATTTTCATCTGGCTGCCTTGGCAGGAAGATCAGACATCTACTTGTTGTTAACAAAAACCAAGGAATACATTACCTGCTGTTTGGTACTTCAGCAGGAAACCCAGTAAGACATTCTGGTGCCTTTTGTTGACTTCCACAGCAGATGAAATTTCCCCTAGCCCCTTCCTTTGCCAACACAGGACATTACCCGTGATATAACCTCCAGCACCGGTTTTAAATTTAAATATATCATTAAAAGAACTCTCAGGCCCCAGCACCTACCAAGGGATTGTAGCAGGCTCAGTGATAATGTTTTCTGCTACTTGCCTCGCAATGACCTGGTAACAACAAGGCATGCTCCGCCAACCTCCAGGCTCAATTCCTACCATTCCCTTTTTGCAGGGTTGTTGGTGAGGCTGAGCTGCTCCTTACAGCTTGCTCAGAAATGCCGCGGCTTGCTTGCTGATCTGAGCTGTCGTGATCATATTCAGCCAGCTCGGCATTCTGCATGCCGGCTGCCCAGTAAGTGGTCAATTCAGTGCAAGGCAGCTTCTGTGAGCATGCAAAGTTATGAAGGGGATGGGCCCTGGTTTAATCAAGACCTTCTCCTGAGGACCTTCCCCTGGGCTTCTGTGCTCATCTACCTCTTGGTGTTCGGAGCGTCTGCCTTTGCACTTGAAGTCAGCAGGCAACCAAGCTTGTGCCAAGGCAACCCCGATGATGAGGAGCTCGCTCCTGCAGAAATCCAGCTCATCTTCCCCCGTGAAGATTTGGGGCGCCTCTCCAGTTAGGGATTCTGTTTTAGCAGAAGAACTCAGCACAGGCGTGTCTGACTGCAAACTCCCTCCAGATGGTAAAGCTGGTCTTTCCCTCCTGTCTGCAAGCATCCAAAATGCACCAGCTCGGAGTGTGCAGCAGAGGGGCTTTGACGGAACGGCGGCACCCCTGAAATGTAAAAACGCTGACAGTACGCTAGCTCCTACAGAGGAGCACTGGATTGTCAGGGGAGAGGTTTCCTTGGCAACAGAGTCACCTGGCAGAGGACTGTGATCACCTGGAGAAAGCTTGGGGCCAAACTGCCTGATTGCGGGAGACTGGGAAGTTACAGAGGGGAAGGAGCTCAGGCTGCAAGGGGAGCTACCGTACCAGGGCTCTGATGGGCAGAGGGATCCCCTCTGGACACAAGCTGACCTCCGGGCCTGGCACAGGAAGGGTGAGTTAAGTGAAGCCGTTTGCGTGTAGGAAGCAGGCTGTTTTGTCTCCTGCTCTGTAACTGCCTCTCTCTTGAAATGAGAGCAATGGTACACTTAGAAACGCTGCGCAAAGCCTTGCCCTACCTGTGTGCATTGCCCCCTGCAAAGACCAGCCGCAGACCAGAAGGCTCACCCCTTCTGTGAGCACCTTGGACAGGATGTCTTCAGGGTGAGCTCTCGGGACTGGGCCTGGGGGTGGGAGGCTGGACTGCAAGTCCCAGTTTCTGGGATAAGCTGCTAGACAAAAAGTGTGCATGTCTGCATCCTGGGAATGTACCCATGAGCCAAGGGCTGTGCCAAGACTCTGTGGTATCTAAACCAAGCCCTACTCCTCCAAGACGGGCAGGATGCCCCAGCCAGATGCCACTGCACCAAGCTTTTAAAAACCAACCCTAAAAACCTACTTTTCCATTGATTTGTTTCTACATCTCTTGGGCTTAAAAGTTTTTATATAACAAGATTGCTTTATAGTGATTGTCGTGCTTGTGTACGTGAGGGGAGCAGCACATCTCAAATTATTCAGCCTAATTCTTTCTCTGCTTAAATTCATCCCATTAACTCCACTCCTTCTAATCCTTAAACCTGGTCTCAGGCTTGACTCACAATTTAGGTTCAAATGCTATAGACATTCCTGTAAGAGGAGGGGAAATAGTAAAACACCTGAAGCCAAGAGTAAACCAAAAGGTCTGGTGACCTGTCATCACCTGCATCATTACAAGCCAGCGACTAATACTGCAACATGTCACCATTCACTCTTGCTACTTTACACAGGCCCAGGATGCATTATCTTTACCTTCGGATGACAAGAGTTAGCAAATCTGGAGCCGTCATAGGTATGATCCCTCACTATTCAGTACAGAACATCCTCTGCAGTGTATTCACTGATGGCAGACAATGTTCTTTGTGTAAATCCAATGTCTTTTATTAGACCAACTCAAATAGTTGGAAAAATTCTTCTTTGCAAGTTTTTGGGCACAAACACCCCCCATCAGGCTGAGGAAGCGTCTATAGACCGTCTGCATTCTTTCTGGATGGAGTGATAAAGTAACCTAGAAATCCCATGATAATTGCTGTGACAGTATCAAAAGTCAAATGCTCCTCCCATCAGCAGCTGGCTGAATGATTGATTCAGTGATCAAGAAGTACCTCAGAGCTGAGTGTCATGAAATACCTTGTGCCAGGTTGCAGTGCCACTCTCATCTAGCTGATTCCAACCCAGATAACCTGCTACTTAATTTTGAGGAGATCTGGAGACTCCTGTAATGACTTGGAGGGTAATATTGGTGTCTCTCCTGCCCAGTCCTATGCGCAGAAGGCCCTGAACGCAGTAGTACCAGTTGTCAGTTCATGAGAAAGACCCTCCATGTGGAGCATCAGCCACAAAAGCTAACACAGCCCCAAAGATGCAGCTGTTACCTGTAAGGGAGGATTACAGCTCCCAAATAGTCTTGGAGCACACTGGTATGTAGTCTATATACACTGCTAGAGTGATTAAATAAAGGGATTGAGGAGGCTAAGCAGATGCTGAAATCCTAGTGGCATTTATAGAGCAGTAGGCAGGGTAGGTGCTCAACTCTTAATTATCAATGAGTTTGGTGATTTTGAAAATACTACTAGCTGCCTGTGAGTCCTGGAGACCTGGAAGGAGGTGGGCAGTGGAGTCCCCCAGGGCTCGGTCCTCAGGCCTGCACTGTTCAATTCCTTTATTAGCAACTTGGACAAGGGGGTGAAAAGCACGCTATTCAAATTTGCTGACAACACCAATATCTGGGGCAAGGTGGGCATGCTAGAAGGGAGGGACAGGATACAGCTGGACCTGGACAGGTTACAGGGGTGGGCAAATGAGAACAGGATGGGATTCAACACTGACAAGTGCAGGGTGCTGCACTTGGGCAGTAAGAACCAACAGTATACCTACCGGCTGGGGAACTCCCTTCTTGAAAGCACGGTGGCAGAAAGAGATCTTAGGAGTCATTATCGATTCCAAAATGAACATGGGCCGTCAATGCAAGGAGGCAGTCAGGAAGGCCAACTACACCTTGTCCTGCATCCACAGATGCATCTCAAGCAGGTCCAAGGAGGTGATCCTCCCCCTCTATGCGGCACTGGTCAGGCCGCAGCTGGAGGACTGCGTCCAGTTCTGGGCACCGCACTGCAGGAGGGATGCAGACAACATGGAGAGGGTCCAGAGGAGGCCACTTGCATGATCAGGGGGCAGCAGGGCAGGCCCTATGAGGAGAGGCGATGGGACCTGAACCTGTTCAGCCTCCACAGAGAATGCTGAGAGGGGACTTGGTGGCTGTCTATAAACTTACCAGTGGGGAACAGAGGGGAGAGGGAGAGACTTGTTCCCCCAAGCACCTCCTGGAATAACAAGGAACAACAGCCACAAGTTGATTGAGAGGAAGTTCAGGCTGGACATCAGGAGATATTACTTTATGGTTAGGGCGGCTAGGATCTGGAACCAACTTCCAAGAGAAGTGGTGCTGGCTCCTACCCTGGGGGTCTTTAAAAGGAGGCTTGAT
Organism: Crocodylus siamensis; assembly: GCF_052110815.1. NCBI lineage: Eukaryota > Metazoa > Chordata > Crocodylia > Crocodylidae > Crocodylus > Crocodylus siamensis. The sequence goes on from NC_143409.1 coordinate 3,034,701, forward strand.
AACTACCTAGCTGGGGTCATGTGAGCTTAAACTTACCAGGGGTCATATAAGCCCAGTATTCATTCCTGCCATGGCAGGGGGTCAGACTTGATGATCTGCTCAAGTCCCTTCCGACCCTACTTCTATGAATCAATGAGTCTTCAGGCATGTAAAGACTTTTGAAATGCTAGCCCAGAGGTTATCATTGATACCATACAGCAGTTAGAAGCAATTCTTTCCCGCCACAAAAATTATGCTACCGCTGATTTTAATTCATATTTTAGTAGACATCCATGCATGGAAGCACTGAGAGAACATGGCAATAAGCCTACCTTTATAATAATATTATTTTCTACTGAGTAAAATATGATTCTCCAGGTGTGTAAAATAGAAAAGTGATAAATAACAATCAAGTCACCATCACGGCACCAGAGAGAAACTTTTGGAGTATCTTTTTCACACTCTGAGCATAGACTATGGATATCAAGACAGCCTAGCTGTTCAACTTCTCATGCTCAGGCAGGCTGCATGTTCTCAGCCCTCACTTTCTGCCTCTGTCACAAAGTTGTATCCACGTCTCTGCTCTCGTGCCTATTCCTGGCATCATTTACATTGCACTTAATTTTTAAATCTGGTGCAGATTACACCGCTATCAGGAATAGACAGATGTCCGGCTATCCCAGGATAGCTGTCACAGTAGGTGGTTATTGAGGTGCCTCACCACTGGGTGGCAGAAGGGCAGGTAGCAGCCTGCTTGCTTTCAGCAAATGATTTACACTGCACCAACATACTGAAACCAATATAATTTACACTAAGAAGTTTTACCTCTCCCCCAATAATTTTTTCACAAGTATTTCTCTGCTGCAAAGGGGGAGTTTTCCCAGTTTATGGAAACCACTAAACTGCCTTCTTTTCCATAATGTTCATCCATCCAAGTACTGAAATCTGCATCAAGTAAAATAGCTTGCTCGTGAGGTTTGGAATATTACACCCATAATGCTGGAAGTATTGTAAACAAGGTTTCCAAGGAAATTATTTTAAAAAATGAGGTGAACTGATTAAGTTTCACATCTATTTTTCAGTCCTCCTACTTGTCACTTTCTAAGTGTGACAGAAATGTCTCTGACAGTGAAATTCAACAGCACGGGACAAAGCTTTAAAGACACCATGGTGTTGTTTTGTTTTCTGCAATCTGAAGAGTTGATGTGTTTCAGCTTGACGTGTTTTCAAAGCTTTTCCTACATTAGAGCTTTCACATTTAGTAGATTTCCACAGACATGCTTATAAAATTTGCAAGTGCTTCTGTTTGTGTAGTAAGCAACTCTGACGTATACATCCCTGCAGGTCTTTCTATAAGTAATGTGACCAATAAAGGCCTGATTTCTTTTGGGTTTTTTTCTGAAAGTTCAAAATCTCAGAACCCCTAATAAAAAAAAAAGACTCATGTCATTTGGCTTCTAATTTGAATACACAAATGTTGTGCTCATGCACACAAATCAAATATGTACACATGAAAATACATAATAAGACAATTGTGAGATCACTTGCACAAATAACCAAATCTAACATCTGCATTCACAGCTATCGCATTTATATATTTGGGAGGCAGTTTCATTGATTCTTGCATTCTATAATGGGCTTCTTATATTCTGAAAATTCACCCTGCACATCTACCTATTTACATATATGAAATTCCATTTTCCTTGGTAAGCATTATATAAGTTTTTGTTCATGAGAATGGATACACTTAATTTAGTTTGTGCTGTTAAAGATGCCTTCCAAAATTGCCACAATTTTTTTGTACCTATTTTCAAGAAATTAACCAGGTAGACATGCAGTTACCTTATTTGCAAGTGCAAATGTCTGTTAATAAATATAAATGAGTGCACATATAACATTTCTGTGCACAACTTGAAAAGCAGTGTTTAAACTGAATATCAAGCTGTTTTCTTCAACCTGCCATGTTTTCTGGAACTAAACTAACAGGGGATCTTAACAATATTTAATAGTTTTTGAACCTCATTCTTTATGTATTTCCAGCCTTACAGCTTTGATCCTACTGTCACCCAATTTTTATGTAAAAAATTTCAAACAAACAGGAAAAGCTTAAATTTAAAGATTTGTTTAAAAATAGGAAAACTATACGTAATAAAGAAAAAAAAATACAACTGATTTCTGGATGGTCCAAAGTGATATTCATAGACTTTGAAGGACAGAGTGAGGAATGTGCTTCATTCCATTTCAATTTTCTATTTTGCTTTTAAACATACACAGGATGTTGCAACCCCTGGGAAATTTCAAAGTCTGAGACAAGTCACATAAAAGTAGTAAGAGTGTTTCTGAGCTGCTGAGCATGTGTCTAGTTTATTTCCAAGCACAATCCAAAGTTTGTGTATTAAGTTTCATTTAGCATGCATGCTGAAGGCTTAGTAAATGCAGATATTCTGAACAGGTGTCATCGGGGGTGGAATGGACCATGCCACTAATGACACTATAAACACGCAAGGCTAAATTATCAAAATTTTGCATCAACATTATATGCCCAAAAATGTGTTGTGCATACCAGATGTATAGCTAAGTAAGCAATGAATTTGCAGTCCTGTTTGTGCAATGCTGAAGTTTTATTTGCATTCTGCGTGGGTGAGGGCATGTTGTGAATATTCTGTAGAAGATATTTAATTTGTTCATTTTCCTAAATTTTGTTTGGGCTTTCCTTCCCAGAACAAAATACTCAGACTTTCAATAATGTAGATTTAAACTAAATTGGGCTCATCGACACATGTGTTTTAATGCGCGCAGGCTCAGTCTCTGGACTGTGGCCTGAAGCTCCTCCCAGAGCCCCCCAAGGATGACAAGTTCAAACGGTTATAAACTCCTGTGGGACCATTTCAGGCTGGACATAAGGAAGAATTTCTTTACAGTCCGAGCCCCCAAGGTCTGGAACAGCCTGTCATCAGAGCTGGTTCAAGCACCTATTCTGAACGTCTTCAAGAAAAAACTGGATGTTTATCTTGCTGGGATCTTGTGACCCCAGCTGACTTCCTTCCCCTGGGGCAGGACTTGATGATCTTCCGAGGTCCCATCCAGCCCTAATGTCTATGAAATCTGTGAAATCTGTGAAATGAGCATTAGCACATTTTAATGGGCATTAAAGTACCACTGAAAAACCATGCTCTTTAGTTAATGTGCATTAAGACAAGCTAACGCACATTTTTCTAGTACCTGACAACGGAGGGCATTTTTACACGTGGTGTGGGACCCAGTGCCAGGCACTTTAATTAGCAAACTGTGCTAATTAAAAGCGCCCGTGTCATGTGCATCAGCATCCCAGTGCTGAAAAAATGGCAGTGGGGCACTTTGAACTAAAGCTTATGGAACATGTTTTATTTCAAGGTACCCCACTGCCATTCTTTCAGCATGGAGACACACAGTGATGCTGATACATGTGACGTGGAAGGCTGCCTGAGTGTGTCAAGTTTTGTGCCCAATGCACTGAATTTCCAATGCATTAGAGCAGGCTCCGTGCACATGTATAGGAGTCCAGACATACTAGATTTAATGTGCATTAACTAAAGCACATTAATGCATGTGTAGACGCACCCAGTACTGAGATGGGAGTGAAGAATTTTTGCTGGAGGTGAGATGGAAGGGTATCGTGTAAAATGGTGTATTCGGTCAGAACCATGCATATGGTCAGGCCAGTCTGTTGGTTTCTGTTTGAGACGGGATTCTCTTAGGCTCAGAAAATGACAAATCCTTTCTTCAAATATTTAAAGTTCAGTTTTTAATACCTAGTATTAAGTCTAGCGGTCTGCCTTTGTCAGGTCTAAATGAGCAAAGATAAAATGAAAAGGGGGTTATTATTTTTCCAGGACAGTTACACCAGAGCCACTGTACTTGAAATGGATAATGGTTTATTAACTACAGCAAGTCCTTCCTCTCTCTGTCAGGACTTTATGCACCATGTGACAATGTCCATCCTGGAATTCTTTTAATTTGGTAGCAAGCCATTGCAAGACTGTGTCGGGCTTAGCCTTGGCATAGTTTGCCTCTCACCTGTCACAACAATCTGTGATGGGAGGGTTTGGATTCTAGCCACTTGTTCTGTGTGCTGTTTGCTTTGCCTTGATGTGCCATTCTGAGACACTTATACTTCTGTGTTTTTATGCTGCCTGTGAAGTACAGTATCCAACAACAGAACCTCCAACAACGGGTCCCCGTTGTCACAAGCGAGGCACAGATTGATGTAGATCACATGCACTGTTCTGGTCATCCTTGTTCAAGAAAGACTAATTCACACTGCAACAGGAACAGAGGAGGGCTACTAAGATGATCAGGGAAATAGAGTCTGTCTTAGGGAGAACGCTGAGATCTTAGCTTGTGGCCCCGAGCAAAAGAACAGTTGAGAAGGGGTGGGCTTACTCTCTAAATACATGGAGATATAGAGGGACACCAGAGAAGGAGAAAAGCTATTTAAACTAAAGGACTATGCTGGGTCAAGAACAAATGGATATAAACTGGCTGTGAATAAAGCTTAGGCTGGAAATTAAAGGTAGGCTTTCGATAATTAGAGGACTACGGTCCTGGAACAGCCCTGATGTCCTGGGAGGCCCACTATGGTCCTGAGGCACTTGTTCACAAGATGAAAATTGGCCTTTGTTGCTGTTTAATTGTGTCACACTGTACACCTGTGGGGGTGCTGCTCCAGCTCAGGCTCAGAGAACAGTTGGATTGGGCTGTGTGCTGCCTGTGAGCTAGGGCAGCACCTGCCCACTAGCCACCTGTGTGGGTGGCCCCAAGGGGCGCCATTATCGTGGAGAGAAGGTCTGGGGCCTCCTGCAGCTCAGGGGCCACAGGCAGCTCACCCCCCAGCTGAGGGAGATGCTGACAGGCTCCACAAAACAAAAAAAAAGGAATTGGGCCCCTCACCTTAACAGTGATGGAGCCCCTAAATTAAAATGGAGGGTTTTTAATCATCACAGTTAAAAACCCACTGTTTCAATTTAGGGGACTAAACCCCATCATGTGTACAAGCATCCCTACATGCCAAAGACCTGTCTTTATCCTGACCAATTCTTTTCATGATGATCAGTCTTGGATGACAAAGCTGGGATATTAAATTAAGGCAAAACAATTAAAGTGTTCTAGATGCTTGCTCCAGCCTTGCTATAATTTTCTATGATTTTCTTCTACTGCCTCATCCTTAGCCACAGAAAGCCTTGGTGTTACACCTGCCTTGGTTGTGTTCCTTCTTTCAATCACAAGAAGTTTGTGCTGATGTCTATGAGAGATGGGAGATCCCTGCTCAACAAGATCTGCTTCTAGCTATCGCTGCCATTTCAAATCTTGAATACTACATATTTCCTGTTACTTGCATTATCATATTGCTTATGGGCCCTAATCATGGATTAGGGCCTTGCGGCACTGTGCTCCCTGAAAATACAGAACCAGATGCATTCTGTAGGCATCACATTAGGGGTCAGAAAGAGACCGTGGTAGCTCTGCACATGTTTTCAGGGAGCTCCTCCCATGTGAGAGGCACAAAGGTGATTGTTTAAAAATATAACAAGTATACAATGAAGGCTAGCATCCCGGCACAACTGAAGGTGGGAACTGACCTCTACAAATAATAAGGTAGGGTGGGAATAAGTCATTCAAGGACCTCAAAGACGAGACAGAGGTGGGGGAACCAACAGAGGAATGGGAAAAAGAAGGGTGACAAGGTCAAAGCAACAAGCACTTGAGATTGCCAACTGAGTCTGGTCCTTTAACACACATGTAATGTTACAGCTTAACCACAGATCTGACTTCCAGCAGCCCTAAACCCACCACAAATTGCAGTGTCAAACTGATTCTTTACCTGCACTGTGAAAGTAAAGCTGTGATTTCTGAACAGCAGGGACCCAACTTTGTTCTTGATTAAACCAATGGCAAAACTCCAAGTGACTTCAGCAGGAACAAGACTGGGGCCTTGCCCATGTTCGTTCACTTGTGTGACATCAGCCCACTCTTCCTACCCCGGACAATAGACTACTTCCCCACTACAGCTTTAGCACAGATGCACTGAGATGCCGCCTTGTTGAGTTCCACTTGGATTTCTTGTTCAACCTATCACCGTTTCACCTTTTTAAAAATCCTAACACTTTAATCTTCAGTTCCTGTTTTAGCAGAAGTTTCTGGACTACAATCTGCATATCTTTTCTGCAGAGTTTCTTCATTTCAATTAAAAAATACCTTCTTGTTCAAGCACTAGGCGGGATTTCAGCATGTCTATGAAATCAGCTTCTCTCACCAGTCCTTTTCTTCCCAAGTGCCTGAAGAAGGGATCGCTTTAGTTGCATAATTAGGCATACAACCGATAGAAGATGTGTCATGTGGCCTCCAACCCCAACAAATCCTGAATGATTATAAAACACAGAACGTTGGGGATGTGGGCATGAATCAGCAACTTATTATACAAGCTATTTGCACGACAAATATTCAGGAAGCACTCTTTCTGGAAGAAGTGAAGATGTCTAGTTTCTACCCCTAAATTCTATTCCCAGAATATTTAATATTCTGGGGGTGTAGGTTGTAGCTGTGTCAGTCTAAGGACATAGGCAGACAAGGCTTTTTGAGCAAAGGTGATATCTTTTCTGCTTGAAAGCTTGTAAAGAATGTTTTTTCCAACTATTCAGTTGGTCTAATAAAAGACATCACATTTACCCCAAAAAACCTTGTTTGCCAAATATTTAAGGCATTTTAGTACAGCTTCAGGAACTTGCTCCAAACACGTGTATCACTGCACCCTTGCCATTGAGCCAGCTATAAATGAGCACCTGGTCATACAGCCTAGGCAGTCAAAGACAGGTACTGTCCCTTCATGACATTGGATGTAGTTAGCTCTCTGCTTATGAAAGCTAATTCTATACATCTTGGAGTTAGTTAGTCTATAAGGTGCAAGTCTATTCTGCCTTAGGCAGTCAAAGACAGACAGGCAAGATGCTAGCCACAACGTGACCTTGTGGGCAGTTGGCACATAAAAATAATCTTAATTATGTGACCCCAAACAGGCCATTTAGTTAGGCCTAGGGCGGATCTCAGACTTTTGCCTCTCTCTACCCGAATCCTGCAGGACATTGGCCAAAACACTTATCTTCTGTGCCTACATCTATCCATCTACAAAATGGGTGCAAGTATTGCTTTCCTACTTCCCAATCTTATAGAAAAAGTTTACAAAGTCACTGAAACAGATGGAGCATCAAGAAACTGCACCTGGCTTCCCATCTTTCTCCTCCCCTTCCTACTCTCAGAAAAAGGGAAGGAAGAAAAGGGTAGGGGGAGAATTAAAAACAATTCTGGTCTGGAATGTAATTTAAATGCAGGGACAATAAATTTTATGAAGAAACCTGACTTTGAAAATATCCATTTTTAATTAAAAAATCTAAATGAAAACTGACCTTGACCTCTTTTTCTTTCATGCCCTCGAACACAGGGACTTGAGGACCATACAAGATGGTGACAGGAATTTCCAAATCTGCACAAAGTGTGAATGTGCCATGAATAGTATCCACATAATGCCTGAAAGATCGTGTCAGCTGATCCTGGCTGCCTGTTTGTTTGAAGGCAATTCCAACTATCTGCGATCAAGATAATAATGTTCAGGATAAACAGCTTGGCACAAGACTTCACTCTAAGGCAGAATCCCAGTGTATGCATAAACAATACCCAGGCATATGGTAACTTCAGATGAGCTTAATTTCTCACCACCACTCTGCTTATGCACAGGCATGAAGTGTTTGGGGCAGAGCGTTTCCAGGCAGAATCCTGAAGCCATCTAAGGAAACTGCATTTTTAGGGCCTCTGCTCTATAAGCCACACTCCCACCCTCACTGACAGCAATGAGACTTTTGCCATGGACTTCAACAGGAACAGAGACAGCCATGTTTAGAACAGGTTTTCACAAAATACCTTTGTAAAAAGCAACTTCATGTTGACCATCCACGTGTCATGAGAGGTATCTATTCAGCTGACTCTCCATTTAGAGTATCCCTTTCACAGAGCACACCACCAAAGGCTTTGCTCAAGTACCAGGGCAGAAGGGGTATGTCAAACCACATCTCCCCATCCGAAAAGAACCAATGACAGGCATGATGCATCTTCCTTATTCTCTAGAAACAAAGAGTTTCTCTAGAAACAAAAAGCAAAAGTTTGTAACTCATTCTCACTCTTAAGAGAAACTGAAATGCGATCTCCTTTGAAGAGGAGGAAGAAAGGAATGAACAAAATGAGGGAGAACGGCTTTTTAACATCATGCTACCATTAAGCAATACAAATGTTTGCTTATGTGGCAAAGCAAAGTTGTTCCTGTTATTGCTAAGGTGACGCTTGGTTTGCTGATGCAGATGCAGACTCCACGACCATTGAAATCGATTCTGCTGCCAAACCCTAGAGCTGCCTGACACTAACCCACTATGTGACCTGTTGCAAGTCACTTCAACAAGGGGTAAGAACAGGTATTTCACTTAAGAGTCGCAGATGAATGCTGTGTTAATTATGAGAGAGACAGTCTTAGCTATGTTTTTAGTTAGGACAATTTGACTTTTAGGTTATATACAGTTGGGCAAACACAGGGGCTTTTTTGTTTGTGACTGAAATGAAAAATTAAGTGCAGGGGAAGTAAGAGATGCTTTGGCTTGAGGCAAACTGAAAGTTTCTTGGAATTTTGACTGAAATCTAAAGAGATGCATTTCATTTGATTTTAAGGATATTTAGCTTCTTTTAAAACCCTTTAAAATTGATTTTAAAATACTGTAATGAAATATATTGATGCTGTTTTTAGAAACTGACACTTTTTTTTTAAAGATGAAATTACTAAATTGGACCTGGCTTCACAAAGTTGCAGTCACTTACAAACCACATTTTTGGGGGGGAGGAGGGGAGAAGGGAGGCAAATTTACTGTTTAAGAAAAAAACTGGCCAGCTTTAATCACATGGTTTCGTTCCAGTCTGCACACCTAAAAGTCCTGTAAACTTTACAAAAGTAAAGTGTTGGCATCCATTTCAGACCAGGTGGAAACAGAGCTGTATAGTACACAAGTCCAGAGCTGGCAACTGGAAAAAAATATTGTGCTACTTCTGTTCCCATCTTTATCACTTCCACTGCACACAACAGATTACTGGACATGACAGATTTTTTTTTAGTACTGGCAGAAGTTACTTTAGCAGCTGCACTCGTAATTACAGTAGTAACTATGTCCTATGAATTGCATTTCTCCTGCAGTCCCCTGCCCAAGAACTGTCCTCACTTTCATCTTCACTACTTAAACTGTCAGACTTGAAAGCTCTCATAGCCATTAAAGCAAATTTAGCGCAGTCACTTTCTCTTTCTGTGGCTGATGGCTCTTGTTTTTAGGGAAACTAAAGATCCTAACCTGCTTTCCTGAAAACTGCTAAATCAAAAACTAATCACCAAGTGTGAAAAATAACATACAATTCTTTTTTTGGGACACACACACACGGGCCTGTTAAATATTAACACTCCTTTGGTTTTGGCTATGTTCACTGCTTCTGTGTTGGCCGACTGAAAAAAATTTAAACCACCATATTTCATTCATTCAAATAATTGTGAAAAATGGGTTTTGTTTCTTGACCTCAGTGTGCACAACCGTGAACTTTAAACGTAGAACTGTAATCAGACTTCCTACCCCTCATTTGCCCAGTTTTGCGTTGTTGTCCAACTTGTTCAGCTGTCTTCATTAAGAACCAAATTCTAGTAAGCTCCTCAAGCCTTTTACTGCGAACTTGGTTTTGTATATTCAAATTTGGCTATTTCAGAGTTTATCACAAAGACTTTGTAACGGCCCAAAGAAATCAGAGCCAGATTTTTTTGGTTTGTTTTCACTATTTTATTGACACACTTGGAATTTTGGTAAATTGGAGATACAAGCTGATGTGTTTAAATGGCCAGTCTTTTGCATAGGTTAAATACACGACTCAGAAGCAGCTTCTGGACGTGAGGAAATGCAGTGCTAAAATAAAAATCTGGCAACTACTGAAGAATGAATTTGCTCAAAATAATGGTTTTAATTACAAGAACAGACTGAATTCTACCCTTAACTACCCAACACAATTTTTCATGTTTTACAAAGAAACCTTTTCTTTGAAAATATACACCTTTTATTAATAGATTGAAATATTTCTTTAAGAACATGAAGTTTTTGCTCTTCTGCAATCCCACATTCAACTGCTCTGGACAAGGGATGCTGAAGAATTAAATCAAGATACCCAAGACTGAATCAAATGCAAAATAAAATGATTGGAAGACCTGAAGTCTCTGTCAAAGTCTTTAAGCCCAGACTAGCTAGATTTCTAAACGATTGCCATGTATCATAGAGAAGAGATGGGTCTGATGCAGATACTACTGGGTGTGGTGGTGTGACTAGTTTGTGCAGATTACACTGGACAACTGTGGTAGTCTTTAAAGCTTTCTTTTTTTTAACATCACCAGTAAAAGTGTGATAGATTATTCTGATATCACACACTTAATAACTAAATATATGAATGAACATCTTGCATTTAAACTACTCCCTACTTTTTCCTCATTGCAATGTTAACTGCATGACTTTCAACAAAGAAATATGAACGTGGATCCCAAGCAAAACTAAGAGGATGGGTGTATGTAAAGCAAGAGGAAGCACATTTTTTGAATAGAAGCTAGCTACAAAAACATATATGATGTGCTAGAAGCTGAGCTACAACAGAAAGAAGTTACTTGTTAACTTTTGTATGGAAAAATGTTTGGGCTTGACACAAAGTATCTATGATCTTTGCTATAGAAAAGGACTCATCTACAATCACTGCATATCTTTTGTGCTAAAAAACCAACTCTTTCAGAACAAAGACATATGCATATTTGGCACCTAATAGTTAAGACGGACTTGACTGCCAAAGAAACATTATAGGACAAACCAAATAAATATTCTTAAGAACTCCCTGCACAAAAAGTGCAATGTACTTTCCATCTGCCAAGTAAAATCTGCAGTACACAGACTGTATTTAGAATAATCAGTTCTGCAGAAATAAACTGAAATATATTTGCGGATAGACAAACAACATTTTAGACTCCGTTTGAGAAGTGACATACAGGTTACAGTAGACCACTGATGTGTTGTTCGAGCTTGGAAAAAATTGCTGGTACTCGATTTCTTCCTTTTTCCTGTTGAGGTCATATGTCCCTGCATTATTATCCCTGATATACAAATAAAAAGGCAACATCCAATCTACATTAAAAAACTTGGGGGACCCATAACACAGCAGCCAGAGGCATCATGAGTTGCATATTAAAGAGAATGAATGGGAGCAGCCTAAGACTGAGAAGCTAGCATGTATGACACTATCGCTTTATGCTGTATATTCAGTCTGGCATCGCTGGGTAACAGAAAACTGGATCTCTCTCCTGGTGGCAAGCTGAGATGCTATTATGCAAGGCACACCAAATCATGCTCTGACACTGGATGGAGTTAGAGACCACCTTGCTCTGGGTTTGGCAAGGCGTGGCAAAAGTACTGCAAACCCTGCACAAAATCCAACAGTACAGTGTCCATGTCCCAGTAAAGCGATTGCTAAACCTCAGTTTGTACTCTTGTTAGACTGTGAAGATGCAGGTATACTTAATACACTTTACAGAGCCATGTGCTCACAGGAAACATTATCACAAGTATACACTAGCAAAAGCAATATGAGGAAGTAACTTTTTTGCTGCAATCTTTAATGGAAAATGGAAACTTTCTATACATTATATTGCAAAAAGCAGTTTCTGGGCTAGCCCCTATCATTAAGAGATGTTTTACCTGTTGTTTTGGGGTTACATGTATTTAACAATACTTTGCATTAATAAATCTTTCCACCCCATGGTCTCAAAATACTCTATATGCATTACTCAATTAAACTTTGCCACTCCCCTGGGCGGTTGTTATCCCATTTCACTTCTGGGGGAAACTGAGGCACAGAGCTTAACCTTCCCCTAAGGGTAAACAGGAAGCCTGTGAGAGACTAAAAAATAGGACTGACCTGAAACGATCCTTCCTGTTACTTTTGTGTGGAAGATGACTCCAAATTTGTATCAGATTTTATTCTTTTTGCACTAGATGGATTTTCATTTTGGTTTCTTTATGTAGCAGAGAGTAAAGCCTTTTCATAGACTTTTCAGAGTAAAGTTTAATTTCCTGACTCAATTCCTTTCTATTCCACTACTCAGGCTCAGTATGCTCTCCACTATGAGTACACTCATTTTTCTTGATTCAGCCCATGATTTTGCTCATGCACTGAATAGTTGTTTGGAAGGCAACAACAAGCTGGTCCATTATCAGTTGCAGTGTTATTTTTCCATGGATATTTCTATGCTTCTTGTTTCTTTGAACTAGCAAAAATTGCCACGACACAACTTGGTTTGTACTGCTGGGGACAAGCTCCTCTATCACTTCTTGACTGTGTTTCCCTGTTTATATTAGCTATTACTCCAAACATAATTTTTTTAAACATAGTTTGGAATACTAGAGAACTGGTTATGCAGCCAGTGTTTGCAAACAACTTGCAGTGAAATCAAAGGGAATTGGTCATGTACAACTACCACCACATATCTGCAGGTCCCAGGAGTCTTAGGAGTCAAAACAAAGAAAAAAAAAGATATATTTCTCATTTGTCATGGAATAATATAACTCAGAGTATTTTATTTATTACAAAACACAATTCTGGACAAAGTACCAAATCAGAACATACCTGAAACTTGGATCTAGATCTAATCTTTCTCGCTCCTGCCTAACCTAGGATAGACACAAGGGTGAAAGCCATTAACACTGGTCTCCAGCCATTTGCCTCACTACCCCTTTCCCTTTTTTCTTCTTCCAAAAGATTTTAAGCGCTGGACTTTTAAGAGGCCAGGAGACCTGAACTCACTGCTGCAGGCACAGTAAAGATCTATTTGGTTTAAGCAGCAACTGAAAGCACACGTACTTCATGAAATTAAAGAAACAAGGAGTGCACTTGAGAGTTTTGGAGCACAGCAGGGGAAACCAGGCTGCTAGAATCAATTTTTAGACATTAATTAGTATTTGTTATCCTCTGCCCATGTAGTTACTGACAGATTCCTCTGTAACTAAGGAAAAATACAATAATATGGGCAATCATACAGATGAAGTAGAGGCACAGGTTACACACTGGGTGAAATGTTTATCAGCAAAGACTCTTGCACCCACAGTACTAACTATTCACTGTATTTGGAAAACAATGGCATACCAATAGAAATGTTGGAGTATTTTCACCTTCCCACAGAAAATAAATAAATTATTGGCTCAATTTCTTGTCATTACTATACAAGGACTCTGGTCACTTCCCATGCTTAGTTTCTCTAAACCTGCAAGATCCCATAAAACTCATAAGAAAGCAATACATTGAGGTTGATAACAACATATCTAACATAAGATGGATCTGGCAAGCATATTCAGGAAAATGCCTAAGGAAATGGCCTGGTTAAGGTGGTCTTTTGTAATCACTTGAAATAAACGCTATCTTTCTGCATTACAAAGAGAACAATATAATCATGTCTATGTTATTTTAAGTCTTCTCTTCTGTTGTAAAAGTGATCAATACTGTAGAAACCACGTTACAGCGATGACACAAAAATGTAGTTTGTTTACAAAACTGTATCTACCCACGACAATCATCTGAAATGCATTAACAGTTGTGAAGTGTGGCTCTCGTGTTTGGGCGCTTTTTCTCTGCTGGGAAAAACAATGCCAAATCCATAAATATGTACTCTGATTTTCAACTTACGGAGGAAGGGGGGAGGGAGCTATATATATATATTATTTTGTCCACCCCGCCATAGATATATTGACTCCTAGACAGACAGACAGATAGAAACAGAAACAATTCCATGTATATTTTCTTCAAAATATTGGTACGATCTCACCTATAGAGACTGTATATGTATCATTCATTTTAAGAAGCATTTTTTAAATTTTATGCAAGCAAACAAAAACAAAGCTAAACTTTATTGCACAATTCTTTCATCTGGATGAAAGTGAAGGAAAAAATATTTGCATTACTCAGAAATTTTTTTTAACAATACGACTCTACTTGAGGCCATTACACTTATTCCCACGGTAAACGCTACTTTCCAGAGGCTTTCAGCTCCACTGTTCACACTCATTCCATGCCAAAATTTTGCACATAACATTTTTTTCTAAAGAGCCAGTTTTCCCTGCACTTGAAAAAGACATGCTACTTTTAAACTAAAATACACTCGCATACCCAGAAACCCTAAAATGTTTTACAAACTTTTTTTTTTTTGCCAATTGACTTAATTTTGGTCATAGTGGAACATGCAACAGAAGTAAATAAAAATGACCCATCCAACCGTCAGACGGAGTCAGAAGCAGGGCCAAACTAAGAAGTCAGGTGTCCAGGCTCTGATCTACTGTTTAGAAGACAAGACCATCTGTAGGAAACGAGCAAAAATCATTTTGATCGCCTTCAAGACACTTCTGGTACCGATTATAAATTGCCTGTTTGGGTATTTGTTTTTTTAAGTAGTTTTCAGCATAAATTGGATCCCACTTCCCCCAGGAAATGCATGTGGTGGTCGGTCACTACTGAAGTGCCTAACCCTGGCTGTCGCTAACCTTTTTGCACGCCCGTGCAAAATGACGCGCTAGAGGCCAACGCGGGAAGCGAAACAGCCCCCGGGGCCGGCGTCGACTGCTCCCGCAAACAGGACGACGGGCTCCCCTCGCAGAGCCCAGGAGGGAAGTCACCTCAGAGCAGATCACCTCAGGGAGGTCCCCTCAGAGTAGATCACCCCAGCCCCTTGGGACATTGCCCCCTCACAGAGGCCAGGAGGGAGATCACCTCAGCGGAGATCACCTCAGGATGGATCCCCTCCGCCCCCCGGCCAATGGCGGCCGCCCCCCCACCCGCACGAGGCGGCACCCCCCTCTCGCCCCCCCCCCCGCGCGAGCGCCCCCCTCACGCGCGCCACGAGTGTCCGCACGGCCCCGGGGGGCGGGGGCTGGGGGCGGGGCGGGGGCTCCCGCGGGCGCGGGCGGCTCCGTGCCCGTCCGCCAGCACCGCGGAATGCCCGTCGTGCGCCCGCCCGCCCGGCGCCGGCCCGGCCTCGCCTCTGCCGCCATTGGCCGGCACCGCCCCTCGGCGCGCCGCATTGGCCGGCGCCGGCGGCTCGGGCGCGCCCATTGGCGGGCGCAGCCGCCCGTCGCCTCCGAGTCCCCGCGGTAGCGCCCGCCCCCGCAGCCATCAAGTTAGGGTGTCCGCCGCGGGGTGGTGGGCTCGGGGATCCCGAGCGGAGCTGGTTGCGCGCTCACAGTCCCTGGCCGCGCTGGCGTTGGGGGGGTCCGCCTGGGTGTCACTGCACGCGACGAGCCGGGCCAGCCACGGACATGGACATGAAGAAAAGGATCCACTTAGAGCTGCGGAACAGGACGCCCTCGGATGTAAGCCATGCATGCATGCAAAAAAAAAAAAATCGAAAAACCCCCCTCTCCCCTTTTTTTTGTGGGAGGGGGGCACGTTGCAAAACGAGGGGTGCCCCATGCCCTCCCAGCACCCCCCGGCGTGCAACCCCTGCATGCACGCCTGGGGAGGGGAGGAGGGGGGGCAGCCCGATGCTGCATTTGGAGGGGCTGCAAGAAAATACAAGTTGCTGCCCCTCTCCGGCTGGGCTTTATTTATTTATTTATCTGGCTGTGTGTTGGTGGCGGCTTGTGTGTTTCTTTCTTTTTCTTTCTTTTTTTTTTTTTTTTTTTTTTTGCTTTGCAAAAGGTTTGCAGCGGGTGCTGGCCCGGGGAGGGACTTGGGAAGGGCCGGGAGTTTAAAGTGCGCCTTCATTTCTTTGCAGTGATCAGGCAGGAGAGACTGGGGAGCCATATTTGTAACTTTGTAGTCCTCATGAACGCGCCCTTTCTCTCTCCCAGCCTCTCTCCAGATGCTCGCCAGACCCCGAGCGCCCCGGCTTTTTAAAGACAAAAGCAGCCGGGCTGAGCTGCGCGCCCAGCAGACACGCTCCTGGGGGGCGAGAGGGCAGAGAAAAGCGGCGCAATCCCCTCGGCCGGGCGGGCGCTCTCCGTGCGCACACACACACACACACACACGCGCACACTCACACACTCTCTCTCTCTCTCTCACACACACACACACAAAAAGGCGGTGTGGTTTTTTGGAGCTCAGGGTTGGACTTCGCTGGGTGGCTCAGCTGAATAAATGGGGACAAGAAACTTTGGCAGGACGAAAATAGTCCCCGAGTGGCGGCGTACCAATGATGCGGAGAGGGGGACCCCCCCCCCAAAATCCTAATCAGCTCCTTGCTTTTTTGTTGCTGTTGCTTTTTGCGTTGTAAGAGAGAGGCAGAGCAAAGTTGGGAGGACCCCCCTCCTCTTCCTCGCCTCGTGCCCGATGCACCCCAGGAGCAAGGAGGGGTGCACCCCTTCCGGGGGGGCGGAGTGCAACCCCCCAGCGATTGGGGGCCCGCCTCCAGGGTCCCAAATGGGGCTGATTTGGGGAGGAGAGGTCATTACATAATGGCTTAAATAACAGCCCGGCGAGTCGGGAAGCGGGGAGGATTCAGGTCGTGTCCCCCCCCACTCGTGCGCCAAGGGCAGAGGGGAGCTGGGCGGGAGGATGCTCGGTGCAACCTGCGCTTCAAAGTTGCAAAAAGTGCGGGGCGGGGGGAGCCGGGCCGAGCCCGGGGCTCGCGGTTGCGGGCGCCGGGGGACAAAGGGGCGAAGCCGAGGAGCTGAAATGCAACCCCCGCCCCCCCCGCCCGCTCCCAACTTTGCATCCCCGCCTGGGCAGGCCGCGGTGCAGCCCAAGTAGGACGAGGCGCCATGTTGTTGGGTTGGTTTTCTTTTTTTTTTTTTTTTTGGGGGGGGGGGTCTTCCCCCTGTCGAGCTGCAAAGGAGAGGGGGGAGGGGGGGCTGCCTCGGTGCAAACGCGCCCGAGCTGCTCACAGGGGGGCTGTGCAAGCGGCGGTGTGCGTGCATGCGGGGGGGGGGGGGGTTAATCCTCGCCGGCGCAAAAGTTTCTCCCGATCCGCCCTGCCCTGCTGGCGAAGCCCTTTGTGGCGGCGCCCGGGTGCGGGGCGGCTTGTGCACGCGTGTGCAAGGCAGAGCGCGCGTGCAACATGACTGCCAGCGCTCAGGTCTGCCATTTTGTCACTGTTGTCGCGGAGTTGGAAGGGGAGGAGGCGGCGGCGGGGGGAGGGGGAGGAACAAGCCAAGAAGACAAAAAGCTTCCCCCCCCCTCTTTTATCCTTTTTGATGCTTGAGACAGAAAAGCGGGGTCCCGATCCCCGGAATGGGCTGGGCCGGTGGTGGCACGGGGCTTGCTTTCCCCGGCAGCTGGCAGGAGCCTGTGTCTTTAAATCGAACGTTGGTCCCTCGAAATGGAACGTCGCGGTCGCCAGCGTTCCATGCGGCTGCAACATTCCGAGGGGCGGCTCGCCCCCCCCGCCGCGCAGCGGTGCTGGTGGATGGGCGCGGGGTTGTTGTCCAGGCCCACAGCGCGGGGGGGGGGGGGGCAGAGAAGGTCGTTTGCATAATGCAGGTTTTTGGGGGGGGGCTGGGCGGGGGAGGGGGGGCTGATGATCCAAAATGCCTGCTGCAGCTTCCCGAGGCAGGGAGCGCCTTATCGATGAGTGGGGAAGACGCCTTCTTCCTGGGCAGGGCCCTCCGGGAAGGTAGGTCTCTGGGGGGGGGTTGTTAATGGATTAATATCAGGGCTGCAGGCTCACGGGCTCCTGCACCCCACTTTCAGCAAGGGGAAGATTTTAGGGGATGGCTAAGAGGCAGGGGCTGGGTTTTTTTTTGTTTTTTTTGTTTTAAATATCCATTTATTTATTTATTTTCATTTTTTGGGTTAACTTCCTCCTCCCGGTTCGGATCGCAGCGGAGTCCGGTTTTCAAAGACTGCATTGGCGGGGACGTCTTTCATTCGGACCTGTTCGGGAGCGAGGTGCGCTCCGTCCTTAAGATGCGAGCGCCGCCTCGTTTCACCTGCTCGGTCTCCGATTCAGTGAATACGCCCCTCGCCCCGCCGCAGAGCAACCGCCGCGCTTCCGAAACGCAGCGTTTCGCCGCGCGCGTTTGCTTTGCCCTTCTGCTGGGTTGTGAACGGGGGGAAGCGCCGTTCAGGATTGCTGTTCTGTAATGCGGAATTCGGGTGATGATGGATGCACACGTGCGCCTTCCGATCTGGAGGAAGGACGTGTACAGCGTGGGGCCTAGGCAGGCAAACTTCTTCTGAGTAGACGTGATATCTTTTATTAGACCTCTTTAAAATGCCCCCTCCCGTTAGGGTTAGTTTATTGGTCCTTGTAAGGTTTGCACTTTTTAAAAGTTTATCCGTTATCCACCATTTTAGGCGGATTGTACTTCATCATTAATTCAGTTTTCTATGAGGTCTTCCTTGCTCAGGTAAAGATGATGCAGTCTGGGTAGGAAGTAGCTGGCAGGTGCATGGTTCCCACTTCTCTTTAACCTTTGGGCTTTGTTTTGGGTTTGGGGTTTGGTTTGTTTTGGTTTTGTTTTTTTGTTCTACTGAGTGTTGTTTTTAAAGTCCCCCGAAGAAATGTATTCCAGTAAGAAAATTGGCTTTCACAGTACAGAAGCCAAATCAGCTGAATGTGAAGCTGCTGAGCATTTGCCAAAATACTGCATCATGTTCTGTTTTTTAATAGACACTAATGTCAGCTCTTTGCAAGATAAAGGCTTTGCAGGTCAAAGGTAGATGGATTTAACCATCCGCTACAATGTTGTATCCACATTTCCTCATCTTTCTTGAATGTTATATAGGCCTAAAAAAGAAGTAACACTTTTTTGTTTGTTTGCAATACTACTGTGTTGCTGGAATGGTTAAATTGTATCATCCAAAGGTTTCCCTTAGCTAACAGAAGTGCAGGAGACAAATGTGCTAGGAAGTGACTTGCATGGGGGGTTTTCCTCATCAGACTACATTCTCCTCCCTCCTTCCCTCGTTTCTTAAACATGTATTTAGTGCTGGTGAAACATTTGTGTTTGCAGGGCTGAAAATCCTTCTTCTAGGTGTTTCACAGTTGCAATCCAGCCAGTGTGTCTATAGATTTTCCTTTACCAGTCCAGCAGGATTTTCTCCTTTTTTTCCCCCCTTTTTACATCTACCCTGTTTAACGCTGAGCAGGACATTCATTTACCACATCCTTCATACCTTGTTTTATTTTGTTTTGAGTACTGATTTTCCACTGCAGACATGGACAGATTAGTCTACCTTACCTAGGTTAGTAAAAAGCCATCACTACTGAGCTCCAAAGCGGCAGCTTGCCACGCAGACTTTCGGGGCACTCCTGTTATTTTGTATGGTCTACAGCTTGGCTCAGTAGCTAAAGACAAAGGCTGGGAAACAAATGAATACCGGTATTCAAGTTGCTGTTAGTTATGCGGCATGGATTTCACCCGTAGGTTTTGAAATTGTGCGAAGATGTCAGCTTTTTGTGGCATTCAGCCACCTTGGCATTACCTTTAGTCCAAAGCTGTAGTGCTTCTCCTAAAAGAGAGGTCACTTTGAAATCCCTTGGTAATAGAAATGGAGAGTGACTTTTAGTCTTTCACATGCAAAGGTGTAGAGTAACTCCAGTATTTCATATGCCCCTTATTTGTCAGGTTATCGTCTATAAAATGCCTGTCCTCCTCGCATGTTGTGTGGAAACCTGCACAAACAAAAAGGGACAACAGTGAAAAGGAGCAGGCAAAGTGCTGTCAAATGCAGAAGGTGAAACACAGACTTCTTTCCCCACCCCCTTGGTTGCAAGAGCTACTTGCAACAATAGTAAATGGTGTAACTCGGTGTCCCTTTTAGGCCTGCATCCTAACAAAAACCCCGGGCGGCTTTCCAGCTTGGTGTTGCTTCTTACATTGTACTTTTCCTTTGCTGACCAACTTCAGAATACAAAAGGAAGATAGTCTGAGGTTCGGAAACTGCCAAAGTAGTGCAGATACACAATGTGATCATGCCTGGCATGTGTTCAGCATGTCCAAACTTGATTCAGCATGCTCGTTTGAGACTGTGGATCTTGAAGCAGAATTGTTTCACTCTTTGTGCATCTGGTGGTAGCCTTTCTGTTTGTAAACTGCTGCGATTTCTGCTGTGGTCCTACTACTGTATATTATGTGATCACTGTGCATCAGTGCTTGTCTTGGTGGGCCTCCAAAAAGGTGTCTTAGCGCAATGTACGAATTCATCTTGCAATTGCTGATGTCGGAAATAGAGTCCATATATCATAGCGTAGAGTAGATGTGCCATTGGCATGTGGGACCAGTAGTGAGCTCTCCCAATAACATTGTTTTGACAAAGTTGACCCTACCCCACAGCGCCAACCTTTTTTTGTTTTGTTTTGTTTTTTGTTTTTGACCATGTTGCATGCATGGGAAGGGATCTGTGTTCATATGAGACTAAACTTACTGCCTAGCTGCCTCATCCCTTGATAATGTTGCTAGAAAATCCATCAGATAATGGCTTTTCTTCTGACTTAATCTTGACAATTCACCTTCAACTGTTCAAAATTCCCTTTTGACCATCGGTATCTCAAACACAATCGCGTTTATGCAAGCTGTCGGATGATTCAGTTACACGTGCAAAAACAAGAAAACAGCATTTTGAAAAATGGTTCTCACCTTTTTTTTTTTTTTTTTTTATCAGGAATCAGAACAAAAATAACTGAGCTTTAGATAACACATGGCTGCATAATGGTATCAGGAACTGCAGTATGTCTCATGAAAAAATAACAAGGGTTCTTGTCCTTTTTGTCTAGCAGCTGGAATTAGGCATGTTGAAAACCTACTTCCTCATGCAGACTTTTGAGGCCCTGGGTGATGTAATTGGCTTAAGTTTGAATCTGATAGCCCACTTTACAGCCAGATGTCTACGGAAAGTCAGGAAAGATAGCAAGCAGAATCTGCCCTCTGTTATGCTGCCTTAATTATGCACTGAGATCTGGTAGTATTTTGAGGTTAACCATGTGGACCTTTGAAATGCAAGACTTCAGGGCCTAAACTGCATGCTTCTTTTCCTATTAATTGAGCCTGGACTTCTAAGGA
Source organism: Crocodylus siamensis (assembly GCF_052110815.1). Classification (NCBI taxonomy): domain Eukaryota; kingdom Metazoa; phylum Chordata; order Crocodylia; family Crocodylidae; genus Crocodylus; species Crocodylus siamensis. The sequence goes on from NC_143409.1 coordinate 3,055,799, forward strand.
CCATGTTACCTACAAATAAGTCCTACTGTAAAGGTGTTTTGAAGGGCTTGAACTGTCTAGACCAGGCCTGTATTTTCGTGCTTTGCTTCCTTTGGGTGGGTAAGAACTCGTATAGCAGAGCCGGGGAGGTCTGGGAAAGGCAAGAATTAGGCCCATACAAATGTACCCGCTTATGTTTTGAGGGCCTCAAACACTTCCCAATGCATTCAAGGAAAGCTTTGGGGATGAGCAGGGACCTCCGCTCAGCAGTCGTGGTTGCCAGGCCGCCAACCGGCGCCTCCTGAAACGTCGTGTCGCGGGATGCTGGGAGAGAGAGGCAGAATGTGCCAGCTCCACTAATGCCGGGAGGTTTGCTGCTGGTCTGGAGAGCGCGCAGACCGTGACGGCTCTCGATAGTTTGCTGGATAGACGCGGGGCAAAAGGAAGCCACATCTGCCCGCAGCCAGGTACCGCTGCTGTACAGGAGCAGTCAGCAGTTGCTGTCTGTTCAGCAGGTGCCGCAGTTGAATGCCGTGCTGGTTGCGGCTCGGCTACTTGCTGTAACCGCACTATATTTCTCAATCCATTTCTTCATCCGCCTCCTCCTTCCCCTGTACTAGTTCAGCCAAAAATCCCTGGTAGAGTCTTAGCTTTGCCTTCCTTGCTGACCTCACCGTGCTTCCCTCCCACGGGATTTTTCTCGTGGCTGCAGATTCATCTAACTTCCTGCATCCTTTCAGATAGGTTGCGTTTCTTCTTTGTTTTACGTTCTCTTTGGCCTTGCTTCTGACGCCCGCAGCTACGGGAGCAGCCCCCGGGAATCTCATCAAGGTGCAGGATTGGTTCCTTGCAGCCTAATCCATCTAACGAGGCTAACTCCCTATTTGTGCATGCGTGTGTCAGTCACGCGAGTCCATGGGGCACTCCCTCCCATCCTCCCGCAGCTATTAAAAGGGAAACAGCCTTTCCCGGTAGGCCCAGTGAAGGCAGCACCAACTGCATTTTAGACGAGGTATTGTTTTTACTGCTAGTGACTATTTCTGTAGGAAACATTGCTTTGATATATAAGGGCATGAAATACGTTTCGTGCTACCTCAAGTTTGTGGCATGGCTGTAATGCTGAAGGCAATATGTGGCGTATGCTCCATGTTGCAAACAACTCTAGTCCAATGTTTAAAGCCTGGAATGAAGTAAGTGGTTTTTGTTTTGTCCTTTTTTCTAGCGGGGGGTGTGCAGCACCCAGGGTGTTGGAACATGGGTTTGCCACGGGCGGCTGGGGTTTATTTAATAATGCCTGGTTTCCATTTGCACTGGGAGAGAAGGGAAAGCGCTTTCTTTACACAGGCAGTGGGGATCCTTCGGGTGAAGCTGCAGAAGCAAAGTGATCTCTTTCCCTAAGATCACTCAACAGCCCTGTACATTTGAGCCTAAAAAGAGGAGGCGGTAGAAGTCAATCTGAAAGCAAAAGAAATGGCATTGGATATCTTGTTTGCCAGGGGAGAGGTTCAGACACGCAGTTGGGGATGGGCCCCCTCAAAAGAAATGGTGTCTTCTAAGGCTCGTGTGCTGCATGCATCTAGCATCAGAAGACCGAAACCAAGGCCACGTGCCCTTGAATGAAAGACGTGAGCGAGCATGTTGCCTCTCCTGGCGCGTGGGCGCCGTATGGGGAGACATGCCGTGGTTTCTTTTGTTTAGGAGCTTTCCCCAGTGGGACCCACTAGAGAGCAACTGCAGCAGCCCTGGCTGTGCCCTAAGCTTGCTGCCACTTACCCATTTCATCACCTCGTTACAACTTCCCACAAGTTGCCATCAAAGACGGTATCGCACCTATTAGAACCGAGACGGATGCATCAGCTTCTGGGTTTCGGGAGAGCACCGAACGCTGCATTGTGCAAGCAGGTGAATAGATGGATATTGGGTCGGAGCAGCACAAAGCTCTTTTAAATGCAGTTTAAGCAGATGGGGCAGTATTATGTTACACCTTGTGTATAAGAGCCCGTTGGTAGAAAACGGTTGATGTAATCATAGATCCTGCTCTGTGCTCCCTACTGGGCCCTGGTGTATGGCCAAGGTGTGGGGGATATTGCTAGTTCACCCCTGCACCTGGCTGTGGTGAGCCAGGAGACCACAGAGCGGTTCTCCAGCTGCTGCACCGTGCATTGTGTAGCCATGCTGCAGTGACGTCCTTGGTATCAGAAGAATATAAATGTAGCTTAAAGCCCTCTTGCTTCGCTACCTTTCTAAACCTGCACCAGCACAGCTGGGTACAATAGAGAATCTGAGTCTTTATTTTGCAAAAGGCTGAGGCATCTTGAGACAAAAGATGGGGTGGGGGAGCATAAAATCCACAGGGAGATCTGTCCCTCTTTTGTTGGCTCTTTGGGGCTACTTAAGTGCAGGAACAGCTCAAGTGTAAATCCTGTGTTTGCTATTCTTCCCCTTCAGTTTACCTGCCAGGGGCCTTTCCCCCACTCTCACTGTGAATCGAGGGCAAAATGTTAGACTGGAGAAAGCGCGAAGAACTGCTCAGAACTAAAGTTTGGGCAGGTTTCAGCTTTTCATTGTCGTTGATCTAATGCTAATACGAGGAAGCAGTATGCTGCCTGTAACGTGCACGTTGTTGTGTCGTGACGCAAATCTGAAACTGCAAAAAAGACGCCTGCGCCCATAGACAAGTACTTGCAGTTCCAGCAAGAGTAGAAGCAAGTGCAGAATTGTGCTAGCGTGATACCGGAGTTAGCAGGCCCCTTAGGAAAAATGCATTGGTCCTAATCGTTTGGCAATAAGGATGTGGTTCAGGGAGCTTCTCAAGGAAAGAGATGTGTGTAAGAGCCTGAGTGGTCAAGCTGGATGGGTCTGCCTCATTCGGTTAAACCCCAGCAGGAATATTTTACAGCCCTTTGTACCAGAACTAAGAATCCCGCTTTAGTGGATCAGCCCTGAGCAGTTGCAGTAGCTGAAAAGGTGGGTGGGCTGCCTTTTATTTCCAGCACGCTTTGTAGCCACACTTCATTTAGCTTTCCTCAGTTGCACTGCATGAGAAGAACAGGTTTTTAGAGCCAGGTCTCAAGGACTTGTGACTTCTGCCTCATTGGGATGTGGGGGGAAAAAAAGAGGGGAACTTATTGCAACTTGGTTTTCAGGGCCTCTGAGACTACATGTAAACCCTGGCCACAGGGAAGTTGTCGGCGGGATGCTCTGTATTCCTGTACGGTGACCAAATGGGCGAAGCATGCGCTTGGGGCCGTTGCAGCGTCTCCCCAGCAGTCTCTTTTCTTGCTGCCTCTGCTAACGCAGTTGTTCGGCAGTCTGGCTGCTAGAGATCTCGTTCCTGTTTCTGGCTAGGAGGGGTTTGGGGGTTTCCCCTCCCAGAAGGCAGACTCATTTAGGACTCAAGGCAAGCTCTGGTCAGCTAAACTTCTTAAAACACTCTAATATATTTACTTCCACATAAATGGCAAAACCTATGTATTTAATCCTAGAGGCCTGGAGGATGGTCTTGCAATGGGCGTCTCCAGCCCTAATAATCAGATCTCGGTTGGGAAGAGAACTGGTCTTCCCTGATGTGCTGCAGCTTGGGATCAGGGCGCCCGAGCTGTCTTTGCAGAAGCGGGGAGGACAGACCCCCACTTACTTCATTCCAGGCTTTAAACATTGGACTAGAGTTGTTTGCAACCAGAACCCAGCCGACGTAGGAACGACTTTAGAGTGGAAAAATCTGGGGACGCCAAGAATTGTTTTTAAGGAACCTGTTGCCCCAGCGAGGTCCCCCCCCTTGGAGATTTAGAGCCGCCCAGAAGGAGCAGCTGAGGATTACCCTGTTGCAGGGGAATCCCTGGTGGCATCAAGCCAGCACAGTCGGTGCGATGCCACCTGTTCCTCCCCCCTTCTGCCCTACATGCAGGCAGAAAGCTAGGAGCGGGAGGGGGCACGGGTGGAGCTTGCTCTGCTCTGGCAAACCTCAAAGGGCAGAACAGGCCCGAGGAGGCACGTCCTGGCGGACAGAGCGGTCCTGACATGGCTCTCCTACCGGGATCCAGCGTAGCTCTCTGCCCCCAGGTTTGGGGTTCGGCTTGTACGGAAAGCAGAGCAACCTCTGCCTCTTCCCGGCCGTTTGAAACGCCCCGGGTTGCGTTTTGGTGGCGAGCTTCGAGCAGGAAGCGCGGAGGCCGGCGTACACGGTGCCACGCAGAGCCTCGCAAGCTGCAGCTCCAGGGCAGCAGGTTAAATCCTCTCGCGTGCTCGGGCAGCTCGTGGCCCAGCCGTGTTCCCGAATAGCGTGTCTGTTAGGCATTATCCCCTCCTGCTAGGGGGTGGCCAAAGTAACATCAGGGGGGAGAGACAGCCTTGCGGGGAGGGAGCGTGCAAAGCTCCCGAGTCTCCATTTGACTGCGGAGGACAGGCCACCTAATGGCACGGCAGCTTCGCAAGGTTGTTCCGAATCCACCCACCCTTCCCATCCCATCCCATCCCATCCCAGGCTGTCGCTCAGCCTGCAGAGCACCAGGCTCTGCTCGAGAAAATATGTCCAAAGGTAACGGGTTTGTGTTTGCGCCAGCTGGGCGATGCTGGTGTGTGGCAGCGATGGGGAATGAGCAGAGAGGCCGATTCGAGCCTGGGGACTGCTGATGTCGAACCCAGGGCAGGACGTGGTGATCATTTGGATGCAGAAGTCACCTTCTGGCCCCCCTCGGTGGCACGGAGCTTAGTCGGGAGTAAGCCCTGAAGCGTGGCAGTGCCCCTGGGTTTGGGGGGGAATAGAGCAGGGTTGGGTGCCCTGGAAGAACAAAGCAGGGTGGAGCCTGTTCTCGTCTAGCACAGCAGACTCCCTCTTCCTTCCCCTGTGAAGAGAAATGGGCTTGTAGTCCGAGGCAAGGGCACGGAGGGCTCCATGGCTCATCCCAGTGGGGTGGGCGCGGGCAGGGAGCTGCGGGGCGTGGAGCGAACATCCTGCCCTCGCCCGCTGCAAGGGCAGAGGGGCAGGCGGAAGAGCTGGCGTTCCTGCCTCGAGGGTAAGCCTTAAAACATCTGCAAACAAAGCCGATCGCCCCATTTTCCTGCCTCTGACAGCAGGTGGTAGTCGAACTAGTAAACTTGTTGTCGAGTCCCTGAGCTGCAGTTTTCGCTGTGCCCTTCATCGCGCTCGTGAAGGCCTCTCTCTTCTGGGGCTTGTGATCTGCGACTTAGTGACTTGCAGTGCCTTCTTGCCTCCGGGCCTGCGCTCTGCCCCTGTAGGGACCTTTGTCTTTCCTGCGTGCCTGTGGTGTTATGGAAATGAAGGCTTAACCTAAGAAAACCCCAGTGCCATAAATGCCTTGGAAAACCCGGATGCCTGTTACTGCATGGGTATGCGTTACAATGCTCACTCCCAAAGATGCCAGCTGACCCGGCACCTCGTACGGAGAAGTGGGCAAGGGGGGAAATCCTGGTAAACTCTGCTGCGAACAGGCAAGAGAAGTGGCTTGCAACGCCCCGTGGTGTATGGTGCACGCTCAGCCCGATAAGTGCGCACACCGGCTATATTTAAGGATGCTACATAAGCATCCTTGGTGAACATGGCTTAATGCAGTCCCCATACGAGGAAACAGATGGAGCCCCAGGGTATCAGGCGCGGAGTAATGTAAAGCGTGATGCAATTGGAGGGCTGGAGAGATGCAGGATACACGCAGCTCGCAGCAGATTAGCAGCAGTATGAGGTCATGGTCTGGAAGAGTCGAACTGCTCCAATTTCCAGGCATAGTGCTGCCACGGGAAGAAGCGGCGGTGCCAAGGTGCGTGCTCCGAGGAGGGACCGGCGACCCATTTGTCATTAAGGAAGGCAACGCGCAGGCGAGGACTGATGCTTGCAAACCGCACGGCATATCTGCAACCGGGAAGCACCTGCTGCGGCAGATGGCAGCTTGCTGGGTGGAAGAAGGGGAAAATGGAGCCCCCAGAGCTGTCCCTGCAAACACGAGGAGGGCGATGCGGCGCGCCAGCTGCAGGTCTGGAGCTGCGCGCCTCGACGCAAGGCGTAGACGGCTGCAGCCATGCAGCTCTTGGTGTCCCGTTTCCCCCCCGCCTCCCCCCACCGCCATATGCCACGGTATGTTGGATGCTGAAGGCCCAGCCAGCGCGTCCCAAATCCTGCACGCAATAAATACTGCATGTTAGCAGCTCCACTCGGCTTAGTCCTGCAGGTCCCTTCTCAGCAGGCTGGGTCTGACCCCGCTGGCAGCCTGAATTAGCTCGCGTACAGCAATCCCTCTTCAGGACAGAGACCCCTAAATGTGGCATTACTGGTGGAGGGTACAGTTGCCAGCACCTACCCGCTTTAAAGGATGCAGAGGGTGGTGACCGAGCAGGTAGCGCACTACCATGCGTGCTTGCTGAGCTGGTGGTGTGTGCTGCCTTTTCTCCAACGTTGCACCATGCCCGAGGCCTTGAAAGGTTCCCGTGATTTTGTTGTTGTTGGTTTTTTTTTACTGGCATCTCTTTCGTGCCAACTCCTATGCAGGGTGGGTTGTGTTGCAACCCATGCCCATCAGAAGCAGGTTTTAGCTCTAGTGTGACTCGGTAGACAAAACAGCGAAGGGCTGAGATGATTTTCGCAGCTTCGGTCTCACCCTTCGTTGCTGCAGCTGAGTAATAATCGTCTCTGGAGCCGAATGCCGTGCCTCTTGACAACTGCAGGCTCTTTTAGTGGGACTGAATATTGGCCCCGAGCGACTTCCGGGCGGGCCTGGCTAGCTCTGATTCAGGGCCCACTTGTCACGTTTGGTAAGTCCCGGGCAGAGGCTCGCGAGGACAGGCTGCGTTGTGAAGGGGCGCAGTGACCAGCGTGGGCGCTGCCCTGAGCCCTGTCGCTATTTGCTATAGAAAGGACGTTCCTGAGCCGGCCTGCAGCCCGACGGCGCGCGGTGTGGCAGAGCTGGCCGGCAGGCTGGCTCGCCTTCCATCAGGAGCGCCCTGCCTGCTCTGCTCCGGTGGGCCGGACCATGGAGGGAGCGGTATTAAAACAAAGGCCTCAGCCCTACTCTTGTGGTTCGGTCTGACGGATAGTTGGGGAGCTACAGCTCAGGCCGCGACGACTGCACGGTCGGGGAGATCCTTGTAGAGGATGCCTTGTGTCCAGACAACCGTATGCTCCTCTATGATAGAAACGTGGCTTGTTTAGAGGGACGAGATGAGAACGGTAGCTTCTGTCGAAGTCTGATTTACTCTTCTGCAGCGCTTTCTTCAGCTAATGTACCCTGCACGCATTTGCGTTTGCTATGAATTCTTTGGTGCTGGGGGCCGAGGGTCATCCTCTTGGCCTCGGAGGGAGATGCAGGTGTGGATGCAGAGAGGAAAGAGGACTCTGACCCACATTGCAGCTGTCGTCTCGGTTGGAAACTTCGGCCGTTGGTTACGTAGCGTTTGATCGGTGTGGCGTGCTACACGAGCACGTCGCTCCTCGCAGCCCGGGAGGGAACATCTCCATTAAACCATATCCGCTGCGGGGTGGGGGGTGCTGCAGCTAACCAAAGACGCAGCAAGTCCTCAAGGAAAAAGCAGCAGAAGGGGAAGTAAGCAGCAAGCAAGGGCAGTGGAAGGAGATGGAGGAGCGAGCTGAAGGACGCAGAGCGAGGGAGGAAGTGGGCAGAGGATCAGCTTCCCGGGTCGCAAGGAGCCGGCAGACGTTGCAGGGCTGCAACACGACGCCGGGCCTGCGCTGCCCAAACGAAACCCGGCGGGTCCCGGGCTCGCGCAGCCTTCGGGCAGGGCTCGGCAAACACGGCCGTGGCTCCTTTAACTTCCAAACTATTTGAGCTGTTCTGCCTCCTCGCAAAGGCAGGGGCCACAACCCCAGCGCAGCTGCTCCGAGCCCGCCGGCGTCTGTTGGGAGGATCGTGCTTCTGAAACAGCCGCCTGCAGGTTCCTGTTCTTCTCCCCCCCCAAGGCTTTCTGCCACGCACGCGTGCTGGAGCCCGGTTTGGGTGACTGGGGGCTTTTCCAAGTGAATGCGTTCGAGTCTTGGGGCAGGGGCTGGAGAGCTGGGCGGCAGGGTCTGCCCGACCAGAGCGGGCCGGCGGGACCCTGGCTGCAGGCGGGGGTCTCTGGCTCCGTCCCTGCTGCATCCGGTCTGCTCTTCCCTGCTCCCACCCCCGAGGTTCGCTCTCCGTGCCTGTCTTGCAGCTGGAAGGTGAACAAAGACTGCTTCTTCCTTTGTTCTTTTCCCTGACTCGGGACTTGGGCACCATTTGCCTCCTGGGTGGGGCTGGGGGCAGTTGGGAGGCCGCTCTCACCCCAGCCACATCCTGTGCGGCTGGGCCCTGAAGCTGGGAGACCTCCCCCAGGACTGGATCCGGGGCTTCTCCGGACGTCCTCGCTGTTACAGGAAAGATGGATAAGCCCGTGGCATCTTCCTTTGCTTGCCCTCTTCACTTCCTGTCCTAAAAGTGTCTGTTCAAAACTTCTAGGAAGGCTGCAAGGACCCGCTCGACTTGTGTTCGCCTTGGATCCTTTGGCTGAATTTTCTTTTCTTCTTCCAAAGGTGGTGTGGGTGAGGGCTGTGCGCGCTGGAGGACAAGACTCGGTCCTCCTCTCTTCTTGACCGGCGCTAATCCCTCTGTGCTGGCAGAGTCCTCCACGCCTGCCTGGGGGACAAAGCTCCCGTCGTGCCTCTGCATCGGACTCCGGCCTTTTTTAAACCCAGCACCTGTCTCATCCGTGCCCTAACCAGGCTCTCTGATAATGTGGCATGCAATGGCCAGAAGATCCCCACACTGGGCTGTTCTCTCCTGTTCCCTAATTGTTTGTCTTTCTGACTGCAAAAGAGGGTTTGGGGCTGCGGGGTTGGTTTTGTTTTCAAGTGAAACAGCTTTTATGCAGGACTCCCCCACAAAACTTGGCTTATGGGCTTCTTTGCAGTACGTCGGGGCACTTTGCACAGGCTCACGTACCTATCGCCACTCAACAGCAGCCACAACATGGCAGAGAGGCCTGAAAACTGAATTTCCCTCCCCTCCTTCTCCGAACGTTTCTCCCTCCTCCTTGCCTCCCACACGCTTCATCCTGCCCTGACCTTTCGCACGCAGACTTTATGCCGCGGTTACACAAAGCAGAGTAAGAAATCAAGTGCAGTTCATTGGTTGCCTGACCATCACGTTGGTTTCCTCCTTGTACTGTGGGATTACTGCAATAACCGTTTGGTTGCCTTCTTTTTTTTTTTTAAACAACTGTATTTGCATATTAACTGCCTCGAGCATGCAAAGAAAAGTGTCTGGTTTCTTAATTCTTGCAAACTTCCCCTTCTGCTGTGTCTTTTGCAAAAAGGAAAAAAAAAAAAAGGCAAGAAAATCAAGACTTCTGTGGCCGGCTGTATTGCACCAGGCAGCTGGCCTGCCCTGCCTCCAGCCATTTTACTGTTTTACCTTCAGTAGCGTGCTGTAGCCCATGACTCAGTCTCTGTAATGCAGCCGTCCGGGTGCTGGTGTCTCTGCGGCTCCCTGTCTGCGGATCCCTTTTTGCAGCCAGCGCATGGGAACGTCCTGTGGATCCCTAACTAGATTCAATCCCAATCCACGATGGAGAAGCATCTCGAAGTCTGGCGGCCTTGGGGAAGTCCACGCTGCTAACCTTTTTCCCAGCTTTGTTCTTGAGTTTTTTGTCAGAGTGAATCAGCACTCCTGTTTAAAAATGGACCGGCTGCTCCTTCTGTTGCTGCAGCAAGGCTTTGGGGTGGTACAGGGCCAGGGAAACGGGGGGAGGCGTCGTTCGAAACTGGCACCTGCCAAAAACACTGACTCTGAGCGAGCAGCGCGCGCGCGGCCACTTGTGTTATGGGCTCACGTGTGCAATAGGAGTGCTACCTTTTTGCTGTATTGGCTACGAACATTATTGCAGCGGTCCCAGGGAGGGGAAATCGTGCGTGTTCCTCTGTCCTTGTCATGCAGCGCGGATGTCTGTGGCAAGTGTGTGTGTGTCTGTGTAAGAAAGCAAAGGGACAGGGTACAAGCCCACGTGTGTGAGCACAGAGGAGCACCAGGCTGTATCCAATACACTTTTCCACGTCAGAGCACCTGGAGCTGCCTTTCCCTGTCTCTGGGGAAGATCTTGTTTTAGACACTGAATGCTGAGGGGCTAGAGGTTACCAAAAAGCACCTCCTGGGTTTAAGGCTGCCTGTACCAGAGAACGCCGGCTTCTCCCTAAATTGGAGCTCCACGTAGCTCGTTTTGCCTTCATGTCTCAAGAATATAGGTTGAAAACTAACGTGTCCCCCTCTGAAGAGCTTGTTATAATAAATCAGGATTTTTGCAGAAAATGAGAGGGCGGTAGGGGTGTGGGGGGAGGATTTTTTGTTGTTTTCCTAGCTGGGTCTGTATTGTGTTCATGGGCCTGAAGTTGTCAGAGATGTTCTCAAGTGCTCGTGTCCCTGCGCAGTATTAACATGCCGGTAGCCCTCGCTTGGAGAGGTGGAAATGGCTCCTAACAACAGAATTAGATAAATGAGGATTGATGCTTTCGAACTGTCCGAGGCATTTATTGAATGCCAGCTATCCCCTGTGTTGGGCTTTGTGTCATTTGTCCTCTCGTAATAGCGGTGCTTGTGAAACGTAGCTAGACTCTACCCTGAGATGCTAAACTGGCATTGTTAGCAAGCCGGGGCGACATGCTGGAAATAACCATTATCTGGGGCAAATGCAGCTTATCGGAGGAGACCGGCAGACTGCTTTATTCAGTCCCATAGCTTCGGTTTCCTTGTGCTTGGCTTGTAAATGAATTTATTTGAATGAATACTCATACCTCTGGTTGTAGGATAAAAAGGACAATTCAAAACATGTTGGTTTTTTTTTTTTTTCCCCTTTCTTTCCTTCCCCCCCTCCTCCAGGTTAAAGAACTTGTCCTGGACAACTGTAGGTCAAACGAAGGCAAAATTGAAGGCCTCACGGATGAGTTTGAAGAGCTGGAGTTCTTAAGTACAATCAACGTAGGCCTAACCTCAGTTGCAAACTTACCAAAGTTAAACAAACTTAAGAAGGTAAGTGAAGACGTCGTGCTTCTCCTCTGCTCTGAGCGCCCCAGGCGCAAAACAGAGCTTTGCACGAGGATTTCGTGGAGCGGGTGGCATTGCTGCGTGGTAAAAGCTTGTTCTAAAATCTCTCTCTCGCGTGCTTGTCTGCCTCGCAGCTCGAACTAAGCGATAACAGAATCTCAGGAGGGCTGGAAGTATTGGCAGAAAAGTGTCCGAACCTCACACATCTAAACCTAAGCGGCAACAAAATAAAAGATCTCAGTACAATAGAACCTCTGGTGAGTGGACGCGGCGCTCGAGGGGGCTCTGAAACCCTCCGCTTGCTTGTTGCGTGTCTAATGTTGGGGGGTGGGGAGTCCCTCTCAAGCCAGCGAGCCTGTTCCCAGCCGAGAGCCGGGCGGTGATGTCTGCAGTCCCGGGTGCAACGTCCCGCTCTCTGTCTGGTGCAAATTGATGCCCGAATAGGATGCAAGCCTTTCCCCGCCACCGACACGTGGAAGGAAAGTGTGCCAGAGGCTGAGTGTGCGAGTGCCTCCCTCTAGCAGGCAGCTTTTGGCGAGGAGGCGAGCCCGCGTGTGCCCCTGGACTGAGTTGGAGCGGTGCCTGGGGCTGGGCAGGGACACGGGAGGAGGTTTGTCATCGCAGTGCAGGCCCGATGCAGCGAGGTTGTTGTGATGGGAGCTAAATGGCTTGCATTGAGGTGGTGGCTCCACCCCGCGTGCAGCGACTGACATCAGCAGCTCCACCCCGTGGTGCGTCAGGCTGTTTAGCACACTGATTACTCATCTTAAAGAAAAGCCATGTGCGGGAAAGGCCGTGGTTATATCACTGTGCTCTTGCCTCCAGACACTGGACACCGGTGGCGGCTGAGAGCAGCCGCAGTGGGTCAGGCACGTTTTCCCACTGTGCCGTGCTGTATCTTGCAGCCAAAGAACGGATCAGGCTCCCCATAGCAATTGGTCTGTAACCCATGAGAGCACTTAGCATTGCACCCCAGGTCACCGTCATTTCTCCCCCCTGCCACAACCTTCCTCCAGTACAAAGGCAGCTGTCAAATACTTCTTGAGTGGCGGCTGAAGTGCCCTTGCGTAGATTGTCAGCTTAAAAGAAATGAAGAACCTCTTCCAAAAAAACATCTGTTGCTGTGACCTTCTCCCTCGGCCCTGGTTGTCTATCTAGCAAACATCTCTGCACGGCCCCTAGTGTGAAACCGCTGGGCCGTGCTGGAATAGGACCAGATAGCAAGTGTCTTAACAACAGGCGTCCAGTCTCCCCTGCCCCAGCCCAGCCCGTGGGATGCCGGGTGTATTCCCCGGATCGGGAGGCGCGACAGCTACCGCCTCGTATTGGGTTCTCCAGCCCTTCTTTACTTAGGCCTCTTGCTTCATGGATTTGGCACCTCTTCCCAGCTCGGAAGTGTGTATATCTGGCAGACCCTGACCCCTTAGCTATTGTAGGCTCGCTCCTAACTCTCTTTAAAGATGAGACGCACTTTTATATATCCTCCAACGTGGGGAATCCCCTCTGCCTCTAGAAAAGACTGATTCCCTTCCACTTCAAGTGGTAGCTTTTAAGGCCCATGCAGTGGTGGCTTCTGTACTGTGGTCTGTCCCGGGGTGGCCAGGCTGGGTGTGATCCGTGACTCTGCCGTTGGCTTCTCGTGTGACCCTGGCCCAGTCACTTTGCCCTCTCCCTCGCTTCAGCTTTTTGTGTGTAAGATCCTGATCGCCAGGCCGCTTTTTTGCCGTGGGGAGTTACGTGGGTGTGTGTGGCTGTCTCTGGCTTTAAAAACGTACTCGCGACCAGGCCTTTGACGGAGACTTCTTTCGCTTCCAGAAAAAGTTAGAAAACCTGAAGAGTTTAGACCTTTTCAATTGTGAGGTAACCAACTTGAACGACTACAGAGAAAACGTATTCAAGCTCCTCCCGCAGCTCACATACCTCGACGGCTACGACCGGGATGACAAAGAAGCCCCGGACTCGGATGCAGAGGGTTACGTGGAGGGGCTAGACGACGAGGAAGAGGATGAGGACGGTACGTAGAGGGCCCTGTTGAGTGCAGTTGGGCTGCTTGGTTCTTCGGTCTCCAAAAGCAGGCGAGACAGCCTAGCGGGCAAGAGCAGGGTTTTATCGGCTGCTTCCTCCCAACCCTACGTGGAGGGAGAAGGACCTTGAGCCTCTCTGTAGGGACCGAGGAAGAGGCAATCATCTGAGCGCCCAGGCAGCAGACGCGGTCCCTTGTCTCCAGGCAGGCCGGCCCCGTGCGGGAATGAGCCGTGTGCGCCTGGGGAGGGCAGGACCGAGGGGGAGGACACGGGAGGGGGAGCGGAGAAGAAAGACGAGACTGAAAGAAGCGGCGTGTCGTCTTCCAAGACCTTCCTGATTAGGCACCCCCACTCCCACCGCTGCCTCCGGCCCCGGCAGAGAGACGAGGCGAGCGCAGGATAATTATCACTTGAGTGGGTAATAGACCCCGGGCGAGGGAGGGAGGAGAAGGCTGAGAACAGACAAAAGCAGGCGAGGAGGTAAGGAGCCCGGCACAGGCGCCGGCACGGGTGGCTAGGAAAGCGCTGTGCTAGATGGCCTCTGATGACAACCTGAGCGACGGCTGGGCTAGAGCAGGGGGGCCGCCTTTTGCTTTGCCCCAGGTCGGCTTCCCCGGCTGCGTGACTCGGGCCGGGTTCGAGGAATTTGCCAGCCTCGTGCACCACCGCCGAGCAGCCCGGCGCCCAAAATAGCCGCACTTGCACTTTCTCCTCGAGCGCCGAGCGCGGCGGAAGGGGCGAGCGCTGCGGCAGTGCCTGGCTCGCGCAGCCGTGGAGCGGCGCACGGGGTCAGCGGGGACAAGGTCTCGTCGGCGCAGCGTGGAGGGCAAGCGCTCGGGCCTGCGTCCGTGTGTTCCCGGCGCCTGATCCTACCGCCTAGGGGACATTCCCGGGGGCTGGCTGCCTGCGCCCAGATAAAAAACGATGCCTAATGCAAGCTGGAGAGAGGCTGCTTTCTGTTTCAGTAGCAGCCTTAAAGGGGACGAGCTTTCCCATTGCAGGGGCAGCACGCACCTCCACCCTACGCTGCAACCCCCACCAGCGTGTGTAGGAGGCGACTGGGGGACTTGGCCCACCTTGAGAAGCCCATCGGCAGCAGTAGGGAGGATTTTGTACGTTAGAGCAGCCCTAGGACTGCTCTGATTTATGCCAGGAGCCACGCAAGCTCCTGCCTTCGAAGCGGAAAGATGCGTGGAGCTAGATCCTGCTTTCTCGGTGCACCCGGGCAGCGTTTAGTCTGTCACGCAAGGGGGAAGGAGCGGGCGGGTGAAGATTTGGCCTGCGGTGTTTCAGAGCGAAGCTCCCAGAATTTCAGGGTCAATCTGCGCGGAAATCTGAGGTTGCTCCGCTTGTTCGCCCGTGCAGAAGAGGAGTATGATGAAGACGCTCAGGTAGTAGAAGACGAGGAGGAAGACGAGGAGGAGGAGGAAGGAGAGGAGGAGGACGTGAGCGGGGAGGAGGAGGTAAGGCCGTCAGCGCGACGGTGAAACACCTGCGTTGTCCGGGCTAGAAACGTTACTCGCGCCGGCCTTTGTGCTTCGGCGCCCGCCTCCCATCTGTCTAAGAAACGGCCCCGAACGAGGGCGGGGGGATTGGCAGGGAAGAGCTGTTGTCTGAGAACCAGCTGCCATCTAGTGACCACCAATATGAAGTCGTTGGGTCCACGTTGAAACCCAGCCTGACTTCCAGCGGCTCGGTGGCAGCGCCTCTGCGGCTAACCGCTCCTCGCGCGCGCCGGCTGGCGGCTGGAGTCCGAGCCTGCCGGACGGCGCGGGGGAGCCGGGGCCTCAAAGCCAGCACCTGAAAGCGAGCCGAATCCCAAACATTTGCACCCCGACGCAGAGTTAGGCGTGAGCCTGGAGGGCTCGCTGAAAAGCAGGGTGGTTGTTTCCAGGGTCGCCGTGCGCAAGTGTCAGCGGGGTTATTTATAAAAATACCCCTGCGCTTTTTTTTTTTGCATGTCAAAGGCTGTTCCCCGAGCTGAACTTCCCTGAGGTTGCACGGGTTTGACGAGTACAGCCCAGCCTGCGACCGACGTCACTGTCTTCTCCTCCCACTTCCTGCAGCCGCGTTTTCCCTCCCGCTGTTAACGTAGTGACGGCCGCGGCGCGGTTCTGCCTCAGACGCGTTCTTCGGGCGATTGTGGGATGCTTAAAACTGAACTTAGCTTAGTTTTGTTCACTGAAGTTGGGGAAAGTTTTCTCAAAACTTCCAAACCAGTGGATTTTTTTCTCCTTTTTTATAACCACTTTATAACCACTTATGGGAGCGCGGGGGGCAGAAGGCAGCGCTTTTAGTTTTGGGACAGGGTAAAAGTTTAGAGGAAACAGGCCGGTATGTCAACCCTTGATTCTTGTTCTGACGCGGAGTCCAGAATCCAGCCATTTGACCTCGTTGTGGGAAGATCAGGCAAGTTCACTCACGAAAATGTTAAGAGGATCCTACACGCATGCTGAAAGACAGCATTGCAAGGCTTTGCCCTGTTGTAAGATGCCGGGTGTTGAATATTATCAACCCAAGAGGGATAATCAAGAGTAATTGGTTCTTTTTCTTCTCCTTTCTATCAACGCGTATGCAGGAAGATGAAGAAGGCTATAACGATGGTGAAGTAGACGATGATGAAGATGAAGAAGAAGTTGGTATGTCAATAATCCAGTACTTAATCCGGGGCAAAAGTAGTAATGTAATGTGGCCGCGGCAGAGCCACGTCCGAGTATCTGCTGTGGTGCTGCTAAGCCGGCGTGAATGACTTGGTAGAAGTCCTGCTGCAATAGCCTGGCATGGCGCACGTCTAACTCATGCCGTGTTTATTTTGCAGATGAAGAAAGGGGACAAAAGAGAAAACGAGAAGCTGAAGACGAGGGGGATGAAGACGACTAAACCGAATAACCTATTTTGAAAATTTCCTATTGTGATTTGACTGTTTTTACCCTGTATTTTTTCCCCCCAGACTTATTTTTTTCTGATTGTAACGTTGCTGTGGGAATGAGAGGGAAAAGCGTATTGGGTGGGTGAGGGAATAAAATACTATTTTTACTGCCACTCCTCCTCCTCCTCCTTCATTTTTAATTTTTCCCCCCCTTTTTGCCCCTTTTTAGTTCCTGTAAACGCAATAGTAAGTATAAACCAAGTGGTAATTTGTTTCTTATTATCGGAGTGGAGAGTTCGACATCTTTAAATCTCTTAAAATCCGCGGACGAGCTCCAGAAATTGTATCGTCCATTCGGGAACAGCAAAAACCCTTTTTGTGGTCGCTGGGATATTCCACCTCCGCTGGTCACGAAACCTCTGGTGAGCATTTTTTTTTTTTAATTTTTATTTTTTCGGATGCTACCAGTCCTAACGAAAGCATCCTGGCCACAGCAACAGGTGTGAGAATGGCATATTGATAAAGTGATTTCTTTGTTGCCTGTTCGTGAATGACTGCCATTTTCAGCCCATGCTTTCCCTGCTTTTGTAGGTACCTTTTCTATTGCTGTTTGTAAATAGTGACCAAACGTGTTGGGTTTTTATTTCCCTCCCTTTCGTTGGGTGTTCTTTTGGATCTGGGTTGTGGGGTGACTTTGCAATCCCCGCTCTGTGTGTTGTGTTGTTCTTCTTTTTTTAACTTTTTTTTTTTTTCTTTTTTGTTTGTTTTGGGTTTTCTTGGCTAGGGTATAGCCAGTACACTGAAAATGGCAGGCATTTAAATATATATATAAATATATATAAAAAAAAAAAAAGTGTTCCTAATTCCTGAGTTACTAGTGAAATGAATTTGACAATTGTAATAAAAAAAATGTTTCAACCCTTTTAAATAAGGTGTGTACTATTTTGGTCTGTAATATATAACACCTAGTCAATTTTAAGTGATGAGAAACTACTTCCACTTGTGCTCTATACTTTGAAAATTTTTACAAACCTGAATACAGGAGACAGTTACAGCATGTAGTGTAGGAGATTTCTTTTCATACACTCAAGCACGAAATACTAATACAAAATTGTATTTTCTTACCTAGTGGAAGTCAGTAAAATGACTGAAAATACCTAGTGAATGTACAGTTTTACTTTCATATCCCTCTTTAAAATAGCTTTAGAAGTGACTTGTATTTCCTAGTCAATATTTCATCTGTATAAATACATTTGCAACAGTTTTTTTTCCCAGAAGAGCCAAACTTTGAGTTTTATGTCTGTTTGTCATTGATGAATTTCAATAAATCTTTTTATACAATTTTTCTGTGGCTTATTTGAGTAAAACGGGCCACTGGGAACGAGTTGCATACCTTTTTTAAAAGGCATTTAATGACCTGCTCCGGTGAATTCCCTGATATTTTTAGTAGCTTGATGATATGTTTTCCTTTATAAAATTCCTCTAAGCCATGGTTCGGTGAAAGCGAGAGTTGTTTTGGCTTCAGTGCAAATGATGGTATGCTATTTTTATTTCGGAAGAAGGGGGTTTTATTTTTTAATTGCCAGCTAGGTGGTGGCTATAGCTCAGCGCATTAATTTTTGTCATCCATGTCTGCTACTATCCATATTAATCCAACCCTAACATAAAAGAGCTATTGGCTTCCTTCATCCGGTTGTTTGAGTAACCATGGCTCTACATGGCAGTTGCTAGGCTAGTATGTTTAGCAACTTGGCCGTGATTTCCCCACCCCTCCCTGCAAATAAATGAGATGGAGGTTTATAGAGGCAAGTCTCTTGCTTCTCATTGAAGACCCAAAAGCAGGGATATCTCGTGATGATTTTTAATTTCCTGGTGGGAATAGGCTCTTTATTACAGATGAAGGCAAAGCCAGGTAACGGTGGTATCTGCTATGTACCTGTTCTCCTCCACTTGTCCTCTTTAAAACCGTGCCGTTTGCTTTCTATAACCGAATATTGGCAGGCCGGCAACTGCACCCTTTGCAGCACTTAAGGAGATCTGAAGTCTAAAAAAGAACAAGTGAATACAGCTGGCTCATGTGTACGTGATGTTGGCTACTCTTTCACCTTGGGCAAAGCTGGTAAGTTTTTAAAGATGGGCCAGAGCAACTGCTACCCGGCATACGTTGCTTTTATGCCACTTAAGCACCAGAAGCCGCCTCGCCACCGCTCTTCCTGACAACTGGTTTGAGACAGTGGGTGGGAACATTTGTGATGCTCACAGTTGCTGCAAGTTTACGCCAGCAAGACAGAAGAGCTCTCCCAGTCTCCTGTACCCCACTCAACAAAACCCCAAATTGCCTTTGTCTGGGCTGTTGCATGGTGTAACAAGCTTGTCAGCAGCAGCACCCCTGCGTGTGCAGGTTTACTTAAAAGCACTTCCAAAATGCCAGCAGTGCTATTCACAGCTTCTAGGACTTGGGTCACACGTGTCTGTACTGCGAACGGTTGCAGAGCAGGAAGCATCGAATTGTGTGTGCTGGAAAGTGTTACTTCCAAAGAAATTGGTGGAGAGGGGGGAGATTTCCTGTGAAACGTGAGGTGGGAAGCTACAAGGTGCTGAAAGCACGGGCTGGGAATAGATGCATGGAGAGCAAGAACCATTTTACACACAAAGTAGGATTGTGCACCAAGAGGTGGTTTCCGTTACCTGTCCACTGCTTAAAATACCATTGAATCCCACCCAAATGAGAGGGGAGGTGGGGGGAGACCCAGCAGTCTTCCAAGTCTGCCAGCGGAGGTGGTTCAAGCACCTACATTGAACGCCTTCGAGAGCAAATTGGATGCTTATCTTGCTGGGATCCTATGACCCCAGCTGACTTCCTGCCCTTTGGGCAGGGGGCTGGACTCGATGATCTCCCCAAGTCCCTTTCAGCCCAAATGTCTATGAAATCTATGAAGTCTGTTTGCATTTAAATGGATGGGTGGAAGATCTGGCTCGAGGGAAACTTCGAGAGATCTTGGAGTTGACCACATCTTGCAAGAGGCAGTGCTGTAGTTTGTCCAGTGGCTGGTGCCTTTGGCTAGCTCCGAACATCGGCAAACTTTTTGATACTTGTTACATTCTTGTTTTTATAGGGTTATAGGCGCACAGAGTGGTCAGTCAACCTTCAACGCCGAAGTATGCCAACCAGAGGTCACTAGCGGTGCAACGCTGAAAGACACAAGGCCAACTTTAACTCTGTTGCGGCCAACTTGCATGGCTTTGCACCACTACACAGAGAAAAAGGCTTTGCCATGTACTGTGAAGTACTGTTTAAATGGTCTCCATTTATGGTAGATAAAAATGTTCACACAACAGGCTTGTGATGGGCAGCCTGGAAAAAGCTGGTGTGCTGAGTTGAAAGGCAGATGTCCAAATCCCGGGGAGGGTTCAGCTCCTGCAGTCCTTACGTTGGTAATGTTCCCAGCAAGTCGGTGGGAGCTCTGCACGTCTCAGGATGGGCCCCTCTTTCTTGGAACAAAACGTTTCAGAGGATGAACAAGGGATTGAAAAAAGAAAACCCATGCAGGCAGCACGTGATAAATGCCAACTTACAGGTTTCAGGCAGACAGCGAGCCTATAAAAACAGGGATGTACAAAGGGATGTGGGGTTATTTTGTTTTTTTTTATTAGCAGGAATGCAGAATCGCACCGCAACACCCTACGTCGCTCTTTCAACATGAAATACTTCAGTGCTGACTGCTGATCCCGCGGTCGGTGAGCCAATGAGAGGCTTACACGGGGTCAGCCTACCTTGCGGGTGCGGCCGCTGAAGTTTCAGCCTGCCGAGCGATACCAGTGCCTGTGTACGGCTCGTGCAGTATCCAAGCGAGCTCATCCTTGATGTTCTCCCTGTTAAACCCTTTAGCTAATAAGGTGTTAACAAGGGTTCATTTGGGGCTTTGCAGCACATGGAAGTTAAACAAGGTCTGCAAGTCGGGGCTCGTGCGATGTTAAGCACAACATATCATGCACCAATTAAAAAGGGGAAAAAATGCAATCTCTCGGTGTCCTGCCCTGTGTCTCTGCACTATAATGACCTCGTTGTTCAAATTGGTATCCTTCAGAAGGATTCGCCCTGGTTTGCTAGATAATGCTTTCTTGCTGCTTGAATTATTCATAGAGATTAAGGCTAAAGGGAGCATTAGATCATTCAGGCTGTCCTATATATCACAAGATATTGCATTTAACCCAGTTACTCCTGCGTTGTGCCTAGTAATCCATGCGTGGCTAAAATGCATCTTCCAGAAAGGTATTCTTTCTTGATGCCTTTTTTTGAAGATGGCAAGAGATGGAGAAACCACCCCTAGAAATTTGTGTTCATAATTAATCCTCACGGTAAAAATTCTCTACTTGGCAATAGCCCTATTAAGGATCTTGTGCATACACTGATAATACTGTTGCTTGGAAAGAAAGAAGTCCCTGCCCCCTCCGGCCAGTGTTCAAATGTGGGGAAATCCTTCATCTCTAGATAGATGGCAAAGATAAGAATTTCTGCTGCTTTGTATTTTCCTTAAATAAAGCTTTTGGTGGGTTGGGGTTGTTTCTTTTGAATCTTTTTCACTTCAGGAGTGGATCGTTCCACGACAAAATGTATAAAAATCTGCAGCAGCTGAGACTCGAGGCTAAATCAGAAATTCAGCATGAGCAGCGAGACAGCGGAGATAGTTAACCACACCCAACACCACGGACAAAACCCAACAGCCGGAGGCATGTTTTCCCCAAGAACGTGAGAGTCATTTCTTCTTTTTCTTTAATTATCTAGTTCTGTGGTGATTGCACTGATGTGAAAATGCCTGTTTCTCCATCATTGTGCTGGCCATCATGTGGTGTTTGTGGTTTTTGTTTTTTTCCCCCTATTGACTTTTATGCTGTGGAGCATAGCTGTCATTTAAATAATTGAGAGTTGCATCCTACAAGCACTGACCTTGCGGGCTTGTCGGAAGGCCGATGGGCTGGCGCTGGCCATTTCAACAGTGCTGAGGAAGACCTTTTGTTACTGGTGTTTGGCAGGCACTAAGCGGGGCTCAGTTTTATCAATCTGACTGCCACGCGATGGCCCCGTCCTCTACGCGCACTATGCAAACAGCAGGACAGCCCCGGCGCTGATCTGAGATGCAGAGTTGTGTCGCTGGACATGAGCCGCGCTAAGGCTGGGCTGTTCCAGCTCCTTTTTAAAGGCGTGCCAGGGACTCGTGCATCCCGTGAGCGGGCCAGACTGCAGCGAGTGACCGGCTTCAGGAAATGGTGGAAGCTGCTTCATTGCAAGGAAAGATTTATCTGCAAAGCCAGAAGAGAGATGGTTCTCAGGTGCACAGCGGGTCGATGCAAGCTGGGAAGGAGGATGTTACCGTGATTCACGTTTTAGTGGTAGGGAGGCAGTTTGCTTTCTCTAATGCTATTCCAGTTGCAGAGCAATGGGGCAGTTCCCTCAAATCCCACGGAAACCAGATAGTCACCAGGGGGAGACCAGAAATCCATTAAATAACTGGGCTGTGCCTCGCCCTCCACTGATGCTTGCAAAGTTCAGATGTCACCTTCAAGCCTTTGCATCCTTCCAGACAAAGTGTTGGCTGTATCTAAAGGATGGCTTAGTACATCTCGGAAGAAAGCTGTACAAGGTTTTGCAGCCTATTGGAGCAATGGGAAGAAGGCACCGTGACGATTTGCATGAAGGAAATCCTTTTTTCGTGGAAGGAAACAGTTGGGCTGATGTTTTTCAGATGCATGTTGTGCTATAGCTGACTATGGGGCAGACCAGTGCACGTAAGACATGGGAGAGAAAAAAATGTAGTGCCCGAGAGATGATCCTCGTGGGTAGTGAGCATCTTAATTGACCCCACACAACTTTGGGGACCAGCAGGCACTAGTGATACCGCCTGCGGTCTTGGTGTCGGTGCCTGACTACCGTCTCGACTTCCTGCAGGGCCTTACTTTCTGCACATGAAAGTTTCCAGGGTCGGAAGGGACCTGAGCAGATCATCTAGTCGGACCCCCTGCCATGGCAGGAAAGAGTACTGGGGTCAAACGACCCCAGCAAGGTGTTCATCCAACCTCCTCTTAAACCCCCCCAGGGTAGGAGCCAGCACCACTTCTCTTGGGAGTTGGTCCCAGACCCTAGCCGCCCTGACCGTGAAGTCGCGCCTCCTGATGTCTAGTCTGAGTCTACCCTCTGCCAGTTTGTGACCGTTATTCCTGGTCACTCCTGGTGGTGCTCGGGGGGACAGGGACCCCCCCAATGCCTGCTGGTCCCCCCGACTAGTTTGTAACAGGCCACTAGATCCCCCTCAGCCTTCTCTTGTGGAGGCTGAACAGGTTCAGGTCCCGTCGCCTCTCCTCGTAGGGCCTGCCCTGCTGCCCCCGACCATGCGAGTGGCCGCCTCTGGACCCCGTTTGTTCGCTTTGCTCATTGGTCTGGGCCGGGCTGTAGTTGTGGGTGCTGTTTGGTCTGGCAGTCTGATGTTTCCTCCACCCTCGTCTTCCCCTTCCCCCGACTGGCCCAGTTTAAAGCCCGCCGGAGGAGGTCGGCCAGCCTAGAAGAGAACACGCTGACCTTTAGGGGAAAGGTGGAGCCCGTCCCACCCCAGCATCTCTCGTCGTGATGTGCCGGTCGTGGCTGAGGAAGCCAAAGCCCTCCTCGAAGCGCCATTCCTGCAGCCGCCAGTTGGTCTCCGCGATGCACGGTTCGTGCCGTCTGCCTTGTCCACTCACTGGCAGGATAGAAGAGAAAACCACCTGTGCGCCCATCTCCTTCAGCACGCACCCCGGAGCGTGGTAGTCCTCCATCAGGCGATCAGGGGTGCTCCTGGCCGCATCGTTAGTGCCCACATGGGCTAGGACCATGGGGTAATAATCGGTGGGCTGGATTAGAGTAAGCACTTCTTACTCTGATCTGGGCAGAACGACAAGCACTGCAGCCTGTTTCATAGCCCTGAATTAAGGCTAAGTGATGCACATCACTGCTGGGGGGGTTTGAATCGACGAGGGCCACGCTACTGAACTGCGCGGGGTTGCACCGCACCTCCATCGCGGCTGGACACGGCGTCGTCCGGCTAGATGAGAAGGCAGGATGGAAGAGGAGCAGCATTGGGCTACTCCAACGTTTCTGCAAACCCGGCGAGCACTTCGGCTTAGTTCTCTGGTTTCGGACTGACTCCCTGGAGCCTAAAAGCAGCAGATCAACAGCAGGGCACGGCCTGATTGCTGGAGATGGCCAGAGCCCGGGGTCGCTGGCGCTCCGTGCAACCGGCTCATCGGCCCTTTCAGGGAAGTGCTGGGGAAGAGCAGAAGTGTTTGGATGGTCAGTCGGAGGCGATGCTTGGCAGGAGGAGATGCTGTCCTCGGCGCTGGCTGCAATTGCCCGAGCTCAGGCTAAAGCCAGCTGGACTTGGCCCACAGGAAAATCCCAAGGGCTGCAGGACGTGCTGCGTGGGAAGCTGGTGGCATTTGTTCTCTTGGCTAGTGCTCGACCCATTATAGGATCCTAGAGAAGTGGGGCTGGATCTCCAGAGGTCATCTGGTCCAACCCCCACCTGAGGCAGGATCTGAAGCATCGCGTGCACATCCTCGTCTGGCCTTATTCCTCCAACCACCGCATGCACCCTGCAAGGCTTTGCTCCAAGAGCCACCCTCACCTGCCGCAGGGAAAGCCAAGGGATGAGGGTCAAGCAGCCCCAGCTCTGAGCAGGGACGTTCTCCGGCTCACGTTCCCACACGGATACTCGCCTCCTGCCCGCACCAACACCCCTGGAAATTTCCATTGGCAAGAGCAGCGCGGCTTTGCTGTGCGCTGCTGAGCGCGTCCCCTTTCAGGCTGAGGGGACAACGCTGAGGAGGTCTTTTTTCAAGCTCCCAGCTGTCCTCCTAGATGAAAGGCCTTGACTGCTACGCACAGCAGCTGTCTGAAGGAAGCGTAAGCGAACGTGTGCCTGGCGGCCAGTGCGAAGGTAAGCGGGTAACTTCTGCTCAGAAGAAAAACTTGTCTTGGATTTAAGACCACGAGCATCCGTGTAAGGGCTCAGGACCCTAGGAGACGCCGAGCAGTTGAAGAACGAACTGGAAAACTTCAGGGCGAGACCACACGTAGTTACAGCGCTCCCTCCGTGCCCTGTTAACTAGCGAACTTGAGTGTTTTCCTCCCCGTGCTGCTCCTAATAGCACTTGCTGTTTCTCCCCAAAGTATTTTGACTACCGTTTTATTTAGTTTGGCATTTCTCACTTTCCCCTACAAAGTGTTTGATCTAGATAATGTCACTGTTACTTTTCCCTTTAACAGCCATGTGTTGACACTGTGGTTTTTCCCCCCACTCCGATGCTGGGCCAATACAAAGTAGGAATGAAATTTTGGCAAAGCCTGCCATTTCTCTTTAGCTTTTTCATTTTCCGTTCCATTCGGGCCTACCCTCGAATAGGGAAAAGCTCAGATGTTGTTGGAAGGGAAGTAGTGCTGTGAAAACGTGTCGGCTTACTAAGCCAAACACTTGCATGGATGGAAAACCCTCCCGCTAGGCAACAAATGCTTCTACATCCAGCGATTTTCACCACCACTTCTAACTGCGACTTTTGAAACAGCAGGGACCAATCTTTCACAAATTGGCCTTGCATCCTCTCCCGATATCACTCTGATCCTCCCGGGCCTAAGCTGCTGCTCTGCCTTCTGCTCCCTGCCCTGTCTGCTCCTCTGTTGCCTGTCCCATCCCCAGTCTGCCATGCACCGCACACGCAGGCTGCCAGTGTTACAGGCCAGCCATCCCTATTTTGAGAGATTGGTCCAAAGTTTGCTTCTCTCTCAGCATCAGTGGACTCGGGCTGCTTTGCCATCAAGAGCTCTGGCTTGCTTCCAGTTGAACGCACCTCCCATCTACTGAGCGTCAGGTGTGGAGCGGAGCTCCTTGCGGCATCACACCAGCATGCCAGCTGGAGGGGGTCTAGCACGACTATACGCAGCAAGGAAAGAGCTAGCGTTTGCATACGAATGATGGCTGTGAGCAGAGCTGTGGAGCCAGAGCTCTTCATAGGATCACAGACAAGGAGGCTGGGAAGGGGCGTCAGGAGGTTACATCTAGTGCGGCCCCCTGCTCAAAGCAGGACCAGCCCCAGCTGCATCATCCCAGCCAGGGCTTTGCAGAGCCAGGCCTTAAACCTCCAAGGATGGAGACTGCACCACCGCTCTGGGCAGCCTGTTCCAGTGCTTTCCTACCCTCCTTGTGAGAGTTTTTCCTAATTTCCAACCTCAACTTGCCTTGCTGCACCTTGAGCCCATTGCTCCTTGTCCTGTCGTCCTTGCCCCCACTGGAAACAGCCCAGCTCCATCCTCTTTGCACCCCCCTGCAGGGAAGTGGAGGCTGCTATTCAATCCCCCTTGGTCTTCTCTTCTGCAGACTAAATCAGCCCAGTTCCCCCAGTGTTTCCTCACCGGTCATGTCCCTCAGCCCCCAACCATTTTCATTGCCCTTCACTGGACTGTCTCCAGTGTGTCCACATCCTTTAGTGGGGGGGCCAGAACTGGACACAGGACTCCAGATTTGGCCTTGCCAGTGCAGAATAAATGGGAATAATTACCTCCCTTGATCTGCTGGCACCACTCCTACCGATGCAGCCCAGGATGCCGGTCGCCTGCTTGGCACCAAGGACACGCTGCTGGCTCCTGTTCAGCTTCTTGTCCCTTGTCCCCCCAGGTCCTTTCCTGCAGAGCTGCTGCCCAGCCCGTCACCCCAGCCTGCCCCGGTGCAGGGGATCGCTCCCTCCTCAGTGCAGGACTTTGCACCTGTCCTTGTTGAACCTCATGAGATTTATTTGGCCCAATCCCGCAATGTATCTAGGTCTCTCTGAATCCTAGTCCTACCCTCCACATATCTGCTACACACCCCAGTTTAGTGTCATCCACCACCTTGCTAAAGGCACACTCCATCCCATCTTCCAGATCGTTAATGAAGATATCGAGCAAAACTGGTCCCAGGACGGCCCCCTGGGGCATGGAGATTTCCAAAGGCACAGAGGAGCATCCAGCTCCTGTTGACTGTCAGTGGCGCTCGGTCACAAAAGGGACTTTGGTGCCTTTGAAAAATTGCTCCAGAGGTAACGGTGCGTCTGTGTGCAAGTGTGTCCCTTGGTGCATTTACTCTGATCTCACAGGAGTGCATCCCTTTCTGCTGTGACCACTCATTTCCACAGGTCACAGCCAGAGGGATCACATCACTCAAGTCTGACCTCCTACATAAAACAGACCGGACCATTTTACTGGGGAGTTCTTGTATCCAGCCTGTAACTTTGGTTGAAGTTAGACAATACCTTGAATGATAGCTCCCACGTGATGGAGAAGCTGTCATAATAACCATTGATTCCAATACTTAATGAGACTCAATGTTAAAAATATGTCTAGGCTTTGTCTAGATTTGGATCTCAGCTGTCCGAGGTCTTGTTATGCCTTGATTTGCTCAATGAAGGAGGTGCCTGCTATCCCAAACCTTTCCAAGGGGGTCCTGTAGATGATACAGACCTTTGCAGTAAATCCTTGGATCTGAGCTTTTTCAGATCCATCTGCTTTATTGTTCCAGCCCTGCCTGATTTCCACTCTCCAATTCCCACCTCTGCCATCGTTACCCCAAGAATTTGTTCTAAGCCAAATTTGTCCAGCCTAATGTCAAGGGCTTAAACTTCTCCACTTGAACTGTTGCATCTATGAGCTTTTAAAACTAAATATGATGAAAAGCTGACTGGTTTCTTAGAAAAGGAAGCTTGGTGAGAGAGAGGGAGGAGAGGGTTAAACAGACAAATGATATGGGAAAGTCTTAATTGTTTTAGTATATATATTTTGATGTGCACTGGCTCGGCAAGGGTTCAGCCTAGAAGCTTCAAACTTTGGGCTAGAGACTGCCCTGGGCTTCAACTCCCATCAAAGCAACGTTGGGGCAGTCATTTGCACACGCAGCTTGAATGGCAATTAATTCAAATCAGACAGTATGGACTATTTGCCTAGGTGTTTGGCCTGCAAATGCTTGGGCAACAAGGATAACTTAAAGCTTTCTACTAAAACGAAGAGAGAGATGTAGTTGGTCATGAAATCAGAAAATGGGGGGCAGGGAGGTCACATCTAGTGTAACCCCTGCTCCAAGCAGGACCAGCCCCAGCTACTTCATCCCAGCCAAGGCTTCATCTATCTGGGTCTTAAAAACCTCCAAGGATGGAGATCCCATCACCTCTCTGGGTAACCTGGTCCAGTGTTTCACCACCTTCCTCATGAGAGTTTTTCCTAATATCCAACCTCAACTTGCCTTGCTGCAGCTTGAGCCCATTGCTCCTTGTCCTGCCATCTGCCCCCACTGAGACCAGCTCCATCCCCTTTGCAGCCCCCCTGCAGGGAGGTGAAGGCTGCTCTTCAATCCCCCTCGGTCTTCTCTTCTGCAGACTAAATCAGCCCAGCTCCCTCGGCCTCCCCTCACCAGTCCTGTCCCCCAGCCCCACAACCATTTTCATTGCCCCCTGCTGGACTCTCTCCAATGTGTCCACATCATTCCTGCAGTGGGGGCCCACAGCTGGACACAGGACCCCAGATGTGGCCTCCCCAGTGCTGAACAGAGGGGAATTAATCACTACCCTCGATCTGCCGGCACCGCTCCTACCGATGCAGCCCAGGATGTCATTGGCCTTCTGGGCAACAAGGGCACTCGCCGCTGGCTCATATCCATCTTATTGTCCCCTGTCCCCCCAGGTCCTTTCCTGCAGAGCTGCTGCCCAGCCCGTCACCCCCGCCTGCCCCGGTGCAGGGGATCGCTCCCTCCTAAGTGCAGGACTTTGCACTCATCCTTGTTGAACAAACTGCCATACGTTGAGCAAGAAGGGAGAAAGTTAACCAAGTTAGAGGCTTCCACGAGGCACCAGCAAGCACTGCGAGCCTGACCCTCCAAGTGTCTGCAGAGACGTGTGGTCCAGTGCAGTCAAGTGCTGGGAGGCTGAGGACGTGAGACAATCCCTTCTTTCAGAAGAAGAGGCCAGCCTATGTCTTGCCTGCTGCTGTGTTGCAGGGGGGATGTTGGTGGCTGGAAGGCTAGACCCCCACCCGCTGCCTCCCCTCGCCCCAGGACCAGTTTGCTGTAGTCTATCATCGTAGCCTCGTGCTGGGCACTGTACAAACCCAAAGAGGAGGTAGCCCTTGCCCTGAAGGGAGTGGGGTAAAGATGCAATCTAGGACGCTGGAGGGGCTCATCTGGGGACTTAGCTTTGCTTCTTTCTGCCCAGGCGGCAAGGACACCCCACCGGCAGGCTGTGGGAATGTGCCAAAGGCCCGTTCAGACCCCACCATGTCCCCCCAGCTCTTTGCAGCATGTCTGCCAATGGAAACATTATCCCCTGGTCTTCTCCCTCCAGCCTTTTTGCTGTTGCAGATGAAACCTGTATAGAGATGCAGGTTCGTTGAAGAGTAGTTGCCAGGACAGGGTCCCTGTACCTACCTGTGACTGCAGGATTGTTACTTTGGTTAGTCTATAAGGCACAAACCGACCTTGCCTTTGACTTGATGTCAGGCTGGGGCCTGACGGGCTAAGCAGCAGTTGGGTGCTACTGTGGACCTAGGGGCTACCGTGGGCAATGAGCTGAAAATGGGCGAGCCGTGTGCCCGTGTTGCCAAGAAGGCGACCGGCATCCTGGGCTGCGTGGGTGCGAGCGCTGCCGGCAGATCGAGGGCAGTGATTCTCCCCTCTATTCAGCACCGGGGAGGCCACGTCTGGAGTCCTGTGTCCAGATGGAGGGAAATGGGCTGATTTAGTCTTCAGAAGAGAAGATCGGGGGGAGAGGGAGGTGTTGGTAGCAGTCTTCAACTCCCTGCAGGGGGGTGCAAAGAGGCTGGAGCTGGACTGTCCTCAGTGGGGGCAGGTGACAGGACAAGGAGCAACGGGCTCAAGCTGCAGCAAGGCAAGTTGAGGCTGGATATTAGGAAAAACTTGCTCATGAGGAGGGTGGTGAAGCACGGGACCAGGTTACTCCGTTCTCATTAAAAAACTGGGGGGCTGTGGTGTCGACACCCACACAGTCAGATGTGTCGCCAACAGGCCGGAGGGCCGCACCCAGAGAGTGGTGGGGGACGGGTCATGTCCGACCTGGAGGGACGTGGGCAGTGGGGTCCCCCAGGGCTCGGTCCTCGGGCCCACACTGCTCAACATCTTCATCAGTGATTTGGATGAGTGGGTGAAAAGCACCGTTCAAATTTGCTGATGACACTAAGATGTGGGGGGTGTGGGCACGCTAGAAGGAAGCATCAGGCTTCAATCAGACCTAGACAGGTTACGGGGTGGGCGGACGAGAACAGGATGGGATTCAACACTGACAAGTGCAAGGTGCTGCACCTGGGGGGGAAGAGCCAGCACCATACCTACAGGCTGGGGAACTCCCTTCTCGGCAGTGCAGAGGCAGAAAAGGATCTGGGGGTCATCACTGACTCCAAGATGAACATGGGCCGGCAGTGTGGGGACGCGGTCAGGAAGGCCGACCGCACCTTGTCCTGCATCCACGGATGCATCTCGAGCAGGTCCAGGGAGGTGATCCTCCCCCTCTGTGCGGCACTGGTCAGGCCACAGCGGGAGGACTGCGTCCAGTTCTGGGCGCCGCACTTCAGGGGGGATGTGGACAGCATGGAGAGGGTCCGGAGGAGGCCACTCGCATGGTCGGGGGCAGCAGGGCAGGCCCTACGAGGAGAGGCGACGGGACCTGACCCTGTTCAGCCTCCACAAGAGAAGGCCTAGGGGGATCTAGTGGCCCGTTATAAACTAGTCAGGGGGACCAGCAGGCATTGGGGGAGTCCCTGTTCCCCCGAGCACTGCCAGGAGTGACCAGGAATAGCGGTCACAAGCTGGCAGAGGGCAGGTTTAGGTTAGATATCAGGAGGTGCGACTTCACGGTCAGGGCGGCTAGGGTCTGGAACCAGCTTCCAAGAGAAGTGGTGCAGGCTCCTAGCCTGGGGGTGTTTAAGAGGAGGTTAGATGCACACCTTGCTGGGGTCGTTTGACCCCAGTACTCTTTCCTGCCGTGGCAGGGGGTCGGACTAGATGATCTCCTTAGGTCCCCTCCAACCTGACCTACTATGAATCTATGAGCTAGGGCTGAGGCTAGGGCTGGGGCTGGTCCTGCCTGGAGCAGGGGGTTGGGCTAGCTGTGACCTCCCTGAGGTCCCTTCAACCCCCATTTTCTATGATCCTGTGATTCATTGCAATCCTGTTGTGCACAGCCAAGGATCCTGCTTGTGCCGCACCCCGCTTCTGTCCGCAGTGGCAGCAGGATCTGCCACGATCACAGCATCTTCCTCCTCGTTGCACCACCCACACGTCTGGGCCTGGGACGGTCTCTCACCTCTAAAAATACCTCCTGCCCCTTCTATGTCCTTGCTTCTCTCCTCACCCCTGTTGGGAAGCTGGCACTGCAGAGCTGCACCATTCACCACTGCCCCTTCCTGTATTTCCAGCCACTTGCTGTACTGCAGCTAAGTGCAAGCTCCTGCCCTGCAGCGGACGTGATGGCTCGGGGCTGTTTGGAAGGTCTTGAATGCACGTTCACTCCTTTACCTGCATCTATTTGGATGAAAAGCACCATCAGACCCTGCCCTGAAAGGCCTGCTCTTAGCCCCGGGGTGCGTACAGATTCCCCTCCAAGCAGCACTTTTGCAACCCCGCTGTCTTGGACTATGTGAGCGCACAAGGGCAGCCACGCCAGGTACCGCATTTCAGGGCTGTGCGTGAGGCTTGCTGTGCTGGCAGAGGGGTGACGGCATTTACACGGGGAGTGAAAATGAACGCGAAGCACTAACGAGAGGTGCCCGTTGAAACGGCGAACTAAAATGGCAGGCTTGCAGGAGCAGGACGGTGGTGTTGTGCCGTCCGCGACCTGCTGGGCGGTCTCCCGTTTCGAACAATATGGGTATTTGTGTACAAGATTGGTATTTGTATACCTACAAAGGTATATCAGACCTTTTGAGGTCCCGGAGCCTTACAACTGCAGTTTGTGAAACAAATTCTCAGCTTGCGGTTTCCAGGGCGCTAAAAAGCCCAGCTCCGTCCGGCTTGGAAAGCGGCTGTCGCCAAACAAAAATCTTTGCGCTGGTGTTGGCCGAGACGATAATCAGCTTGTTAATCGGCACCAAAATGCCAGCTGTAATTGGGCCGAATACACATGGCGCATGGGGCTGCGGGGAGCTGCTCTATGGTTTCTCACACAAGCCGTTTAACAGGGTGGAATAAGGCTGTTTTTCCAAGACGGGAGGTTTTCCTAAGTTGCAAACACTCCCGGCATTTCCTTCCTTTGTGCATTGGAAAAAAACTCTAGAAAACAGGGACCGCCTGCCTCTGCGTGTGGCGGAGACTGTCCTTTCCAGGGTGTCTGGGGCACGAGGCGGCCGGGAGTGATGCACAGGCCTGGCCGGAGATACAGGCAGAAGGAAAGGCCCATGCGGAGAGACAGGCCCATGGTCATAGGAGACGAGCAGGCATCGCTTGCTTTCCGCTTGCTCGACCAGGCCCGGAGGAGGGTTTTGTATGAGGTGAGGCTGGGCCACATGTCACGGGTGGGAGCCGGACCTGAGGGCCAGGGACGCCCCGGGGAGGAGGGGTGCGAAGGCAGGTAGAGCAGCTGCCCAGCGACCTGCGTCGCGGCCTGGCTGGTCCTGCTCTGAGCCGACACGACGCATGCAAAAACCTCCTCCCCCTCCACCAGCAGAAACCCCCTCTCAGCCCACGTCCTCTGCAGCTGCAGCCAGCCCCGGGCGGGGGGCAGGGACCAGAGCCGGCAGCTGGGGCTGGAGCAGGGAGAGGGGCTCCTCCGAGGCAGGCAGGTGGCTGCGCTGGCAGCTGAGGAGAGACCTGGCAGCTAATTGATGGGAAATGGCCATCAGCTGCAGAGGGAGGGGAGCCAGCTCCTCGCCTCCCCCAGCTAAGCCGGGTTTCCGGGCTCTGCATTCCCCGTCTTCCTGAGGAGGGACAGGGTCTTGTGCTGCAAGCTTGAGGCCACGTGGACAAGACCTGGCCATGCTAAAGGAGCTTCCAGGCGCTTTGCCAGCTGCCGGCACAGGCCTGGAGAGTAAGGCAGAAGCCTCTCGTGCTATAGGTGCAATGTTAAACCTGCCTTTCCTGGAGACTCCAAAGATCAATAGGTGAGTGCTGCCGACAGTACAAAACATAGGCTAGGTTGCTTCCAGGCTTGGACGGCGCTTCTACATGTGTACTTTAATGCACATTAACCTATTTTAATGTGCATTAAAGCTTCACTAAAAAAATGCAGTTAATGCACATTAAAATAGGCAAATGCACATTAAGCATCACTTAAAAGCTGTGCTCTTTAGTTAATGAGCATTAAGACAGACTAATGCACATTTTCCTAGTGCCTCACAGTGGAAGTACTAGATTTAATGCACATTAATTAAAGCACATTACTTAAAGCACATTAATGCACGTGTAGACATGCTCAGAGAGAAACAAGGGTTTTTGCATACAACTGAGAGGGGCTCAAAAAGGTACTCTGTACTTTCAAAACACTTTCCACCTGGGTAAGAGCATAAGCACTGCCACGTACTGGATCAGCCCCTGGGTCCATCTTGCCGCCCAAGCTGCTGTCAAAATCAGGTCCATCGCATCTCTCTGGGACCTTAGGAAGATTAGGTGAGTGAATGATCCTGGGGGAGCTTTTCAGAGACCTCTGGCTGTGGGAGCTGGGAGTCTACCTGCCTCTTGTGCCTTGGCACGTCCTCCACCTGGATATTTTTCAGCAGGCACCCAGAGGAAATGTGCTTCCTGCGGCACCCTCTTAGACTATCATCTCCTCCGTTCGGGAAGCATTAGTAAGCAAGCCCTCGGTTACTTGAAAACTTACTCCATGTCATCTCCTCTGGTAGGACATCTGAAATGACTACCTGGACTTTAGTCCCTCCTGAGACCCCAGACTCACTCTAGGCTTTTGAAATAGCAAGTCCCCAGCTCCAAACAACTTGCTGGTTTAAAAAAAAAAGAAAGAAAATCAAAGGAGACGTTGTCACTTGCAAGATCTGGTATCTTGAAAACATTTTATTTCATCACTATTTTGTGGTAGCATAAATAATAGCAAATGACAGCACATTTAACGGAAGGGAGGGAAAGCATTAGGGGCAGAGCGCAGTGTAAATTAACATGGGGGGGAGAAAACTGTTGCACTGATAGTGCTGAGCAGTTAACGCCCTACTTCATTTAAGTGAAAACATACCTAGGCAAACTAGCCGTATTTGGTGTTCGTCCCTGTATCGTGGGTCTAATTCACAAAACCATGACTGTATATGTATACATTAGATATGCATATACGTATATGTGGATACATATACATATGTGTGTGTGTGTGTGTAGTGCAGCTTGAACGCTCTGCAATTGTTTCACTTGGAACAGATATGCAGGTGGACGTACAGATTTACACATCCAGACTTCCCAGATTTACAATCCCATAGTCACAAAATGCCTCTCAGACAGAGTTTCATGGGAGCAATTCCCACCAATGTGGAGATTTTCATTAACAAGCCAGAGCTCATCTTCTTTGCTACAGGAGGTCGCCCTAAAGAGGGAAGATGCGACGTGGGGAAGGGACCAGCAGCACGCTCCTTTTCTGCTTTCCCATGCATACACAACGATGGCAGTCGTCACCGCTGTATATCCAGGAGGAAACGGGCAGCTAAGCTCCTCGTGAGAACAGACTGACAGCCCCAATGCCTGTCGAAAACCCAGGGCAGTTTAAAATGTATATATTGCATAGTGGTTGTGAACACATGTGTGCACCCACACACACATGCATGCACACGCACGTATGCATGCACTCCATGCCCCCCCCAGTGGAGCTGTTACAGGTGCAGGTGGGTTAGCCTAAGGGACTGCTAAATGATGCTCTTGCAGCAACCGATCATGAAACCTGGAGATTTGACTAGTGGGTCCCAGTTTTGTGTGGAAAACACCAATTTGAGCTGTTACCCCCTTCTCCCTGACCAGCTGCCTTTTGGCAACATAACGCCCCTGGCAAAAGGGAGGGGTTCATTTTTTTTTTTTTTGGCCGAACCTCCTTTAAAGAAAGGCCAGGACAGGAGGAGGTTGGGAGACCTTTTGTGAACGGCGCCCTTTACATACGTGCTAGTGCAGTGAATAATTCCAGTCCCGACGCCCGTCTGCATCCTCGGTCACATTTTGCATAGGAAACAGTCAACAGCAATTAACCACTTTGCTTTCTTAAGGGCACGCTGCTTTTTACCTCTCATTTGCTCTACAGTTCAAGTGTCATTTATGTTGTGCCCCACCAGTTAGTTCCAGAGTCTTTCGAGATAGGGAATAAATTGCTCCTCTACTTACTCCAAGAAAAAACCCTGGGATATAAATACATATCCAGCTTCCTTTCATGCAGTAGCTTTCAGTTATAATGCACAGGCCATTTTAGTGCTAGATAAGACTACAAGGACATATTTCCAGTTAGCGTGTGGACTCTTGGCAGCTCACTTGACTTCTGGCTCATATTCTGTGTAAGTGGATACAGGAAAATTAAAGAGCGAGTATAAACAAAACGAGTTTATTTATAAAACGTCCCTTGAAGTTAATTATTCTTCGGGCTGTTGCGTAGATTTTTCAGCTCCAGCTGTAGCTGTCGAATCCTTATATCCTTCTGCGAGAGATCTTCCTTCAGCCGTCGGATCTCGTCTTGTTGTCGGAAAAACATTCGGAGGAGCTTAAGGGAAAGTAAAAATAGCGGTAGCACGCGGTGTTAACTTCTCTAGCGCCTGCTCGCCCCCACAGCTCTGGTCCCCCCCCACGCGGGACCCCGCTTTCCTTCCAGGCAGCAGCTCTGCTCCCTTGACACCCCTGCCCCTCTGCAGCCCAGCTCGCTTTGAAACCCCTGCCCCTCGTGGTCTGCATGCGAAGGACCCGACGGCTGCATGCCGGAAAAGCAAGTCAGCGCCGGACTCAGCACCGACGACAGGATCTGGACCCAGCTGCCAAGAGAAGTGGTGCTGGCTCCCACCCTGGGGGGCTTTAAGGGGAGGCTGGATGAACACCTCGCCGGGGTCGTTTGACCCCACTACTCCTTCCTGCCATGGCGGGGGGTCGGACTCGATGATCTGCTCAGGTCCCTTCCGACCCTAGAAACTATGAAACTATGAGTGCCCAGCGCCCTGACACGTTGCTCCGCGAGATGGGGTTGATGAATGCTATTGGGAGCTTCGTCTTGGATGCTCTGCTTTTAAACTGCAGCACAGGCTCTCGAAAGCACAAACCGGTGCTTTGCAGGTTGCATTGCTGTCTTTTCCATTGAGAAAATCAGGACCTCCGCCACCTGCCCGCAGCCCTCGACGGCCAAGTGGCAACGGAGGTAGCTGAGGTGGTGGGTGGCTGATTTCCAAGGAGGATCAGCATCCCCGGCCCGTGGCTGCTGTGAAGGTCCAGGGGACCGGCACGGGAACAGCCCTCGAGTCCCTCGTTGTGATGGCGAGGGCTGTTTGCAAGCAATTCAGGGTGCCGCAAGTCTAAGGGGCAGCAGGACAGCGCGGGGGCATTGCATGACTAGCTTGTGCCGTCTCAAGCAGGGGAAAGGCTTCGCAGCTCTCGAAAAAGGGTCCTGCATTTGACAGCACCTTGGAGGAGGCAGTCCTGGTATATGACTGAGTGGCTGAGACTGAATCTGGCCCCTTCTGACTTCCCAGGAAAGTCAGCAGAGCTGACCGGCTGTATTGCCCCGTGTTAGAGGAACCGGGCTTGCAGCTTTCCGCCCCTTGGAGCCAGGCGGCATCCCCGCGTCTTACCTCGTTCTCGGTCCGAGGCGGCACATTTTCTAGCAAGTCTATCCCATTAACGACGACGCTTTTCTTCTCTCTTATTGGGGCCTTAAAGACCACTTTGGATGTCTTTTTGTAGCCCTCTTTCAAAGACATCAGTATGGGATCTAGGGTGAGAAAACCAAGAGGGAGATGACCGCCTGCTCCGCTACGCTGCACGACTTCGAGTTTCTTTCCTCGAAAAGGCCCTCCTCCCTTGCACTTGCTAAAGCGCGCTCCCCACCAGTTCGACCCCCGTGCAGGGCAATCTACCTGGAAGCCAAAACCTTCATGTCAAATCCCAGCTCAGCAACCGACCTATTATGTGACCTTCACACCCCACTTCTCTGCCGCGGTGCTGCCCATCCTGCCCTTTGTCTTGTCTAGTTGCACCGCAAGCCCTCCAGTGCAGGCACCGTCTCACTACGCAGCGCACGCCGACTAGGTAACGCTGCTTAACACGTCAGTCCTCAGCCGCGACGTATCTAAAGCAGATGGATTTCACCCGCGCCTGCTCGGACAAGGTACATCTGCGCCGTCTTCGGCACGACAGCCCCCAAGCACAGCTGGAGCTGCCGGGGAGTACGACTATACGAACAAAGGTCTCTTATGGACATACAGCCTCCTTAACCCCAGGCAGAGCCCGTCTGAAACGGTTCCTGCAGGTTTCCTGCATTAAATGCATTCCCGCGGCTGCCAACGCGTATGCCGGGGGGGGCTGTCCCTACGTCACGACTTCACCGCGAGGGCGGGGGACCAGCGGTTGTGTCGGGGATCAATAAAAAGCAGGAGAGCCCCACGCCGGGTTAGTTCATTTACCTCTGTTCATTCCACTCAGCCATTCATCCGGCGTAAGGGCCGGCTCCGTACCCGGAGTCATCGGGTAAATGTCCTCTTGGTACGTTTCAGACTGCAAACAGGGGAGAATAACAGTTGTCACCACCTCAGTACGGGTGTCAGCAGCTGCTAGCCACTCTTTCAGGTGCGCGCGGCCGCACAGACGTTCAGCAGCAGCCCAGGAAAAAGAAATAACTAGCTGTGCTTGCCCCATTCGCCAAAATGGGAAGTCAAGAGTCCTTGCTGCTGCCTATTAAATGCAAGCTCGACTGAAAACAATACCCTCCGATGCCGGCCTACGCCTCAGCCGTGCAGCGGACAAGGGAGTTCAGAGGCAAAACAGCCACCAAAAGTTGCATCCATCTGCCTGAAAACTGAACCGGAAAGTTTGGGCGGGTCCCTGCTGCTGGGGAAACGGGCCAGGGGGCACCGAGCATACGGCCACTCGTTGGAGATCCCGTTTCAAAGGTGAAAGGTGCGTGCTTTGGGCACGCAGCATGTAAAGGAAAATCTCCAAGGGAAATAAAATGAGGAAAGCTGCACACCAGGGACAGGGGCCAAAAATATTCCCTTCTCCACCCCTCTTCTCCCCCTCCCAGCACCATTTATCCGCCTGCAAGTGACTGGAAAGTTCAGAGGACAAAGGAAAACAGGGTCTGTCGAGTTGCTTCTGTTGGGAAAGCACTGCTGCCTGACCATCTTAAATCAGCCTCGCACCCGGGGGTGGCTCGTATTTTTGTTTCAAAATTCAGGACCTTCCTAGTGACAGCTGGGCAGAGCTGGCCCCAGCATATAGGGCTTTGGCTCTTTGTCGTGGAGCTCAAGCGGGGGGGGTTGATGTCCCAAAAAACAGCAGCGGCATGAGCCAGAACAATCCCAGGATCACCTCTTTAGGAAGAAAGTTTCCTTGAGCACAGAGCAAGGGGTTCATGTCACTGCAAGCTGTGGGCATTATAAAAAAAAAAGTTCCCAGCCAGGATGGAAGTTGGGATCTTAACTGAATAACTGGTGTACGAGGCAGGCGACATAGAGCTGAGCCCGTTGGAGGGCAGGGGGTCACCCACAGCCTGGAAAAAAGCAAGCTTGTGACACTAAGTTGTGAGCTAGGGATATGGCGAGCAGGTTCAGGGCAGCCAGGACAGATATTGTGGGCAGCAATATAACCCCCAAGGTGTTTCGTTTGCTATACGCAGCTGGCCACGGCCCATCTGTCACCCACTGGATCTCCAGCATTTCCACCCGAATGCCTCTGATCCACGCACACGAGAGCCAGGCTCCCTGCACCGTCTCAGGGCGAGCGATTGAGTCCCCACGGCTCTCCCCCGGCAATCGTTCGAAATGCAGAACCCAGACTTCTTTGATGCAACTGGGGAGCAAAAATGCAGTGACCCCCGCTCCGCTGTCCGAACTTGCCCGGAGACAAGGCGTTAGCGCGCTGAGTTCAGGGCCCCGAGCCAAAGTGCCGATTTGCACTGAAGTACTCACCCTTCTTGGCACGATCATCGAGATTGGCTCAATCAGACCCTTCAAGGTAACGAGCTTGTAGAACCTGAACACCTCGCACGCGGACACGTCCAGCCCGTGCTTTGGCATCACACCTGTTGGAGAGTGCACGCGTGAGCAAGGGGCCTTCCACTTGCACTGCAGCGGGCAAGGGCTCTGGCAACGCGGGTGCATTTTCTCGGTGAGGAATGAACCGCGAGTAGCACCCGCCAGATTGCCAGCGGAGGCCCACGAGCGGGGTGCCTGTGCTGCATGCCAGCGTCACGAGGCGTCGTGTCAGCCCCGACATCATTGCGTGTAAAAGGCACAGTCAAAAGAAGCATCGTTATTTCCTATAGAAAATCTGCAGGGCTTCACAAACGGAGACGAGCCACCAGCGTGTTGTACAAGGACATGATTCTCTGCCTTTTGCTTAAAAGCGAGGTGTTGATGAGGGCTGTCTTGTACCACGCTCATAACCTGGAGCCTGCCAGTGCTGCCAGTGACTTCAGCTCAAGCTGTAGGGGCCTGTCCTTCGACACTCAGCGCTACTACTCCTGGCAGGCTCACCGCACGCCCAAGGTACGCACAGACAGCTCTGCAAAGCCGTGACCACACAGTAACCTGGAGCTTTTCACATCAGATCCACATGACACGGGTCTGCAACTGCTTTCAGGCCAGCTCAGGATGGAGCGAGCTGCTAGCAAGGTGCCCCAACGGCATGGCAGCTATACTGCCCAAAAAACCTGTTCACACGCAGGCTTGCAACCAGCTGAGAGTGGGGCAGGAGCAGCAATCAGGGCATAGCACTGGCAGTAACCAGGGGAATATGAAACAGGTGGATCTTATATGCAGTAATGGTGGGGACCCACGCGCTGCCTGCGGTTGCATATGAAAGATTTAGGACTACAGGTGGGATGAGTAATTGTACATGCATGTTCTTTGGAAATGGAGGACTGCAGGGGGGGTGAGTAATTGTCCATGCATGTTCTTTGGAAATGGAGGATACATTCCTGCCATGGGAAGAGCCACACATATTAAATACCACCATGAAAACCACTGCAATCCTAAATTAATTTTCCAGCAAATAATCAGCTACCTAATGGCACAGAACATATTTGAACAGTGAAAGTCAGCGCGGTGCAGACAGCATGGGGCTTTTTTTTTTTTTTTATGCAAAGCATGTTTACCAGCAAAATTGAATTATAACACTTCAGTCTTTTTTTGAGTAGGAGTGCCCAACGGGAGAACGATCCATACCACACGAGCCCTTACCCAGTCCTTTCTGTGGGGCGGGAGAGCGAAACTCCATGAGATAATTCAGGTAGGGCTTCTCCGAGCTGATTTCGTAGTATCGGATGTTCCCATCTCCCTGGGGGGTGGGGAACAGAGGTAAGTTTAACAGCGGGTTGTGAAAGCCGTACGCAAATGAAAGGGCTGGTTCAGAGGAGCGTCACAGGACGCTGCCCACCATGCTGTGTGGGAAGCACGCCGTGCATGGTAGGATGCAGCCCCCGGAGCCAGCCCGTGCAGGGTCTTGGTGCAGCAGCTGCACTGTCTGGGAATGGAGACTGGCAGGGTGACTGGAGGGTTTCCGAGCCAGACTCCCCACACAGCAGGTGTTTGCTAAGGGGCTACAAATCCGGCTTCACCAGGCACAGCCTGTGTCCAGGCATTCGACCGCGCGTGCTCCAGCGCAGACAGACACGATACCGGAGCGCAGCTAAAGCAAGGAGCATCCTTTAACCAAGCCTGGCCCATCCCGGAGGAGAAGCAAGGAACAGTAAGCAGGGCTGCGATGCACAGGCAGGGAACCGCCGTGCTGACATTTATACGTGCGCTCCCGGCAAAGCACACGCTGTGCGTTACGCGGGGCCATATGCTGGCTCCGGCAGGGGCCCGTATGCAGCCCATAGGAAACCCATTGCATTTAAATCTTTTCAGGGCCTCCTGTCTGCGGTGCAGTATTTGCATCCTGGATGGCTCTTTCCAAAGCTGTCTGGAAGCATCAGCTAGCCAGGCCGCAAAGGGAGCAGGTGATCCTTCACAGAGACTTGGGCAGGAGCAGCTCCAACGACACGCAACGCACTGCTGGGGCCAAATCCAAAGGAGCGACTCCAAATCTGCGCTCACGAAAGCTTGATCAGCATCTCGGCCCCAGTGCTTAAATGTAAATGCGCTCGTCAGAGATGGGCCCTTTCGCTTGCTTGCCTTGGGAGACGATTGAAACTCCGCTAAGTCAGTCTCGGCCTTGGTGCCACGTGTTGTTTTGTGGCCCGATGCAAACCAACGTACCTTTCCAGCCAAGTACAGCATGTGCGTGTCAGCATCGTAGAAAGGGAACAGGAGCCCTGAGAGCCCGTCGATCTCCTCCTCTATCAGGGGCATGGACAGGTCTTCCTGCACAAGGAGGAAATCACTGAATGCATCAGCAAAGCATCACCGCAGAATTGCACAGATGCTTTGCACTGGATGCAAAGCATCGGCAAAGCATCACAGGTTTCGCACAAGCGGCGTCCACTGGTGGGCAACGTCTGGGAAACCTGGGCAAACTCGCCATCCTCCCCCAGCACTGCCAGGCGAAGAAGCACCATACGAGTCAGAGGGGAGGGGGAGACTGAGGCCACTGTCTGGCCCCTGAACACACGGAGCAAAAAGTGGCTAGTTAAGGTCTTGTGCAAATGCACTGCTGGGCCCTGGGTGTGTCCCGGGTCCGTAGGGGATGCAGTACAAGCAGGATCCAGCCACCGCTCAGCCCGGAGCCGTGCTGGGTGCTGGCATTGCTGCGCGGTTTGTGCTTGAGACCCAGTCTGGGCTCTGAGCAGGGAGGGGAGGCAGAAGGAGAAAGGAGGAGAGTGCCAAGCGCTTTCTCCCTTCCGCTCTCCCGAGACAGGTCTGGGGGTAGCGGCGGTCTGCAAGGCGCAGACCCTGACCTCCGGGGGCAACCGGTCCCCAAAGCGGACAGGGCCACGGCCACACCCCCAGCGCCCAGGCAGACTCAAACTCTTCGGTCTGGAAGGCTGCGCACGATGTCAAAGGCGAGGGCGGGAAGGTTTGCTGGGCCGGAGCCGGTCAGCTCACATCTGCCTTAACTAATTGCGCACGCCGAGCTCCAGCTTCCCAGCCGGCTCTCCGCTGGAGGCTGGCCCAGATTCTCCGAGTTACATAAAGACCTATGCAGCATCCCTTAGGAAACGAGGAGGAGCAAAGAAACTACTCCGCATGTGCTTGGTTTTTGGTTGCTACAAGAGGCATCTCAATCGCGCCTCGTGCCGGGGGATGCTGCGGCTCCCGAGGGACGTGGAAGTCAACGAGAGCTGAATGGGGCACCTAATTCCTGCCAGTCTGCTGATGGAGAGCCCGTTCCCACCGAGGACCCCAGCTCTTTACCAGTGTCGAGGAATTCGGATGCAGGAAAGCACTGCCGCCAGGCAGGTGCCGGCATGCTGCGGATGGCGCCGGACACCTGGACGACTTGCCCCAGTCACCTACGTCTGCACAGGGCAGGGCGCGGACCCTTGGACCGCCTGCTTGGCCCGCGTGCCCCCTCCGCCGCCGGGAAAGGCTCCTGACCTGGTCCCAGAGCGCGATCTGCCTCGTGTTCCACCGCGACACGCCGGTCGTGAGCAGCCGCTTCGTGTTCCCGAGGAAGACCA
This sequence comes from Crocodylus siamensis, assembly GCF_052110815.1. Taxonomy (NCBI): domain Eukaryota; kingdom Metazoa; phylum Chordata; order Crocodylia; family Crocodylidae; genus Crocodylus; species Crocodylus siamensis. The sequence continues at coordinate 3,097,477 of NC_143409.1, forward strand.
CCCGGTTCACGCGGTGGTTCTTGCAGCTGGCTTCCTGGAAGGAGAAGAGGCCGGATGTGCCACGCGGGCTGGACGGTGGCGCCTTCCAAGGGCCCTGCTCTCTCGGCAAGCTACGGTGGAAACTCAAGCCCCCGAGTCGGGTGCATGACCCTCGAGGGGATCTCGGCCCCGGGCGCCCCACACAATCCCCCGCGCTCCGGACGGCCTCTGCAAGCTGCGTTCTCCCCTCGTCCTTCCTCTCCTCCCGCGCTGCAAACCGCGAGCTCGGTGCTCATGCAAGGGTCCCAGCAAAGGGGGGGAGCAGTGTCTGTGATGGGTTCGGGGGCTAAATCGGGGCCGGATCCCTTCTATGTCTACGCTGACATTTGAGACTCCGCCGCTTCTCGAATATCGTGCGCAACCCTTCCCAGGGGCCCTCATTCCTCGGGAGCGCTTCCCTCGTGGCGCGCTGACGGTGAGCTTAAAATTGCTTCCTCCCACCGCCCCCAGCTTCTCCCCCGCTGTACACGTGAGGAACGCAACTACCGACTTTGGAAACCCTTCACTGAATAAAGCCTAAGGCTGCGTGTGCATTTGCCAGAAATAACAGATGCCTTTCCTGGGACTTCCTTGAGACAGATCCTTGGCAACTCTTCTGCACCCAGCTCTTCACCTGAAGCACTCGGCCCGAGCGCGGCTCGATGACTCGCAGCTTCTTGTCCTTGCAAGTGGTAGAGAGCAGGCTGCCGTCGGTGTTGAAGGACATGCAGAGTATGACGTCCGTGTGGCAGTCGATCATCTTGACCGGCTCCCCGATGTCCAGGTTCCAGATGAGAACCTGGGGGGAAACGAGGAGGGATTATCTTAACCCTCGTTTGGAAAAGAAAAACTCAGTGCCAAGGCTCCTTCGCCAACACGTCTGTGCAAGACCGCGTCTGGCTCGGCGCTGACGCCCGATTGCAACCCCGGCATGAGCACGGGGGTGTCATTTGAGCCAAACCAGCAGACTCCGGCCCCGGGAGAGAGCTGCGCCGCGCCACGCCAGCCCAAGCTGTGCTCATGCGCAGAAGATGGGCGCACCAGGCCGATTTTATCTCTTTAGCGCTCGTGTTATATCAAGGAAGGTAAAGGATAACTTCTGGTCGGAGCTGTGTGTCGTTCTGCCGTCAGGAGGACTCTGAACCTGGCAATTTGGGGCTCCGTGTTTGCTGGCCCTCCCTGCTTTCCCTTGCAGCTTTTGTTCAGCGGATCAGTGAAAAGAAAGGTCCTTTTCACCCCAGCAAACTCGACCTGGGTCGACGCGCGACCACCCTGCCAGCGTGTCCCGTGGTCCAAATGAAACGGCTGGTTGCATCCCCACAACCCCAGCCCCATGTCCCACAGAAAAGGAGCGAAAGTCCTGCAGGATCAGTGAACCAACAAGCCCACTCCCCACAGCTATTTCTGCAATCCCTTCTTGAGGCAGGATGTTGGAAACATGGATGACCTGGTTTTGCTGCACAACGCGGACGGGTCTGGGAGCACAGCCACGAGCGTAAGCGCTCGAGTTCAGCGCTAGCTTTGCAGGGCGACCAAAGGACACGCGAGTTTTACATGCACATTATGCAGACAGAAGGCCAATATGACTAGGTAAAAGGAAAATATCACTGTCTGCTCTCTGTGTCCTCATGTTAGTCCATGCCAAGTTCTCTGGGGCGCGAGACCCCAAAGCACCTGCCTCGGCAGATCCTGGATCTCGAGTGCATTTTCATTGCGTTGATTAGCAGAGAGTGGTAGAAAGCCCCGAGGAGGAGAAGCGACCATGAAAAAAAACAGCAAAAGGCTTGGCCAACCCTAATTCCGATCTTTCAAGACCCTTCAAAGAACCGGGGCCAGGTCCACACTGGTGCAGCCATCTCGGTCGGGGTGGGAAGGGCGAGATCTTTGCCCAGAGCTGCACTGGTGGAATCATGTAAGAAAAAAAGGTGCTTTTCCTGCAACGGCTGTTTTGCTCACGGGGTAGGGTGACTGGGCCACTGTTTTGACCGGAGCTATACTGGTAAAGAGTGGTCCCAGCTACAGCCGAGTGTAGCTCGAACTCTCCCGGTGTACTTCACCTTGTAGTCGTAGCCTGCGCTGAACAGGACGTTGTTGGCGGTCGGGTGCCATTCGACGAGCCCGACCCGCCGGCTGTGCCCGTACAGCTCGAGGACGGCGTCTGTCAAGTTGCGCTTTAAGCCTCCGTCTGGAATTTCCCATATTCGCACCTGAAAGGACAGCGGGAGCAAAGGTTATCGGGAGGAGACCTCTCTGCCCTGACCTGGGAGGCCTACGAGAGCCTCCTTTTCCCTGCCGAGCCTCCGCTCGCTAGGCTCCATCTGGGGTTTCCCCCAGGAGATCGTCGGGATCCCCAAACGCTGTGGGAGAACCGGGGCTGAGCGCATGCAAAGGCGGCGCGCTCACCCCATCCCCTCGTTCCCGTCTGTACGGGGGGGGGTTGTATTCCCTCCTCCCACCTCCCGTGTCCCCGACCCCCTCCCCAAATTCTGGCTGGCACTGGGAAGGCAAAGCCTCGGTTCTCTTCCGCAGAGATGGGCTGGCGGGTCTAGTCCTCTAAGCCGTGGGAGGGATCTGCGATGGCTGGCAAAGAGGACCCGGCGTGCACCTGGTGCCAAGTGAAAAGTAACGCAAAAAGATACGGGAGAGCCCTCGAAAACGAGCACCTGAAAGCTATGCCACTCATTCGTCTGCAAGTGCACACGCGCACCCCCCCGGGGGAAAGAAATCCAACCTCGCAAGAGTCCTCCTGAAGAGCCAGGACGAAGGACTTCAAGATTTCGTGCTGCTGCTGGATAGCAATAGCGGCAGCAATATACTTCGTACTGTTTGTGCCGCCACAGCTGGGCAAACCAGCTTCTCCACCCGGCGTATCTGGGGAGCGAGTATTGTGAAGGCCGTTCCCCATTTGCTGGTACAGCCGCCTGACGGAGGGCCTTGAACTACTGGAGCAACCTGAGGAAGGCGGCTATGTGATATCCTTGTTTTGCCATTTAGCGCGGCGTTAAAAGGGACACTCGCGACTCACGTAGCTTCAGTTCAAAACAGGACCGACTCCGATCTCGGCCTGGTAGGGCAAAGTGACCCCCCTGACGGCAGTCGAGACAGGTGGGGCGCGGCGTTCAATCACCAGCTGAAATCCTCAAGGAATGACTGTGCCTTTGCATGAGCCGGTCGTAGCAACTGTAGGAAAGCTGGGCTGGAAGGGACTCGCAAGGGCGTTTAGTTCAGCCCTCTGCTCAAGGCAGGACCGGCCCTGACTGCGCCAGCCCAGGCACGTGCCTAAGCTGCTCCTGAAAACTTCCAAGGATCCGCAGCTTCTCTGGGGGCTCGTTGCAATGCCTGACCCCTCTTCTAATCTCCAACCTACATTTCTCCTGCCGCAGCTTGAGGCCATTGCTCCTCGTCTTGCAGAGCCACAGAGAAAAAGCCATCTCCATCCTCTCTGTAATTGCCCTGCGAAGGTCTGCTCTGCCCGAACCGCATCTAGCATTCACAAAGCTGTAAACGCACACGCACACACTCGACTGATACCTGCTGTCACACCACTGACTTCGGCGTGGGCAGAGCAGCGCGCGCGGCCTATGCTACTTCTCCGAGGAGGAGAAACAACACAGAGAGGCTGTTGCATTGCAGGGGGATTCACAGTTGCACCGGCATCATTACACAGGGTCCCCAAAGGCTGCTAAATTGTAATGGCCTTTCAGACGAGCAGAGTCAGGGCAAAGCTGAGTGCTTCCGAGGCCTGCACAGCTGCTGAGGACATCAAATAAAACCCAGGAAGAAAGATTTGGAAGATAACGGGTGCACCGTGCAGGGAAAGACGGGGTTATTTGAAGACTTCTCTCCTCTAATGAAATGGGGGATACAGCTCTTTTCAGCTCCGTCATAGGGCGCTGGTGCGGGTCTGAGCCCCGCATCAGCCACGCCACGTCTGTCGAATTCAGTCAAAGAGCCTTTTTTGCTTCCTTTTTCTGCAGAGCACCGCGGTAGTAGAGGACACTCGGAAAATGGCATGTCAAGACATGCTGGGTTGACCTAAGGCACTGGCTGAAGTCAGGCTGGCGTGCTCTGTGCCGGTTAACCACCCGGACGGAGACAAGCAATGGCTCGGACATGCTGAAACTCTTAGCTCTGCTCAAGTGCTTGGGTGTTGGTGTCACAAGAGCGGCACTTCCTTCACGTCTGTTCCTATAGTTCGGATCAGAGGACGACACTATTGCACTCGAGGGTTCCCCGCACCTGGCTGCTTGTGGCTCCAGCTCAACACAAGTGTGCCCTGCAGCCAGAGGTTCGACGGTGGGACTGAGAAGGCCGAAGGAAGAGCGCAGCGGTATGGACAGCGTCTGAAAATCTGTGCAGTGGAGAGCTAGTCTCAAGATAGCAGGAAAGCCTGGAAATCTTCCAAAGGGAGCTGTAAAGGCAGTGACCGAGGAAGCTGATACCAGGCACTTAGACTAAATACTGGGGAGAGGCCTGTTCTCTCTCTCTGGCATGTGCAACGCCAGAGGTGATAGTGACCCTGGGCACTTGCTGGAAGAGGAACGTGAAGTTGTGAAAACATCTGGTGGGACAAGAAGCAAGTCGCGTTGTGATGGCAGAAGCGCATCCCAGATCATGGGGGAGAAGCGGTTTTCCAGAGGTGGTCGGGAGGGCGCGATTAATGGTGCAACCACAGAGCGGGGCGAGATGGGGAACGGTCAGCTTCTGCCCTGGCCATCAGGACTTGTCCTCTGCGTCGGGACAGAGGTGTACAACCCCGAAGCAGAAAGCTAGCTCCCAGGTCTCCCAGCCTGCAAAAAAATCAGCTGCTGAGCCGTCTGCTTGAAACCTGGTCTCTATGTCGCAGGCTGTGCAAGGCCTAAGTTATCGATCGCTGGATCACACCGGCTGAAAGGGCACACCGGGACAATAAAAACAGTAGCTAAAAGGTCAAGCTAACAAAGTAGGAGGCTGCACAATCTGAATTGCAAAGATAGCCCCGAGATGGGCATCGGTGAGAGAGCGAAGACGGACATCCCCACGCAACGAAATCCAAGCGGCGACTACGACTGACAGGACACGGAAGACACACGGCGAGTCGCCCCGCAGGCTGGCAGCCCCCCCACGGACGGGAGCAGCCGTGGGCCCAGACTCTCCCGTCGCTTCGACGCATTACGCAGCGGTCTGGCGCCTTGGAGGGTCCGGATTCGAGTCCGTGAGAGGAGACGAGAGTAAGGCCCAGGGCATCAATGTGAGAGGAGCTGGGGAGCGAATGGATGTAGTCATAAAAATCCCTATGTGCTTTACAAAAACGAAAGAAAGGAGTCCAGCTGAGACAGGGTAAGCTTGACTCCAGATTTGCAAGCCTCAAGATGCAATCCAAGCAGCACAACAAGCAGGAAACCGCCTGACACGCCTGGCCTGGCGGGTGGACAGTCCTCTCGGCCTGTGCCGACCACTACCAGCGCCCTGCAGTTAGCAGCCCAGATGCTCATTAAGGCCTGTCAGTGCCCAGGCTACTACTGGGGCAAGGGGTTACAAGGTCAGCAGCCTTAATGAGGTGCGAACAGCTGAGAGCAGGTTGAGCACACAGAGGTTGATTGCTTTAATTAGCACCTCTACTACTGACATCATCAGGATCCTCAAATGCTGTGGGAGAACTGGGGCTGAGCACATCGTCCCCTCGTTCCCGTCCGGACGGGGTGGGCTGGTATTGCCTCCTCCCATCTCCTTTGCCCCCAACCTGCCGATGACTAGTGCCGTTTGCACTATTGAAATGGCTGCACACCTTCCTTAAGGGCAGTGTAGGTGGCTTGTACTGTATTTCAGAAGTCAAACGTCTACGGAGTACTCCAAGGAATAGGTTAAAATCCAAAAGCTGAACCTTCTGGGCTAAAGTCTGCCGTTTCCCCCACGGTGAAGCCAAGCTAATTCCACCAAATCAACGGGCACTTGCATTAAAGTGTGCGTGTGAGAGACAGAGAGACAACCCGGGTGCATCTCTGAACAGCGGGCTCCAGGCGTTCCCGAGGCAACACGAGCTGCTGCAGAGAAGACACTTTGCTTATGCCAAAGAAGTGGAGGAGCCCATAAAACACCAGGAGAGAAACTTCACTAGGTTCACCGCAGAAGTGGTGCAAGCCCACGAAGAGGCTGCCAGCTCATGGTTTTAGCTAGGACCACGGGGACGGGACCTCGTTTGCACCGCGGCCCCGGGTGTTCGAGGCTGATCTAGAAGCATCCTCTTGAAGATGGCGACCAGCTGCAGAAGGTGCCGGGTCTTTCTTCCAGACAGAGGAAGTGCAAAAGCAAAGCCAGAGCGGTTACGGCCCTCCATGCCCTCAGGCTGAGCTTTGACCAAATGGTCGTGCTTTTGCAAAACTCCCGGGTGTGCGCTGGAGTTAATTTATACAGGGCCTCTGCAGTGTTTGCTCGGCTGGCGACCTGCAACATGCTGACAGCCTAAAAAGCCGCCTTGGAAGACTGCCACGCTACGGATCGAGCAGGTGCTCACGTCAGGAGCAGGTAAAATAGTAATGAAGCTCTGCAGAGTGTGCAGCCAAGCCGCCGGTAGAGAGAGAGGCCGGCTTGTTCTTTCCTAACGCGCTGAAACCTCTCTCGGGATGCATCTTCACCTTTCACTCAACCGTTCGCCGTGAGAGAGCTCTGAGCGAGAAGAACAGCGCTGCAAGGTAGCAAGCACCACTTAGGTCAGCGCCCGGGGAAGGGGCGGGTTGGGAGGGTCAAACCCTTGTTAAACTGTCCGATATCTCTCCTTCTTTCGGTGATGGCACGCAGAAGAGAACTGTAATGGAAACTCAGGAGTCTTGATTCGGGGCCCCGAGGGCCTGTCTGGCTGGGCAACTTGTGCCTGGCGATCTGCAATGTGGCACCACGTTTGCAGCCTGGGGCTGTTGCAGCTGCGCCGTCTCTGGGATCCCCACAATAGTGTCTTTCCCATGACGTCTTTCCAGGCCCTGCAGCCTCTCCCCGCCCTCTGATATGTCCTCCACAGGAGGTCTGTATTGAGCAGATTCTTTCTGGTGTTGGGTGGTGGAACCGGAGCGTGCTCCATCCACTCCGTGCATTGACCTGGTATTGCAGTGCTTCCAGGACCGGTGCAAAAAAATAGGGGAAAAAAAAAAAGTCTTTCCAGTCTTCAGCCTGCGACTGTCATAACTGAGGCAGTTTCCTAGATATCATTCATCCCAGAATGGGGTCACCGTGGCCTGCGATCTGGCCACTCCGAGACCAAATACAGCAGGACCACCGTTCCCCGTCTGATGCAGTGGTCAGAAGGATGCTGGTCAGAAAACAAGGCAAAAACCTCAAGTTTTAGGACTGAGTTTCCTTCCACCGTGGGATGATAACTCTACTGTCAGGACAGCGAGACCCTTGAGCGCCAGTGCCCCAGCAGACAGGGAGTTCACCCATCTGAAATGGAGACTCATACTCCAAGGTCATGTGCTAACAACTGGAGTAACCCCCCTTCAGCTGTTCCACTTTGTAGAAATAAATATATACTGATTAAGCCCAAGGGATCTACTGGGAGACAGCAAAGGGCTGTCAGGTCAGTGGTGGGACCGTTTACTGGGATGAAGGAAATCCAGGATCAAGTGTTCAGTCTGCCCGGTTTTAGAGCAGGGACTTGAACCTGGGGTGCCCGTATCCCAAGGGAGCGCCTAACCACTGTGCTGTTGGCTACATGGAGATCACTGGGTTCATAAAGTGCAGGCACATAAAGAATAAGAAGAACTAACACCAAGTTTTATTGTGGAGCAGTAGATGAGAGAGTCTGCAGAAGAGACGAGCGAGGGGGATTGAACAGCAGCCGTCACCTCCCTGCAGTGGGGCTGCAACGAGGACGGAGCTGGGCTGGTCTCAGTGGGGGCAGGTGACAGGACAAGGAGCAATGGGCGCAGGCTGCAGCAAGGAAAGTTGAGGTTGGATATTAGGAAAAACTCTCACGAGGAGGGTGGTGGAGCACTGGAGCAGGTTACCCAGAGAGGTGCTTGGAGGTGTTTAAGACCCGGGTAGACGAAGCCTTGGCTGGGATGATGTAGTTGGGGCTGGTCCTGCTTGGAGCGGGGGGTTGGACTGGATGTGACCTCCCCAGGTCCCTGCCAACTCTCATTTCCCATGTTTCTATGGGTGTCTCCAAGTGACGATTAACAGCTACTATTAACTACCTGCTGCCTGACGGCCCATTTCCCAGTTCCCAGCCCCTCAGTCCCCTGTTACGGAGCTTCTTCAAATCATAACTTCTGTCACTTCAGGCTACTCAGGAGGTGCCATTCTCTCATCTGCCCCCAGTCTGGGGCTGAGAAAGTTTACATCGGGACATACATTCCCACAAAAGGTTTGTGTTGTGATGCATCTGTGCTTGCCAGCTAAAAGCCTCTTACTTGCAACACCCGCCCCCCACCCCACCAGCTCAGGATACGCCTCAGTGGATGTGGAAAAGCAACACGAGGCAACCACCACTGGCTTACACTGGATTTCATGCCCATTCCCAGCCTGTTTTTAAAGCACCACATTCATTTATGGCCCGGCACAAATCCTGTTCACAGCAGTGCCCTGTACTCTGTAATACCACACCTGACTCAGGCCATGGGAATAGGAACGGCCGAAGCGAGGTCCCTTTGCTGCTGCTTGTTTCTGCAATCTCATATAATGCGTCAGGACCTTTCGGGACAGGTGTCAGGCAGAAGACTGAACCCCCGTCATGGGTATGAGGAGGTGACATATACATATGGGCGAGGGCTGGGTAGCTAGGGAATAATTACAACTTAGTGCCAAGACGGAGCGCTCGTCAGAGAGGTCTATTAGCAAGACAGGCACAGGGCAGGACATGGTGTGTAAGTTATAGATGGTGAAATTAGTCCTGTCGTAAAATCCTCATCACTCCCTGGGAGAGGATTAGCCCTATACGATGCCCCAGGGCCGGACTTAAAATGCTCCCCGGCTCCTGCGTCACGACAGAGGCCCCGGAGAGCCGTGTGTCCCGCTTCGCCGAGCCTGCTCCGGAGGGTGCTGCTCTGCCACCGATCGTCCCCTTGAAGCCGGGCTCCCACCTCTCTTCCATCTTCTCCCACGTCACCTCAGGAGGTGCTCCACTCCTCGGGACTGCAGACGTTTGGCACGGGTCCCTCACCTGTGGCGGTCTTCGGCGCCTCGGATGCTGCTTCTTGGGACTCTGATAATGCCCCCGCTGCCTCCGGGCCTCACAGGTTTCCTAAGCGGTGCACGCAGGATCGGAAAAGAGAGTTGTCCAGCCCTATCATGTGTGGACAACCTTTGCTCCGGGCATTTCGTTAGCGGCTCTGAGTTCCCCAGGGCCCAGCTGGAGTGCTTGGGAGGACTGTGGACTGACGCCTCGCTCTCCTTGGTGCCATGCATTGCAATCAGCCCAATGATCCACGCCGCGCGCCTGGATAGGAGTCGTCACAGCTCGGGATCACGGCCCTGGATGGCCTCTTTCCTCCTTCTCCTACGGTAAGAGGAGCGTAGGAGCCACTACCTTGATGCCTGGGAACCCCTCTAATGCCTGGTCCAGTTTGCCCTGGCCCACTTCTGAGGCTGGGTGATGCCCTTAGGTATCTGGAGCTCGCAGCGCTGCCCGGAGGTGTGTGTGGCAAGGTGGTCCGGTGGCTTGATGGCTCATCTTGACGTCACATTTCCAATGGATGGATTTGCCCTGGCCGTGTGTTCCCCATCACTGGTAATGCATCGTGACTTCTTCCAGGGCTCAGCCCAGTGGCTCACAGCCCAGGCCCGACCTCGGTTTACTCAAAGACTTGCTCACCACTTGCAGGCTGCTGATCTGACTTGCCTCCCAGACTTTTCCTGGACCGTCACAGCCGCAGCACACCAACTCTACCTGAATCGAAGGCATCATTATGCCGAGAGAAATCCGGGGTACGTCTACCGGTTCAAGTCTTGCGTGCCTGAAGCTATCCTGGGGCGGCCACGTGCTACAGGCACAGAAACTATTTCCTGCTCCCCCACCACCCAGTGGCAAGGCACTGAAATAAACCCACCTTCAAGCAGCTAAGCCGAAATCCTGATATAATTCACACTGGTGCACAAAACTGCCCATGATAGCAGTATAAAGGTACTGTGTGCCCAAGCCCTTTCATTTTTCTAGGCTAAATGACCCAAACTCTAATTTTTTCCCCATAAAACAATGTTATCATTCCCTTGATCATCCACGGCAGCTGAAAATCTGTTTCCATTTCTGCTCTAACTTGAATTCATCTTGTGTGAGAATGGGTACCTCCTCTCTGGGTAGCCTGCTACTGCTTAACCACCCTCACATTGAGAAAGATTTTCTTAACATCAGTTTCCCTCGCTGCAAGCGAAGACTCCCATTCCCAGAGGCCACACAGACTAATCAATCACCATCCTATGTATATCCAGCCTTCAGGTATTTGAAGACTGTTTGTTGACCCTCCCCCCCCCTTCCATCTTCTTTTCTCTGGAATAAATAATCCCAGTCCTAGTCTGGGATTTTTCCCACTGTTACCCTGCCAGGGTCATCTCTGCATGCAGACTCAGCTCTTCCCTCTGCTCCCAAGACTTTTTGTCTGCAGTGCATTCCTGATAGCCCGCGTCTCTCCGGGCTGCCTGCTCGCGCTGTTCCCGGGCACGGCCTTGTCTGCATGTTAATCACACGCTCTCTCTCGTGCATTGGCTTTCAGTGACCTGCTCCCTGCCACCGTATCTCCTGTTCCACGTACTGGGTAATAATGCAAGATGCGTCGGTGCTTCGGGAAGGCAAGCGGCTCTTTATTAAATAAGCTATTGAGGTGCAGCTACCGCAGCCTGTATTCGAGCCGCAGGCCAATGGACTGATTTTCCGATGCCTCCTCCAAACCCTTCTCTCTCGCAACTTGTCCTTCTCCTTCCAAGGTCCAGGCAACTTCTCCACGGAGGGCACGGCACTTAATGCAGGCTACCTGCAAGAGGAGCCGGGCAGCCTGGCCCCAGGCATGCCGCCTTCAACCTTGGATACTGAGTCTGTAATGGATCAATGGCATTTCTAAGCAGTTTATCCCTCACATGATGCAAGCCTTGTAATACATCCCCAAGTCAGAGGACGCCTAAAGCACCCTTAAATGATACCAAATGGAAACAGATACTGGAGCCAGGTAATAAGCAGACATTATCCAGGGACCTTCTCGCTACTCTCGGAGGGTTAGGGATCAGCAACCTTGCACTTGCTTCCAGCACATCACAGCGAAAGACCCAGGGACAAAGAACAAAAGCCAGTGCAGGGGTTGGGAGGGTAGTGGGGTGACAGACACCCAGTGCACGCCTCGTTTACTCCCAAGTGCTCCGAGCTACGGCTGGATCAGGGTACGCAGGAAGCGAGCAACCTGAATCGCTCCCTGCCAGCTGAAGATTAGATAATCCAGTACCAGTTCATAGTATCACAGAAAATTTGGAGGGGACGTCAGGAGGTCACATCTAGTCCAACCCCTGCTCCAAGCAGGACCAGCCCCAGCTACATCATCCCAGCCAAGGCTGTGTCTAGCCAGGTCTTAAACACCTGCAAGGATGGAGACTGCACCACCGCTCTGGGGAGCCTGTCCCGGCGCTTCACCACCCTCCACATGAGACAGTTCTTCCTAACATCCAACCTCAACTTCCCTTGCTGCAGCTTGAGCCCATTGCTCCTTGTCCTGTCATCTGCCCCCGCTGAGACCAGCCCAGCTCCAGCCTCTTTGGAAACAACCTTTCGCTAGTTGAAAGCTGCTGTTAAATTACTCCTCAGTCTTCTTTTCTCCAGATTATGGTGCTATAGTCTATATACCTATAGTCAGACTATAGGTGATTCACCATTAAACAAGCTGGGAGACAGCAATCAGACCAAGCCTGGCCATGCAAGCAGGGTCCCTAAAATCCCTGAGCATCCCTTAGCTAGCCCACTGCACCACTAAACTTTCAGAGGCAGCCGGACAGGGCTCTCCAGGGGAAAAGTTTTCTGTTTGGTTGGTTTAGCACGTGTCAGATGAGGTCCCTGCCTCTCCCTGGGAGAATGAGATATTTGAATTTTAAGCTTGTGCCATAAACCACTAAACTTCTGGGGTGAGCTGTGCAATGGAGACACTCTGAGAAGGGCAGCTTAGCTCCTGGAAATGGGCCGAAGTGGTCAGACTAGTTACTAAAGACTGTTAGACAGGGCTTGGCAGCCTGCTACATGGACTACGTTAGCAATTTAGAAAAAGAAATAGCGCTCCTCCAAGGGACGTCCCTAAGGAAATCGATGTCCAAGGAAGTTCTTGGCACGGAGCAACTAGGGAGCAGCACATGCAGCTGCTACGGTGACCGGTACTGCGCCTCCACGACCAGCTGCATTTGCACTATCGAGTCCGAGATCTGCACCCGTAACGTGCCGGGAGGCAGGACGGCTCATCACACGGGTTCATTCATTCAACACATGAAAAGCAGAGTCTTGGTGCCAAGCAGTTAACCCTGTACAGGAACCTGACTGGCATGTCTTCAGCAACTCTCATACCCTCTAGCATGCGGCATCTGGAAAGCGCAAGCCAAGGGCATCCATTAGACCGTGTCCCAGAGGTAAGGGCTACAGCGCTACTTCCAAACTTCCTTTCTATATTGTAATATTTTCCCACAAACCCAAACCCATACAGTAGGCCTTGGAGATCCCGGATGTCTGCTGAGCTTCAACCAAGACCACACCGGGTGCCTGCATCATAAAACAGTGACCAAAATGACTGTTCTTCTCTAAAATGAAAAAAGACCAACAACCAAGAGGAGAACCATGAACTAGAGGCTGTGGGTGACTACCTTGATTTCCTGGGTTTAAATGAACTGGCTGTGATGGATCACAAAGCACCCTCCAGACACTTAATATTCCCAGCTGACAGGATGAAATTGGGTATAATTCAAAGAGGGAGACAGCTTTCAGTGATTCATGGCTGCGATCTGAATATTTTCCCCTCAGTCCAAAGCTTCCCGGCAAGGTTTCAGTTAATAAAAAAAGCCAGCATGCTGGACTAGAAGCAGAGGATGAGACATTCAGATGATATGTATAACGAGACAGCAAGACGTCTCGAGGCAGAATGGCCCCCCGTTACAAACCGGGTCATCCCAGGCTCTTGGTTTTGCTCGGGGGAACCGAGGCACAGGTTTCTGCGGGCGACGGCAGGTTGTCAAGGGGGAAACGTTAGCGACCAGAAAGCAAAAGCGCAGCCGAGCAGGCGCGACCTAGCTCCTGCCTCAGCAGATTGCAAGGCCCCTCTTCTCTCATCGTGACAGTTGCATCGTTAGCATCGCCGCCGCCCCGCTGCTGACGAGAGTAAGAGGGGATTAATCACAGTGCTGCTGTTGGGGGGGGACAAGACGTTGCTGCCTGCAGCCGTACGGCTTATCTGCAGCGCGGGGATATAGAGGGAAAGCTAGGACACCAACAATACATGACATCACCGAGTCGCAGAGGGAGCTGCCTGGGCCAGACGGCAGCCGGAGAGCTGCAGGGAGCTCGCCGTGCACGGATAAAGCAGGAAGGGCCTGGGCGCACCCGTGGCACCGCTCTTGCGCCAGGAGATTTGCCGAAGCAAGCTACTTCGTTGGCAGCGTGCAGCTTTTCCTGGAAGCACGTGCCCCCGGCGCTGTCGCCCTCCCCGTGGCGGGGCCTGACGTCCAGGAACCGTCTGCCCGCCAGCCTGCCTCCTTCGCGGGAAACGCCCGCCGCTCAGAGCGCGTCGGATGGAGGAGGCCGCGAGCGGGAAAGATGCCAGGGGGGAGACGGGAGAGGTGTCTCCCCGTTTCCCGCCCCTCTTTTGCAGAACGTCCCTTCTGGGCGCGGGGGGCAGGACGGAGATGGGGCCGGAGGGAAAGCTTTGGACGGGGGCGCTCCCACGAGCCGAGCTGGAGTAAGGGCAGTGGGAGCCCCTGCCCTCGGGCGCGCCCGGAGCAGGGGCCTGGGGGAAACGCTGCCTCGGGGCTGGGAGCGTTTCGCTGTTTATCCGCGGGGTCTCAGATACCCGCCAGCCGCGCTCGGGGGGCCGTTCCCGTGCCCCGTCCCTCGCGCTGCCCACATGTTCCCCAGTGCAAAGTCATTGGGGCGGTCATTGGGGCGGTCACCTCGGTCCCACATGGCCGAAGAAGAGGCTGGAGAGCCGCAAGCGGCCGACACGCTGAATCCCTTCGCTAAGTCGTCTCGCCAATAAAGCCCAGCTGCTTTGCTGCCTCCTCTCCGCTCCTCTCCCTCCCTCCCTCCACCCATGACTGTCTCCCCTTTCATCCCGCTGCTCCCCCGGGGGCTCCAGCCCACTCCTTCCTGCCGCCTGCCAAGTCCCTCCGCCCTTCATCTCCCGTCTTCTGGAAGAGCCTGGCCCCTCGTCCGCTCCCGGGAGGATGACGAAGGACCCCGATTGCGATGAAAACAAAACAGAAGGAAATGGGGGGTGGAAAAATCACGGAGGAAAATTCAAAGCGAAATGACAGAACTAACTTGATGCCTCCTCCAAATCGCTGCTGAGTCACGCAGCCGGTCTCCTCCTCCTCCTCCTCTCTTCGCATGCATCCCTATAGAGTTTAAAACACACCTCTTCTGCACCACACACGCACACGCAACTGTAGGAGCTCAGGCCCCAGGCACGTAGGGTTATATTTATGGAGAGGGGAACGCCCTGCATTGATTCATGGGGGGGACCTTCCCCGCCAGGCTCCCCGGAGGGCTCACGATGCGTGCGAAGGAGCGAGAGACCGATCCAGGAGCACCCGATGAGCTTGCACACCAGGCAGGGTGAAGGGAAGCGCAGTCTGTTCACGCTGGCCTCCTGCTGAAATCTATACACCCTCCATTCACACGGTTTTACTCACCGAAGTGTCCTCTGAACAAGAGGCGATGATGTTCTCAATGAACGGGCTCCACTTGATGTCGAGCACGTTGCCCTGGTGGCCGCACACCTTGGGGTGGTTCGGCTCGATCCGGCCGGTCTGCAACCAAGAAACAAGGGATCAGTGACACCTCCGCTCCCAGCCCTTTCGTAACGCAGCCGTCCGTCCAGAGGAGAGCGGCTGCTCGGTAGCACCGCTCCTTTCCTCGGGCCGGAGCTACCGAGAGCTGAGATTGGGTTTCACCTGCTTTTCCACGACGTGGATGCACACAGCTAGGCTGACTCCACACGTGCAAAGCCTATCTAAGAGTGGCTGATTTCCTCTGGACATTGCCAGGGGCCTCCGGGCTGGTTTGCAGTGTGGGATCTGTAAAGCGAGCAAAAAAAGGCACTGCCCCAGAGAGCTGGCTGGAAGGAAAGAGGTGGCTCTGAGGAGCGGGAAATGCTTGCTTGGTGCTAGACCACCCTGCCCACAGGCCGCTGCGTGGGGAGAAACATCAGGTTAGCAAAGGCGAGCGAGTCAGGCAAGAGGGAAAAAGTCAGAACGAACCAAGAGCAAAGGGATCGCTTGTCGGGGCCTGCTGAGACATGATTACCAAAACCACAGCTCTGGGGCTGAGGCTCAGGCGGAGAGGTTTGCCATGCCAGCCCTCTGGGTTATTCAGCTTCGAGGGGACCCAGACACTTGCCCTGTTGTGCTGTAAATCCAGCAGCACAGTTCTGGGGTTTTTTCTTTCTGGAGAAATTTCCTTTTCTCCTTCTAGGCCACTCTCTATTCCTAAGTTAAGAAATATATTCATAGGCCCCTTCCCCTTTGCTATACAATGTCCTTCAGGTCCCCCGGTGTAATATTTTGAACCGGTTTCCTGCAGGCTTGTATCTCAGAAACAATGGTGGAGGACTTTCAGGAGCTTAGAGGATGCTGGGTCCATTGGAGAGTTCAAATTAGCTTGGAGAAGTCTGACGGACTAATGGTTTTATTTTTATTGTTCGACATGTTCCAAGCTGTAGGTTGCTATTTGCATCGTATTGGCAGGAAAGGTATATAAAAATAACACCCACGGCTCTGGTAATGGAGAGGTCCTGCCTGAGTCCTTAATCACCTGTGACTGGTACAGAGCTCTTGGGATATGGTTGGCCGTAGAAACTTCCCGTAGCAAATATCTGCAAGTGGCATAACATACACTCATTGCATCGGGAATTACATCTTGGGGTCCTCTCCTCCCAAACTTTGGAAGGGAGAGTGCCCATGATGCGCATGTTGAAAAAAACTATTTCATACAACCACACGTAACGGCTTAGAAAGCAGGAGCACCGGAGATTTTTTTGGTTTAAAACATACAATACTTAATTCCTTATCGATGTCGTTTTTTCCGATCAGTGAAGATTTCTGATCAGAAAATTTTTGCTTTTATTCTGGTGGCAGACATAACGTCAAGGCTTTGCAAGAGCACGGTTCACTCAGAGATTTCAGCAAAGAGCCATCTGAACGCGCAGCCCCTCGTGTTCCTATGTCCTCGGTCCAGCGCGGAGACGTCCCCGTCTTCACCGGCTGTGAAACGACGACTCCACGCGCTGCTCCCTCTCAAGCCCGCTGTGTTCAGCAGCCAAGGATCTGTTTGTCTGGACAGGAGGCTTCGGGCATTTCATTGTCCCTCCGTCCATCCTTTTTTACAAGCTCCGTGCCTGGGCTCCCCGTGTCCACTAGGAGGTACTCTCAAGCTTTCTAAGGCTTGAAAGCAAAATAGGTCAGAACATGAAACACGTTAAATATTTGATGGCGCTTTCAAGATCGACCTTTTCCAGCATTTAGCTCCCGGTTGCATTCAGTGCAAACAAGGCGGCTCCCGGGCGCAAGCGGTCTGCGATTCTGGTCGTCTAGTAGTGAATCGGGTACGCGTGCGACAGATCCGTAGGCATCCTTTGTGCAAATGCATGAAACTCCCTGGCTAGTGTTTCACAATCTGCTTGCACCACGAGGGAGAGGAAGGGTGTTTGCTAGGGCTGCCCTGCCCACCGCCTCGCTTTGGGGTCAGGGTCTAGCTGGACTCCCGGGGAGTGCAGACAACTGTGAGCAGTCAGATCCTGACATGCCAGACACGGGGATTCGGTCCTCAGACACGGCTCCCGGGGAGATGATTTGAATTAATTTGCCCCCACTGAGCACGTCTGCTAATTGCCAGGTAGTCTCGGTGATTGCCGCAGCGACATGTGGTGGGGTTGCTGCTTCCTCAAGCGTGGGCAGGTTTATTTCTCTATCACGGCCATCGGAGCACAGGAGAGCGGCCGCGGAGACGGCGTGCACCAGACGGTCAGCCTCCCCGCGAGACACGAGTCTAGCGTGGGGGCTAGCAGAGCAGCCGGGGGCCGCGTTACTCTCGCAACACACCGCAACCAGAGCAGCTGCTAAACGCATTGATTACTCGCCGAGCCCAGCAGAGACCGTCAGGTGTGAACAGGTTGCTTTCGGTGGAATATTAATCGCTTCCTCGATATCTTTGATCATTATTGGGATCGTGGCAGCAGATAGAGGTGCCCAATAAGGGATCGGGGCACTGGACGCACTCGTGAGTCGGCCCATCGTCCCACAGATCTTAAGGCCCAAATGTTAAGACATATGCCTCCGTGATGCCAAGTGCCTATATTATTCAGAGCATCTAATGTGCGAGATGGGCATTTTAAAAGAAAACACAGGGCAAAACTAGAATGCAAAATTACACGACAAGCTGCAAATTTGGCCCGTGACATACCGGGGCGACGGCCAGCGCCAACTACCCTGATGCCGGGGTGATGCATCGGATGCAGGCCTGCGAATGGAAGGAGGATGGCAGACAACTAGCGGAGGGGGCAAAACACTGGGCAATGTACTCGGTCTTTGCAAAACCTCCCCTGGCTCCGATTTTTCAGTTTTCTACTTGGACCAAAACACGACCGATTTCAGCCACCGCAGACCTGATTGCAAAATGTTCCACTTCACTGAAAAACGCTCTCAGCCAGGGATGACTCCGCACAGGCAGAGAGACAACAGCACGGGCAAAGTTGGGGAAACAAATGTGGGCAGAGCAGGTTGCACAGCGGTGGCTCCCAGGAGAAGCGTGCTGGCTCTTGCGCTCTCCCTGCAGCGCCCGAGGCTCCCAAAGTAACTTTGGGTGTTTCTAGCCGGCATTAGGAGGTGGTAGCAGCCTGCATCACTGGAAATGCCTTCCTTCTGACAGCAAAGAACTAGGTCAGCAGAGATTGCCACAGAGCGGGTAGTGCGTTGCAGTCACCTGAATCCCAGCATTTGCTTGCTCGTCTTCAAAGGCTTTCTAACAAGGTTTATTTTATTTATTTACTGAAACCAACAAATCGGCTTCACTGAAATCAGCCTTTAAACCCGACCCGTATGCCAAGGTATCCTGGAGACCCAGGGGAGCCGGCTACCTGCGTGCTTCCGGTTAGCCACGTGTAAAAAAAAATGGGTATCCAACATTATGACTTTTAATGCATGAAGCAACGGACATTTTTCGAAACATCACTGTCTGAGTAATAGGGTCATTTTCAACAGCTCCCCTCTGCCCTTCACTAAAATCCATTACAGATGTTCATCGATGTCCAGGAACGTGACAGCCACAGGACTGCATCCCATTTAGCGCGCTTCCAACGAGTGCTCAATACTCGACTGATTTCTAACTCGCCGGCCGCCCTTTAATGAGGGCACGTTTCGCGAACTCCCTAAACATATGGCGCGTGGTTCCTTTTTACTCCACTGATTGATAGCATCAGTCAGCATGAATTTAACCTATATTAGGCCCCATTTCAACTGTGCCAGGTCCGGATTTGATGGCAAAATGGAGAAGGAGCTGCTGAAAGAGGCAGTGCTACCCACCTGCTCCTTGACTGCGGTCTCCGGTGGGATATTTCTGACGCGGGGGCTTGCATCACTCCAAAGATCCCAATTTTCTGCTTCTGCCCCCAGCCTGCCCTAAGGGACCCAGGAGAACTAGCAGCTTGTCCCCAGCCGTTTTAGACTCTCAGCTTCTACGAGACTCATTTGCTGTCTTGAGCTGTTCTGACCACCGTAATTGTCTGGTAACTTTGCTTTAATTAAGCAATCGTGATCGATGTACTGGGCACTTCTGAGGGATTAATGAACGGCTGAATGAGTCGAGGGTGGTTAATTCCACAGGAAGTGCTCCAGTTGGAGATCATTAGTGCTATTATGCATTGCTTTAGATTTTGAGGAGTAAAAGCAAACAAGCCGCTCTTTGGACATGTTTCCCATGGCACTGTCGGACCTCCGCAGCAGCGTGGGAAGGGCCTGAATAGCACCGGTGCTGGAAGGGACGATTCCACGGGGTTAATTCTGTCCTCGGACGGCAAACCCAACACATCTCTTCCTTCCCAACCACTCTTCCTACCTGGGTCGTGAGCTCACTAAATATGTTTGCAATACTTTTTAAGTGCATCCTCCAAAGCAAGCTCCTTGTTCAGCTCCTCCACTTGATGTATTCTGAATTACCATATTATCTTGCATACAATATGTCCCAGAATAAGACAGGCAAGGCTCTTTGAGTAGCTGTGATATCTTTTATTAAACCAACTGAGTAGTTGGAAAAAGTGTTCTTGGCAAGCTTTCGGGCACAGTCACCGTTCTTCAGGCGTCGGGAGTCTCTGCTGTTCTGAGACTCCAAGAAGTGAAAACTGTTCTGTTGAAAAGAAATGAAACTCTGCTGTTTGGAGACTCCATGAAAATGAAAAGTTTTCATTTCTTGGAGTCTCAGAACAGCAGAGACTCCCCATGCCTGACGAAGGGTGACTGCGCCCAAAAGCTTGCCAAGGAAATTTTTTCCGAGTACTCAATTGGTCTAATAAAAGGTATCACATCTACTCAAAGAACCTCGCCTGCCTACATCCTTAGACCAACACAGCTACAACCAAAAACCCAGCACCAGAATAAGATACACACCTTGCTTTTAAAAGGTAGAATGAAGGGGGGGAAAAGATCTTTCCCTGTAGTAACTGGGTGCATCTACACAAGACGCTGAACTGCACAGTAGCATAGTTTACTGCGCAGTAAGCATGTGCAACTACACGTGCACGTGCTTACTACAGAGTAAATCTTGCTAACCACAAGTAAATTTGCTACCTGCAAATGCAAGTAGCCAATTTACTTTTGATTAGTAATGGGGCAATAGCGCTCGTGTAGACGCCTGACCAGAAGCAAATCTGTTCCCTGTCAGCCCTCCCCCGGAGGTGGGAGATTGCTCCCTGCCCCCAGGAACTGCCTGCTGCCAGGGTGGGCTCTGCCACTGGTGCCCAAGCAGGAACTATGTCTCCCTGCCCCGGCAGGGGGGAGCTCCTAGCCCCCCGCTCTGAGATCGCGGTCGGGGACTGAGGGCTGGGAACTGTCCTGGTCAGGGGCAGGTCCCAAACCCATGCCCTGATTTGGTGACCAAGGCATGGGGCTTAGAAAGACCTTCATGGGTGAGGTAGGTCCCAGGCCCCTTTCCCAATCTGCTGATGGGGCAGCTAGCAGCAAGAACTGGAGGGGCAGGTCTCAGTCCCCTACCACTGATCAGGGAGCCAGGGCCAGGAGCTCCCAGCTGCTGAGGCAGAGGAACATTGTCCCCACCCCAGCAGCAGGCAGCACCCTGGGGGCAGGGTGTAATGTCCAGTCCTTGCCAGTGCTCCCTGCCAGCCCCTGGTCTAGCACCGGAGGGGAGCCTAGAGCACAGCCCACGGTGGTGGCAGGAAGCAGAAGCAGTTTGCTGCCATCGACAGCAAATCTGTTCCCACTTCCCTGAATGTGTAGACGCCCATCCGGGAGTAAACTGATCCCAAATCAAATGCCCGAGTAGATGCGCACCCTGAGTAGCAGCAGTGAAGGAGGGAGCTGAGCCTGATCGCATTTCTTCCCCCCCGTGAATCACGCACAGAAGGCACATCGACATGGCCTAATAACACTGCACAGTAGTGTGTCATGGCAGAAACCGTGCTAATCGCCTACTGAGCAGTGTCATTAGGCTAATGCACAGTGAGCGTCACTAAATAACTGTGCACTGGCACTACTGCACAGTAACTTCAGGTACTATGCATTTAGTTAGCCCTTTATTAAGGAAGTAGTAAACTAAATGCATGATGTCTATGGCACATTAATGAACGTGTAGACACGCCCAGAATTTACTTTCACTTTTGCCCACCAAGTGGCAGAAACTGCTCTAACCATATTCCTTGCACATGTTGCACACTCCGATTTCCAGCAGCTGTTTTTTGAGGGGGAAAAAAAGGAGAATATATAGTAATCACTTCCCTCCTCTCTTCCCTAATTGTGGCAGAAAAGGGCTTGATTGAGCAGCTCAGGGTAGAGTGCACTGGTCTAAAGAGTCTGACACAAATGTAAATGGGCTGAGAACGAGATCTAGATTTTTGATTGTATTTTTTTGCTAACACAGAAAAAATATAAAGGCCATAGAGATGGAGACTGGAGATGAATGTAGTTCCTAGCGAGCGACCCTGGCTCCAATGTCTCCGACTCCTCTTGTCACAGATGGCGATCTTGAAATAAACCTATGGGATCTGCAATCAAGAGAGCGTTCGAGGAGCCAGACGGAGCTGGTTTCTTTTCAAATAGCATTTCCTTTGTTTCTGTGCAATGCTTCAAGGCCTCGACCGTCTAATTCCAGGTAAACTAGGCTCAGTGCTGTGACAGGGGGCTTGGAGGAGATTTTAGTAACCTGTCTTTGAGCCTCCTCTCCTCCAGGGCTGGGTGTTGGTTTCTGCAGCTCCTGCTTGACTGAAACAGCCTTGGATTGCACTGAAATAACTAGGAGGAACCGAGTTCAACACCGCTGCCAGTGCGGCGAAGCCCTGCGCTGGGAACCATTGGGAAAGCTGCACGGAGCCCACGCAGCCATCCAAGAAGCTCTTTTGCTTTCCCTGGTGGGAAACCTACTGACTTTGACCTCAGTAAGCCACAGAAATGCGGTACGGCAGAGGTGTCAGACTCCCTTTGTGCCCCAGGCTGGATCCAAGCGGGGATCCAAGCGGGCCAGATCCAGCCCAGGGCGTGGTGTGGTTGCAGCCCGGGGTGCGTGGCAGCAGCAGAGGTGGCAGCAGGGGCGAAGTGCCTGGACAGTGACCAGGGCTGTACGGGGTGATGCAGCCTCAGGCAGCGGGTTGGACTAGAGGCATCCCTTCCTGCCCAATTTCTCTACAATTCTCTGATCAGCCTTTGCTCACCCTCCTGCTGCTGACTGCCATGTCCACCAGAGCCCAAGGGCCATAGATGATCCTGCAGCAGGCCACTCTCCCAGGCCATGCCTCCAACTTCTGGTAGCCTGGTGGGCTGGAAAGACCGGCTCCATGGGCTGGAACTGGCCCCTGGGCTGTGCATTTGACACCCCTGTTGTACAAGAATCACAGAGCAAGAAAGATCCCTTTTTAGTCCACAATAAGGACATGGTTTTATGGATGCCCTTTCCCCCTTCCTCATCTCGCCTTCTGCAACGTGGAATTAATTTAAGTAAATCAACCCTGGATTACTTCGCTTGAGTCAGTCTAGCAGGGGAGGACCTGACGACTCGTGATGCCGCAAGCCCGTCGCACTGGGACAAAGACCGACACAGACATTTCTTAGGCTGTACCCGTCGGCTCCTGGCACCACAGCAACGGATGCTTTTGCTGAGTACGGTGGGAGGAATCGTCTGTCGTTTCTCGTGATTGTGGACAAGGAGGACAAGGACGCGTCCCCAAAGTAAACCAGTTCTGCCTCTCCGCAGCCCGACTGCTCTCAAGGCATGACCTTACCTGGAGCAATGGTCTCCATCACCCAGGATGCCATCACTTGTGGATCACAGCGTGCACGAGTGCAACACATTTTTGGCAAAAAGTTTTCATTTTCGTTAAAGACAGAAATATTCTGGTTTGGAAATCACGACATGGCGACTCCTGGGAACCCTTGCTCTTGGCCCTCTCTAGGCCTGGCTCCCTGCGGGATGATATCTGCCATCTGGACCATGACAAGGGGCTGCCCTGTTCCACCTCCATCCTTTACCAGGGACGACTGTGGTCATGGCAGTAGCTGTGGTCCGACCAGGGACCCCGAGGGGAGGACGAGGAGCACGACGTGTTTGGACTGCAGCTCCAGTCGGTAACTGTGGCAATGTTCCCAAACCAAAATATTTCCGTTTGCACTGAAAAAGCAAACCATGAAAATAATACTCCCTGACTAGGGCACAGCTGAAGAGATAGCTCTCCCTCCCGTGACGGTGAAGGAACGGGCATTTTAGATGTGTCCTGGCTGTCATTATTGTGACTTTATCCTGCAAGGTCAGCTCTCACCCAGGCATCTTTTTGAATTAGGCCCTAGGACAGGCAAACTGCCAAACAATGACCTTCTGTGGGAGGGAAAGGTTTTTACTGGCCCTGGAAAGGCAGAACAGCAGATTTGCAAGGTACAGAAAAATCCAGTATTCAGTAATTTCAGTAGAAGGCACCTTAGGATATTTTGCATTCTAGCAACACATGGCAGAGTCATTCAGACCCTCCCCTTTCCCTGCCTACCATGTGGCTGCAAATTACTGGACTGCAAAGCAGTTTTACAGGTTATTCTATTAAGTGCTATAACAGCCATCACTTACCAAAATGCTTTAGATAATCTAGCTGTCCACCTATTTTCATATTTGCATTAAGGCGACATTATTAACACACTGTCTGGAGTAGAAATTTATGCAACAGCTGTTCAATTCTGAGAGGACAGACCTTTTAACTCCATAAGTTAATATGCAGGCACTTTAATTTTGAGCTACCAGCTGAGTAATTTCCTTTGCTAAGTAGGTTTGATGATCCTTGTCAAAATTCATTAGGTTTTCTGAAGGACAACATGCAGTTCGGAAACTAAATGGCTCCAGCCCCCAAATCTGATGCTTTCCACTAAAGCAAATAAAAAAAATGCTGGCATTTCTCAAAACCAGTGGGTGGGATACTCCTAACATCCCCTGACGCTGGTGAAGCCACTGGCCTCCCTCGTTAAGGTGCCGCTTCCCACTGCCATGCAGGGAGTAGATGTGCGTGGGTGAAATATTAACAGAGGCAGCGAGTGCCTGGTTTAACAGCCCTTTTGCTGGTGGCAAAAGGAGAGGTCAACTTGCAGAACCGGTGAGCTGCAGCAATCAGAAAACAATGGACAAATGAAACACGTGTGATTAATGCTGACAGATGAAAAAAAGGGTGCTTTCATGCCATAATTTCGAACCCCATAAGCCTCCGCGCATTCAGCCCTCATGGACCTGTAATCACACGGTGAGGCTGTATCTATAACCCCCGGGCTACTCTGAGCTGGGTCCCAAATACCATTTCCTGGCGGTACGGGAGCACAACTCAGGAGCTGCTCTACTGAGTAATGTTTTGCCGTTAGGCTTCTGTAAACGTTGACTTTTTCATCACATGTGCCTCGCAGAGTAATTCAGCAACTTCAAATGTTCAATTTTTGTTTGCATGGGAAGTGGGGTAATTAAACAGGAGTATTTTGGAGCGAGAGAATTATTTTGATTGTGTCTTTGGGGAAATGAAGAAAAACGTCCATGAATTTTTCACATTCATTCAGACACTTGGCTGCTTGAGGAATGAAAATGAAACTTTGCCTTGAAAGTGGTTAATAATGGCAGTGACTCTGGAGTCCCGGCAAGGTCAAAACAGAGTTTCATCCTTACTCCAGTGAGTTTCAGTGGAGGATCTTCGTCTTCACTGTGGCATGTTAACGCAGACAGGCCTTCCTAACAAAACCATGCTCAAGAAATCTCATTCAAAAGGTGCTGAATTATTGTTATAAATCTCACCTGCTTCTACACATTTTATTTATTTTAAAATTAAGTGTCCACCTCCTAGCCAACAGAGGCTGACTCTAAAATGTATGCACTTCTTTTCACCGAGCAAACCCAGCAAGTCGAACAACAGCTACTACCCACACAGTTGTCACCTGCTCACAGGGATATTAAGGAAGGTTTCTGGTTGGCAGAAGAGGGCTGTGAGGACAGAACATAACTTGGCCTGTCACAAAGGATTTTTTTCTTTGAAGTGTCACCTGTCAGCAGTCTGAGACTTCAAAGGGTTTTTGGAACTGCTGCAAGCTTCTATGCAATATTCACTTATTAGTCTACACAGGAAATCCTATTTTGACATCATCAGTGTCAGCCTCATCTGAGGGGAACTGTTCATTGCCTCAGATCCTTTGACTAAAGGAAACTTCAGAGTTCACTGCTCCCTTTGAGAAAGGTTAAAGACATTGCAGCGGGCTGGCTGGCACTCCAGGCTGGAAGAGTCTGCAGGCTGGAAGAGTCTGCAGCTGGCAGGGACTACACCCAGCTGCAGGCAGCCAGGAGTGACTGCAGCTTGCCTTGGAGAACTGGACCAGCTGCAAAGGATGAGTGGCCGGCCACAGGAAGTTTAAGGCTCCTAGGGAAGGGAGCTAGGAGACAGGCTGATACTGAGAGAGGGAGAGGGTGCTCAGCTAATGGTAGCAGAATCACAGATGACGAGGGCTGGAAGGGACCCCAGGAGGGCACATCCAGTCCAACCCCCTGCTCCAAGCAGCACCAGCCCCAACTACATCATCCCAGCCAGGGCTTTGTCTAGCTGGGTCTTCAACACCTCCAAGGATGGAGACTGCACTACCTCTCTGGATGACCTGTTCCAGTGTTTTACTACCCTCCTAGTGAGAGAATTCTTTCTAATATCTCATCTCAACCTCCCTTGCTGAAACTCCCTTGTCCTGTCACTTGCCCCCACTGAGACCAGTCCAGCTCCATCCTCTTTGCAGCCCCCCTGCAGGGAGGTGAAGGCTGCTATTCAAACCCCCTCAGTTTTCTCTTCTGCAGACTACATCAGCCCATTTCCCTCAGCCCCTCCTCACAAGTCATGTCCCCCAGCCCCTGAACCATTTTTGTTGCCCTCTGCTGAACTCTCTCCAATTTGTCCACGTCCTTTCTGTAGCGGGGGCCCCGCAGCTGGACATGGGACTTCAGATGTGGTCTCCCCAGTGCTGAATAGAGGGGAATAATCACTTCCCTCCATCTGCTGGCACCGCTCCTACCGATGCAGCCCAGGATGCCAGTCGCCTTCTTGGCAGCAAGGACACACTGCTGGCTCCGATCCATCTTCTTGTCCACTGTCACCCCCAGGGCCTTTTCTACAGAGCTGCTGCCCAGCCCGTCACCCTTACCTGCACCAGTGCATGGGATTGCTCTGTCCTTTGCACTTTGCACTTGTCCTTGTTGAACCTCATTCCTTGTGGCCCAATCCTCCAATTTGTCACAGAAGGCAATCAGTTGGTCAGGCATGACTTGCCCCTGCTGAATCCATGCTGACTGCTGACTGCTCCTAATCACCTTTTTCTCCTCCAAGTGCTTACAAATGAATTTCTTGGGGATTTGATCCATGATTTTTCCAGGGACTAAGGTGAGGCTGACAGGTCTATAGTTCCCTGGATTCTCTTTTTTCCCTTTCTTAAATATGGGCACTATGTTTGCCCTTTTCCAATCACCCTGGACCTTTCCCGATCACCATAGGTTTTCAAAGGTGATGGCCAGTGGCTCTGCAATCACATCAGCCAACTCCCTCAGCACCCTTGGGTGCATCCCATACGGCCCCATGGACTTGTACACATCCAGCTTTTCTAAGTAGTCCCTAACCTGTCCTTTCACCACTGAGGGCTGCTCCCCTCCTCCACAAACTGTGCTGCCCCAGTGCAGCAGTCTGGGAGCTGACCTGGCCTGTGAAGACTGAGGCAAAAAAAGCACTGAGCACTTCAGCCAAGGACTCTCCCAGCATGGCAAGGCTGGAGGCAGCAGCGCTGTGAGGCTACGAGAGGACTGCACTGTGGTGCCAAGGGAGCAACGCAGAGCCACCAGCACCTTCTCAGGGCCTGGAGAGACCCCAGGACTGTGGGTCCCCTTCTACAGACCATGTTACACGTGTTACTGAGCACGGCTTGAAGTAGGAGGTTTCCTGTGCAGTAAGTGTGCCCAGGCAACTAGACTCCTGGAGCTAGGGAAATCCCTGAACCTGCTGTAGACATAAATATAAATATAGGGATTTCTTGCATGGGCTGCAGGTAGCAAGTAGCTGGGAAGATTATGCTATTGGCCTTATTGAAACCAAGTCAAAACTGTTAATTATGACCCTGCTCTTACAAATCTTATCCCCCTTGCTTATTCCATCTAATGTTTGCAAAGAGATATTGCCTTTATTTGCTCTTATGATATGCTCTTATCCTCATGCATCAGCATTTTGTGCTGTTATTGGCCAGATGAGTCCTGTGATAGTATCCCAGCTCCCCAGCTGGATAACCCTTTTGGTGTTAAAACAGCAAAAAGCTGGAATAAGCCAAGTACAAACATTCTTGAGTTTTTCTGATCATTTGCTTTCCGCCACAATACCTTTAAATAAAAATAATACGTTCCCGTCTAAATTCTTATTTGATTTCTGGAGAGCTACAAATTCTTTTGAAGCACTTGTTCCCCTCTTTCTTTTTTAAATTTAGGGCCCTCTTTACATAAACACTTTGTGGTATCTATTCAGTGTTAGTTTTAATCATTTTAAAACTTGCTCACGCACCCACGAAGAAAGGCTTTGCAAAACCAAAAGGGGGGAAAAATCAGCCAAATAATTAAAAATCTCAGAGACATACTAATTCCAAAATGTCTTGCTTTCCCAAGAGCCAGCTTCCCATTAATTGCTCATCATTTCTACTTAACCTTTGTATCTGACTAATAAAGTTATGCCTAGGCAACAGGAGAGAGAGAAGTTTCCCAATGAAAATGCTTCATATATTTCTTCAGTGGCTGGGATTCAAAGAATAAATATATTTTTCTTTTTGCTTAAAAAAGAAGGCCTTGTCTGCATAAGAGAGTTACCTCTCTTAGCTAACAGGGCTAGATTAAACTAAGGCTGGGTATTTGACCAGTCAATTGACTGGTCAGATATCAGTCAAAAACTGTAAAAAATTACCAATAGGTCCAAATAATACATAAAAAGCACACATTTTCCATTAAGAAATGTGCCAAAAACAGTAAAAAAAAATCATATTTCTCTCAAGAAAACTACAATTTTTTTTTTTGTAAAATCGCTTTTTGGTTTTTGTCTGGATTTTGGTTTTGCTTTTTGTAAAATCTCTTTTTGTTTTTTCTTGTGAAATTGCTATAATCTTTGACCAGTCAAAGCCCCCCCCACAGTCAATTGGCAATATTTGATGATGGATTAGACTGTAAATTGGTTAAACAGATTTGGTAAACCCAGAGTCATTCCTGCATGGGCTTTCGTATTTCATTTTAAACCAGGTTGATTCTAGACGAGCTAAAGTCGATTCAGATGCTGTTTAAATCAAAATGTGTCACATCCAAAACTCAGTGGTATCCCAAAATGATCCATCACACCAATTAGCATTAAAGTGCTTCGATCCTATGGTGACGGATATTAGGGGAAAGAAGGAACTCCCGGTTTTACTTCTGGAAGGACTTTTAAGAGGAGATGCTTTTAACTGGGTGACGACCATCTCACCACGGCAGCACCTTCGGGATGTTACCATTTGCAAAAAGGAAGAGGTGAAGAGATGAGGTCGAAGTGTACCGTCTCTTACTAGGGGGAGGAGGTGGAGCAGACATTTTCAGGGGAAAATGCTTAGAAATGACAAATGTTTATCAACTTTGCATTGGCAGACACTTGGCGACACGACCAGAGCGCACAGCAGGGGAGAAGGCTCCCTTGTAAAATTAATTAATTGAAAAACTCTGTTCGGACTGTGCCAAAGGCTGCTAGCTGGATCCAGATCGGCTCTGGGACCGGGACAGGCATGTACATACCAGAAAGGGTTTCTTGGGCTCGGGACCGATTTTCTGGGCGCAACCCCACACCTGCACATGCTTGCAGGTCAGTGCTTAGTGAGGGTGGCCACGTGGGGTGCAGGACAGCCCGGTTCAAGTCCCCCCTTTATAGCACAGAGCTGAGCCACAGCCTCATGCGTCCCAGGGAGCTCCTGCAGCCCCCAGGGCCGTTCAGGGGCAGGTGAATCCACGCGACTTTGTTTCTCCATGCAAACTTTTACAGGCTTTAGGTTTCTGAGTTGGACAACGTCTGAAACCACAATGCTGAACATATATAGCTGCCCACCCATCGACCCCAGGGTCACGACAGGAGCACGCCTTTCCTCTCACACAGCGGTGATTGATGGGAGGATGCCAACAGGGAACCTCGAAAGGACACGCGGGACAGCCTCCATATCACCCCCACATCCTGCCCTTTGCAAAGGGTAGCAAGTCACTGCAGCCGAAGCTGGAACCGTGGCGGGACACGAGCCCTGGAGACGTGCACAGGAGCCCCTCGCCTTTCAGGCCAACCTCAGCTCCCACGTGCTCACGAGTACACGTCCTTCCAGCACCTGGACTCCTTCGCCTTCCTCCCCGCGCTGGAGCCGCTGGCTCACTGGGGAGTGGTGCGTCCCCAAACCCAGGGCCATTCAAAAAGGCAACCCTGGTGAACAGACCAGCCGGTCGTTCCCTACCCTGGCTATGACTACTCCGCTCCCTCAGAGGAAAAGCAACTTTTTTTTCCGTGCAGAAAACAATGAAAGAAGCAGCTTTGTCGTAGAAGAGGCAGTGGCTTGAGGCAGGTCTCCTTGATCTCCTGGAAACTCTTAACAAGGGTCCTGTCGTGATGGTACGACTATCTGCCCCCTCGGCTTCCAGCACAACTGGGGACCTACCAGCACGTACAGCTCCGGCAGCAGCGATTGCAGGCAGCGGGCTGGCCTCCGCAGCGGTGCCCCACTGCGCAGGGTCTTGCAGGGCTGCATTTCCACTGCCTTGCACACCTGAGCAGGCAGCATGCGTCTGACCGCGCTTCCCAGGGGACAGAAAAATGCAGCAGCCCTTGCTGGCTCCAGCAGGATGGGACAAGCTCCTGTGCCTGGCTGCAGATGGAGGTGGGGATTGTCTGGCTCCCTGCAAGAGAAGACGGATGCCCCGCAGGGAGAGGGGGAGAGCTCTTCCCAGGTGCCGACGTGCTCCGCCTGGCCTCGCTGGTTCTCCCAAGGGCTCCACACAGAGATTCACCCCTGAGCCGCACAAGGACCCCGGCAGCGAAGCCGCGCTGGCAGGGCAGCTCCGATCGGGTCACCCCGGGCATTGACCTTCCAGTGTCCCACACGGGTGCAAATCCTGAGCATCCTTGCCAAGGACGAGCGTGACTCCAGGCGACGCCGGCTCTGCTGGGGAACGGGGAACAAGCAAAGGGCCACAGGACGAGGCGGGGGGCCTGCGCCACGAGGAGCACGGCTCGACGCTGCGTCTCGCACCTCAGGTATTTAAGCAAACGGCAGGAACAGAACTAATGGAAGATGACGAGCAACTAGGGACTGGTTATCGTGCAGCCTTTCTTTTTTAATAACAGTTAAATGAAAAGAGACATCATTCGCTGCATAAATACAGCTTTTGTTGTGCCTGCGACTGGCCAGCTGGGATTGCTGTTTCGGCTCTGAATGGGAGGCTGCCGACGATTCAGGAGACAGCAGCAGGGCGAGCGGTAACGTGGTCTTGCTACCATTAGGCTCAGGTCTTGCTTCCAGGGGTCCCTATGGAGATACGACCGCGACCTAGATTCAGCGTTTTTGCATATGCCACGCAGCATACGGTGGTAAATCAGCCGTTGCATTTGCCACGGAGGATGGCAGCCCCGTCATAAAGCCGCCACAATCGGCTCTGATGTGGGAGGACACGACGTGCCACTTGCACTCTTCTCTCCAGACCACTTGGCCAAAAAAAGCGAGGTGTAAAAACTTACCTACAGTCATTCCCGGACTGGAGTAATTTCTGGACACGCAGCAAGCTTGGCATGGATGCCTCTTGCCTTTTTTTGTCTTATTAAGTTCGTGTTTTTCCCCAAACCTTCTCTATTCTCTGGTTGGTTGCATCAATGTAATAGCTTCCATCAGAAATGTGTATTTATGGATCAACGGCAACAGCCACAGGAAGCTCTTGTTTCCTCCAAAATAAATAAAGGCAAGCAAACAAAACCCCCGCTTGCCTCTCCACCGTTATTTCGGATTCTGCCCTGGGTGGGGTTCCTGGTGACGTCCTGCGGACGCGCCACATTCAGCCTTTGGCAGCTGAGACTCCTGAGCCCACAGCAGCTGCATGGTCCGAGTGCCATTTGGACGCAGCGAAGCCAGGCCAGGACCATTCAGCGTGTCCCTAGGCTCCTCCACCTGGGAAACACCGGACAGACTGACCGACCCGGGTGGAAGTTGACCCAGGCAGAAGCAGCAACTCCAAGAAAATGGAAAAAAACCAAGATCAGTGTTTGCTGCAAACACTTCAGGGTCTGTCCAAATGCCTCTTCTAGGTCCCGTAAAAAGTCCAAGCATGCTTCCGAGTCCCGTAAAGACCCCCGTGCTGGGCGAAGGCTGGGCGCTTTGCAGAACAGGTGCAACGCAAGTGGTAAACACTTAAAAATGGGGACCGTTACAAATGTAAGCGGCCCATCGTTCACAAGAAGTTGGCTGAGTTCGGAGAATTTTCACTTGAGAATATGATCTCAGTCAAAAATGAAGTCATCCTCCAGCAGGCAAAAACATTCGCCTTCAAGCAACGGGGGAAATAATCAACTAAAGCAAATTGCCTATTTGCTGCTAGGGCAGCCAGCCAAAGGTGCTGCTGGTTACAGCACGCAATGTGCCTAAACCACATCAGCCCAATGGGTCGTTTGGCTTGGATGGACCCGTGCCGCGATACTGCACGTTATGCTACTTTCCGTGGACTTGCCTGTTTGTGATGCATCACCAAGGCGTAGCCAACGCACCTGAATTTTGTGCTCTTGGGAGCAGGAAGGAGAGGGGTGGCCACAAGCCAGGGTCACATTGGCTTTCTCTCTCCTTGCTGGAAAAGCAATACAGGCCTTTCCTGAGGGGATATTCTGCCTCACTAGTGGTCACCGGGAGGGAGCTCTCCCCGTGCTGCAGACTGTGTTAGAGTAGCATTAAAACACGCCTGCCTTCTGCAAGTCCCCTGGCCTACTGCAGAGATGATTCCCGCAGGGCTCTGAATCGTCTCCACAGGGACAAAGGGGAAGATCCTTTTGCTTGTTCCAGGAAAATGCAGGAGGGAAACATGCAGATGGTGCCTGCCCCGCGTCCCAGACTGTGTCCGCACTGGGCTGCTGCAGGGGCAGAAGGCCTGGGGTGAAGGCTGGAGGCCTGGCCCTTGCATCCCTTAGGGGCAGGGGGTGCTTGCAAGATGCCGAAGCACAGAATGACAAAAGCTGAAGGCAGCTGACTTGCTCTGGTGAGTACACTCCTGGCCCGGCGGCTCAGCTGGTAGCAATGCCATCAGAAAGTCGGCCTCTCTGCCTTTTCTGGTATTTTAGGTGCAAAGCGATGTGCTGGAAGAGCCTCACGCACAGGAATCCCAAGATGCCTGCACTAAGGACTGCACACATCTCCTGTTACTTTCATCTACATTTTCCATGTGGATAGGAGCAAAGCCTAAGGATCCTAGCAAGGGACAGGCAGCTGGAAGCCCATTCCCAGCTCTGCTACCATCTCTGACTTTCAACAACTCGCGGGGCTTTTGCCCTCAGTTTCCCCAACTCTAAAATGGGAATAATACCAGCCTGGCTGAGAGGATTTTCCCATGGCTTAACTCAGTGTCGGGAAGGCCTTTGAAATTCTCTAAAAATGGTACATGATTGTAACTTTGAAGGACTCTGCGATTTTGCCCCAGAGTTAAAACTAACAACTTCTTTTATACTGTGGAGCCAAGTTAGACATTTGTGAGCTTTTTCTGTTCATGTGACTATTTCCAGCCAATCCTTAAATCACTGTTACACCAGATTATAAAACAGTCCATAGCATAAGCACATCTTATTTAAACCCATGAAAAATGTGTTAGAGAGAAACAGGTAAAGCAAGAAATGACATTTAATTACACTTTCTATACGTGCCTAAGATTTAAGTGCCGGTCACCCTGCTAGCAGAGATACAGACAGAGGTGGGGTAGTCACAGGTATTGCATCTTCCGTCTAACCCTGTTCGGAAATGATAGCTACCTGAACTTCCCTGAGTAACCGTCCTGAAGAGACCTCCACACAGGCAGGGGTTTTGGTTTTGGTTTTGGTTTTACAACCACACGCACCGATAGGCATGGCTAGACAGCTTTTTAGACCAGACATCTCGTATGTGCTGACAAATGCATAACTTTTTGATAGACGCAAGTTTTATCCGTATTGAAGCCCTATAATTTATCCATATTGAAGCCATATTGAAGTTTTATCCATACTATGAATGTTTATTCCAAAACCAGCAACAGAGGGCAAGTTTGTAAATTTATACAGTCGTAGACAACAAGGGCTGGAAGGGGCGTCAGGAGGTCACATCTAATCCACCCCCCGCTCAAAGCAGGACCAGCCCCAGCTACATCATCCCAGACGAGGCTTTGTCTATCCAGAAACCTCCAAGGATGGAGATGCCACCACCTCTCTGGGTAACCTGTCCCAGTGTTTTACTACCCTCCTCATGAGACGGTTTTTCCTAATATCCAACCAAATTACAATGAACCCTCTTTCCCCCAACTTTCCTGCAAAACCTGCTGCATACAGGAGTAAAAAAATCCACACTTACTGGCAATGACAAGTCATCCTTCCTTAAAGGTTTTCATCTACTAACCAGCAGAGGGCATTTGAGTTATGATTCCTGCCTCCTGCTGCCGAATATACCGTGCTAAAAAACACTGGCAACTCACCCAGCCAGTTCTCACGGGCTGATTGCATACGAACAATGTGTTATTTTTGCACTGCTAGTGTTAGCGTATGTCCTGTGTCGGTTTAGCCCCTCTGAAATGTATACTCCAGTGTACTTACTTATAGATACAGGGGTTTCTACGTTATACATTGCAATTATACTTATACAATCTACCTGCCCCCTCAGCTAACCCCTCTGTTCTTTGCAGGTAATAATCACCTTCTTCCTCTTCTGCTACACAATTAGGTTTATCTAATTCAACTGTTTTGTATTTGCCCTGTAGCTACTTCTGATAACTTCTCTTTGCTCCACATCCTCTTCCCTTTTCATGTTTTCATTTATGTAATGAGGTTAGACAGACGTAACTCTTCTCCCTGGTATATAGCTTAAGCTGTGTGTGCTTCTTCCCCGAACGCAGGGAATATTTTGTGCCCCAAAGCTTGTCTAACATCTCTCCCAGCTATACAGTGGATCCAATATAAGACAGTGCCAAGCAAATCCTGCATCTCGCATCTTCCCTGGTTTATAATGGCTAAAGGTTAACACTGCAGTGTTGCTGGCAATAATAAATGTTTTGCCTTTTCTAAGTTGCTTTTCACACAAAGAACTGTGTTTTCAAATCTAGCCTCTTACTAGAATTACTCCCCAAATTGCTGGGATCTGTAAAAATAGAGTGCCAATGTTTTTCAACATGGGTGCAGGAGCAGAGACTTGATAGAGACCTTTCCTTAGCTTTTACCTCCCCCTTGTCTTCCAAAAGTCGTTGTTTGCAATGGGCTCCAACAAGGGACGCAACCAAAAGCCGGGACTTCAACCGTGCCTTGAGAAATCAAGTGCGTGGTTTGTGGCATCCTGGTGCCTTACAAGGGTATATTTACTCCAGAGTAAAACTCACCCCATAAAACCTGAAGTGTGGAATTTAATTTTCAGGTTTAGGAAAAAGATAGCCGTCAGGCCATTCTTAGAGGGATGTGACTGGTAGGTTGATCATATTACTTTTAACATTTGTAATGCTTATCTTGCTGGGATCCTATGACCCCAGCTGACTTCCTGCCCTTTGGGCAGGGGGCTGGACTCGATGATCTCCCGAGGTCCCTTCCAGCCCTAATGTCTATGAAATCTATGAAATATATTCCTAAGTTGCTGGTGCTGACTTCAAGACTTG
This sequence comes from Crocodylus siamensis, assembly GCF_052110815.1. Lineage (NCBI taxonomy): Eukaryota > Metazoa > Chordata > Crocodylia > Crocodylidae > Crocodylus > Crocodylus siamensis. The sequence goes on from NC_143409.1 coordinate 3,132,275, forward strand.
TAGACTGGCATGGAGGCATCAGGTCTAACTTAAAAGGCTTCATCTGGTCCTCTGGTTGAACAAAATGCTGGTTGATATGACACACGTCCATGTGGGTTCAAAAGGCCAGAGAGGAGACAGTCACATTTACGTACCAAGTTGATGCTGCCACTGCAAGAACTCATATAATCTCTGAATACACTTCCTGCCAGTGGGGCTGTTTCCCTGGTTCTGAGACTTTTTTGCCATCTCACAGGCTTGGGACAGAAATCACACACAAACCGGTATAAGTAACTGGAAAGCAGTTCAAATCTGCAACACAACAGAAGTTCAGTGCATATAAACCCCTTTCAAAATGGCTGAAAATGGTTTAAGATAAACCTGGATGGATGTATCAGACTTAACTGATTTAAGTTAAACCAGTCTGTGGAACTTCTGTCCCAGGCCCATCCCGATTCAAGTTAACTCACAATCCCCCAGCATCCCAGGATGCTCTGCACCCCCCCTGCAAGCCCCCTTGGCAGGGTGGGGAGGCTAGGCTGGGCCCAAGCTGTCTGCTCCAGCCCAGCAGAGAGGCATGCTCTAACGTCCCCAGTTTCTGGCCTGAGCCACTGCAGGCGTGTGGCTGCATTTCCAGAATCAAAAGCAAATGTCTGTTCATTTGCTTATCAGTTCAGTCTACGCAGCTTAGACGAACCTGTGAAGATTAAATCGATTCAGCCTTGGGCTTTTTTCATAGATTTAATAGATTTCATAGACATTAGGGCTGGAAGGGACCTCGGGAGATCATCGAGTCCAGTCCCCCGCCCCTAACTGGACTTAGCCACAGTCCACAGGGCGTTGGGACAGCAGCAAAGAGCTCGAAGGGCAGAAACTTGGGAGTTCTTCAAGACTTCTGGGCAAACTCTGAGAAACTTGGATGGTCATGCAAGTGATTTGCACAAGTAAAGGAAAAGGAGAAACTAGGGGAAGTGGCCTGAACAGCTGGAGAGCCTGAGTGTTTTCTCTTAGGTACGGGGGGTGGGAAACAAGGTAAATAAATTGGAGGCATTTTGCTCAAGTAGCACTTACTTGGCAGAGTGCCCCAGGTCTCTGCCCCTGACAGTGTTACAGCACTGAGCCATGTCGTCTCCCAGAGGAAGAGAGCTCCTTGCCTTATTTATGGCAGCTGGAAGGAGGCTATCACAGAATGAACAATAGCTACAGCAGAGGAAAGCTATGAGTCAAAACACATTGATAGCAGCACGCCACGTACAGGTCAGCCAGACTGCTCCAGACAGAAAAACGCTAAACAGCCGTCAGCCCTGGTAGCCAGTCAAGCAGATGTCCCCAAGACATTTTATACCAGCAGGAAATTGAACCTTTGCAATCTCCCCTTAAATGCACCCCCCCGTGCTGCCTGCCCAGCTGTTGCAAGCACGGCTGATGCGTTTGCACCTGAGATGCCAGTACTCCCAAACTACATTTCATTGTCCAGGGATGGAGAAGCATGGCGAATACTTCAGCCTTCCAAGGACCTACCAGCATCATCCTCCTCATTTCGTTAAGAGGCACTGTCAGACCTCAGTGGGAGATTGAAGCCATATTCTTCTGCCGACACCACGATGGACGTTTTCCTGTGCTGCATTTATGTCCCCTTTCATCCTTGCAGCAGGAGAGTTACTGCTGTGGTCAGGCTGGGGCCTGGCTGGCAGATGTGGGCCCCAGGTCCGGCCTGAATTAGGTTCCCAGGCAGCTTTCTCTGGTCTGGCTGCTGGCACTCACGCTTGCGGAGGTGCACCGAGGCCCGCTGCTTAACGGCGACTTGAGCCGCCTGCTCCTGCTAGGTGCCTGTTCCCTTCAACTCCATCTGGATTGGGAATTAGCTTCTTACTGGGCACATCTACACAAGACACTTACTGCGCATTAGCCTAATAACACTGAGCAGTAGCATAGCAGCCAAAAACTTGCTACTAGCCTACTGCACAGTGTTATTAGGCTAACGCACAGTAAGCGTCACAAAGTAACCATGTGCCAGCACTGCTGTGTAATAACTCTAGTTACTGTGCATGCTGTTAGTATAGTATTAAGCGAGTACTAAACTAAATGCACAGTGTCTAAGGTGCATTAATGAATGTGTAGACGCACCCACTGGTCAGAAAAACAGACTCCACGTAATTCCCTGGCATGGCAGGCGCTGTCCTCACGGAGCCGTACGCAGCCCAGCGCGTGGGATCTTTGTATCAGGGACGGTTGTTTTGCTCTGTCACATGGGGTGGAGGGGGGGTCTGCTGTGACAGGGGTATCTGTGTGCAACACTCGTGAAAATAGTAATACAACAGCCATAGGGATGGGTGATCTGGCTGTCACATGTAAACGTGGTAAGAAAGGTTTCCGGGTTAGAAGTGTCCAACCACAACATGGTGGGAAAACATCGTCCTATTTTTCAGGGGTGTTGGTTGTAGCCATGTCGATCTAAGCACATAGGCAGACAAGGTCCTTTGGATGAATCTGATATCTTTTATCAGACCAACTTAAACAGTTGGGAAAAAAAATGGTTAGCAAGCTTTCGGGTTTAAAAACCGTAAAAAAATGTATTTCCCCCAACTATTTAAGTTGGTCTAATAAAAGATATCCTATTTTTCAAGTAGCTCTACATACAGTGGTGGGAGGGTGCGTGTGTGTGGGGGGGAGGAGGGGGTAGCTCTTTCATTTTGCAATTAGCAAATTAAATAAGAGTCACCCTTCCAGAAGGCAGGTCAGGCCGCTGAAGAGCCGCCCGCCTTGCATCCAGCTTCGACACCAAGGAAGCACGGTCGCAAAAAGGGAAGCATCCACCTCGGGCCTTCCCTTTGCAGGAAGATAAGAGGCCATGAGAGGCGAAAACCTGGAGGACCAGCGTGGAGGCGGCAGGAAGTGGCACGTGCTCACTGGCCAGGGCCCCTGCGGGGACCGTCACTACTGGAAAGGAAAGGCCAGAGCTCAGACAGGACCGGGGTGAATTGTGGATGGCCTTACAAGCCAGCCGGCTCTTGGGATGGGCTCTGAGGAGTTTGCAGACCCGGCAGAGATGGCTGAGGTGAGCACTGAAATTACTGGCATGCGCCAGGAGCTAGAAATGGTGACACTCGGTCCCTGACCCTGCTGTTCCTGCAGCTCAATTAGCCCTGGGGCTTATGTCACCCCTGGGAAGTGCAGATGGAGATGCTTTCCGTCTCTCCTCCCCTGCCCTACCATCCAGGAACCCCAGCTCCACTCCCCTAGATAATCCCCCCGCGCCCCTGGCGACACCCGTCACAGCTGACAGCTCCGTGCACTGCAGTGCCGGTCATGCCTGGCCCCAGCTGCTCCCTCTCTGCCCCCCAGGATGGCTCCCAGCTGCTCCTGCCTTCAGGGGGACCCATTGTCCAGCCCAGCCGGGTGTGAAGCAGCAGCAACAGCAGGATCTTCTCTGCAGCACTTGGAGCAGCAGATCCTGCCCTTGGGCCCTGCTGCCCCGCGCTACTTTACCTCCCAACTGGTAAGTTGGAACAAGGGATGGAGCAAAATCCCGGCTCCTGCCGGGCAAGAGCGTTTGGATTCAGCATATGCCACATCCCAGCTCTGCTTCCAGCTTCCCCCTCCCCATCCAGCTCCTGTGGCTTTTGGATCTGGGGCCCTCCAATGCCAGCAAGAACAGATCTGCATTTCTCTCCTTCACAGCACGCATCAGTGTCCCCAGGCGGAGACCCAGCAAAACCTGGGGAGAGGGCAGGACAAGCACTTCCACCCCAAGCAAGCGCTGGCTAGCTTTGTCCCGATCCTCGCTGTGGGTGCCAGGAGAGTGCTCTGCCTGCAAATTTGTATTAGCGATGGGTTACGATTAACCAGCTAGCAGAGCTGAGCGCTCACCTGCCCAGCCAGGGCTTTCCCAATGGCGCTCTTCCAAACCTGGAGTATGCCAACGAGGCTTTTCCAGGGTGTCCCTCTGAACAAGGAGCTCTCTGGCTGGCTCGAGCGTGTTGGGCATCGTGGGCCTGTCTATACCGCTAGGATTTCTGGTGAGACATGCCTGTCCCCCTCACTGCCATTCCCTGTACACCAGGAGCCAAACCAGTGCCTTGTGTCTGGGTGGGAAGTAGCACACAAGAAGGAAACCAGGGAACTGGAAGCGAGGGGTCATCTTGTCACAGCAGGGCACAACTCCATGCCTCTCCATATAACTGTATCTCCATCCAATTTCTTGAGCATGGCTCCGATCCGAGGCTTGACCATGGCAGTTTGGACGTACTCACTAATAATGCATGCTGCATAGACAGCCATACTTCCCAGATGTAATGTAGGGATCTAGCTTGCAGGAAATAAGGCTGGCTGTTTAGCTGTGCAGGCAATTAGCAGCCAGCTAATTAGCAGCCAGCCTTATTTCCTGCAAGCTAAATCCCCAAAAAGATTGTTCCTTCTGCTCCCAGTGCGTTGCCTTGAATTCTGCAGTGTTCAACCAGAAAAGATTTTTTTCCCCCAAACTGCTGCTATCCCACAGTGAGCTCACAAAGCAAAAATACCATCCTTATACAGAGCTAGCGAGGCAGAAGTCATGCTTCTTCCACAAAGCCCTTCCTAAAAATCTTTGCAAGAGGCCTATCACCCCTCGCCTCTCACATTTCCACCTGTTGCACGATGCATGGGCTGGGCTGCTGAACTGTTGCTGTTATGAGAACGCGCTGTTCTTTGGATGAGGGGCTGGGGCTGGCTAAATGGATAGAAAGCCAACTAAATAAAGCACAACTGCAAATAGATCCACGGGCGGATGGAGCTTATTCTTTGCCAGCTGTGCTGAAACAAGCACGCATTGTTCGCCGCAGTCAGGCAATGAAAAGGCGAGTCATTGAGATTTTCGCCTGGCCAACCCCAGGAAATGTCACGCACGCGGCTACACCGCATTGTGCTGCTTCGACCCGGGAAAGCCGTCGCATCTCGGAAATGCCACTCGGTGCCACGACACGATGGGATTACTCGCGGTCGTGACACCGTGTGACTAACAGCCCCAGGACTCGGGTGAAAAGTTAATTTCTGCCTCTTCAGAGAAAAGCTTTTAGAGATAACTGTTCTCCATGGGGAAGATATTCTGATGCTTTTTACAGACTGGCCCTTTATGTCTTGCTCTCATTTTCCCCAACTGCTTTTCCAGGGATTTTAACAGGGGGTCGTAGTCGCCTCTCCCTGCCAGTCTTTAAAGCTACTTATTACTAACAAGAGTTGAGTGTGCACAGCTGGAGAAGCACATAAACACCCTCCTCCTCCAGTTAAGAGCCCAGGGCAAGGTGTTTTCTATCCTTCCTCCCCCCATTGCACAGGCTACATTTTATTGGCAGAACAGAGCGGGGCAAAGCATCGACTGCCTTTCTCTGGTCTCTGCCATGATTTGACATCTCTCATTCCTGGGTATTTATGTGGGTCACTGCAGAAATACACCAAATGCAGCTTGATAGCTGAGCTGCTGTGGAAAAGCAGTCTTAGCACTAGATTTTCAGCAGGGCAGGTGCAGGATTGTGGAAGCTGTAAATTCCCCCTTTTGAAAATAGTGTATTTTGTTTCTTCCTGGTCTCCTCCTCCAGCTGGCTCTCCACCCTAGCGTGCTCGAGTCGGACCAGGAGTCATGGACCTGGGCGTTAGCAGCAGCGTTCACTTGCTTTGCAGCACTGTTCACTTGGGCTCTCGGCCTTGCCTCAAAACCCGCTGGTGATGTATATTTACTTGCATCCCGTGGACATACGTGCATGAAGTGCTATCAGTGTTGGCACGGGGCAGCCGTGTTCAGAAGTCAGAGCCACCTGCCTGTATTCCCTCTGTGTCAGGTGAGATCTAGGAGAAACCTCTACCCCCTTCTGTGTTTCCTGTGATAGTAGGACGACCCGGGCTTTGTGGTGTACGCAGTGAGGAGTCCTTATACATTTAGATCAAGTTAAAGCACTGCAGATTTTAAAAGTCTAAACTGATCAAAACCTGGCCCCCTGAGAAATCATCCAGCATATACATGACCACAGGTTCTTGCTCCTAACAGGGCTTTTCCATGATCTCCTGCCTTTGATCTGAATGATACCTGCAGGGCTAGACAAATTCAAGAGATCAGGTTAGCTATCAAGTTGGGGGCTATAACTGACGACCAGAGGGATTCTGTTGTCCTTGTTGCAGGTTTAGTATTGGAGCAGGTTGGCGCACGGTTTGCATCTGGCTCTATTCACTTTTAGGGGCTACGGCTTCGGGATTGTATTGCAAGTGTAGGAAACACTGTTGTACATCCCTACGTTGTGTATCCCTACTGATGGGATCAGAGCAGGCGTGGTTTTGATGGAGAGCTTGGCTGTAGTCATATGATGGATTTAGTAGTGTGCTTAGGATGAATACCAGTGGCATGGAGATACCTGTGATGGTCGGGTAGTTTCAGATACAGCGCGGGAGTGTTGTGGCTATTGTAAAGTGTCGTTGCGGCATCCAAGAAGTGAATTTGCTGAGCGGAGTATTCAAGAGTTAGCTCGATGGGGCAGTGGAAGTTGTTAAAATGATGAAGATGTCATCCGTGTACCGAGGCGTGAGAGGGCAGCTGTGGAAGAAATGAACTTCAAGGTCTCATAAACATACCGGCATACTGGGGGGCTATGTGTGAGCCCATGGCGATGCCATTCATTTGTAGATACAGGGAGTCAGTCAGGTGCTGCGGAGGGGCTAGGTGTGCGGTGTAGTGATCGCTGTGTGGCGCTGCGTCACGGAAACCTCCCTTTAATCGCAGGTGATGGAAAAGGCCCTGAGGTCTGCATATGGCTGCAGCTTACTGAGCTGTGTAGTGAAGCAGAAGGAAAGACCACAGGACAGCGCGGATACCTCTGGGAACCAGAGCGTGGCTGGATGGGTTGATGATAGTGCTGTGGACTGTGGGGTTGGAGTGTATAAGTTTGGAAAGTTTCACTTCTGTCATCTCCTTAAATAACGGCGGAGTCTGTGATAGGCTTCAAGGCTGGATGGAGAGATCCATTGATCTCCGGTCAATGGCTGCGATGCCTGGGTGGTCCCGCACGCTGTCTGCTAGCTCTGTGAGTCGGGTGCTACATACATTTGCTGCACGGCGAGGCACCGCCTGGCAGAGCGGGTCGTGTCACACGTGGAGCGGAGTGGATTGAGTCCCTCGGGTAGGGCGCTCGTCTGCTTGCATCTGGGCAGAACGGAGGCGTTTGAGCGTACCTGAGCAAGTTCCTTGTGCAGAGTGATTGTAGTCCATTTCTTTTGGCAGAGCAGGGTGCCTTCGGGAGCATAGAGGTGGTTAGCCATGTTAGGAAGTTAGGCAGAAGTTGGGGCATGGTGGCTACCAAAGGGATGAACTGGTTTGGAGAGACATGAGCTTTCTTGGGCAACAGCCTACATCATCAGATGCTAAGGCACTTGGATGTTTTCCTTAGGGACTCAGTGACCATGCGAGACTCCAGCCCACCACATTAAAAAAAAAAGTCCTTCAGCCACCCTTCTTGCAAAGGGAAGCTTGCAGTGAGCCCAGCCCTAACCGTCTTGCAACCCAGATAGGGGTGCCAACCCCCCCGGGTCTGCTGGAATCGGCATCCATCTCCTGGGGACCATTGAAAGCAGCCCGGGAGACCGATCTTGCAACCGGGTTGAACAGTACGATTAATGACGGTACGTCATGCTGGGAAAAACATCTCCCGGAAGAGCTTCAGTCAGAGTTGGCAACCCTAAACCCAGAAGGCCAAGAAAGGGCCCCGCCTTGCTTTTAAATTCTCAACATTTTGAGGCGATGACTCAAAACTTTTCAATAGGCGATGCTGGCAACACGAGCTCAGCACACAGGCTTTCTTTTCAAGCGCATGGGACTTGAGTATGTGACCTGGGACTGAAGTCACACAGTCACCGCTTCGGAGTCCTCCACTTACGTCAGTAAAATGGGAGCAGCATGAATACGGCCAGAATAGGAAGCCTGGCAGAGGCACGAGGACACTGGCTGCAAATGCTCAAGGAGGCAAAGGAAACTAGGTCCCGGCCAAGCTGCTCCCTCAGGATCATCCCAAGTAGGCCATTAGTGACCCAGCCCAGCCAGGAGCTAATACGTGTTTCCAGGGAAATGTTTATTCATGAGCTGGCTGGACGTAAGTCAGATGCATTGCTGGGGCAGGACTGAAGCCCACTTCGCACCCAACGCCCCCCGTCCCGTACTGGACAGACACACTGAAGAACTGGGGGGAAATGCAGGTGTTTTACTTGGGAGACGGTCACCCTCAAGTCCTGCTGTGTAGCACAGTTAGCTGCGTTTTCCCCTGTCAAAAAAACCCCAGACACACCAACTTCTGATGTTCCCTTTAAATTGGTTTTTGGCCATGTATTGTAAAAGGAACACTACCCCCTGCTTGTGCAAAATGTGGGGCTGCTCATCTCCAGCCCCTCCTGTTGCCACAGTCATGAAGAAGGCTGTAAAGACATGGCTCCAAAGGAAAACCAGCCCAAATCCAGCTGTCCTTGCCCATGAAACGACGGCGACTCTCCCCGAGCTATTATTACTGCATTGAGAGTTATATTTTCTACAGGCCGAGGCCGCGAAGGAGAGCAGAGGAGCCCCGCCCGAAATGCACAAGCATCCCCACAGAGGGCGGTGGCGCACAAAGCCATCTCCGAATGTGTTGCACAAGGGAGGACAAGAAAAGGAGAGCCAGGCAAAAGGACTGTATTTGTTTTTCCCTCAGAGGAGCGAGATGCAACAAACTTCCACATTCACAGCAACGAAAGGAATATTTAAGACAGCGAAAACATTCTCACTATCCAATAGATGGGGGGGAAATGCCAGAGAAGCATCTAGATGTACACGTTCATCCCAAATGATAACAGTAAGGACATACTACTAGAGAAGCAGCCCCGCCAGCCTCTCGACTGCATCTCGTTGCAACCGAAACGACAGAGCATGCGTCTTCGCTGCACGGAATAAAAAGCCTGCAGCATTAATGAGACTGCACACCAAGCTGCAACCTCCCACAGGGGGATGGACCTGCAAATTAACCAGCAGTGCCTTCCCATGACTGGCGTTTTGATAGCGAACGCCCAGCTAATCTTGCTGAATTATGCGTATGCGTGGAATTTACTGGCTGAGTTCCCCAGCCCAGTTCTTCTGGATGGCATTCATTTTTCCTTGCTGCAATCATGGCTACAATCGCGGTCTGAATAAGCGCTGCTTGAGGGAGTTTTTTATTTTGCTCGTGCTTAGAGACACGGCTAGGGCGACTGCTGAGTCAGGTTGCACGGCTCTGCCCCTCCGCAGCTGAAAGCAGTTGTCTAGACTGCCTTTGCTTGCAGTGCCTGGGCCGTTCTGCGGGTGAGGGAAAGACTTTTCTTTCCTTTCAATTCTGGTCCAGGCCTCGAAGCCCAGGCTCTCCCTCGCCCACACGACAAAAGCAATTCCAGCACACGAAGTTTTTAGAGGGGAAGAGCCTGATGCCGAAGAGTGGACAATCAATCGCTAGAGAATCTGCAAGCCGAATGAGTTTTGACGATGCTGCTTGCATATCGCAGCGGCACGGCGAGGCGGGATGCAGAAGGGGGTGTGGGAGGAGAGGAACAGATGGGAGGCTGCGAGGATTTATGAGGGAAGTTGGGTCACAGGAAGAGAGAGTATCAGGGCAGGAAGACGTCGCAATTGTGATATTTCTTTCTCATGCATACCACCCTAAGGAAGCAGCTTAACATTGGCGTTAAGAAAGCTGGGGCGGGCGGCATCTTGTTCAGAGAGGCATGAACTTTTGTAGGCTATAGCCTACTTTTCCAAATATTATGAATTCTCGGAATATGTGTATCTAGGGTGGCCATCAGGGAGGACATTCTGGTTTTCTGCTGCTCCGTCCTCTATCGATACGAAACCCGACGCCTTTACGACCTCTATTTTTCTCTTCAATCCCGCAGCAATCATCCCACAGCAATTTTCCTTCAAGAGAAAAATAGAGGACATAAAGGCATCCGGTTTCTCATCGATCGAGGACAGAGGACAAGTGGACTGTCCTCTGTGGTGGCCACCCTACTTGTATCTCATCCACACGCAACACGGACTTGAGATTATACTAAGTCCTAAAGTCCTGGTCAGACAGACTACATGAAAAAGTATCAAGATCTTCCCTTAGATCTCAAGAGGATCTCAAAGCCTAGTTGATGCCACAGCAAATGTTGAAGTTGTCCACTCTTGAGGTGGTCCGGGTCGCTCTTCTCACTTTGCTCTTTTCTGGTGTCCTGAATACACCTGCGTATCCGTGCCATCAGCACACTGAGCTACAAGTGAGCTCAAAAACCACCTGGGGAAAACCCAAACTGGATTTCTAAGGAGGAGCTGATCTTTGCAGATGGCCAGTGCTAGTCAGCTCTGACGCCAGGGAGTTTGCCTGGAGGCAGCAGGGCACAGGAGACAAAGCAGGAGAGCTGGATGCCATTTCTGGACCAGTGTGAAGCTATGACAATTTGGGGACGAAGCTGGCAAGAGCAGCCTCCTGCTTTTTGTGGCTGAGCCTTTACTCGCCCCCAGTGATTCTCAACCAGCAACTCAGTGCGAGTCCAAACAGGTGTTGGGGGTGGGAATACAAATAATTTTTCCCCCCCAAAAACAGTGTAAGGAAGGGTTTAATTTTTCCATCCAAATGAAATATTTCAACTTTAATATAACAAATGTTGGGGGTTTCAGGTTTTTGACATATCCTCACCATTGCTTCCCACTGGAAAGCATGAAAGAAACTGGGAGTCCAAAGAAAATATTTCCTTTATCCTTTATCTGCTCCCCTCCTCCCCCCTATTTAGATAAAAAGTGAAACATATCCAGCAATGCACAACTTTGATTCTTCAGGACAGTGTCTAAAACTCTTTGCCTTTGCCATGACCTTTACAGAGCTTTTAACCACACTTTCTTGGGGATTGGCAAGACTTTTGCAGTCTCTGTACTTGGACCTTTCTTATATTTCAGGCTGCCTTAAGAAAGCAGGTGGCTTTGGTTTTAGGTAAGGACACACAGGCAGGTTTGTATAACAAGTGACTGCAGTTTCTGATGGGCAGCCAGAGGGATATGTGGCTCAGTGCATGGTATGTGTTTTAAAAATAAAGGAGAAAGGATTCTTGATGAGGAGAGGGCAAGAATGTAAAGAAAAGGCAAGTTAAGAGAACATTAAATCCTAGGGTAGAATTGCAGTATCTAGGTTACCTTAATTATGTTCAGCTAAATATGGATGCCAATTAATTAGAAGGCTGCTTATTTCCAGAGAAAATTGGTTTCCTCAGAATGAACTAATCAGATTCTATTTTTAAAAATGATGAAATTATAAAACGGCACAAAGGAGTGCATCTCCAGCTTCCATGTCCCGCCAACCTCTGTTCTGACTAGAGTGTATTAAATGATTGTCTTGATATTTAATATTCTTGCGACTTCTGAATGTTTGGCAATAATTCCTCCTAGACCTGACTGCACCCTACGTACAGGGTGCCGCCTGCTCCTAGGCCATGGATGACACAATGGGTTTACCAAAATTAAGGTGACTTACTGGCGACAAGGAGTTAATCGCTTAAACTTTATAACTGCTTAAAATTATTGAAGTCTGGATTGGCATATTCATAATTACAGGCTGAAAATTCAGCAGCGGAAACACGGAGTGGAACAGGGAAAACACCGCCAGAGATGGAGACTGAAATACTTAAACAATTTAGATAAACCTACTTGTTTTTAGAATATTAATAAGATTCAAGCTGTGCATCACAATTAAAATGCTGATTACAGTTCCTTCCATCGGCACTTGCTTCTACTCTGAAAACTAAAGAAAAATTCAATAGGGACCTTGAAAATTAACTGGAAAGAAAACCCATACACCTATGTGCTCAGGATGGTAGTGGCACAAAGGAGTTAATCCGTGAACTGTGGCAATATTTAGGCAAAAATGTTTTCCCATAGCTGGTGGTCCAGGAAGTTTTCCATATCTGTGCAATAAACAGCTACTATGCTGGAAGCTGGAGCATTTACCAAATGTATATTGTCAATGAGGGACCCCATGTTTCTTGGAGGAAACTAAAATCTGGGTGCAGCCACTGATGTCAAGCAAGTTACCTCTCAGACTTAATCTAGCTCTTAAAGTAAGGTTAGCAAGCCAGGCACATACAGCCAGTTTGGTCTGCAATCTTTTTTCAAGGCCTGGTAGATTTGGGAACTTCTCCAGCAATTTGTGGACCAGCCAGCACTTGGAAATTCAGTATCATCCTGTACAGCCTTTTGCTGTGTAAGAGCTACAGGCATTTGGGACTGATTATTATACAGCACACGCCACGTGGGAAGACGTACGTGCATGCTCCTCCACGTGCTCTCATGCATTTCAGTTCACCCTCTGGTACAGCGAAGCGCTGATATTAAACGGCAAATGCTGCCTCCGTGGCAGAAGCCAGTGGAGAAACACCAATGCCAGCGTTGTGCATTCAAGTGGAGGAAACACGTTCCAGCCAAAGGGAAGAGCCATTTCATGCACAACGTTGCAACCGTACACCAGCTCTTCCAAGGGGTAGTGCGAAACGTGAGCCGCGGCAATGGCCGTTGAGCCATGAATGAGCACAACGGACAGGCATTGCTTTCCTCACAAAAAGCAGATCCCCATAGGCCCGTTTCTGAAGCATCTGCTGAACCACCAGGAGTTAAAATGCCATGAGCTAGTCTAACAGAGTTACTTCTGAGCTCCTGCAAAGAGCTGAAGGAAATCTCCGGACCAGGGGCGGAAGTTAAAGTGCAAGGTCATCTGCTGAAAAAAGAAAAGCATATTCCAAACAGGAGTATTAGTCAGTAAAAGTTTGTGGGATTATTCACATGTATTAAAGCAATTTACACTGGTAACTAGCAGGCAGCTCCAGACGCTGCAAAAACAACATGTAGCTGTGGATTAAATTTGCTTTTAAAAATGGCTCATCATTCACCAGTCATCAGAAACGGAGTCCCACCAAACCACGCACGAAGTTTCGAACATGTAACAGGCAGGAAGGTATGTTTTTTAGATCGGGAGGCCGTGAACTAAAAAATGGCAACGCTATACACTCTGAACACCTCCCGCTGGTCAGCTGCGCGCGGCGCTTGAGTCTAGGTGGTGAAAACTGAATACACACCCTGACTTTAAGTGCAGAGAACGGAAAGTCAAGGCATAATCACCGTGACATGAGTGACAAGCTGAGCTTTGAACAGACTGGAGAAGGCAGACACAAGATGTGTGGAGGATGACAAACTGCAGATGACAATGGTGCAATAATCTCTCCTCCAGACTAGACAGCATAGATTTGGCAGCAGAAATAAAGAAGAAAAGTCACTAGGACCTTGTGACAGAGTCTGAGAATTAGGGAACACGCCAAGGCAAATTTTCATGTTGCAAAACCCCTCTTAAAGACTGAGGAAAGGCAGAATTCAGCCCTGTCTTACCAGGACGTGAGTCCAGGTGGACTCGAATCCTTCAGACTGAGAAACAGAGGCTCAGCGTGTCCCTGGAAGAGACGCAAGGAGTATCAAAGCCCGTTCTGTGACTCAGCTGTGCCTAAGACATGGGTCCATTGCTAAGATCGAAAAGTAATCTCATACAAACCTCACTCGAGTGTTTTACGGTGCAGCTTATCATGAAAGAAGAGTTGCAAGAAAGTATTCAGTACTACCCCAATCCCCCCTCACCCTCCAGAGCAACACTACAGCATCTGTTTTCCACATGCCCAAGATTTCCATTTCCTTCTTTTGTATTTGTGCCCCAATGCAACCTTCAGTACCTCGACACTGAAGATCTGGGCCTTTGATCGGCTCAGGACTCCCTGCAGCTCTACAGCAGTTCTCATGGGTCATGGAGGGCAGCAGAAGATGACTTGCTTCAAGAGCACCTAGGCCCATAAAAGAAGGTTTCTGCCATTTCATTTGGCTGCTGCAGGGGAAGGAGATAAAGTCTTGCCATCCTGGACACTGCAGGCATCTGCCTTTGGGAAATTCTGCATTGTGGTTGTGTCACACACACTTTTCTAAAAGGGTGTGTCACACAACTTGGCATGTCCGCACAGAACAAGCTTCTCATGGTCTGTTGGGATGTGCCCAACTTAAACTAGATGGCTCAAACACTAGAAATGTGGGGTCTTGATCCTACCCTGAGCAGAGCCATTGAGAGAGATGGGGCTTCTGGTGAGAATAAGGTCACACATGCCATTATGGAGGGAACAGACCTATAGGGTTGCTAGGAGCAAACTTTAAGGCCAATGCTTCAGTGCTTATAAGGAAGCGCTAGGTGAGACCTGAGAGAGGCCCTCAGACTGAGAAGCGCAAGGGCCACAATAGCAAAAACTTTTGTACACAAATCTTTGATTTTTCCTCCCCCCAAAAAAGATCTAAAGGAAAATACCATTTCTTAAACCTGCTTTCAAGCTTCACTTCCATAAACAAAAAGAAAACCCACAACCCCCCCCCGCGAAGATACCAAAGATTGAGGCATGTCACCATCGTATTAAAGAGATTCCTGGGACACAACATCTGTTTTAACAGCTGTGCTTTAAGATTACCACTGAATTGCATTCAGGTTTTGTTAAGGAAAAATGACTTACTTGTTCCAGAGGAATGACAAGAAAGGACCCTCCGCCGGCGCTCTCCGTCACGATGGCGAGGAACTTGGCATTGACCGCACAGAAATGGTTGTCGTGAACGTTCTTGGTAATTGGAATCCCATCAAAGCAGTGCTCTCGGTTCGCCACTTTCCCGTAGACATTTCGAAACTTTGAGCTGCGATACTGTGGGCGCCATGACATCTGTAGACCAAACATGCAGAGATTGTTAAAAATGTCCACATTTCAGGAGGGAAGTGATGCAGACACACAGTAACTCCCAGGGCTAACTCAAACGGAAACACCCCAAGAGTAGCTCAAGTCCTCCCTTCATGTCAGTAGGACAGAACATCGCCTGCCACGTCCTTCTATGCGAATATCCAAACATCCTCGAAAGGCTCAGCTTCCCACTTCTCATTTAGTTCACCAGTCCGGAGTTGCAATGGGGACACTCTCCCTCAACTTGCAGACAGATCTGGGAGAAAAAAATCATTTAGGCGTGGCTGGGAAATTGTTCTAACGTTCACTTGGAAACAAGGACAGCACAGCCAGCAACATTTGGATAATCATCGGACAGTGACAGCAAAGCTGGGGAGCTAATGAGCAGGTGAACCAAGCTCCGTGCTAATGATGAACTGCTTGGTTCACCTTCTTCTTGTAAATGTGTGCAGAATTATTCTCAAATTCATGATATCGTTGAGGAAAAACTGTGAGCTGCAATTCACTGAAACTGGAACACAGCTCCAGTCATTTGACCTTTGGACAGTGCCTTTGGACATCCTCCCAAAGCACCTAACAAGAATAAAGAACATCCATCTCCATGATTTCAAAATACTTCTTCATTATGAAGGAACAAGGCACGCTGAAGCTAATGGAAGTTGGGTAGACTGAATGCAAGTTAGCATTTAATAAAACAGTGTATACCACGGATGCCCACGGGGCTTTGGGGCTTCTCACAGCTACCAGAGCCGCTGTGTTGGCATGGCCAGCACCACATGGGTTTGTGTCTTTGGACATGGATGAAAATGAACTGCCTACTGGTACCTGTCAATGAGGATGTCCACACAGGGAGCTATGCGGAGTGGCTACTGTGCTTTAAATTCAGACCCATCCTATTCTGCAATAACTTCCCCCCTTTGCATTGTTGGAGCACTTACCCATGCAGATGTGGCAACTCTCTACACAAATAAAAAGACCCCCAGAGACCAATTTGCACAGTTTCCCCTATAGATACACTCATGATGAATCTGTTTGCAAAGGGAAAGGAGGGCAGTTGTAGGCTCATTTCTGAATGTTTCCAGCTCCGCTTGGAGATTGTGTGAAGCCCCCCCGAAAAGGCCAAATAAAACAGACTTCCATCTTGAGAAACAGCGCTGTATTATTTGTTACCTTCCATCGGGGAGAACAGGTCCTTACAGTGCAACAAACCGTTGCTCCTCCCCAAGGACTTAAGTGTTTAGAAAAGCATAAGCACTTAAGCCCCCTAGCAGCAGCACCATAAGTGTTTAAACCTCTATCGACACACTCTGACAACTGCACAGCTGAGGATTCAAAGCAGCTTATGGCTCCCTAACTAACATCCACCAACAAACGCCACGCGCCTGCACTCAAGCAAAAGGCCTCATGCTCATCGCATCTCTCGACAAGTATCAATAACAGGCACATCTTTTCCAGACCCGGCTTTAATGAATACAGTAGTAACACTTATCCTATCACTTCCACTGCCCCAGCTGCATTGTGTGGAGCATCCCTTGCTGAAGACTCTCGAAATATAAAATGCTGCCGTTCGGCCCATTTACGCTCTTCTTGTGTGGCAAAGTGAGGTTGCTTTCTCTGACAGGCAAAGCTGCGGAGGTGGGGAAAAAAATCAGGGAGCAAGGCCTGTTTTTTGCATAAACGCATAACTTACCCAGAGAGGTGGTGGAGTCTGCATCCTTGGAGGTTTTTAAGCCCCAGCTGGACAAAGCCCTGTCTGGGATGATGTAGTTGGGGCTGGTCCTGCTTGGAGCAGGGGGTTGGACTGGATGTGACCTCCTGAGCTCCCTTCAACCCTCGTTTCTATGATTTGATAATAACTGGGCTATTCTAAAGGCTCCATGACAATGCTTGCTATAATAGACTTGATAGACTTCATGGACATCGGGGCTGGAAGGGACCTCGGGAGATCATCGAGTCCAGCCCCCCGCCCAAAGGGCAGGAAGTCAGCTGGGGTCGTGATTAGCAATTAACAGATCCGGTTCACATGGCTTAGTTCTTGGCCAAACAAATGGAGATATATTCTGCAGAGGACTGACCTGAACCCAGAGCATCAAAATGATGGATGGCTTATTCATCCTTTGGCAAACGAGGATGTAGAGATGCAATGAGATCTTGTTCTCTCACAAAGAACATTATTTTTGTAGGGTTTTGTTCAGCATCTAGCGTAACAGCCTGTCCTTCCCAAAGCTCCCTGGAAAATCCCCAACGACAATAGTTAGAAAGCACCTCAAAAGTCCTCTCTAAGCCATGCTACCTAAGCTATATCACGCCAAGTGGTGCTTCTACATGGGACATTTTTAATTGCTTACAAAAGAAGGCTGTTTAAAAAAAAATGCAGCAAGTCTGGCATTGTCGAGCCAGTCTGCAGCCTCCTCTGATGAGGAAAAAGTGAAGTAGCAGGTTGCAAGTCAAAGTATAGCAAGCCCATCCAATGACCCATAGCTTTAACAGGATGGGTTGGCCTGGTTTACAGGAGTCCCAAGTGATTCAGGCTAACAGTTCATCTGTCACGTCCAGATGAACGTGCCCCGTGTTCCCACAGGTTAACCACCTGCCCCGCACCCCGCACGCTCTGACAGAGCGATAGGGAGATGTGCCCTCTGTGTCTCTTTACAGCAAGTTCACCACGTAGGAAGGAGCTTCTAATCTGGCTTTTCCTGGGGGCACTTGGAAGCCAATACGCTGATCACCGGCCCGTCCAAGCAATATCAGTGACAAGGTCACACGTGGCATCATAAGATTTTTTCCACACGTAACATCTGGAGATGCAGTTGGGAGAAACAGAGGAGCCCACGCTCGCCTTTCGGGAGCTGCCGGCCCTCCTATTCTGTCATTCCCTGATATGTCCAGAGAAAGCTCGGAAATTTTCCTTAGACTGGTATTTTCTCCCTGTGTTAAAGTCCGGAGCAGATACGACCGTTGGCATCCTCTAAGCAGGGAGATACTTGCAATTTTGAAATTGCATTAAAAAAATTATGACGTGATCTAGTATTTGGGTTCCAGGAAGACACATCCCCTCCTGGTGTTTGATTAATTCACCAAATTCGCTCAACTAGTCCCTGTCAAATGGTCCGGTGTAAGCAAGTTCAGAGATTTATTTTAAAACTCAGAGCTGGCCGTTCCAAGGGCCGTGATGGATGGAGCTGTCCTATCCATCTGGGACTCAAGAAAGTGCAAGATACTGTAATTTTCAGGATTTCAGCCTCTTTCTATTTTTAAATCCCTGTTATTTGTTCTTTCACAGAACTCGGGGCAAACTTCCATTCTGTTCTCACCCTGGGGAGAGGAAGCCATAAGCCCGAGTGAATATTTCACTGGAGAAATCTCTCATTTAACCTCAGCCACTATTTCCTGTCAACAATGTCAACTAGCTCCAAAGGCTCTGTGTTGCCTATAGCCAGGAAGCGTCAGTGAAATATCTGGAAATTGCTTCATGCTGCTTTGTCCAGAAGAGCCACACTGTGCAATGCAACAAACACCGCTCCTCTCGGGGTCTAAGCAATTCTTTAGACCTGGCTCCTTCCTGGAGCAATGATCGTTTCGGTGGCCAAAAGGCACACCGGCGGCGTCAGAAATAGCTCATCACGTCATGTGGGAGACTTGAGATGAAGTCTCGCTCAAGCCATCAGAGCTTGGGAGCATCGTGGGGGTGGAGGCAGGGCATCCCAAACCGGCCTCCCAGCTGGGGAGGCCACCAGCTGCACGGCCCACGAGGAGGTCTTGGGATCCAGCACAGGAAGTTGGGTGTTTGGAAGCAACAACAGCCGGGGAAAGAGCATGGGGCTCAAAGCTGGATTAAAGGGCAAGCAAGACAAGGGAGAAACCCCATTTCAACAGCTGCCCGCAGTCACCAAGAATGCTAGGATCGCTGGTGTCATCTCTACCCCTTTGCTCTCCGTGTTAGGGAAAGTCATACAAATCCACGGTGAGTTATACCGCCATACAGAGAGAACAGCTGATGAAAAAGATCTGTAGGAGTTTCTCCTCTAAGAAGAAAAGGAAGAAATATGCTGTCACAGTTAGCAAAAGAAAACCGTCTGAACGCGTCTACAGGAGACGCTGCTGCGCAGTAGTGTTGGGGGGCACTAACCCATGGGGGCCACTCACTGCACCGCAGCAGCAGAATAAAGCATGCGGGGATGCTACGGCGCAGTCATTTAGTTATGCAAATACTAAATGACCGCGCCGTAACAACTGCGCAGTCCACCGGTCACGTAGACACGGTCTTGGAGTCTGATACGTGATCCTGCAAAGAAAGGAATGAAATATTTCTGTGGTTCTCCAAGTCCTTATGGCAGGGCACCTAGGCAGCCAGGAAGGCACAGTGAGATGAAATCCTGATGGCAATAGCAAAACTCCCATGGGTTTTAACAGGCTCAAAATTTAACCAGTAGTACTTCAAAGTGCAGCTAAACAGGCAGCGGGACCTGGGTGCCCTTCCTAGCTTTGCTGTAGACCAGCATGCCCAATAGGGCAAGCCGCTCTGGTTTCCCTCTCTAAAAAGGGGAGAGTGATTCTTCCAGCTGCGCAAAGGCTGAGTATTGTGATAGAAGCTGCCGTCAGTATGTTGAGACCAGCCGCTCCGCTTAGAAGAGCAATTCTTCAGGAGGTTATAATATAGTTGGCAGCCGGCTGGAGAATCCTTCCAATCCAGATTTATTTTATGCATCTTCTAAGTCAAGTTTTTACAGACTTCCAGGGGAAATATGTTGACATGAAATAGTGCATCCAGGCTTTATTTTCACAGCAGCATGTGAAAGATTGCAGCAAAACAGCTCATGAGGCCAACACTGCTGCCTGTCCTAGCATGAGCAGCACCCCAGGAAGACGGTGTAACTATTTGCTTCTGGGCCAGGGGGTCCACTAACCACAGATCATCACAGTTAATACATATACATATATATATATATATATATATATATATATATATATATATATATTATGCACACTATACTCCATCTTACAAACACATTCAGCTGGTTTCTTTTAGGATTGATTTGCTATTTGGAGCTATGTGCATTGTGGAAAACAAAGTCATTCTGTAGGGATAAAATAATTGAAGTTGACTTCAAAAGGCACAAAGCTTGCATGTGCCTAAATAGTCGCTCACTTCCCAGCCCTAGGAAGACTTTGCACTTTGTTGCTACAAAGTTCAAGAACAAGTTCACCTGTTTGGGAGTTAGAGGAAGAGTCTCCTCTCACACCACTTGGGCACCTGTGTTAGGGGCCTGCATTACTTCTGATTTACGGCGGCAAAATAATGAGCCCCATGCTGTTTTGTTCTGCACCTCCATGCTTTCCAATCAGAGCAACTTCAGTGCATGTCAGCTGTCCTCAGGCCTTAGCAGGAGGGTTGTACTGTGGCTGATCTTCCACATGGCAGGTATAACGCCACCTCAAATACAGCATCACAGAGCATGTGAAGGACAATTCAGTTATCAAGAGCAATTCTCTCCTCCTTCAGGGAAAGTTGCTTTTATCAGTGCTTTGTTCCATGATTAATGCTAGAGGGCAAAGCTTTGGGATGCCTGGAAAGTCAGTTTTAAAACCCTTGGTTTCCCCAGCCCTGATCCTGCAGCAGATTACTTTGACAGAGGTTAAGCTTTGCTGTCTGGGACTTTTCAGGAAAGCAAGACCTGGACTGCAGCCCCATCGTTACTTTTCTGCAATTCACACATTGAGGTATCTGCTCTCAATTGCAGGAAGAAAAACAGGTATTTTCAGGCTAACCTCCTGCTAAAAAAAAAACTGTACCAAAGAAAGCATTTCCTCTCAATGAGCACAGTCAACTCTTCCTAGAGACTTTGTACACTAATTGGATAGAGAAAAGATTCACACAGTGGCAAATGCTGGATTTTAATTCAATCCCATTGTTAAGAGTTCAGGGTGGGAATATCCACAGACCCTTTGAAACAAATGTTGGGGATGCACGGGTGAAGTGGAGGCGATACCTGAACGAGCAGACACAGAGATGAACTTAACTCTGGAAATCCTTGTGAGGCTATACCAGAATTAAGATATCCAGCCGCGCTGTTTTCCTTCTGACAAAACCTGGAAGTGGAGTATGTAACCATTATTTGATGCTTGCTTTTAAATATAAATTCAGTGCGGTTTGACAATGCAGCATCTAAATGATGCTGTTGGTGTTCCCAAAACGTGGTCATTGTACTTTGCATGATACAGGTTTGCAAACAGCAAACCGCTGGGGCAGAGTTTAGGAAACAAAGCAAAAGAAATGTCAGGACTGTGCTGGTTTGGTGGAAAGAGGGTAATTTTTCATTGAGAAGAAACCCACAAATGAGATTTCTATCAGCTCGGTGTTGAAGGACGTAAGCTTCTATAAAAAGCAGAAGCAGGTCTCACATCGCAGCATGATAAATGGGCAGGAGACCACCTTTTCTGCAGGACCAAAGACCAAAATTCAAAATAGTCAAGTAAGAGACTGACCCCAGGGGCTAGGACAGGATTCTGGTCGCAGCGTGTGGGTACACAGGAAGCAAAGGAAGAGAAATAAAGCTTAGTTGTGCACTTCAACCTATGAACCCAGTATCTTAGCTTATTTACACCCCTGAGTCCATCCATTCCTTTAAATAGGAGCTGAGCAAAGGATAACTATAGCAGAGGTGATTTTAAACTCTAGCAGGTGCTGGCACTCAAGAATACCCATGCATTGTTTCCAGCTCATCAAGTGTGAGGCTCCTAATTGCAAGGATCAAGGCGCTGGGTGGTACTAGCAATGCAGATCTTGATAATGCAGCAAGCCAGTCCCACCCTTCAATTTACCAGGAGGCTAGTACTGAATTAGGGGCAGCGTTAATTGATTAAGAAAGAAGCCCAAAACCACGCACAGCTGCAGAAGGGGAGGGGAGCTGCTGCGGGAGAAGAGCTGTGCAAGGAGCTAAGCACTGGGGCAAAATGAGGCTTGCCTTGCGAGGCAGCTGCTGCTAAAGCAAGGCCTGGAGCATCTTTGCTGCAGGTCCAGGTGTGCCACGCTCTGAATCCCACTGGATAGTTTAGGCCTCCTCCACTGCTCGCGTCCCCTAGTCTAGGTGGGCGCGTGAGGAGGGGCAGGGGGGAGAGAGAAGCAGGCAGTAAAATCCCCCTTTAGCAGGTAGAAAAATCCCCTTTAGCTTCATGCAGATTGCCCCTTGCACAAAAGCAAGCCAGTCAGGGCTGCCACCTGCCCAGCGGTACAGTTAGACCCGGGACCCAGCCTACCAGGTACTTTTAAAGTGGCAAACCCTCGCTTGCTGTCCGCATCTCCTCCGAGCTGCGGCGTCATGTCGCTCCTTCGAGCGTGCGGAGTAGCACGCACACAGCTCTGTGTTGTATACCCCAAGAGAAGTCACACTTGAGCTTTCTTCAGCTCCCCTTAGAAATGTCTAGCACGATGGGCACTTCAACCCTCCTACTAGGATTATGAGAGAAAGAAAGTTTATTTGTATTTCTACTTATGCTTTGGAATTTTTTTTTTCAGTAGGGAAAAATAAAGCTGAAATGCCGGATGAAGGTCTGAAGCTGTATGTGCATTTGCATGTATAGAGGAGGGTTCAGACGATCCAGAGCAGAGGTCCCCAAACTTCTTCTTACTGCATACCCTCTTCCAGATTTACCACCTGCCTGCGTCCCCCTACCAGCATCCGCTTTATAGTTGAACCCCTTCAAATCTGCCATTACGCAGTTTCTGCCCCCCAGAGATGTCTTGTGTGTCCCCGGGGGTACGTACGTGTCCCGCAGTCTGGGACCCCCTGGTCTAGTGTGAAGGAGGAAAGGGTCACTAGTGTATTCTTCATGGCACTAATAGCTCTCCTTCATGATGAGGAACATGAGCTTGCAGTCAAATGGGAGCTTCCCCCTGACCAAAGCAAACCAATTCTCCTTCCTTTCAATAGATGGCAAACCAGCCACCAGCTATGAACCGCCTGCCCAGAGGAGTTTTCCGCCTGTTGACACCTCTGTGAAAGCCGATGAAATAATGAACTTTCATTTCTACCCAGGAGAACTTTTACAATCTTTTCTCCAATGCCCGATGAAGGGTGGTTGTGCCCGAAAGCTTGCAATGAAAGATTTGATTTTGCAAAAATCTCGTCGGTGTAATAAAAGATATCATCTCTACTGTGAGTCCTGATTGCCTCAAGTCTCCAGAGTTACCCATTAAAAATCAGATCTGGAAAGTTTTTCAAAATACTCTCCGCTCGTGGCAGCATGTCACATCCCGCACGGTGGAAGCAGCAATGCAGATCAGAGACTATGAGGTCTTCCTCCTCATTAACATTTCAGTGGGGTAATGCGAGAGGTAGGGCCATGAATAATGCATTGCAGAGCTCAGACACTTCCCCTTTCTCTCTCTCCCGCTAATTATCTATCTCCCTCCTTCCCTCTTCTGCAATCCCAGGTGAAGCGGAAAACTGAAGTCAAGCTACAGCGCAGGGGGGGTGGGGTTCACCCCTCCCTACTCTTTTTGCTTCTTGATCAATTATTTAAAGCACAGCAAAAAAAATGAAAGCATTGTTAGCTGTTCATGCAGCTCCTCTCCTTGGCATGTCACTCCAGATTCTTGCACTGGCTGCGTGTTTAAATACGGCCCTTTACACAGATGTGCCAAGCGGAGGCCGTGCAATAAGGCAAGAGGGGCTCCGCAAGCCGCTGCCCCTGTGGAAAGGTGCCGACGGCTTTCCTGGGAGAGGGTCCGCACCTAGGATGTGATAGATGCTGGGCACTGACTGCCACTGGGTTGTTTGCGAGGGCTTTACAGGGGTTGGAGCACTTTCTCCAAACCATTACCCCTTTACCAGCTTTCTGAGCATTGCAGAGCTACACAAAAGGCCTAATGGCCATGTTCCCGAACCAAATAGCCTGGAGGGGCTTTGGTCTAGGAGCTCCTCCAAGCCTGAGAATTAGAGGAGCTGTGGGAGGAAACTGGGAGCTGAATCAGTGAAGCGGTGAGGCTTGTGCAAGGTGTGGAAAACACGCTCGAGATGCCAGATGGCTGCAGCTGGGAGCAAGACACCTGTGCCTTCCCCGAGGCTTCTGCCAGGGGGATTTGCCCGCCTGCAACCAGTGTATGACCCTCCTCCTGCTCCCTCTGTGCTTTCAGCTGCAAATAGAAACCATACACAAGGCCCCAAAAGCTGCTGCCATGCGGCGAAGGGGGGACAATAGTAAACACAAGGGCAGGCAATGTCCCATGTTTTGGGGGGGGGGGGTTAATAACATGCAGCCTACTCCATTTCAGTGCAGTGAAGTGTGATCTCCATACATCTGGCTAAGCAAGACAGGGTCGCCTGTGACCAACCGCTATCACCACCCGTCGCAAGAAGGAGTGTTTAACCTCTGGCCCGAGGGCCCAATCTGGTCTGTTTGGCCGCGTTATTCAAGCACATCCCCTAGGTCCAGAAATGTGGCAGTGGGGCAGGGGTGGGAATCTTAATTTCTGCCACCGTCCCAGACTTGTGAGGAGGCAGATGATGCAGCCCCAGGTCCAGCCATGCACTGGACCTCGGCATGGGGTTGTGCTTCAGCTGGATCTGGCCCCCAGGTCAGATCTGGCACGCGGGGCTGGGCCAGCATGCAGCGTGCTGCAGCCAGACCCAGCGCATGGGGCGGTCATGCCTGTGGGCTCACCCCACACTGCCCCGGGCCCACGAACCAACCCTGCCTATGGGCTCCAGCCTGCAGACTGGCCCCACGCCACTCATCCAGCCCAGGAGCACTGCTAAACCGAAGTGAAATGCATACCCCTCATCTAAAGGAAAAGAAGAAAATAAGCCAATCTATTACCGCTATGGGGTTTCAACCTAATCTAATCTCAGGCTGCTGGAAAGCTGTATGTAAGAGCAGTGCCAAGTGAACCTTAGCTCCAATTTTACAAACTTCTTTGTCCCGGATGCGGCTGATTATGTAAACGGCTTCGCGGGGGTACAGAGCCATAGCCACGGGGGGCAGCGACAGCCCCGCAGACCCGCCTGCAATGATCCCACTCCAGCGCCTCCGGCCTGCCCTAACCCTGCCCCTTGCCCACGTCCCCGGGGCGTGGAGGAGTGCTGCTTACGGACTCTCTCAGGACCGTCTCGCTGGTCAGCATCGAGCTCTCATCCCTGCTGCACAGCAAGTTCCCTCCGGTTACGGTGCATGGAGATGAAATGTTTTTCTAGCAAATGGGAAAACATTACAATGCGAGATGCTGCCAGCAGCATGTGGTCTTCAGGCCTGTCTGATTGCCCAAGAGATAGAGAGCAGAATGCTGTTACTGCAGTTGAAAAAAAAAAGCCCAAGAATCTGTTTTAACAAAAAGGGGATTTAACATAAAGGAGACAAATGCCACTAAACAATGCCTGCCAAAATACATCTTCACTGTTATTCCAGCTACAGGATGAATTGGAAGGGACACAATGGCTTGTTTTACCCCGTGCTCATGCAGCCTCCTGCTGGGAACCGTGTTTTCGTACCTTGAGCCAGAGCCTCGCCTCGCCGGCCTCCGACCAAGAGCACAAAGCCGGCAGAAGTGCATGTGAAATAGGCAGATGGGGTCATCTGGGGATGAGAGCTCCATAAAAGTGATTAAAGAAAGCACCACCCTCTTGGTATTTTAGGCTGCCGAATGAGCCAAGTCCCCGCGTTGGCAAAGCAGTAGCATTTAATAATGATTCTGCTGCTTTGGCTGGAACGGTGAGTGCTTCGGCATATCCCAAATTATTTCTAAGCAGGAGGAAAGTCACAGTAGCTCTGCACATTTGTACAGCCTGACCTGGGCCAAAACCGGGGGGCGGGGGGGAAGAAAAACAAGCAAAAACACCCACATTTCTTTCCATGCTCAGAAGTCTCCTTGCTCAGCTTGAGTTCAGCTGGAAGTCCTCAGCAGGCCATTTGATCTCCGCGCACCCAGCGTGATGGTGGCTGAGGACTACCGCCAGCCAAAACGCTTCATGTGCAAAGGAGCTCTCATTATTTTGTCAGACACCTCATTTGCAGCTGAACGGTGGGAACGTGTATGTTCAGCTACCATGGGAAATCAGTCCCCGCAGTTTGTTAATAGCTTTGAGAGCCGGGATGAAGGGTTCAAGGCATGGTTAGGGTTGCTGGCTGTAACTGTGTGGGTCTCAGGACTCAGGCGGATAAGGACGTACGCCTGAAGAAGGATGATTGCCCCCGAAAGCTTGCAAAGAATAATTTTTCCAGCTATTTAGTTGGTTTAAGAAAGGATATCCCATCTACCCAAAGAACGTCGCCAGGCATTGTTAGCATCTGTTTTCAGGTACGACCCATATCATGGGCAAAACAGGGAGCCAAGCAGGCAGAACCACTTCACTACTCTCACACAGCAACGGCACCATCGAGGCGACACCAAACAGCTCGTTTTGGCATGGATTTAACAGAGGCAGGGAAACATGGGAAAGACCCCCAAAATCCACTGCTGGTGGAAGGCGATGCAACACTTTGGGGCAGCCTTTCAGGGCTGTGGGATGGGGGCAGCAGGGTTGAGTTCAGTAAAGGATATGGACCCAAACAATTTTAAAAGCAAAAATATATTTTGATTTTTTTAAAAGGAAGTTGTTTTGAATCCTGTTTTTTTTTTCTCTCCTTCCTTTTTTTGCCACCCAGCCGAAAGTATTCACCTATTTTGACCCAACTTCACAAGCAGTTTTGATGCATTTTTGTTGTAACCTAGTCACAAAAATAGAGGAATGCTGTCCAACTCCCCTTAGAAATAGGACTTAAAAAAAAAAAAAAGACATAAGGTCAAACAAGCTCTTAAAACCCACACAACCCTGTCAGTGTGCCCGTGATCCCCGCCAGCTGAGCAGTGGCTGCTCAGATCCTGCCGCACTTTGCTTCATGGCCTTGAGCAGACCTGCCTCAGAGACGTGCCGGCTCCTGTACCGATGATCACCTCGAGGTAGATGCATGCACTACTACACTAAGCCAGAGCTTCAGGCCATCGTTTCAATACTGCAGCCCAAGTCATCAAGCATCTTGCAAAAAGGAAAGATGCTTGATGACTTGGGCTGGGCTATCTTGATCTTGAGTCAAGTTCTAGATCTAAAATGGGCAGCCAGCGTGGGAGGCATGATGTGCCCATACTGGCCTGTGTTGAACGGTTCAACCCTTCTCCTCAATGATGCTAGCCAGAGTTTCCTCGGGACCGATGGCTTCCTGGCTGGCTATGCTGCGTTGCTGTAGTAGGGCCAGGAGGGATCAAAGGAGTGTATAACAGAGGCCAGGTCATCAATCCCCAGCAATGCAGAAAGGGTAAGTCATGGAGCCTGTTACGTGAGCACTGGCTTTGGGGGAGACTCCAAAGGGGATGCCAAACAACGACAGTCTCTGAGACCCCAGTTCATGGGGGTGGAGTACCGAGTTGCACCAGGAGGACACAGTGATGGATCAGGTACATGCCTCCTCGAATACAAAAACCACGCGTCCTCCTACTCCAGCACAGAACAGCCCTATGTGAACGCTGCAGGAGAGAGACTCCAGGTTACCATGCGTTAAACAATACGGAGAGCAGGAAATCTGTGTCTCAAGCATCTGCAAGCATCGCTTGTGATTGTGGCATGATGTCAGAATACATTATGGCGCCGCTATACAAATCAGTGCCAGCGCTCGTCAGCTCAGAAAAACACGTTCTAGTTTACATGAAAGAGGCATAGTGGAGAAGTGCTCCTTCCAGTAAGGAAGAAATGGCTTTCAAACCCAGCAGGGTAAGTGGGCCGATGGCCCAGAGTCTTGCCGGATGCCAAGAACCCCCAGTTCATTTAAGTCACTGAGCACTGGGATTCTTCCAGTTGTCTCCAATGCACCATGCAGGTTGGATCTTAAGTAAATGTGTGAGGAGACCAGGGAGGTCTATTAGTTTTAGTTCCTAAGCATATCTCAAACCGATCAGTCAGGTTTGCTTTTGCAGCGATGTCCCTAACAGGAAAGTCCTAAAACAGTGTATGGATCAGATCGAGGTATTAGTGGTGTGGAAACGACTGCATTAATGCATTTTGCAGCCCCAGTTTTGGGGACATGAAGATTCTGGAGTTATTCTCTGGAGCACTTCTATTCTATATACCTATATAAAGAATGGAAGTTCTTATATTTTCTTATATATAATGTTCTTATATATATATTGAATGCAAGTTCTTATATAGTCTTATATAGAGAGAATGCAAGTTCTTATATATTCTTATATATAATGTCCTTATATAGAGAATACAAGTTCTTATATATTCTTATACATAATGTCCTTATATATATATATATATATATAGAATGCAAGTTCTTATATATTCTTACATATGTTTTTTTATATATATAGAGAGAGAGAATCTAAGTTCTTATATATGCTTATATACATTCTTCTACATATTCTTATTCTTTATGCTGTCAATGTTATTAAAAGATCTTTTTATTTAGATGTAAATGTAGTTAAGAAACTTGCCTTCTGCCTCCAGACCCCATTGACACAGCAATAGCTGTTTCATTTTTCACTACCTTGCAGTCCATTGTTCAAGATTTTTATAGCCATAACTCTTGGAGTCTATTAGAAAAACATATACATTTTTGGTTGTTTATTGTATTAAATGAGGCAGAAAGGGCACTGTGATACCCAAAAGCTGGTTTAAGTTTATGCCAACTGTGCAGTCGATCTATAAGATATCACTCACAAAAATTTTTGTCTCTTTCAAACCCATTAAAAAAATTCCAGGAAGCTTCTGCTTTTTGTTCCCTCAAGTACAAACTAAAAGTGTCAAAGGAGATAACCCCCCGGGCTATAAAACACATAAAAGTATTTTTACAGACTCCGAAATGCAGCTTTTATAGCTTCTCTCATTTTAATTTTCCATATCATTTTCTTTTATACTGTGTTTGGAGAATGCATTAGCATTGGTTATTAGGATTTACGCTTTGTATAAAATATTCAATAATGTCTTTCCTTGCAAGTTTTTAGTGCACCACAGATGTAAAGCTGTAAAGTTAGGGAACCATTTGGTCAACTTTCAGACAAGAGTGGCTCTTCAAAGAATGAGACTCCAGTACAAAGCAACCATTCAACATGGACACAAACTTTATCTCAGAAAAAATAAACTTTTTAAAGATGTGTATGTTTTAGAAAGACTCCAGCCTTTAAAGGAATGCAAGATGTTCTTGTAGAAACAAAGAGGATTTCTGGATGGGTTATCAGGACTGTAAAGGAGGCTGTAAGGCAGGCTTTCCTTCCACTCCGGCTTTTGCAAGAAAAGCCTCTACTCTAAACCTACTCAAATGGTACAAAAGATTTTCACATTGCAATGGCGTTTTCCTATTACCGCTCCGAGGCTCCCCGAGTACAAGGAAAGCTTTGATCGCTGGAAAATTTTCTATGCAAGCTATTGGTCTCTCCCATTTAATTCACATTTCCTCACAATGCCATGAAGCTCAGCAGTTCCTTAAATACTTGCAGGCACAAGCTTCTTTGGCCATTGCAGGCTTCGGCTCTGAAGAAGTCATGCTCTTTGTGCCCCATCCTCACATGCTCAATACTCAGCACAGCCTCTCTCTCTAGGTGCAAGGAAGCAACGGAGACTGACAGAGGAGTGCCAAGCAGCACCCGCTCTCCAGTTCGGCTCTCGTTCTGCCTCGTGATGCTGTGAGCGGGTGTTGATCGTCATGGGACAGACAACGCTGTAAAACACTTCCACGGAATCAGATTGACATTTTGCCTGTACTTATTTTAATGGAGCGCTGCAATACCATTGTGACAGAAGATACCAGCTGTTTCCCCTGGGAACCACCAGGTTTGGCTGGACGATGTATTCCTGGAGGGAAAACATTGATAACATTTTGGTAAACAGAGACAAAAGTGGGATTTCATCAGGATTTACAGCTCTTAATATTCACGTATCTGGCTTAGCTCAAGACAACTCCCTGAATGCATTCTTCAGCTTCAGTGCCTTTTTGGTTTCACACAGGGCTCATTTCCGAGTAGCCCCACTTGCCCATTTCTAAAACTTTTAGCGTACCCCCGATTTGCTAACCCCAAAATATAACCGGCTTAGTTATCGGTGATACGCGGGAACAGGACTCACTTCTTGTCTGGGGAATGAGGCGCTTTGGTTAGACAATCTCCCTAAAGTCACATACCAGAACCTGGAGCTGAAACAAGCCTTGTTTATGAGTCTTCTGCACCATTTTTCTATTGTTTCCTTTCCTTTCTTTACTGGAGAGTGGCAGTCTATGGCACACTTTATATGTAGTAAGTTAGAACGGGTCTCATTCGTTTCTGTACATACCATGCCCTCACCTCACCAAAGCAGTGTGAACCTGACTTGAGGAGAGCCACCTCCAGCTGGAGATATAAATGCCTGTTGGTCAATTAGGTACATCAGGGTCCCAAAGGGCGTGTATATGAGCATAACATGTTTCTCTTGGTTCTGGACATTTTCGGCTAAGTGCTCAGCCAGGAAACTTCTCTTGGGTCTTAGGAAGGGCCAAACTAATCCAGCTTATGTAGTAAGCAAGGATATTTCAGCCTGGCTTTACAAGTAACCAATTTGGTAATTGTGGCAGTGCACCCTTGGGTGCCTGCCACTTTTAAGGGCTTGAGCAGGCTGCAAAGCAGCCTGCAAGTGAGAGCAGACCCAATCAGTCAGTCACATGGTAGCCAGGGGGCTGCCTGATTGGTGTGAGACTGGGCAGTCTGGGTATAAGATTAGGCCCTGAGGAGCAGAGCAGGCAGTTGCAATTGGGGAGCCGATGGGTGAACACCTCCTGGCTCAAGTACTGCTGCTGCCAGAACATCTGGAGGGCAGGGTAGGAACTATGGGGATGGAGGAGGTTCCTGGTCCTGGGGCATGACCTGAAACTACACCCTGCTGGGGCTGGATGGTGTGGTGGGGCTGCCGGTGGCAGGGCAACCTTTAGGAAATGCCACATCTGTGCTTCCCTAGTGAAAGGCAAGGATGAGGTGCCAGAAAGCCTCAGCCCCCGCTGCTTTGTGGGTGACCCCATGGAGGGGAAAGACTAGGGGACCACATCCTGACAGAAAAGCACAGGGCCCCTGAGTGGGGCCCGAGTAGGCCATTGGTTGTGTTGGGGGCCCAGGTATGTCAATAGACTCCAGAGGCCCAAAGGGCATAAGGCCTGGAAGCCCCAATGAGAAGGCAGAATAGTGGCCCCATTGAGGGGGAGGAGCGAGAGCCGACAGCCATGTAGAGTAGAGCCTGAAGGACAGCACATGGCCCACCTGGAGTAGCTGGAGTTGTGGCCCCAGTGAGGGGGCATGAGGCCCAGGCATGTCCATGGATACCTGAGACCACGTTTGGGCCAGAGGCCGAGTGCAGCCCATCTGTGGGGCCACGGGAAATTGAAAGTGATCTTTGGATGTCACCTGTGAGGCATGGGACACAGTGTAGGGCAGGTGCAGAGCCATGTATTATGCCCTTGGCATCAGGGCCTTAAAATGGGTAGCCTCCTGCCTAAAAGCATTTATGCAATTACATCAAAGGCGTGGCAAGTAAGTTAGGTGGACAGACTGCCCTAGACAGGTGGGCGGGCCAACATTGTGACTGGCCTCAAGATGGCCCCCTGTCTCAGTAATTCAAAAGGAAAAACTGGTCAATCCTTAGCAACTAACTTGCAAAGCAGGGGAAATTATTCTTCATCTCTGTTCAGCACTGGTGAGGCCTCACCTGGAGTTCTGTGTCCAGTTTTGGGCCTCACACTTCAAAAAAGATGTGGACAGTTTCATAGATTCATAGATCCCCAGAGTCGGGAGGGACCCCAGTGGACCATCTAGTCCGACCCCCTGCCCCTGGCAGGCAAGAAAAGAAACACCAACCCTGGGTTCATGTGATCCTAGGCAGATGCCTGTCCAGTCTCCTGCTGAAGACCCCCAAGGATGGGGCGAGCACCACCTCCCTTGGGAGCCCATTACAGATCCTGGGAGCCCTGACTGTGAAGAACTTTTTCCTAATGTCCAGCCTAAACCCACTCTCCAGTAGCTTATGGCCATTGTTCCTCGTTGTCCCAGGGGTGCCCTGGTGAACAGAGCATCACCTACTTCATGTTGCTCTCTCCCGTTATGAATTTGTACACTGCCACAAGGTCGCCCCTCAGCCTTCTCTTGGAGAGGCTAAAGAGGTTGAGGTCCCTCAGCCTTTCCTTGTGGGGCCTGTCCTGCAGGCCTCTAAACAGGTGAGTGGATCTTCTTTGGACCCTCTCTAGGTTGTTTGCATCCCGCTTGAACTGCGACATCCAGAACTGGATGCAGTACTCCAGCTGCGGCCTGACCAGTGCCGCGTAGAGGGGGAGGATCACTTCCCTGGACCTGTTTGTGAAGCACCTATGGACATACGACAAGGTGCGATTGGCTCTGCCAGCTGCTTCATCACATTGGTGACTCATGTTCATCTTGGAGTCAACAGTGACACCAAGATCAATGGAGCTGAGAAGGTCGCCCCGAGCCGATGGGTCTGATGGCAGTTCTTCCTCCCTAGATGCAGCACCTTGCACTTGTCCTTATTGAAT
Source organism: Crocodylus siamensis (assembly GCF_052110815.1). Classification (NCBI taxonomy): domain Eukaryota; kingdom Metazoa; phylum Chordata; order Crocodylia; family Crocodylidae; genus Crocodylus; species Crocodylus siamensis. The sequence goes on from NC_143409.1 coordinate 3,164,573, forward strand.
TGCATCCTGTTGCTCTCTGCCCCCTTCCCCAGCCTGTCGAGGTCAGCCTGGATCTGGTTCCTCCTCTCCAGGGTGTTAGCTGTACCCCATAATTTTGTGTCATCCGTGAATTTGGACAGGGTGCTTCCCACCCCCTCGCCCAGATCACTGATGAATATGTTGAACAGCACCGGCCCCAGTACTGAGCCCTGAGGGACTCCACGGCCCGCATCCTTCCAGGTTGACACCAACCCATCCACCACCACCCACTGAGTGCGACCCTTGAGCCAATTTGCCACCCAGTCTACTGTGTAATCATCCAAGGCAAATCCCCTCAGTGTATTTATAAGGATGGTATGGGATACCTTGTCAAAGGCCTTCTTGAAGTCGATAGATAACATCCACCTTGACTCCTGCATCTAAACAATTGGTGGCCTTGTCATAAAAGGAAACTAGGTTAGTCAGGTTGGAAGAGCCCAGTGCAAGGCAACACAAGTGATTAGGGGCATGGGAGGCAAGACTTCTAGGCAAAGGCTGAACAAACTCGGGTTATTTAGCCTGCACAAGACATGACTGAGGGGGAGATTTGATGACAGTCTTCAACTATTTGAAAGGTGATTATAGAGGGTGGATATGGGCTTTTCTTTGTGGCTGTAGGGGAGAAAACTATGAGTAATAGCCTCAAACTGCAGCAGGAGAAATTTAGGCTGCAGATTAGGAGGTCCTTTCTGGCTATGAGAGTGGTCGGGCACTGGAACAGGCACCTACAGAAGTTGTGGCATCTCCATGCTTGGAAATTTTCAAGAGCATATATACAGTCGCTGGGATGGTTTAGCGGGGATGGTCCTACCTTGAACAAGAGGCTGGACCAGATGCCTTTGTGAAGTCCCTTCCAGACCTACTTTCCTATGATCCTATGACCCTAAAAACTCTGTAGATAGGAAAAAAATGCTGCTTACCATGTAAGGCCTGTATTCTTCCCTGGTAGCGAATGAGTCACCCTAGCACAGACTGAACTCAGAATTTATGAATCTAAATACTAATGCGCGCACACACTTAAGGAACACTAAGATCACTTTTAAGTATATCTAGCTGGAAAACAATTCTGTTTCATAAAAAATGCCAAGGTTTCAAGGTTTATTTGTTCTAACACAAAATAAAATAAGGCCTGTCAACATTTTTCACCCAAAAAACAACCAACTGCATGCCCACAGAGACCCAGCCCAGAAGAAACAAGAGGTCCCCGGTCAGGGCACTCCTCTGGGATTGAAGAGGCATGGGATGAAGTCTCAGGTGTCTGAATCTGGATCTCTCAAGTCCCAGATGACTGCCTGACCACCAGCCCATTGGCTTTTTGTGGAGGATGCCTCTCTGTGATTATATTATATATAATTACAATACACTCCATCCTAGGCTGGCGGAAATTCTTTCAAGACTTGATATATTTTTGCAAAAAACATTTTGGTTTCCATGATTTCCCATCACACGTCTTCTACAAGAAAGACATACTGGCAGTCTTACCAGTTATTAAAATAAGGTGAACTGGCCCATTAAAAAAATGCAGGGAAGTCTTATAAAATACAGAATTAATCTTTGTTTGCAGCTCCAGCACAGGGAAATAAATTATTAATAGAAAGCTACTGCAAGTTTATATTGGGGTAGCGGGAAGGGACAAGGTCTCAGACTAGGAGTCCATTGTACAGATGTTGTGCAAACATCAGTTAGTCCCTTCCTGAGAACATCAATATTTTACAGTAACTTTTACCAAACATTATTTTATTCCTTTAGGACTCCTACCACGAGACTAAGCAAGCACTGTGTATCGCCATGGAAGAACATCCATAAGACGCAATAATCTTTCTGAAAATATTTTGCTTTCTGCTACTAAATGATAACAGTATATAAACTGTGCAAATCATTTATTTTCCCCTATCCAAATGTACACTTTTACATTCATATTTCAAAACTAGTGATTAGATAAAGAATGTTTGCTGAGATGCAATGACTGAGCTTTTTGCAGTTGATAGACCTATACGCATGAAATCACACCCTAAGAAAGCACCATATTATTATCATGGTTTGGGCTGGACTTCATAGACGCGGGGAGAGGAAACAGGGAACCGCGACCCTTTACTTAAGAAATATAGCTAAGCTCATTAATGGTCTCAAACAGCGAAAACAGCAGCCTGCATCCCAGACACGGCTATGCCTCATCAGGCTGAATAAAGGCAAAGATAAGCAGGGGAATTTAGCTGGCTATTGTTTTGTGAAGGGCTGTGCAAAGGCTAAGTTCCAGCCGGAAGGGGCTTGGAGCATGCAGGAACTGTCGTTTGCTGTTAGATTCCTGCTGGGATTGGGAAACAAGATTTTATACTTGTGTTTTGTTTTGGTTTTGCTCATAAATGGAATCGCACCGAAGAAGAAACGCCTCCTGAAGAAAAGAAAAAAAAATGCTAAGTTGTCTCCAGCGAGCCCCTTGCTGTCGTTTCTGTCTTCAGAACAAATCAGATGCAAAGACGGCATTAAAGCAACGAGCGGAGCTGCCGTGGTTTCGGTGCCAACCTGCCGCCTCATTGTGTGCTCTTGCAAAGCGTCGCTAATACGTCCTTCTTGCGCTGTTCCCCCAGCCTACTCCTCAGCACGGAGATGCGCTGAGGTTGGACTCGCAGCCAGCCGGCGTTTGCAGTCCTAGCAAAAAAGATTTTCCACGTATCATATTGCTAGATTCAAGGGGTAGACGTTTAGGAGCCTTGTTAGCTCCTGCATCCCAGAGCAAACACTCTGGGAGCTTCAGAAAAATCCTGAAAACCGACGATTTGGGGACAGTTTTGGATTCTGAGTTAAGTCTTGCCCCCATTGGGAGCCAGGTGCCCCAGGTCCTGCTGAATCTGGGGGTTGCAAGAGGCGTTCAGGGCACGCCAGGAGCAACAGGTGAACTCCCCGTCTCCACTCACCGGTTTGCGACGTTCGGCTGAAGAAGAGGAAAGGACGCTGCTCAGCGGTGGGCGAGCGGGAGCAGACACCGTCTGGTGAGGACGGCCTGGCTGGGCCAGGATGAACAGAGATAAAGGGGTGAATTTAGTGGTTTGCAGGCATTACCTGTGCTGGAAAGCACGGGGATGGGATCTGATCACCCTGCCATGTGCTTCTCTCAATAGGCAGCCCGGTGGCACTTTGCAACCTGTGCGCCGCTCAATTTCCCCAACCAGAGCGCTCTTCTTACCGGGCCACAAATCATCATCCCCGCCTTTAAAAAACAAGGCGCATGCCCTCAGCCTAGATGCAGCTCAAGAGAGAAATCAGACAACCTCAGAAACGCGGTTCGACATAAAAACCCTACTGCCTTTGGGTTTCCCACCAGTCTCTTACGGAAGAAATTGCATCTGGGCCGAGCGATGCGGAGGTCGTGAAATATCAGGCAACGTACACTGGCTCACGCCAGCGAGCGGGCTACGCTGCACTGGACTGCCAGCCCAGAAGGCGCGACGAAGGCGATTAACTTCTCGCAGTCCCGGAGAAGGCAGAGCACCAAAAATCCCGAGAGAGGTGATGCTAAAATCTCCTCCTGGTAACTGCACTGCGATGCCATTTAATAGCTTTAAAGCCCCCTGCGCAGGCCCTTGTTGGATGTCCCAGCGAACAGCAGCTCTGGGTTTTCCCGTGCCGGAGCAGCAGGGTGCACACTGGGTCTCCATTTTTTATTTATTTTAAATGGAGCTTTTCAATAGTCAGGAGTCCTGGCAACGGTCGTTAGGGAGAGCGCTTGCAAAATGAAACCCCACCATGCTACGACGTGCAAGCGCACGGGAGAGGCTACAGTCATTCTTTCAAACGAAAATATAGAGTACCTTTTAATCTCCTTCATGCGAGCCGGATTTGAGACTCCTCAGCTGCTCGGCCTCGGTGAACTGGCCATTTGCAGCTCCTTGGTAGGAGGGTTTGGGCTGAGAGTCCCCCAGATTCATGCAATGCATACAAAGCCATCATGGCTCAGTGGGTCTCCGTTGCAAAAATAAGAAACCGTTACTCTCGGCACGGGAAAAGCCACATGCCGAGGAAGAAAAGCAAGGTGCCTGGCAGACGAAGGCAGCCGTCCTGGGGAGCGACGGTGCCACAGCGGGGTTGGTTACCTGGTGACAAGTTCGCTGCCGGCTTCCTTTGCCAAACCCGCGGTGCCTGATCCCGCCGGCCTCCCGTCTGGAGCATCAGCAGCCAGAAATCGGGTGTCGTCATCAGGGCTTCCCATGGACAACTTTGCGGGGCGAAAAATATCCGGGATTTCATAGACATTAGGGCTGGAAGGGACCTCAGAAGATCATCAAGTCCAGACCCCCACCTAAAGGGGGGCTATTTCTCCATCTAAAAAGATACCTAAAAAGAGGGGCTCTTTTGTGGGATGTTGTTGTTGCTTGGAGTGGACAATGAGGTCAGTCTGTTTTGGCTCAAGTGAAGTGACATTTTCAATTCATCTTAGGGTGTTTGGGGGTATTTTGATCATTCTCTAGGTTTGAATAGTCTATGATTCCTTACCCCCCACCCCTTTTTTTTTTTAAGATACTTTTCCTTCTTTATTGCACAGTAGAAGAAGGGGAAGAGAAAGGCAAAAGCATCACCCAGCACCCCCATCCACCAACACCCCTCCACATGCACACGAGCGTGTTATATCATGTTAAGTCAACGGAAGATTTTTTTTTTTTGGAATTTCTATTTGAAATTAAGATTTTCGTTCCAATTTACTCATTAGAATAAAAAAATCAAAGCTTCTTTTCATACAAAAAGAAATTCCAAGCAGCTTTCACCACTGCTCGACAGGCCCCAAGAGGAGTCGTGCAGAGAGATGCACTCGACACCGATAGAAGAATCGCCCTTTCCTAGGGAAGGCCCCAGGACAGAGGACGGGCGTAAAGCATGGTGCACCCCCTCAATGCAGTTCATAATGCACAAGATGCCGATTAAACCCTATTTCCAACGCTTCCCTTTCTCACGCTGCCTCTCTGTTCTCTTCTATTTAAGGGTCACTGGGCAAAACCACGTGCTTCCCAAAGAAAGTCGGTGTTACTGGATTAGTGTCAAGCCATTCAGACTGAATGACAGTTCTCTTGGTTTCTGCCCCCCTATCTGAGCCTATGCAGTATGTGCTGGGGTCCAGCTTTAATTAATACATATAAACCTGAAAGCAATTAAAGGAGAAATTGGAAGTCTGCAGGGGAGAGTTGGTAACTCCCCGGGCTAGATGGGAAGCAGGAACGGGGCCTTAGGTGAGAGAAACATAAATGTCATCTTGAACATTTGCCACGGGCCGGGTTTAGAAGTATTTCAGTTTCTATACGCAACCTTCAGACTCCCGGGATTCAGCAGAGCTGCTGAACTACTGTACTTCCCCCTCAAAAAGCATTTTTAAGAATCTATATTGTTTAAATTATTAACCAAGAGCCTGCTAACAGGTACAAACTAGACACACAATGCTATATTTCTGTCCATGCAAAATATCCCCAAGGAAATCAAGTGCAGGCAAGTAGAGCAAATTGGGGAAACTTTCTTCTAAATGGCTTCTTTGCAAGAGAGAGTTTGGCACAAAGGCTCACACGGGGTTATTTTTCTTCTCTCCACCGTAGACGAGAGTTAAATTGTTGACTGCACACTACAGAGTCATTGGATAGGAGAAGCTTTCCAGCAGAAAGGGCAGCAATGTCCGCGTTTGACATCTGCAATATTGATTAGCCATCAAGGCAATGAAAAATTTACTGTGTAACCCACTCTCCCCCCACAAAAATGCTGCTTACCAATTGCTGGTCAGCCACAATTCCTTTACATTACAGTGCTTTGCACCCTTTGCTGCAGTCAGCCCTTGTATTCCTACTCCTTGGCTCAATAGTCCAGTATCGGGACCCCGAGGAGAGCCGATCACCCTGAATGGATAAAACCTGCCCAAGACTCCTCCAGGAACCAGCTAATACTGCCCTGCGCTGGCCAAAAGGGACTGGCTTAATGGTCTCACTTGCTCTCCCCGCTCAGCGGTCATGCTACATGGATGGCACCTCACCCAGTTTTTATTGGGGGGGGAGAGAGCTGGATGCCAGGGAGTAGAACAGAAAAATCAAAGCAGTTTTCCAGAAGGTTTCTTTCAAAGGACACACACTAAGGCCCACATCCCATTCCCCTTTACAGCTCAAATAGTTGTTTTCCAGCAACCTAAGTGGCTTTTTGGCACCAAGGCAGTTTGCAATTGTATTACCTGTGCTGCGTGCATGGATGCACAGCAAACGCTGCACTGCTCTAGGTAGGTGGGCCTTACCCCTACATAAAACTTTCTAAACATTGCATTATTGCCAAATTTACACTTTTTTTCCGGGGGGGTGGGGAAGATCACTCTACTTTACCTGCGGGGGTCTACAACAGTGCCAGCAGCACTCCCCAAATGATTTGTGGCTGGACATATTTGCAAACTGTGTTTGCAAAATGTCTGAATCCAAGGCAATCCAGGCCTAACAGTACTAGCCCTTCAACCAGAGATTTTCCAAATGCCAAAATAATTGAGAACATTTAGCGCCGTGTTTTCAATTAAAACATGATGTGCGAGCAGAAGCAAAACTTGGCACGTGTGAACGCCGAAACCAGATTCTGTTTCAAGTCTACTTGAGCTCTCGGGCCACGGATGACTTTGGCTGCCCCAGAGCCCTTCACACAAGCTCCCCAAATGGGATTTCACTCAGTGAGCAACTGCAGAGGGAGAGGGAAGCTGTGAGGCCAGCTCAAGAGGAGAAAGCGATGCTTTTAGGTGGGATCTGAAGAGAAAGATGCAGAGTCGCAGAGGCAGGCAGTCTTCGCTTGATTTAAAAGACAAGTTGAACACAAACACGCAGACAAGAGTCTGGCCCGAGAAGCTGCATGCCGTGCTCCCGTGCGGTGAGACTGGAGCCCAGCAGAGGCAGTAAGCTTCCTTAGGGAGCACAGAAAGCCCTCTTCACTGCAAACCGCAGCGTTGCTAGAGACCAGAGCTTGCTCAAGCCAGTCCGGACCTTCCTATAGAGCCATTCTGGTCTGCAGCACCCAAGCTTCACCCCGTAACTTCATGCCTCCCCCCAGCTCCCGCAGGGAGGACGTTTTGCATTCATGGAGGATGAGCAGAGGAACAGGGGATTATGGCTTTCGTGAAGGGGTTAAATCTGAAAGGTGCCCGCAACAGTCCTCAGGATGGGTGACTGCATCCCAGTACACAGGAGGCTCCCATGCTGGCCAGAAACCTCCCAGTCAACCTAAGACACCTCCCATACGGGAGCACAAGCCGCTGACATTGCTGCCAGGAGCATCGCTTGAATTGGCTTCTGCCAGCACACTTCCAGCCACTCCACTGCATCCTATTCAGCCCAGCCAAGCTCTCCTGCTGCTTTTTCGACAATGCAAACTCAGCTGGGAGCGCTGCTGGCTGGAATTGCGGTGTATTTTTGCAGTGACGAACCCAAAGAGCCTTGCAGCGGGCTCTTTATATACATCTTTGCAAGGCCGCCGGCAGCCGAGCAGCGGTGCAGACAAGCTGTGCAGCCATTGCTTAGCGGTGACAGCAGTGCAGAAGACAGAGGCAAGCCTGATGGAAGGGACCATTTCTGTTATCAAGGCAGCCCTGGCCGGAGAGAGAGAGGAACCTCCTTGGACCTGAGCATTTGTGTGAAGTTAAACATTACTGGTAGTACACTGGGCATAAATGAGATGATCTCCTCAGTACTACAATCACAGGATCTGTCCTGTTCATAAGTATTTATTTTAGGACTACTGCTATTCCAAGTCTTTCTCCTTCCCCAGAAGAAAACCCCCTGAAATGAACAGCTGTATTTTGATAAGCCCCCGGAGGATGCCAAAATTAGTCGTCGGTTGCTCATTGTTCCACATGCATTAGATGAGAGCCAAACAAAGGCTGATCGAAATCTGTTCAGGAGGCTAATGGTCCAATGCTTCACCATCCAACCTTGAAAGCATCTTGTGTTCACATTAATGGATTTCGTGCTAATGAAGGTAGTTCAGAAAGATTGCACATTTAATTCTTCCCCTTTGCTGCGAATCAGCAGCAAGGAGCCATGCGTGCTTGGGAGGTGCAGGTTTACACTTGGCCACTGCCATGCTTGGGAAATTTCAAAAAACCCAGGGGCACAAAGCCCTTTAATTCACAGTGCTGTGCAGGGACACTATACAACTCGGGCAGGTGTCTCCACGAACACCTTTGTTTGGTATATTCTAGCACTGGCTCTTGGACCTGATTTGCGGGTGGGTTTTTTTGCTCAAAGTCACCTTAAGCAGGCCTGGTTCCTTAGGCAGACACCTTCCCTTGCTGGAGTGTCTCGGTAGCTGCTTTGCAGAGCCCTGGTAGCAGACCCAGGCTCGGCACCAAGAGGGTCGCTGCATTTGGCTGACCCCGATACCCAGCCCCTGGGCCACAGTGATGAGCGCCAGCTCCCCTGGACCCCCCGGCTCCTTTGCACAGGCCCTCCCAGTGCCAGTGCCCCTGGGCACGCTAGGTTTACGCCTCCGGTCTCCAGGGAAAAACAGCACGAGAACAGACACGTCAATGCAGCATCTCCCCTTCCCCACCACGCCGGAGAGTTTTGCTGGGGACGCAGGTCTCCACGCCTCCAGCTCACACTTCTCTTGTAAATCAGAGGCTCTCTTTTCCAGCCAGGTCCCTTGGCCTGTGGCCGGTCCTGCTTTTCCTCTCTCATGGCACCTCTGTTCCTCCTTCCCCCAGCTTTGTCGTTCAGGCTTTGTGGTTTTTAAGATGCAGCAATAACACCAAATCTCTCCATTATCCTTAAAGCACCCCACTCCTTCAAACCCCAGTTCCCAGCAGAGAAATGGTGGGGGAGAAGTGGGAAGGGGAGAGAGCCGGGCTTCTTGTAGCTCCAGCCCACATGCTCCCTAAGGCACTCCCTGCAAACAGACAATCGTCTCCATTGTCCCTGGTGCCGGCAGTCCTTCGAGCAGATGGCAGAGGATACAAACACTGAGGGAGTCAGTGAAATAGCAGTTTCACAAAGTCAACCAGTATTAGTAGCTAGACAAATTGCCCAGATCACCATACCCTCATCTAATTTTATTACAAAGCAGGCTACTAGCAGTAACCGTCACTTCCTATTAGTTCATTAGTGGATGATAGGCTGCAGTTTCTAACTACCCAGTATCAGGGAACTGTTGTGACATGATCCTGCAGTGACCTTGGTTCAAAATTTCAAGAGGGACTCAGTCCTATTTTCAAAAGACTTAAGTCAGATTTTCAAAAAATGTATTTAGGTGCCTTAAAATGCATGTAGGTGCCTAGAGGGATTTTCCAAAGCAATTAAGTACCTAAGTGTAGGTATGCAAGGTTCTCTGGGTAAATGTGATATCTTTTATTAGACCAACTCAAATAACTGGAAAAATTCTTCTTTGCAAGCTTTTGGGTATAAATACCTTTTGTCAGGTTGCAGAAGCACCTGCAGTTGGTGTGTGATCTTCTTCCTATTGATATCAACGGAAGTTAGATGCCTCTGAATGTCCAATTTGGTACATACATCTTACATCTTTTACTGCCAGAATAATTTTAAAGTTGGGGCACCCACATTTCACTGAAAGTCAACGGGACTTAGGTGCTTAAGTCTTTTGAAAATGGGACTTGGATGTTTTTGACAATGTCACCCTCCACTTTTACAAGGACAGATGAGTCCTTGGTTATAGCACAGTGAAGTCCTAGCTGCAGAGACGAGGCCCAGACTACAAGATGAGATTCCTAGAGCATGGGTTACATATACATTAAGGATAACAAAAAGTCCTTCTTCAAGTATATAGGTAGCAAGAAGAAGTCTCGGGGTAGCGTTGGACCCCTACGACGCAGGGCAGGGCAGCTGGTGACGGACGCACGAGAGAAGGCAGAACTCTTCAACAAGTTCCTGTCTGCTGACAACGGGTCGCTCTCGGGTGACAGCGTAGAGAGGCCCGGGAAGGATACGAGTCCCCCGACTGTTAGTTCAGACCTAGTTAAGGATTACCTGGAGGGCTAGATGTGTCCAAGTCGGCGGGCCCGGATGACCTTCATCCGCGGGTGCTGAGGGAATTGGCTGGTGTCATTGCGGAGCCATTGGCACGGCTGTTTCAGGACTCCTGGTGCTCGGGCCAAGTCCCTGCGGACTGGAAAAGGGCCAATGTGGTCCCTGTTTTCAAGAAGGGGAGGCAGGAGGAGCCTGGCAACTACAGGCCAGTCAGCCTCGCTTCTATCCTGGGGAAGGTCTTTGAAAAAATGATCAAGGGCCACATTTGTGAGAGCACTGCAGGGGAAGTGATGTTGAGGGGTAACCGGCATGGGTTCGTGCCAGGCCGATCCTGCCCGATTAACCTGGTCTCTTTCTATGACCAGGTAACAAAGAGCTTAGATATGAAGGAGGAAGACGATGTCGTCTTCTTGGACTTCCAGAAGGCCTTCGACACAGTGTCCCCCCCCAGTTCTGGTGGGCAAGCTGAGGGGCTGCGGCATGGACGACTGCACGGTCACACGGGTGGCAAACTGGCTCCAGGGGCGCCCCCAGAGGGGGGGGGTGGACGGGTCGATGTCGACCTGGAGGGTGTGGGCAGCGGAGTCCCCCGGGGCTCGGTCCCGGGGCCGGTGCTGTTCAACATCTTCATTAGGGACCTGGACGAGGGGGTGGAGAGCACCCTGTGCAAGTTCGCTGATGACACCGAGCTGTGGGGTAAAGCGACTACACCGGTAGGCAGGGACCGCATCCAGGCAGACCGGGATAGGTTGGAGAAGTGGGCGGATCTGAACAGGATGTGGTTCGACAAGGACAAGTGCAGGGTGCTGCACCTGGGGAGAGGGAACCAGCATTGTGGTTATAGGGTAGGGGCTGCCCCTCTCGGCAGCACAGGCAGAGAGGGATCTGGGAGTCAGGACTGACTCCAGGATGAATGTGAGTCGCCAACGTGGCGAAGCAACAGGCAGAGCCAACCGCACCCTGTCCTGCATCAACAGGGGCAGCACTGACAGGTCCAGAGAGGTCTTGCTCCCCCTCCATGCAGCGCTGGTCAGGCCGCAGCTGGAGTCCTGTGTCCAGGTCTGGGCGCCGCACTTCAAGAGGGACGTGGGAACCTGGAGAGGGTCCAGAGGAGGCCACTCGTGTGGGTGAGGGCCTCCGTGGCCAGCCCTATGAGGAGAGGCTGAGGGACCTGAATCTCTTCGGTCTCCACAACAGGAGACTGAGGGGGGATCTTGTGGCTGCCTACAGCCTTATCAGGGGCCAGCAGCCGGGACTCGGGACAGTCTGTTCCCCAGGGCCCCCCTTGGAGTCACCAGGAACAAAGGCCACAAGCTGAGGGAGGAGAGGTTTAGGTTGGATATTAGGAAGAACGACTTCACTGTAAGGGTGGCCAGAGCCTGGAATAGGCTCCCCAGAGCGGTGGTGCTCTCGCCTTCCCTGGAAATCTTCAAGAAGAGCCTGGATAGGCACCTGGCTGGGGTCTTATGACCCTGCCACCCCCAGTGCTCCTTCCTGCCCTTGGCAGGGGGTCAGACTCCATGATCTGTCTAGGTCCCTCCCGACTCGTGATTCTATGATCTAAGTAAGGTGTTGCCATCGGGGCATGACTGAGAACTTGGCCATGGCCATTCAAAGAGGAGTCGGATGCAGAGGAGCCCGCTGCCTGCCAAAGACATGTGCATGGCGACTTCCTCAACTTTGCTCCTGGAGGCAAAAAAAGAGGAAAGGCTGAGCTGTGTAGGCATCATATGCTCATCGTTGTGCTTAGCTGTGCAATAGATAGCTTATTATTCAACACCCCGTATCAAGCTAGATGTTCTGATTTTCCTTCCAATTTGTTCTTTCTTTGGATTCGGGGGAACGTCAGAATTGAGCAGGTTCTACAGCCATGCCTTGTGCAGCACAAGTTGGACTGAGAAAAACGGAGAAATAATCAAGAAATGAAGAGGGACAAGCATATGCATGTTAATTCAGGCTTTTCTCTGTTGGAGAGCTTGACTTTCTGCCCCACTATATGTGCAGGTGCCTCACGGACTCGGCAAGGGGAAATGCAAAGGATTGAAGTCCAGACAAGTTGTGTGGGTCTGGAGGAATACTGCTCTTTTCGAGACCTAGTTTATTCACTGCATAACCACGCTAAGGCGACAGACAAGAATTCTGGGTTTTGCTTGAAGTAAGAAGAAAGCGTATACACAATGCCCAATACACTGATTTTCCGTTTAACTGGTGAAAGGTCAGAGACTCGAGTTACAGAATAAAGACACTTCAGAAGGAGAATGACAAGCACTTTATCATCCAGTCTGGCAACGAACATTTACATTTTGGCCCAATAATTTCTGAGTTTGTGCGTGGGAGCAGTGGAGCACCAGTACCAACAAGTGCCATTGCTGCCAGGGGGAATGGCCAATGCTTCCCAGGGATCAGGATCAGGCCCTCTCAGTGCTCCTTGGCAGCATTAGCCACAGGGAAGTTTTACATTAGATGAATCAGTCCTATCAACAGGGGATGCGGGAGAGAGCTTGCAAGCTATTAAAGAGCAGCTGAACTTGGATCAGCCTCCCCAAGAGCTCTCAGCAGACAGCAATCATTCTAATCCTCCTGCATTATTAGAGTCCTTGACTGACAGCCCTTAAACTACTATGTTTTAGTATAATTATACATTGCCACCTACTTTCCTTTAAAGAACAAAGTAATTCTAACATAAATAGCTTTCATCCCTTAACCATTAGCAAATGGAACCACTTATCTACCCTACACATTATCTGACTCATCTGCATCCTATTAAGCTACATATTGACCTGTCCAGAAAGCAGCAGTGTGGGAGCACTGAGTGATTGATTTGTGTTCGCAGGTTAGTAACTTGTATAAAAAGTATCCTCTTGCACTTGTATTTGGTTTTCTCCAGTTGGGCTTTTGAAAGGTCTGGGGGCTCTCATTTTAATGCTGCCCCACTGCCTGCAACAGGTTGTTAAATGAAAGCTCACAGAAGTCCCCACTCCCACGTCATGAGATGACATTATGTTGGGAGATGGGGTAAGTCAGATGGAACAGGTAAGCAGGCTGTAAAATATCACGATCAAGTTTCACTTTAAAAAACACAAACGACTCGGAGGCGGTGGCGTGTCTAGTTCTGGAATCCAGCGTTCCAAATTTGTATAACCTGGAGGGTCTTCATTTTTAGGGCAGGGGTGGACAGAATATGGCCTTTGGGCCAGATCTGGTCCATCAGGCCATTCTAGCTAGCTCGCAGGGCCCCTAAAAAATTTAGAAAATTTCATATGTATCTGCTGCTGGCTGCCTGTCAAAGATGACAAAGTGCCAGAGGCAGAGGGACCCAGGAGGAGCTGGCAGCAGGACCCAGCAGCAGTAGCAGCAGCAAGGCCCACTGGCCCCTCACCCTCTCCTCCACCCCTGGCCCCCAGCTGAAAGCTTCTGCCTAGCAGAAGATTTCTGGCCTGGTGACCCTGGAGCTGTTTCCCCACCTCCCTCTGCCCGAGAGCGGAGAATCAGATAGGAATGGATGGGGGAAGGTCGCCGGCACAGCAGGAGCTAGCCTGGCCCAGCCGGCACCATGCAGTTCCCAGCTGGCTCCTGCTGCACCGTGTGGTCCAGCCATGCAGCTGGGAACCGTGTAGGTTTTAAACAAGCCCCCGTTCCGCTCAGAGGTTTGGGTCTATATTGAGCATATTCTTTTTGGTATTGGGTGGTGGAACCGGAGCGTGCTCCATCCACTCCATGCATTGACCTGGTATTGCAGTGCTTCCAGGACCGGTGCAAAAAAAACAGAAAAAAAAAAAAAAAAAAAAAAAAGTGTAGGTGGGGAAGGAAGGGAAGTGGCAGGGGAAAGGCAGCAGCGGCAGGCACTGGGAGTTAGGGCTGGCAGCAGCATGAGACATCTAGGAACCGCCGGGGCTGGGTTGGCTCCTGCTGCATTTCACAGTCCCCTTGTTGTAGCCAGGAACTATGTGCAACTGGGAGGTGCTCAGCCAGGCCAGTGTGGCTAGCCACATGCTTCCCAGCTGCAAAGTCAGAATGCAGCAGGAGCTAACCCGGCCCCTGTGGTTTCCAGCTTGCTCCTGCTGATGCCTCCATTGCAGGGGCCGCGCACCTGCAGGTCCTGCACACACACAGAGAAAGCCCCGCGCTGGAGCCAGCTGCCTTCCCTGCCCCCTGCTGCACAGGTCTGTGGATTCTGCTGGGAGTGGAGGGAGCCCTGGCTCCTGCTTCCCTGCAGAGTCCAGCACGGGGCTTCCCCTGGTACAAGTGCAGGAGCTCCAGGCACGCAGTGCAGAGCCCCTGTGATAGAGGTGCCCAGGCAGGCTGCACTCTCCTCCCCCCAAGCACAGCACTGGCCAGAGCTCTGCCCTGCTGCCTGCACTGGGCATGAGCTCCCTACGTGCTGCTATTGCTGCTGCCGGCAATGGGGGGTTCGCACGCAGTGGGGGAGCGTGTGGGGGTTCCCCACAACCCACACCCTTCCTCGCACCCCACTAACCTTACACACCCACACCCTGTCCCCACAACCTCCACCAACATCTACACGCACCCCAGCATACTCTATGCCCCCCCATAAACTCCCCCCACACAACCCTACTCCCCACCACGCTCCCCCCCACCCACCCCCCACACACAATATAACAAAGTGAGACTTTATTCTTGAGTTATTATGCAGTCCCTTCCATATACAGCACACAAACACAAATCTGGAGAAATATTTTTTGTAATAAAATTAAAATACATTATCATAGGTGTTTGGCTTTTAGTATACGATTTGCGGTGGGTTTTCTGTTTCTATGATGACAACCCCCCCTTCCCAAAAGGAGTATTCCCAGGGGGCAAGAGGAGAGACTTCTAGTGGTAAAGGTCAGGGGTTAGGGGGCGGGACTTCTAGTCCCAAGACAGAGACCAGGGGTGGGGCAACTGTCAAGGGGCGGGGCTACCCATGCGGCCCTCGACAGCTCACCAAAACTGGTTAAGTGCCCTCCAGTCGAAATAATTGCCCACCCCTGGTTTAGGGAATGACTAGGAGTCTGTAACAGGTCCTGCCTCAATGAGGAAACATTTCATGGACCTTTGGTGGAAGGGCGAGAAAGGGCTAAAATGCTGGTTTGCATAAAACAAAGTGCCTGTTGACTTCCATGGTCTATTGGGCATATTTACAGCCATGTGATTGAAATGCTTTTCCTTTTGATGAATAGCTCAAGGTGGAACACACACTGCAGAGAAAACACAGCTCCCTTACCAGGTCATTTGACCTGCCGAAAGAAATTACGGCTTAGTTTATTGGTCATAGCTGGCACTCCTGGGTATGGACAATGAAATGTTAAATACCAAGTCCGATAGGCCTTGAAAGATAAGTGGGGAACTTATCAGACCTGTGTAGTAGTTATAGATTTGCCGCGTAAAAAAAAAATCACTAGTATTTCTAATCCTATCTAGAACGCTCTTAGAGGTCTGGATCTCCATGGCACATGGAAGAGACTTGGAGAAAGTTTAAGAAGCCCAAAAGCCAGAAAACTCCCTGACTGGGTTTTCATCAAGCCACTCCCCGCTTTGGGGCCTCGGCTTCCTAAACTCCGAAAGATCTTCCATTTGTCGCCAGGACCCTTCAGCACGAGAGGTCTACTGCCTGCCTGGAGCTAAGATTCGGGATGTGACGGAGGTAATCCAGGCCAGGATCAAGCCCACCGATTACTACCCCATGGTCCTTGTCCATGTGGGTACTAATGATGCGGCCAGGAGAACCCCCGATCACCTGATGGCGGACTACCAGGCTCTGGGCGGCGTGCTGAGGGAAGTCGGTGCGCAGGTGGTATTCTCTTCCATCCTACCAGTGAACGGACGCGGCAGACGGCATGAGAACTGCGTCCGAGAGACCAACTGGCGGCTTCGGCAGTGGTGTCTCGAGGCAGGCTTCGGCTTCCTGGACAATGACCCACACATTACAACGAGGGACATGCTCAGCTGGGATGGGCTTCACCTGTCCCCCAAAGGTAAGCGTGTGTTTTCTTCCAGGTTGGCGGATCTCCTCCGGCGGGCTTTAAACTAGGCTCGTCGGGGGGAGGGGAAGATGAGGGTGGGGGAGGCTGTGGACCACCAAACCAGGTGGCACCCACAAAGACAGCCCAGCCTGAAGAAAGAGAGCTTTGGGAACGTGAAAGGCAGGGGGTGGACAGCAATACGGCACAGGTAAGGAATGAGAAGGTAAGAGACAAAGAGCCCTTTGGGACTTGGAGCGAGGGGGCAGCAAAGGCACCAGTCGTAGGGCTCAAGTGCCTATATACTAATGCTAGGAGCATGGGGAACAAGCAGGATGAACTAGCGCTCCTGGTTGCACTAAACGCCTACGACTTAGTGGGGCTGACGGAAACCTGGTGGGATTCATCCCACGACTGGGCGGTACATATCGAGGGCTATAGATTGTACAGAAAGGACAGAGTGGGGTAAAAGGGGGGGAGGGGTTGCGCTCTATGTCAAGGAGCAATATACATCAACCCTCATCAAGACAGAATCAAAGGATGAGGAAGTAGAAGGACTGTGGGTTAGGCTACATGGGGGGCAAGGAGAAAAGGATTTGGTGGTAGGGGTCTGCTACAGACCCCCACATCAAGGGGAAGAAATAGATTTGGGGCTCCTGAGGCAACTCTCAGAGACCATAAAAGCTAAAGAGGCGGTGGTCATGGGGGACCTAAACTACCCGGACATCTGCTGGGAGACACAGACAGCAAAGTCCCACCGCTCACGCAGGTTTCTAGCCTGTGTACAGGACCTCCACCTGACGCAGGAGGTACATGGTCCCACTAGGGGGAATGCCTTACTGGATCTGGTATTGGCAACGGGGGATGACATAGTAGGGGACCTACAGATCGGTAGCCATCTGGGGGACAGTGATCACCTAAAAGTACAATTCAACATAAGGCGTCGAGTGGGTAAGGTAACCAGTAGGGTGAATGTGCTGGACTTTAGGAAAGCTGATTTCAGCGAACTCAGGCGATTAGTGAAGGATGCACTGCAGAGTAGTAGTTTTGAAATGATGGGAGCCCAAGAAGGGTGGCTGTGCCTTAAGGAAGCTATCCTTCGAGCACAAAGCGAGACGATCCCCGTGCGAGGTAAAAGAGGGAAAGGGGCCAGGAGGCTTCCCTGGCTGACCAGAGAAATCCAGGGCAGACTAAGGGCCAAAAGGGGAGCACATAAAAAGTGGAAACAGGGAGAGATCACCAAAGAGGAATATACCTCTTCTGCTCGTGCTTGTAGGGAGGCAGTTAGACAGGCCAAAGCTACCATGGAGCTGAGGATGGCAACCCAAGTAAAAGACAATAAGAAATTGTTTTTTAGATATATAGGGAGTAAAAGGAAGGCCCAGGGAGGAATAGGACCTCTGCTAAATGGGCAGAAACAATTGGTGACGGACAGAGGGGACAAGGCTGAACTCCTCAACGAGTTCTTCGCCTCAGTGTCCCTAAGCGAGAGGCACGACAAGTCTCTCACTGGGAGTGTAGGGAGGCAGCAGCAAGGCACCAGACTGCCATGCGTGGGCCCTGAGGTGGGGCAGGGTCACTTGGAGGAACTGGATGCCTTTAAGTCGGCAGGCCCGGATGAGCTCCATCCGAGGGTACTGAAGGCACTGGCCGACATCATTGCAGAGCCACTGGCGGGAATATTTCAACACTCGTGGCGCACGGGTCAAGTCCCGGAGGACTGGAAAAGGGCCAATGTGGTTCCCATTTTCAAGAAGGGGAGGAAGGAGGACCCGGGCAACTATAGGCCAGTCAGTCTCACCTCCATCCTTGGCAAAATCTTTGAGAAAATCATCAAGGCTCACATTTGTGAGAGCCCGGCAGGACAAATTATGCTGAGGGGAAACCAGCACGGGTTCGTGGCAGGTAGATCGTGCCTGACCAATCTAGTCTCTTTTTATGACCAGGTCACAAAACGCCTCGACGCAGGAGGAGGGGTGGATGTCGTATACTTGGACTTCAGGAAGGCCTTTGATACGGTATCCCACCCCATACTGGTGAACAAGTTAAGGGGCTGTGACTTGGATGACTGCACAGTCCGGTGGGTGGAGAATTGGCTGGAGGGTCGCACCCAGAGAGTCGTGGTGGAGGGGTCGGTTTCGACCTGGAGGGGTGTGGGCAGTGGGGTCCCGCAGGGCTCGGTCCTTGGACCGATACTCTTTAATGTCTTCATCAGCAGCGACTTGGACGAGGGGGTGAAATGTACTCTGTCCAAGTTTGCAGATGACACTAAGCTATGGGGCGAAGTGGACACGCCGGAGGGCAGGGAGCAGCTGCAAGCAGACCTGGACAGGTTAGACAAGTGGGCAGAAAACAACAGAATGCAGTTCAACAAGGAGAAATGCAAAGTGCTGCATCTAGGGAGGAAAAATGTCCAGCACACCTACAGCCTAGGAAATGACCTGCTGGGTGGCACGGAAGTGGAAAGGGATCTTGGAGTCCTAGTGGACTCCAAGATGAACATGAGTCGGCAGTGTGACGAAACCATCAGAAAAGCCAATGGCACTTTATCGTGCATCAGCAGCTGCATGACAAATAGGTCCAAGGAGGTGATACTTCCCCTCTATCGGGCGCTGGTCAGACCGCAGCTGGAGTACTGCGTGCAATTCTGGGCGCCGCACTTCAAGAAAGATGCGGATAACCTGGAGAGGGTCCAGAGAAGGGCCACTCGTATGGTTAAGGGCCTGCAGGCCAAGCCCTACGAGGAGAGACTAGAGAAACTGGACCTTTTCAGCCTCCGCAAGAGAAGGTTGAGAGGCGACCTGGTGGCTGCCTATAAGTTCGTCAGGGGGGCACAGAAGGGAATTGGTGTATTTATTCACCAAGGCGCCCCTGGGGGTTACAAGAAATAATGGCCACAAGCTAGAAGAGAGCAGATTTAGATTGGATATTAGGAGGAACTTCTTCACAGTTCGAGTGGCCAAGGTCTGGAACGGGCTCCCAAGGGAGGTGGTGCTCTCCCCTACCCTGGGGGTCTTCAAGCAAAGGCTGGATGTGTATCTAGCTGGGGTAATGTAGGCCCAGCACTCTTTCCTGCTTATGCAGGGGGTCGGACTCGATGATCCATTGAGGTCCCTTCCGACCCTAGCATCTATGAATCTATGAATCTATTTGAGGGTCTCTGCATAATCCAGATCAACGCCTGAATGAAACTGGTCTTCACCTCCCTTGAATAGACAGGAAAACAGGTCCAGAATCACTTCTGCAAAATGGGCCAAAGGGGAGGATGGGGGTGGCTCTGGAAGAGGAATTCAGATGGGCCTCCCAATACGGGATCTGATCACCTTCGTCACCCATAGGAGAGGCTGCAGGAACCAACACTGCCATGGACAAGGGGAGCGGAGCCAGGGTTGTGTCCAGACAGCAGCTCTGGATCCCAGCAGAGCCCCCTCAGCTTCAGTGCTGCAGTGCCAGGGGACCAATTCACTTCCTCCCTGGAAAACCCACAGAGAAGACCAGCGGTGACAGCGGGATGCAGACAGATACCTGGGGGAACACCCCAGCAGCCTTGCATGGTGTCCAGCTCTTTGGAGGCATCACAGCCAAGGGGCATATTAAGGAGGCAACTGAAAGGAGACAGTGGATGGTGTTTGTGGGGAACGTCTCTCACAGGGGAGGAACAGGATGAGTACACCTGTTTGAAAAGCTAACGGGTGAGCAATGGTGTCATCAGCTGATGGGAGGGAGGCAGGAATCAACTTCTTGCTACTGACTGAGGAAGAATAGTTAGGGGGATCACATCCACTCACTAACATGGCTATCCTGCCTCCTGGACCTGAGCTACCTTGTTCAGCACTAGTTCTGACGTCTGTGCCTGGCACTGCCCTGTGCAATATGGACGTGGCCTAATTCAAAGGCCAGGAGGAGAGGAGAGAAGGTGATTACAAAGAAGGCCCGCAGCGTTAAATGTTGTTCTTGGCTGCCCGGCAGGGCACCACGTAACAAGGTCATTTGAAGCGAAATACGCTGCCACACGTGCGCAACGTGATGAAAATAAAGTGAAATATAACTGTGACACCATTAAAGCTGTGCAACAGGGCAATTAACCCACTTTAAAGGACGATTTTGTCACGTGTACAAGCGCCCCCCCACACGTATGTCCCAATTGTAACTGAGTGACCCTGTGTGAGACCCTATTGTGTCCTATGCTTTTTTTTTGCAAAACCCCCAGCATGCAGGAGCCGCGCAGGCAGAGGCGAGTCCCAATGAGCCAGGCTCGTTAAGCAGATACAGACATGCCAGGCATAGCTGCGTACCTGCTGCTGCTGTGACTGGTTTCAGGTAGCTGCCAAAAACCAAGCACCTGCAGCACCATTGGAAGGCTTAAACCAGTTCAACGGAAATGCAAACCTGAGTAGACTTTAAGGTCAGACACCTTGAGAGCTGGCTTCAGTCTCTCAGTGAAGACTTGTAGAGCATCGCCAACACGTTTTGCCTCCTCCACACTGAGAAAACCCGCAGGAGGCACTGTCATTTCTCCAGGTGAGGAAGTGGTGTTTTAGCCACGATGGGCTTTTTACATCGCTCGCTGCATAATACAGAGCTAGGCAAGTCACCTTGTTCCCCAACGGGATGCCTTGTAAGAGAAGATATGTGTTGGAAGGAACAACTAAGACTTTGGCACACTGTCTGCCAAATCACATTAAGTCAGACAGAGCTGAAAAGGAAAAGAGAGAGATTTCAGTTCAGCAGGGTTTTGTATTCATTAGATGAGGATGCTTGTGCTAAAGGTGACTTCTGCATCACCGGAATATTAAAGACACCTTGTAAAAGAGAAGTGTCCCAGAGCAGGAAGAAAACCAACACTCATTTAATGCAACCACGCTGAAAAGCTTGAGATCAGAAGAGGAATGCATGACTTCCAAACACCAGACCAGCCCTGACTCATCCATCCCTGGCTCTGTGGCACACTGGGTGCCTGTTGTCTGTTGCGCCGAATGATTCATTCAGACATGTGAATCAGGAGTCACACCCAGATAACGGCAAACTTCAAGGAAGGCAGGACCCAGATCTTCTGTCTGCTTTCCAGCTGCCATCCTGTGTTTTAGGATGCCAAGGAAGGAATCGCAGTGCAAATCTTTCTTCCATTGCAGTTAGGGAAAGCAGAAGCTGCACACCTATGTCATCTCTAAAAGCAATATTGCCGATCTCCGTGAACCCCCTCTCCTGAAGT
Source organism: Crocodylus siamensis (assembly GCF_052110815.1). Classification (NCBI taxonomy): domain Eukaryota; kingdom Metazoa; phylum Chordata; order Crocodylia; family Crocodylidae; genus Crocodylus; species Crocodylus siamensis. The sequence goes on from NC_143409.1 coordinate 3,185,737, forward strand.
TAATTCCCCTTTTTTTCCTTAATGACTATTGAGGTTTCTTGCAAGTTTCCAGACCTCCTGGCAGTAGTAGAAATATATGAACCTATTTCAAATGCACTCTGAAGGCTTGAAAATCAGAAGGTAAATATCATTACTATTTTTTTTTTTAAACTCTCGTGATTATTAAACTAATCTCTTCACTTTTGGGACCCAGCTCATGATGTTCTTGGCCCAAACACGATTTGTTTTTGTTGGGAGGAAAACAACAGTTGACACATTTTTATGGGCAGTTTGAAACTCCTTAGGAAACCAGCCGGGAAAATCCAAGAATGATCTCAGAGCTGAGAGAGAGCAGAGATCACGAACTCACAAAGCATAGTTCAGCTAACTCCCTCTGTCCCTTACCCCTCCCAGCATATGACACAATTACCTTTGGGATGCTCCTTATTCTGATAATACCTTCATCGCGACCACGACCGAGTGGAGCTTCTTCAACGGGACGGCGAGAAAGAGAAACAAGGGACAAGGACTGTCCAGCTAAGAACTGACAGACGCTTGGACAGGTGTGCTATGAGAGGACAAAAATAGTCTCATGGGGAAGAAGGCTATTTCCCTAATAAAAGTTGAAGGGTGATAAGCAATGGAGCCACATTTTCTTATTAAAAAACCCTCTTTTGTTTGTACTTAAATAAATCTAAGCTGCAGCTGAGACAAGGGCTTTGGATACCATCGAGGGCATCGAGTAAGCAGCCTGCCAAAAGCCACGGGGGCACAGTCTTTGTCACTACCAAGCTGAACAAAACCCTTCCCCTTCGGCTTGCACCAGGCCAAGCGCAACGCTCCAGTAAGTCGGAAGCCCCGTCTGCGTGCCAACGCGGGCACGGCCCTTGTCAGTCCCCGGGCTGGCCGCGGGCCCGAACCGCATGCAGACAGCTCGTGAAAAGCCACTTCTGGTCGACGTTGTTCCCTGTTGATGCTATAAGCTGCTCAGAAAAAGAGTCGGGGAGACACAAATTTCACTAAGCTTGAAACGAGGAGCCGAAGGATTATTTTGCAGCCATCCGGCGAATGCTGGAGCAGAACGGAGATGCTGCTGCTGGCCGAATCTGGGGCAAACGGAGGGCAGATTTGCACAAAATCTGGCATTTTAGCAGCAATTTAGAGCAGCCAATGAGGGAGAAATGCTTGAGCACTGGGGCAGAGGGGAGGTCTGGCACCCAAAGGCAGAGGCCGACAGGCAGCACTGACTGCTTAGGCATAACGTGCGAGATGATGTAAGTCTGAAAGACTCACGTCACATGAGCAGCAATAATGCAATCTTCTCATGGCCTCCACAAAACCCATCAGGCCGTATACAAAGAAGCCAGGCACATCCCAGTTCAGAAGGTCACCCCGGGGCCCCAGAAGAGGAAGGTAACCAGACTGGGAAGCCACCTGCCCATCCTCTTAAGAAGAGCCCATCCCTCTTCGTGGGGTAAACAGGGAGCTAATGAAAACAGAGCTTTCTTATTATATTTATCCCCCCGACTGATGGCACAAATGGCTGGAAGGGAGCAGGGAAGCTCAGGAAACCCTCCTCGCTGAAGGAGCATGCAGAGGGCACACGGGGAAGAACTGCCCCAGAGAGCTGGGCGAATCGAAGTCACGGGGAGTTTGTAAGCGCAGGTTGGACAAACACTTGCCTGGGATGGTTTAGACAGGGATAAGCCTGTCTTAAGCAAGGAGACAGACTAAATGGCCTCCAAAGTGCCCTGCCACGCCAATTTTTTTTTCTATGATTATAGCAACAGGAAACAGCGTTTGTACTGACAAAGCCAGAAATCTCTAAGAAACTGAAGAATCAGAGCATCTAGTGTTGCCCGAGGACAGAGAAGGACTTGTTACTAGTGGTTTTTTCCAGCCTCTTATCTGCGAGCCAGAGAGATGCAAGGACTTTTGATAAAACAAAACCCAACTTTCTTGACTTCCCTCTCCCCATGTCTCATATTTTGTATGTGCATATAAAACAGCCTTTAATGTGATGCTCTGAGTGTCTCCAGCCTGCCAAGCCTCCTCTAGCATTCCCGTTTAAGAACTGAAATTAATATCTCCTCTGTTGACCCAGCATGCACCGTGCAAATGCAGGCGGAAGCAAGTCCTCGGGGTGCTACGCACACTGAAGTGCACACACACAGCTCTTCGGCTCACGCCAGGGGGGAGGGAGGTACACCCATGCCCGACTCCTTTCTTAGCACTCAGCAATTCTAGCAGCCAGCAAGTGGGGCGGCCTGCACGCTAGTAGCAATCTCCAGTTTAAAAACCTTAACTTGACTTTCAAAAGCTCTCAGCACTGGCCTAGCTCTGCCACTGAAGTCAGAGAGTGTTAGCATAGCTTTCAGCAGGATCAGAGGTTGGCCTACAGTGCGACTTTTTGAAAATATCTATGCACTGGTCACCCCAACTGGTTTTAATACCCTCAAGTTCAGGGGTATCGCCAAGCTTGCAATTTCCAAACTGGTCCCCTCTCCATCCAGCTCAACGCAAGTACTGTGTGTCTGCTCCGGGTACCATACCATGCCTTGAACTCGTTTTTTTCCCAGTCCTAGGAAGAATAGGCATTTCAGTCCTGTCCTATCTCTGGCTTGGTCTTCAGTGCTTTATTATCTTGGAAACAATAAAGACAGTAGCCCAAGTGTCTCCAGCTTTCGCACTGTAAGAGTGCAGTCCAGTGTTTTCTCTGGGAAGAGATCTGCTGGGGCATTTACCAGAAGCCTTGTGCCCTGATAATGACCCTCCTGAAGGTAGAGATGAGCTCATCGGGTCTCTTATCTCCAGAACAAATAACTTCCCTTCTGCAAGGAGCCCTCTCGTTAACCTTTCCTCCCCACATCCTCAACATCCTCATTGCCGTTTGTAACTCAGAGCAAGAGAAAAGTTTTTGAGGATTTATCCTTACGTAAAATGTGCAAAAGCTGGTAAATGTAGCCAACTCCTGACCACCATTAAATCCCCAGTTTTGAGCACCGCTTAGAGAATTTATGATGACGCTATAAATTCCACCATGCAACTAGCAGCCAGGCTGGAATTAATGGTATTTATAATGTCACATCCCAAGGTAACAGCTCTTTACCAGAGTAGGAACACCATGATATCTGGGCCTCAGCATGGACAGAGCTATACCTGCAAAGCTGGGCTGCACGCTGGTATAGTAGCCATGTAAATGCACAGCTTTGTTGGTATAGCTTTATCCTCACTACCATCTTATGCTACAACCTCTATATTGGTCAAAGATCACACCCCAAACGCAGCTATAGAGAGGCTGTGAGTCTGAAGTCAGAAGTCAGGCAGAAGGCAGAATAGATATGCACCTTATAGACTAACTAAATAAGATATATGTATAAATAACATAGCTAGGCCAGCCTAAAGGACAGCCCTAAAGCAGGCACCCAGGGCCTTTACCAGAAGAGCGTCTATCTGCAACAAGGTTCTCGTGGGAAGATGTGATATCTTTTATTAGACCAACTAAATAGTTGGCAAAATTGTTCCTAGCAAGCGTTTGGGCAGAAACACCCTTCTTCAGGGTGTTTATCCAGAGTAAGATGAACAGCGCGTAAGTACAAACATAAACCTAGAAAATGGAGATGGAATTTACTGGGCATGTCTACACGTGCATTTACACTGGCTTAAATTTATTGAGCAGCAAGTGGGAATAGGCCGGCGCCTACATGTGCAAGCATTAAAGCGCATTTAATGCTGTGTGTGGACCGACTTGGGACTAAAGTTAGTCCCAAGTCAGTCCACACATACAGTGTGACTGCCCATCTACATGTGTGTTACTGCGCAGTCACTAATCAGGCATAAATTTGATACCTGCATGACAGAAGTCTCAAATTTACACTCAAGTCGGTGTAAGTCACTATATTTACTACTCAGTATGGGCATGCACGTGCAGATGTGTGCCCATACTACACAGTCATTTTGGTTACTGTGCAGTAAATGTGCATGTGTAGACACACCCACTGTGCTGTTCCCTTAACGAAATATATGGGTTTTCCCTGTTTGCAGTGACTTAGATGATTAGCTGATAGACTCAACTGCCTTGTAAAGACAAGAGAGTCAATAGCAGCAACAGGTTAGCCATATCTTTGGCACAGAAGGATTGGTAGATTCAATTCCCACCCAACTCATCTCTTTATCAGTGCTGAGGCCATCCAGACTTAGACACATAACTGCTGATCCACTGCAGAGAGAGAAGACAAAGGGGCCAGAGGGCGCAGACCTTATTGGATATTAAGTCCCAAGCCTGATGGACTATCTAAAGGGAAAGAGGCAAAGTTGAGAGAGTCCCTTTCTGAACGGAAGTCAAAACCTTACCACACTGCAAGCATCCTTTTGTCAGTGCAGAAATGCTGTACTGAGTTGCTCAGTCCTCTGCCAGATAAAGAGATGAGCAGCACTCATCTATCGTAAAGGGCAAGAGGAGCCAGGTTTGCACTGGAATATGGTGAGAGGGTCACGCTTGGGGCTGCAGGCAGAAGTCTGTACAAACCAACTTGGTTGTTTTCTTCCCCAGACCCAGCTGGTTCTGCAAATTCCAGCCTCATGGCGCTCCTCCGAGCTTGGCGACAAGCTCAACTCTATTGTACAAGGTGAGGGACAGAGTTAATTAGGATGCTCTGTGTGGCAGGGCACTAGGTGTGCCTGCCACTTTAAGGCCCTGGAGCTGGCAGCCTCCAGGTACCTGATGAGGGCGGCCATTTTGGGCTCAGGGCTGCCCATATAAACAAGGCAGTTTGGCTGCTGGAGGAGAGGCAATAACATGGCTTGGTCTGAGGGCTGCTGAGTTTCATCTGGAGGTAAGGGAGGAGCTGTAGGGGATGGTAGGAGGCTCCTAGTCCTGGGTACTACTGGAAACTGCACCCTGCCGGGAGTGGGTGGCCTGGTGGGGCACCCAGTTGCACAGGAGCCCCCAGGAAATGCCAGGCAGGTGATCACCCGAGTGAAAGGCAGGTTGGGGTGCCTTAACCCCTAGCCCTCATCTTAGGGTGGGTTGTGGTACACTGGAGGTAGTTGTGGGGGTTTCCTGACCCCAAGGAGGAAAGTTGGAGCCAGGCATGGCTACGGCCACCTGAGCCCACCTATGGAGGGAAGCCCTGAGACCCCAAGTAAAGGGGGTGTTATGAGTACTGTGGAGACCCCAGTGTGAGGGGGGGCCAGTGCTGTGGAGGGAGAGGCGGGGCTCAGCCAGGGGGTGAGAGAGCTGAGTCCTGACCCCAGTAAATCCTCCAATGCTGGGAGGCAGAGCTTGGGTCAAATATAACATCTGAGCCCCAGTTGAGAGGGGGCCATGAGCACAACCCCCAGAGAGCGGGCGATGTGGAGCCCTGTGAAGGGAGAGGGGGCTCAGCCAGAGGGAGCGAGAGCTGAGCCCTGACCCCAGTAAGTCCTCCACCATTGGGAGGCAGAGTGTGGGTCAAAGATAACACTGGTTGTACCACCACAACCTGCTGCCTGGGGTGGAGTGAGAGTCCCCTGTGAGACCCTGAGGCCCCAGTCATGGTGTGAGGTACCCCAGCTCCCCATGTCAGTAAAGGAGGACCCAGAGAGGGGAACCCCGGGATAAGAGTAAGGGTCATGCATCAGGGCCTGCCAGAGCTTCCCGTGACTGGCCCAGGCGGGGGCCAGGACCAGGAGGGTCAGAAGGGCAAGGAGGCCCACCAAGAGGGATGCCCAGGGGTCCCGACTGGCCTGGAGGTGGGCCAGGGCTAGTGTGAGCCGAAAATCCCAGTGAGGGGACCGCACCCGAAGGGGAACCGATGGCAGGGCAATATATGGCCTGGTATGACGGCAGCAGAGTCCGCCTGAAGCGGGGAACCCGGGTGGGGTCCTACAGCAGGATTCTGGGCCCCATCGTGGGGGACTGGCGTATATGAGAACATCATTGATGTCATCAGCGCGGCTTGGGCTGGGGTGTAGGGGAGAAATGGGGCCACAGATTGCCCGTTTTCTGCCCTGCTGCTAGGGGTGCTGTCTCCCGCCTAATTCCATCTATTAATTAATCAATTAAGACCAAGGCATGGCAGAGGAGAAGTTGGGCGGTTAACCCAAGAACAGGTGGGCGGGCATCACGGAAATTGGCCCTGGTAGCCCCCCATTACACTCTGAGATCTGGTTTCCAGGGTTATGCTATAAAAACAGATGTACATGTAATAGCCACTGAATTAGCCTGCCTTCAAGCGCAGTTTGACAGGTCGCGTTCTGCAACGCAGCGCATAAAGATGCCCCATCCATGCTGCCCTCCATGTCTGGCTCCTGTGAGAAGCAAAGGGCCATCGGGGCGAATCCTCCCGGCGTCCTTGTGTCCATCCTGGGTCCAGATCCTTGCTAGGAGGCCTGCTCCCATCTCCTGGAGGAATCCAGGGGCTGCCCAAGCTCCTGGCGGCACACAGATATAGACTATTCACAGATGAAGGCTACCCTCTGTTGTGCCTGGTACAGCAGCATCTTCCCGGCTTACACCCACCCTGAAGACTTTATGCTATGGAACAGGACACTGCACCTGACCCCTCCTAAATATGATAGCTGTAGTCGAAGGCACTACAAATGCAGCCCCCACCCATTTTTTAGATGATGGAGAGGTGGGTGGGGGTGGAGGAGGGGAGAGGTTTTCACATGTAAATTTAGTGACTGGGTCAGCTCTCTGCTAAATTTTGGGGGAGAAGGTTGGAGTGGGGACTGAGGGAAGGGAGTCTGGAAAGAAAAGGATGCTGGATTTGGTTGAGCACGTTCTGGAACAAAGGGAATAGGTTTAAGAGGCGCTTGATTTACGAGCGGAGCACAGCAGAGGCCATGCGGTGATCGGAAGAGGAGACCTAACTCCCTTCCTGTAAGAGATGAGATATTACCAGGGGAAATCGCAGGCAGTAACAAGACACCAGGTAGCAACATGTGAGCAGGGGAAAGCGTGGCTTCTGGGGATGTGTGATCCCTGCCTCTGTTACCAGGAAGTGTGTGCGTGTGCCAAGGGGTTGCACTGTGAGCTGGTAGAGGGCTGATCTGCTCCTCTGGATGTTACCAGGGGTCCTGAGCCAGCATAATGATTTGGGCACATCTCTCATCCCCGTGTTACAAACCGCAAACAGGTGCAGGGAGCCCGCGGCATTCGGTCCCGGCAGCCCTGTCCGGGCAGACACTGGAGGGTTTCACTGAAGACGGTTGTCAGGGTGGTTGGATGCAAGCCCGATATCGGGAAGGGCAGACCGTAGCAGGTGCTTAATGGTGATATGAAATAGCATTTGCTTGCCTGAACAACTGCAACATTCCTCAAGTTTAACTTCTCAAGACTCTGTTGTTACCCCCTGCAAATGCCGAACACCCCAAGCCCAGAGCGTTTCCCTGCCCGCGGTTCCAGGCGAGGCAGCAGTCTGCATAACCAGGCCTCGTCCCACATCTCACCTAGAAGCACCGAGCCCTGACAAAGCGTCAGCAGCTGGAGACCGTCTTTCTGCTCCTGCCGGTCACAGCTGGAGGGGGATGGAGGACGCATTCCTACGGCTGTATCTCACTCCCAGATTGCTGCCTGCTGTCAAGCCTCACGCTCAGTTTTCAGGCTTGGCCAGGTTCAATCTCCTCCTGGAGGAACCATGAGGAGCTTGCACTTGGGAGGCTGCGCAGTCATTCATTATCTAGGCCATTACGACCCACAGCTTTGTGCCTGGGTGGCACAGGCTCCTGCTAACCCAGCCCAGGCACGTCGGGTGCCTTATCTCAGCTCCGATATTGGTGTGCTCTGTGCAGGAGTCTGCAGCTATTGCAGAGATCCTCTGTGAGAGAGGGTGATGGCACTTAGCGCTTGGATAACACTGTTCAGCATCGGTGCTGGGCTTTCATTGGAGAAAGGCAGCACCTCCTGGGGTCTGCACACAGCTGACTTTGGTGGGAGGATGGATTGCTAAACGGGACTTCAAAACCATACAAGCATTTTCTCAAAAGGCAATTTTTTTCAATGTGCAGAGTCAGGTCTACCCTTGAGTTCCCAATTCCCGTCTGGTGCAGCGTCTGCAATGGTACTTTCTGCTGGAGTCTGCAAAAAAAACGCCGATATACAGCAAATCCAATACTGGTGTGGCCAGGACGGTTCTTGCCGAAAAGAAAACCTAACAACAGTAACTGTTGTTGAGTTAATGAAAATAGTGATGCCGGTTCAAAAGGTTAGGCCGGGTTAGGCCAGGCTCTGATGGCTTGTCCTAAGCGACCATGAGTTTTCTTCCTTCATATCCCCTGTTCAGTATAGGTTGCAAGGGACCTAATTCTTTAATGCTGCATGGGGAAAAAAAAAGCAGGCTGTGTATCCTAGTTAAAAAAAATAAACCATAGGGAAAGGACAGAAGCAAGAGACAGGTTGTGATGCTGAGCTTGATATTGAAATTGTGGACTCTTCTAAGCCAGGAGGGTCAAACTCATCCAGCTCTCCAAGTGTTTTGTGCCGGTGCTGCAGGCCACCCTCGCTCTAAGCATCTTGCTAGACTCCACCATAGGTTCAACATGGCTTGAGCCACACACACGTTTCATTTGCTTCCCATCCCAGTCGAGCAAAATACCATCTTTGGTATGAAACGTCTTTCCTTTTTCAGCTCAAAGGGAAAAGAACTGAGTTTCTGGATCACAGTTGGGCCCCACGTGTCTGGTTAGCACCCGTGTGCTGATCCACAGCCCACCCCCTCCACTGTGAGGTGTGTGGTTTGATCAGCCTTGGATGTTTTCCCTGCCCTTCTTGGTTATTAATGCTGGGCTGGGACCAGAAGGAAAGCAGCCGTTCCCCCTTCAAAATGTCTTTTGACAGTGGCCTCAACCAGTTTCCTTTAGGAAGAGTTCTTGGGGAAGAGGAACAATAAGTAAAACTGGATAAATGAGGAGAGCAGCATGGGGAAGAGGAGAAGACACTGGCAGCTTAGCATCCCGATCCCACATCAGAAACACCCAACTAGAGCCAAGAAAGGACGAGAGAAGACAGCAAGGATTTAAAAGCCTTTCCCCTAGTTGTTAAAGCTACCCGTATAGGAGTCCTGCACCCCCTCTCCTCCACCACATCCAGCATCCGCTGGGTTCACCCCCGAGAGCTGTACACACATGGGCAAGACCAATATTACATGCAAAGGGCATGTTTCCTCCTGGCATATCCAAGCCTGAGTCAAACCCTGCTCTCCAGCAACTGTGTGATGTGGCCATGAGTCAACAAGTTGTGTTGGTCACAGCTTCTGTATGAGGGCCATTGATGATGGCTTAGGATGTTACAATGGGCACAGATGGTCCCTTTATTGTGCGCTGGCCCTTGTAGGTTAAATTACAAGGCTGGCAGATTTTTGCTTCTTGGAAGAAGAATCAGCACAGCTTGAGGCACTGAGCACAGCAGCATTTCCCCTGCAGCCATCCTGGGGGAGGGAGGTGACGGGCAGAACCCCTTCCTTGCATTTTCCTTTAAGGATGTTCTCAGGCTGCCAAACAAACCTCCCCTCCCTCTGTACATATTTTAGTGCAAGAAAAACCAGCACTGAAGTTCCTCTCGTTCTCTGTATCCCATCCCAATATCTTGATGCTGTACAATAGCAGCTGAGCTCAGGCTCCAAGAGACAGCTTCGGTGCGAGTCTAAAGCAGCGGTTTTCAGTCTGCGGACCTCTGGGGCTCCACAGACTCTGTCTAAGGGGTCCACGGAAGATGACTTGGGGCAACGAAAAGTATGAGAAGACCCACACTTACAAACCAAAGGGGTCTTTGCACCTCCATTTGCAATTTTTTAGGGGTCCACGGATGAAAAAACTCTAGATTAACTTTTCTGGCATAAGAACTGTTTACTCACCACCATCGGCAGCTCACTGTAGAGGGTCACAGCCTTCTTCACAGTTTATACCCACACATAAGACTTTGTGCTACGAAACAGGACAATGCACCTAACCCCTCCTAAATAAAATATGGCCATATCTGCAATATGGCCCCCTAAACAGGGTCACATCTGTAGTAGGAGAGGACAAAAAGCAACCCATGCCCCTTTTTCCATGATGGGGAGATGTGAGGAGGGGAGAGGTTTTCATGCGTAAATTAGTGACAGGGTTGGCTCTGAGCTAGATTTTGGGAGAGAAGGTTGGGGTGAGAACTGGGGAAAGGGAATCTAGAAAGAAAGGGGATATGCTTGCCATGGCAGGGGTTGGACTTGAAGATCTGCTCAGGTCCCTTCCCACCCTACCAACTATGGGACAGACAGAAAATTTGAATGCAAAAGTCCTTCCGGAGCCCTGGATTTGATCGAATGCAATCTTCAAAGTTGATTCAGCATAATCTAAATGACAACTTGCAAACTGGAGTCCCTCCCCATTTTTAAGGTTTCTTGCTTTTTTTATATTTGTAAGAGCAAAGGTTTCAGTTACTCAGAAATTACCAGAAAGTACTGATTTGGTGAAACTGGAAACTTTCCATGAGGATATATCAATTGGTACAAATTTCCAAGTAACAGGTTTCCCTGGCTCTCTGGGCTTCCAGGCTGCTGGCTTCTTCCCTGCTACCAGGACGCGGTGCGACCGAACCAGGGGTACGCTGTACATTAGCACTAATCTAGAGGCCACCTCAAGCCCACATCCACTGACTGTCTACACTGCAAATTCCCAACCCAACCCCTGGTGCCAGGGCAGCTCAATCCCAGAAGCTCTGCTGATGTTCAGGGTCTGATCTACAGCCTCCTCCTTGCCATCCCCATCTGCAGCGTGTCTGCGATTCACCCAGGCCCAGCAAACTACAGCAAAGAAGTTGCTTGCTTGCAGACTACAAGCAAACAAGTCAGCCAGCACCTATCCCACAATCCTTTGTGCCTCACTTCCAGTCCTTCTGCACCCTGCTTGCCATCTCTACTGCCCATAAATAAATCCAACTTCATAAAACAGTGACAAGTAGTGCTGTTTCCTAGATGGGCTCCTCTCAAGGACCAGGAAGCAAGCAGCGTACCACTTGGCTGTGGGGGCCACCAAGTGCAACCAAGATGGGGAGGGCAACTCATGAAACAGGGTCTCTTCAGAAGCAGGTTTCATTTCAGAAACACCATAATTTTGGGTGCATCTGGGGTTTCCAGAGTTAAGCACTGCAGATTTTGGGGGGCAGCGGGTGGGGGGGATAGGATAGTGAGGGAAGGCAGCCTGGAGGTCTGTCTCAGTACAGAGCAAATGTTTTCCCAAAAACTTGAAATAGGATGGACCCAGCCAGCTCCAGATAACCTTGCAAGGTTCATGCAACATGAAGATGAACAATCATAGCCCTGAACACAAGGAAAGCCACAAGCCACTAACATTAACCTGCCCATAAGGCAACTATAGGATATGCTTGCTTCCCAAGCCTCATCTGAACAGATTTAGCCGTCTTGCGATAAAGTGTGACCTAAAGAGTTACAGGCCCTGGGATGTGGGCAAGTGAGTGAAAACTGTCACTACTGCTCTGCCTCAAAATTTGCATGAAAAAGGAAAATCTAGAAGCTGAAAAACAGGAAGTTTTCCTCTTGAATTACATCACAAAGGAATAACAGTTTACCGGCCCATTGCAGTTTGGAGCCCAGACAAACAAACATCCCCTTACATTGTCCGCTACAACAGACACTGGAAGCAAAAGGGGAACATATGCTTCAGATTCAGGCTAAGGAAAAAGCAGAGGGGGGTGGGGGGCCGTTTGATTTTTACCACTTCAAATTGAATTAAGATATAGTTTAAAGGAAGTTTTTGTCACTTTATATGACTTGTATCAGTTTCCTGTTGCTGCGTCTGCCAAAATCTTAATTCCCACCTCCCCCACGTCCTTGTGTTGAAATCCAAGCAGATGATGCTGCATGAACAAGGGGGGTTTTTTTGGCTTTTAATACACTTATGCAAATTGAGCAGAATAATTCCATTTGCCAGAGCTTTGTAATGAGAAGACCTGCAGCTACAAACCTCTTCCAGACAAAATAAGCGAAGCTCCACAAACACAGAAGATTATCAAGGCTTGTGGCTTTGAGAAAAAGGGGCAATGATTGGATGAAATGCTACCTGCAGCCACTTGCTTTAACATGCGCGGTCGTTTTGTACCTTCAAATTGGGTTTAAATGCATTTTCAAAAGGGTTTAAGATGTCTGAACTAGCAGGAGTAGTGCTTCCAAGGGACCATTAGGAAGAGACTTTATTTTTACCCTACCCATTAGTTAAGGATTCAAAGTCAAACCAGGTATTTAGGATGTGACTACAGATGTTCATCAGGCCAATCAGAGACCCTTTCACAGGTGGGGGTCTACAGAAACCTCAGCTGGAGCAGACAGGCCGGCAGAGAGATCTCCATCAATCCTATGCCTTTTAAAGACAAGTTCAACAAAACTCCTACCAACCCAGGCAGTTGATGGCAGGAGCAGGGGCAGACAATTGCAGCAAAGGCAAGTCAGGCTCCCTGATTCCTAACTTCTGAAACCATTACCAGTAAGTGCCAACGTGTACCGCTGGTCGCCGCATCGTGCAAGCTTAGGCTTTTTGATCGCAGGCCTCTGCGGCTGGACTTCTGCTCTTTGTCGAGCTGGACTGACGTGCAATTCAGGCCAGGGTCCATGTGTGGAACTGAAAAATATGAGTCAGTCTTCTAATCAAAGGCAGTTTTTCATCTCCCCTGCTAGTTGGTTGGAAGACGTAACTCTGGAGGAGAAGGATTACAGCAGCTGTCGCTAGCAAGCCACAAGCCGTAAAAAAAAAAAAATTAAAAAATAAAGCTTACAGAATTTGACTTTTTACCCACAAGAACATCTGTTGCGAAAGCAACTCTCCAAGGTATTCGCAACCCAGAGCCATCAACTTCCACGGCTACAAGCATTTGGGCTAACCAGAAATGCAACTAGCCCCCCATGTTACCTAGACTCCAGGCAGAGGGATCTGTTGAGAGGAGCAGTGCCAGCATCCCCGCGCTGTCCAAATGAGCTGGTCTTTTTGGGCCGACAGCTCCAAAAGGTGTGGCTTCTGGAGCACCCAGCAGAAATGAAGTCCAGGGAAGTGTCTGAATTTCTTATGCTGGGGACAAGGGGAAGCTGCAACATCTGAGCTGCTCCCGCACCTGCTTCTAGTAAAAATGACACGGGTAACAATGGAGGTTGTTCTGCTACATGCATCATGGCCACCTCTGCACCCATCCGGTCCGGCAGCCCTGTAGAAATTCTGCTGTGAACTGGTCTGGATTTCTGTCCTGCACCCCGAACCAACAACCCGCCCTACTTCAGTGGCAGTTCAATGCAAGTTCAACCACTGAAAAAGCCCCAGTTAATGCAACCTTCACTCCTTCACCTTCATGCCAGAGCAGGCTTCCTGCCAGGTACTGCAAAAAACCTGGTGTTTTAAAGCCGGGAGCTTCCTTTAGACTTATTTCAGGGGAGAAGGCATTTTCCCACTTGCACAGTATGCACTCATCAGCCTCAGCATCGTCTTCTGGCTCTTGCCCTGCAAATCATGTTGTCAGCACTTGGAGATCCGCTCCCACCATCCAGTAAGTTTAAAAGGAAAGGCTTTCTAAGCCCTCACCAGTGACCAGTGTTTCCACGCTATTCCCTGTCCACTCTTCAGCTACTGGTGTCCATTAAGGAGTGAGAAACAACAGGATTAAATCTCTCTCAATGACTGCTGCTAAACAACTTGGCCACGAGGGAGGACGCTCCTGTTTACATGTGTGCAGACATCGGAAGGGAAAGAGCAGCAAGAGCTAATCAGTGATGGCACCTCCGGGAGCAGCGTGACAGGCTCGGCGCCACGTGATTCTTGGGCCCCTTCTTCCTAACTTTTATGAATATTTGGAGTAACCTTCCATTCGTGGTGCAGAGTGAATCAGGAGAGAACTGACTGTGCCCTATTGCACATAGAAAATTTGTAAACACTTCTCTCGCACGTCCGTCTGAGGCCTTGCACAAGTGCCCGCTCCTCGCCGCGGCTGCGCGGGGCGGGCGAGTAACAATATCTTGCCTGAGAAGCCGGTAAACAGGCCGCACGATGAATGGGGCCCGGGCTCCGCGCGCCGTGCTAATCGTGCGGCCACATTCATCCCATCACTGACTCATGCATTTCCGCTTATCACAAGGGTATTGAGATAGAGAGCAGAGGCTCACTAGCCAGAGGTAAACAATTAAGCATTCATTAGGTGAACATGAGACGGAGCCTCAAAGCTCTTACTTGAGACTCGGGACAGTGCGTCTTCCAGCCAGGGCCCCTCTATTAGCCAGCTACATTGGTCTCCGTGCTTTGGCTCTTCCTTCGCGTCCACTGAAAAGGAAAACCCTGTGGAGAAGCCTTGAGTGTCGCCAGTGTGTCCATGCTGCCTTTCTACTACCCAAAGGCAGAGGACCACCGGAGCCTAGTGGCTCACACAGCTGCCGTGGCTCAGACACACCAGTTTCTGTAGCCAAGGGATTGGTGTCACATCCATCTGCCTTCGCCCCCCAGCCTGAATAACTATGCATAGTTGAGAGCCTTTGGCACGAGCCCAGAGCAGGACTCAAACTCCCACCACTAGAGCTGTGGCAAGACGCTCTCAGGCCCATGCCTTTCTGCTACAGACTCTCATAATAGTGCACTATCAAGCCCTTTGGACCAAAAAGCCCTTTGGCCTTTTGCAAAGTGACTTGGAAGGAAAGCACGCGCTAAAATACCTAATCGCATTCAGCGTGACCATTCTCCTCCTGGGGAAATGGTCGGGCACTCACAGTAAGGAGGGGGTCTTAAAGGCAGATGTGCTCGGACAGCCTTTCCTTGCTTCGAGCACTGCAGCAGACAGAGAAGGCTATCCCAAACCAGAGCCGCTGATCCACGCATGACCGGTGACTAATGCTCCACTATACATACTTATTTCCCCATAAACTGCTCGGTGTAAGAGACTGCAAAACAGGAATGCGCCTTCCCTGTACGTGTATATGGCATCCGTTCATCAGCGAACGACGTGGCTAACCAATGTACAGGTAGGATTTGTGTCAGGCAAAGGACGTTAGAAGTCCCTGTGCGAGGGCAGTTTCTTCACCTGCTCACCCTTTATTTTCAGCCCAAGCACGGTCTCACTTTGTCGCTGTCCCTTTTACGCTCAGATGTGGAGCTCACCGAGGACATACACCGTCCCAGCCCAACAGCATGAAGTACTTTGCCAGTGGCACGTGGCTGTTGTGACCCCCAGTAATTCTGGGATAACTTTGGGAAGGATGGTCGGCAGCCGGGGAGATAGATGCGGGATTCTAGCCTTTTAAAACCTACCGACAGGTTGAACAGGAAAATGAAGTTAGGATGCATGCTGTCCTCCGTCTCCTTGACCGTGAGACAGAGGTCTGGGCGTACAAAGTGTCTGTTCCAGCTCTGCCTCAGTTTTAGCACAGCCACGGCTATCAGACCTTGTGAGCACCAAAGCAGCATATACACAGCGTGTGAGCACAAGGTGGGAAGCTTTACCTCCCTGGGAATGCATTACATGTAAGATGCATGAGCTGGAGTGTAGTTTGTAGCATTTGGCAGCCCCTCTGCATGGCGCGCGCCAGATCGGGGAGGTGACAGGCAGCACAGCAACAGATAGGACAGGGAGCAGAAAGCAGAGCAGCAGAGCAGCCGGGGGAAAGAGATCGGAGTGGTGCTCTAGGAGGGAGGCAGGGCTAATTTGTGTCACATCTGCCAAAAGGATTGGCCCTGCATTGTGTTAGGGTGTTGTATAAGTGAGCCTTGCTTGATGCTCAGGTCAGACGGGCAGCATCAGGGCGATCCCTCTGGATGCCTCTCCATCCTGGACGGTCTGTACTGCCTGGGTTGAGGCCAGCATCCCATCAGCCGATGCTATATTTGTGGGTACCAGAAAATATTGCACTTACCCCTCTGGCTCCCCACTCCAGATCCAGGACCAGCAAAGCAGATGCCAGTCTGGCGTCTCGCTCCAAACTCACCTCTCTCTTTTCAGTGCGTTTCGGGTCTGAAACACTGTGTTTGGCCTGTTGTCTCGTTTGTAGCTGCATCTCACGGCCTTCGAGGAGGACCGGGGCCGGGGGAAGCGGAGCGAGCGAGGGCTGACTAGCCATCTCAGCAACGCCTGTTCCAACGCGCTGCCCTCTTCCCTCTTCCCTCCGCCAGCACCGTTCCCTGGGAAGCGCCTGCCCCAAGACTATCACAATGATGATCGAGGTCCTGTTGAGAAAATGCTAAGCAACTATTGACCATTTCTGCGGTTGATTGAGAGCTACATTGAGGAAGCTTTCTAATGGCTTTCTGATGAACAAAGGAGCAAAAGATTTCTTGGAGCCAAGCATTCTCCTGGTAGGTTTCCAGTAAGTGAAAGATCCAATTCACAGATTTGTGGGGGGGCTGCAGCAAGCAGCTGGCTCCGTCACGTAGATCCTGCCGGCTGCCAGATTTCAGTAATTACACACTGACTAGGAAGATAGGAATCCATAATTCTACTACTTCAGACTCTCTGCTGGCTGCATGTTGAATCCAGCTATTATTCACTCGATAAGATTTCCATCATTCTTAAAAAAAAAAAGGAAAAGAAATGCATTCTGCCTTGTCCGCACTACCAAGAGAAGAAAGCCTGCTGGCGACAAGCGGAGAGTCCTGAGACACCAGATTAATGCTGCGTGGACTCCGAAATAAGACCCATGTAAAAATAAAGCCAGCTAGATAAGTTGCCTTTGAGGACAGGAAAAACACAAAGCGTCCATTTTTGGGTTTGCAGCCGTTTCTCAGGCCATGATCCCAAGGGAGCTTGAACACCAGAAGCCAAAGACTAGTGGGTGTTCATGACATTTTGGGAAAGGGGCCCCTTTTTGGACTTCTTCACCGTGTCGAGAAGAAAAGCTTTCATTTTCATCTCGATACGCCGCTAAGTAAAGAGATCTTATTTCCCCCTTCCAGTTGTTGCAACACATCCCATCATATGATCTCTGCAGATCATATGCTGCAGAAGCTAATCCAAAAAAGCCTTGAACTACAGAGGTGTGCTCTCCGGTGCCGCTGCTATGAATCCATTTCAAACAATTACTTATTTATGAGCAAAGCCTGGTCAACCAGCAGCCAGAGCAAGTCCTGCGAGAGCCGGTGAGAAACGACTATTCAGCAGCAACGCAGAATAGCCCGACTCAAGGTTTGCTACATCATTCGGTTCGGTGGGATCGGACTGTGTCTAGGCAGCTCCTGGGACGACTCTTGTGACAGAGGATACAACAGCGACCTATTACTGAAAAAATTCCCCACTGCTCCCGTTTCCGTAGGGGACGCTCCAGCGTAGATCAGGCTCCTGCCGCTGAAAAAGTCATGGTTTCATATGAAACCATGACTTTTTCAGCGCTCGTATTGCCAACACCTCCAAGCCGGCTTGGACGACCAGCCCGATTCCTGGAAGAACGGCGTGGCGAGAGGATGCAGAGCCCTTCTTGGAGCCAGCCCGCTCGAGACTCATCTCTCCTTCTGCTGTCGGCTCTAGTATGCACCACAGACAGGAAGTGAGGTGTAAGAGGATGGAATTCAGAGACAGGAAGCTTGGGGGGGCACTACCGATGGACTTCCTGTGCTTGCAACCTACTCCGCATGGACGATGCATGAATGCGCTGCAAGGGGGCTGGCCTGGGAGAAGCGTTTTTGAACGGAGCAGCGAGGACAATCGTGAATTGTTTGACGCTCGTTCGGCATCGCATCATTTGTGCCGGCGGGACTCAAAGGGGGCAGGACACACGCTAACATCCATCACACCGGGGTAACCTTACGTTTCCCCCTCGAGTTATTTTGGATTTGGGCAATCGAAGAGAATCTATAAATCTTAGAGAGATTCATAGAAAGGGCCATTAAATTATCCAGTCTGAGCTCCTATTACAGGCCATCACATTGCATCCATTTGTACCGAGTCTGATCCCTTGTGTTTGCCTGAAGCCTCCTTCCCACAACACACCCAGCCTGGCGGATGGAGAATCCAGCTCTCCCCCCGTCCAGCAATTAATCTCCCAGCCCATTACATTTATTTTTTTAATCCAAATGTATCTGGCTGCAGCTTCCAGCCATTGAGTCTTACTACGCCTTTCTCCCCTGGCTGAGCAGGAGCTTTGGTACGTTATTCTGTGTCTGCGAGGATACTTTCACACAGTTTCCATCACCTCCTCGTCACCTTTTTGCCGGGCTCAGCTGGTATGTCCTCTAGCCCTCAAATCAGTTCTCTTGCTCTCTTCTTCACTGTCATTAACATTTCAGACCCTTTTAAACATGCTTTCTGTTAAAAGCAAAGCATGCTGCAGTACATGCAGGGCAAAACCACTGCCCTCTCCCTCCTCCCCTGTTCAGACTCAGCCCTTGTGCTGCAGTGTTTGCTGGGAGCTCAGGTTTTGCTGCACCCCATCAGTGACCCAGCACCTTTCCCGGACCCATTTCGTGGGTATGGCCTGCATGCCTTAGGCCTGGGTGTATGATTTTGCCATCGTCTCCCTGACGTGTCTTCTGCCCCGTTTACCCCACAATCTAGATGGTTTTGCCTGGATGCCCTGGCCCCGTCACTACTCACCCTTCGGCCAGTCCGGTGTCATTCACGTGTGTATCACCACCGATTTTAGATTTACTTCTAGATCACGAGAAAAACATTAAATAGTATCAGGCCTAGTACCAACTATGTGGGGCCCCTAGAAACACCCCTGTGGCGACTGTCAGTTCTTAATATATTTCACGAGTGCTTTGCCGATAGCATCTGCTGTTAATTTTTTACCCAGAATGCCCTACAGGACTTGCAGATGCCTTGCAGTGTAACCTGAAGAAAGTTTATTGCAGCGAGGCTGTAGCAGTAATGAATATGAAATCTTGTCTATTGTCCATAAAACCATGTTGCCACCTCGTATCCTTCAGTTCCTTGGTAATTGCCTTCGTGTGACTTTCTCCACTTTGCCATCCATTCCTCTTGAACTGTATTTAACTGGATCACAAAGCAGAGAGGAGTCCTCCAGCAGAAGTCATTCCCTGCACCCCTCCCAGAGCTGCTGCATTGTACCCAGGTCCACTCCATAAGCGTTTCATTTAATCATTCAATAATCTCTGACCAGGTTAGATTGCACTGAGCTACTCTCTCTTCTCCGTTACTTACTGTGTTTGCATGATGTAAAGGGTAATTAAGACGTATCATGGACTTGCATTTCAGTTATTTTAAACTTAGTCACTGGGGTAAAAGGAACAGGTAATATGTAGGCAGAGCACAGCTAGATATGAATGATATTAATCCATTGATTGTAAGGTCAGGAGGGACCGGGTGATCATCGCTTTGCCTGACCTCCTGTGTAAGGCGGAGGAGGAGTTCTCTGGATGATGTCCTGGTTCACTACAGTACAGTACACCTTTGTGGAAAGCATCTCATCTAGATTACAGTGTCCTAGGGGTTAGCTCTCCTGGCTAATTACCCTCATTCTTAAACATTTGCACCTTGTTGCTAACCAGAATGGGCCCGGTGTCACCTTTCAGCCCCTGGATCCTTTACCTGCTGAATGAAAAAGCCCGTTAGCCCATTTCCGTTCCCCACACAGGTAGGTATAACCTGCCCAAATCACCCTAGATAGTCCCTCTGATGCACTATTTTGCTCCTGGAGTCTGTCTCTGGAAGGCCTGTATGCTTATTCTCCTGGCTCTTCTCTGAACCCTCTTCCAAATCCTCCCACATCGGTGACTTATCAAACATCTGGACCACACACAGCACTCCAGCGGTGGCCGCACCTGTGTCAGGTGCAGATCTGCAGCCCCCTGCTCCTATTCAGTGTCCCTCTAGCAATACACCCTCTAGCAATATTAGCCTTTTTGGCTGGTGTTGCAGTGGGAATTCACATCCAACCAACTAACTGCTCACTATATGATCCCTCTCATCCTTTCCCACCTCACTGATCTCCAGGAGTGCGTCCCTATTCTATAAGCGTGACCCGGGCTCTTTAGATGGGGCGTCACTTTAAATCACTGAATCATGAAATCACAGAAAAGGAGAGCGGGAAAGGACCTCAGGAGGTCACATCTAGTCCAACCCCCGCTCAAAGCAGGACCAGCCCCAACTGCATCATCCCAGCCAAGGCTTTGTCTATGTGGGTCTTAAACACCTCCAAGGATGGCGAGTCCGCCACCTCTCTGGGTAACCGGTTCCAGTGTTTTACTACTCTTCTAGTGATAAAGTTATTCCTAACCTCAGATCTAACCTAAGATGTAACTTCCCTTGCTGCAGCTTGAGCCCATTGCTCCTTGTCCTGCCATCTGCCCCCACCGAGACCAGCCCAACTCCATCCTCTTCGCAGCCCCCCTGCAGGGAGGTGAAGGCTGCTGTTCAATCCCCCTCGGTCTTCTCTTCTCCAGACTAAAAAACCCCCGTTTCCTCAGCCTCTCCTCACAAGTTGTCCCTCAGCCCCCCAACCTTTTTCCTTGCCCTCCACTGGACTCTCTCCAATTTGTCTACATCCTTCCTTGAAAGGCCACTTTGAAAAGCTGGACGCAAGCAACTGGTTGAGGCAGACTGGTCTCTGCAGAGCTGCTCTGCCAGATGTTCACTGTGCACCAGGTAGGGGCCCCAAAAAACATGTCCCCATAAGCCAGCAGGCACCCCATGGAGTTAATGAACCCACACAGAGTGCCACTACGCTGCCCGTCAATCAGGACAGGGAGTCCCAGCACACACAGCGTCACCTTGCATCGCACGGAGGCAGTGTAAGGCATGCAGCAGCACCACGCAGAGACAGGCTGCGCTAGGTGGAGGCAGGATGACCAGGTTCTGCTAGCAGGCAAAATGGTTCTGCGGAGAAGTGGAGCTAATAGGTCCACGTGCAGCACCGAGGGCACAGTTACGCTTCCTTCCAGTCCAGGAGCAAGTGTACCTGTGCCCCTGCTCACACCATCCAAGGAAGGGGGTGCTGCATATCAACCATCTCACCAGCTCCACAGCCATGGGCCATCTCCGTACTTTATGCGATGCAGCGGTGGTGTTTTCGCCCGGGTCGTTGATAAGGATGTTGAATGGGGCCAGCGATCGCTCCCTGCAGAGCCCCACTAGCAACAGCTGCTCAGTGATGATTCCCCATTGCACCACTGCATTGTGAGATCTCGGCTAGGCAGTTTTTAATCAATGTAATGTGTGCCTTGTTGATTCGGGGTAATTCTACTTTGTTAATTAAAATGTCGGAGGCGTAGAAGACAAATGCCTTGTGGAAGTTGAAGGGTGTCCTATCAAGACAATTCCCTTTATCAGCCAAACTTGGAAACCTAATAAAAACCTTATAAATGAATATGACAAGATCTGTTTTCCATAAACTCATGTTGGTTGGCATTATATTGCCCTCCTTTAATTCTTTATTAAATCAATTCCTGCATCAACTATTTCTTTACTTTGCCTTGGATTAGTGTCGGGTAGATAGGCCTGTAATAACCAGGTCATCCAGTTTGCTCTTTTTAAATACTGCTGCAACATTAATTTACCTATCCTGGGGTTTATAGCTTATAGGAGATTGAATATTAAGAGTCCAGCTTGCTCCTTGGCCAACTCTTTTTAAACTCTCAGATGCACATTATTTGCATTGACTGACTTGAAAGCCTCTCGCTTCAGCAGATGTTTGAAGTCTTCCTTAATTACTGTTGGAAGGGAAACTATTTCAGGCAGCGTCAGATATGACTGTATTATTCATTCTGGATGTATTGAACACTTCTATGTTTACATTATTTTTGCCAGTTCTACCAGTTCATTTAACAGCAGACCGATATCATTGTTCACTCTCTTTTTGTATCTAAGATATTTTAAAAAACAAAGCAAGCCTTCTTAGTGTCCCTTATCTGACTATAGCTTTCTTTTGGTTCCCTTATCAACCTCCCACAATTCCTAGCTTCTAATTTAAATTCTTTGCCATCCCAGTCCCACAATTTTGTTTTTATAGCTGCCTTAGTTTTCCCCTTCTAAGTTAGGTTTCTTTCTTTCTTTCTTACAGATTTGAATGAAATATTCATAAATAGTCCCAATTATCATTCACATTTTTCTGTTCTTTTCCCCAACTTTATGAGATCTGCCTTTTCAAAGCAACACGTGTGTACATTAATAGTCTGTTATCCCATTTGCACACAACATGACTCTATTTGCACATAACACATGCCGCAGCATCCTGATTGATGGCAGCCAAGCCAACACTTGCTCTGAGTTCTCTGATACGTTCCTCTGTAACAGGGGACAGCAGCAGACTAGGCTTGGTGATCCAGGGGGTCTTCCAGCCCCATATTCCCATGTAGATGGGAATTTTAATGCACAGCTCTTCTTTGGTTCCTGGCTGAGTATCAGCAAGGTGAAGGATAGCTCAGTCAACCCCAAACAGCCTCCCTTCAGCTGTATCAGGCAGGGAAGCATAATTGCCCCTGCACAAGACACTTACGTTCAAGAAAGATGAATGCAAACCAGAGCTGGGGCAGAGAAGGGCTGCTCGGATGATCGGGGGAATGAAGACCTTGTCTTACAAGAGAAGAAGGAGAGAGCTGGGCTTGTTTAGCCTGGCAGCTCCATGTCCAAGAGGGTGGGATGAATGCTCTCTGTGCATACACTCAATCAGTAGATACCAAGGAGTGAGGACAAGCTATTTAAATCAAAGGATGATGCTGACATAAGAACACGTGAACATCAACTGCCCGTGAGTAGGTGCAGGTTGAAAATCAGAAGAAGGTGACTAAAGTGCAGAGGAATAAAGGTCCATATCTCTTCCAACAAGGAGTATGGAGGCCAGATACCGACCAAGGTTTAAATTTGGGTCGGAGAAGGTCCTGGGATGTCCGATGATGTGGTTGTCTGCAGTAACAGGGAGCTGGGGCGGCTGTGCCAGGAAGCCCCTTGTAGCCTGTTCTCATTTGAAAGCTGCTTCGTTGAGTAATGCAGAGCCAGGCCATCCGTCACACACACTCCCTCGCCCAAAGGCTTCTTTTTGGAGGGCTGGCCAGGTCCATACAAGGGAGATGTGGCCAGTGCAATGGGAACCAGAGGATGGCATTTATACCTGCAATGGGAGCAGAAAGCCACAGCTCGGCATTGAAGCCTCTTGGCCAGAAAAGGAAGACTCATTTCTCAGCCTGCTCTTCGGTGTGCAGCGTTTTGCCGTCTGGGTCTCTACAGACCTCCCCATCACCACGATAAACCTGCTCCCCACCCACAGCATAACCTCAGTCCGGCCGCGCGTGCTTCTCTGCCCAGATGAATTTCAGGGCAGGTGGGCTGTAATGGGAAGGATCCCTGTACAAACCAGGCAAACAAGTCTTCTTTTTTTTTTTCCAAGCTGAATATAATTCCTGCTGTCCCAGAAAGAGATGTGCTATAGGAGGTGGGGAGGGGGAGAGGTTTGTGGACAGATTTTACTATCTGAATTAAGATATGGAAATTCAGAAGTGACTTGTTTTAGGGGTCGGACACTTCAAAGGGTCAGTAACAGACCCGGCTGGATTGCATTTTAATCCCTATTAAAAAGACTAAGGTCTTAGTTTGTTTTTTTTTACAAGGTAAAGGTGTCAAATGGTGTCAAGTGAGGGGCTGTCTTCCTGCTACGAGTCAAAAGCACAGCAGGAGCACTCCAGGTTAAAAAACCAGGGAGAAATCCATTATGCAGCGGTTTGCTGGCACTTTAGACGCCAGTGAAGCATCCTTCTGATAAAGGAAATTGTGGGGCTTTGTAATGAGCTTTGAAACAAATAGGGTCTGGGCAGCGCCTGGTCTGAAAGATGAAAACACAGTTTTGCAAATGGCTTTGTACACTGCACTCATCGAGGTCGCATAAGGGATGAACTTGCCCCTTGTTTGCACAGCACATTGTCATTTGTGCTATTTTTTCTTTATTTAAGCCTGTTATAGTGGCAACAGGCAGCACCCTCCAAAGACGATGTTTAAAGGTCAGACTGTGTGGCTGCGAGGAAAGCCTGCAGGGAAAGCGGGGTTGACACGTTAGGTCTTTAGTGATGGGCAAAACAAAACGGAGAGATTCGAGATTGCAGAATGGGGCCAAAAAGGCCACAACCAAAGCCTTGCTTCGGGTATCTTGCAAGTTTGCTTTTTGGGTTGGCTGGAACCAGACGTGCAAAGATGCATCTCAAGAAGAAAGCTACCCTAGTTTGCATTACCATCTTCCAGCTGGTCTCCCTGCATTTCCACTGGCCCCTGGCAGTATCTCCCAGGGAAAAGGTCCCCGATAAACCCATAATCCTGCAGTCCAGCACTTAGCTGCCAGTTGGACCTGACTAAGCATTTGCAACAGCAGTTTCCACTATAGATAAAAGGATGGAGGTAGGAGAGAGATGGAAGGCTTTCCAAGCTTCAGACAAAGGTTTATTTGGAGGTCTGTGCCGCTGGGTGGGTGCGAGTCTCGGCTTCTCTTTATAGTTGAGCCAGGTCTTTCCTTCCCTAGTCCTAATATGATTAAACTCTCCCTGGCCAGAAATTCAGCATGACGGAGGAGGTCTCAAGCTGAGAGAGAGCAGTTATCAGGATGTGCTACATTCCACGTGGCTCTTCTATCCTAGGAGCAAAGAGGGCCGTTCCTGACCCGAACGAGATCCAGCCTGTGTCTCCTATTGCACATCTGCACGTGCACTCGCACACGCATGCACGCACACATGCACATACAATTTTGCCTGCAATAACAGTCTTTCATCTAGCCTTTCAATGTTTTAAGTTGTTGGGTGTTTTTTTTAATAGCACGGAGAGAGGCAATATCTATATATCTATTTGCTGAAATTTAGACCAGCTTTTCCAAGCTCTGGGGGTGGAAGCAAAGCATTTGGGCACGGGTTTTCACAGCGCCGTAGGCACCTAGGTGGGTGTCTAGTGGGCTTGTCAAAAGCACCAAGGCACTTATCTACCTTCGGGAAATCTGGCTTCGGCTTTGCACCCAAATAAAAGTGACCTGATTTTTGGAGATGCCAAATAGCTGGTGTGGGGAATCCAGCAAATTACTGTCATGGGGGGCTGCAGGTCCTTGGCATCAGAAAGTTTTCACTGAGGTGTCTAACTCCAGGCACCAGTTTTGGAAAGCTCTGGGCTCAAGGCTTCCTGACAAGGAGACTTTGCCACACACAGAGATGCCTACACCCTTTCCTTCAGCGGTAAAAGAAGCCTGGTGGGCACCTGAGACATCCTTCCACTGCACCGTCCCGCTGCCAAAGGCCAGCTACATCCTTCCTCTCTTTGTTTCAAGGCAAGCACAGACTGTCACGTGGTTCACGTGGCGCACGTTACAAGGTGGCTCTCCTCACTTCTAGCTTGGCCTTGGCTGCCTCTTTAAATCAAAGCGGGTGCTTTCAACACCAACACAAAGCCCCATTGTGCACCTCATACCTGCCCCCATGCTAATTATACCGGGGCTGCGTGCACCGCACTGCACTGGGACGTGCCGATATTGCATCGTGGTACCCGGGGCGGGCGGGGGCTGCTGTGCAGAGTAGCCAAAGCTTGAGCGGATACAGAGGAGCAAAACTTGCACACATATGAGCAAGGATGCACGGGACCACAACCAGCTGCCCCTTCCCGGAGGACCGCAGCCCCTTGCAGCTTCTGGCTGCCGCACGGGTCCGACGAAGGCTCCTTCGCCCTAGCTGCCGGCAGAACAGCCTCCCTGCTTCCTAGGAGACGAGCAATTCCTCACTTCTCTACAGGAAAGTCGCCTGCCTTCACAAAGCTGCGACCCTGCCCTCCACCAGCCCAGCACAGGCCTACGGCCCAGCCCTCCTCCTTCGTTGCACCTGTTGCTTCCTAGGTGCATCTGCGGATACGAAAGGAGCTGAGGCCCTGCCTTGGACCTTGCGGGGAAGCTCCCTGCATGAGTCCAAAGGCAGGCACCGGGCTTGTGCTTGGATTTTCTCTTGCTTGCGTTATGATCCCTCGTGGGTGAGAGACGCAGCTTCCAGAAGGAAAACAGAGGCTTTGATGTGGAAAGCATCCTCCTGCTTCAGGATTTCTTTGCCTCCCAGCCTTTCCACCTCCCACCCTTTATGCTCCATCCTGTGCAGTGAGCATTTTCCTTACGATGCCACAGCTTCCCCCCACTCGGATGCAAATACCATGATTTTTCCAAACACTCAAAATAAAAAAACAAAACCCTGACTTGGACTTCAGGATTAATGTGCCTGACTCAACCCTGGTACTGCCAGATGAGTAAGTTTTGGGCTATTTTTTCTTGCCTTTTCGGTTCAGCTTCTGGCTCGCTAAGGGCTGGGAACCCTCCAGTCCAACACGAGAGGTTGAGGGGCTCATCTGACTGCAACCACCAAGGCTCAGGAGCCCCACTGCATAGCACGAGACTCACTGAAGGATATACTAGAGTGACACCACACGCACGCACACGTATGCACGCACGCACATGCACACACTGATGCCACTGGCAGTTCGAACCCCTTCTCAGCACACAACTCTCCTGCTGAGACGACTCGTCCTGGCCAGGCTGGCATCCTTCTCGGTGCATTCAGGCCCACGCTGGCACCGGGTTTTCTCCTCTCCTGCTCGTGTCGCTGCAGCTTTCGCTCCCACCCCCTCCCGTTCGCCTCCGTTCTGCGTCCCGGGGAAGCAGCAGCAGCCCACGGGCAGCCTGGGCACGAAGCGTGCCTTGCATTTGGTGCCAGCCACGCTCCACTGACCTTCATCGCGCCCGCTGAACGACAGGCAACGGCTCCCTTTGGCCTCTGACGCCTGCCCGCTCTCCACGGCACCGATTTGATTCACACCTGCGGTGCCGGGCTGATCCGTGCCGTGGCCGTGGCCGCCTGGGCTTGCACCAGCCTCACTCCTTGGAGTCCTGCTATTCCCCACCCCTCTTCCAGGGGCCCGGAGGTGCCTGCCATGTGCGCCCCCGATTGCCCAGCTGCCAGGCCCTGCCCCAAGCAAACCGGCTGAACGAGCAATGAAACCCGAACGAGGAGCACGGAGCCAGGCGTGCCGCCCGCCCCGGCCCCATAGTCCCACAGGGACGCGGCCACCCGCTCTCTGGGCACGAAAGCTGATCTCGGCCTTCTGCCCGGACAGGTGCCCGGTGCTGTGTGAGGGTCCTCAGACAGCCGCACACTGCCGGGCGCAGCCGGGGACCGATGGGGCCACGCCAGCCTAGCAGCATCCCTGGCCCGCAGACCCCCGCGGGCAAGGCAACAGGTGCTGGAGACCAACCGGGACAGCCAGGTTTGCTCCTGCGTCCACCCTACGCCCTTGGCAAGGGTCATGGAGCACCAGGGCACCGAGGGGCTGCTACCCCCGGGGCCTAGAGACCCTCCCCACCCTTGCAGCGACGCGAGCAGGCTCCAGTCCGCTCCTGCCGCACCGGGCACGGGTGCATCAGGGATGGGGCATCCCAGCCCCGGCCAACACCTGCAGGGCCCCGGGGGCTGCCCCGGCTCCCAGCCTGCCCGGGAAAGCAGGGATGCCCGCACGAAAGGGTTAAAAATGCAGCAGACGGGGGAGGCTCCGGCAGGCGGGCAAGCCGCTTAGGGGCTGAAGCACCTGCCCCCGGCGCGAGGCGCTGGCACCGCTGGCAGCCCCGCGGACAGCGCCGAGCACCCCGCGGCAGCGGCCCGGGCAGCCGCGGCGCCCCGGGCCGGGCGGGCAGCGGGAGCAGGGCGGGGCCGCCGCTTACCTTCGTGACAGTCATGCAGGAAGCCTGGCCGCGCGCCCGGGGGCTGCGGGGGAGCCGGGGGAGCCGGCCCGGGGCGGGGGGGGGGGGTCTCCCGCGCCGAGCCGAGCCGAGCCGAGCCGCGCCGCGCCGCTGCCGGCGTCTCCCCGCAGAGGAATCAGCGTCAGTGGCGGCAGGAAGAGCCGGGACCCGCCCCCCCCCCCCGCTCCCGCCCTCCTTCCCCGCAAGCTGATTAAGCCGGCCGCGGCGGGGCCGAGCCGGGCGGCGGGGGCGGGCCGGGCTTGGTTCATCCCCCGAGGCACCTGCCGGCTGCGGCTTCGCCCGCGCCGCCCTGCCACCGCGTCGCACGCAGCTCCCCGGTCCCGTCCCTTGCCCGCGCCGCGCTTGGGCCGGCTCCGGCACGCCCCCGGAGCGGGTCGCCCCCGCCGCTTCCAGCCCCCGCGGCGTGGTCCCGCACCGCGGAGAAATTACCCTGTTTTGGTTTCCACCCGCCTGCCAAAGGGCAGGCAAGGGGCTCTTGTGCCAGACGGACAGCAGAGACTCCTGGCCCCCCACCCATGGGCATCCCCAAGCAGTGGAGGGCAACCCGGGTGACCGCCCGGGGCCCCACACTTTAGGGGGCCCCAAAATTTTGCAATAAAAGTCCAATTTGCGTATAGTTAATGAAAATGAAGCCTCTAAGGGACCCCAAATGACTCTTTGCAACAACGCTAGGGACCCCAAATGACTCTCTTTGCAGCAACCCTAAGGCCAGCACGCCCCCAGGGACAATGGGCAAGTGGCATCGGGGGCTTGGGCTGGGCTCTGCCGTCATCCACCGGATAGCTGGGCTGGGGCCTGGCTGAAGTCCTTCCGGGAAGCCTAGAGGTTTTCCTGCCATCCTGTGCTGGGCAGTGTAATGGCAGTAGCCAGCCCCCCCATGAGTCCTCCCGGGAAGGCTCAGATGACTGCTCTTTAAAAGCCCCCCACTCTGTTTCGATGCCTCCTCCGGCACTGATTAATTCCTCTTGTCACCGACATCCGTGTTCGGCCTGATCGCAGTGCCCGGATCAAGTGTCAGGCCCTGTCTCTGTCTGGGTTTGGACAGGGCCCGGCACGGAGGGGCCCGAGATGGATCGGGCCTGACCACGCTGTGCATATCGGTGTATAGTAATAGCTGCCTGGTTTTCTGGACTTGGGCTTGGCGCGTTTCTGAGAAGGCCAGAAGAACATGGCTACAGGGGCGTAGAGCATCTGCAGCGGGTGCAGGACGAGAGGCAGGGACGGGGCAGAGAGGACCAGGCGAGTTTGCTTTGAGGAACCTGTCGCCGGGTCGGCGTGACCGCGGGGGCGGGAGGACAGCTGCGTACAAACCCGTCCGGCGGACTGTCCTGGTGCTCTTGCTAAATGGAAAAAAGAGAGGGAAGACAGACAGAAAACAGCAGGCCTGCAGTGAAGCAACCGGGGTTGGGGTCCAGTGCACAGGGGAGAGGTTTTACTTTCCTTTCAAACCTCTTAGGGTGAAAGGCACGGCGGCGATTCACGGTGGAAGGCCACCGAGACGTGTGCAGCGGATTTAATTCGTGCTATGTGCTGTTGCAGGGGGATGCAAACCCTGCGCCCCCTGGTCCTTCCGGCACGCGGCGCCTGAAACACCCGGCTGGAAAATAGGGACCTCACCCTCTGGGCCGTCCCACGGCAGCGGGGTGCCACGTGCCACGCTCTCCAGGCTCGTCTGCAACGGCTCCGCTAGAACGACCCCCGCTGAAGTCGTGTCTCCAGCTGCAACACGGACCTGCCGGCAAGGGCGCGAAAAGAGCAAACTCCCCTCCTTCAAACCTGCCCGTCTGCAAAATCACAGCCGTCTTTACAAGCAGGCAGCTCTCGAGCAGCGTAGGCCTTCCGGCTAGCTCCTTCTCCTTTCTTATTATTTATTATTGTTGCAGTCCGCACTGTTTGAGTCCAAACAGAGCTTCCTCAGGGGCAGTGTGTGTGGTGCACACGCGTGTGTGTCAGAGCCGTGGGTCCGATCCCGAGAAGCCTCTTTTGTGTAGCTCCCCCCCTGTGATTCCTGGCTTTAGTAACAAAGGTTCGTGGGACCCCGCGCTCCTAGCAGCTTCCCATCTCCACGGTGCTACCTCGCAAGGGTGGCAGCAGGCCTACGGGACCTGCTCACGGTAGTCTGGCTACGCAGGATCCGGGCTGTAGGAAGAACGACACAACTGCCCTTCTTCTCTCTGACCAAGAAGGGAAAAAAAAAAACCCAATCTGGACCCAC
Source organism: Crocodylus siamensis (assembly GCF_052110815.1). Lineage (NCBI taxonomy): Eukaryota > Metazoa > Chordata > Crocodylia > Crocodylidae > Crocodylus > Crocodylus siamensis. The sequence continues at coordinate 3,215,572 of NC_143409.1, forward strand.
TCCAGAGCAGGACAGAAAGTGTCTTCGTTCAGGTTTGATCAGCCCCCACCTCGGGGGCACCTGCGGCTTCAGCAGAGCCCGGCGCTGCAGCCACCAGCCTGCTTTTATCACAACCAAGCTCCCATCTGTCGCGCGGTCCCCTCTGCAGCCGTTCGCACAGCGGAGCCACGCTGCTAAACTCCAGCCAAGTCTTAAAAATGCCCCTTTGGATGTGACCATCTTGCAAGAAACCACTTGGGCCCCATCACTTGAATGGGAAGGCGCAAGAGCGCCGTCTTTCCAACTGCCTCCTTCTAGTTAGTCCTGGGAGTGGACGCAGCGTGGTGTGGATGGGTCACTGACCCCATCCCGGACACCGCACAATGATTTGATTATTGCTCCATTAAAAACACTTGAGGCCAAAGTATGTGTTTCCGCTTCCTCTTAGGAGAAAAGCAACGTGCCAAGAAGCCCAGGGTTTCCTTTTTATGCGGCGAGGACACAGCTGACAATCCGAGGACTAAAATGCCGTTATCTTCCCAGCGCCATGAAATGCGAGCGGATCCGATAACAAGCAAATGCCGAGCGAGCCATAAGAAACGTTCGTCCTCCGGCGCTCGTGTGCAAGCACGGCTGTCTGCACAGATAAAGCGGGTTCTGTGAGCGGCCCCGGACATCATGAGAAAGGCTAATGCACTTAACGGAGAGCTAATTACATTAGCCAGCAAGGTCAGCCGCCTCCGGTTCCCCAGCCACCGGCCAGTGACCTCGCTCGCGCGCATACCCCGTTTTGCCTTAAGCTCGGGAGATGAATGGAGGGATCGTTGCAAACTGCGATCACGCTTAGACGGGAGAAACGCTCATTACCTGAATCAGGCAGGGGGGCTGGGAAGCCAAACAAGGATAAAACAGGCTCTTCCTGTGCTGGTAAGAGCGGGGGAGGCCTTAACTAACCAAACAGTGACACGCCAGCGATAACTCGTGAATGGAAATCCGAGCCGAAGACCCCAGGCTGGTGCTGGGAGCACGTGCTGAGACCTGCTGCAAACAGGACTGGGTGTGCAGGGAGCACAAGCAAGCCCGGGGGGGTCTCGTGCAACAGAGGCCAACCTCGTTGGTGAGCGTGCCACCAATTAGCCGTGCCCCCTCACCAAGTGCCACTCGCGCCCCCTTCCCTCAGCCCATCTGCTGCTCTGCTTTCTGCTCCCCACCCACTGATCCCCGTCTGATCTGCTGCTCTGCTCCCCAGCTGGTGGTCCCCCTTTCCGCTCCCCACCCGGTTGGTCCCTCCCTGATCTGCTGCTCTGTTATCTGCTTCCTATCTGCCACCGCAGTACCTTTGCATCCCCTCCCTGCCCTGTGGCCTGCCCCCTGCCCATGCCAATTGCAGTACGTGTGCCATGGGTTAGCCACCCCTGGTTTCATGGCTCGCACTCAGCACGCTCACTGCTGGGCCCTGGGGTTGGTGCCCGGGCGGTCTTTGAACAGGCTTTGGGCAGCGTTTGCCCCATCCCCACGTCGGGCTGAGCACGTACTATCGACCTGCGTCCAGGTGAGGCGAGCCGATCGATGCCGCCGGCCCCTGGGCGCCCGGGGAGCGACGGGGGCTCCTCGTAAGCAGTTCCTGCACCTGCCAGCCTGAGCACCGGCTGGTCTGGGTAATGCCCCCGGCTCTGTAGAGCACGGGGGGCTCAGCAAGAGCCTCCAACCCCTCCCCACCAGCTGGCGAGGCTGTCTGCTCCTTGCCGGCCTGCTCCTGCCCGTCTCCAGCCGCTGGTGCCACGGCTTGTACGGAAAGGACACGCTGCCTGAGCCTACGTCTTTGGAAAAGGGAGAAAGAGGCGCTTCGTGCCTTCAGAGAGGCCTTTGATCCTCGGCTGATGAGCAGGGCTGCAAGGCACTGTACAAATGCCAACCCACTACCGCCCGGGGTACACGTGTGTGCTTGATAAGTCTGTTAATGAGCATGCCCAGGGCAATGGCGGTGTGATTAGTTTGTGGCCTGCTGGCTCCCTGGGCTGTCCCCCCACTCCCTAAATGTTCACGGCTAGATAAAGCCCAGGGCCTTCCCTTCCTGCTGCCCACCTGGGCGCTGAACTGCCCGTCCGAGGGAGAAGTCTCAGGGCAGTGCTTTCATAGAAACATAGAAAATGAGGGTTGGACGGGACCTCAGGAGGTCACGTCTGGTCCAACCCCCTGCTCCAAGCAGGACCAGCCCCAGCTACACCATCCCACGGCTTTGTCTAGTCGGGTCTTAAACACCTCCAAGGATGGAGATTGCACCAACTCCGAGTAACCCGTTCCAGCGTTTTACTACCCTCCCAGTGAGCAATTTTTCCTACTATCCAACCTCAACTTCCCTTTCTGCAGCTTGAGCCCATTGCTCCTTGTTCTGTCATCTGCTACCTCTGTGCCTCCCCGGTAGGCGCTCCTCCCCCGAGGCCGGCATTGTCTTGTGACCGACCAGCCACCCCAAGCCCGTCCTGGCCCATTTGCTGCCCCCAGCTCTCACTGGGAGACCCAAGGGATGCCTGGCAGAGCCCCTGCACCCCACCGTGCGTGGTGAAGCTGTGACAGAGAAGGGTAATCCAGGGACTGGAGCAGGAGAGACTAAAAAAGCCAGGCCTCTTCAATTTGGGAAGGAGAAGGCTGAGGGAGGACATGATAGAGGTCTGGTGCTCTGGGATGGGGGTCCGGCCCCCATCCCAGAGTACCAGAACAAGGGGCACTGCAGGGGAAGCTGGACCATTGCTCTGCCCCGTACTTGTGCCAACCTCCTGGTCTCAGTGCAGAAGATGTCCCATATACCAGGCGGCAGCCCGTGTCGAGGTGAAGCGTCTCGCCCTCGAAGCAGAGAAGAGAGAGCGGAGGAAGGGAAAGGAGAGGGTTCCCAGCCTGCAGCCTCCTGTCCCAGGTGGAAAGACCTGCAACCCCTGTGGATGAATCTGTGACTCAAGGGCTAGACTCGTAAGTCACTTCAAGATCCAGCAACGAGCCGTGATAGAGATCCTCTTTGAACCGAGGGATCGGCGCCACCGCGGCTTACAGCACACGCGTTGGCTCCACTGCTGCCCAGCAAACGGGGGCTCTGCACGCTGCTTTGCAAGTTCAACATCCCTCTGCTGACAGGGACACATGGCCTTGACCCTGAGAGCACCCTACACTCGCTTCAGCACTGAGACCCTTCTTCTAATGACTCCCTGGAGTCCATGGCCAACCCCCACTGAATGTCTCCAGGCCCGGATGGGGCCCCGGCTCCACCGCAGGCACCATGCCAAGAGCAAGAGCATGCCAGGAACGGCCCCAGTGGCCTCAGCGAGAGCCAGAACCATGCCCGGATGGCTAAAACACTGTAACAATCATGATGACAGTCAGGCACGACTGAGAAGTAAGCAGCAACTTTTATTGCAGAGCAGTAGACAAGCCTCTGCAGTCTCTTTGTCTCTAAGCAACTCACCTTGAACTGAGGGCCCATCTCCCAGTTCCTCACTTCTTCACGCTTCTAGGGAGCATCTCTGAATGACGACCTCTATCATGACAAACAACCGGGAGGGTGCAGGAGAGAGAGCAGAGGGTTAAGGAGGTGGGGCAGATGGGGCAATTTGCAAGTGGAGGGGATGGGATTTTTCCATCCTGGATGACTGGGCATCTTGGGGTTGCCTTCCAAGTTGACAGCGGAGTCCACAGGTGCCCGTTGAGGGGATAAACCCAGTGCCATGTCCATCAAACAGGGAAATGTATCCGCGAAGGTGCCCGGAGAGGCATGGCGCTCCGGGTCTGGGTTCTCAGAGTGCTTGGAAGCCGTGAGTTGCAGTGCCCCTATTCCCAGGGTGGATGCAGGGGCAGTGAGAGGGTGGGGGATAGTGCCATGGTGACACGAACAAGGGCTCTGCCACCGCAGAACTGCCATCCCCTGAGCTGCAGACATTTGAAGCCTGATGCACGTGGAAGCCCAGGGCGTGCAAGGCCCCATGGTGTGGGCTCTCTGAGGTGGGCCTTTTCTTCTCCACTGGGCCCACCCTGCTCTCTCAGGGAGGGCCCTGCTACACCTTCAAATTCAAGCTGGTTACAAACCACTCATGGAGCTGTTACGCATTTTCAAGCACTAACTGTATAGCAGGTTGGCTCTTTTTATAGCTGGACAGCCATTTTTATTCTGTGATCATGCCTTGGCACGTGTGTCCAGTCTCGATTTATTGCATAATGAACCAGTTAATTGCGTAATATATGTAACGTGTAGCAAGGCCCCGCAGGTCTGCCCCGATGTCATGTATAAGCCAGTCGCAGCTATCACAGCGCTCCTCTCTGCTGCTCCTCCCCTGTTCTCTGAAATTCATTAGCACCAATTAGCTGGTGGGGACGACCCAGCGCTTTTTGGCGCAGCGGTCAGGGCTGAGCAACGGGGAATGGAACAAAGTCAGCTCTCTCCTACATCGCCCCCATGCAGCGCAGCTCCCAGGAGCCTTGATGGAGAAGGTGCATCTTCCCGAGGGTGTCCGTGGCTGGGAGCATCTCTCTCCCTTGTTATGAGCCATGTATCCTCCCCCCGGGTATATTCTGGGACGCTTCTGGTGTTGGGGATAGCTGCGGGTCCAGCCCAGAGCTGTGCCTGCCATTAGCAACAGACCAGCAGGGCCAGGGCCAGCTCAGGCCTGGTCAGCAGGATGGATGCAGTCACCCCATCATCCCTGAGCTCTCTCCTGTGGGCAGGGCTCGTCTTTGTGCCGCCTGCGGGCTCGGGCCCGTCAGACCTATCTCTAGCAGTCCTGGAAATACCCCCAGGCTCCTGATTGCAGCCTGCGAGTCCCTACAGTGCCCCCTGCCCTGCCTTCCAGCTCATTGGAGGCAAATACGGCAGCCTCAAATCTGAGCTGGGCCAACCCCGAATGCTTCCAGGTCTTATGGGCCGTCGAGCTGGTTTTACTGGGGTCACGCAGTAGCAGGTCCCAGCGCCTCTTTCTGCTTGCACTACGGAGAGCTGCACTCTCACCACCCGCGGCACTAACGGGAGCACTGCTATTCCCGAGGGCCAGTCTGGTCTCTCTCCTGGGCCACTTGAAATCTGCCGCTGCGGTGTCCCCCAGATCCATCCCTGTGAACGTGAGCCCAGAATTTGGCCCTGAGCCTAGGAAACATCCCCACACGCAGCACGTCTCCCTCGCACCTATCATCCGAGAGCAACTGAGTGTGAGCGGTGCATCTGAAAGACCCCACCGGTGTTTCGAGGCAGCTCTTTGCAGACCCTGATCTATCAGGCAGTGTCCAGCTGTGCCAGGGGAACGGCGTCCTCATCCCCGTGCAGGGGAATCCTTTGCAAAAGGCCGGATCCATCAGCCCAGCCCTGCATTTCCTTGGATTCACAATCGGACCAGGAAGGCTCAGCTGCGCTTCCCAGTGTAGCCAGTCCCCCCCTGCGTGATGCAGACCCTCCTAGACTGGGCTGGGTGGAAGAATTGCTTCCTGCTGCCTGAGCCCGTGGAGCTGTGATGCTCCGTGAGCAAAGCCATTGGGTTGAGAGGAATGCCCTCTCCTGGCAGCCCTCTGGATTTGTGTCGGGCTGGGATTTAGGTTTCAGCCTGAGCTTCCAGACCGTAAGGGGGAGACAGCCTCTAAGCTGAAAAAGTGGGTTTTTAATCATCGCAATTAAAAACCCACTGTTTTCGATTTTGGGAACTGAACCCCCGTCATGTGTACAAGCGCCCTGTGGCTGGGAGCTGTGCCCTGGCCGCAGACCCAGGCACATGCAGATGCTGTCCCCTGCAGAGAGCTCTGCCCAGCCCTCCGGCACGGGGCACAGGGGCTCGCGCCCGGGGCACGCGGGGTTTGGGACACCAGCTCTTTCCCGCCCGGCTCCTAGCAGCCGCAGAGCAATGCCATGAGGCAGTAGAGGGGAATCCAAGGAGCTGCCTGCAAAGTGAGCTCTTTCTGCTGCATTTCCGTCCTATCCCGCTGCAGGAGAGGGACAAGCCGCTCTGCACCTGTCTAGGAGATGGGAACAGCCATCGAGGCCCTGGCAGGTCTGAAGTTGGCTAGGGCCGGTGGCAGGTCCTAGTGGTGGGAGCTGCTTTGACCTATGCAGGGCCTGCAGATATGTATTCCCACTCTGCAAGACCCTGCATCCTCCGGCGGTACAGGAAGCGGGGTCGGGAGCATCCTCCCCCCCTTTCCCACAGGGCTGAGGTCTGTGCCTGCTGTGTAGGCAGGTCACGGGCCTGGAGCTAGTGTAATTGCCTCCTGGGGGGCGCGCACAGCAGGGCCTTCGGGGCCAGAGCTGAAGGGTAATTGGGGAATTACCTCCTGCAAGGCAAATCCAACCCATCTCAGGCAGTGCAGCAAGGCCTAGAGGCTCCCAGGCCAGGCTGTACAGAAAGACAGCCTGTGCCTCGAAGGGCTTGCAAGGGTTGGGGTTCCTTCGTGAGCACAGGTGTGTCTTGCTGCCCTCAGACGTAGCCCCCCGCCCCACCCTGGCTGCCAGAAGCAGCATAGCCACCTTGGGAAGGCTAATTAGCCCACCTGTGCTAATTATCCTGGCTGTGGGGCCAATTCTGGAGTAGACGCCAGGCAGCACGGAGCCCGTTTGCTGCACAGACATGACGGAAGGATTCTCCTAGTTATCTGCTCTCCTCAGTGGCTTGATTCATGCTACTTCCCCCTGGCTCTGGAAGGGATCCCGTGTCCTGCTCCCTCCGGCCACGAAGGGTCCAGGCCTCCGGGCCAGCCTGCTCCGTTTGCAGACTGCTGTGTGTGCTAGCGCGTGTCACCCTGCATCTCTCGGCACCCCTTTGAACGGCTGAAAACCTTCCCCCACGGCTTCTGCCTGGAGTAGCATGAATCACAGCTTCCCTTCTCCTCCCAAAGGCAGAGGTACAAGTGAAGTCCTGGCACCCCATCCCATGCACAGACCCCTGCAGCCCCTCCATAAGTGCTCACACCCCTCTGGAGTCAAACCAGACCAGACCACAGCAGCTCCTAGTCAGCCCTGACGTGAGGCATCGTTCCTGCAATGCTGGGAGCTGAAGAGGCTGGCGTGCCAGCCCCAAGGGTCTACTTGGCTTGGGAGGACTGCATTGAGATGCAAGCCCCAAGGTCCCTGCTATATCCCAGAGTCCCGGTGTTTTGAGGCCAAACACCTCGCGGGTGCATGGACGAGCTTGAGGAAGAGGCATGGCAGGACCCTGGCCACCGCCACCACCTCTACCCCGTCCTGACTGCCCACTGCAGTTGGAGACACCCTGGCTTGCACCAAGGCGGATCTCTTGCACCATTTAGGACCTGCTCTGTGCACGTGTGTGTGTATGCACGTGCGTACCCATGCCTGCACACACACAGATGTGAGAATAATGGCCAAGTGGCCGTGTACCACACAGTTAGTGTGTCCCCAGGACATCCTGGCAGCGAGATGATTCACAGGCACAGGCCAGTTGCTCCCTCACTAGAAACCCACCAGGGATTTTTTTCTCGGTTGTAAAACCCAGGCCAGAGCAGCTCTTTCATAGGGTCATAGAAAATTAGGGCTGGAAGGGACCTCAGGAGGTCACATCCCTCAAAGCTGGACCAGCCCCAACTACATCATCCCAGCGAAGGCTTTGTGTAGCCCGGTCTTAAGCACCTCCAAGGGTGGAGACTGCACCACCTCTCTGGGTAACCTGTTCCAGTGTTTTCCTACCCTCCTGGTGAGAGATTTTTCCTGATGTCCAACCTCAACTTCCCTTGCTGCAGCTTGAGCCCATTGCTCCTTGTCCAATGGCAATGGAGCCATTGTTTCCAGGCCACCCCTTGGATGACAGCTCTGGGAAGTGGTGGGCTCGTTCCAGGCCCAACCCTGCTCTTGCTTGGCGTTGGTCTCACACAGGGGTGACCACAGTTGGCCACAATAAAACTAAAACAGAGATTCATAGATTGTAGAGTCCGAAGGGACCCAATGGATCATCGTGTCCGACCCCCTGCCCCTGGCAGGAAAGAGGACCGAGGTCAGACGACCCCAGCCAACATGTTGGAGGAGGTCTAACTTGCCATGATAAATCAAAACTGACCACGACGAAAAAGTCACTGTGCATTTGCACACGCAATTAAGTAGCGAAATGGCAATTTTTCGTGCCATTTCTTAATGTGTCTGTAAACAACACGCAGCGTGTACAAGCGCCCAGTGACTCAAGGGGAGCCGCTCCAGATTTACCTCGGGGTGAGCCCCACCTCCAGCCTGTGCCAGAGGCTGCTTTGCTTCCCATGCCAAAGGCTGGCCCTGAGATGCCAAGCCAGAGATCCAGAGTCAGCCAGACACGGTGCCTGTCACATCCTTCTGGTGACGGGCCTGGCCCGTCTCAGCCTTGCTAGCCCAACGGGCCACCCAGGCTTATGAGAAGACAAGCTTCAGTGGCTGCCACAACTACTGGGCAGGCATTTGTCTCTGTGTCAGCGTGGTCCTTTCTTCCGGATGAATGAAAGACCAACTGAGTCGATTCCTCGCCCGCTCCAAGGCCGTAATTCCTGACCAAGCGCCTTCCATCGCTAAGCTGATACCACGTGGGATTGTCACGCAAAGGCCAATACTTCACTCCATTGTATGTTGTAATGGCCTATTAAATTAGAATAAGAAGCCCGTATCCAGTTGTACAGCTTTGCCCCTGAACAGCCCAGCTGCGAGCCACAGCCCAGCGAGTTATTTCAGTTCCAGCGACTGCAGAGACACGGTTGCCATCTTCTCCTCCACAGCTTCATGCCAAATGGCAGCCCTTGATGGAGCTTGGGGCTTGACACTGCCCTGGAAACAAATCCAAATCCCAATCCCAGCTCTGCCCCTTGAAAGCGGGATGTTTCCATTTCAAAGTGGCAAGCGAGAGCAAACACCTCCCTAGCGCTCACTCCCACCGCTCTGCTCCTCCTGGGAGCCATCTGGTTCAAATTAGTGCTGGAGAATATCCCGGTTTTCCTAGGGAACGAGGAGGGGGGCTGTTTCAACTTGTCCCAAGTAGGAGTCGAATGCAGTGCGCCACCGGGAAGGAAACGATTTGCCCGCTATGGAGCGGTCGGTTCCTTTGCGAGCACAGGGGACCAGCGGGGTGAGGTTTCCACCCTATCCCAAAGCAGGATGGGCTGGGGGTGCAGCACACGCTTTCCCATAACGGACTTGTCGAGGTGTCTCTGAAGGAGACGCTCTGTAGAGATGTTTCCCTCCCACGACTCCGTGAAAGCCACTTCTTCGGCTATTTCTGGAGCCAGGTGGTGCTTTCTGAAGGCGGTGGCTTGCGGCAGAAGTTACCAGGAACTTCACCAGAGCTGTGTAATGTCACAGGCCCTGCTCCCTCGCAACGTGGGCCCAGCGGTCACGCAGTTATCAGCCCAAGGGGAAGACCATAGAGATGGGTCCTGGGTGCCTAACTCACTTGAAATCTAACTGGGAAGATCCTTGGGCAGTTATTGCCAGCTTCAAAAGGGGGCACGACAAAGTCACAGAGAACAGGTCCATTGAGCGCTACTCGGCAAAGCAGTCCGGGGCACATCCTCCGACATCCCTGCGGACGGTCGGTTGCAAGGGGGCGCATGACGAGGTGGTGCACGCGGTCACGCGCTGCGCACGTGCCACTGTCTGAGATGGGCTCCTGGGTGAGACAGGCCCTTGCGGAGCTGGTATGGACCTGCTTGTGTTACTCTTCCTGCGGGAAAAGCAACTCGACTTAAAAAGAGCTTCGTCGGTCCGACATCTGAAAAGAGAGGAGAGAGTCCCAAGGTGAGCGACCTCTGCCACCGCTCTGCAGCGACGTAGCATCTCCTGTTATATTTGACTCTGATGTTAGCTGCTCGTTTTATCGCCGTGTAAAGCACGTGACGAACAGAAAACAACTTACGGGACGACGAAGAAGAGAAAGCAAAGTCGGAGCGCCCTCGGGGAATCTGATAATGGGCTGCGAATAAAGAGTGTCCTTCTCCGGACCTTTTTAAAGGCTACTACATCCTTGTTGAGACGTGGGGACCAGAACTGCACGCAGTATTCAAGCAGGGGATTTGTGTGGTGGCACCGTGATGTTCTCCGTCCTGTTTTCTATTTCCTTCTTAACAGTGCCCAATGTTTCATTGGCTTTTTTAGTCGCCACTGCACATTGGGCTGGCTTTTTTAGAGACCTGTCTGCAGCGACTCCAAGGTTTCCCTCCTGGGTCGTAGCAGCTAGTTCAGGACCCAGCACCGTGTCGGGAGAGTCGAGTCCTTTCCCCCAGGTGCATTACTTTTGTCCTTGTCGACCCTGAAGGGCATCTGTCAGGTTTTTGCCCGCTCGCTCAGCTTGGCGAGAGATCTTCCTGCAGCTTCGCTCCATCCGCGTAGGTCTTGACTACCCCAAATAATTTGGTATCACCTGCGAGCTTGGGGAATTCCCTGTGCACCCCCATTTCCAGGTCATTGCAGCAAGGCGCCCACAGAAACGGTCTCTTAATCGGGGTCCCTCTCTCTCCCTGGCACCCACGTAAGGCCCTCAATTTAGGATCGTGGCTGCTGTGGGTTTTCCTTCTGTAGTTGAAACAAAAGCAGAACAGCCCTACCCTGGTTTTAATATTTAAAAAAGGGTTTCATGTGAAAGTCATTTGAGCCTTATCAAAGAAAAATTGGCTGCGCGGGTCCAGGACAAAGTTTGCTGTGCAGACAGCCAAAGGCAAAGAGCCCTCACCCTTACTCCTACCGGGGCCCGACCAGGACTTCCCTTCCCACTGGCCAAGATCCCTCTTCGACTTGGCAATGTGGGAAGAGGGTGGAGACGTCTTGATCTACGGCCCCGATTCAGGCAAGCAATTACGCACGTGCTGAAGTTTCGGTGATTGCAGTGGCGTGAAGCAGGGGATGAAAATTAACCCCCAGCTTACGTGCTGCTCTGAATACCGATTGGGGTCCAAAACCATGTCCATCATTCATTCAGACTTTACATATCTGATTGAGGGCTCTTTGTCCCCTTGTTTTAGCTCCAGTGGAGCCAGGCCAGGTGACTGTGGAGAAGGACAGAAGATTTCATAGATTTCATAGATTTCATAGACATCAGGGCTGGAAGGGACCTCGGGAGACCATCGAGTCCAGCCCCCTGCCCAAAGGGCAGGAAGTCAGCTGGGGTCATAGGATCCCAGCAAGATAAGCATCCAATTTGCTCTTGAAGGTGTTCAATGTAGGTGCATGAACCACCTCCGCTGGCAGACTGTTCCAGACCTTGGGGGCTCGGACAGGAAAGAAATTCTTCCTTATGTCCAGCCTGAAACGTCTTGCAGGAGTTTGTGACCGTTCGACCTCGTCATCCCTTGGGGCGCTCTGGTGAACAGACGTTCCCCCAGATCCTGGTGGTCACCCCGATAAACTTATAGGTGGCCATCAGATCACCCCTGAGCCTGCGCTCTTCCAGGCTAGAGACCCCCGTGGCTCTCAGCCTGTCATTGTAAGATCTGTTTTCCTGACCTCTGATCATGCGCGTGGCTCTCCTCTGGACTCTCTCAAGCTTCTCCACATCCTTTTTGAATTGTGGAGCCCAAAACTGGGTGCAGTACTCCAGCTGCGGCCTCACCAAGGCCGAGTACAAGGGGAGAATGACGTCCCGGGATTTGCTCGAGAAGCATCTATGGATGCAAGCCAGCGTTTTGGTCGCTTTACTAGCCGCAGCATCGCATTGCAGGCTCATGTTCATCTTGTGGTCAATGATGACCCCCAAGTCTTTTTCTTCTGTAGTGCTAGCCAGCGTAGCACTGCCGAGCCTATAAGGGTGCTGCAGGTTTTTCCTCCCAAGGTGGAGAACCTGGCATTTTTCGGTGTTAAACACCATGAGGTTCTCGTCTGCCCATTTGCTGAGCTTGTCCAGGTCAGCCTGGATCACCCGCCTATCTTCTGGCGTGGATGCTTTGCCCCAAAGTTTGGTGTCATCGGCAAACTTGGCCAGTCCACTCCTGACTCCAATGTCCACATCATTAATGAAGATGTTGAACAATATGGGTGCAAGAACAGAGCCTTTGGGGACCCCACTGGTCACAGGGCACCACGATGAGTGACTGCCATCAATCACAACCCTCTCGGTCCGACCACGGAGCCAGTTTCCCAGCCAGCGGATCGTGGTGGAGCCAAGGCCACAACTGGGCAGTTTGGCCAAGAGGTGATCGTGGGATACCAGATCAAAGGCTTTTTGAAGTCAAGATATATGACATCAATCTCTTCTCCCTTGTCCAGGTGATAGGTCACCTGGTCATAGAAGGAAATGAGATTGGTCAAACAAGACCTACCTGCAACAAACCTGTGCTGGCTGTCCCTTAGGATGTTAGCCTGGGCCAGTCCCTCAAGGATGGCCTCCTTAATAAACTTTTCTAGGATCTTCCCCAGGATAGAAGTCAGGCTGATGGGCCTGTAGTTAGCCGGATCCACTCTCCTCCCTTTCTTGAAGATCGGCACCACATTGGCCTCTTCCAGTCTTCGGGCACCACACCAGAGCGCCAGGAGCTCTCGAAGACCCGTGCCAGGGGCTGGGCTGTGACGCTCGCCAGCTCCTTGAGTGCCCTGGGGTGCAGGTTGTCAGGGCCGGCTGACTTGAAGGTGTCCAGCTTCTCAAGGTAAAGAGGTCAGGAAGGCTCTCAGGTAGGGTTTCCAAGAGTGCAGCCTCCTGTCTTGTTTCTAAGCCGGAGGTTGCAGGTTATTAGCACGGGTGGTTTGGTTTCCTCGGGCGCAGACCACCAGCCGGAGCAAGGCTGCCGGGGACTTTCCCTGCCCTTGCTGGAGTCGTGTCCTCTGGCACTACGAAGCTGGGCTCTGCTTTGCCACTAGTTTTCTTTTTACTTCCCAGCTGGGTTTTGGCTTAGTTGGCTCCCCAGCAAAGCTGCCCGCTCTCAGACCGTGCTCGGTGGCCCATGGCTTGCCCGTACGGGCCCCGGGGAGATTTCCTCCCCATGCATTTCAGGACAGGCTGGAGGGTGGAAAACACCCAGAGGTGACTGCATTTGCCCAGTCAAACCTATTCAATACCTGCTTAGTGTTTATGGCTGGAGGGAGAAAAAGGCTTTAACACCACTTTAAAAACAGATTAAGCTCTCTCGAGGCGGTCATTCATTTCTGCTGTGCTGGGGGAGTGGGTTTTTGTGGCCCAGATCCCTGCCAGGACAGGGAGACACCCCGGCTGGAAATGACAGTATCCTCCATAGAGAATAAGCAGCCACGGAGACCAGCAGACACGCACGGCCACTTCCTCAGCCTCGCAGAGGCAGGGGACCAGGGCTCTCCTTCCTGCAGGGCTCGGCTCGCGGTTGGACGTACATTGCGCCGTTTCTCTTGTGAGCACCGCTGCTTATTCTCTGTGGAGGATACTATCGTTTCCAGCCGGGGTGTCTCCCCGTCCCGGCAGGAGCCTGGGCCACACCTGGAGTCACCCTGCGAAGGAGGTTAACGCCCTCCTGTGATGTGCCAGCCACAGCATCCCTGCATGGACCAGATGACCCGTGAGCTGACCTGTCCCCACAGGACTCTGCAATAGGGACACAGCGTCCCTGTCCAGAAGACCACGGACAGACAGGCTGCGGATGCATCTCGGGTTTCTGGGCAGCGAGGGAGCGGGGTCAAGGAAATAAGTCAAGCAGAGCTTGGGTACGTCGGGGAATCCTAGGGAACCGCTTGTGACCCTGCACTGAGATGATGCATCCTAAACTCACCACCATAGGCACGGCAGGAAAGCTGATTGTCCAGGCCCATCCATTCCTCACCCCCGGGGCCTTGCCTGCTCAGACCACCCGCAGAGAGCCCAAACCCGCTGGAGGTGGCATTAGCGGGCTCCCGACGGCGGGCGCTGTAAATCCTGCCTCCTGCCGGCGCTTGAGGAACAGAAACGCAATCCCGTTGGTTTAATGAGTTGGACCCTGCAATGGGCCATGGCCAGGATCCTCGCCGGTGGACGCCGGCCTCTCTGAGTTAAGACGTGGTCCCCACCTCCAGCTTGAGCTCCTGCATGCCTAGGTTGCATTGTGCTGCCCATGCCACGGTTTAAAAGGGAACGTGAAACCCCCCGGCGTGACTTTTTTTAACTTACAAATCCCCTTTGGGGCTGCTGGGAGCTGCCAGTTCTCAGCCCGAGGGTTTTGCTGGGTGCTGCGCTGTGAGCGAGGGTGTAGGGTGTAGCCATGTTGGTTTGAGGACACAGGCAGGCAAGGGTCCTTGGGCAAAGCAGGTCTGCAGCTGTCACCCTGCTGCGCCTTAACACACGCGGTGTCATGAGTTTTGCTTGTCCCCAGCTCGAGGGGCAGTTCCCCCCAAGCCCCTGCACCTCTCTCCTTGAAACTTGGCAGGCTTCATACCCTCAGAAGGGGCTACCGTCCCTGCTTTTGTCCTTCCCCATTATATCCCACGGGAAAAACAGCGAAACAGTTTCAGACCGTTTCAATGGAACAAAACGAAACAGCTGTTTCGAATCGAAACAAAATTCAAAATGAAACGCTGGTCCGTCGAAACATCGAAACACCGGTGGAAACAGAGCGCTGCTGTCTCACCCAGCCCAACTACGTGTCCATAGCACGGTAACGTTCAGCTCAGGGCCCTGGCTACTGGCATCAAGAGGTCCGTGCTTTCTAGCATATAACATGCCCCAGAATGAGAGGTGTACCTTGTGTTTGAAAGGCAAAATGAAGAGGAAAAGATCTTTCCTCGCCGTAGGGAACTGAATAGCAGCCGCGAGGCAGTCAAGCCACCTCATTTTTTCTGCTCCCTATAGATCAGGTGCAGATTTTGTTGTTGCTTTTGAGAGCAGAAAAAGCTGCTCGTACTGTATGTCTTACATATCGTGCACACTCCAGTTTCCAGTAGTTGTTTTTTGAGGGGGGCAGAAGGGAGTACTGTGTATGCTAGAAATTATGGTATGAATTCAGCCTTGTCAGGATGTGGCATGTCTTGCTCTGAGCCTATGGGACTTATTTCGAGGTCTATAAAGTGGGATGGTGGGGGTTTTCTACTCTGCACACGTGCACCCAAGCACACATACATACGCACGCACACACGCACATGCACACACTGCTGCCCGCTGAGCTCTTGTCTTCCCGGACCCTCGACTGGATCTCGTTCGAGTGCAAACTCATTACCAGGGATTGACATTGGGGTGATGCTGGCACGCCCAGCTAGGGAGCAGGATGCCATTGCTCTGGGCCACGTACAAGCACCGAACAAACCGCCCGCCCCTTGTTCCAGAGAGCCCCAGGGACACCCGAGTTCCTGCCCTCACCCGGATCAAAGTTTCCCTGTGTCTGTATCTCCCGTCCAGTGCTGGGGGACTCTGCAGAGGTACGGCTGGGAATCGGATCCAAGGGCTGCTGACTGCATGGGGGTAGCAGTGCCAGGTGGGAAGCTGGCCGGAGGTGGTCTCTCTGGCTCTCCATCATCAGGATTTCCAGGGGAACCCGGTTAAGGACCCAGCATGGTGTTTGCAGCCCAGGCTGATATGGGATAGCTTGACCCCAGCACCGACCCAGCACTCCCAGGGCCCCAGCGAGGGGCTACCCCTTTATCTGGATGGATGCACCTCGCTCTCCCCTTTACGAGCGGTCTTCAAATTCCCCGCGGGGAGGCACATGCCATGGTCTCTCTGCTCTGGAGAGTTCAGGGCTTGCAGCTGTGCCTAGCTTGTGTGTGTGTGTGTGTGTGTGCGCACACAGATGTGCTGCGGTGCTTCCCCACTTTCCCTTAGGGCTGTGCATGCCAAGCAGAGCCAAGAGCTCCCACGTGTCATATGTCCCAGGTCATACGAGTGAGCAGGGGTTGGGAAATCAGCCCTGGCCATCCGTAAGGCCTCGGGTCTGCTGCCTTGAACTGCTCCAGCTGCGTGACGGGGGAGAGACCGACCTGTGCCGAGCTCGAGGCGTGCGGAGAAGCCGGCTGCAGAGCTGGCTGAGTTGGGGAAAGTGGATCCCTCTGGGCCGCCGGCCCCAGGCAGCTGCCTCTGCCTGTCCCTACTCTCCCCGGCGTGAGTAGGGTGCATGGGACTTTCTCTGCACCCTTGCAAGTGGATGGGGATGAATGAATCTCGTGGCATCGTCCTAGAGCCATCAGGACTCCTGACTGCTAACCCTTGGGGGAGACAAGCATGAGTGCCCTCGTCCCAGCCCTCCCTGGATCCACCCGCTGGTCAGAAATGGCTCAGAAGAATCCTTTTCAGGCAATGCACAGGCCTTTTGCTTCAAGCCTTTCTTTGTGTTGGTCGTCCGAGTCCCCGGGTATTGCTTTTTCCTCGTGACAGCCCAGCACTTTCCAGTGAGGAAGACCGTGATGCTAATCAACCCAGAGTCGCAGAAGTACATGCCAGGCTTGTGTCTTCCCACCGCTTTCCAGCTTCCGACAGCACCCTGGACGCTCGCGAAGGATTAGGGAGAAGTGCAGCAGGAAGGAGCCTGGAGCTGGGAGCGGGTCGGGTGTCGTTTGCTTGGCAGTTTTCGTGCCAGTCTTCATAGGAGTGTGGGGATTGCACGCTGCCCCTTTCCATCTCTGCCGGCTGCGTGCATTATTTCCCCACCCTCCGGAAAGCTTTCCTTTCCAGTAACCCAGAGAGCCGGCATCTTTGTTTCTGGGCAGGCTGGTTCATTGGGGAAGGTGCACGGCCCTAGCGTCGGATGCCCTCTAGTGACCAAACCAGCGACCAAACCGCTCCCGTGCTGCGCTGTCTCCAAACCCAGGATTCACCCAAACAGGGAAAAGATGCTGGGCTGCCCCTTGGTTGGTGGCACTAGGCTTGAGCATCAGGCACAAGGTCCCTGGCAGCCAGGGCCTTGCACCACGCGGACGTTCCCCTTTAGCAGTGTGCATCCTCCTGCTGAACGGGACAGGGGAGTTTGGCTTTTCTCTTGAGGAGTTTTCAGGAGGCAGGTTTCTGATGCAATTCGGGGGTCAGGGGAATTTGCACATGCAACTAAGATATACAGCAAAATATGCTGCTTGGTGCCCAGGCATGCTGGTTTCCAAGCTGGGAGCTCCTTCTTGGGGTGGTACCAGGCAAATACAGAAACTCGACTTCTTGGCTTGTTAGCAACCTGCCTCTTTTCACTCCAGGCCTGGCCCCGGGAGCCCCGGGGGGGAGGAAAGCATAAGCCCTGTGTACATGGTGAATCTGCCCATGTTGAATTGAAAGTTACTTCCCGTTGAATCAACGCAGGTATACTTCTGCTTCATGGGATTTCCAGTATATTCCAATATATTTCCAATATATTCTGTGCCTGCCGGTCACTCCAGTCTCCTTCCCATGCTTGGGGCTGGAGTCTTCATTTGTGAACGTAACAGAAAGGTCTCAGCCCTAGTTGTCTGCCCACAGACTTTGCATGCGTGGACCTGCAGGCTGAGGCTGACTTCTTATTAAAGGGCTGATGCACCAGTCCAGAGCTGCACCCCTCGTTCACATGGCGAAGGGGACATTTGGGGGGTCTCTTCTGGCAGAAACACGCTGCGAACAGTGCAGCCAGGACCGCCACGGTTGCAAGGCTGCAATGAGGGAGCCGGACATACCAAGCAAGCAGCAAAAAACCTTGCAAACACCATCATCACCCTGGACAGGACAGGAGAAAACCAGCATGCACAGCTCAGAAACTCTGGGCTCCGGGTGGGGGCAGTTTTGGAGACAAGCTGCTTGACTCTAAGCACAACGGGATGGCGAGGCCTGGGAGGAGGGTGATGAAGAGGAAGCAGCCAAATAGATCTGGTTATTTATACAATAAAGAACTATTCCCGAGGCCTTCCTGTTTTGGCCCTGGGAAGCTTAAATTTGGCCATTAACTGATTGTTGATTAACTGACTCGTAGCGGGTAGTCGAATGTGCGGTCACTCAGCCACTCACCAAATTGTCTCAGCTCATCCAGGTGCTGGGTGTTGGTTGGCTCCCGCTGCCTGGGGCCGGGGGTGTTTTACTCAAAAGTTTGCAAAGAAGAAATTTTCCAGCCATTCGAGTTGGTCTAATACAAGAATTCAGATTTACCCGAAGATCCCGGTCTGCCTCCGAACTCATCCGGAGCCTCTGAGCCGGGCGATATTCCCTTCTTCGTCTCCAGCTCTGGGGAGCAAACAGCGGGGGGGCGGGGGGTCATAAAGCCCTGGGCACCAAGTGCTGCTATAGCGGCGCTGGAAGATTTTGTGTCCTTCTCGTATGCTGAGGCTGATGTGCATGGCGGGTCAGAGCTGTATCTCGAGTGGAAAGCCTGTGTCTTACGTTGCTCCTTTCCCACCGGAAGGATCAGGCTCCTCCAGGGGCACAGGGGAGGAGTGTTCCTGCCTCTAACAGGGCCCACGGGGCCGGGGTGAGCATTTACCATCCTCGGGTTAACATTTACTGTCGGAGCCGTGCAGGGAGCAGGAAGTCGGAGCCGGGGGTAGGGGCATCATCATCCTCCTCAGCACGAGGGAGGAGAGGCTGGTGGTGAAGGAGCTGGCCCGGTGCCTGAGAGACCTAGGCTCCGTCCTGTCCTCTGCCACAGGCTTCCTCTGTGGCCTTGGTCATGTCCCCTAAGCTATGGGAAACCCATGTTGGAGGCAGTCATGTGAACGAAGCGGAGGACAGCACCTCCTTTCCTGGTGCACTGAGGGGGTCAGATGCCTGCCCATCATCTCCCACTCCATTTCCACCTTCTGTCGCCAGCCGCCTCTCTCTCCAACATCTGCAGCGGGCAACAGCTCCGTGCCAGTGGTCCTGGTCGGCCCAGACCATGGTCCTGTCTCCATCCCCAGGATCACTTGCTGCTCTGCTCCCAGCCGGCTGCTTTTGGGGGTTGGAGCAGGGGACCCCGCAAGTCCCTTTCTACGGAGTCCTGCAGCGTTATGGGGCACATCCAGCAAACGTGGGCTCTCCAGATCTGCTGCCCCCCACCCGGGCAAACTCCAGGCTGAGTTTTAACGGCCCGCTTCATTGCAAGCCCTGCAATTCCCGTGGAGCGCGCGCAGGGCAGCCAGGAGCTCTGCTCATCTTCAGAGCTGGCCGAAAAGCAGAGAGACAGTTGTGTGTAATTGCTTCCATTTTGCAGGATTTGGGGGAAATAAAGAGACCTTTTGCAATCAGAATAACCGCAATCATTCTAGACTGCAGATATTCCAGGATTTTCAATGTAGGAACTCCATTACCGAGCAATGGACATAATCTAATCCTCACTATTTTCCAAACGGCTCCATCATGCCCACAACTTTCCACACCAAAGCAGCCTGGGGGAAATGCGAGCAACCTGCTCCAATGCCCCCCGACCCTGCCAGCAGCGGGTTTGCCTTGCTACGGCCCAAAGCCGCGCGCCCGGGCATCTTGCAGGCTGGCCCCAGCCCAGCACGCGCGAGCCGCCCATCCCTGCCTTCTGATGTCATTGGGAGAGGCCCGAAATGAGGTAAACGGCTCAGGTCCAGAAGTGACATCGCTCCTTGTTGAGCAGACGACCCTGTCTGTGCGTCCCTGGTGCCACCGCTGGGACCCGACTGGGCAATGCCCGTCACGCCCTTGCAGGGTCCTGCCCTGAGCAGGGTGCTGATGGCCTCTCGAGGTCCCTGCCAGCTTGACTTTGCTGTGAGCCCTGGTGATTTGCAAGGGAAAGGTACAGCTGGGGCCTGGGGCCAGGCGAAAATGCCAAATCAGCAAAGCCATGCAGAGCAAGACTAAATTTAGAGACACTGCCATCGTGTGGCCTTCGGAGAGGGGACGCCGCGCCGCGCCGTGTCTCTTCCAGAGAGCCGGGGCACACGGGAGAGTCCCATTTCGCCCCAGGCCTCTCTCTTGGGCGGCACTGGGAAGCTGGGGGAGAAATCCTGGATTGAACCTGCCCTTCAAGGACTTTTTCGCTTCCAAAGACTTGCACAAAGACTGAAAAACCAAGGGCCCGCGGTCTCAGCAGAGCCGAGAAGTGAATTCCTGCAGGCAAGGGATTTCCTGCCGCCTGCTGATTTAAGAAGGGATTTTCCAGTTTTAATTGCATCGTGGGGGGGAAGAAATAGTGGGGGCGGGTTACAGCAGGAGGGGCAACTCTGGGAGTCTCTTCCTGATGACTCACAGGAGGACACAGCGATGCTCTCCGGGCCTCAGTTTACCCAGCTGTGTCAGGCCGACAGCTTCCTTTGTGGGTGCTGGGCCAGGGGCTGCTCAGCGCTTGCACTGGGGCTGAGTAGTTTCATAGTTTCTAGGGTCAGAAGGGACCTGAGCAGATCATCGAGTCCGACCCCCCGCCATGGCAGGAAAGAGTAGTGGGGTCAAACGACCCCAGCAAGGTGCTCATCTAGCCGAGTAGGTTGGGTGGAGAGCATCGCCCAGGGTACTTGAAGGTGTAAAGCGATGGAGACCCGTGTCCTAAGCCAGCTGCAAGCGTAGGGTCTAAAACCATGCACAGAGACAGCACCAGGAGGAAGGTAAGCAACAAGATAAGCCAGCCACTGAAGCAGAAGCACCGCACAGTGTCCAACGGGGTAGTTCCCAGCAAATCGGCACTGCCTCTGCCTCTCCCCTGTCCGGCAGCCCCTGGAGCAGGCGCCCCGGACGGCTCAGGGCAGCCTGCCACAGAGTCCCACTTTACCCCTCTCCTCCCATCTCGTGGGAGCCAGGCAGCTCAGACATGGGCCAGCAAGCTGATATTTGGATGCTGGAGCCTTGCAGAGATCAGGAGATGCGCTCAGAGGGGCTGCGGGGCCTGCTGGGTGGCCTAGAAAAAAGGACCAGCCCCTTGCGATGGGGCACTGAGAGCAGCACTGCGCACCTCTGCAGCCAGCATGCACCTACCTGCTCCTGCCCATGGACCTCGCTCCCACATCCCTGCTGGAAAGGCCACCTTCCCCCATCTCCGTAGCGCCAACAAGCATGCCAGGACAGTGCCGAGGTGCATCGATCGGAGAGCAAAGACACGCCGTTGTGCTTGCTGCTGGCAGGCGCCGAAGGAGCTTCTGGCCAAAATGAAAGCTGGTGGATTTGTGCTAAAGCTCCAGGCCCCCAGC
Source organism: Crocodylus siamensis (assembly GCF_052110815.1). Lineage (NCBI taxonomy): Eukaryota > Metazoa > Chordata > Crocodylia > Crocodylidae > Crocodylus > Crocodylus siamensis. The sequence continues at coordinate 3,236,468 of NC_143409.1, forward strand.
CCAGCCCACCCAGCCTGGCGCTTTGGGAAAACAAAGCTGAACCTCCATACTAGCTACTGCACAGGATGGTCTAATTAGCTCTTCCTGTCCCTTTGCACATAGCACGGCTCATGGCCGGTTGCACGCGGCTCCGCACAAAGGTCCCTTGAATGCAGCGGTAGGTGGAGGGCTTGGCATCGCTGCCACGTGCACCAGGCCAGGATTTGCAAGGCCCCTCGTCCTTGGAGAGGTGATTTTGCTGCTGCAGTACATTGTGCCGCAGTCAGGGAGACAGGCACGAGCGTCTGCCCAGCTCTGCCTGCAATAAATGGTGGGTACCGGGTTGGAGAAAGGAAAAGAAGTGGCCCCTTGGCACGACTCTGCAGACGGAAAGCAGGGCAGCGGGGGCTTTCTGTCAAAGCGAGCTGCCAGGAACTGACGTCCAGCCCCCGCATCTTACAGATGTTTCCTGCAGCTCGTGGGCTAATTCTCTGGGTCTGTTTAAAAGACGTTTCAGACCGATCTCCTTCCCTCGCGTGGGTCACACTGTCCACAGAGCCCCAAGCGCCAGCTGCCCCGGGCAGAGCGGGGCCCCCGTGTTTTATTTCTAACAGCATCGGTCGGGTGCATCTGATAGAAAATCACCCACTCCACACATCGCTGGTTCCTGTTATGGGAATTCGGGGCAGAATAAGGGCGCAGGGCCATCACTGCCTGCTAGCTCGTCCTCTGGCTATGAATCTCAACGCAGGCGTTCCTTAGGGCTTCTCCAAGCTGGGAGCTATTCCAGAAGGGACAGTGCTGAGGAGCTGCCTGGGTGGATGCACTTATTCTGAATTAGTTCATGAAAGAGGATTAGGCTAATTCTAAAAGAAATGCAAAACTCTCGAATGCATGGTTCAGAGAAGATACCTTTTCTTAGGCCAATTAAGAAACCACAAAATAAAAAAGATCCTTTTCTGCAAGCTTTCAGGTGCGCACCCCCTTCCTCAGGCTTAGGGGAAAATTAAAGATGGTAAAAAGTCCCCGTAGGTAGAAAATAAACTTCATTTTTGCACAGAGGAAGCTGGAGGCTCACTCTAAGGGATTCTTATGCTCACCAAAGGAAGGAAGCTGGTTGGAAATAACTATTCCACTTTGAATTCAGGCTGATCCGAATTAACTTGCCTGTGCGGACACAGTCGTGGACAAAAGGGAGTTAACACAAGTGGTGCTGGAGCAGAACAAAGCCCCGGGGGAGCGCGGGTGCACGCGTGCCAGTCTGCCAGGTGGTGCTAGAAAGGCTCCTATTAGCACCGTGTCCTTCTGCAGCCTGGGCTGCCTGCACTGCTTGGGAATTGCCTCATTTCCAAGTGCTGCCCCTGCTGCTGCCCGAAGGCGGCTTGAAGAGAGCAGATCGGGGTTGTTTGAGACACCGCCTCCTCTGTAGAATGAAAATAAAACCCTGCAGCATAAATCAGGGAGAGGGGCTGGGTGATTTGCTGCTGGGACCATTTGCATGGAGTGAAAAAAAAGTTCCCATCCCAGAGCGAAGGCGGCAGGACTGGAATTAGCGGCTGAGTTTTCCTCATTAGCACCTGCTTTTCTCCCCCTGAGGTTCAAAGAAATGTAATTTATGTGATGCACGTGAGGTATGAGGAGAGGTGGAGGGAACTGCGTGGATTTAGTCTGCAGAAGAGAAGACCGAGGGGGATTGAACAGCAGCCTTCACCTCCCTGCAGGAGGTTGCAAAGAGGATGGAGCTGGGCTGGTCTCAGTGGGGGCAGATGACAGAAGGAGCAATGGGTTCAAGCTGCAGCCAGGGAGGTTGAGGTTGGATATTAGGAAAAACGTTTTCACCAGGAGGGTGGTGAAGCACTGGGATGGGTTACCCAGGAAGGTGGTGGTGTCTCCATCCTTGAAGGTGTTTAAGACCCAGGTAGACAAAGCTTTGGCTGGGATGAAGTGGCTGGGGCTGGGGCTGGGGCTGGTCCTGCCTGGAGCAAGAGACAGGACTAGATGTGACCTCCTGAGCTCCCTCCCACCTCTTATTTGCTATGAGTTTACAAAAGGAGGAAAGGAGCAGCTGGAGGGGGGAGGGAAGACTCTTTCCCTCTGCGCTGAGCTGTTTAGCACATCAGTCTGCCCTCCCCTCGGGGATGATGCCCCACAGTGTCCGTGCTGCAGTGCGGCCCTGGCTTGTTGCAGACAGAAAAGATGCTTGGCAAAGTCCGACAGCCGGCTCCACGGGGCCGAGAGAGGCGAGCAGTCACTGGGGGAGCAGCAGAAAGCCCAGAGCCCAGTTCCCCGAGCGCCCAGAGCCCAGGAGCCTTGAGGAAGGAGTGGGCCAGGCCCCTGCACCCCCAGCCCAGCCAGGTGTTCGGTGTTACTAATCTCACCTGGGCAGGATTAAGGGTGTGGGAGCTGCTGGCCTTGGGTGTAGGTCTGGTGAGCTGGGCAGCCAGCGAGGAGGAAGCAGCCTGCTGGAAGAGTGAGCCTGAGAGCAGGTAGGACACGGGGCGGGGGCGCGTATGGCAGGGCACTGACAGCCTGTGCAGGGAAATGCACCTAGAAGGTGGAGCCTAGAGAAGGATAATTTGGTCTCTGGCTCTGGAGAGAATTTCTTCCCATGGGGAAACTGAGGCACGATGCCTGTGGGAGTATCCTAGGCCTCCTGGTGCCTCCCACCCTGCTCCCAGCTCCGTGCATCCTTCTGTCCTGCCGCTGCTCTCTGGGCATCCCCGCAGCCTCCCTTCTCTTAAGCAAGTCGTGAGCTTCGCTTCGCATCTGCTCTCCCTGGCCCCGGCGGCAGGAGAGCCGAGCTCTGCTTGCAAGCTCCTCTGCGCAACGAGGCCGTTCCCCGCGTCTGGAGGCCTGGCTGCCTAATCTGCTGCACCCAGCCCGCGGCCTTCCGGCGTGGCCATGCCTGCAGCGTTATACGAGCACGTCTTGGCGTGATCCAGCACAGAAACGTGAACCCGGCCAATGTGGCTTAGCTAGGGGCCGGGAAGCAACGTGCCTCCACGGTCAGACTGGCACAGACCTGGGATCTCTCGAGGGTATACTGATAACCTTTTGCAGCATCAGGGCTTCGGCTGCCTGTAGCAGGGGTGGGGGTGATGTCTGGGGTAGTGTTGGGGTTGACAGGAGTTTTGCAAAAGAGGGGGGATGACGGGTTTGTCTGGGCTGGCTCGGACAGGGTTGATCCTGCCTCTGGCAGGGGGCTGAACCAGATGTGACCTCCCTTCCAGCCCTATGAAGTGCAGACCCCCCCCCCCAAAATTAACTTTCTTCTATGGCTTAGGTGCTTGTGGGGTGAGCTGGGGACCTAGAAGCAATGAGTTCAAGCCTGGGTGTAGGGCCCTCAGCTTCTCAACTGGGTGTGCAAAATCTGGGTGTGCAAGGGCTGGAACAGATGTGACCTGGGGTCCCTTCCACCGCCCGCTGTAACGGGGGGGTCTAGAGCTGGTGGAGAGCAGGCAAGTCACTTCCTCCAGGTTCGGAGGCCAGCAGGACACTTAATGCTGTCTCTGGGTGAGTGCCCAGACGACTGCACGACAGTCTGAGAGATGCATCTTCTGCCCACGTTGCTCTCTCAGGCCAGACCTGCAAGGGCCTGGGCCTTGCTCAAGTCCAAGGGAGCGGAGGACACTGCAGTATTGCCCTAAACTCCTCTTCTGCGCTGCTCAGCCGTGACTCGCGGGGGTGTCTGCGAACAGCTGTAGTCCCCAGCTCCTGCGTGCATTCGTAGCAGGATGTCGGCACCCCGGCGGGACACGGCTCTTCCTGGGACCTGTGGCTCGGGGCTCTGGAGAGGCACTTTAGAAAGCTCCTGGGACTAATGAGCTTCCTGGCTACTGCTTTCGCCGGGTGTTTTCCAGGTAGCTCCATGAATCTCTGCCCTGGAGCGAGGGGAGGGGAGAAAAGAAGCACATATTTCTTTTGTCTCATTTCACCACAAAAATCCTGGCATGCTCGCGTGTCCTGGAAAATATTCTGCCCTTGTTCGTCTCAAGCGCTGAATCGCTAGGGCGGTACGAGCTGCTGGTACGCCCATGCCGTCCGAAGCCAGTCCCTGGGACAAAGGGGCTGCGTAAGCATGGAAGCCCCCTTCGGAGGGGGATGTAGGATACCCAGAGCATCATCTCTGCAGTGGGATGTTCCCCTCTCCGGAGGTGCTGCCACTTGCTAGTCGGATGCACGGCTCCAGCCCCTCCAGAGCCGGGTGCAGAGTGGCTCCAGGCAACCGCACTGGGGTAGGAAAGGGCGAGGGAGCTGCTGGATGCACTGGCGCAGGGCTCGGAGAGGCAGCAAAGCGGGGGCTTCTCAGCTGGAGGTAGCCGAGCTTCAGGCGGTGCCCGCCTCTTTGCCCCATAGCGGTGCCAGGTCTGTCTGCAAGGTGGGAGGGATCCAGCACATGGGATAAGGGGCTTGATCCAGCTGCAGGGCACTCCTGCCATGGTGGGGGTGGGGGACAGCCTCCCCCGGCTCAATCGAGCCATGCAACAGCATCCCAACCCAGTCGCATCTGGCCATTCGGGGCTTGGAAATTTGGCAATGGGGCAGTATTAATGGCCACTACTTCCCCCACAGCCATATTTCCTGACCCATGTGAAGCTCCACGGTCCAAGTGCCACCGTCCCACAGGCTGGATTTGGGCCGGGGGTTGAGCACCCCTGGTGAAGAGGCGCCTTTCAGCACAGCAAGTTGCAGCGCTGGGCTGTTGAAACACTGGTGTTGTCGGACGTGGACAAGCCCCGGGGCCTGGCCCGGCCCCGCTGATGGGCTTCGGTTGCAAAGAGGCTGGCCGGGGGAGTGAATTCGGTTAGAAAATGATCAGCAATCCTGGAGCTGGAGTCACGACACCACGGGCTGTGATGCCTGGGGGCTCATCCATGCAGCCCTGCCAGGGTGCCCCAAACCATGAGCTCGAGCAGGGCCGGGGGGGAGAGACTTGGAGGGCAGCGCGGTCTCTCCGGTACCTAGCCCATCCTCCCATCCTGGCTCCAGCCTGGGCCAAAGCTGCCAAAAGGAGTCTGTCTAATTTCTTTGGATTTCGTATTAAAGCCATGAAAGCGAGGCCCGGCGAGGTCTGTTTTCCCTGAGAATGATGAAATAGCAGCAGTAAAAGCGGTCACATTTGTTGAATAAATTAGCCTGACTAAACGGCTGGCTTGAGCATCCGAGAGGCAGGGAGCTCTCGCTGCAGCCCTTCCACGTGCCGCAGCGCCGTGCAGCTGCAAGCCAGCCCCGGCGTCGAGCCTGCGATCCCGGGGGGCTGGGGGGCTTCTTCCCGCCCCAGGGCTGGTGCAGGGAGACCGCTGCAGGCTCGGGAAGGAGCTGGCATGTGAAACCTCGTCATCGGTAGGGGTGGCGGTCGGTGGGTGACCCACGTTGGGCTGAGACCCACGTCGTTACTGCAAGAGCCCCAGCACCGAAAACCCCACTGCTGCCCCCCAGAGATGGAAATCCCCTGCTCCCAGGCTGGGCAGAGCAATCGGCCCAGGTGATGCACGTGCAAAGCGCTCCCCCACGGTCCCAGCTCGCTGTGCTGGTAACTCCATAATGAGAAACAGCCTCATTTTGTGCCAGGAAACTCTCCCTTATTAGACCCCCCTTAACTCATCCCGGGGTTGTGATGCTGCAAAAGCTTCCCCACGTGTGCGTCCCGCCTGGGGAGAGGGGCCGAGGGACAGCACGCAGCCCGGAGCGTGGCGGGGCTGGCTGTAGGGCCCTGCCTTCGTGCGACTCCGGCCTCTGGAGCCGGACCCCGCTCCAGGGCTCGGGGGTTACCTCCCCCCGATGCTCCCTCCCGCGTGCGTCTGGGCTGCGAGGGTGCAGGAGAAAAGGAAGGCAGGATGCCCCTTGAATCTGAAACGCACGAGCTGGGTCGCCAGGGCAGAATTCCTCCTTGCAGGCGTGCGGGAAGGGATTATAGGTGGACACTGGGAAATGCTTTTGCCTGAATACCCCTGCAGCGCCCAGGTGGGCTACTGGCTTTAGCCTGTACCTGAGGCCAGCTCACGTAGGCTGAAAGCACTCTTAGACCCAGGGGAGAAAGCCTTGGGCCTGGTTACTAAGGCAGCTCCCAGTCGCGTGCAAAGCCGGACTTGCCTGATGCCAGCTTTGGGTCAAAACGTGTCGCCTGTTCTGGCACGAAGCACCACCAACCTGAATTTCCTGGCACCTCCAGGAGAGGCCCCAGCGTGCGTCTTCCCTGAAGCAGGAGGTATTGGGGGTGCTGCCGGACGCCAGAGGCCTGGACAGGGAGCCGCGGCCGACGCGGGGTGCCCAGCGGGAGATGGGGGCTGAGCTCCTGTTGCCTTGCAGTGCAAGGTGGAAGGTGCTGTGAGCGGCGATGCCAGGTCGGGGTTGTGATGCCCAGAGAGCACGTCCACCAGATCTTGGCTCGGCAGCAATCCTAGCCCAGCGCAGCCGGCCCCTGCACCGCTGCACAGGGGATGCCACGGTCTTGCTTCTCAACTCTCATCCCCCCATGAACAGTCCTGTTTGATGTGCACCATTGCAGAGCACGCACAAGTGACCAGCCCCTGGGGCTCAGACCATGGCCAACCTGTGGCTCTTTGGGACCCGGCGGCTCTGCCCAGGCTCCTTCCAAAGTTTTGCTGCAGGTGACAAATCTCTGGACCCAGGGGAGCTTCTGCAGTTGAACAAGGACCTTCTGCTCCTTGCTGTCCACCCATGAGGCACGGAAGAGTAGCTTCATCTTGTGGCTGGAGGCAGCAGGAGCTGGCATCGGCCTCGGGTTCAGACCATCTCTCCTGGTCTCGCGCTTCGTTCTCAAAGCAAAGCAGCCTCCAGCAGGTCCCCGGCTGAAGTCTCCGGCCCCTCTAAAGCCAACCGCTAGCTCTCCCCTCTTGCACTGTACCAGTGACGAGGTCTGTCACCTCCTTGAGACTTCGCATACATCTGCCCCTTGCTGTCCATCCTCTGCTTGGACCCGGAGTCGTACCTCTGCTCTGGCCACCCCACCAGCAAAGCCGACCGCTTCTCCTTCCACCCTGTCTCCAGAGGGGGAAAAAACCGTTCCAGGACCAACTGGTAAAGCTCTCGGCTTTTCCTCGCCCTGCAGAGCCAACGATGCTCCAGGAATGAGCTCGGGGGAGGACTGGAGCATGCTATTGAATTGCTGGAGAGTGGTGGGTTAGGGGCATGCTTGAAACCAGGCCAGCTTGGTACTGTCCATGCTGGACACGTGTGTCTTGGCTTGCACATCTGGCTTGCACATCACTGCGTTCAGAGCCTCTTCCGTGGAGCCCCCTGCACCGGGGCAGGCGGGGGCGACGGGCTGGGCAGCAGCTCTGCAGAAAAGGACCTGGGGGGACAGGGGACAAGAAGTTGAATGGGAGCCAGCAGTGTGCCCTTGTTGCCAAGAAGGCAAACAGCATCTTGGGCTGCATCAGTAGGAGCGGTGCCAGCAGGTCAAGGGCACTGATTCTTCCCCTCGATTCAGCACCAGGGAGGCCACATCTGGAGTCCTGAGTCCAGTTGTGGGCCCCCCACTACAGAAAGGATGTGGAGAATTGGTAACAAGCACTGTTTGGGGGGCCAGAGTACACAACTGGCGAGGAGAGGCTGAGGGAGCTGGGCTGATTTAGTCTGGAGAAGAGAAGACCGAGGGGGACTGAATAGCAGCTTCACCTCCCTGCAGGAGGCTGCAAAGAGGCTGGCGCTGGGCTGGTGTCAGTGGGGGCAGATGGCAGAAGGAGCAATGGGCTCAAGCTGCAGCAAGGGAAATTGAGGTTGGATATTAGGAAAAATATCCTCACGAGGAGGTGGTGAAGCACTGGAACAGGCTATCCAGAGAGGGGTGGCGTCTCCGTCCTTGGAGGTTTTAAAGACCTGGTTTAACAAAGCCTTGCCTGGGAAGATGTAGCTGGGGCTGGTCCTGCTTGGAGCAGGGGGTTGGACTAGATGTGACCTCCTGAGCTCCCTTCAACCCTCATTGTCTGTGACTCCATCTTTTCACCCACATCTAAGAGCTCCACCAAGAAGCCCCTTGCTGGAGAGCACGGTGCTGGCTCTCAGGCTGAGCATCGTCTTTACTCTGATACAGGAAGAGGAACAAATCGGGACACGGGACACAACGGTGGGAGTCTACTACAGACCTCCCACCCAAAGTCCTGAGCTTGACCAGGAGTTCGCCCGGGAACTGACTGAGGCCGCTTGCTCCAGGACCTTGGTTGTCATGGGTGACTTCAATTACCCGGACATCTTGTGGGAAGATCGCTCAGCAAAATCCGAGTGGTCGCAAAGCTTTCTCTCGTGCGTGGATGACCTCTACCTGACTCAAGAAGTCTGTGGGCCAACGAGAGGCAAAGCGCTGCTCGACCTGGTACTGGCTACGGGGGACGACCTAATCGGCGACCTAGTGATCGAAGGGAAGCTGGGTGACAGCGACCATGAGCTGATCACCTTCACCATCCGCCGTAAAGCTGGCAAGTCAGTCGGCAACACAGAAGTCCATGACTTCAGGAAAGCCGACTTTGACAAGCTCAGGAGGCTTGTCAGTGAGGCTGTAAGGGACCACGACCCCAGGGAGATGGGAGTTCAGGACAAGTGGTTGATCCTCAAGGGAGTGATCCTCAATGCACAAGCTAAGTCTACTCCATCTTGGAGGAAAGGCAGCAAGAGGGCACAGCAGCCCCCCTGGCTCTCCAGGGACCTAGCGACCTCCTGAGGCTAAAAAGAAAGGCCTACAAAGGATGGAGGATGGGATTCACCTCCAAGGAGGATTATTCTGCACTAGTCCGGTCCTGCAGGGAGCAAACCAGGAAAGCCAAAGCTGCAACTGAACTCCAACTAGCTTTGAGCATCAAGGACAACAAAAAGTCCTTTTTCAGATATGTGGGGAGCCGGAGGAAAAGCAAGGGCAATGTTGGACCCCTGCTGAACCAGATGGGGCAGCTGACAACTGACGCCCAGGAAAAAGCCAACCTATTAAATGGGTACTTTGCATCGGTCTTTCATCAGTCCCATGGGACGCCCATGCCTGCTATGGGACAGGGAGGTCCGGGTGAGGGGGATCCCCTACCCTCCATCAATGCTGACCTCGTGAAGGAACACCTTGAGAAGCTGGATACCTTCAAGTCAGCCGGCCCTGACAACCTGCACCCCAGGGCACTCAAGGAGCTGGCGAGCGTCATAGCCCAGCCCCTGGCACGGGTCTTCGAGAGCTCCTGGCGCTCTGGTGTAGTGCCCGAAGACTGGAAGAAGGCCAATTTGGGGCTGATCTTCAAGAAAGGGAGGAGAGTGGATCCAGCTAACTGTAGGCCCATCAGCCTGACTTCTAGCTTGGGGAAGATCCTTAATGGACTGGCCGACACCAACATCCTGAAGGACAGCCAGCACGGGTTTGTTGCGGGTAGGTCTTGCTTGACCAATCTCATTTCCTTCTACGACCAGGTGAGCTATCACCTGGATGAGGGAGAAGAGATCGATGTTGTATATCTTGACTGCAAAAAGCCTTTGATCTGGTATCCCACGATCACCTCTTGGCCAAACTGCCCAGCTGTGGCCTTGGCTCCACCACGATCCGCTGGCTGGGAAACTGGCTTCGTGGTCGGACCCAGAGGGTTGTGATTGATGGCAGTCACTCATCGTGGTGCCCTGTGACCAGCGGGGTCCCTCAAGGCTCTGTCCTGGGACCCATCCTGTTCAACATCTTCATTAATGATGTGGACATTGGAGTCAGGAGTGGACGGGCCAAGTTCGCCGATGACACCAAACTTTGGGGCAAAGCATCCACGCCAGAGGACAGGCGGGTGATCCAGGCTGACCTGGACAAGCTCAGCAAATGGGCAGACGAGAACCTCATGGTGTTTAACACCGAAAAATGCCAGGTTCTCCACCTTGGGAGAAAAAACCTGCAGCATCCTTGTAGGCTCGGCAGTGCTACGTTGGATAGCACTACAGGAGAAAGAAACTTGGGGGTCATCATTGACCACAAGATGAACATGAGCCTGCAATGCGATGCTGCGGCTAGTAAAGCGACCAAAATGCTGGCGTGCATCCATAGATGCTTCTCGAGCAAATCCCGGGACGTCATTCTCCCCTTGTACTCGGCCTTGGTGAGGCCGCAGCTGGAGTACTGCGTCCAGTTTTGGGCTCCACAATTCAAAAAGGATGTGGAGAAGCTTGAGAGAGTCCAGAGGAGAGCCACGCGCATGATCAGGGGTCAGGAAAACAGATCTTACGACGACAGGCTGAGAGCCAGGGGGCTCTTTAGCCTGGAAAAGCGCAGGCTCAGGGGGGATCTGATGGCCACGTATAAGTTTATTGGGGTGACCACCAGGATCTGGGGGAACGTCTGTTCACCAGAGCGCCCCAAGGGATGACGAGGTCGAATGGTCACAAACTCCTGCGAGACCGTTTCAGGCTGGACATAAGGAAGAATTTCTTTCCTGTCCGAGCCCCCAAGGTCTGGAGCAGTCTGCCAGCGGAGGTGGTTCAAGCACCTACATTGAACACCTTCAGGAGTAAATTAGATGCTTATCTTGCTGGGATCCTATGACCCCAGCTGACCTCCTGCCCTTTGGGCAGGGGGCTGGACTCGATGATCTCCCGAGGTCCCTTCCAGCCCTGATGTCTATGAAATCTATGAAAATCCCACAGGCCTCTGTTCAAGAAACCCCCAGTGCTGACCAGGCCCAGCCCTTTAGAAAGCAGTTATGGCCCTGTCTCCTCTATCCTTGGCTGTTGGTGCCGTGGTGCTCGGAGCGCTGGGTGCTTCTGTCAGCCCTGTTGCAAAGTCGGCCCGACCAGGAGCTTGTGTCGCATGCCAGGCGCTGCAAGCAGCTTCTTCGGCACCAGGAGCCAAGCCCTCAACACCAAATCACTTTGGAAAAAGTCTCTTAACAGTTTCTGAGAGAGTGAGGCGAGGCAATATCAGCTCCTCTCCATCCTGGAAGGGAATCCGTGGCAGCGAGACTCGCCCGTCTGTCCGGGCAGCCGCCCTGCTTGTGAAGCCCGTGCAGAACTGGAGCAAACAGACTTTTTTTCAGGGATTTTCTGGGGGCGGGAAAAGCATTTGAGTAATCAAAGATAAATGCAATATGGGGGGAGGACGGCTCTAATGTGTCCCCTTGAATCTCCATCCAAGCTAAAATCCAATCCCTGAGATGCTCCTTTTTTTGAGAATTTAATTTCATGGTTTTCCCCCTTCAAAGTTCTGGGTATTGGCGAGTTGTTGTGGGTTTGGGGGTTTTATTATTATTTTCCCTGCAATCCAGAATCAACTATAAATGTCGTTTTTTTTTTTTTTTTAAACAAACCTTGGCTTAATAATTCTGCTTGTGTGGCTGCTGATCAAACAGTTACCCTTGGGTTAGAGCCCAAAAAACCTGCACAGGCACTTAACACCGTGGGAGAAGGACTCCTAAATACTGCCTGACGTGGTAAAGCCCTCGCTCGGTTGCTGTAGCATGGGCTGAGCTCAGGGAGACTTCAGCGTTACCCCAAGCCCCTGCATGTGGTTTAAAGGCAGCGCTTGGGTGTGTGTCCCCTGGATCTGTCCATCGGGCAAAGACACGACTGGCACATTTCGTGCATCCAAGAAAGGGAAGGGCTTTTAAGATCTGTCCTTTCGGAGAAGGCAGGAAGACCCCGCTTCTAGCACCTGGCCATAAGATGGTCTAAAAAGTGAAAGCGCTTTAGCGCTGTAGCAATGCTGGAGGGTAATGACTGAACTCTCGAGTCAAACAACTTACTCCAGTAACTTCTCCAGTGTCTGGCAGGCGCTTCGTTCTCATTCGGCCGAGCTAGAACTCTTTGCTATCAATAACCAGCTCCCAGATCTGGTCAAAACAGGAAATCTTCTGTGTGACAGTGGGGTTTTTTTATTATTACTTTTGAAAAAGTTCTTATATAAGACATGCCAGATGGGGTCAGACCACAGGCACGTCTAGCCCAGCATCCTGTGTGCCGCACTGACAGAGGTGGATACCACGGGACGCCTAATAAGGCTCTGTCTTTTGGCTTGGTTTTGACCATTTCTCCCCCCCCCCCCCCCCCCCCCCCCCCCCGAATGTCACAATTTTGGCATGAATCCTGGACCCGAGGAGGGAGTTAGTGCTTCCTCCACTTCTGAGAAGAGGTCATTTTCTCCAAATAAACGTTGACAATTCTGGCTACTTCTAATGGGGCGTGAAACGCAGGGAAGCAGATCTTTTGCCTTTCCAAACAGCCTCGAACCAGCACGGCGGGGCTGAGCTTGGGGGTACATTCATGCCCGTTCCCGTCTGGAGGGAGGGGATGGGAGATACCCACTCGACTTCTTCCCCAGTTTCCTGGGGCAAAACCGCGGACTGGGCCTGCAGAAAGCAGGCCGAGCTCTCTTGCTCCCGTTGGGAGGTAAAGGGTTCGGGAAGAGGGATCAGCCTGCGTCGCGGAGGCAGCCCTGCGGCTCTGCTACACCTTCCCTTGTGAGCCGTGGGTGAAGGAAGGCCAGCAGCTGTGAGCAGAAGGGACGTGGAGGCTTGGGACTTGCCCCTGGGGGAAGGGCAGGTGGGGGGAACGATGCCCAGCGTTTGTTAACGACAACGACGAGGCTTGAAGATGAGCCGGTCGGAGAGCTCTAACCGCTGGGGCCAAATGCACTTCCCCCAGCAGAGAGAGCTCGTGCCGGGAGCGGGCCGCAGGTGCAAACCAGAGACGAGCCCGTCTTTGAATATGGTGTGCAATCTGGTAGTGGGGATGGGATACAATTTCCCAGCTTCTGCAGAGTGACTTGCACTCTTCCAACGCCGGAGGTTGCCGAGCCTGAAGTAGCTGTGCCACGGCTCTCTGGGGGAAAGATCCCTGTCCTTCTGCAAGGGGCTTGATCACTGCCTTCACTGGCTAAACTTGTCCGAAACTTTCCAAGAAGCTCCTTGCTCCCCAGCCTTAAAAGCGCCCTCCCCCGAGGGCCTTCACCGCAGTGGATCGGGTGCATTAAAAGCTGGCTTGACCTCCGTGCTCTGGCATCCTCTGAGAGGAGGCCATGAAAGGTGCAGCTGAGAAGCAACTGCGACCCAAGCGTTTGCTCACCTGAAGAAAAGTGTGCTCAGGCGCTCGGCCTGAAAGCTAGAAACGCTTTGTATAAATCCACCCCTGCCCCTAGACATCGGTGCTTCCTAGGTTGCATTTGGCGATGGGCTTTCTCAGCGCAGCATCCCCACGGGAGAAGATCTAACTCATAAATCCCCGGGCGCTGTGTATTATGACTTTGGCAAGACCGCATCGTGGGCGCGTGCTTGCTGCGAGCGGGTATTTTGTGCAGTCCTCGGTGTGGTGTTCGGCTGCTATTTCCCCCTGAAGTTAGCTTATCTCTGAGGTTTGCATGAAGTAAACTTCCTTTGAAAAAGCAATAATTTCTTTGTTTTGGGAGCGGGGTGAGAATAACCTCTCCGTGATTTAGCTATGAATTCCATCAGCCACTGAAAAATGGATACAATGGGACTGAAAAAACAGTACGGGAAGAACTTTTGGCACCGAAACCCCGCCGTTAAACCAGGGTTTCTTATCCAAGAGAACAAATGTGTTATGAGGTTGGTTTTCCTGTGCTGAAATAGTTGGACGACTCGGACTGTTTCTCTTTCCTGTTGTGACTTTTTTTCCTGCGCGTTGTTTCTTAGATTCTTTCGCAGGCAAATTTTACTGTTGACAAGGCGAATCTACCTTGCTCCTGTGATTTTGCTACCGACTCAAACTTAGGACTGCCACGATTAATAACTGAGCTCGCAACAAATCCTAAAGGAAGCTTTAATAGCTTCCAGTTGCGCTGCAACTGCTTGCAAACGCACAGGCTCCTCTCCAGCATTTTTTTGGATGGCTGCAAAGCTTCGACGAGCAGCGTGACCAAAACGAACGTGTCGGAAACTGGAAGGGAATCCATTTGGCTTTAACGTGGCCCCCTTGCCAGGAGCTCTGCACAGCTGTTGATCGACCAGCTCCTGGCGCGGCCAAAACCTAAGCCCCTCCTTTTGCCAGTTAATAGCGAGATTTTTTTGTTTTGATGGGTGCACAGATTAGACAGGCCGGCGGGGAGCAATTGCAAGCTACTGCAGCCGGTATGCCAGCAAGGAGGGGTGTGTTGGTGCATGGCCACGAATCAGCTGGGCACCGGTGCCACTCCGGTGCGCTTGCCGGCTTCGGCGCAGTCCCAAACATACAAGATGCACAAGTCAGGATCAGAGGTTTGGTCTGCTTATTTCGTGCACTCGTGCAAAACATCGTGGCAAGATCCCTCCTTTGCTCCCTCTGTGCCTTCTGCTTTACCTACGCCATTGCACTACTTCGCCCCGCTTTTTTCCATGAACATCTCAAGCCTTTCAAATCGCATTTCCCCCCCATACATATTCCCTTGTGTGTCCCTGCCCTCCTCTCCTACCCCAGTCCCACTCCTCAGACTTATTTCATCCTCGGTGGGAGCCCAGCACGGCATATGGCGAAAGGATGCTTCACATCTGGAAGGGCGGTGGCCCAGGAAGGCCGTGAAAGCAGGGATGGCGGAAAGGTCTCCCGGCAGTCACGCCGTGGCAGGGCTTGCTCTTTTCTGCCACGTGCTCTTCACATTTGGGATTCAGTCCTGTTGCATTTTTTTTTTTTTTTCCCTTCTCTTTCTGATGTGGCATGGCCTCAGGGTGGCTATTCTCAGGCAGCAACCTTTAAAAACCAGTTTGATTGGGAAATTGCCCAAGAAATCATCTACAAATGGGACTGATTTGAGGCTGTGGAGTCTTATATCATTACCTGGATTAGCTTCAGGATCTATTTTGTCCTACAGGTTTATTGCTTGTATGCCTCTCCCAGCACTTTCCCACGTCTTGTATTCTCCTCCCTCGCTCCGCTTTCTGCTCTGCTCGGTCCCATCCTTGCACAGCGACTGAGGAGATGAACTTGGGCTCATGAACGCTTGTGATAAATGCTTCTTAGTTGATTGGGTCCATAAAGGTGCATCTTTACTCCACTCTCCTCCCTGCCTCATCCACTCGATTTAACGACCTGGGACAACAGGCTTTTAAAAGTATGTCCCAATCCAGAAGGATGGAAAATACCTCGTGTTGCTACATCCAGCTCCGCTTGGGAGGAGACTGTGAAAATGGTGGGGAAATCTGGACCGTCCTGCTCTCCCTTGGGTTACTCCTTTGGGCTTCAGAGGCTAACGCGTGAACACGTAACGACCCTGCTCCCTTCCTCGGGAGCCAGCAAAAGGGAAGTCGAAGCAAGCATTGAAATGCAGGTCTTCATTATTTGACAAGTAGCTTTGAACTTGACTGGGTTTATTTAGGGTGCTTGGCAATCTTTGCCCGTCATGTAAAGGTGGGGGGGAGCCCCAAATTCAGGGTCTGAATCTTTGTCAGAAGGGATGACCTTGGCATGGTTCTGCCAAACTTGTGAGAACGCAGCCCGGCATCGGGGCTGCTTGCAGAGGGCACGAGGCTGCACGGCGCGAGTCGCCGTGGCAGTTTTTAGCCTTTTTCTCCGAGGCTCCTGCTGCTGTCCAGTGAAACCGCAGGCGCTGAGCCCCCTCGCGGGTCAAAGCTCTGGGTGGATGCAGAGGGACCACCGGGCACCGCAGCGTCCCATGTCCTGGAGAGAGCAGCGCTGGTTTTCTGTCTTGTGCATTTTGTCCCCCCGCGGTCTCTACGGGGGATGCTCTTTAGCCGGACAGGCGGACCTGAGAATAGAGGCATGCGATGGGAAGCAAACCTCTCTCCTGCTAGACAGGATCCATCCGACCTCGCCTCAGGAGCGAAAGCTGGCACTGCCCGGTGGCTTTCTGATGGGGCTCGGTCCAGCTCTTGGCAGACGGGTGCCCGTATCCCCCGACCCACCGCTCCTTTCTGTGCTAGCGCCTGCTGAAGCTCCCAGCAAGATTGCTCGAGTCTGATGCAGGGGATCAGAGCGAATGTCTCCCTGGTAGTGCTGTTGTCTAGCCCCGGGCAAGGCAGTTAAATGCCTCCGGGGTGAGCTCTGGAGCGGGATACGAACCCCTGAGGCTCAGCTCCGAGGCCCATCTCCAGCAGCTAGCAGAAAGACCTATTTACCACTGAAATTTTGCTAAAAAAATGTTGCTTTCTGCCCCAGGCGAGAGAGAATGTCTGTGCCGACAGCAGGGAAGAACCAAAATATTATTTTTATTAGGAATAACTGAAAAGGTCCAGAGAAAACAAGACTGTCCCCAAAACTTCACCCATCTGAAACTATTTTGAGCTTAAACATGCCTCGCTCCCCTAACCGCATGGTGCCGCTTACCTTTCCCCCCTCTCCACCAGCATCGCTGCATCTATAGTGGGAGTGCTGGAAGCAGGCCACCTAGAAAGGTTGGACTAGAGACACGATGAAGATGTTGGAGAACCCGGGGCTGGAGCTTGAATCTGTTCCCTAAACTGGGGAGCATTTGGCAATGGGGTTTTGGTTTAGTCCATTAACACTACAGCCTCATGCACGCTTGGTCCTAGGCTCAGAGAAGACCTAAACGCTATGGAGTTTGGCTTTGGTATGGACCCCATCTCCACCAGACCATGTGGTAATACAGGGAGATTACGGTATGTGTTGTGAGAGAACCATAAAAGATTCCTCTTCTCAGTATCAGACGGATTAAATGTGGGCCTGGGACAGGCTGCCAAGTGCTACAGAAGAGAAATCAATATACAGGGTCTGGCTTCGGGTTTGTGTTTTTTTTTCTTGGAGACTTAAAATTATTGCTTTTCTGCAATATGAATTTAGAGATCCCCCCCCAAATGGCTTTCAGGTGCGACTGTAGAGAAATGCAAGAGGTAATACCGAACGCAAGGAATGGCTTGGCTTTCACAAACGTATCGACGATGGAGCAGACTTAAAAGTAATATCCTTGATGCCTAATCTGGGAAAGCTGTTTGGATAAAAGATCCCTTTCCTTTCAGAGGCATCCAGGGGAGCATGGAAAGAATCTGCATGAAGTAATTTTACCCATCTTCGTTATGCATTAAGTGGAATTTCTCAGCTGGAGGACACGGGGCCGTCTGTCTGGACACGGGACTTCCAGGGATCAGCTGCGCATCATAATGCACGAAACAGGTCTGAGCTAAATGACTTGCGGTGGGTTCAGGAATTAAGGACCCTCACACACCTCAGCACCCCCTGCTCCGATTCTCTTGCATCTATGAGGGTGTTGCACTGAGTGTGTTCTTAAACTCTCCAAACCGTGTGCCCCGATTGCACGCCTGCTTCTCCCCCTGGGAGAGGAGGGGAGGAAAGATGAGACACACGACAGACACGAGCTACATTGCGTGACGCGCTACTGGAAGGGGTTTGGACTTCCGGTGATAGAGGTGGAAGAGGACCCTCTACAGCAGGCTGCTCGGCAGGTCTGAGCCAGTGCTTGGATGGGATGCGGTGTGCCGAAATGGCCCTGTGTGCTTCATTGTGCCACTGCGTTGGCAAAGTCCAGCATGCGAGGCCATGTCCTGTGGCCACTAAAGTTTTCCAGACCCCTGGGATGGCAGCTCAGGACTCGGCCAGAGCAATCAGCACTGCTACTTCCAGCCTCACGGACAGAATGACATGGTCCACGGACCACATCCAGCCTGGGAGCCATCGGTTAAGCACCATGGCTAGACAGGATGGAAGGACACGGCATCCTAACAACGGGGGATTCGAAACAAGGGCTCGCTCCCGAGATGCGGGATGCTCTTGACAGCTGCTGAATTCAGGGGTAGTTTGGGGGCTACAAGAGTCACCACTGAACCGTACACCCTATGGGCTTGGGAAGTGCATCGGCAGCATCCCTCAGTGGTACTCTGTTCTGCCTCCGCTCACTGGGTGCTTGTACAAGTGATGATGGGGGTTTCATTCGGTTTAGTTCTCCCTAAAGTGAAATTTTTTAAAAATCCACTGTTTCACTTTAGGGAGAACTAAACCGAGTTAATGCCCGCCTCCCCCTTACCCACTGTGGGAGAGGCAGGTAAGCTCCAGCACCCCAGCGCCGTCCCCGCCACCTGGGACCACCCGGGAACGGCTGGCTTGCCCCGGGGCAGAGCAGGAAGGTGGTGGGGACGGTGCACGGGGCGCTGGAAGCCCGCCCAACCTGAGCTTCCCCGAGCACGTCGGCTGCCAGCACCCCAGGCACCTTGCACTTCATTAGGTAGCAAACTAAAACACCGAGGAGGTGTTACAAAGTCATTTAAAGCAGAATATGCCGCCGAGCGTCCTAGCAACCACGCCATTAAAGTGGTGCAAAAGGGTATTTAAGCCGCTTTAAAGGCCAATTTTGTTGCGTGTGCCAAGGCCCTTTCGGGCCTATATTAGGATCTGCATGTTCAGAAATGGGGGTTGGGAAGCTGACCTGCTGGGCGAGCAGGAGATTTGTGTCGGGAGTGCAGGGCTGGGTTTCCATGCGTAGACCCATGTCCGAGATCATGTCAGCCGGGCCTGGGCACCACTCGGGTCCTGGCAGGCCTGCAACCTCTTGTCCTCCTCCTCCCCTTCTGCCGGTTTCCAACCTGCTGACAGTTGGCGGTGATATTCCCACCTCTCACTTTTTTTTAACTCTCCTCCAGGAAACTAGAGCCCAGCATAGCACTAGAGGAGCAAGGTGGGCCGGGGGGAGGATGCAGAACTGGCTCCCTACTGTGACATTATACGCACGCGCAGGGTAACTTTCTGCCCGGACGCACCATTTTCCTGCGCGGGTGATTAAAATCGGAGCGTAGCTGCATTGCTCTAGGAGACCTGATGCCCTAAAGATGCCAAAGAGTGTGGCCGCTGGTCTTGAGGCTGCCTGAGTGGTGTGCGGAGATGTGCTCAGCATCGTTTTGAGTACTTAAAGCAAACAACAATTTAGTGCCTCTCTGGGAAAAAGCCCACCAAGTCGCAACACGGGGGATGACTAACAAATTCTCTTGAAACCTCCTGTCTTCCCAGCAGCCTGGCTGAGAAGACGGCGCCTAATTCTAGTCTGATCCTCTTAAGGCGAGGGCAGAAGCGATGCTGCTGAGTTGGGAGTAACGATGGTGTTGTGAGGGAAATAAGCTGCCCTGATGGCGATGCTGTGTATTGGCAGCAATGAAGGTGGCTAGTTTACGCCAGCCCCTTCCCTAACCTTCTCTTTGAAGTGCCTGGGCGATTGAGGAGAAGTGCATTTTTCCTGCATGAACAATGTGGGCGGAAGGTTATCATTTATTTTAAAAGACTGAAACGGTGGTTTCCAGAAATGTCTCCCTCCTCCCAGCCCGGGGTTTTCAATCAAGCAACACTTTCCCCTACAGAATAGCTGGACTGCCATGTCATGCTGGGATTTGTCGGCTCGTAACCCTAAAAAAGCTTCTTAAAAAACAAGCAGACATAAGAGCAAGCCCATTTACAAAGCACGTCTAAACTTTTAAAACTCCAACCACCCACCAGTGTGTAACGCTTTCACAAATAGGACTCTCTTTGGTAACATGTTCATGGATAAATAAACCAAATAGATAAATAAACCAAATTCAAGGGCAAAGAAATTGTAGACACGTAAGCAGCAAGTATGAGTGTGGCTTCACACAGAGAATGCTGTATATGTTTTGGGCAGGACTCTTTAAATGTTGTCATTTAAAAAAAATATAGTTAAGGGCATTTAAGTTGGGGTTTTTTTTAGTTTTTTCACCCTGCTTTCAAGATGAAAGGAGAAGTTGGTGGAAACTGGAGACAGAAATAATTGGTCGGTTTTATGTAGCCAGGGATGACCTGCTATCTGTGGTGCGGCTCTCTCTGATCGTGAGAGCTCCTTGGTACCAGCAAAGCTGGCCGTGACGTGCTGAAATACTCCGTTTCATGATTGCATCCCGGTACCACAGACAGATGGCTCATTTAAAAAAAAATAAAAATAAAAAAATTGCTGTCTCTGAAATGAAAGAGGACTCTGATCCGAGAGGAAGAACCGTTTCTGAAGGTGGTCATTTAGCATGGTGATGCGCACAGTGCAAGTACCTAGAGCAAACAGGAACATTTTTCAGCTGAAGGATAATTTCATAGACATTAGAGCTGGAAGAGGTCGTAAGATCATCGAGTCCAGCCCCTGCCCCAGGGGCAGGAAGTCAGCTGGGGTCACAGGATCCCAGCAAGATAAACCTCCGAGTGTCTTTAAAGGTGTCCAGAGTGTCCAGAGTAGGTGCCTGCACCACTCCTGGGGGGAGTCTATTCCACACTTGGACGGTAAAGACGTTTTTTCGTATGTCCAGCCTAAAACGGTCTTCCCATGAGTTTGTGACCATTAGAACTTGTCATCCCTTGGGGTGCCCTGGCGAACAGACGTTTCCCCAGATCCTGGTGCACCCCCTTAGGTAGTTAGAGGCCTCCACCCAGCCTTCACTTCTCCAGGCTGAAGAGTCTTGTGCCTCTGAGCCTTTCCTCATAAGACTTATTCTCTTGTCCTCTGATCGTGCGCGTGGCTCTCCTCTGGACTCTCTCGAGCTTCTCCGCATCCTTCCTAAATTGCAGAGCCCAGAACTGGACGCGGCACTCGAGCTGCGGCCTCCCCAGGGCCGAGTCCAGCGGGGGGATGACAGCTTGAGATGCATTGATGGATATGAGCCAGAGTCTGGTCTGCTTTGCCGGCTGCATCATCACATTGGTGGCTCGTGTTCATCTTGTGGTCAATCATGATCCCCATGACCAAAAGGGACTTGGTGCTAGTGAGTGTAGCACTGCCAAGCCTATAAGTATGATGTGGGGATTTTCCCCCCCGCCCCGAGGTGAAGCACTTTGCATTTCTCCATGTTGAGTGACCTCGGGTTTTGGACAGAACTGAATGGCCTGGGTTTGGTTCTTTGATACGTGCATCTTTTATGGTAGTGTTTGATCTCCAGCTTAGCTTCAGACAGTTATTAGCCCTTTTGTTCTTGAGCTAGCCAGCTGGGCACAAAGCTTCTGACGGTGCCGGTGCCATGGTACCCTGCCAGCTCTCCTGCGGATGGCTTGTTGGGACCGCGATCGCGTGGATGCCACTGAACATGGGGCCCTGAGCACTACAGGCCACCACACGCCTGTAGAAAGTGTGTCGTCACTGCTCTTTTGTCCTCGGTTAGTAGGAATTTGCACGGCTCCCCTGAAGACCGCAGATCTATGCTGAATATCGCCAGATGTGGATCTGGCCCCTTGATGCTACCATCTAGCCCTGCTGGTGGGCTCACGGCTAAAGTCTTGCCACGCTTATTAGACAACAGCTCAACACCAAATGCTTCTCTGCTTGTCTCGGGCAGATGCTGTGGGGTGTGGGTGATGTATTCGGAAGGAGTCTGAGGATGCTTTGGTGGAAGTGCAACCCCAAAGAGAACTTTTAAAACTTTTTTCAACCTTATGAGTCCCAATGCAGTTTTAGAGGGACGTATATTGGGGAGATGTGCTCTGTGGGTCTTGCTTGGAGGAAGGGGACAGAGGGGCCACGGCGGGATTTTCTCCGGTGGCTCTCTGCCCTGCCTGACCTATGAGCTAGCTTACCTACATGGATCACTAGGGGACTGGCCTGTTTTGGAGCAGCACAGTTTGCAGCCTGCCAGAGAGACCGTGATATGCAAGGACTCTGAACCCCATCTTGCCTTGGCTGGAAACTTTTATCCCTCCACTTCTATCATCAGCACATGGTGGAGGGACAGGCTTTGGTCCAAAAAGTGTAAAAATCAGAGACTTGCCATTAGTGACCAAGCCGTTCTACTTGCTGCGAGACTGAACGACTTGATTACAGGAGAAGTAGGCTCAGCTCCTTGCCCAAACCCAGCTCCCAGGGCATTGTGCCCATTGACACCCACTGATGCTCTGGCTGGGCGAGTTTTGCAGATGGACTTCAGGAATGGCATCTCGTCCCAACACCACAGCTGGGACGCCGTCCCAGGTCTGTTCCCAGTTGTCCTGCCCTCCTCCTGGGAAGCTCAGCTGTGGGCGGGTGTGTGGATCATTTGCGTGACTTACTCTTGATTCGTCCAAGGCTGCCGTGACGGTCAGGGGGCTGTGACTTGAACAACAAATATGATGGCAGAGGTGGGGATGCCCATCGCAGATGGAGCACAATGTACTTCATAAACTTGACCTGGCTCCGCTTGTGTACCGCTCTCGTCTCCCGATGCTGGGGGTGTGATGCTCTTCCCTCCTCTACATGTTTTTTCCTCCAGGGCAAATGCTTACATGAGAGGATTTTCATGGCTGCAACATGCCTTCCCACTGCTCCTCTTCTAGAAAGCTCCGCGGGAGGCCCGAATGCAAGGCAAAGGGGAAGGGAAAAATCTGGTGAACCTGTTGGTCAAGTTGAAAGTGTGGTAGAAATGCAACTTCCAGGGAAGGCGTACCAGCGCTCTCAAAATGGGATCGGTGTTAGTTTTATTTGAAATATCCCCTTGACAGGAGTGTTTTATGGTTTGGAGAAAGAACGAGGAACCACCTGGCTGTTGAGGTAATAAGTTCCTTAACCTCAAAATATTTCTCACTTGGCTTGTTCGAGCCTGCTGGAGTCATTTGTTTAAGAGTTAAGGCCGTGCTTTTTGCGCGAAAGCCAGTTTTATCATTTGTATTAAGCACCTTCACCTTCACTTCTCCCTTTCCAGGGTTTTTTTGATTCAGTTAATTAGAAAATTTCAGCTCGGCTTCGACCATTTCCTTGTCTGTCAACAGGAATGCATCTCCAAACCGAGTCTCTTTTTTTTTTTCTTTTTTCTTTCCTGTAGAAAATGTTGACTTTCTGATTGAAAAAAATGAAAGCAAAGCTAATTTAAACATAAGCTAATGGAGATCTACGTGTTCAGCTCTGTGCGGAGGCCTGAATGCACAGTTCTGTTTAACAGCAATTGAGCGGCGCAAAGAAACGTGCACAAACCATCCTGGGAACGCACCATGCTCAAAGAAAACCCACTTTTGTTTCTGACCAAAGCGATCTCTCCCGGCTTCAATTTAAAAATTGAAATTCTTGGGATTAACAGTGGAAAAAACATTTCCACAAAAAACCAGTATTTTCATGGGTATGTGGATGGATTTTTATTTTTTTAATTTTCCATCAAAAAAATTATCTAAAGCAGAACATTTGCTCAACCCTTCCCTTGGCCAACATGCAAACACAGAGGGACTGCTTTGGTCAGAAACAAAGTGGGTTTCCTTTGAGCACGGTTCATTCCCAGGATGCTTTGTGCATGTTTCTTTGCGCCACTCAGTTGCTGTTAAGCAGAACGGTGCATTCGGACCTCCACGCAAGGCTGAACATGGGATCTCCATTAGCTTAAGTTAAGCTTATTGGGCGGGTGGTATATCCAATGTCATTTGATGAAGGGTGCTTGTACATGTTCTGATTTGACCGTGTGCACATCACGAAGACTTACGAAAACTTGCCATTTTGTGTAGCATAATGGCGAAACCATGGATACTTGTCTCTAGGAGGGCCTTGTCGGGGGGGGGTTGGTTTTTTTTTTTAAACAAATACATCTTCACCGTTTCAACAGTGAGGCAGTGGAGTAGCTGTCTGGGGAAGCTGTGGTCTGTCCCTGGGGGTGTTCAAGAAGAGGTTGCATAGCCCCTGGTTGGGGATGATCTAGATGTAGCGATGGCTACATTTTATTCTGGGAATTTTCCATGCTTCTGGGCTTTGCTGGTTGCCATGTGGGGCTGGGAGGGAATCCCCCCGACCCTTTGCTCTTGCTACACATGTCAGGGGAAGTTTTTAAGTCTTCCTCAGAGGCAGCCAAGGCTGGGAATTGTGGCTGGGCTGTGTGCAAGACTCGAACCCAGCGGGTCTTGCCCCTCTTTTTGGGGTCAGACTGATGCCATATTTGGGGTCAGAAAGGAATTTTACCCCATGGCCAGGCTGGCACAGACTCTGGGGGGGTTGCCTTCCTCTGTAGCTGGGAGGGGGGGTTGGCCCTCTTCCTGGGATCTCTTGCGTGCATCTTACCAATCTGTGCAGCAGCAAGATGTTGGCCGCCGCAGTCCCCCTGCTTTACCTATGGCAGCTTTAGTGCTAAGTCTTGTTGTGACCATTAGTTTTGGCAAGAGGTTGGACAGAGGACTTGTCTGGGAGGCTTTGGATAGCAGGCAGCAGGTTGGACTCGGCGTGAGCTCTGGAGATCCCTTCCAGCCCGACTTCTCTGTAATTCTGTGAGCAGTTATCTGTGTCAAACCGCTCTGGATCACGTCTCCGGGAGTGTCTTTGTTTGTGTGGCTGTTTCTGCAACAACTGGCCTCGTTCTGTTCCCGGTGAAGTCACTGAAGCGAAGGGCAGCAGGAGAACATCCAAGAAATGCGAACAACTTCGGTATTTGCAGCCCTCAGTATTTGCAGATCTGTGCTTGAAGCTCACTGCCACGAATGTGTACGGGGGGGAAGGGAGGGGAGCCCAGGGAGATGGCAGCGCCTTAAACTTAAGGTAATATCTACGGACTGGTGAGAATTACTTTTTAAAAATGTACAAAAGATTCTTGTTTCAAATATGGAAAGCATCACTGATCTGGAAACTGAAACTGCATCTGAAGTGAGCCGGATTCTCTCGGTGTTTGGCAAAACCTTCTCTATTAGCATCCCTGCCAGACAGACCGCTGCCAACTCGTGCGCTTCATTCGCTCCACACGAGCAGACATATTGTTATATGCCATTGCAAAGATGGAAGAGAAAATTGGTCCTGTTGAAAGAAGGGGGCTTTGAAAAAAAAATCCCGCTAAGTGCTCTGAAGCAACTTTAGGTTTGGGGTTTTTTGTTCTGTTTTTTAAAGAAAATCCCACCAGACTATGCAGAGTGAGAGAGAAGTAATGCTGAGTGTAGTCCACAGATTTCCCTTGTGACTCTGCCTCCACATTTTCAAGTCTGTGCTCGTTTTTAGCTGCTACTAGTGTGAGGGGGTCCCAATGTCGGGTCTGGAGTTGGGGGTGTTGGTTGTAGCCGTGGTGGTCCGAGGACATAGGCGCGCAAGGTTCTTTGGGTAATAGGGTATCTTTTTATTAGAACCATTTTCCAACTTTTTAGTTGGTCTAACTTTTTTTTAGTTGGTCTAATAAAAGATATCACATCTACCCAAAGAACCTTGCCTGCCTGTGTCTCGAGTTGGGCACCCAAAAATCATCATGTATACACTAAGGGAAAGGAAAGCCAACCTTCCCAAGACCCCTGGGACAATAACAGCTTCCTTGGTCCTGGAGAAATTGTAACAGGCAGGGTACGTACCATAACTTCCAGCCCAAACGACTTTGGACTTTTAGGATGTGTTTGGGCCTTATCTGGATTTTAAAGCCTGGTATGTCTTTATCCCCCAAACTCCTGAAATCGAGTGCCACAGAGACGTGGATCTGAACTTGCTGGGATGCTCTCACCTCTGCTTTGGCACATTTTTTGAGATGCGTAGGAAAGGAAGAGGAGGACTTGTATGCCTCCAAAGCCTCGCAAGCGTGGCTACAGCTCAGAATTGTCCTCGTCCTTGTTTTCTGCAGTGCACATTGACTCTTCTGGAGAAAAAAACAGCAAAGCTATTTGGTTCCTAATTTCTGGAAGAGCATATTTGTAGGTTTGCTCTTTCCCACCCATGCAAATTCCAGAGCCCTTGTCTGTCGTTTTCGTGGGGTCCAGTGGGGGGGAAAGGGTGACTCATTAGTGTCGGGTTGGTTTGCGATCTCTCGCCGGCCGGATTTTGGTCAAATTGTTGTTCCCTACTCTGTTTTTCTAAGTCTTCAAATCCATTGCTTTTTTTGCTAGACTCAAAGCTGTCGTTAGAAGTGGACGCTGCTTTGGTTTGGGAAAGGAAAATTTGGGGTTGGTCTTCATGCAAAGAATGCATTTACTATCTACAGCTCCGCAGCACTGTGCCAGGCAAATACTAAACGTGCCCCAGCTCTGCAAAAGCCAAAGCGTCCCTTGCTAGGCTGTTATAAAACATCATCCCCATCCAGAGACCATTAGCTATTGCTCTGGCCCACAACGTCGGTATTGTTCTCGAGTGTGGTGCTTCAGCTCCCAGCTTGGAGGGCGAATAGAAACCACAGCTTTCCACTCAGCCCAGCGTACTAAAATATGTGCTGGCTTTGGGCAACCACTTCTGGTCGATACTGGTCAAATGAAGGTGTCTGGATTCCCACAGGGGAAATGAGTTATGCGTAAGAAGAGGCAGCAGCATGCCTGGGCTTTGAAGTGCTAATAAATCTTGTTGCTGTGCTTTCGGATGGCTTCTCTGTGCAGCTGTTGATGTGGGCTCCTGCCAATCCTGGGCTTTTGTGTCATTGGCAGCCCCTGCATACGAGGATCACTTGGGTGAACTTGTGCTGGGTGCCCAGTTGGTTGCAATCGCTGGTGCCCTGATCACACCAGCCTCCTAGACTGTTATGGCTCCTGACACACTCACCGGTTCCCATGCCCCAAGCCTGTCTGGTTCGGGGGCGTGCTGCAGCCCCTTAACCAGTGGTCTACAATATGGGAAAGACTTGACTGTCACTGCCGTGCCATGGTCCCTGCCTCATGGAAATGCCAGATAGGGGCATGTGGCAACACGAGTTTTTCCTCCTCACCCCGTGCTGTGGGCCGCAGCATGCTCTGATTGCAGTGAAGGGAAGGATGCCAAGGAGCATCGACATGTCGGGGTGGAAGAGACCTCCGCAGGTCACACCTAGTCCCACCCCTGCCTCATGCAAGACCGTCCCGTACAAATCCATAACTTAAACTCTTTGTAAAACTACCGTCAACCCTGACATAATGCAAAGCATTGCACTCGCACCTGCCGCAGGGAAAGCAAAGGGACCACAGCAGCCAATGTCCAGCTTCTGTGAAGCGATGTTCATATACGCTCGAGAGATCCCAGGTGGAGACCATGCCCCCCGCTACAGGGGAAGGCAACTTCCTCCCACCCCCAGTCCATACCAATCTGACCGGGGTAAAAATCCTGACCCCCAAGTACAGTGGTTGGTCTGATTTAACAAGGGCAGCCTGGCCAACAGACGCTGAGTCCAGCAGAGCCCTTGTGCATTTGCACGACTGCTTCTCCTGGTGCCTTCTCAGTTGTGGGGGCACCACCTTGCCCAAAGGGCCCATAAGACCAACTTTTGTACTCACCTTTTGAAGCATAAGGATGATTTCCCACCACTAGCACGGCTGGGCGGGTCCCTTTGGGAGTCAAGATGGCACCAGAAGGAGCTTATGATGCAGTGATGGAAGATCCTCAAAAACCCCTTCATGTATCTCCCAAGCTGCTTTCCACTCATTTATCAACCAAAACAGAAAGGGTCTTGAAAAGGTTTTTCTTCCCTCCCTGTAAATTATTTTATGCACGTTACTTTTTACTGTCACATTCTCCACACGCCCCCCCATGTGTTCGATAGCCAATTAATCAAGCTTTTCTTTCATGCCTGGTGACTTTATGAAGTGTCGACTACACAAAGCCATTTTGGCATCTTCTCTCGCAGGTCGAGGTTTCAATAGCTTTACTGTTTGTACTCAGGACTTCAACGGTGCACGCTAGTCGAGCAGAATGGAACTGGAGGGGGGGAAACAAAATAAAAAAGAATTTGTTCCTATTATATAGGCATTGCCTCCATCCAGAAAATCACTTTCCCCAGGCAGACAAATGGAAGTAGCAAATGCACAGCTGTGAACAATACTGCTATGGAGCCAGAGATAAAATAATAATAATTATACACAGCTTATCATAATATTCATATCGGGGCTTCCCCCCCTACAATGGAAACATTTCTCCCTGGAGAAAGATTCTGCTTTTATTGATAAGGTATTTAATTTCTTTTCTGTAAATTAAAGTGTATGAGCAGTGCTATCGAGCATCATGATTTCCATTCCCTGTTTGTGGGTGGAAGAGCTGTAGCTTCAAGAGTCTGGCAAAATCCTACTGTCAGTGGAAGGAGGAGAAATCTGGATTTTTGCATGCATGCATTTGGGGACCTCCTGCCTGCCCTCTCTTGGAAGAGCCTTGTTTGTACCTGCATTTGGAAATAATTTGGGGGGAGTCAGGCAAAGCTGTGCATGGGAGAAAGGGTGCTCTTGGGGTAATGGAGTCAAGCCTTCAAGCTGCCAAGTGCTTCCTGAAGTGTCCTGGACCTGTTGTGTCTCACCCCACTCAGCACAGAAAACACTGGTTGACTTGCAAGGCCAAGCACTAAAACCCAAGACTGGAAGCCAGAAGATCTGGCTCCTACGCCTGGCTTTAACCAGAGATCTCCTGTGCCTTGCCCAGATCACAGAGCACGTGGAGGTTTACCCAAAGAGGCTTTTTGGGATGCTCTTCAGAAAATCCACTTCCCGGTTTTGGGGGTGGTTGGTACCTGAAAGTCTCTTTGCATATAAAGTACTAGGGGTGCTTGCTCTTGGAAAAGTCTGCTCACAAGTGACTCTTCCCACAGTCTCGTACCAGGTCCATGGCAGAGGAGGGCTAGAGCCCGGACTGCCTGGTTTCCGAGCAGTGATTCATTGCCCAGATGTGCTTCCGAAGCCCCTGACCAAGATGTAACATGATCGCCGCCGGCCGAGGAATGTCATTTGCATTTGCCCTTGTGCAGAACTAGCACTTTCCCAGGGGCCTCTTCCTAATAACTTGCTCAGAAGCAAGGCAGCCTCGAAGGCTGTTGACTCAAAGGAAGAAATAAACACAGGGAAAGACTAAATAAATATGGAAAAATGCTGGTCAAGTAAACAAGAGAATTCCTCGGTAGCAAACACGTTATTTTAAGGATGACTGCCTGTAAACATGGCATGCTTTAATAGGGAGGCAAGTCTTCGTTATCAAAGGAAGTGTATAAAGGACCTTACTGTGGATCAGTCACCGTCTCATACATGTATTTAATAATGTTCACATGTGGGGAACTTCACACCTAGGTGCTGGGACCCTAGCCCGAGCTTCAGAGTCGAGATGGGGAACTTGAATCCTCCTCTGGGCTTGCACGTCGCCCAGGAAGGTGGGTTTGAAGAGGCTTCTCTTTGGGCCTTGCTAAAAGGTTGGGTCCGGTGAAATCCCCCATGGGGCATCCAGCTCCATCCTTTGCTGCTTCGGGGCCTGTTTTTACAATCTTCCAAATCCCCACCAAGCCACCTACCGTCTTGAGGCCATTCTGATTTCAGATCATCTGCACTACTGTCTCACTTGGAAGAGAGGCAGTTAATTATTTTAGGGTCTTGTCACCAAGGACACTTGGATCTTCTTTAGATCGTAGGAAGCATTACAGCGCCGTATTAAATGTTAGCACATGTTCTGAGCAGGCACATGGTATAATGTTATTATGACCCCTAAGTGTAATGTGTGTGTGACACGCGCGTGTGGGATCACATGCTGCTGGGACTGAGACCACCAGCACACAAGCTGTGCTGGTATGATCTCCGTGGAGCAGTTGGATGATAACAGAAGGTGCATTTGTAACCCAGGCGGTACTCCAAGGGGTACCCCCTCTCCAATTGAAGGGATCAAAGCAGGTGCACAAGCACTGTGGGAGGTGTAGGGACTCTCCTCCCCCTATAGAGCACAGCCAGACCACCAGTGGGGACTTACCCATTTACCTTTTAATACTGGGAACATAACAGGCATAAATTAGAGGATATAGTGGACACTACAGTGTCCCAAGGGGCAGGATTCGACCAAGGTTAGACACTACAATCATTGACAAAACAGGGTTAACAAAATATAAAACACAAACAGCAGAACAAACAATACGAGTTGGTGAAATACAGTAAGGCACAAAATGCAAAATGCCAAATGCCAAGGAAATATAGGGCCTTGGTACCTGGGTGGGGGAGAAAGGGGCGTAACACAATGGCCCCTTTCTACTGCAAGAAGATTTGCTGCTTGTTATCTCACTCACCTCACCTGGGACTTGAACTCATGTGGTAGGCAGGAACAGGGCCACACAGCCACCACTGGTGGCACTACTTTGGCCTGCGAGGGGTCTTGACTATCCCGGAGCCCAGCCTCACGTCGAGCTGCCTGGCCTCCGATTGGAGGAGCTGGAAGCAGAGCTGGGAACCCCTCAGGTCGCTGCTCAGATCCTGGCTGGAGCGGGGCAGCCTCCTGGGGGCTGCAGCCTCCCCCAGGGGATCCTGGAGCCCGGCGGGGGCCTCTCCTGCCGGCCGCGCTGCTGAGGGTCCCACTGCTGCCTGCAGGTCCTGCTCTTTCAGGCGCTTCTGGGGCACTGCTCCTGCCCTGCTGGCCCAGCTCTTGCCAGCTCTGTGAAGCTCCTTCCTTGTTGTCCCTCACAGGTCTCTCCTGAGTCAGCCACACTGCCCCTTTTATCCCCCTCCAGGTGACCCAAGGGGCCAATCGGGGGACACAGGGGGGAGGGGGGGAGAGTCTCTGGGGCCTGATTGGTGCAGAAAGGAAATTCCAAGTCCTCCAATCATCTTTTGCCCTTTCAAAACCCCTGAGCTAAGTCACTGCCAGCCAGCCCATCACACATTTATTTAACACGGTCTAGACCCATCCAAGCCCATCAATGAGCTGTGGTAGAGACCATCCTTGGACTGATGGCGATCTGGAGATACTCCTCCCCTGTAAAGCCCTATATTAGCTAAGATCTGATGGCTTTTTGCACAATGCAATGGTCCTTGGCACATGTTTTACTGCATGAGTGGGCAGACACAGGAATCTTAAATGCAGTTCACACCTCCTAAGTGTCATGTTGGACAAAGCCCTCAATCGGATGTCAGACGGTGCCCTGTCTTCTGCGGCATGTAGGTGTGTGTCAGACTACAGGCTCAAAGGCAACAGGGTTTGGGTGAGTGGGCTGGTTTTTATTGTCCCTATGGAAAGAGACTCCTTCTTGAACAGATGCCCTCTGCTTTAAATGCTGAACGCCAGTACAGTTGGTGAGGTCTACCCCGTGACTAGAAACTGGAGCTATAGGACCAGCTCAAGGAGTTGTGTCCTCCAGCGACCCCAGCCCAGGAGTCTCTCTTCACCTCTGCCATCGGCCTGCTTGTTCGACCTTGAGGAAATCTCTTAACTTCTCTGAGCATCGCTGGGCCTGTCGTCACATATTATAATAATAATGATCATATGAATAGTACCCATCTGCCTTTCGTCAGGGAAACAAACAGGAAGGAGGACTCATCAGGTGAATTCATCACCTCTCCAGACAATACAATACCTCGTGGTGTGGCGTCTTAAGGGTTTAACTCATATTTTGAAATACTTGACAATTTTTCAGGGAAGCTGCTTTCAGTGCACAAAGTAATTTTATTTGGAATGGACATTTATGCCTGAAGATTATAATTGCCTTTATTGCCAAGACAGCTATGAAATTTATTAGGACATATTTCTTCCAACTATTGGGCTGTTATCCATTTTTATTATTTTTTTGTATTTTTTGCAGGCGAGGCATTCTTCAGTTATCTGCAAGGATTTTCCTGGCTTTGGTCCCATGGACCTTTCACTGTAGGGCTCACTGAAATAGCAGTGCCACAAATCTGCAGGTTAATAGCACCGGTGGTTTCTCTCCTGTGTGGCCTGGTCCATGCCGGGAGGGAGAGCACCACTGCAGTGGGTGCAGAGGGGAGCCTTTTGGTGCAGACTAGTGAACTGAGCTGGAGCTAATGGAGTGCTGGGAGTGAAAGACCAAAATAATCCCAGTCCCAGAGCAGGTTCCAAATCTGTTTTCCAGCTGTTGAATGCCTCCTTCAATCGATTTTTATGAACAATCAAAAATCTAGTCCGTTAGCATCACCGTGGCATCCCAAGGCTGCTTCTGGAATTGGGCATTGATGGTGCTGGAATTGGACACGGGTGGTGCTGCTAGAGGCAGGCGGGAGGTAATTACCCCCAGGGCAGTCATGGGAGATTATCAGTCAGAGGCAGAATAAGAGTCAGGCACAGGGGCAGCACTCAAGGGATGCTGTAAGAAATCAGTCGTGCTAATCCAGGCAGTCATGCTGGAGAAGAGATGATTGAAGAGGGATTGAATTGCAGCCTTCACCTCCCTGCAGGGGGGCTGCAAAGAGGATGGAGCTGGGCTGTCCTCAGGGGGAGAGGTGACAGGACAAGGAGCAATGGGCTCAAGCTGCAGCGAGGGAGGTTTAGGTTGGATATTAGGAAAAACTTTCTCACTAGGAGGGTGGTGAGGCACTGGAACAGGTTACCTAGAGGTGGTGGAGTCTCCATCCATGCAGGTGTTTAAGACCCAGCTCGCCAAAGCCTCAGCTGGGATGATGGGGCTGGGGCTGGTCCTGCTTGGAGCAGGGGTTGGAGTAGATGTGACCTCCTGAGGTCCCGTCCAACCCACATTTTCTGTGAGTCTATGAATCCATCCCCTCGCACACATCAGCCACAATGCTTAGGCGACACTGTTCCCTTTTTCTCCACATTTGCCCTGTGGGAGGGTTGGGGTTTGCAAGGACCGCCGTGCGGTCACAACCTATTCAGCCTCAAAGCTTTGGCTGGTGACTTGCAGACCAAGTCTCTCTGCTCTAGGATCTTACTATTTCTGTTAGACTTGATGTGGGAAGGGATCGTGATAAACTACAGGAGACAGGGGTGGGATACCATGCAGGCTGCAGCGGCTGAAGAGCAAAAGGTGTTTCGTAGTCTGCTTCATCCCGGGTCCCCTCAGGGTCTGCAGGATAAATGAATGCAATACTGGGACTTAGTGTCCACAGTGGCCAAGGGGCAGTAGGGACCGGGGGCTCTTGATTCTTTCTCTGAAGATGGAGGAGATGAGCCCTGACCTATGGACACACTTTAGTTTGGTTTTTAAAGCAGACTTTGTGCCTATACTGGGGGAAGGGGAACAAGAAGCCTGTCTTTGCTCCACCAGTGACTGCCGGTTGGTGTCCTGTGTGTGTGGAGAGCAGGGCATCTTCTATGGGAAGAGAAACCGGAGGCTGCCCTAAAGCCCATTGCCCTGCACTCCCGGCAGGCAGAGGGAGCAGAAGAGGCTGTGGAGCAAACACAAGGCTCCTGGTAAAGCTATGCATGCACCTGAAGGCTGCAGAAGCACGCAGCCGGACCCTGGAAATACCAGCTCTAAGAGCCAACGGGGAAAATGTGTGTTTAGCAACACGTGTGAGCATCTCTGCAGTGTTGTGCCAATAGACACAACTGCTGACATACTGCCGAGAACATGTGGAAGACTCTCTTCAGTGGGATTTATTTCCAGCACTCATCCCTGCGATGCCCCAGCTTCGGAAATGTTTGGTTTTCATATTTTAATACTAGTCTTCTTGTGCAACGTTTCTTGGCCTCGTGGAGGAATGATGATCTCTGGAAGTGGCTCGTTTTGTGTTGATACCGATTTTTGTTTTGGACAACCCGCTTTCTCCAGAGTGCCCAGCTGAGATCGCACACTGAGTCCTCGCCACCAGTCCCGCTCTCTTCCAGGGCAGCCCAAGGCAGCACAATAAAAAAGCGACACGCTCTCTGTGTACGTGGATTGTTGTTAGTTTAACCCTAAAAAAAAAAAGAAAAAAAAAAGAAGCCCCTCTTAGCAACCAAGTGGAGAGCTGGGTATTTTTTTCAAGTGTAATTCAGTTGCATTTCCTTTTATTGAGAGCAAATCCCCACAGCAGAGCTCAGAATTGCATCCAAACTTTCCCAAAGTTTAGGGGCAAGAAATGCCTTTGTCAGGAGCTCCCAGCCCAGGAAGATTTGGTTTGGATCGTGCTGTTGGTTTTGCTGGCTGGGGAGTTACAGGGACTCCGCCGTGTTAGGAGCTCGAACATACTTGCTCAATTAGTCAGCAGGGCTGACAGCAAATTTAGCATCACAGTACTTAAGCCGTGTCCAATGGCACTCAATGAGCCATGCTCTCAGGCCCTGCCTTGAGAGAGCGGTGTCTGTGACAAATTATTCTGACACTCAGTTCATGCAAACAGATCCCATCGCGTGTGCTGCTCGTCGTGAGAACCGAGTTGATTATTCAGTTTTCTAAATGTGTCAGTCAAGCAGTTGCGTTGCTGGGCAAGGTCCCATGGAAGGATTTCTGTCTGATTGGATAACCTCATTCTTAGATATTTAATTCAGTCGCCAAAAAAGCCTTATTTCTCGACAGGGTTTCCCCGGGGGGGGCAGATTCACATTAGTTCCTTCATTCCACTCAGATGCTTGTGGAAAGACAAGTGATGTGGGCATGGGCGACACCGAATCAAAGCAATAGCCCAAATTCACGAACTCTTGAATGCAGAACTCTACCAAAAGTTGGGAGCAAGGGCGGTAGGAGTATAACTGGGGGAAGCATCGGAGAGGGTGAGTTTGGGATTTTAAATTTCATCCCACGGCTGGTTCAGACTTGAATTCCATCTTGCACGGGCCATTGGCTCTTCCCAGGTTTTTCCGTTCTCTCCTCTGCGTGCGTCCGGCCTTTCAGGAATACACGTCTCCTCTCTCTGAGGGTGTTCAGGGAAGTAAAACTTGACAAGGAATTAATCCCAGCTGCAAAAGTGTGTTTAACCTTCACGTGGTTGCTCTCACTGGGAAATCTCATGACCCCAGTCTGCTGTAGCAGGGAAGAGTTTGTGTGAAGGCTAATGGAGTTTAATGCTGGGCCTTGACTCCATTCCTCGGTGATTTGCTTTTACTGTCCTAAGGATCCCGCATGAAGCAAGCTCCAAGGGTATCAAGCAATAGTCAGGCTAGTGAATCGGTACTTTCCCAAAGTAAATGTCAAGGCAGCAGTGCAGTTAACCTGGTAGAACAGGCCTAAACGCAGGGTCAGCCATGATGCATGAAGACGAAGAGGCCTTGGATATAGACGACAGTAACTGGAGACAAACAACAGAAGACCCATTATGCAGGGATGTCACCATCTAGTGCAGTGACATTACCGACATGTGTGTCTTTCTGCTGAGCTCAGCATGGGCCTGGCCTTTAGATCCAGCAGCTGCGTGATGCTCAGCGCTAATGAGTTACAGGCTATTTCTAATGGATTACTTGTTCCAAAAGGGATGCATCATGTGTCCACTTGTAAATACAAAACTTAGTTAATTAGTCTACAAAGGTGCATATCTACCCTGCCTTTTCACCTGTAAAGGTGTCATCAAATCGCCATCAACACTACTACCACTAGAAACCCTTGTGCTGGAACCTGTACCACTGATCTCCCACCATCTCCTGATTGCAACGTGACGAGCGTTGTCCACGTAGCGTTGCTAAATACTTCTGGTGCAGAAACTGGCTGAAACATTGCACAGAATATCGCCAGATCTTCTGGCATTTTCTATTTTGACGTGGTGTTTTCATTCCCAGGCTCTGTTTACACGCAGTCCTACACCCTCACGAAGGTCAGTGGCTGCAGTGGGAACGCCGGCTTTTTGGGAACAGAGATGAGTGCACATGGAAAAATGCACAATGAACTTTTGTGGCACTTGACAAGCTTCTAAGCTTCTTGACATGCAAGGGAAACCGAGTCAAGCAAATGAGCAAGGCAGATATAAACAAGCTGGAGATGGACTGAAGGGTCCATCCCTGGCTGGATGCAATCTGGGTTAGCATTCAGTGGGATTCTGGTTTGACACACATCCAGTGTTTTTCTTTTAAATCCCCCAGCTTTTAAATTAGCCACTGATTCTGGGGTGTGTGAGAGGGAACAGTTCTGCTCCCTTCAGTAGGCAGTCCCTGGCCAAAATTATATTCCCATTTATTTCACATTTTTTATAACTACCTCACCAATGGGAACAATCAGGGTTATGAACTAAAAAGCTTAGTCCTTAGAAAATGAAGTGCATAACACTAAGTAGAAAGCATGTAATCCAGCCCCAAAGTTAAGACAGTATTGGGAGAACACGTTCTGTGAGTCACAGCTGAGTAATAGAGCAATCTGTCCCACAATACTGCTTTCACTCAGCACCTGGATTACCTACTATTTTTACTTGCAAATGACTCATTCAGCTCCATAATAGTCAACAAATTGCTAAACAGGTTTACCAAGAAGCAACAGTCTTTCTTAGCTTCATATGAATGAAAAGGAGCCAGACAAGCTTCAGGCTGTAGGGCTGGATTTGCAGATGTTCCTCTCAACCTTTCTGGGAGGCACGTGGACAGCTCAGCAAGCTTTTGGATTTGGATAGTGCTTTTGTTTCAACTAGGGCGCAACCACATGTGCCGATTTAAGGCAAGTTATTCTGATTAAAGGTGCATTAAGGGCATGTTTCTACATGTGCATGCCCTTAATGCCCCTTAAAAATGGTGATTTTGGGCTATTCAAGCCTAAATTTGATACCTGCAAAAGCAGGTATCAACGTTAGGTTCAAATAGCTAAAACACCTTAACACACATGTATACACACTAAGGTGCATTACCTCTGTATATGTCAACTGACTTGGGACTACCTTTAGTCACATGTTGGTCTGCACACCATGTTAATGTGCCCTAGCGCGTGCATGTGTAGACACGTGCCTAAATCGCTTTAATGCGCATTAAGTTTAGGTGCACATAAAAGCACGTGTAGACACATGCATAGTGGAGAAACCAGCTAAAGGAATGTTCTTTAATTTGCTGCTTAGATTGGATAATAGGGAGGAATTGGCTGAAAAAAAATCTGAAAATGGAAGATAGTTTGGGTGGCAGTGGTCATGAACAGATAGTGTTCTTCATCCTAAGGCATACAAAAAGGGAGAATGGAAGATTTAAAGCACTGGTCTTTGGAAAATCAGATTTCAACAGGTTCTGAGACCTGGTAGGCAGGAGCAGCAGATCTAAAGAGTTAAAAGAATCCAGGACAGTTGGTGATTTCTTAAATCAATGATATTAAAAGCATAGGCTTATGCCATCCTGATGCAAAGTAAGGGTAAATGTAACAAGAGGCCTCCTTGGCTAAGCAATGAGCTCTCCTGCAGCTTGAAACCTCAAAAGGGACTCTTACAAAATGGAAACTCAGCCAGTTTACTAAAGAATGAGCATGTGTAGCATGGGCATTCACAAACAAAATCAAGAAGGTCAACGCACAAACTGAGCTTTGGCTAGTTGCTGGAAAGAATAGCAGTGCAAAGGAAAATGCAGGCCCCCCTTGAAGTTTAATAACAGACGATATGGCAAAGGCAGGAGTGTTTAATGCCTTTCAACTCTCAGCTGATGAGCACGGTTAGCAGCAAGGTTGACAGGGGAATAGATAATTGTCCTAGAGTAGGGAAAGAACAGGTTAGAAATGACTGAAGCTGGATGTTTTCAGGGCAGCAGGGTTGCATGAATTTCATCCAAGAGTATTCAAAGAATTGGCTGAGGTCATTTTGGAGGCAGTGCTTGTTATCTTTGAGAACTCATGCAGGGGATGAGTTCCCAGAAGACTGGAAAAAACAAATCTAGTGCCCATCTTAAAGAAGGAGGGTGGCTGGGGGAGGATCCCAGGAAATTACAGATCAATCAGTCTAACTTCAATACCCAGCATATTTCTAGAAGGGTGGAGGCCAACCTGTGGCACGTGTAC
Organism: Crocodylus siamensis; assembly: GCF_052110815.1. Classification (NCBI taxonomy): domain Eukaryota; kingdom Metazoa; phylum Chordata; order Crocodylia; family Crocodylidae; genus Crocodylus; species Crocodylus siamensis. The sequence continues at coordinate 3,273,739 of NC_143409.1, forward strand.
CATGAGTGGCTTGAGCAGCCTCTGTGTTAGACATGTGACTGGCTTAGGGAGGGGGCTGAAAGCAGAGCAGCAGATCGGGTAGGGGAAGAGGATCAGAGTGGCACTTTGGGAGGACATGGGGCTTAATTTATGGTATGCCCACCAAAAAGTTTGGCCCCCTACTGTTCTAGAAAATACCATCAACGGATCTATTTCTAAGCAGTGGGGGGTTAACAAGGAATAAGTCATACTTAATCAACCTGATTTTTCCTCCTGTGACACAGGGGTGGGCTTTGTGGAGGTGGTGATGTAGGAAGAGAAATGTGTGTAATCTGCCTTGACTTTAGCAAGGCTTTGTCATAGTCTCTTGTGATCTCTGGAGATCCCTTCCAGCCCTACTTCTCTCTGATTCTCTCTGACACGCTATGACTGTATTAATAAAAAGTCATGGGGAAAACATTCTTCCACTATAGTCACCTCTGGCAAGGACTTACCTGGAGATGCAATTTCGACACCGGGCATCAGAAAAGATGTAGACAAATTACAGAGTCCAGAAAAAAGCAACACCAATGATGAGAAGTATAGGAATCTCAACGTACGTGAAGTTGAGACAAACTGGGTTTGCTAATCCCGGTCAAGAGAAGACTGAGGTGAGATTTGACACATTTCCAAACGCAGAAAAGGGTTGTTCTGAAGAGGACAGTGACCAACTACTATGTCGGCAAGGGACAGGACCAGAATTAAGTCTTAAATTGCAATAATGGGCACTTTAGATTGGAAATGAGGAAGAACTTTTTAACCATGAGAGTGGTTCAGCACTGGAACAGATGAGGCATGATGCTCATAAAAGCGTCCTATGATGGAGATCCCACAACAGCTCCAGGTAACGGGCTGGCTGGGATGGTTTAAATGGGGATGATCCTGCCTTGAGTGGGGAGCTGGGTTGGACAACATCCCGAAGGCTCTGTCAGCCTGACTTTTTGTTTCTATGATTGTATTTTTCTACGATGAGGATAAATCTGACACCCAGGTAAAGTAAGGGCCAGCTGGACTTACGATAAATGAGGCTTTGGAGCATGAATCTCTCCTGAGCTCATGCGTGGGACTGGTTTGAAATTTTTCCATCCGGGATTTTATTTGGCAGGAAAAAAATGTGGGGTCGTTTGTTCGTTTACAAATATGGCTGCTCTGTTGGTGGAAAACTTCAACTTGGAGGGGGGTGCCAAAGTTGCTTATCGATCTGGCCAAAAACTGGAAGAAAGTTTGTCATGCTGAAAATGTTGGGATTTTTCTCTCCCCCCCAAACAAAATGTTCTTTTTTTTCCATAAGGGGGAAAATCACATTTCTTGATGAACTTTTTTTTTTTAATAGAGAACTGTAGATCCAGCATTTTTATTTTTGGCTGCTCGTGGGGATTTAAAGGTTTGCTCCAACTCTCATTAAAGTGGATGGAAAAGCTTCTCAAGTGAGTGTGCGAATGGACTTGGCTTATGATTGGCTTGGAGGAGAGAATCCCACCGCACCTGCAAAGTGCAATTTCCAGCGTGCGCGGGGACTGGATTCTTGGCATCCTGCGCGTCTGCGCAGAGCCAGGGACCTGAGAGTAGGGAGCAGCCTTGTCCAGAGCTGGAGAGGGCAGGGAGCTGGGAAGCCCCCTGGGAAGAAGGGGGACCATTGGCAGAAGCTGGGTACCACAGCAAAGAGAGCAATAGCAGAGCATGCAGAAGCCAAGCCTGTTCGCAGTGCTGCTGGGGCGATCCCTGCACGCTTGTATTCGATGGACTAGCTTCCCTGGGACCGCAGCGCAGTGCAATTGCACTCGTGACACCCGACGGACTGATGCATGAGAAGAAAATGGGAATGGCAGAATATTTGGAAGCATCTACCAGTTGCCAGAGTGCGACAGGGAAGAGAAGGATTTTGCACACACCATTGTGGGCTTCGCTATATTCTTCCACCTCCATTGTGTTCACCTTGGAGATGAACTTCCCTCATCCTTTCTCTCTTAAAATGTTCTATTCCTGAGATTTGGTTTTATTTTGAACCCTGGAAAAGAAACCTCTACAGCAAATCTTTTCCTATTCTCATTCCAAGCCTCTGGAGATTTTTCTGCTGAGATTAATCAACTGTGGGAAGAAACACTTGTTTCTACTGGAGATTTTTATATATGTATTTACCTTAGTTATCTTCATTTCCCACCAGAAAATATTGCTATCAGCTGACACATTTGTCTTCCAGACCGTATAAAGATGCTGCAGGTTCTACCCAGTCTCAGAATCAAAAGCTGGGATTTGAAGGGAGCAAATCATGCGTTTGCATTTTGAAATGATAGACTTTGGCAGAGAGGATGGGCTTCTGTGAGCTGCATGCTCCTCACCTCTCCAAGAAGAATATATGCAAATGTAACCCTGGCCAGTGGGGAGATGCAGTTGACTCAAATCTGGCTGTTTTGCCATCAAAACTGACTGGAAAGTGCTAGGGGCCTGGATTATACACAGCGTTGAGGGGGAGCTCTGATCCAAATGCAAAATGGGGAAATAATTTTTACCTTGGGTCCAGTTCTTTTTCTCCTACAGGATTAATAGCATGTGACGGACAGCAGGCTTTAGCTCAACATAAGCAAGACTGCTTCATTTTTCACAAGAATCCAATGAAATGTGCCCATAATAGTTTAGGTTTTCCTGACGTGATTTCTTTTTCCAGTGCTATCCTGCTATTGCTTCCTCCTCTCATTCCCCTGCAGACCATTCCAGCTGACAGCTGTTTACATTTTGAAAGTATTACATCAATATTATCACAATGAAGCTTTATTTTCCTTTGAACTCCTAGCATTTCTGGCCTATGCAAAGAAGCTCAGTTACATTAAAAGGTCTTTATCACAATCTCCACTAAGGCAGCAGAAAGAAGTGTCCTCAAACAGTGTCACCCAATGAATGACTGTGCAGTCTGCACTGGTTTGCAGAATATCCACCCAAGAAGACCTCAATCCCCTGCCATTTGATGAATGCTGAATAAAACCTGGGACATCTGAACACTGTTTGTAGACAATTCACACATAGAAAGAGGCATAACTGATTTAAGGAAAATCTTTGCAACATATTTCACTTAATTCTAGCTGCACCATTTAGAATTAGATTCCTTCTCTCCTCTTCTTCTCATTATTCTCGCTCCCTCACTTAGTCTAAACTCCAAGGTTAGGGACAGAAATTACACATAAACCAGTTTAAATGATCCAAAACTGGTTTCAAACCTGTAACAGAACATACGTTCAGTGCACATAAACCAGTTTCAAAGTGTCTGAAACTGGTTTAAGATGAACCTGACTGAATGTAGTATCAGACTTAACTGATTTGGGTCAAACCGGTTTATGCAATGTCCCAAACCCCTACCTAACAGAAGCATTTCCCATTCTTACCTCCTTGCATCTCTCTCTTCCCATGAACAGGTGTGAGGTCCCACTGGGCATGTCTACATGTGCATCAATGCTCCGTAATTACTGCACATTAAGTTTAGTACCTGTAATAACAAGTACTAACTTAATGCGCAGTAATTGGCACTACTGCACAGTAGTGCTGGTGCACATCTTTTATGTGATGCTAATGCACAGTAGATAAATTGACTGCACATTAGCACGACTTTTGTCATTACGCACTAATGCACAGTAGAATTAGTCTACTGCACTATTAGCACCTCCTGTAGATGCGCCCACTGTCCATGATCCTAGAAACAGGTTGTAACAATGAGAATAGGGCTACGGCCTGCCTAATAGGGCTGTGAGAAACGGCAGCGTTCCATTTCGACCAGTGTTTTGACATTTTGACACAACAGCATTTTGAATTTGTTTTGATTCAAAACAGCTGTTTCGCCTTGTTCCATCGAAACAGTCAAAACGGCAAAACTGTTTCAATGTTTCGTCCATAGGATATAATGGGGAAGGACAAAATAGCCTATAACTTTATGACTTCTGGCCTGATTTGAATGGAACTTGCAGAATGGCAGCCCCTTCTGAAGGCATGAAGCCTGCCAAGTTTCAAGGAGAAAGGTGCAGGGGGTTTGGGGAAACTGCACCCCAAAATTTTGAAAGCAAAACTTGTGTCACATGTGTATTAAGCCACAGTGTGGTCAAGACTACCTTCATGCTAGCCGCTGTGGAGGCCACAAAGCCTGCCAAGTTTCAAGGAGAGAGGTGCAGGGGTTTGGGGGAAACTGCACCTCAAGGTGCACACAAGCAAAACACATGACATGGGTGACCCTGCGTGTGCTAAGGCGCAGCGGGGTACAAGCTGCAGGGATGGTGGCCCAGATGTCAAGGAGATTGGTGCAGGGGGGCTGTGGGGCCCCCCCTGCAAAACTCATGACACGGGTGCTTGTGCAACTGACTGTCTCTGCCTTGGGGCAGTTGATTGTCTGTACTGAGTCTTTCCTCTCCTTAGGCTGTGGTTTTGTAGTTGTTAATTGTTGCTAATTAACTGGCTACATTAGATAGCAACTGTGTATTGAGCTGGTCCCTGAGTGAATCATGGTTGATTGGTAACTGGTAACACAGTAGCTTACCAGCCAGGCCTGCAGTAGTTCACCCCCCACTCCCAAAGCAGACACAGTTGCACAAGCACCCATGTCATGAGTTTTGCCTGTCAGCAGCTAGGGGTGCAGGGCCCCAGAACTCACCTGTACCGATCTCCTTGACAGCTGGCAGGCGTCATGGTCACAGCAGGGGCCACCATCCCTGCAGCTTTCACCCCACTGTGCCTTAACACACACAGTGTCACCCATGTCACGAGTTTTGCTTGTCCTCAGCTTGAGGTGCAGTTCCCCCCAAACCCATGCACCAATCTTGAAACTTGGCAGGCTTTGTGGCATCACCAGGGCCACCACACCTGCAGTATTTACCCCTCTGTGGTGTAACACATACATGTGACATGAGTTTTGCTTTCAAGAATTTGGGGTGCAGTTCCCCCAGAACCCTTGCACTGAACTTTAAACTTGGCACACTTCATGCTCTCAGCAGAGGCTACCCTCCCTGCAAGTTTCATCCAAATCAGACCACAAAACAACAAAGTTATAGATATTTCATTAATTCCCCATTATACCCTATCATCAGATCTCCAAGGCAGCTCTGAAGCTTCAGAGCCACTTCATGCAGATCAAAGCAGAAACCTGGTCCGGAGCTCCAGATCACATCCCTGGGATTTGACGTGGCCAGATCCGAAGCCGGATCGAATTGCTGTCTACTCACACAAGCCTAATACATACAAGGTACACTAGTGTAGAGTAGTGTAGTATAGTTATAATGTAATAATGAGAGAAAGATGAGAGAAAAGGAAAGTTACAAAATCTGAAATTTCAAAAACACTTTTCTTTTCAAAAACTCAAGCAAGACTTGGTTCAGTATGAATCAAATGATAATGTTATTTGTAAGTTTCCTGCAAAAATCTCTAAATAATTTCATCCCAATTGCATCCAAAAGACCATTTTGTCTTTCCTTTTCAATGAAGCCTTATTTTTCAGGCAAGGAAAATTTGGGTGAAATCAATGTGGTGAGAAGCGAAGGTATACTATCCAACCTAGGATACAGCAGCCTTTTCATGTCAAGCGAATAAGTGTCCATGCTGGATCCTAAAGTCATGGTGTGAGATAAGGCTGTGTGGCCACAGACAAGCATTTCAGGGATGGGTGAAATGATCCTTATACCACGATTAGGGGTAAGAAGTGGCTCGGAAATAAATTTGTACCAGGGCAATTAGTCCAGGATAGGTCGTGGCAGGCGAGCCTGTGAGCCGCTGAAGAGGGCAGCTGAGGGAGGCTAGAAAATTTCTATGAGACCACCAATGGATCCAGGGCCAGCTAATACATATTAAGATGGCCTTATGGCTTGCATAAGCTCCAAACAAGAAGGAGTTGCTTTAACCCTCTTGGCCATTTACCTTGGGCTAATTAGCACTACTGCTCTCTTCTCCCCTTCCTCCCCCTGCACACCTTCTTTTTTAGCTCTTTTGTATTGGGGAGTCTGTGCAATTGTATCACTTCATGTGGTGGGGGGCACTAGCAACTTCCACATCTTTTTTAGCTCTTTTGTATCAGGGGAGTCTGTGCAATTGTATCACTTCAAGTGATGGGGGGCACTAGCAACTTCCACATCAGTTGCTCGGTTTCTAAACACAACAGTCCCAAAGTGGACTTCTTATCTGAGGTTTCTTTCCAAGGGAGAGCATTAACATCACTAATGAATGCAATGTGACCTCAAGGACGCTGCTAAGATTTTTCCTCTGTCCTGGAAGCTGTGAATACCACGCTCCTGGGACCACTGCACAACACTTAGGAGAACTTGGGGAGTGCAGTCCGTTCCATGGAAAGGCCTAGCGCATACAAAGCCAGATGCAGAACATAGCTGCCAAATGTGCAGGATTATGTCACAATTTACTGTATTTATTGAACTGCTCAGTGTTGTCAGCCTTGAGAAGGTCCAAACATATGAAGGGCTGTGGTTTAGCCATTTGGCAACGTGTACATCCTAATAAATGCAACTATATATATTTTTGCATATATATATATATAAACCTCTCCCTCCATGCCTTTTATCCCCTTGCAAATTATTCTCCATGAAGAAGCCGGTGCCTGTGCAGAAGTGTGTTATAAGAAAACAGTACCCAAAGCAGTTAGACTCCTACCCAGTTTTCTCAGCACGCTGGACATTAATGATTCCTATTCCTAACTCAGGTCCTGTATTACATTTTGCTGTGCTGCTTTTTAAAGTTTCCAGGGGGTATTCCTTTCGGGTTGCGCTTCAGACAGTGTTGTTATGAGGGTTTCACTGGCCAGGGGGCTCCCCTAAAGATGCCTGCTGTTGAAAACAGGGTCTGGTTTTCACTTGCCAGGAGCTTTGGCAGCCTACAGTTGCAGGCTAGAAATCCTGAGTTTCCCCTTCCAGGGTACCTGGGTAGGAGGCTGTGGCCCCTGGATCACTCTGTGAACCACAGGTTATGAATGCATTGGCTTTTCCACAACAAAATCTGAGTTTGGCTGAAGAATTGGGTCTGTGGGACCCACTCCTGAAGGAGCGCTGATTTGTGGTTTAGATAGGAATACAGGGTGGGGTTGGCTTTCTCCCAGCCCTGAACTCCAGCTGGCTTTGGGACCAACTAAACCACTGTGGCTTACATTATGCTGCAAAAAAACAACACTACACCACTGGCCTGTCCCAAAAGCAGCCGGGGAAAGGGCTGAATCTCAGAGGCATACTTCCTTGTGTACCTCTGTACTGGATCGGCTGCACAGGTTGATGCCTGGGCTGCACCTCTCCTAGTCCTGGGGGAAGCATGTGTGTGTATGGACATCAGGGCCAGGCCATGTCTTTAGGGACAATGAGGAGATTCTGGCTGTCCTTTCTGTCCTGCACAGCTGCTCAGCCCAGAGCAGAGTCCCTCCACTCATTTCTATGTGCTCTGTTCAACCATCTGCTAGACAGGATTAGTGCTTGCTTAATAACAAGGTGACGTTCCTAAATCCCTTGAGATTCTGGGAGGGGACGTACTAAGTAAGAATCAATTATTCTCTTTTGTTAATATTACAAATATTTTCCAGCTAAAAAATTACCTAGATTAAAAAAAAACCCTTGGATCCTGGAGTGCCCAGACTTTGGGAAACTCAGACTGAAGGTCCATCTCATTATCTGTGGGTCTGAGCATGCCCCAAGATTTGCACCTACCCACCCATCTTCTGCCCATTGGTAAAACACACCCCTGAAATGTGCTTCCCTTCTGCTACTTGCTGCTTCCTATCTCTGAAGGAGCAGCAGGGTTTTTGCCATCTCCTCCAAGTGGTGTGTGTTAGGCTGCTGTATTTCTTTCATAGGGTATCATATAATCCAGTCCCAACTGTGATTTCATTTACCAAACTAATAGGGTTTGTGTGTATAATTAGGTATATTATAGTAACTCAAGGATCACTGGCCATTTGGGTATCCCTAGGTATATTATAGTAACTCAAGGGTCACTGGCCATTTGGGTATCCCTAGGTATATTATAATAACTCAAGGGTCACTGGCCATTTGGGTATCCCTAGGTATATTATAGTAACTCAAGGGTCCCTGGCCATTTGGGTGTCCCTAGGTATATTATAGTAACTCAAGGGTCCCTGGCCATTTGGGTGTCCCTAGGTATATTATAGTAACTCAAGGGTCACTGGCCATTTGGGTATCCCTAGGTATATTATAGTAACTCAAGGGTCCCTGGCCATTTGGGTATCCCTAGGTATATTATAATAACTCAAGGGTCACTGGCCATTTGGGTGTCCCTAGGTATATTATAGTAACTCAAGGGTCCCTGGCCATTTGGGTATCCCTAGGTATATTATAGTAACTCAAGGGTCACTGGCTATTTGGGTATCCCTAGGTATATTATAGTAACTCAAGGGTCACTGGCCATTTGGGTATCCCTAGGTATATTATAGTAACTCAAGGGTCACTGGCCATTTGGGTGTCCCTAGGTATATTATAGTAACTCAAGGGTCACTGGCCATTTGGGTGTCCCTAGGTATATTACAGGGGTGTGGGTTGTAGCCGTGTTGGTCTTAGGACACAGGCAGACAAGGTTCTTTGGGTGAATCTGACATCTTTTATTAGACCAACTTATGCAGCCCAGCCCAGCCCAGCCTCTGGCTTCTTTACTTTTCTTTCCATCCAGGAAGAGCGCACACCAAGTGCTGAAACTTCCTCAGCCTGATGAAGGGTTTTTGAACCCGAAAGCTTGCTTAATAATTGTTTTCCAACTATTTAAGTTGGTCTAATAAAAGATATCAGATTCACCCAAAGAACCTTGTCTGCCTAGGTGTATTATAGTAACTCAAGGGTCACTGGCCATTTGGGTATCTCCCTGATGGAACAGGTGTGACGGCCATACACTGGTAGTATATTTTAGGATTACTTTTCAAAGGCTCTCTCATTCTTGAACTCAGACTACTCACCACTTTTGGAGTCTGACCTTGTCTCCATTGAAAGCAGTGGTATTTTACACTGGAAAACCTCTCTGGTGAACTGAATTATCAGTCACTCTCCCTATAGTCTTGCCCACCAGTTAACAACATCCCCATCTCCCCGGGGAACACTGAAACCAGCTCTTCTGAATAAACACCATGTGCTAGAGCTGAGGCAGGTTGTAATCATCATGTCTGGGGCTTGTACTCAAGGGGCCATTTGTACACTTGTGTTTTGCTGTCACACACAATCGACTCGTGGAATAAGAACTGTGGCCCTATAAATCCACCTTTTCTGAGGGACTTAGATGATGGCTTTCTTGGCTCAAAGTCAGTTTATAGGAAGCCTGTTGCAGCATAATTTACCTAGGGGTTGGAAGCAACCCCCCGATCTCTCAAACAGCTCTCCAGCCCTGGAAACTCCCAAGTGGGAACTGGAGAAAAGCTGGCCAGATGCTTCTGCAGCTTAGCTGGCTGGTTCTGCACCCAGGAGTCCTTTGTACTAAGTTTCACCTTATTGGGAGTATCAGAAAAAGCCTCCTCTCCCAATAAGAAATCACTCTGTGTGAGTAACAGAGGGCAATCCGGCTCTCTTACTTTGCGTGGTTTTTACTTCTGGGAAGAAGAAAAAAGCTGCCCTATCCATTGGGTTTTTAAGAAGAAATATTCATTCTAGTGGCACGAGAATTGAGACATGGCTCCCACCGTGATGCTGAGGACTGATCACCTCTAAGCACGCCCGTTACAGCGTCGCGAAGAGTCTGTGCATGGGGCAACTTAAAAGGCTGTTCTGGATGTAACACTTCCTCTACCGTTCCGGTCATCAGTGGTCAACTAAAGGTGCTGGACTTGAAAACTTCTTGACTTTTATCTAAGCTACTTGGGAAAGCAGGTATGGTCTGATGCAACTCTAGAAGTCTAGATGGTCTCAGCGAAATTCCCCTGGACTCCATGTGTGGTCACATGTGTTTGTCCTTTTAAGCATCCTGCTTAAATAAGATATGGAAAATCCTTGGACTTCCATCCAGCAAAGACATGGCCCTTCACTTGCTGTCCATGTTGGCATTAGCTCCACAATGCATGCATGCAAGCCCTTGCAAGACTGAGGCTTTACCATGGGCAAATATACTGCCATGAACAACAGCAGGGTTCCCTCGCTACCCGCCTGTCGCACAAGGCTTTGGCTGAGTCGGTATATACTGCTGCAATGTTGCATTTTTGCTTAAATCATATAGCTCACCTACACCATTGTCTTTTCACTGTAGTATTTGTCTGTGCTCTTAAATTTCATTTCTGTGCCTTACAGAGACTTCCCCCGGGTTGTTTCCCAAAATACCACATCACACACACACACACACACACACACACACACACATATACACACACAGAGTCTCACCTGACCTGTAGATCACCACTTGATGTGATGGCTTTTTTTTCCCCTCTGGAAGCAGCTGTGGTGGTGATAGCTGGGAAATTAAAGAAGAAAAATGCTTGAGATTTGGAACAAATTGCACGCAGACAAATTAGAAGAGGCTGCGCATACTTGAAACATGTTGAATTCTGCTGCTGCTTTCATCTCTGTTCAGGCCGTTCACCCCCTCCAATCTGGAGCCCCCACGTTGTGCATTTTCTGTGGAAAGAAATCAGCTCTCCCAGATGCTGTGCTTTATCCAAGCAAGAGTCGTGAGCAGAGCTCATCTCCCTCCTTCACATCCTGAGCACAACTGGAGAGATTACTGATGGACAGAGATCAGATTTGGATGCATGGACCTGTTCCAAAAGGTGGAGATGGTTGTTAACAAGAGTGAGGTGAACTATGCAGACCCCCTTCTCCATCTTCTCCTTAGAAGGAGTTGTATGGGTGAAATCCCCATTCCTGGAGTGTTTTTTGTCGGCAGCTCTGACTGCAATTATATTTTAAAATGGACCCAACAGAACAGAGGGCAGTTTTGTAGCTAGATGCTTCACAGCTTCCTTCTGCAGGATCTTGGGCTCCAAAGAGATTTAAAGAGAACAAGCCCATCTAGAATCAAAACCATCCTTTTATTTTATTTTTCTTCCATACAGAAAGGGAGAAAAACCTGGCATAATCTTATGCTGCTGGTGCTGCCTGGACCCCCACTGATTTAGTAGGTTCATTTTTATTTTCTGACTCCAAAGCCCAAGTGTACCACGGCTCAGTATCCAGCACTGAGTTCTGCTCTTGATAGATGAGACCCTTATTGGCTTGGGATTTGGGGTCTCACAAGTGTGTTATTGCAGAATAGGACTCTTGGATGGTGGGTGCTTTCTTGCCAGGGGAGACGAGCCCAGAATACAGCTTGCCATATTCAGAGGTGTATAATGGATTCTCAACATGTCCTCCAGGCCTGCAAAAGAGAAGATTTCAGTTTGCAGAAGAGATGACTGAGGGGGATTTGATATCAGCCTTCAGCTTCCTGCAGGGGGGCTGCAAGGAGGATGGAGCTGGGCTGGTCTCAGTGGGGCAGATGGCAGGACAAGGAGCAATGGGCTCAAGCTGCAGCAAGGGAGGTTGAGGCTGGATATTAGGAAAAACTCTATCACCAGGACGGCAGTAAAGCACTGGCACAGGCTACCCAGAGAAGTGGTGGGCTCTCCATCCTTGCAGGTTTTGAAGACCAGGCTAGACAAAGCCTTGGCTGGGATGATGTAGTTGGGGCTGGTCCTGTTTTGAGCAGGGAGTTAGACTACATGTGACCTCCTGAGCTCCCTTCCAACCCTCATTTTCTATGATAAGCCACGACTTTCAAAACCAAACCTATTGCTAGTACTGAATCATACTGAAGTCAGGCTGGAAGGGACCTCTGGATGTCATTGAGTCCAACCCCCTGCCTGAGGCAGGATCATCCATATCCAAACCACTCCATGCTCGCCCTTATCTAACCTTTTCCTAAAACTATACAGTCAGGCCCATTATGACTTCAAGGGATATTGCCCAAAGACAGGAAAAGCACCCCAACCTGCCAGATAAAGTAGGGGGTTGAGAGCTGACCGCTCCCCACCGCTGCAATGGTCCTTAAGAGATCCAAGGAAGTGAGCCGTGCCATCCCTCTGCAGAGGAAGGCAAAACCCCCGCCGTCTGTACTAATCTGACCAGGGAGTAAAATTGCTTCTTGATCCCAAATGCAGTGATCAGTTTGATCCTAAGCAAGACCCTCAACCAGGAACCTATGTGTTTTGAGTGCCAACAGGAGCATTGGCCTATCCCAGTCTAACATCTCCAGCCTTGGCTGCGGCCAGGTGCTTCTGGGGAAGGCAGGAAAAGCCCCCCACCCCAGTAGCAATAGGAGGGGAAAGGTGAGGGAGGTGATGGATGCGGGGAGCATCCTGGGGCTCGAGGCTTTGTACATTGTTTGTCTTGGCTGCTGCGGTGAGCAGCGCCTTGCAAACACTGCAGCCACGTAGCTCGATCGGAGATGCACAGTTAATGCTGGGCTCACGGCAGCTAATGCAAGCTGGTCCCTGTGCTCACTCAAGCCTTGGGGGCTTCATTTCTGGGAGTGGAGGGAGACAGAGAGAGAGGGATAATCCTGCCATGGACAGCTAGATGACTTCTGTGGACCCTGGAGCCCTATTTTTTCTGTGAATTCCCCTTGGACAGTGAAGAAGATTTCCCTTCTCTTGTGTTAGCTTCCCAGTGGCGGTTTCTAGCTCTCTGGGCTAGGATGGGAGTGCATGTCGCAGAAGTGCCAGGTGACTAGGAGGTAACTCAGTGTGGCTCCTGACCCCTCTGGTTTAGTTAGTCTACAAGGTGCACATCTATGCTGCCTCGTGCCTGACCCCAGACTGGCACGGCTAGCAACCTACCGCCGCCGTCTTGGGTAACCATTTCACTTGCCTACGTCGTTTGGGTGCTGCCAGGTTAGGTGGTTCACGGCCAGGCCCCAGCACCCAGCTGGGCAGTTTATTCCCCGCAAAAGCCACACTGCTGCTGCTCTCCAGGGGCTGGCAAGGGCCCGAGCCAGGCCTGAGCAAGGCTGCAGGTCTACGGTCATTTCCCTCACCAGGGCCGGACACAGGCATGGGCAAACCCGGCGGCCACTTGAGGCCCGGACAGAAAGGGTGCCCAAAAATGGTAAGTTTTCCCCCATTGTCTGATGATGATTATTATCATTATCCCTAGCGAAGGGGGGCCCGATACTAAAAGTGCGCCCAGGGCTCCCAGGAGTCTAGATACGGCGCTACCCTGCACCGTGAGAAATGGCTCTTCTGGGTGGGAGAAAACCCTCCTCTCCATGGAGAGCTCCTAAGTGCACTCTCCTCCGATGTCCTACGTCTGCCGATGGCGAGGAGCCTCTGCGAGGGAAACCTTGGGGGCCGGGGGATGGCCGGCGAGCCCGTAGCGCCGCGGCGAGCTCTAAAGGGTGTTGTGCACTCCCGTGCTGTACCTCCTACAAGTTTAGCTCGTCCCTCCCACTCCCTCCCAATGAACCGCTTCTGTCAGGGAGCCGGGGAAGGCGAGGGATAAGTGAAAGCTTTTTGCAGAGTAAGGCTACCACTCTGGCTCAGTGCCTCAGGCGGATGGTAGGGGTAGGGTACCAGACGCCTTTAGCACTCACATGGACTTCTACCGAGGGCTCATCGTAGCCTGGGCGCTCTGCCTTCTGCCAGGTAAGCGCCTTCTCCTTTCCAGCCTCTCCCGAGCTCGGGGGGCACAGAGCACAGCTTTCCCAGCGGGGAGAAAACCCTGGCTTTTGGTTATCTGAGGACCCAAAAGGGGAAAAATTAACCCCTAAAAATACTGGTTGAGAGAGGCAATGTTTAAGACAGGGATCAGTCATTTCCCAGAAGTGCCGCAGCAACGTGGAAGGAAGATTCCTCCAAAGGGGGAAGCGGGGGAGTAGAAAGGCATCAAGCTCTTTTGATCAGTTGCTGAGGAATGACTAAAACTGAAGGAAGGGGGGAAAAAATCCTCTGCTCTAAACCGCTTGCAATTTCTCATCTGGATTGCAGTTGCATGGAGGATTCATTTGCATTTTTAAGGACTAAGCGGGGGGGAAAGGCTAGAAAGACTGGGAGCTGCCTGTTCCTTCGTCCTGTTCCCCAGGACAAAGGGGGCGGTGGGCACGAGGATGAGGGCTGGGGATTAAAGTCACACCTTGGTGCAGAGATTTTAGACGCTCCTTTCATTTTAAGATGTGAGTCTGCAGGCTTCCCTCACATCTGGATCCCTGCGTGGCTGCATACGCCGTGTTGGGTTACGGGAAGAGGGGGGAGAAGTCCTACTTACTGCTGGCCACATGCCTATAAGTTTAAAGTCGGTTGTTACAGGGAGCGAGTCCTCGGCAGCAGGCGTTTTTTGGTTCAATTATATTTGACATCTTTCCATGCACAGCCCTCTCCCGGGGGCAGAAGGGACTGGGACGCTCTTCCGAGCCGCAGAACAAAAGGAGACCTTTCTCCCAGAAAGCGAAGGGGGCCGCTGTCACCGGCCCATTTACACCCATCAGCACGGCGTTAAGAGCCAGGGATCGTTTGTGCCACTGTAAACATTTCCGAGCGTCCTGATGGAAAGTGAATTATTATTTTTTTTCTTTTCTAATTGCACGGCTACTTGATAATTTAAGGGAAGCCACAGTGAAGTTGCCCGCCCCTGCCTAATGGGGACCATGTGTGCGCGCCTTAGAAAGCATTACGTTTTGCGCTCAGACTTGCAGTGTGAGATGTGGCTGCTCGGGGGTAGACAGCACGCTGGTGTAAGAGAGGCATTTCAGATGGTTTTCTCCATGCTTTTGGGGAGAGGTGGATCAAGTTGCTCTGCTCCTTGGGCACTAGGCAGCGTATTTTATGTGCACGTGAAGACACCCGGTGCCAGACTTGGGTCTGTTTTGTGGAGCATGGTGCATTTGGGTCTCTCTGCCTGCATGCCCTAACTCTTCAGTCCTATGTGTGCTCCTGGGACCACGATGCCACTTGGCGGGGAGGGCAAACGCCGTCCCCATGGATGTGGTGTAGAGCATGAACCTTCTCCAAACAGCAGACAAAGAAGAATAACTAAAATGGCCCAGGGGGGTTAGATAAATACTGCTTGCAGTATTGCAGATCTGGCACCCTGTGCACCTCGGAGCTCAGGGATGCAGTCACTGTGAGCAACAGGGAGCTAGCAGTGGCCTCTTGCTATTTCTAAGCAGCACCACGTCGCTCTTTGTATCCTCGCCGCAAACACGACTCTGCTTTAAATCACAGCTGTGTTTTCGTGTCGGGCAGGCCGGGAGCACAGCTACAGGGCGGAACCAAATGGAAGTTCGCTTCTTTGGAAATCATCCTTTTGCCCACACAGGAAGCCGTCCCATGACACAAGCATCCACTTGCGAACGTGATTTATGCCCAGGTGTGTGCACTGCTGTCATGTGGCAGAACAGAAAGAAAGCTGGGACCTCAAGGCAGGCTGTTGCATAAGGCATCCTTGGGCATGTATCTTTGCACCAACTAATTTAACTCTTAAACAGCTTCAGTTAATAATTGGCCCGTGTGAGTGCAGGATATTTAAATGGCAATCACAAAGACGCTAGGAAAGGCAGTGGCCATTGCATCCATCCCTGACATACCTCCACTGCCTCCAGCAGAGCTGCCCCATGGATGAACTGGGCCCAGCATGTCTCTGTTTCACAGGTTTTCAAGTCACCTGCTTGAAAACGTGACACTCCTTGTCTGCCTCCTGCCATGTGCTCCTTTAAGCCAAGAGAGGACTTCGGCCGGGGCATGTGTTGTCCTATTAGAAAGGAGTTGCTGTGGTGATTACCCAATATTAATAAAAAAAAAAAAGTATTGAGCCAACAATGACAGATGTGAGCAGAGGAGGCCGGCAACATCCCTTCTTCAGCTGACTGCCGCTCTCCCAGAAAATGCCCCTTCCAGGGAACTCTGTGCTGCTTTGTACAGGGACAAAGGGCTTGGTATTTAATGAGAGTCCAGCAAGGACCACTACTTCAGTGCTAGGTCCATGCAAAGCTAGTCTGAGCAGCATGAAGATAGCGGCACCCCCTCCTCAGATATTCTGAATAAAGAAATAGGTCAGATCCCATTTCCAGGACCAGGATTCAGCGCCTGTTGCTCACTGGCATTGTGGATAAGGCTGTACAAATGGGCTTGGTGGAAATGGCTTTGCAAATCACTCTGCCTGCCAATCGCCGCTGGCTTTGGGGCTCTGAGTCAATAGATCATAGCATGGTGCATTGACAACACGAACTGGCAGGAAAGATGCGACTTGTAATAACCAGGGCACATTGTGTGTGAATCTCTGGCACTTCTGAAAGAGGAAGAAAAGTTCAGGAACCCTGCTTTTGCTGTTGCGAGCAAGGAAATGAAGGCGGTGGTGCTTGGCTGACTTGGTTTAAGAGTTGAGAAAGTTGTAAAAGGGTTGTCACTGCTCCATCCAGCGTGTTTGCGACTGCCTGGCTGGATCTGTGAGGAGTGCCCTGCTGCAGGAGCTCACTGGGATGCGAGGAGTTGGGGGAGAAGTCGGGATATTAACACGGAAAAGAGATTTAATCAAGGTAGCGCGTCGAACTGTCGCTAACCTCCCTTGGCTTTGTGGCTAGCAATGTACTTGTGTAAAGAAAGATCCCATCATGGACTTTGAAGGGCCAGGCTACTATTTCATCTCTGTAAAATGCCTGTCCTGGCCATGGGCTTCTTTTGCGAATGTGCCTTCTTTGAACCCCTGGCTCTCATAATGCACACACGTTTCTATGAGTGGGTGGGATAGACCCACCAAATTCATTCTGCATCTGAATTGAAGACTCCCAGAGTTATAGGCTGACTAGTGTCTGTAGCTAGGGTTTGATTGGACTGTGAGGATCAAACTAAAATACATCGGAGGTGGTCTAAGTTTCCATGAACAAACAAAATCTGCCATGAAAAAAATACATGTGTACATGGTGACACCATTATGCCAGACAAACGGTGATTTTTTTTCCTCACTCTTTTTCATGTGTACATGGTCCAATCGTAACATGTACAAGTGCCCCGTGGCTTTATTTCACCAGGAAGAGCTCAGTCTATCTCCATTTTTCCCACTGACCCTCTATCCCTTCCTCCCCCAGCCCAGTAGCAGTTCATCTGTGTGGCTATATGGTCTTTTCTAACCAAGTTAATAAAGACCTGAACACACAGATAACAGAACTGTGTAGTCTGTGACCCAGTTGAGATGTTGCCTTTAGTGTGGCTCTGTCATGATTTCCCTGACCACTATGGTCAAGACTCCTTGTTCATCTGGGAATTGTGTTGGGACCATCACAGAAACATGCTAGAGAGCAGCCAGGGACTGCTTCATGTTTTTGAGTCAGAGCTGCATGAGCTGATACAATGCCGACCGCGGAAGTGTGGTTATGGCAGAGACCATTCAGGTTCCTCCTCCGGTTTTCCCCCGGGAAGTTCAACCACTGCTACCTGGTGCCAGGCTGAATGTCTTTCCTCTCCTGGTCAATCCTGCCCGTAAGGTCATAATCAGCACTGTGTCATGCATCTCCAGTGGTCCCCATCCTGGTCTCACAGAAACCCACACACACACACTGAAATTCTGCCTGCCAATAAGCTGATGGGAGCTAGTCTAGAGCAAAATTTGGCTTAAGCTGGTTTGGAAAACTGCAGAAACCTGCTTGCCACAGCCCTGTAGGTGGTATAGTTTGGGTTTTGGGGATGCAGCATGGGACCAGGTCTGACCAAAGGAATCCATAGTAACTACAAAGTTGCACAATTGGGATCCTGAGCACATATTTAACGTCTCCTCCAGTACCGTGGCAGCACCGTACAAAGCTGGAATTCTCTATTTTTGTCACGACTAAGTTGTGTTTGAACCTTCAGAATCATATCTTCTCAGCCCTGCAGTATTAAAAAGAAAACAGGCTTTCTTGTGTTTCCTTTCTTTTGTCCAGGGCCAAACACCTATAATGGAGATGTGCTTCTACAATTAACTGCTGTGATTGTTTTCTAGGGAGACAGTGGGTGAGCAGGAAGGTTATACAACATGAGTTTGGACACAACATCTTACATTTTCTCTTTCTTATCACCTTTTTTTTTTTGTCTACACCCATATCAGCACATGCAAAAATCAAACATTTTTCATCCCTAATCCCAGACATTGCGGGACCCCTCTGCTCCAGGCTGTGTTATGTCAGCTCCCAGCTTAGTGTGCCAATATCTTACACACTGGTCATAAGCCTGATATAACTTTTCTTCAGTCAAACACGGCTTGAATATCACCTCGCTGGTGGGAGACCTAGCTAATTCCCTGAATGATCTCCCTGGTGTATGACCCACTGATGAACACCCTGGCTCCCCCTCCCCACCACCATTTATAGGGCAAATGACTTCTACCCCCACCTTTTTTTGTGTCTGTATTATGTGATGTGATTTGGGGGCCTGTTTAGCTCTTGAAGACCTTAAGCATTTCATTGCATGGCTTTAATTTCTGTGAAGCTAAAAATAAGGGAGAATTAGATTTGCCAGTCTGAGCTCCTACATGTCACAGGCATTGACTTTCCCCCAGGGACGCTACCTCCAGCTCGAAGGCTTTAGTTAGACCAAATCCTCCAGTCCTCAGAAAACTAAGCCGTCTGTTGCTGAGACTAAGGTATTAGCAAAGCCAGGCGCCCATACAGGAGCACAGAATGGCATGCCTTCCCAAATACAATGGCCAGGATTACTGCAAAGTGACC
The DNA here is from genome assembly GCF_052110815.1 of Crocodylus siamensis. Lineage (NCBI taxonomy): Eukaryota > Metazoa > Chordata > Crocodylia > Crocodylidae > Crocodylus > Crocodylus siamensis. The sequence continues at coordinate 3,292,369 of NC_143409.1, forward strand.
AAATATAGGATCGCACTCGGGTTATTGCTGTCCGGGCTCTGCAAGCTTTAGTGCGTGCGTGCGCGTGGACACTGCTGCTGCACGTAACAAGCCACGCGGCCTGTCAGATGCGTGCTCAGCTACCGAACAGTAGCTCCCTTCCTTTCCACGTGCAAGCCATGCTCCCAGCAGTGGCAGAGCATGCTCTCCACTGAGGCTGGACCATAACTAACTGTGCAAGAGCAAGCATGTGTGCGTGCAACAGGCAGATGATCAAGGAGCTTGCCCAGGAGGTAGGAAACCCAGGTCATAGTTTCTGGGTTGAACTGAGCAGAGCTGACAACCTGGGACTCTTGCGTCCTTGGCAGAGACTTTAACCCAGGGGTAGGCAACCCCCGGCATGGGTGCCGGAGTGCAGCACTCAAAGCATTTTGTTTGGCACGTGGGCCGCGAGTGGGCGGAAGGGAAGGGTCGGGGCTGCACTGCCACAATGAGGATCGGGCCTTTTGTGCCTCCCCCAGACACGCCAACACCTTGCACGTTGAGGTTGTGGATGTTTTTGGTGCTGTGCCCAAAAACATTGCTGACCCCTGCTCTAGCCCTTAGGCCTTTGGCTATTCTGGGATGTTGCTTTTACCAAGAAGCTTGAGTTCAGGCCTCAAAAACTGATGTGGTTCTGTGAGGTTTTAGTGGTTTCCCAAAGGGTGGCGGTGTTGTGTTTTTTTAATGGAGAAGGGGAAAATTTGTTAGGGTGTCTGGTCAGTCTTACAGGTTCCCCACACTGCACTGGCAAGTCCCAGTCTTTCTCCTCCTCTGGTACTGGAAGGTGTGATAGTCCGGGTAGTCTACCACTCCCTGGCTGTGTTTTGGCAGCAATGCAATCCTAAAAGGTGATGGTTCAACTTGGACCTCTTCGCAGCATACATGCAGCCAGGTCTGTCCAGGGATAAAAGTGACATTCTTGGAGCAGGTTATGTATTATGTCTGTCCACAGCCCTAGAGTTGTTTTTTTCCCCCAACCCTCTCTCCTCTCCAGTTCAGTTCTGTGTAAATTATGCAAACTTTGAAGCTGAATCACAGCACAAAGACCTATGCCTGGTTAGCTACAGTTTGTAATCACATGCATCACCGCTACAACAACCATCATAACCCATTGCTAGGAGTTTCTGTTTCAGTAAGGCATAGCATGGTAGGGCTGCCTTGGTCCGTGGATCAAAGACCAGATGCTACCAGACAGAGACACCGAGATTCATGGACTTACCAACTGGCCAGTCAGATGTCTTAGGATTTGAAACCAAATCTTCCAGGCCCACAGGCATGGTCCTAGGTGGCAGCAGCACCACCCAACAACTGGTTAAATACTGGCCCCAACCCAACCTGGGCTACCAACCCAACCTATAAGGCTACCAGTGGAAGACCATGTGATCTGAAAGAACCAATGGGAACAACAAGCCCTTGATGGAAAGGCTATAAAACCCTCTCACTTACTGTAGGGTGTTGTCCTGGCAATATTTTTAGGTGTTACTGCTTTAGACCATCCTGTCTTGATCAACTGATGCTATGACCATGATCTTCCCTTGGCCTGTGGCTTGACATCCTGGTGCCTGGATGCAGGCCTGACTTTGACCATGGCTCTGGTCCTCATGCCCTAGACCAGGCTTGCTTGTGATTTCTTGTTCCCTGGGCTCTGCTTCCTGAAGTCCTGGCTCTATCCCTGTTCCTGGTTCCTGCACTGCGTTGTTGGCTCCTAGCTTAGTGGGGCAACTGCCTACACCCTGCTCATACGTCTGGTATAATCACCCTTAAGGAAAGCACAGCTTGAATATCACCTGGCCGGGGGAGACCTAGCCAGTTCCCTGAATGAGAAGTAGTCCATAAAATTGCCCATGTCTAACCTCCCCGGTGTATGATCTGCTGACGAACACAGGCCATCTGCCTTCCCCCCACGTCTGTAGGCATTGGTAAAGCATGGTTTGCCTGGAACATGTGCATGTAGGGCAAGCTCTCTGCTGTGCCATACACCAGTGCAAGTCACTTAGTCTCTGTTCACCATCGCTACAACTTTGCTTAGTCTCTAGGGTGTAAATCTACCCTGCCATCACCTCTACAGCCAGTGATCATCAACCTGAATTGCAGGGGTGTTAGACTTATGACTTTAAACTCAACGTGCTCAAATACCGTACTAATGAGCTACCTAAGCTCTTTGGAGCAACCCATTGCATTGCTCCTCTCCTTTCTTGGAAATCCTGCTCTCAGAAGCACCTGGAAAGACTGTAACAAAGCAAAATTCATCTTCATTTTGTCACTTTAGGTAATGGGGCAGCTGCAATGCTACAGTCAGGATGGACTGGACGTGGAGGAGACAGGAAGAGGTCTGTGCAGGAAAGAGGGAAAACCTCTTTCTCTTGGAGGAAAAGGTTGCTTTTCTTCTCAGCTTTGCTTCCCAAATGCATTTTCCCTTTGCTTTGCTTTGCTTAAGCTGATGAGAATTGGGAACTTGGACTCAACACGAACTCCAGTACCAAAGGAGATATTTGAGGCTTCCTGTCTTGGCAGGATCATGAGCAAAATATGTGGGATTTGGTCGATAATTTATGACGGTGATGTCACTTTTAACAAGAAAATAAGACGTGGTTCTTCAGACTGTTAACGGTCTCCCTGACAACCTTTCACGAGATTTGTTCGGTTAACTTAAGCTAGGCTAAATGGTCTCCCATCTTTCTTTCCCTTCAAACACAGGTCTCAACATCTGCCTGCATTTCTTTGAACTACTCTTCCTCCAGTCCATGCATTTCACTGGCTTCACCTCTCTTGGTTTTAAATGTTTCCTCCAAACCATTTTATGTCTGTCATCCCAAACTGTCCCACTACGAGTTCATAGTTGTGTGGTATTAAGCTCTTAGTATGTCCATGCACTCAGAGCACACCGAGGCTGAGATGCAGATGCCTCTGGTCTGGCCTGAAGGGAAAGGGCCCCGTGTATCTTCTCAGCAGTGCAGAGAAGGGGCATTTACTGGCCTGGGGTGTTAGGGTAGCCCTATTCTTCTCAAAGCACCATTGCTGTCTAGGGATCACCCCTGCATGCTAGACGGTCATAGGTGAGTTAACCCCAAAGCCCTCCCAGACACCAGATCTGCTCTGCTTGACACTGAGAAAGCCACTTGGCTTCGTGCGGTCTGGGGAAGGATGGGGCACAGTGATGACCTCCATTAGGATTTGACCCTGAAGGTCTGATGAATCTTGGTGTTCAAATGTGGTGCTCTGACCACTAAAGTATCCCTCAGGCCTTGTCCCTTCATCATTTGATGCTCGGAGGGAGATGCAGCTATTTCTTGTTGACTAGACGGGGTACAAGGGAGAACTCACTTCAAACAGGAGATGGTCGATTTTGTACACAGCCAAACCCCAAGATTGAACCTGTAACGCTTCTAAAAGTTTGAATGAAAGATTCCCAACTCCATCAGTTGCTGCTCCCCTTTATATTGAAAAAAAACACTTTTCATGTTTAACTGGGGACAAGTGCACTGATGGTGACAAAAAAAATCTTCATATTTTTCCAAGCAGGAAGCAAGCGTGACCACCTGAAACCTGAGATCCTGCTCCTGCCTTTGTTTCGAGGGCAATTGCATCCTCACAGCAGGTGAGAGGCTCCATGCCAGCTATGCACTGACCCCCACAAAGGAGTTTTCCACCTATTAACTCCTCTGTGAAATCCTATGAAATACAACTTTCATTTCTACCCAGGAGAACTTCTACAATCTTTCTCCAATGCTTGATGAAGCGTGTTTGTGCTCGAAAGCTTGCAAAGAAATACTTTTTTTTTTTTGCAAAAACCTTGTTGGTTTAATAAAAGATCTCATCTCTACCACGAGTCCTGATGGTGACATTGTAGAGATGCAGATGGAGCCTCTCAGAAGCAGCACAAACTTTGTACCTGCTGCCAGAAACAATCACTGCTGCCCCGAAGCTACAGAAATGGCAGGCACATTTGGAGAAAGTGTGGCGGGGTGGGAAGCACAGTCAGTCTCAGGGAGACGGATACAGCTGGTTCAGTGAGAATTGGGTGGGGGGCTGGACTCGATGATCTCCCGAGGTCCCTTCCAGCCCTGATGTCTATGAAATCTATGACATCTTTGAGCTCCTATCTGGTGTAGTTCTCCACTTTGGGAATTCATGGAGGTTTTGCACTGATTTATGGAAGTAGAACTGATAAATGTAGAGTTTCCCTGGGATCTTCCCCTTCTGCCTGCCCCCATCCATGCCCAGCTCTCTCGCCAGAACTAAATGATGCTTTCAGCCTGGACCAGCTGCTTGGGCTGCCAGTATGGGCTGAGGACCAGGCTCTGCCTTCACTTGGGCTGGTTACCTGCCCGCCATGTAGTTGAGGACACAGTGATCCAAACTCAACCAAAATCACTTGCACACTGGTATTCCCCAGTGCCTCCCGCTGTTCCCTGGCAGGACTGTACATTTTTGGCTGTACATCACCAGAAAAAAATGACAGAGCAGCTCAGATCACTCCCATGGTGCATGGTCTGGGAGCTCACATAGGCGCGTGCACAGGAAGGACACCTTAAATTAGGCCTGGCATTTCAATGCAGCCACCCACACCCAGGCCAGGCTCCTTGGGATGCTTGAGCCTGAAGGCCAATTGTCCAAGCCAAGTCTGCCATGAAGGTGTGCCATACACGTACCCCTAGCACCTGCCAGCTCTGCCAGTGTCCCTGGCTCAGCATTCCCTTTGGGCAGCACACGGTAGGCAGCTTGGAAAGTACCTTTCATCCTAGGAGGATCTGCATTGCAGTGGGGGAGCCCCTGACCAGACAAATATAACAGCAGTGTCTGCTGGGACAGTAGGCCTGGAGGACTGTATATTTAAAATGGTCATTATCTGGGGACTGAGCAGGCTACGGTTGTGAAACACTTAACGGAAAAGGGTTAAGCTGTGAAACGCTTAATGGAAAAGGATTAAGTCCTCCTTTGGTCCAGCTTTGTGCTGAATAGTAGCACTTAATGCAAGCTTTATACCACCTCGTCTCTTCTCTTTGTAATCAGGCCAAGGCTCTCTTCCTGTGATGAAGGCCAGGCATCGTCTTGGTCATTTTTTCTTTCCTTGAAAAGGATGCGATAGGACAACAATTATATACAGGAGCTTAACTGCTAGTCAAAACAGCCAGTGCAATGCCTGCCAGAAAGGTAATTAACTGTCACAGCGACTTCTTCTGGCTTCCTAATTCCAGGGACCTATTTGTGCATGTGTTCCCTTTGCCAAAAGCGCCCCAGCTCTGAAGTGTCTCGGCCACAGCTGTGCTTGTTGCAGCACTCTGAAAACTGTTTGGACAACGGTTGCACACTGCCAGTGCAGACAAGGGGGAAGAAACACTTAATCTGAGACTCTGGCTTGAACTCATAGGCTCCTGTGCTGGCTACCAAGGTCCCTTCGGAGCATGTGGGAGCAACACAGCATGTCCTATTTCAGTCTCATCCTCTCTTTCTGGCATGGTTGGGCATGACCCTACAGCTTCACCCCCAGGCCTCTCCTGGAAGAGGGCTAGCTGCAGAAAGAGGGGATCCTGCTTCTGGTGGGGGGTGAGGCTTGTTGGGAATTACACATTTGGGCTCCAGTATTGATAAAACCTTACAAGAACCTCACAACATTGGAGGGTTTCTCCCTCCCGCAGTTCCAGTTCCTGAAGTGCCATGTCAATTGTAAGTTTTGAGGCCTTCTGGTTGTGCAAGAAGGGCTTGAAAACATATTGCCCTAAGAGTTCAGACACCAAAGGGTAAAGATAAAACCAAAAACAGTGGGTTTTGGTTGGGCTTTTTTCCTCCCAAATATCATAATTTTTTAACTCGGTCTCACTCTTTTTAGAGGACCTGGCTAATGACTGAAGGCGTGTAGTTGGTAATACTTCATCTCCTGCTGGTGTTTCCAAGGGATCGTTTGATGGGAGGAGGTTTTTTTCCCCCCCTCCCAGAGCTAAGGGTAAAATGGAAATGGAGGCAATTTGATTACAAGTTGGTCTTGTTCATTATGATTTTGTGCCAGCCCTTCTGGGGATGTGGGGAAGGAGGAGAGGCTGACTCGGGGTCTTATCTCTTGCTTGTTCTTCTGGGGACACAGCAAGCCAAAGCACATTGTCTCAGTTCACACGTGTGTACTAACCTGCCCATTTTACACTTCTCTAATAGGTCCCATCTAGGCCCTGGAGCTTGAGAGAAACATTACCAGTTTCTATTTATTTTTCCTCCTTGCCTTTTATGAATAGTCGTGATGGGTTATTCCTAGGATCCCATCTTTCCTGGAGGAGTGGTGATCACTTCAGGACCATACTATGGCCATGCATCAGCTTGCCCACTTGAGGACTTTTGCCTTTGTTTGTTGTTTCTTTGGAAAGCATTCAGGCTGAGTACAGAAAGTCAAAAAGCCCAAGGCTGAATTGATTCAGTTTTTGCAGGTTAGCCTAAGCTGCACAGAACTAATTGAAACAGAAGTGAAGAGACATTTACCTTTGAATCAGGAAATGAAGCCACTTGCCTGCAGTGGCTCAGGCCAGAAGCCAGGGGGCACTGGAGAATGGCTCTCTGGTTGTGTGCTCACTTCCTTTTCCTGCTGCCCCCAAGGTCTTTGGGATTTGCAGTCCAGAATCACAGCAGCAGGATTCTGCAGGGTTTCTTGTCACTTCTTCATCTTGCTTCCAGGTGCCTCTGGGTTTTGTAGTCCACAATCACAGCCAGCAGTAAGTCTGAGCAGGGGAAGGGGAGTCTAACTCCCCTCCTTGGCCCCAGACCCTGGCCAGAGTCTGCTAGGGGGCAGTTCCCTCCCCTGCCCCCCTACAGACTGGGCTGCATCCCCGAGGCAGGCTTACCTGCCTTCCTCATCAGCCATCCCTCACTGCTCCAGCTAGGGAGCAGAGGAGTACAGCTAACCCTTCTCTGCTGGAGCAGACAGCACAGCCCAGCCTAGGGCTGCAAAGCATGCTGGGATGCTAGGGGACTGTGATTTAACTTGAACCAGGAAGGGGTCTGGGACAGAAGTTCCCTAAACTGGTGTGATCTAAATCAGTTAAGCCTGATACTACATTCAACCAGGTGTATCTTAAATCAGTTTCAGACATTTTGAAACTGGTTTATGTGCACTGAGTTTCTGTTCTGTTACAGGTGTAAACCAGTCTCTGATCACTTAAACTAGGTTACGTGTAACTTCTGTCCCTAGCCTCAAGCAGGTTTACAAGATCTTCGTGCCGCGGGCGGAGGGAGCTGAGGGGCCGTGTTGGTCTGAAGTCAGGGTGGCACCTCAGAGACCGGCTCAGAAAGGCATGAGCTTTCACAGGCACCTGCGTTTGGTAGGCTGTTTCCTTGGCAAGCTTATGCCTCTCTGAATCATTTAGGGCTGGGTGACACCTCAGACTCTATAGATAGGGACCAAGGATGCACCCTGGATCCTCTTGCCCAGGCAGAGCACGTGGCCTATAAAGTTACCTAGAGGATGCAGTTGCCTCGTGGAATGAAAAATTGTGCTGCACCAAATGAAAACCCCGCTGCTCCTGTTCCCTAGGAGGCTAAACTCCTGCCCCAATCGAGACTGAGACTGTTACTGATGTAGGCGCCTTTCTAGCGCAAAGCTAGAGCTAGTAGCAACAACTAAACTTTGTATTCATCTTGGTAGAGTCTGAGCAGAGAGACAAATTATACTGAGCTAAGGTGGGGAGGCGAGATGGCATGCCAGATGTCCTTTGTGTTTTGTGCATCTAGCAAGTGCACGCACAGCTGAGATGACTTTGCTCTGACTCACTCAGGAGTGAGCTGCCCTGCTGGGCTCCCGCTTGCTATGGGAGAGCAGACACATGAATCGGGTGTTACAAAACAGTGTGTTTCTTCCCCCCCGTACTTTGGCTGTATTAGGTTCTTGCTCGAGTAATCATGGCCGGGGTCTCCAGAATCGGGTTCAAGTGTGAAAGGGGAGTGACGGGATGGGAATCAGAAAGCCCACCCCAACGTTAGCCACCGAGTGGAGAGCAAGAATCACTGGGGGGGACTTCCACAGCTGCTCAGGGACCACTTGCATTTAAAATACCACAGGTAGCTTTGAAAATCAGCCATTACATCTGCTTCTCTTTGCCAGATTCAAGCCGGTTCTTCTCCATTTTGTACTTGTTTAATCTGCCGGAGAGCGTGGGGTTCACCATCATAAAGGGTGTCAGCGTTAGGCCCGCTATACCTTAGCCGAGCTGGATCAGTCTGTATCGGCTTATTCAGTGTGTTGGTTCTCCGTGATAACCTTCAGCCGTCCCCCCAGCGTGATGATGCCTTGATTGCTTCCAGCCGTATCGGTTGAGCTGCCGTCGGTTTTAGTTACGCTGGGTGGTGGTCGGGATGTGTTTTTGTTAAATGAGTCAGTCCTGCCGCAAGCTATGTTGCATGTGACCTTCACATCTCATCTCCTCTGCTTTCTAGAATTTCTTCTGTAGGATTTTAAAGGGTCTCACCTCTGCTTTCGTTGGCTCGGCTCTGGGGTTTCTCTGCTGAGGAAGCCAGCGTTGCAGCTCTGTTCCTATGGTAACAAAGAATTGGATTTGCTCCTAATATTACTACCTGTAAAAATGCTTTCCATCCCGCACGTTTGCCTGGGAAGCTCCCCTCCCAGGCTCTCCTGACAACGATCTCTTATCGCCCATAAAATTAAAAATCATGAGTCCCACGGAGCAGCCCATGGCCAAGAGGCTGCCTTTCAAAATGTTTATTCGCCAACAGTTCCCACATCACAAAGCCTGCGACCAGGCAACTATTTCCCATCCTCTGAGGAGGGAGATAGAGGCACATCTCAGCTAGGCAGTGTCCACATCTTCAGGGCACCCTGTCTCTTCTGGATCCCTGCACAAATCCCATGATCAGCTGGTGTCTAACTGGAGGATGTTTCTGGGGAAGAGCATATAGTCCATGAGGCAAGCGCAAGTCCAAGTTCATAGCATTTAAACCAAGATGTGCTGTATTAGGCCTTTAGGAACAGAGTCAAGCAATCCTGGCTGAGATGTATCAAGCTGAGCATCGGCCGTAGCCTAAACAGCCCAAACCCATACTTGCAAACTAATGCACCTTGTCTTTGCATGCCTGAGGCTGTTGTGAGCATGAGAAGAAGGCACCCCACAGCAGTCAACACAAGAAAGGAGAGTAATTGCCAAGCCCAACACCCTGCAACTTGATGAGAGATGGGAATAAACCTACTTACAAGCCTCCGCAGGTCTACAGACAGGTCTCTAGCATCTCGTGGTCATCAGTCATTTTATCAAACTGAGTCTTCTTCCTACCGCATCTGTGTAGTTTACTGATCAGGTCAGAGAGGTTGGAGTGAAGGCCATGGGAATTATCTTTCAGATAATCTTAGCCTTGGAAAGGAAGTTGACAAAACTGCATTTCGTTAGCATGGGCAGCACAGCTTCCAACAGAAAGGTGCTGCCAGTCTGCATGAATATGGGGCTGGCTGGTCTTCCCTGGCCCGTACTCTCCAGAAGGATGTAAATCCAGGGTGCAAGTTGTGCCATTAAGTTAATCATCATATCTCCAAGAACCTGAAAATTCCTCAACTAGAGGTGATTTGGGTAAATCTGATATTTTTTAATAGACCAACTCAAATAGTTGGTCTAATAAAAGATATCAGATTCACCCAAAGCACCTTGTCTGCCTGGTCCTTAGACCAACAAGCCTACAACCTACACCCCGAGCAGTGATTTGGCATTTATTCTTTCCCAGACACTTACCCTACCTCTGTGGGCACAGGTATAATCCTCATGAAGATGGGAGTTCAGATTAAGCCACTATTAGCTTTGCTGCCCCTAACTCAAACCAGACCTAAGAACTGAGATTTCTTAGGGGAGGGTATGAGCCACCCAAGCTTCACTGGTACACATACACCGGGGCTTTGTCTTTCAGCCACAAAGTTGCTGCTATTTAGGACTTATTTAATCCATGCAAACCGTGGGCCCTTAACACCTCTGTCTCCTGAGAGGGAGCTGCAGTAGAAACCCGTAGAACTGACTCGAAATAATCCAGTCTTGGCTTTCATTGCTTGTAATGTTTAGCAAGCATCGCTCCCCTCCTGTGCCGGCCTGGCTTGGATCACAGTTGTGTGCTGCTGCAAGCGGCAGATGTGAAAAGCAAAAAAAACCCCAGAAGATTTGACGTGACTCCATCATATTTTATGCATTGTGGTGAACATGTTCACATTTTTCCTATACTTCATCTTCTTTCTCCCAGTCCCTATTAAATGCATGTGAGCTTTGAGTTGAGCATGAACAGCTGATCCCGATCAGAAGCCCATCTGTCTGTCAAGCATGTATCCTCTTCAAAAACTGTACTTTCCTGTAGCTCAATGTTGCTGATAACGGCATATCTTTACAAATGCTAAAGTAAGACTTCTGGACATGAAACTCCTTGAGGAGAAGATTACTAGATGCACCAAGCTAAGAGAGGTTCAGGAGCAGTCCAGCATTGGATTACCTTTGGGCTGTATAAATATCTTCTGTTGTATACACCATTGCGCATTTGCTCGGAAAATAAATGGCCGTAAATATGTGTGTGTATATAAAAACTCAAGCTGGCTCCCAGCTTTTGGGATTGCAAGAAACATCCGTTGGCTTTTGCAGGGATATCCAGAAATCTACTTGCTCTTTCTGTGCCCCAGCACAGCAGAAATCAAGCCAGGCTTATTCATTTCTTTCACCGCAATTAAAATTCTTGAACCGCATCAAGATAGTTCCATCGTCGCTCTGCCCGGGCTCGGCACGGCGTGCGCGCAGGAGGGAGCTCTTCCCGTCCCGTTGGCAGCCCCTCGTCTTGCTGTTTACATTCCAGCTCTCTTGAGCTCATCGGCAGCAACAAAATACGTCCCGAAAGAACACCCTATAGCGCACCAAAAAATGCACTGTTTTGATTGACTTCGGTGACCACAGAATACCGTTCGTACAAAAATGCGTGAGCCTCTCCATAACCCTGTCTGCCTTAGACGATCGAATTGGTGAAGGTGCATTTATCAGTGCGAAGAGCCTGCTCGCTCTCGTAGGTTGAGGTGCTTACAGGGTCTGTGAGATGCCTGCAGCGCGGGTCTGTTAGCAGTATATAATGACTTGCCCGAAACATCTGTGCAGGGGGAGTTAGTGGCTACGTGGATGTTGGGCCCGGGTGCATGGAAGTAAATGCATTGAACACCTACATGCATCCGCCCTCAAAAGTAGGTGACCAGAAATGAATCCAGCGTGGCAAAGGGAGGACTGGTTGTTGCTGGCTCCCAATGTGTTCATTGCAGGGCTGCTGGCGCGTTGCAAAGGGGGCTAGGTTCAGGCTAGTAGAGGCCAGCAGCAAGCTACCCCCAGAGCAAGAAGTAGTTTGGCCTCAGAGGGTGTCTGAAGCACATTCAAGTGCTCTTCAGGATGGAGATGGGCATCTCTCTGCGGGCAGGGGAGAGGGCTAGAAGCAGCGGCTTGCAGCTTTAGCAGGAGGAATCAAGGCTGGAGATAAGGAGGAACTTTCTGGCTTTAAGGGTGGTCAAGCCATGCGACGGGCTGCCTAGAGACACCGCGGGATCTCCATCCTTGGAAATGTTTAAGAGCAGGCTGGGCAACGTTTGGCAGGGCTGATCTTGCCTTGAGCAGGGGCTGGGTTACATGAGGTCCCTTCAAGCCCCATCTTCACAGGATTGGGGGAGGGGACAGATGCGTCTCTCGTTGTCCCATGCTCAGGGCTGCCAGGTTACAGGCATGGTCGGACCACTCGCCTTTCAAACCCCATGAGGTGCGAGCCCCACTGGTCGCATGTTTGCAGTGTTTTCCATCCCCAGGTTGGGGTGTCCTTCAACCAGGGAGAGATTCAGCGTTGGGGCTCCTCACGTGGCCCTTGCTGTCGAGCTCGAGCGCTGCCTTCCCTACCCTCCACCCCTTGCAGCATCGGTAGCTTCCACCAGATAGGTAGGAGAGCGCGGCGGAGATCTTGCGACGACTGCGGCACTCGGTCTGGTCGTGAAGACCGGATTGAATAGACGGGACATGCATCTGCTAACCCTGTTAGAGCACCAGTCCATATTCAGAAGGAGCTGGCTCACTCTTACGCTGCTTGTGAGCGGAGGATATTAGGGGGGACGTCTTTTGTTAGATGCTCCTGGCAGCTGTGGCTCCTCCGAAGGACCCACAAAAAAACCCGTTGCTTCTCTTTCTCATAACTTTGCTTATCCTGGGCAAGGATGGCTCTGCAGCATAGACGCTCCTAGAAATGGTCTCGGTGCTCAAAAGAGTTAAGCCCCTGCAGCCTGCAGATGGGCTGGAGAGCAGAAACAGGTGTCTTCCTTCAGATTTGCACAGCTGTGACCTTTTCCGCCCCCAACAAGCAGGTTTAAAAATAGTTGGAGCCCGGGTCAGCCAGCGGTCTAGTGACACGTCCCACGCAGGGGAGCCGAGGGCAGCACTTGAACTCGGTCCCTCGATGCGCAGGCGGGTACAGGGTGAGAAACGAATGGTAGCTCAGTTCGTGGGCCAGGGATAAGTCGCCCTGCTGCATTAGGAAGGTTTCCTGGCAAAGGGGGAAGCCTGGAAATGCAGAGCACTCGCATCTCTCCCTTTCTTCAGTGAAAGAAAGGACCAGACCTGCGAGCTGGGACTTGTGCAACCTGTAAATCTGCTTCTCCCTTATCACCGCTGGTCCAGTGCCCCATGGGCTGCTTGGCCCTTATGGTGCGGATGCAGTTGCCTGACAAAAGACTTGCAGAGCAGGATGTATGCAGAGCAGACTCCAACCCCTGGACAGTGTCCCCCCCCACACACACATCTGTCTTCCTGATGTGGGTTCAGAATAGACCCGCACTTAGCACCCGCGTGGCTTTGCCCATCAAGCAAGGTAAGGGATGTCCCCGGCCCCAGATGTTGCCCCACTCCCGCATTCGCTTGGACTGATGAGATGTGTTTTCTTTTTCTCCCACATCAGGATTCTGCGACACCTTCAACATCGACACCAAAAGGCCCAAGATCATCCAGGGCTCCAAAGAAGCGTATTTCGGCTACACGGTGCAGCAGCATGACATCGCTGGGAAGAAATGGTAAGCGAACATCAGCGGTGGCAGAGCTCTGCCATAGCGCTCTGCGAGAACCGCGGGGTTGAAAGACGGCTCGTGGGGCATCCAGCCGGGCCCCAGTGTGCGTGGTATCGTCCTCATCACCGGTCCAGGCGCCGTGCTTGTCCCCTCTCTCTGCTGCTGTTGCCTTGGAGGAGGCAGCTTTGGGAAATCTGGTTGAAGAAACTGTTGCTCTCTGTTTTGTTGGTCCGGATCCAGAGGAAGGTCTCTGGGGTTTTGCCCTGCTGTGCCAGAGCCCAGAACCGAACCCATAAGGAGGCATTTGCTTGGAGCGAGGGTCTATTTAACCTTTGCAAGCTCAGTGGCTGCAACACAGGGCCGGGAGCCTGGTGCCTGCACAGACCTTTGCCCAACCTAAACTCCTCCAGGACGCAGGGGCGAAGCAAGGAGGAGACGCTTACGGCCCCAGACTGCGAGGCTTCGCTCTTTGTTGTTCCTGAGCATTGTCGAAGTCCAAGGTACCGCCGGAGGGTGACCTGATTTTCGTGGGAGGGTCTGTCACAGAGACCGTCTTCTCTCGCCAGAGGAAGCAGCTGCAGCACTGTCTGGACCCTGCAATGCTGACGGGTTTTGCATGGTCGCTGGGCAAAGCAGGGCTGGTTCATGACCTTGACTTCCCTCCAGGCAACTTCGCCCTTCCTTTAGCTTCATATCCCCCCTGCACGCCATCTTCCTGCTGCACCCTTCCCTGCTTCCTACACCCCTCGATCCGCCCAACACAGTTCCCGTACTTCTTCACGCCTCACCTACCCATCCCCTGGCCTCCTTGCCAGCCCATAAGCCTCTACGCTGCCTAATCCCTTTCCTCTTCATCCAGCGCATCTTAAACCTGAGCCAGTTTCTTGCTCCCGGGTGCTCTCCACAGGCCACGCTTCCAGAGCCTCCTTTTCCAGGTGGTGAAAAAAATCCATATTTTAGTCCTTAATTGGGCAGCCTGTTGGTACCCAGATCCTACCCACCTGTTCTTGTGTCAGCCCTGCCCTTCCAGCTTTCACTGCTCCTCTCCCTTCCTGCTGCACGTGCAGTAGTCACAGTCCCGCTCAGCCTTGCTCGCTGCCTTGCAGGGTCTGTCTCTGGCCCAGTGCGTTGGGGTGACTTCACCTGGACAGAGCACCACACGAATGTGGTTATATCACTTCTGGTGCCAGAATGAGCTCACAACTAGCTCAGCCATCCGTGCACAGCCTGATGTACTATGCAGTTGTACACCCGTGTCTCCATTTACCATCGTCCTGGGAGCCCTTCCCTGTCCGGAAAGGCACCTGCCCATAACACGTGGCCAGACCTCTCATAGCATCACAGCCAATGAGGGTTGAAGGGACCCCAGGAGGTCCCATCTAGTCCAAACCCCTGCTCAGAGCAGGACCAGCCCCAACTACATCATCCCAGCCAAGGCTTGGTCTACTCCAGTCTTCAAAACCTCCAAGGATGGAGAGCCCACCACCTCTCTGGGTCACCTGTTCCAGTGCTTCACCACCCTCCTAGTGAGAAAGTTTTTCCTAATATCCAACCTCAACTTCCCTTGCTGCAGCTTAAGCCCATTGCTCCTTGTCCTGTCATCTGCCCCCACTGAGAACAACCCAGCTCCATCCTCTTTCCAACCTCCTGCAGGGAGGTGACGGCTGCTATTCAATCCCCCTCGGTCTTCTCTTCTGCAGACTAAATCAGCCCATTTCCCTCAGCCTCTCCTCACCAGTCCTGTCCCCCAACCGTTTCCATCACCTTCCTCTTTTCAACATGTCCACATCCTTTCTGTAGTGGGGGCCCACAACTGGACACGGGACTCCAGATGTGGCCTCCCCGGTGCTGAATCGAGGAGAATAATCATTTTCCTCGACCTGCTGGCAGCGCTCCTACCAGTGCAGCCTGGGATGCCGTTGGCCTTCTCGGACCAGGGCATGCTGCTGGCTCCTGTTCAGCTCCTTGTCCCCACTGCAACTCCACGGCGCGGCCTGGCACGGCTGCGGTGTCTCCATCATTTTAGACTCCACTAAACTGCTTTTGTGTCCTGCAATTCGTGCGCATCCAGGCAGCCACGGTGCTGTGCCTTAGCCAGACTTCCCTTTGGATTCCCCTGCTTGTGTCATCGCCGCCCCAACGCACTTAGACGTGGTTCCTTTCTGGTTTAATTTAAGGCTCGTGTGATCTGCCCAAATGCACGGTGCTGTGGCCAGCGACGAGGCGGCAGCTGGACGTCTTCCCTGGTTTCTCTAAGGCCAGAGCGATGGCGTGTTCTTCCCGAGTCCCGCCGTGTCCCACTTTAATTACAGACTGAGCAGCTGGCACTGGCGGGGGCGGGAAAGTCTCGTTATAAACAGCACAGGGCACATCTGTGTTAACTGAGAGGGGGAAAGGCCCAAATCCGAGCAAAGGGAAGCCGCTTGCAGCTTCAGAGCACCTCGCTGGGAGGGTTTGCTCACAGACAGCTCAGCAGGGAATAAAGCCGTGGAGGGTCCTAGCCTCCCTTTGCCTCTCACAGCTGGGCCACGCTATCAAATCTAGATCCATAGAATTAAACCCACCTTCCCTCTGAGCATTTGCCCCTATGGGCTGGTTGGGAAGCTGGAAGGTAGCATGTTGGCTGTGGCAGGCTGAAAAGACAAATATATATTGGAAGGTGTTGGCTGAACTTCAGTCATCGCTGCGACTTTGCAGACGGAGGGTCTGGGCACTTTCCCGCTGAACCTTACATTGGCGTTTGTCCTAAACTGACATTTGCATCACTGGCTTGTGATTTTATTTTATTTCTTTGCGTGCCAGCTTGAAGGGCCTTACAGACCTGATCTCCGGAGAGCGGCTGCTCTGTCCCTTCTGGAAGTATAGCCTGCAAGAGGTCACCTCAAAGAGGTGGCCTGATTTTTCAGTACTGCAAAGTACCCTTCAAGTCCCTGGCAGGGGCACTGAATCTGGGGTGACGGGCACCTCCAGCCCTACCCCTGGCCACGAAGGGCCTGTCTCTTTTTCCTGCTTTTTTGTCTCACTTTGTGGAGTGTGAGAAAATCCCTTTCCAACTCGAGGCCTGTAGTTTTTCCATCTGGGACAGCAGTGATTTGTACGTCCCTAGCAGACGCTCCAAGTGCCTCATTTAAGCGGTTGTCCACCGCCTCGGTCTGCTGGCTGCCAGCACCAGGCAATGCAAGCAAATGAATGGAGCAGAGATGAGTGCTGCCAGCTGTTGCCGTTTGCTGACGGCCAGTGAGTGAAATCTCAGTCTCCTCGGGGTTCAGCGAATGCAGAGCCTGCTAAACCAGCGCGCGCTGGCTGTCCAGCTTGTTTGTTAACCACACGCTTGAAATGAGTCATGTATTGGGGGGCAGGCACTGAGGACCCTCAATAGCATTTCCCGGGAGTTTTAGTGATGTTTGCAATGGCTCAGAGCAGTCGGGGGTGTTTGCACTTCGAGTCGGTGTTACCAGACCTCTCCTGAAGCCGGCATTGTGCTCGGAGCTGTTTGCAGAGGGGGAAATTCAACCTGTGGACTCTCTCAGAGTTGCATTCTCTTCTGGTTGGGATTTGTTCTGTGATTTGGATATTTAAGCCACCTTAGCTGATTGGGTCAGGGAAATTTCAAAGAGGTGGCACCAAAGGATGGATCCAGGTATCCACCCCCAGATCCTTGCATATGCATCTGAATAAGGGTCCGTACTCAGTGGCCTCTTTCTGCAGCACGAGGCCTGGGGAAGCCTGTCCGTGTGAGTGCTCATAAGAAAGCCAGGACTGTGAAATGGTCAAATGGGCACCACGAATAACTTGGTACTAGTAGCACTGCTCACGCTGTGGAGCGTGCAGGGGCTGACTGCTGTCACTACAGCACTGTGCACGTAACCCCTTCTAGTGACCTTGCTGCCACGTGCAGGGGCTCCGCTTCAGTCCCAAATGTCACCAGCATTTACTTAGCCATCATCTCAGGAAACCTGATTTGAGCTAGGGTCAGATCTCCTGGAGTTCAGGGTCCAGCATCCAACAGGTTCCTCCTTGCCTGTTTCTGATGAAGCCAAACCTGAGTCCGGATCACAGCCTGCCGCATATTTAACCACCCCGGTCTCCTTCGGTAGGCAAGCCAGCAATGCTAATAAAACCTAGAAGCATGATCCACCTCCGGCAGGACAGAGCAATCCGCTGCACACTGCTGGTCTTTGATCATGATTTAAGTCCTCGTGACTGATACCCAAATGAAGTATTGCTAGCCATTGCACCTCTGACTACAGCTCTCCGTCATTGCTGGGTGTACCCCCAGCTTTGCAGGAGAATGCAGCAAGGTTTTTTTTTGCATAGGGAGAATTAAAAAAGCACCTGACTTGAAATCTGGTTTGTGATGACCTGGAGCAGGAGATATAACCGGTTGGCATTTACCTCCATCCTTTGCTGGATGGTGTGCATGGTGGGGGAGAGCTAGTAAGAAACGTCTGCCATCCATCGCGGGTTTATCATCGCAGCCATAGTAGCCCCACAGCTATTTATTTTCAGGCTGGATTGTTTGCCTGTGATCCTCACCCCAAAGTGCCAGGCAAACTGGAGATGGGCCAGGGTCCCTGGACCCTACTGGGACACCAGCTTGAACCCACCAGTGGTGCAAGGGTGGCTGTACACCGTGCAAGTGCAATTGCTGCTCTCAAGCACTCCCAGACAATCGACCTGCATCTCCTTGCCACAGCTGGAAGATGCCAGGGGGCCACAGCTGGTTTCCCGCTCTCTCTCCCTTCTCTTTGCTCCCATGTGGCTTTTAAGGACAGAATTCAGCCCAAAGTGACCGCCCAACATTGGATGAAACTTCTTCAGTGCATGACAGTGAAACAGCTCCGAGTGCCGTTTCTGCCAATAGACTGGACCATTGCAGCACGAGCTGTGTGCGACTACATCTTTCAGCAACGGGGAGTCTTAGACTGGTGCAAAAGCTGGGAGCACAGTGCTAGGGCTTTGGGACCCTGTTAGGTCCTGGTGGGGGAACTAAAGATGCTGGTAATGACTGAAAAGGCCCTAATGGTGTGGGACCAGCCTCTCCTGGCAGGCTTGCTGCTCCCCCGGACCCGACTGCCACAGCTGCGACCAGCCGGTTCCCTCTTGCGATAAGGAGACGGCTGGCAGGGCACTAGTTGGGCTCCTCCAGCCTGGTCCCAAACCCCTTGCATGCTCTGACTTTTCAGTCACAGCCCCTGTCTCACAGCGCTGAGGGTCTGACTCCCAGCTGATCGAGTGGGTGATCATTTTTAAGGCTGGTGGGGTTGAATTTAATTGCACTTATTTTATAGCTAGTGCTGTTGGCACACCAAGAGCTTGGGATTTAATTCTTTCTGAACTAAAGACATAAAAAGATCACCTTTTTCCAAGATGAACCCTTATTTTCCTGCATCGGTTGGCATAACAAGCTTATGCACTGGGATATCTAAGCACCAAGATCAGACCAGGGGGCAGGCACTTTTTCATCATCCCAAATAATTTCCAAGTTAGAAGGTAACCCAACAGAGCAGACCTATGTTTGGAGGCAATATCATCCCAGGCTTTAAGCCAATCAGTGGTGTCTTGCCCACACAGATGAGCACTGGTGCAAGTGATGCATTGTGATACTTCGTGGTCTCATGGTGCCACCGCTTAGGTAGTCAGAGAGGGAAGCATTCCCCTGCACACCTACAGTCGTCATTTAATTATTAGCTATTCACATTCTCATTTTCAGAAACCATCTCCTGGTTTAAAGCCCAGCAGCTCATTTTAGCTTTCAGTGAAGTATTTCAGTCTCTTAGGCCCTAGGGAAAAAAAAATGCTTTGGCAAGTGGAACGGGAGTGCAATTACTGCTAGATTCCTGGCTCCCATCCACCCTACATTTAGGTGACCAAAAGTCTTTGCCGTCTGAGTTGTTGGTCTTGGTTCATTTCCTAGAAAATGGGCATTGCATTGCAAAATTGCTGTAGCAGGCACAAACTGGCCCCTCTCTGTTTGTGGCCTGAGTAGAGGAGCCAAGTTGGGCATGGAAAACGAGCCCCCGCTTCAGCTCCAGACCCCTCAAGGGCAGGGCGAAGACATGAGGCAGGAGGCTCCGTTCTCCAGGGCTGGTCCTCAGATGCCTTTTACAAAAATACGCCTGAGCTTTTATGAAAAACCAAGAGATTTGCTGTGAAATAAAGGGTGCAAGATAACGGCCGGTAAAGGACAGACCTCAAGCCGGTGGAAGGCTTTGCTTTGACTTGAGCCGGTTTCCGTAGGAAGATGTTGGATGGGCCACTTCTGAGCTGAGAAAATGGTACTTGGAGTTGCAGCTTTCAGGGGTGCAATGAAGAGGCAGAAGTGGGAAAGGAGGTCATGGTAACACTCGTGACTGTTTTGGGGAGGGAATCATTTTTAGGATTAAATTTCAGGTGTTTTAAAGGCCAGAAATGGGTGCAGCAAAGCAACAGAAGCCAACAGCTTGCCGACAAGTTGAAATCCAGATACACGTTAGGTGCACGGGGTATTGCTAGCGGGCCAACCTGTTCTGCAAGCAGTGTCCATGCACGGACCGCTCACGAGAGTGACAACCACGGTCACAGGGAAAACCATCTATGGCTGGTGACAGGCAAAATCACTGGACTGAAAACACAGAGGACACCAGCCCATCGGCATGAAAATAAGGTGTTTCCAGAGAGCTGGGTCAGGCCCTGAAAAGGCCGGGGAAGGGAATTCCCTCTGTAAGGGCGGACACTGAGGTCACCCCCCTCCTGCTGGGGAAAAAGTCAGAGATCAACAACAGCTACCTGTACGTGCCTGAATACCGTAGCTCGAGCGTGCCTCCCGGGCTGGTGGTCAGGAAAGGCTTCGCTGGACACAGGGCTTTATTCCTAGATGTCAAAACTGGTGTAGAAATACCAGATCAAAGCAGCTCTCCTGCCTCTGAGGGACAATCGCCCCTGCCACCCCATTGACAGTTTCCCCTTGTCCTGAAATGAGAAACACCCTTCTGTTTGCTCCCCCCATTGCAGGACCTTCCTCAGGCCTCCATCTCCGCCCCATCAGCCGCCTCCTGCTCTTTCCCAGACAAGAGAGTTTGTCTTTCTTTCCAGCCAGGTCTATCAGTTGAATAGGACTGGTTGGACTTAGGGCCTTTGCCCCTGACGGGTCAGCCAACCTATTTATATTTCCACCTATTGCAGGGAGCCTGGATAGCTTGTGGGCAAGGGAATCCTATTATGTGGACAAATTGGAGAGTCCAGTATAGGGCAACGAAAATGGGTGGGGGCTGGGGGTCATGACTTGTGAGGAGAGGCTGAGGGAACTGGGCTGATTTAGTCTGCAGAAGAGAAGACCGAGGGGATTGAATAGCGGCCTTCAGCTCCCTGCCGGGGGGTCCAAAAGAGGACGGAGCTGGGCTGGTCTCAGTGGGGGCAGATGACAGGACAAGGAGCAATGGGCTCAAGCTGCAGCAAGGGAAGTTGAGGTTGGATATTAGGAAGTATTTTGTCACTAAAGGGTCATAAAACACTAGAATAGGTTACAGAAAGGTGGTGGAGTCTCCATCCTTGTAGGTTTTTAAGCCCCAGCTAGACAAAGCTTTGTCTGGGATGACGTAGTTGGGGCCGGTCCTGCTTTGACACTGGGTTGGACTAGAAGTGACCTCCTGAGGTCCCTTCACACCCTCATTGTCTATGAGTTTATGTGATCTTGTTGCTGCTTGCTGCCATCGCGTGAGAAATACTTAAAGCAGCTGGGATAAGTCCATGGAGGGGGTAGAGGGGAAGTCCTGGCTCCCCAGTTGGGTGCGGAGTTGTTCGTGGTCCCCAGCCTGCAGAGCAGAGTGGGGGGTGTTTGGTTTCCCCTGGGCCTCTGGGCTCTGCTGGCCTCCACATGGGCTAGGAAGGACTTATTTCTCTTCCCGTTGCTCCAGGTGTCATGGAGACATTTTTTGCCTTCCTAGGAAGCAGTGAGTGCTGGCTGCAGCCAAGGCTGGGGATCATGTCTGAGCTGCGCTGATGCTCCAGAGGTTCCTGGTTAGAAGATCTTGTGCTTCCACTGAGGGTCAGGCTCAATGGATCAGGAAGGACTTTTACCCCATGGTCAGATTGGTACAGCTTCTGGGGAGTTTCTGCCTTCCTCTATAGTGGTGGGCATGCCCTCTTCCTGGGATCTCCTGAGTGTATTTAACAAACTATTCCTGTCCATAGAGGCAAGATATGGCCCATGTTCTTGTCCCCCTGCTTTTCTGGTAGCCAGTTACAGAGTTTTTGGTGGTTTCAGGTATTGAATCCAGTTGGCAAGAGGGTTGTTTTAAGAAAAAAACAGATCTACAGGATGGTTCGTATGGGAATGATCCTACCTGGAGCAGGGCATTGGACTAGATGACCTCCTGAAGTCTCTTCCAGCCCCACTTTTCTATGATTCAAGAAAAAGTTCCTGTTTCCAGAGACCCTCATTCCCCAGTGCACCTGTACAATGTAATCACAAACCATCCAGCCCCAGATAACATACATTTTTAGCAGCTTAACTAATTCAGTGCAGTTAGCTGCCCTGATTCATGGCGTGCAGTGTCCCTCCTGCTGTTCTCGCCTTCCTTGGCTGAGCCTGGAGATGGCGCTTCCTTCACATGCACGCGATGAAACAATTTGGAGGCACTTCCGCTGACACTTCATGGTCCTAGGCTTTTCCCTGGAGACAAACTCCAGGCTTCCCTTGGCTGGGATGGCAGCAAAAAGACTGCTAGCTGCTGAAGACCTCTGGCCTGGAGGTAAAGGAGCAGTTAACTGATAATAAGGACTTCTGCCCACCCCCATGTCCTGTAATGCAGAGATTTATGCATCGCGATCTCTCTGAGCAGTGGAAATCTTTGTGGGGCCAATCCCCACCGTGATTGACAGTGTCCGGGTTACTCTGGAAGTGTGCCTGGCTCATGTTCACACACTCTGCACTTGCTGCAGGCTAAAAGACCAGCATGTCGCTACCAAATGAGGGACGTGTGTTTGCATGGCGGCACTCGTGTCTGGTGCAGAAGTGTATGGACAGCACCATGTCTTTATATGCCTCACAAGAGAGTTATTTCAGAATTGGTCTTTTAGGGCCTGATCCAACATTTATTAATGTGAGTGGAAAAATTCCTGTTTGTCTTAGTGGGCTGTATCTGCATTCGCGAGGCATGGGCCTGGTCTAGTGGAAGGAGGGCAAGGGGTCTGCACTGCCTAGTCCTCCACACCTACTAAGGCCATACAACGTTGACTCTCAGGGGCAGCTCTCACATCCCTGATTTCTCCTATGCTGTCTCTGGTGTTATCATACCCTGACTCTGCATTTGAGAGCTAATGCCCATAAACCCATATAAAATAGGGACCGTCGTATGGACCCGCTCCACGCTGCTGAGTGCCTACTTCACCGGGATGATACTTGCTCATGTGGCCTCTTACAGTATCATCCCAGCAGTGACACCTGTATATTGATTCCCTGCTTCTCATCTCCTTGAATTGCTGCAGAGGAGAACTCACGAACGTGTGTGCAGCACTTTTGGGGCAGCAAGGAGTATAGCCTGTCCCAGAGCTGAGGTTTTATCTGTGCCTTATTTTATACCTGAAGCCATTGCCTGTTTCACCCCGTGCACTGAACAGTAGTTTGGGGTCACTTCCAATCTGGCATTGACTTGTTACCAGGGGCTACTGGGCTGCTAAGCACAACGTTCAGGTTCAGTCCAGCTATTCCTCCAGCTATCTAGCAGCCAGCTCCTACTGCAGCTCGCACTGTTGTCCTGGTCTCTGCATGAATAAAAATGGATTTCCTGAGGAGAAGTAAAGACATGAAGGTATTTATATAAAAAGAAAATCAAGCCACCATGACTCACGTTGGTTAAAGTATAAATCACTGAACAAACAAACCAGGCCATAGCCTAAAACCGAGAGACGGACAGCGCAGAGTAACTCTGCTGCTTGATAACTCGGCCAATTCCACTAGGTCAGGAACTGCCAAGAGGGGATGAAATGGAAATGAAACCGCAGCGCGCTGGTGAGGCTGAGCCCAGACAGCCCGCCTTGACCAGCAGCCCCCGAAAGGTTCGGCGAGGTCTGCTGAAATACCAAACAGGGAATCTGAGCATGTTGGCATCTCAGCTGTTTTCTAAGCCTTTTAATGCTGCTTTTGGCCCGTTTGATGGTTTTTTAGAAGGATTTCCAATCTTATGTATGCATGCATGTGTATACAGATGTGTCTGCTGTGTGCAAACACACAATATTCTGTATATGCGTGTATCTATGGTGGGTCTATATATACCAAATGCATAGAATAGTTGGGGCTTTAATGCTGATCTTTCAGGGCTATGAGCCAGTTATTACACACTTTGGAGGTTATAACTATAGCTCTGGTAGTGGAAAATTTGAGAAGGAATAAAATACAGATTACTAAACTCCAGGAGGGTTTGGGGGGCAGGGGGAATAGTTTAATTTGTACTGGTGTATTTGTGGGCTCAGCTTCTCTGCTCATTGTCTTTCCAGATCAGCAAGTGAAGGTCCAAGCTTTCCTCCTGGCTGCTTGCCTCAGCTTGGTTCGAGACAAACCCCATTAAGTGTGCATTAAGCGTGCAACTGGAATAAACAGCAGTTGGCTAATGCGGTCCCGCACCGTAGCGTTGCACAAGAGCCACTCCTTAAATGCTGGAAGGCTCCAGTTTGCAAGCGAGGCAGTTAGCAAGTGAAAGAAAATGAAGTGCCCAGCCACCGGCCTCACTGTGCCCTTGGGTGCACCCAGACACCAGCCTCCATGGACGTGCTGGAGCGGCGTTGGCATTCCTACCTCCATCCCCTCTTTGCACTCAGAGTAAGGTGACTACACCACGTTAGGTGGAAGACGGGGTGCAGCTTTCATCCTTGAGAGTCAGAGTAATTAGGTGGTCATCCTGAAATGATGCCTGTGTGTGGGGCTGTCCCATTGCACAGACTAAATCTTCCAGCAGGGATGCGCCAGGAGTGGCTCACACCAGTAAAGACAGTATTTTTGGGGCCTGGGTGACTGTGCATCGCTGCGGTCTGAACCCTCCCAGGTGCAGAGGCTCACACGGGCTTCCCCCCGTGCACACGGGCATGTCTGAGCCCTTCGCGAGCTTCGGGAGAAAGTTCTTGCTGGCCCCGGAAGGGAAGGGAAATGCTGGAGGGAGCAGGGAGCTTTTTGTAATCCAGCTGCAGTTAGGCTCTGAGATGGAGGTGCTTGAGTACAGGCAGAAGAGCAGCTTGCAGAGGGGAAGTTACCTTCTGCAGGGAGTATGCTCCCGACCGGGCCACGGTTTCTTCTCGGTCTGAAGGCGCAGCAAGGCCAGTCTTTGTATCAGCACTTGAGACCTCTGCCAGGCTCTGCACAGACAGTAGGAAAGGGAGGATGCAAGGGAGGTTGGGGTTGGATATACGGAAAAACTTTCTCACTGAGAGGGTGGTGAAGCACTGGAGCAGGTTACCCAGACTGGTGATGGGCTTTCCATCCTTGGAGGTGTTTAAGACCCGGATAAACAGAGCCTTGGCTGGGGTGATGTAGTTGAGGCTTGGAGCAAGGGCTGGACTAGATGTGACCTCCTGAGGTCCCTGCCAGCCCTCGTTTTCTATGATTGTCTAAATACAAAGGCACTGAGGACCTACGAGGGTCCATGACTGATCTGGGGTAGGACCCTAGTCTACCTAGTCCCTGTCCCATGCTCTGCTGCACAGGGCTGAGCCCCGGGCTCGCTGTGGAGGGGATGGGCAATGTCTCCCACCGCCTCCAAATCAACCACTTATTCCCTCCCGGTCTTTGTCTCTGTTTTCTCTCTCCTCTGAGCCCCTCTGTCCACCTCCCCATCCTGTTTCGCACGCACAGGAGCCCTTCCTGGGGCTGCTACCAATGGTTGCTCCTCCTGGAAGGGCCCTTTAAACAAACCCGCTGCCCCTTGCAGCCGCTGCCCTGCAATGCTGCACATTAGCCCGTTTCTCCCTTTCGTGCCTCATCTCAGCAAGGGACATCTCGCGAGCGGCCGGCTCCTAGCGGAAAAGCAGCCCCCGGCCAGACAGGCTGCGTGGGGAGGGGGTGGCGGGTGCATGTGCTACTGTACTTCAATATGAGCCTGGCCGCGTTGATTAGATTTCCATCGCTGCCCGGCGACGGCCGCCCCAGACAGATCTTTCCTCTTCGCCACCTGAAACGCATCTCAGAGGGGGGGGGGGGGTGCGCACAAGGGGCTTCGTGGCCCGATCGAGGGACCGGGGGGCTCTGCTCCGCTCTGCCCAGCTGGTTCAAGGGGACGGCTGCAGTCCGGCCACGAGGGATGTCAGGAATACAGCCCGGGGGGTAGCGGGCACTGGTCTTGCTGGTGAAACCGAGAGCAGCCCTCGGGCTGCTTCACACGACTTGGGGGTCAGCTGTAAGGGCAGGGAAGGGGAAACCTCCCGTTCTGCTCTCGTGTGTGGCCTGGTTGGGTCGGGGTCTCCGGGGGCAAACATGTGGGTGGGCACACGGGTCTCTGTGTACCTGCAGGCACTCTGCACTATACACTGTATACCTGTGGGTGCACTAGATACCTGCGGGCTCTGCAGCCTGCCTCTGCCCTCCCTTTTCAGCCGCGTGCAAGAGCGGCCTGCTGCCTCTGACAGCCCCCCGCAGCGACGCTCCCTCTCCTCGGCAGGGGAGCTCCCGTTGCAGCCCTGCGCCGAGCTCGGGAAGTGCACGTGATGCACTCCAGGCTAAATGTCAGCCTCTCTCCCCAGAAATCGGCCTCCCTTTCTTGATCCAAATGAAGTCTGAACCTGTGGCACGCAGGGGCCATGTCTCACTCACATCGTGCAATATCCTGCGACTGAAAGCCGAAGGTTTATATCCAAGGCGGCGACCAACCTCAGCTCTTGAGTGAGGAGCAGCGAGCAGTCTCGGGGGGCTGAAACTGAGGCCGAGGAAAATGGGAAGAAAGAACAGCCCTTGGGAAACAAGTGGGAGCAAACGTGCAGGCTAATTAAATGAAATGTCTCCTGTCTGCACCCAGCGGTGCCCAGCCCCGGTCTGGGGACCTTGCTGGGGCTCCTGTCCCTGGGGGTGGCTCCCATCGGGCACATCCCCTTGCAGAGGCTAAGGACGGCGGTGCGGCTGGCGTCCCCGCCATCCCTCGACGCTGCTCGGGGAGCAGGCGTGAGGCTTGCCGCCGGAGCGCAGCAGAAGGGGAGCGGGGAGACGGGCAAAAACAATCTGCTGGGAAGATTTAAAGCCGTAATTGTGCTGATCTGGAAAAACAGTTCGGGGCCTGGCTGGTCCCTGCTGCTGCGCGCGGCTGCTTGGCTGCCAGCCCCTGTGGCTTGGCCAGAGCACAAGCGCTCGGGTTATTTTGGTGAGAGGGCACGTCGCTGCAAAGCCGTCCCTAAGCATGGGGGTCAAGTCTGCCCCCCAAGCGGTCCCATCCTGAGGGCAGGATCTGGCCGTCCTTCCCTCGGGTTTCCCCCCGCCAGCCCCCACCAACAGCAGGGCCCAATCTCTACTCTCCTAGTAATACCTTAGGACAGGCTCGGGGCGCCGTTCATGGGCCAGGCCTCCTGCGGGTATAAACTGATGCAAACCCCAGGGGTGATTTCCGCCCGCGGTGAAGTCTGGCCCGTTATTGTGGGCAGTGCTTGCAGGTTTGGGGGGCAGGTGTTGCTCAATGGTGCCACGTTGCTCATTGCTGTCAGCCCTGTGGAAGACCCCAGCTTTTAGAAGAGGCTGGCTTCTCGTAGCGCCTTGCCGTTTGGGGGCTTGCTCTCCCTCTGACAGGCCAGCTTTGTGCCGGTTTAATTTTGTGGAGTTGCTCCTGTCGGTTCTCCGCCTCCCGCGGCTCCCTGCGCTCACACGTGTCGAGGAGCGTAGGGCTGGAAGGGACCTCGCAAGGTCATCTAGTGCAGCCCGCTGCTCGAGGCACGATCCTCCCCAGCCAGCCTGCTCTCAGAAATGTCCAGGGATGGAGACTGCAGTTTCTCCAGGTGCCTGTTCCCATGCTTGACCACCCTCCCAGCCAGAAAGCCCCTCCTCATCTCCAACCTAGATTTCCTCTGCTGCAGCTTGAGGCCAGGGCTCCTGGTCCTGTGCCCTGCAGCCACAGAGAAAAGCCCATCTTCACCCTCTCCATCGTCACCCTTCAGGTCTTTGAAGTCTGCTGTCTTCAGACTTCATATCCCCTCGGCCTTTTCCTCTTCAGGCTAATTAATCTTAGCTCTTTCTTCCTACGACCTGTCTCCCAGGCCCCTAAATGTTTGTGTTGCCTTGTGCTGGACTCTCTCCAGTTTTTTGCACATCCTTCTTGAAGCGGGGGTCCAGAGCCGGACACGGCGCTCCAGGTGAGGCCTCATCAGTGCTGAACAGAGCAGATGAAGCAAGAGAGACGGAGAGCAATGTCTCGGGGGTAGCCTTTGGCCTCACACCCCAGGATGCAATGCATGGATGAATGTCCTCCATCACTCCCTTGTGATGGGAAACTGCCTCTCTGCCCTCTGACTGAGGTTGTGGACACGCTAAAAGCTGCAAACAACACAAGGCCTCACCAAGCAAGGCAGTGTTTTTGTGAACATGGTTTGCTTCCCAGAACCAGACCTGGCCACATCCTCCCTCCACCCAGGCCTTGGCAAATGTGTCCTGGACTACCAGGGCAGAAGGTGGAGGGTGATGGATGGACGTGTAGTGAAGCATGAACACTGGGGAGAGGGAAAGAGCGCACCAGGATTTCCAGAAAGGAGCTGGTGGGAGGCTGGCATGCAACTAGCTGGAAGGTGCGATGGGTTTGGCTCTCCGTGCTCTCTTGGTCTTCTGCTGGATCAGAGGATGTTGCTGGGCACAACCGACTGGTGGTGGTAACCTGTGCTCCCCGCGGGTGCCAGGGTCGGTTCTGCGTGGCCCACCACGGGGGAAGAAGCGGATTAGCGTGGACGCTCCTCTTCCATCCCGTTTACTTGTCCTGCTTTAAAGGAGCACGTGCCTCGAGCGGCTCAGGGTTATGCAGCAGCAGCAGCAGACCAGAAAGGGCTTGCACGTGGAGTCTGTCTCGATTAAGTCTGCATGTGAATGCTTTTACTCCACAATAAGTGTCCAGGCACAAAGTCAACGCTTCCACACGTAACCAGGCCCGGAGAAGTCTACCACGGCTGCATGATTTCACCGGGGGCTTGAAACATTAGTGGCACCTCATTCTCTGCCCTTGGCACACAAGGGTCTGGTCTCCTGGGGAATGAAATGATGTGATCCAACTTTGGTTGGGCTTCGTCTCGGGTTTTCTGGCCTGCGATGTGCTAGGGGCCAGATCGGCGTTCCTCGTGTCTGCGTAAATACAGCCCTGCTGTTCATTGTTTTGCAGCTTCCCGGAGCAGAAGCTGCTCAGCTCTCCTTTCCCACCGAAGTGCAATGTTAGCCTTTACTGACCTTCGAGCAGCAAAGCCCCGGCTAACAGACGGGAGCTGTGGGAAGGTTCGGTCCCAGCGGATCAGGCTGAGCTGATGCCCTGATGGAGCAAAATCTCGCGTTCGCTGTGCCAGGAGTTCAGAGGCTGCTTCTGTCAGACAGGCCGGTCTCGGGGCACCAGCACAAGATCTCCCAGGGAGTCCACTTCTCTCTCAAGCACTGCATGGAAAAAACCTCTAGTTTCCCTGCCACGAGGTAGTTAATTTAAAGGCTCAGGTCCTTTCGAAAGCGGGCGCAGCGCCTACATGCATGAAACCCTGGGCCCGTGTTCCCAGTCATTGAGGCGTGTATTCATAGCTTCATGGGCCCACAGTTTCATGCATGTAGGTGCTGTAGTGGGCCGGAGCCTTTAAATTGACCTCCTGGCTGGCTGGTCCTGCCCTTCTACACCAGGTCAGACCACCCATTGGATTTGGGGTCAGGAAGGGATTTTCCCCCTAGGTCAGACTGGCAAGGGTTGGGGGGCACGTGCTGTGCTTGTTAAAGACGGTCATGCACTTGGCATGGATCAGCAGTTGCTGGTTGTAGCCGCGTCAGTCTAAGGACACAGCAAACAAGGTTTTTTGCATAGATGTGATATCTTTTATTAAACTAACTAAATAGTTGGAAAAAGCTCTTCTATGCCTGAAGAAGGACATTTGTGCCCAAAAGCTTGCAAAGCGCATTTTAGGTGGTCTAATCAAAGATATTGAATTTACCCAAAGAACGGTCATCCAGCCGCTTGTGACCGTTAGATCGGGGCACCCCAAGGGAAGAGTGCTGGAAGACCATTTTAGACTGGACATGAGGAAATACTTCTTTACCATCCGAGTCTCCAGAGTCTGGAATAGACTCCCCCCGAGAAGTGGTGCAAGCACCTAGCCTAGATAGGTTCAAGAAACGTTTGGATGCTTACTTTGCTGGGGTCGTCTGACCCCAGCTGCCTTCCTGCCCCTGGGGCAAGGGGGCTGGACCCAATGATCTCACGAGGTCCCTTCCAGCCCTAATGTCTATGAAAAACTTCCCTGCATGCATGAGCATGCACTTCTGCACTGCGGCTTGGTACAATGATGGCCCCAAACCCTGTAACAATACTACTGCCATGCCAGTGGCCCTGGGGTGACACCACCATCCCTTTACCCAGGGTCTATGTCAGGCTCACGGAGGGTTTCAGACCTGATGCTTAGCCTATGATGCCACAGACTCAGAATATTGCAATAACCAAAGAGATCTGGTGGTCTGTTTTTGTACAAGAGAGATGATAAGATGCTCCAGTGTTGCCTTCCGGCCCTACAGTCCACCCACAGTAGACTAAACACTGATAGCAAATGCTGTGGAAAGCTCGAAAGCAGGCCCTCTCCAAAGAGAAGCTGCAGCTGGACATCAGGGCGGTCTTTATGGTCCCCAAAAGAAAGCATGTGCAGTCGTCTGTCAGGAAATCTCCGCGACCTGACTGCAGGCACGGTGCAATGCTGTGGGATGCCTACACAAAAGTGGCGGCTGGAAAACAGGCTCGAACAGAGGATCTTTGACCATCCTCGACTGTAAACACCTTTTTATTATAATGTGCTTCAGCGAAGGGGAAAAAATGACACCAGCAAGCTTGGAAAGCCTTGTTACCACTGACCACAACACTCGCAGAGTTCCTGGGACATGTTTTGCAACCCGCCCGTCATATGCTATTTTAGGGAGAACTACAGTAATTTCGCATACTGGCATGTCTATTTAATTGCTTACAGTAGAGCATGTGGCTCATTGGAAAATAGGTGCTCACAGTGTTGTAGCAACGACTCTTCTCCACGGCTTGCAGACTGGTCTCTAGGATCCGACAAGCTTAGCTGTAGTTTCCAGACCTCTGGGCTTTGATTTCCGTCCATACTTTGCAAGAGCCCCGACATTTATTTAACAGCCTGTTTGCAGCAGCACTTGTAGCACTGATAGACACACATTCACTAGCACTTTGGCTGTTCAGAAAGACAGGCTTACTTTCAGGCAGGATTAGGGCATGAGTCCTAATGGCTGGGTTCTGCTCTCCCATTGGGTTGTTATGTCATCTGTAGAATGGGTATAATCATAGCTCAGAGAGCTGTTGAGGGCTATCCACCATTCAAGGTCACACAGCACAACCACCCGATCCCCCCAGGGCCTTCCAGTGGGGGTGATGGAGTAGCCAAGGCATCTGACTGTGGCTGTAGAGGGGTGAGTGCGAGTCCTGCT
Organism: Crocodylus siamensis; assembly: GCF_052110815.1. Taxonomy (NCBI): domain Eukaryota; kingdom Metazoa; phylum Chordata; order Crocodylia; family Crocodylidae; genus Crocodylus; species Crocodylus siamensis. Next base: position 3,323,031 of record NC_143409.1, read on the forward strand.
CTGGCTTCATGCCGGCTGGAAATGGGCATCCAACCAGGGTGTCGAAAGTGATGCCAGTCCCATCACCCCCTCGAGGGCTGCTGGCTACAGACGTTAGTGTGCCTCACCCTGTCGGTCCCTAGACTCGGGAGGAGCTCTGAGGAAAGCCTGGCCTACACGAGGGTACCCACTGGGGCTAATACCAGTGCCAACCCATTAGCAACAGCAGGATTATTGTCCTTTTAATTCCTTGATGCAGACATAGACCTAGATTCAGTGGGTCTGGCTTAGCTCCCCCACCACCAGGATGAGTCAGGACTGAGACCATGTCTATACGGCCAGAGTCCTAGATGTAACTGGAGCAAAGGCAGGGGTGCCCAGCTCTAGTATGATTATCAGAGGAGCAGTGGTGGCATGGATGTTAGCCACAAGTCCCATGCAGGCTTGTGTGCCGTTGTGTGTACCACTCTTCTTGTCCCTGAGCTAGCTACGTTAGAGCTCATTTGGGTGCGCCGGCCCACGCTGCAGCTACAGCTGTGACTACGGTGGAGCCCACGACAGCAGCATTTCACTGCTCAAATAGCAATGACCACTCACTGCAGTCCTCAGCTGCACTATTAGTGCCCTGCACCATTACAGATGGCTCTGTTTTGCATGATCTGATGTGCTCCATGACACAGGCGTGTGCACTCAAACAGGAAGCAGGCGGAGAGCTTGCTAAGATGATCTCGGCGTTGCCACACGACAAATTAGGAGACGCGTTGCTGGGCTCCTGCTATATGACATGACGGGCTAGCTGGCAGTGGCCTCGCCCAGGGGTTTTGAAAGGGCAAAAGATGATTGGAGGACTTGGGATTTCCTTTCTGCACCAATCAGGCCCCAGAGACTAACCCCCCTGTATCCCCCGATTGGCCCCTTGTGTCACCTGGAGGGGGATAAAAGGGGCAGCATGGGCTGATTCAGGAGAGACCCATGAGGGATAACAAGGAAGGAGCTTCACAGAGCTGGCAAGAGCTGAGCCAGGAGCAGTGCCCCGGAAGAGCCTGAAAGAGCAGGACCTGCAGGCAGCAGTGGGACCCTCAGCAGCGCGGCCGGCAGGAAAGGCCCCCGCCGGGCTCCAGGATCCCCTGGGGGAGGCTGCAGCCCCCAGGAGGCTCTCCCGCTCCAGCCAGGATCTGAGCAGCGACCTGAGGGGTTCCCAGCTCTGCTTCCAGCTCCTCCAATTGGAGGCCAGGCAGCTTGATGTGAGGCTGGGCTCCGGGATAGTCAAGACCCCTTGCAGGCCATAGTAGTGGTGGCTGTGTGGCAGTGCCTGCCTGCTATGTGGGAGATCTGGGTTCAAGCCCCAGCTGAGGTGAGTGAGCTAACAAGAAGCAAATCTCATTGCAATGGAAAGGGGCCCTCATGTTCCCCTCCTTTCTCCTTCTCCAGGTACCAGGGCCCTATGTTTCCTTGACATTTTGTGCCTTTTATATTTCACCAGCCCGTATTGTTTGTTCTGCTGTTTGTGTTTTATATTTTGTTAACCCTGTTTTGTCAGTGATTGTAAGTGTCTAACCTTGGTTGAATCCTGCCCCTTGGGGCACTGTAGTGTCCACTATATCCTCTGATTTATGCCTGTTATGTTCCCCCAGGAATATGGGTAAGTCCCCATTGGTAGTCTGGCTCTGCTCTATAGGGGGAGGAGAGTCCCTACACCTCCCACAGCGCTTGTGTACCTGCTTGGATCCCTTCAATTGGAGAGGGGCTACCTCTTGGAGTACCGCCCGGGTTACGTAATTAGAGCTATATGTTGCGGTCTCAAACCCGCTGTCACTAAGAACATCTGCTGAAGTTACAATCGTGTTTATGTTTTGTTTTTGGATGACAGGGTCTATTATAAAACAGGAAGAACACTGATCGTTACTTAGAAAAACAAACCGTGGTCGCCTGGTGCTTGCAAAAGATGAAAGGAAATATTCCATTGAAATGCAAAGCCTTTCCCACCACTGTTCATGGGTTTTCCAAGGATCAAGGAAAGTTGAGGAGGACAAAAGCAGGTCCCCAGATAGTTCTGATCTGTCTGCTCAGGTGTTGACAGAGCAGGGGGTGGGTGGATCAACCCATTTCAATTTGCTTGCACGGCATCGACCCTTGGGAGATTTGATGGATGAATACTCAACTCAGCCTGGCTTCTCTCCAGCTCTAGCATCCTCAGCTTGGGAAAGAGGAACTTCGGGACCATATTTTACACTGGCCTCGCACCCTTTTCCTACAGTCACCAATGCACATGCAGCGGTTGCACATTCAAAGATAGCAGGCATGAGGCTGGTAGACACTGAGTGTGCAGCCAGCTTCATGGGGCCCCAGCAGATGCAAGCATGAGGAACAGGAGGCCAGGACAGGAGATTGTCCTTCATTTCTCATTTCTGTGCATGGCTTTTCCTACTTTGCAGCTATCAAAAAGGCCCGTGGGAACCCAGAGGTACATAAGGATATGATCAAGGGCTGTGTTCTACCTCTGGCTGTCCCCATGCACAAAAGAAATCTGTATCCTTGAGCTTCCTGACCTAGATTAAACCACCTTCCCCTATAACATATGGAGACAGGAGTTTCTGTGCCTAGCTAAAGGGAGGCACACACCCAATGGCAGGGAGGGGTCATCCCCAGGGGGGACTATACTGCAGCTGCTTGGGGATGCAGGGGGGGCCAGGAAGGCCAAGGCGGAGATGGGACTGGGATGAGCAACCCAGATCAAGGACAACAAGAAGTCCTATTTTAAATACATAGGGGGCAAAAAGAAGGTACCGGGTAACATGGGGCCCCTGCAGGACACACTAGGAAATTTGGTCGTCACACCAGACAACAAAGCCAACATATTTAACATTTTCTCCATTTTCCTAAGCAAGGACTGGAACAGTCACCCCCCTGCTGGTCCCGCCTCAGGCCCCCGGGGAGGTGCACCCAGGCCCAGGGTCAGGGAGGATCTAGTCAGGGGACGTCCGGAGGGACTGGACATGTTCAAATCAGCGGGTCCGGACGATCTCCACCCCCGAGTGCTGAGGGAATTAGCAGAGGTCATTGTGGGACCCCGGCACGGCTGTACGAGCACTCGTGGTGCTCTGGTGTGGTGCCAGGGGGCTGGAAGAGGGCTGATGTGGTTCCTGTCTTCAAAAAGGGGAGGAAGGAGGACCCAGGAAACTACAGGCTGGTTAGTCTTACCTCGGTCCTAGGCAAGCTTTCTGAGAGACTTATCCTGGCACATGTCCACGAGGGGCCGGGCGGGTGGGGTGGAGATCATGCCTAGGGGCAACCAACACGGGTTCATTAGCAGCAGGTCCTGTCAGACCAACCTGGTGGCCTCTATGACCAGGTCACCAAATCCATAGATGCAGGGAGAGCAGTGGACATCGTCTTCCTGGACTTTCGGGAGGCCTTCGCCACTGTCTCTCACCCCGTTCTCATTAAGAAACTGGGGGCTGTGGTGTCGACACCCACACAGTCGGATGTGTCGCCAACGGGCGGGAGGGCCGCACCCAGAGAGCGGTGGTGGACAGGTCATGTTCGACCTGGAGGGGCGTGGGCAGTGGGGTCCCCCAGGGCTCGGTCCTTGGGCCTGCGCTGCTCAACATCTTCATCAGTGACTTGGACGAGGGGGTAAAAAGCACATGTTCAAATCTGCTGATGACACTAAGATGTGGGGGGATGTGGGCACGCTAGAAGGGAGGAATAGGCTGCAATCGGACCTAGACAGGTTACATGGGTGGGTGAATGAGAACAGGTTGGGATTCAATACTGACAAGTGCATGGTGCTGCACCTGGGAAGGAAGAACCACCACCATACCTACAGGCTGGGGGACTCCCTTCTCGTCAGCGCAGAGGCAGAAAAGGATCTTGGAGTCATTGCTGATGCCAAGATGAACATGGGCCGGCAATGTGGGGACGCGGTCAGGAAGGCCAACCGCACCTTGTCCTGCATCCACAGATGCATCTCGGGCAGGTCCAGGGAGGTGATCCTCCCCCTCTGTGCGGCACTGGTCAGGCCGCAGCTGGAGGACTGCGTCCAGGTCTGGGCGCCGCACTTCAGGGGGGATGTGGACAGCATGGAGAGGGTCCAGAGGAGGCCACTCGTATGGTCAGGGGCAGCAGGGCAGGCCCTACGAGGAGAGGCGACGGGACCTGAACCTGTTCAGCCTCCACAAGAGAAGGCTGAGGGGGATCTAGTGGCCTGTTATAAACTAGTCAGGGGGGATCAGCAGACACTGGGGGAGTCCCTGTTCCCCTGAGCATGACCAGGAGTGACTAGAAATAGCTGTCACAACCTGGCAGAGAGTAGATTCAGACAAGACATCAGGAGGCACGACTTCATGGTCAGGGCGGCTAGGGTCCGGGACCAGCTTCCAAGAGAAGTGGTGCTGGCTCCTACCCTGGGGGTCTTTAAGAGGAGGCTGGAGTTGTTTGACCCCAGTGCTCTTTCCTGCCATGGCGGGGGGTCGGACTTGATGATCTGCTCAGGTCCCTTCCGACCCTAGAAACTGTGAAACAAGAAACTATGCTTTTTGCTGTGCTGTGCTTTTCTGAAAGGTCTAGCGAAGCATATTCAATTCATGTGGTTGCATGTGCAGGGGATGCATCCCCTGCATTCAGCATAGGTCCAGATTCTGGCTGGGCCTATGTTATGAGAGAGCCACAAAAAAGAGTGAATGTCAGAGGCACCAAGGCACTGCGTACCATGACCAACGCACACTGGTTTCTGACTGTCTGAGGCCCTCTCTTGTGACATCTTGTTCCACACAGAAGGGTTTCCCAGTTGCTCCCTCTTCCCAGGGGCAGATCCAGGGAGGGGGCACTGGTGCAGTCGCATCCCCGCCTTTGGTTCATAGATTGTAGAGTCAGAAGGGACCCATGTCCAACCCCCTGCTGCTGGCTGGGAAGAGGACCGAGGTCAGACGACCCCAGGCAGGTGACTGGCAAGCCTCCTCTTGAAGCCCTCCAAGTTAGGTGACGGCACCACCTCTCTTGGCAGCCCGCTCCAGACTCTGGCCACCTTATTGTAAAAAATGCCTTCCTAATGTCTAACCTAAATCTACTCTCTGCTAGTTTGCACCCATTATTCCTAGTTACTCCCTGGGGCGCTCTGGTGAACAGCGCATCCCCAATTCCCTGCTGTCCTCCCCTGATATATTTATAGGTGGCTACAAGGTCACCCCTCAGCTGTCTTTTGTATAGGCCGAAGAGATCCAGATGCCTCAACCTCCCCTCGTAGGGTCTTGTACGGAGGCCATTAATCATGCGAGTGGCCTCCTCTGGACCCTCTCCAGGTCCTCCGTGTCCCTCCTGAAGCGCGGCGCCCAGAACGGGACACAGTACTCCAAGTGCGGCCTGACCAGTGCTGCATAAAGGGGCAGCATCACCTCCCTCGATCTGTGGGTCATGCATCTGCTAATGCACAATTAGGAGCTATTGGCTTTGTTGATGGCTATGACTCCAAGATCTCTCTCGGCCGCTGAGCTGCTGAGGAGGTCATCCCCCAACCTGTGGGTGTGCTGGGGATTCCTCCTCCCCAGGTTGAGTACTCTGCATTTGTCATTGCTGAACTGCATCCTGTTTTGTTCGGCCCATTGCTCCAACCTGTCCAGATGGGCTGTATCTGCTCCCTGCCCTCCTGTGTGTTAATTTTGCCCCATAACTTGGTGTCATCTGAGAACTTGGAGCGGGTGCTCACCGCACCCTCATCCAAATCGCTGATGAGGATATTAAATAAAACCGGTCCAAGGACCGAGCCCTGCGGGACACCACTGCCCACCTCCTTCCAGGCCGAGAACGACCCGTCCACCACCGCTCTCTGGGTGCAGTCCCCTAAACCACTTGGCCACCCCCCCGACTGTGTAAGCAACCGCGCCACAGCCCGCTAGCTTCCCTATGAGAATAGGATGCGAAACTGTGTTGAAAGCCATCATCAAATCCAGGTGGATGACCTCAGCCTCAGCTCCTGTGTCAAGGCAGTGTGTGACCTGGTCGTGAAAGGCTGTAAGGTTTGTCAGGCAGGATCTACCCGTGACGAACCCGCGCTGGTTTCCTTTCAGCATTGTTTCCCCTGCTGAGCCTTCACAAAGGTGCTCTGTAATGATTTTTTCTAGTATTTTCCCAGGGATAGAGGTAAGACTGACTGGCCTAAAGTTACCCGGCTCCTCCCTTCTCCCCTTCTTAAAAATGAGCACCACGTTGGCCTTTTTCCAGTCCTCAGGGACCTGGCCAGAGCACCATGAGAGGTCGAACAGCCGTGCCAGCAGCTCAGCTGTGACACCGGCCAATTCCTTCAGCACCCCTGGATGGAGGTCATCCGGGCCGGCCGACTTGTACCCATCCAGCCCCTCCAAGTGCTCCTTAACTAAGTCAGCACTAACCATTGGTGGTCTGGTGCCTCCCGGACATCTGTCTATGCTCAAGGTGGGGGATTGTCTTGGTCAGTATTAAGGAATACTGAAGTGAAGAGCTCTGCTTTTTTCTCTGCGTCAGCCACCAACTGACCTGATTTGTCCTGCAAGGGCCCTATGCTACTCTGAGCTTGCTTTTTCCTCGCTATGCATCTGTAGAAGGACTTTCTATTGTGCTCGATTGTTGTAGCCAGCCTAAGCTCCAGCCCTGCCTTGGCCTGCCTGAGTCCCTGCAATAGCTTGCCAGGGAGGTATATTCCTCCTTGGTGGCTGCTCCCCGCTTCCAGTGCCTATACATCTTTCTTTGCCCCCAGCCTTTCCTGAAGCTTCCTGCTCCACCTAAAGTTCAAAACCAAGTGCCTGGGAGGGACAGCAGCATTTCTAGTCAGGCTGTGCCGAGGGAGTCAATTGACTTCATGCATCACTATCATCTGCCCGGTTCCTGCTAATCTCTCTCCACTCCGCAGGAGTTAACAACCCTGTCTCCTGGTTAATGATCTTGATGTTCCACTATTCCTACCATCCTTTTTCTCTGTTTTTTGCCATTTCTCTCCCATTTCACAGCCCTGCTGACTGTTCTTAGCTGTAGCTAAAAACCATAATTCAGGCATGGCCATGTTAACTTAGGTATATAAATGACAAACAGCAAAATATTGGCGGTATTGTCAAGAAGGATAGATGTTGTTTTATGAATGAGAACTATAATGATTACGGGACTATAATGGCACAATATCTTTGGGCTATTTTGACTACTTGCCTAGTTGGTTGTGGGTTTTTTTAATTTAATACACTCTCTAGCAAATCCATGCACGTTGCAGTAGTTATATTTGTCTTTGCTTTGCTTAGACTGAATAATATAGTGTTAGCCCCCTAGCATGTTAGCAAAGTATCTAGTTTCTCTGTAACAGGATAAAAATGTGATGATGTACTCCACCATCAGCACCACTGTTTTCATAATCCTCGATCCCCCGATGCCTGGTCCTGATGCTCTGTCTGCGTTTTGGTTTCGTGTGGACATCTTGCAGCTCACGAAGACTCCCTGGGATATTTGCTTGGGCAGAGGGTGGGATAACGTTACTCTGTGGTTTTGTGCTTAAGTGTTTCACCAGGGTTATTTCAGACGGCTCCTCTCCAACACGTTCCCTGCGCAGGAGTTTGGTTTCCATCATTCGGGGCCACATGTGCGATGTCAAGCTACATCTGTGTGGGCACAGATTAAACCCGGCATGTCCAATGACAGAGGATTCAGGGGTTTGCATTCATGACAGGGACTGGGTAGAGCTGCAAGAGATGCTTTGGCTTCCTTTTCTTCATGCAGGGGGAAACGGGCACTGAGTACTTACGCCGGTGCCCGCACGTGCCCTGGGATGGAGCCCCAGAGAGCCAGCCACGGCCTCTGGAGACTGATCAGTCCCCCTGGGCATGTCGGCAGTGTGACAGCTTTATTCCTTAACATCTGCCCCAGCATTTGGATGCCACAATGGCACAGGGTGGGTAGGAGCCCCTCCCTGCCCTTTCATCTCCCCTTGCACATGGGCAGCATAGAGCCCATAATGTGCTGTCGAGGACTTGGTGGTTTGCTGGCCTGTCCATGGAAGGAAATGCAAGTGCCTGGAAGCAAAGTAGGTAGCATGTATGTCCCTGTTCATATCCGATGCGAGTCACACGGGACCTTGCGGGCCCCAATCCTGAGCTGCATCTGAGGCATGGGTAGCCTGGGTCAGTAGGGAAGGCTGTAACCTTCCTCTGCTGCTATCCAGGAGCAAACTGAGTCTCAGCCAGATCCTCTGGGTAAAGCAGAGCAGCTCAAGGCTGCTCTAGTTAATGGCAACTACGTGTGGCTCCAGGGGCTTAGTCCTCCTGAGGCTGTCAGGGCGTAGGGATCTTCTGGCTGCGCCATCCTGTGAGTGGGGAGGCTTCTAGGAGCCATGGAGGGGGCCCATATAACTGGCGTGTGTAAAGCAAGGGGGAGATTGGGTGCTCAGGATGGTGCCTTCCAGCTTTAGGATTGATGACTAGTGTCCAGACAACCTGAGTTACATGTGCCAGGGCACCAAGCCGGGCCTTTCATCTCAAGGGCCCATCCTATCTGAGCAAAAACAAGCAGCTGCACCAGGTGAGAGTGTGCATTGGCCTGTCTGAAGTGAATGCGTGGTCGGAGGCTGGTTCCTAGCACGTGTCCCCATTGCAGTTACCGGTGCCCTGGGTAGCCGTCTCGGGGGGAAAGCCAAGCACCAAGCAAGCTGGAGCAGAGGCGCGTATCCCAGGCAGACAAGAGAGGCTTGTGCTGCTGTTGCAACACGGGTCCCCTTCTGTGCAAAGGGGACTGCAGTGTGCAGGGTGATAGTGGTGGAGGGCTGGAAGGGACTGCGAGGGCCGCTTGGTTCGACACCCTGCACCAAGGCAGGAAGATTGCTGTAAGATCACCCCTGCCCGCTGCTCCCCCAGCCTCCTCGTGAAAGTCTCTGGGGAGGGAGATCCCCCATGTCCCCGGGCAGGCTCCTCCAGTGCCTCCTTGCTTTGGCAGTTTCCTGAGACCCGCTCTAAACCGGCTTTGCTGCAGTTTGGAGCCAGTGGCAAAGACGACGTCAAGGCTATTTTCAGTCTTCTCTCAGCAAAGATGCTTGTGGCCGGGACTCCAGGAATGGGGGGACTGGAAGTGGCCACGGCCGTGCCGCGCACGTGCGGCGAGCTCTGAGCTCACCGCCTGGTCAGCGCGCTCCAGCCAGAGGTGAGCTCACCGCCCGCTTTTGCACAGCTCCAGAGCCCAGGGCTTGAATGCTGCTGCCACTTACCTATGCTTTCCCTGAATTCCCTCTCTGCTGTTTTGGGCATTGGGTATCTAAGAAGAAGCTCCTTGTGTGTTCAGTTTTGTAGGTCTGCCTACAGCAGCGATCCCCAGTCTGCAGCTTGCAGGCACCGTGGTGCCCCCGAGACCGTCCCACCTTAGTTTGATGGCGAGCAAGGCCCAGTGTTGCCAGCAACATGTCCCTTGTTCGCTGCTGTTGCCCATGGGCCAGTCTAGAAAACCCCACTCCATTTAAATGCAACCGAGCAGCCCGCGAAGCAATTCTGACTTACGGCAGCTCCTGAGGATGGGGTCGTGGAGATACAATGGCAGAGAGCAAGTGAGAGACAGACGTGATCCAGAAACAAAATGCGCCCAGGCTTCGGAAGATGTGGAGCCTGACTTCACGAGCCGCAAGGCTGGGTTAGCCTCCAAGCCATCCCTTCCCTTCTCTTGCAGGCTTCAGAAGCAAGGAACTGGTCCAGGGGACCTGCTCTGTGATTCATGCCCTGTCTCCTCCCCACCTGGATGCAGGCAACCCTCTCTGCAACCTCTCTTCGTCCCACCCCCTCTGTTTCCCCCCACTGCCACAGAGCCATGTTGCAGCTCTGTGCATCCAAGCAGAGCAAGTAAGTGGCTTACCCGGGGCCTGGTTGGGCAGCGGTGGCCCTTCTTAGCTAACAGTGACTACTGTGACCCGTTGGAAACTCCACTGAACCACGATTAATATAATGATCACAGGTGCCAGCTCAGTCTGATGGACCTGGCAGCATGCCTGTCTCTCCCATGCACATATATGATGGTCATGGAAAGGAAGAATCCCGAAGCAGCTCGTTAGCAGGAGATTTTCTATAACAGCATTGTGATGAACAAGGCCAGCAATCCCATTGCCATTAAAAGGTTGCTTTCTGCAACAGCAGCCAAAGTCCTCTTGCACTGGGAAGGATGTTGTGTTTTAATAGCAGCTGCTTATTTCTAACAATTCAAGGCAACACTGGTGAGGTCTCACCTGGAGTCCGGTGCCGGGCCTCACACTTCAGGAAGGAGGTGGACAGTTTAGAAAGAGTCCAGTGCAGAGCAACAAAAATAATCAGGGAAGGAAGACTGAGGACAGGCTGAAAAAATGAGGATTAGTCTGAAGAAGAGAAGACGGTGGGGGGGATTTGATCACGGTCTTCAAATGCCTGAAGGGCGATGGCAGAGAGGATGGAGCGGGCTTTTCTGCATGGCTGTAGTGGACCAGACTAGGAGCAATGGCTTCAAGCTGCAGCAAAGGAAACTGAGGTTGGAGATGAGGAGGAACTTTCTGACTCTGAGGGTGGTCACACAGTGGGGCAGACTACCGAGAGAAGCTGGGAAATCTTGGAGACTTTTAAGACCGGTTTGGACAAACACTTGTCTGGGATGGTTGAGCCAAGGATGATCCTGCCTTGAGCAGGGGCTGGAATAGATAAACTTCTGAGGTCTCTTCCAGCCCTGCTTTCCTATGATCCAATCTCAGTCCTTCTGCACATTAAAAAGGATGACGTGAACTGAACATACCGGGGCACTGGCTTCAGGCGTGAACACTCCCCATTGCACGCGTGTCCTGGCCGTGCTCTTGTGCAACCCCCCTAGATGCCTGTGTCCTGTGCCTGCCTTTCTCCTAGTACACTAGAAGCCCTAAGGGACATACCATGGGGCAGTAATCACCTTTGCTAATCCCCATAACATACCTACAAAATGTCACCAAGGCCAAGATCATAGGCAGAGGTCATGCAGCAGTGGAATAGTAACGATTTAAAAGTGCAGGTGGCTGGAAGAGAGAGGCACTCTTGTTCCAGGGCATTGGACCAGATGGGCATCGGGACGAGTTTTGTGCCGTGACTTGTCTTCTGCACCTGCCCCACATAGGCGCACCGGGGCGTAACAAGCAGGGTTTGTGCCTTGGGTGGTGGCAGGGGCAAAGGCTGTCCTTAAGCTCTTCTGGCCTGCCCCTAGTCTTGATACCAACAAGAGAGCCGATTAAATGGAGCATGCCTTGATCCCATCTGGGGACTCCTGTGTTCCTGGATAGCAAAACAGGCTCCCCAAATCCACAGGGAACATGATGGTCAGATGCCAGATGAGACTTCCAGGTCCCTGGTTCTCAGCCCTGTGCTCCCATCTCATTAACAGACAACTTTATAAAAGTTTTCAGTTGCTGCTTTTGCTCTCTGGTTGACTTCCCTGTACGTGGGGTTTGTTCGGTTTTTTTGTTTTTCACAATTGCCAATTTCTAACAAGAGTTTCAAGCCCATTTTCCATCCTCTGCTTTCTGAAGAGAGTTTCACAGGCCAATTTACAGTTTCCCATCACTGCTGTCTCCCGTTCCCGACTCACTGTAGTCAGTAGTTGATTCAGTTCCATCTTGGATAAATTAGCAGCGAATTAATTTGGACTGTGGGAGATTAAGTGTTGCATTGATTGAAAAACCCTGTGAAAAGAATAGTTGCTTCTTTGTTCAGTCTTAATTCCTGCCTTCCAAAATTATCAGCGAGACATACCTTCCCTTCTTTTTCTGGTGCCTTTCTGTTCAATCAAAACATTTTAGGAAAAACCAAAAATACTGAGTTTTGTAACTCTATCACTACTTACAAAGGGGCTCTATTATTCCAGTGAATTGCTCCCAAAGGAGATGGTGGACAGGCTGGATATAAATCTGAAAAACAATAAGCTTCCTTACCTATTCATGTGTCACTGAACTGTAGAGGTTTCTAAAGCATTATAGAGTCATAGAGAAGTAGGGCTGGAAGGCACCTTGGGAGTCATCTAGTCTAGCCTTCTGCCTGAGGCAGGATCAGTCCTATCCAACCATCCCATACAACCTGGCATAAGACTACCCTCAACCGTGACACAACATAGACCCAAAACCTTAACCTGCCAAGGGGAAAGTGGGAGACCCATGGCAGCTGATGCCCTGCTGCTAGGAAATGTTGATGCATGCTCAAGAGGTCCTGGGCAGAGGGACTGTGCTCCTTGCTACAGAGGAAGGCAAAACCCCCCATAGTCTGCACCAGTCTGATCATGGCGTGAAACTCCTTCCTGACCCCCAGTATGGCGATTGGTCTGACCCCGAGCAGAGGGGCAGGACTGTCTAGTCAGGAACCTCCAAATTTGCTCCTCGCAGGAGAATCGGCACAGCCCAGTTGAAGTCTCCAGCCTTGGCTGCAGCCAACGCCCAATGCCTCCAGGGAAATATAAAAACACCCTGAACAGAGAGAGCAGAAGAAAGAGGGATGGGGTGGGGGCAACCAGCAAAGCCCAAAGGCATGAGAAATACCCACAGTGGAACAGGCATCGCTACATCTAGATCATCCCTGATCAGTGGCTGTCCAACCTCTTCTTGAACACCTCCAGGGATGGAGAGTCCCCAACTTCCCCAGATGTCTATTCCACTGCCTCACTACTCTCACGGTGAAAAAGTTTTCCTGGATCTCCGCTCTAAACTTCCCTTGCTGCCACTTCAAGCCATTGGTCCCCGTCCTCCTCTCAGTAACAAGAGAGAAAAAGTGCTTTCCCTCTTCTTTATGGGCAGCCCTTCAAGTATTGGGAGACTGCTCATCATGTCCCATCTTGAGCACCTTTTCCACACAATGAACATGCCCAGCTCCTTCAGCTTCTCCTTGTAGGACTTACCTACCAAGGTCATCTTTTGTCGCCTACCTCTGGACCCTTTCTAACTTCTCCATGTCCTTTTCTAAACGTGGAGCCCAGACCTGTGCACAATATCCAGACAAACTGGAGTCAGGGTCTTCATCTCGTTTCCAAGTTGTGGCCTGGCTTTTATGGAAGGAAAGCTCTGAAAAGGAGCACCAATAGTAAGTTGTGGGTTTCGTTTTCCTCTATACAGCTGGGGCTTCAGGTGCTGAGCAGGCCTAAGAAGAGAGGTCTGCTTCTTTGTGTCCCTGTGAGGAGCATGAAGCTCAAACCCATGAGGCTTACACTAAGACTATAAACAGACACATCACCCAATGAAGTCAGTCTGCTGCAATAAAGTGGCAGAAACTCTTTCTGTTCCGGCTGCTGCAAATTTTGAACATTTGTGGTGTGACAAGAATCATGTTACGAATTACGCTCTTAAACCCATGTGCAGTTTGCTCTAGGCTGGGGCAATGATCACGCAGAGCAACTATCCAAAGTTAGATACAGAATCTTTATTTGCTGCAGCAAGGTGTCTCCAAGGAGGGACCCCGCCTACAAGTTATACTATTTTATACCTTGTTAGTACGTCAGTATTAGTTCATGATTAGCTCATGCTTGTAAGAATATTCAATCATCTACTAACTAAATTACTATTCCATTTAATCAAGTGACATTGTGCGCATGAACACCGAAGTTTAACTCTCGTGACTGCATGTTTTATATATTCTTGCCAAGTAGTCTGCTTGAAAGAAAACAATCTTTGTACTGCTTTTAATGTTCCTCTGTTGATCAAATTCAGCTAGTTTCATATTTTATCAGTTACTCTTTACACAGCACTTCTCTTCTCACCCGTCTAGTATGTGCTGTGTCCGCTTCTATGTATTTAGGTTAAAGGTAAAAGAAATGGCCTTACTTCTATATTGCAAAATCCACACACAACAATCAAGGACTTTTGTTTGCTTGGCCTTTGGCCACCCTACATCTTACTGCTTAGCTCCACTCCTTTGCTGATCGAAAGGACTTTCAAACTTCAGGGGCTTCTAACGGGTAAGTCATCCCATTCACCTTGTTTGAACATCACTCTCCCAGTCCTCCACAACTCGCTCAGTGCTCCAAAATGTCCTGACAATGAACATCAGGGGGCTGGAAAGCTCCTCAGCCATCTCTTTAAAGGCTCTTGGGGGCAAGTTATTCGCGACTGTGGCTTAAAAATGTTTGTTCTTGCACTGTGGATTGCCCGTCTCACTGTTTACTCCCAAGTTGACAAGTACTTGGTCATTCTTAACTGAGCTGGACATGGCATCCCACTTCTTTCCAAATACAGAAGCAGAATATTTCTTGAACACTTCTGCCTGCTTTTCATGATGATTAATAATTTTACTGTCTTCCTCCAGCATGGACTTTCTGTTTCTGTCCTAAAAATTCACTGTCTTTTAGCCCTGAAAACCATGGATTTTTCTTTGATGTTTTTACCTTCTCTTACCAGTCTTCTGCACCTAATGGTTAGTTTCTATTGCACTTTTCCCCGATCTGTTTTGTATTACTTCATTTCTAATTGCTGCCTTCATTAATAAACCAAGGCAGGATTTTAACCAATGTTGTCCTCTGCTTTAATTGTGCTGCAGTCATCTGATAAACTTTTCTTAAGGGTTCCCTGCTTTCATTCAACTTCCTGTCTAAATTTTATCTCCCAGACAATTGCTCATTGCTCTCATACTTTTCCACAGATTTGGGAAATTAGCCTTTTTGGAATACCAAGTACATTTTGTGTGTGTGTGTGTGTGTGTGTGTGTGTGTGTGTATCTATATCTATATCTGTATCTCTCAAGAGATTTCATAGACATTCGGGCCGGAAGGGACCTTAGAAGATCATCGAGTCCAGCCCCCCACCCAAAGGGCAGGAAGTCAGCTGGGGTCAAAGGATCCCAGCAAGATAAACATCCAATTTGCTCTTGAAGGTGTTCAATGTAGGTGCTTGAACCACCTCCACTGGCTTGAATATGTTCCAGACTTTGGGGGCTCGGACAGTAAATAAAGTCTTCCTTATGTCCAGCCTGAAGCAGTCTTGCAGGAGTTTATGACTGTTCAACCTCGTCAACCCTTGGGGCACTCTGGTGAACAGACATTCCCCCAGATCCTGGTGGCCACCCCGATAGACTTATAGGTGGCCATCAGATCACCCCTGAGCCTGCGCTTTTCCAGGCTAAAGAGCCCCATGGCTCTCAGCCTGTCGTCGTAAGGACTGTTTTCCTGAACTCTCATCATGCATGTGGCTCTTCTCTGCACTCTCTCAAACTTCTCCACATCCTTTTTGAATTGTAGGACCCAAAACTGGACGCAGTACTCCAGCTGCGGCCTCACCAAGGCCGAGTACAAGGCGAGAATGATGTCCCAGGATTTGCTTGAGAAGCATCTATGGATGCACGCCAGCATTTTGGTCGCTTTACTAGCTGCAGCATCGCATTGCAGGCTCATGTTCATCTTGTGGTCAATGATGACCCCCAAGTCTCTTTCTTCTGTAGTGCTAGCCAGCGTAGCACTGCCAAGCCTATAAGGAAGCTGCAGGTTTTTCCTCCCAAGGTGGAGAACCTGGCATTTTTCGGTGTTAAACACCATGAGGTTCTCGTCTGCCCATTTGCTGAGCTTGTCCAGGTCAGCCTGGATCACCCATCTGTCTTCTGGCGTGGATGCTTTGCCCCAAAGTTTGGTGTCATCAGCAAACTTGGCCAGTCCACTCCTAACTCCAATGTCCACATCATTAATGAAGATGTTGAACAGGATGGGTCCCAGGACAGAGCCTTGGGGGACCCCACTGGTTGCAGGACACCATGATGAGTGACTTCCATCTATTACTACCCTCTGGGTCCAACCACGGAGCCAATTTCCCAGCCAGCGGATCGTGGTGGGTCCAAGGCCACAATTGGCCAGTTTCGCCAAGAGGTTATCATGGGATACCAGGTTGAAGGCTTTTTTAAAGTCAAGATATATGACATCAATCTCTTTCCCCTTCTCCAGGTGATAGATCACCTGGTCGTAGAAGGAAATGAGATTGGTCAAACAAGACCTACCCACAACAAACCCGTCCTGGCTATCTCTTAGGATGCTGGCTTCGGCCAGTCCATTAAAGATGGCCTCTTTAATAAACATTTCTAAGGTCTTCTGCAGGAAAGAAGTCAGGCTGATGGGCCTATAGTTAGCCAGATCCACTTTCCTCCCTTTCTTGAAGATAGGCACCATATTGGCCTTCTTCCAGTCTTCGGGCACTACACCAGAGTGCCGGGAGCTCTCAAAGACCCGTGCCAGGGGCTGGGCTATGACGCTCGCCAGCTCCTTGAGTGCCCTGCGGTGCAGGTTGTCAGGGCCGGCTGACTTGAAGGTGTCCAGCCTCTCAAGGTGTTCCTTCACAAAGTCAGCATTGATGGAGGGCAGGGGATCTCCCTCACCCGGATCTCCCTGTCCCATAGCAGGCATGGGCGTCCCATGGGACTGATGAAAGACTGATGCAAAGTACCCATTTAATAGGTTGGCTTTTTCCTGGGCGTCAGTTGTCAGTTGCCCCATTTGGTTCAGCAGGGGTCCAATGTTGCCCTTGCTTTTCCTCCGGCTCCCCACATATCTGAAAAAGGACTTTTTATTGTCCTTGATGCTCGAAGCTAGTTGGAGTTCAGGTTGTAGCCTTGGCTTTCCTGGTTTGCTCCCTGCGGGACTGGACCAGTGCAGAATATTCCTCCTTGGAGGTGAATCCCATCCTCCATCCTTTGTAGGCCTTTCTTTTTAGTCTCAGGAGGTCGCTAGGTCCCTGGAGAGCCAGGGGGGCTGCTGTGCCCTCTTGCTGCCTTTCCTTCAAGATGGAATAAACTTAGCTTGTGCATCAAGGATTGCTCCATTGAGGAGCAACTACTCATCCTGAACTCCCCTCTCCCTGGGGTCATGGTCCCTTAGGGCCTCACTGACCAGTCTCCTGAGCTTGTCAAAGTCGGCTTTCCTGAAGTCAAGGACTTCCATGTTGCTGACTGACTTGCTAGCTTTACAGCGGATGGTGAAGGTGATCAGCTCATGGTCGCTATCATCCAGCTTCCCATCGATCACTAGGTCACCAATTAGGTCATCCCCTGTAGCCAGTACCAGGTCGAGCAGCACTTTGCCTCTCACTGGCCCATAGATTTCTTGAGTCAGGTAGAGGTCATCCACGCACGAGAGAAAGCTTTGCGACTGCTCGGATTTTGCTGAGTGATCCTCCCACGAGATGTCCGGGTAATTGAAGTGACCCATGACAACCATGGTCCTGGAGCATGCAGCCTCAGCCAGTTCCCAGGCAAACTCCTGGTCAAGCTCAGGACTTTGAGTGGGAGGTCTGTAGTAGACTCCCACTGTTGTGTCCCCTGTACCGTGTTCCCCATGGATTTTAACCCAGAGGGTCTCCAGTTGTCCACCCTGGTCACCAAGATCGGCTTGCAGGGACATGTAGCTTTCCTTAACATAGGGAGCTACACCCCGGCCCCTTTTATCTACATGATCCCTCCTGTACAGGGTATAGTCATCAGTACCCGTGGTCCAATCATGGGTGAAGTCCCACCAGGTGTCCGTTATCCCTATGACATCATAATTATTTGCACTGAGCAGGAGGACGAGCTCCTCCTGCTTGTTTCCCAAGCTCCTGGCATTTGTGTACAGGCAGGCGAGTGTCCCCTTGGGAGCTCTTGCCTTGCCCACGGGTTGTACCAGGGCTGGGACAGAGGTGGGGTCCCTTAAGTGCCTTGGTCTGCTGGCTTTGCAAGGGTTGCTCAGTGGACCACCAGTGGCAGTAATCCCCCTGTCCCCTGGCAGGCTTAATTTAAAGCCCAGTGGAGCAGGTCAGCCAGTCTGGCTGAGAAGATCCTCCCCCCCAGAGGAGAGAGGTAGAGGCCATCTCTTCCCAGCAGCTCGCTGCCTCTCTTGCCGAAGAGCGGGCTGTGGTCATGGAAGCCAAAGCCTTCCTGATGACACCAGCGCCGCAAGTCCTTGGTTGACTACGTGGATCCTCCTCTCCCTCCTCAGCCCATAGCCCGAGACTGGGAGGATCAATGAGTGCACCACCTTTGCCCCCAGACCCTTTAGCCCTGGTCCCAAACCCCTGTAGTGCCTCATGACCCGGCTGGGAGTGCTGGGAGCTGTGTCATTGGTGCCCACATGAATAAGGAACATAGGGTGGTGGTCTGTGGGCTGGAGGAGCTTAGGGATCTTCTCCACAATGTCTTAGATGTGGGCCCCCGGGAAGCAGCAGACTTCCCATGCTAAGGGGTGGGGGCAGCAGATTGCCCCTCAGTCCCCTCAGGATGGAGTCTCCCACAACAAACACTTACGTCTTGTCTTGCGGGGAGCGGGGGCGGTAGCTGCAGTTGGGCCTGTGTTGCCTGTGGGAGCTGACAACTCTGCAGGCTCTCCTGGGGCAGCAAGAGGTGCGTAACTGTTGCTAAGCTCTGGCGGGCCTTGGGGCCCTTGACCACCTTGGTCCATGCCCCTGACTGGACAGAGTGGGAGGTCCCAGAGTCCTCCCTTGTCCTGGAGGGAGACGGTGGTCGACCCTGCGGCTCCCGGGGGAGCAGGGCCTGGCAGTAGGAGTCTGTCTCCTGCTCGCAGTCCCCGATGGCGCGCAGTCTCTGGCCTGTGGCCTGGAGCTCCTCCAGCTGGCGCGCCAGAGACCCCAGTAGGGAGCAGACCCCACAGGGAGAGGTGGCCCCAGAGCCTGAAAAAGCGACAGGCAGCCCCCGCAGCAAAGAGCCAGGGGCTCTGTCTGCATGGAGCCCGGGACCATGGGCTCCGTCTGGGGGGCCGTCTCTGAGGTGCCTAAGGGGGGGGGGGGCCGCAGAGCCCGAGGGGACCCTCAGGGTGCAATGTGTGCCCATCCATGTCACGCCGCTGGTGGGCTGGCTGTGGCTGGGACTGTCTATGCTGTGAGGTTCGCAGGCAGGGTCTCGTGCCCTCCCGCACGCCCTCCTGCGCGAGCTCCACACTAACTCACAAGCCTGCAGACAAGTGCACCTGTTCGCACAGCCTGTTTGTGTGGCTCCGGTCACATGGCTCCCTGGGGGGCTGGGCCAAGTCGGCGCCTGGGCGGGGCTTGACCTGGCCCGCCTCCTCCCACTCAGAGAGGGGTTAACCCCCTCCCACCACGGGCCCTGCTTGCCTCTGGCTGTGCTGGGGGTTGGCGGGGGGCTCCGCGGCTGCTGGGGAGTCTCTGGGGGGCTTCAGGGGAGTGGGGGCGCGGCGGGCATTCACCTGTGCGTCTCTCGCTGCTCCGAAGCCTAACTTTTCTGCCTTTTCTTAGCCTCAAAACCCAAGGGTCCCTTGGACTTTCCTCTTTGTTTGCAAGCTCCCTGGGGTTTTCAGGAATGAGTATTGTTCTATGGGATGCTGTGTCGTGGGTCCCAATGAGTATCATCACCATGGGAGACTAGTAGAGATATCTCATAGATTTCTCCGCAAGGGCAGCATACCAGCCTCTTGCCTTCATGCCTTTGGGTGTTGACTCTTAATTTGGAGTCACCAAAAACAAAATATTGTTTGCTTTCTGAGGATGTTTGAAGAACCTCTCTTGGAGGCTGGTTGTCTCGTAACGCAAGGATGCCCGTCGGATGCATCCCCTGTAGCTTTCCATTCCACTCCTCCAGAAAAAGGGTCGGACTCTGAGTGTCAGATAATGATTTGACAATTAGAGTCAAGTTCAAGGGCTCCTGATTCTCTGGCTGTGGATCACCAGTCTTCTCCTCAGCCAGTGTCTTGAAAGCCAGTTCCCTCATTGCTAATCCTTCCCCTTTTGGCATCCGTGGCAATGATTTCCAAAGCTCTTTGTCCAAGAAATCTGCTTTCTTGAATGCTTCAGAGTGCTGAAATTTCCACTTTCATATCTTGTATCTTTCCTTCCAATACCTGTGCCAGTTTATACTTCATACACCAGAAAACCAACACGTTACATTTTATTTGGGGAGGGGGAATTTTTGAGCACTGTTTCCCACTGAAAACAAACACCCACGTGCCAAGATCCCCTGCAAAATGGAAGCTCAGTTTCAGCTGCCTCTGGTTAGTGCACGCATCAAAATATATAAATGGTAGATCATAGGATCCTAGGGCTGGAAGGGACCTCACAAGTTCTTCTGGTCCAGCCCCCTGCTCAAGGCAGCATCATTCCTGACTAAATCCAACCTGCCCGGCCTGCCTTTGGAAAGTTATGGAGGATGGAGATTCCCCAACTTCTCCATGCTCATTACTAGCTGTGCTCCAGTGAGATGTTGCTCCTAAGCAGCTGTTGCTGTTATGAAAAGTGTCTCCTGACCAGCAGCCTCTTCTTTATTCAGGTACAAAAACAGTCACAGAGAATGCGTTGGATTTTGTTAAGCTGATTTCATGTGCTTTTAACGACATTCAGCTTGAGACGATGTGTGGCTGTAGAGGCGCACTGCGTGTTTGTTATTATTGCCGTTACAGAATTGTGGTTTCAAGGCTGCATACTGTTGGGATTACATTTTAGACATGCACGCTGCAGTGCACTTTGACACAGCTTCCTCTGAGCTGGAAAGGACCTGGGCTGGGGGGTCCTGACTGACCATATCCCGGAGCAGGAGGAGTAGGAGCTCCTACAATAAAGCCTATTCCACTGTGGGGGTCGACTTGTAAATGAATTTTGAAAGAGCAAAAATGCACTTATTTTGGGTGAATGAACTTTGTTCGTTTGCTCTGCTCCCTCTCAGTCGGTGTTTTGTGCTGGAAATGGGATTCAGTGACCTGGAGAGATCTGCAGACCCCTCCTGAAATGGTCTAAAAATGGTCACTAGCAGCCCGGCCCAGACAACTGACTTTTCTCTGTCCTCATTCTTAGTTTTCATCCTAGCATGTGTATGGAAAAAGGAGTTTACTGTGTAAAGCTGCCTTTCTTAGCCAAGCTATCCCTTGAGGCCTGATGCTGCAGTAGTATTGGGGAGCATTGCCTACTAAGGATCAGACCCCAGGAAGGGAGGTGATAGCCATCTACATGGAACAAGAAGGATTTAGGGTCCAAGGGCATAGAACTAGGATTAAAGGACAAGATGCAGCTAAGGGGAATATGGATAAAATAGCAAGACCAGCTTCCTGGCTGCGAGTGACCCAGGCAGAGGGAAGAAATGGAGAGCTTGCTGCCTTCAAACTGGTCTGGAGGAAGCTTTGGATGGTAGGGACCAGTTCTGTACTGGCCAGGGCAGAAGTCACTCATCTTGCACATCAAACCTCAAGTGAAATGTAACCATTGGGACAGGCTCCTCACTGAAGGCATGCAGCCTTTTCTAGTGCTTGTTGTTTTGGAGACGGAGACGGCAGAGCTGTATCTTGGCCCAGCTCAGGGACGGCACATGGATCTGCCAGTCGTGGTCTCGCACGATGAAGACGGGAGAGTCATCGGGCGCTGACCATGACCTCAGACACACGGCTGGGGGGAAAGTCAGAAGTGTCTAAGTCACCTAAGAGCAGAGCTACTACCACAAACCAATGGGACTTGAGCTCCTAAGTGACTTGGGGGTTACTGAACCGTCCACTCAGGTCATCAGGCCTGCTGTCAGCACTCGAGCACAAGAGAGATTTCACTCCTCCAAACCAGTCTGCCAGCCTCCCTTGTCCCCTCTTCCCTGCCCCATACTCACTATTTTACACACATTGCACCTTGCCAGACTATGTTCTTTCTTCTATCCCTCCCATGAATCCCGTGTTCATCTAGGACAGTGATTCTCAACAGGGGACCTGTGAGATCCTTTTAAGGGTGCTGCAGGGTCCTGTGCCATGTCTGTACACTTAGGTGCGCAAACACCTACACAGAATTCACAGGATAAACCCAGAATTTACTGCAGGCTGCAGGGAGACCTACCCTCGTGATCCAGAGGCAGTATGAACCTGCCTACAACGGCCCCCGTTGATCATTGCTGTAATTTCTCCAGCCCATCCCACCCTTCGCAGATGGCTGGAGCCCACGCCAACCAGCCTCCCAGCATGCTGGGATCCCCCAAACCAGGTCAGGCTGCCTTTGCATACCTATGTCATATACTTGCCGCCACAGGCTGCAAGTTGAAATGGGCTGCCGTCAGAAAAGGCACTCATCCCAGGATCTCTCAGCTGTTCCAGTGTCACTTGAGAGCAATTGGCTCCTAGCCCCTGAAGCGGCTGACACGTGGCTTCGCTTTGCATGCAGGTCTGTGGAAACCCAAGACACCACCTCGCTCCAAATGATGTTCTAATTGTTTTCACTGGAAGCAAATAAATAAGGATATCGGGTGTGTAGTTTTGGAACAGATGACAAATGCAGCTGCTGACTTGTGCCGCCCTGTCTTTCTCCTCGTTTGCTGTTCTGTTTCTCATCGTAATTGGGGAAGGGAAATTATTTTCAGAGGAGCACCTACATCACGGCTTTAGACCCCACGGTAATAGAATGGGCCGCCACTGACTGACCTGGGAATAGGGGGATAACTCAATGAGAGTAACATCACCATAGCCGTTCCTTCAAACATTAGTCAACATGCATATGTAACTAATACCCCCACCCTTTAAACAACTGGGAAAGCATTTTTTTCTATAGCTGCCAAGTTTCCAAGTAAATTTGACCACAACAGCTCATTAACAGTTTAAAGTCAACCCAAAATGGAAAACAAGGACATGGTCTCGCATGAAGGTAGCTTCGTTAGGCTCAGATTTTCTTTACGGTTGCATTTGTAAATATTTTGGGGTTTCCTGCAGCTCCGTGCTCTGGTAGTAGATTGGTGGAGCAGAGTGCTTCAGGGCCATGGTATTTTTGTGTTGTGTTTATAACGTCTAGGCCTGATAGGTAGCAAGGTTCAAACTGTAGCATTGCTTATAACCTGCTGGCAGGTAGGAGTCTAGTTGTGCCAAGACGTTCTGCAGGCAGGTGTTGGAGGGAAAGGAAGAGCAGGCTACTTCAGGTATGACTGGCACGGGGGCACATCTGCACGTGCATTTATTAGAGCTGTGCAAAGCTTTGGATCATGGTTTGGATTCGGAGATGATTCAGATGATTTGGAGGCTGAATCTACGAATCCAAATCAAATCGAATCACGGGAAGCTTTAGGCTTTCTGAACTGATTCGGAGCTTCCGAATCAATTTGGAAAAGATTCGGAGATTCAGCCATAGGGTATAATGGGGAATCAATGAAATATTTATAACTTTGTAATCTTTTGGCTGACTCAGATTAAACTTGCCAGGAGGGTAGCTTCTGCTGAGAGCATGATGTGTGCCATGTTTCAAGGAGATAAGTGCAAGTGTTTCTGGGAAACTGCACCTTAAATTCTAAAAGCAGAACTCTTGTCATGTGTGTGTGTTAAGCTACAGTGGGGTCAAAACTGTGGTGATGGTAGCTCTTGCTGAGGCCACAAAGCTTGCCAAGTTTCAAGGAGATGGAAGCAGGGGTTTGGGAGAAACTGCACCCAAAATTCTTGAAAGCAAAACTCATGTCACGTGTGTGTGTTAAGTCACATTGGGGTGAAAACTGCAGGGATGGTGGGCCCTGGTGAGGCCACAAAGCCTGCCAAGTTTCAAGGAGATCAGTGCAGGGGTTTGGGGAAAACTGCACCTCAAGCTACAGACCACCAGAACTCATGACATGGGTGACACTGTGTGTGTTAAGGCACAGTGGGGTGACAGCTGCAGGGATGGTGGCCCCTGCTCCGGCATGACACCTGCCAGCTGCTGAAGAGATCGGTGCAGGGTGGTTCTGGGCTCTGGGGCCCTGCACCCATAGCTGCTGACAGGCAAAACTCATGACATGGGTGCTGGTGGGACTGTGTCTGTCTTGGAGCATAGGGGGCTGGGGAGGGTGGGATGATGCGGGAACTACTGCAGGCCTGGCTGCTAAGCTACTATGTTACCAATCGATCATGATTCACTCAGGGACCAGCTCAATACACAGTAGCCAGCTACTAGATAACGAGTTAATAAGCAAGGATGAACACCTACAAAACCACAGACTAAGGAGAGGACATAATCAATACAGACAATCAACTGCCCCAAGACAGACAGAGTCAGTTGCCCAAGCACCCACGTCATGAGTTTTGCCCATCAGTAGCTAGGGGTGCAGGGCCCCAGAACCCCCCTGCACCAATCTCCTTGACAGCTGGCAGGCTTCATGGCCTCAGCAAGGGCTAGCAGGCCTGCAGCTTTCACCCTGCTGCGCCTTAACACACACAGTGTCACCTATGTCATGAGTTTTGCTTGTCCGCAGCTCAAGGTACAGTTTGCCCCAAGTCTCTGCACCTATCTCCTTGAACCTTGGCAAGGTTTATGACCTCCACAGGGGCCACCATCCCTGCAGTTTTCAGCCCACTGTGCCTTAACACACACAGGGTCATCTATGGTCATCTATGGGGAAGGGGTAGATGAGGGCGGAGGAAACAGACTGCCAGACCAAACAGCACCCACAACTACAGCCCAGCCCAAACCAACGAGCGAAGCGAATAAACAGGTAAGGGAGAGGGGCCAGGGTAACGCTGGGACTAGGGGGTCAGTACACACACCCACGGGAGGCCTCAAATGCCGCTACACAAACGCTCGTAGTATGGGTAACAAGCAGGAGGAGCTCACCCTCCTGCTGGCTGACACCAGCCCGGACATAGTGGGGTTCACAGAAATGTGGTGGGACTCAACGCATGATTGGGCGGTGAATGTCAAGGGCTATAGGCTGTACAGGAGGGACAGGATAGGAAAGAGGGGTGGGGGCGTGGCACTCTACATTAAGGAGGAATACACACCCTCATCAATTAGCAAAGAGTCAGGGGAGGGGCACGCTGAAGTGCTTTGGGTTAGAGTACAAGGCAGTTGAGGGGATAGGGGCTTAATGGTGGGGGTCTACTACAGACCTCCCAACCAGGGGGAAGAGCTTGACCAGGAATTCTTGGGTCAGCTCACGGAGGTAGTGAAGTCTAGGGATGCGGTTGTCATGGGGGACCTGAACTTCCCGGACACCTGCTGGGAAGAGCAGTAAGCCAGGTCTGACCGCTCACATCGGTTCTTGGCCAGAGTGCAGGACCTCCATCTAACCCAGGAGGTGCACAGCCACGGGCGATGACCTGGTGAGGGGGCTGCGGGTGCTCGACCACCTGGGCGACAGCGATCATCGCCTGCTGGGATTCACCATCCAGCGCAAGGTGGCAAAGGCATGCAGTAAGGCAGCGGCCCTAGATTTTAGGAGGGCAGACTTCAGCGAGCTAAGGAGGACAGTTGGAGAAGCGCTGAGGTCCCGGAGGGGAGGGGAGCCAGGTGTCCAAGGAGAGTGGTCGCTCCTTAAGGAGACGATCCTCCAAGCCCAAAGGAAGGTAATCCCAACGAGGATCAAAGGGAGCAGGAGAGCACACAAGCCTCCGTGGCTCACCAAAAGCATCCGGGCATGTCTCCTTGCTAAAAAGGAGGCGCACACCCAATAGAAAGAAGGGGTCATCACCAGGGAGGACTATTCTGCAGTCGCTTCAGGGATGGCGGGGTAGTTAGGAAGGCCAAGGCAGAGATGGAACTGGGACTAGCTTCCCAGATTAAGGACAATAAGAAGTCCTTTTTTAAATACATAGGGGGTAAAAAGAAGGTCCCGGGTAATGTGGGGCCCTTGCAGGACACGTTGGGAAATTTGGTCGTCACACCAGACGGCAAAGCTAACATGTTTAACGATTTCTTTGCCTCCGTCTTCCTAAGTCGGGACCAGGAGAGCCACCTCCCTGCTGGGCCCCCACCCCCGGGCCCCAGGGGAAGCACACCTGGGCCACGGGTTAGCGAGGATTTAGTCAGGGAGCTTCTGGAGGGGCTGGACATATTCAAGTCAGCCGGCCCAGATGATCTCCACCCTAGCGTTCTAAAGGAACTGGCCGAGGTCATTGCAAGTCCCCTGGCACGGCTTCACGAGCACTCGTGGTGCTCTGGTGAGGTACCAGAGGACTGGAAGAGGGCCAACGTGGTCCCCATCTTCAAAAAAGGCAGGAAGGAGGACCCGGGAAAATATAGGCTGGTTAGTCTTACCTTGATCCTAGGCAAGCTGTTCGAGAAAATTATTCTGGCACACATCCAGGAGGGGCCAGCAGGGGACTGCATGCTTAGGGGCAACCAGCACGGGTTCATCAGTGGCAGGTCCTGTCAGACCAACCTGGTGGCCTTTTACGATCAGATCACCAGGTCATTAGATGCAGGGGTAGCAGTGGACATCGTCTTCCTGGACTTCTGGAAGGCTTTTGACACTGTCTCTCACCCGGTTCTTGTTAAGAAAGTGGAGGGCTGCAGTGTAGACACCCACACAGTCAATTGGGTCGCCAACTGGCTGGAGGGCCGCACCCAAAGGGTGGTAGTAGATGGGTCCTTCTCAACGTGGAAGGACGTGGGCAGTGGGGTCCCGCAGGGCTTGGTCTTCGGGCCCGCACTGTTCAACATCTTCATCAGTGACTTGGATGAGGGGGTAGAAAGCACCCTGTTCAAATTTGCTGATGACACTAAGATGTGGGGGGACGTGGGCACACTGGAAGGATGCAACAGGCTACAATCAGACCTCGACAGGTGGGCGGACGAGAGTAGGATGGATTTCAACAGACAAGTGCAAGGTGATGCACCTGGGGAGGAACAACCGGCACCATACCTACAGCACGGAGGCGGAAAAGGATCTTGGGGTCATCACTGATGCCAAGATGCACATGGGCCGGCAGTGTGGGGACGCGGTCAGGAAGGCCGACCGCACCTTGTCCTGCATCCACAGATGCATCTCGAGCAGGTCCAGGGAGGTGATCCTCCCTCCCCCTCCATGCAGCACTGGTCAGGCCGCAGCTGGAGTCCTGCATCCAGCTCTGGGCACCGCACTGCAGGAGGGATGTGGACAGCATGGAGAGGGTCCAGAGGAGGCCACTCTCATGATCAGGGGGCAGCAGGGCAGGCCCTATGAGGAGAGGCGACGGGACCTGAACCTGTTCAGCCTCCAGAAGAGAAGGCCGAGGGGGGATCTCATGGCCTGTTACAAACTGGTCAGGGGGGATCAGCAGGTATTGGGGGAGTCCCTGTTCCCCTGAGCACCGCCAGGAGTGACCAGGAATAGCGGTCACAAGCTGGCAGAGGGCAGGTTCAGGTTAGATATCAGGAGGCGCTACTTCACGGTAATGGCGGCTAGGGGCTGGAACCAGCTTCCAAGAGAAGTGGTGCAGGCTCCTACCCTGGGGGGCTTTAAGAGGAGGCTGGATGAACACCTCGCCGGGGTCGTTTGACCCCCGTACTCTTTCCTGCCATGGCAGGGGGTCGGACTAGATGATCTGCTCAGGTCCCTTCCGACCCTGGAAACTATGTAACTATGAAACTATGTCATGAGCTTTTTCCTGTCAGCAGTTTGAGGTGGAGTTTCCCTCAAACCTCTGCATCTATCTCCTTGAAATTTGGCAGGCTTCGTGCTACCAGCAGAGGCTACTACCCCTGAACATTTCATCCAAATAAGACAACAAACAACAAAGCTATAGATAGTTCATTGATTCCTCATTATATTCTATGGCCGAATCTCCAAAACGGCTCCAAAGCTTCGGAGCCAGTTTCACTGAATTGAAGTTCTGGCATCTGAATCGGCTGAATCTGACCCCAAATCAAATAGTTCCCTATTTGCACAGGCCTACCATTTATGCCAGCTTAAATTTACTGCATAGTAAATTACTGCACAGTAAATGGGAATAAGCTGACTTTCACATGTGTAGACATTAAAGCACATTAACACCATGTGTGGACTGGTTTGGGGACTAAAGTTAATCCCAAGTCAGCCTACACACACAGTGTTACTGTGCGGTAAGGCATCCACACATGCATTACTGTGCAGTAACTATTCGGGTGTAAATTTTATACCTGTATGATGCAGATATCAAATTTACACTCAAGTCAGCCTAAGTCACCATATTTACTGTGCAGTACAGGCGTGCATGTGTAGACTTGTGCCTGTACTGCACAGGAATTTGTTACTGCACAGTAGATGCACACATGTAGATGCACCCTGTCAAAACTAAGTTGTGTTAACCAAAGACTCTGGCAGTCGTTCTCATCTCATCACTGAAATGGCTATTAAAACAAGAGCTTGTCATATGTAGGTGTGGAAACGGAAGACTATTTCAAGCCTATGAGGACAAAAACACCCCCGAGGATTTTTTATAACGTTCTGGTTCTTCTCAGGGCCCAGTCAAATCAACACGAAAACGTCGACCTTTGTTTGTGGGAAATTTCTTGGGGTCTGATGAAAGTTCAAAGTGATCCAAATAATTTCTGTCAGTAGTTATTGTCCTGCCCAGTTTTGCTGGTGTCTGTGATGCATTTGTCTTCGTGCTCTCTTTGTCTTTCATCTCCACAGTCATTCTCTCGACCTCTCTTTCCCCCTCCCCTCGCCTCCTCTCTGCATCCTTTCCAGTTATGGCTGTAGCTACTAGAGGTTTGGTGGTACTCGGAGAGTCCAGGTGCTGGTAGGTGTTATCCAGACTTTGCTGAACTTCAGAAGTTTGGTTTGGGTTAGTCTGTGTTACTGAGGCTAGTTCTGGCTGATTGTTTTTTCCCAGCTTCTCTCCCCCTTATTAGGGAAATTGCAAAACCAGAAATGCTTCAGTTGAAACCCTCAAATGCTAATTAAACTTTTGGGGTGTTCAATTTGCTGAGCAATCCTGGTTCACTGTAAAGAAACCATGTTTCATGTCTCCTTAGAACGAATGTTGTTAGGGGGGAAAAAAAAGACAATCATTCCTGATGTAACGCAAAGCAGCTGTGCTGAGGCTAGTTGTTTTTCCAGCTGTCGTGTAGCACTGCGCAGAACAAAAGCGTTTCTATTCAGTCGTGGCTCTGGATTTGGAGGTAGCCATGTGCTTACTTCAGTGTGTAAAACCACGGCTTCGTTTCCTAAACCAAATCTCTCCACATTTCTTGAGCCAGTACTTGAGACTGCGTATTTGTTTTGGGATCATGAGCGGGAGTTGAAACACATCAGTTCTCGCTGGCCCGGTGCGTTTCTCGGCCTACGTGGAAGAAATGGCCTGTCTTCACACCTCTCGGAGTAGTCCTTCCATTAGCCGTGTTTGTACCACGCTTATCAAGCCCACAAGAAACCGTGATGCTGTGCGGGGTTTGGAACATACCCCAAAAGTGGCCAGGAAGACTGCAGGATATTTATTCTTCATCTGAGCAATTGCTTTGCTTTCTCATTCCTGGGGTGATGGATGCCAAATGTCTCCCACTTCAGCCGAGATTTACTATCCCATGGCAGAGCCTCGTACCATCGCTGAGCAGTCAATGCAGGCTTTTTAGACTCTTTGTATCTAGTGGTCTGAAATATGCCCTTGGAAAGAACCCACCCCAGGAGATACTAAGATAAATGAATAAGAAGAACAGCAGCCATGGCTCGTTGAGGACCAAGGGTATTGTTACACTCGTAACGCTGTGTAAGACCGAGGGGGATTGAATAGCAGCCTTCACCTCCCTGCCGGGGGGCTGCAAAGAGGCTGGAGCTGGGCTGGTCTCAGTGGGGGCAGATGACAGGACAAGGAGCAATGGGCTCAGGCTGCAGCAAGGAAAGTTGAGGTTGGATATTAGGAAAAACTTTCTCATCAGGAGGGTAGTAAAACACTGGAACAGGTCACCCAGAGAGGCCGTGCAGTCTCCATCCTTGGAGGTGTTTAAGACCTGGGTGGACAAAGCCTTGCCTGGGATGATGTAGTTGGGCCTGGTCCTGCTTGGAGCAGGGGGCCGGATTAGATGTGAGCTCTTGAGGTCCCTTCCAACCTTCATTTGCTATGAATCTATGAACAGGGAGATTGTCTCAGCATTGGCAGGTCGTAGCTCTGGAGACCTTTATCTCATGACCCTTTGGCACTGCTGACCACAAGGACATGGGGGCCAGGTCTAGCCCTTGTAGCCATGAGCATATTTAAAACTTCCCTGGGGATCTTCTTGGCTATGAGTGCTCTGAGACCTTTTTAAAATGATGTGCATTAAGTAGGACTGGTGAGGCGTTTTCCAGCCAAATGTTTTTCCATCAGAAAATGCCGTTTCCTTAAAACCAAAACTTCCCACAGGAAATGTCGACTTTGACAGAATTTCGCTTTTAAAAAAAAAAGTGTTTTCATAAGCTCAAGCTATTCTGTTTTGACATTTGGGGATCTGAATATTTTTGAATCTTTGGTTTCAAATGACTTTGTGTCAAAATGTCTTTGAGATCATAAAAATGGTCACAGGCCAAAGGAAGTGTTTCAATTCATTTGCAACATTTTTTCCCAGGAAAAACATTATTTCATGGGAATTTTTTATTTTATTTTGTTGTGTTTCTTTTTTTTGCATTATTATTTTTAATATTATTATTATAACATTTTGTTTATTTTATTCATATTATTTATTTATATTATTATTTTATTAATTTGTGTTATTATTTATTTATTTTATTTTTATTTTATTTATTTTGCTTTTTAACTTATTTCATTTATTTGCACTGTTCTTTGCTAGGATGGGTACTCTCCAAGCAGGCTGCTAGGTGGGAACATGCCAGAGGTCATGGGTCTTCCTGCTGTATGGGCAGATGCCTTCTGGCAGGATTGCATGTGTCTGTCTCGCGGATGTTTCCCTTGGACTTCAGGGAGGCAGGTGTTGGATTTTCAGTGAAGGCCCCACTGCAAGCCAGGTGGTTTAGCACTGGTCACAGGCAATGGCACTGGAGCGGTAGGGGCAGCTATGGGATATGGCTTAACCCATCTTTGGGTGAGAAAGCTGCTCTTGATCCATTTGGGGCAAAGCAGGCACCTCAGGAGACCTCCCCCTGAGTCCACCCCAGCACATGGTGTGTTCACCAACAGCCAGTGCTCACCACAACTTGCTTCATATGTGGACACCAGTGAGTATACAATTGCTGTGAGTTTTATTAGCCAGGGCTCCCGCATGTAACAGGACCCTGGGAGGGGCAATAATGAGAGCCAGGTCTCTACTTAACTGGAGTAGCTGAAAGCAATGCTTCATATTCAAAATTGGAGAGAACATGTGGGCCTTGCATTGCATATAGCAGCAAAAGAAATCTCCGTGGTCTAGATGTGTGTGGCTAGCGGCTCTCCTGTGCTGCTGCTGTCCCATGCTGGTGAAACTTCTTGTCCAAGCCAGCCTACCCCATTCAGAGAGGATCACCCTGAGAGGAGAACAATCTTCCAGTGCAGCGCTCTTGTCCCACATCTCGCTCTGCGCTGTTGCAGCAAGGAGTGGGGGTGCGCCTGATGAGAAAAGGGTGGTGTCTGGTCCACCCAGTGGCCTGTAGCTCCTTGGCAATGATTTCATTTAAGTCCCAGATCTGTCTTGGGTTTACTCCTGCATCTTCTCCTGAGTCACGGGAAAGCTCTTGATTGTGAAAAGTTAGCCCTGTATCATTGTTTCCTGTAGCTGGGAAGAGGTTAAGTAAAATAGATGTTTTGCTTCTTGCTTTTGACTAGGTGCAGAGGATGCTCGGCTTTCTGCAGAAGTGTTAGCTGAGGAAACTTCCTTGGACACGTCACAACCATGTGGGAAGTGCTTTCGAGTGATTTCCCCCTCCCACACACACCCCCACCAGGTGTTTCCAACTTATTTAGGTCCTTGAAGAACAAACTGTGGTAGGATCTCAGGAACTGCACAAGAATTCCCATCTGACCATGAAGAGCAGAGACTTGTGAAGACACCTATTGTAGCAAGAAGAAAAGGATGGGAGAAAGGAGCCAAGATTGGTCCATTTACAGCTCTCTTGTTCTCTCTCTCTCCCTGTTTGTGAAGCTGAGGCTGTTTGCAAAAGCTGCCGACAAGACTCAGCACCCACTTCCCACTGAAAATCCCGTAACCTTTTGGCATGTTGAAATTGCAGCCTCATTGTATATATACATGCTGGCTTCATTTCAGAGGGAAAGGATGTATTGCTGCATGCTCCGGGGGTCGTTGGGGAATGTCGGATGTGTCCGCCAAGGCATTCTTCTGCATAGCAATTGTGATTGAAGTGTTTTCAGCCCAGCTTTAGTCATGCAAGGCTTAGGGGGAGCTCCTACGAAGAGAAATGCTGCGTGTGGTTCTTTTCCGACTAAATGCATTTGTTAGCACTGTATTTTATTTTTTCTGGCACTTGCAGGAAGGAGAATTCAGTCCATTCCTGAGAGTGCCTTTGATGCGGCAGTTCTCGTGCTTGTGATGAAATGTGCTTTGCAAGGAGCCTCCCACATATTGACAGACCCTTCTTTTGTCCAGGCTGGTGGTGGGAGCTCCCTACGAAACCAACGGGCAGCAGAAGACTGGAGACGTCTACAAGTGCCCGGTGAACGGCGACACCAAAAGCAACTGCACCAAGCTGAACCTAGGTACGAGCCCTCCTGCTAGCTCTGCAAGGCCCGCGGGTTGGGAGTAGAGCCCTATACAGATCACGGGGCTGTGTTAAAAGCACAAGATTTAGAAAATATGGATGCATAGGGGGTTCTTTTGTATTATTTTGTGGCTTTGTAGGCTTTCCCCATGCACTCAGGTCCCACCTTTGAGATTGTCTCTGCAGCCACGAGACAGAGAGACTATCTTTTGTTCCAGAGTGGAAGCTGAGGTTCTGCTCTAGTCACGTAGACACACAGCATCATGGGATAGCAAGGGACCTCCAGGGCCATCTGCTCCAAGCCCTAGCACCAATGCAGGATGCTGCTCCTAAATCAAACCTGTCCAAACCTCCTCTTGAAAGCCTCCGGGGAGGGTGAGTCCACCACCTCCCTGGGCAGTCTACGGGTGCTTCTACACACTATCAGCTTTTTCCAGCTGAAGATATTCTCTAGATTTATTTCACTCTCCCAATGTACCACGATGATTGATGTTACTATTTTGCATGTAGCGCATTTAACACTCATAATGGGTTAATGTGCTATTACTAGTAAAAGGCATTAGAGGACATCTCAGAACAATTTTACACTCTTGACAGTGCACAGTGTGTGCAAGCGCCCTATGGCACCGCCTGCCTACTCTGACACCACTTCTGGGGACGGCTGTGAGAAACGCCCCAAAGATCATGAGATAACGTTACTCTGGGGCTGATTCTCTGCTGTGACCTAAATCCAAACTGAAGGCAGCTGAAAGAGCTGGGGCCAGTTCGTTTTTAACCTTAAATTTAGCTTCTTGTTCCACAAAATGCAAACCAGAGGGGAGATGGGGTGAATGGCCTAAGCTTGCCCCCATTGCAGGGCTGTTGCAGGGGTGGGGGTTGACACTGTCTTCCTCCAACCTAAACATTGCAGAAGAGGAAAGTGCCCGGGAAATAAGTGAAACCACCTGGTGTGTTTTCCTCGCTGAAGCTGAGGTGTGGGGCAAAAATCAGATTCGAGATTCAGTAACACGAGCCATTACCTGTAACGCAGGCAGGGGCATTTGTGCTCAAAACAGAGGGGCTGCACACACGGAGGGGAGCCAGTAAGTGCCAAGAGAGCCTCACTGCTCCAGTTAAGTTTCTGCCCCCCGTCCTGTACCCCACGGTGCCCTTTTCTAGACTTGGGATCCTTGAGCAGGGCAGCCAGGACTAGGGCTGCAGGAGCAGGGAGGTACAGCACAGCGCAGCCCTCCTGCCCCCCCGGGAGCATGGGGCAAAGCTGCTAAGGCCTCTCTCCATGACCCGGAGACAGAGCAGAAGCACAGGCAGGCCCTGGCGCCCTGGGCGCTGTCCCTGGGTCTTGGGAGCATCCCTGTTCCAGGGGCAAAACAGCAGGTTTTGGTGGAACTGCAATGTGACAAATATAAATCTGATTACATGAAACCCCTGTTAACCAGTGGAACTCGCTGCTGCAGGAAAGTGCTGAGGGCAAAGGTCTGGATTAGGAATGTACCTCCAGCTGTTCACACCAGAGCCTAAAAGGCTGAGTTTGGGGAGCAGGCATGCGGGAATCTGGCCCCTCTTACTTCAGGACATGACTCTGGCTGAGGTGCCCATTCAGTCACCTTGCCCCCACGCTGGCCCTGGGGGAGATGGACTGGCTGGAGCCCAGACTTGAGCCAGTCTGATGTCCTGTGTTTGCATGTCTTAGTGCAGCATCTCCCAGACGCGCCTGCTCCACCGCAGGCTCTCCTGCGGCAGGGGGTTTTGCCCACAGTATTTAAAGACCCTGCTAGTCCCTGTCTCCAGGCAGCTTCAGCCTCATGGCATCTGCTTTCCCATCCCCAAGGGGAAAGGCTGTACAGACTACTTCAACTTCAGCAGAAATGGAGGCATTTGGTTTTTGTGTCTTGCAACCTCCAGCCCCGTTGGGCACCCGAAACAGCTCCGAGGTGAGAGTTCCCCATACCCCGCCAGGGAGGCGCAGGACCCCCGCGATAGGATGCTTGCACTTTTCCCCCATAGAGAAAGGGGAAACGCTGCACAATCAGCTGCACTGATCCAGGGAATGGGCAGCTGGAACGGTCCAAGACCGAAAGCACCGTCAGCCTTTTCCCACCGCACTAGGATTTGATAGTGGTCTTAGCAACACGAACAAAAAGCCCAGGGGTTTCACCATGTCACTGCAAGGGCAAGTGGCCCAGCATGACAGCTAGGAGGAGTGGGATCAATGAAAACCCCCCTCAAGCTTCCTTGTCTCCCAAACCTTATCAATTAGCAGAAGTTGAGACCAGAAGAGCATTAGCTAAGCATTGAGCTAGCAACAGTTTTGCTTAGGTACAGTAAAAAACGCATGGACCTCAGCCAGCATTTCCCAGCTCTAATGATCTTATAGAGCAACATTTGCCCTGATGGATGCATGCAAAATACAGTCCCTGGATACCCGGGGTCATGTGGGGTTAGACACAACTTGGCCAGCTCTTCTCCCTGCTTCCCAAGCAACTCAGAGGACTCATTCCCAAAGCCCTTCCCTCTCCTGCTCGCCAAGACTGACAAGAGACTGAGTGACTCACGCAGCCTGACCTCAGCCATCCTGATGTCACACCGGGATCTTGGGAGCTCGGAGGAAACATTTCAACTGCTGGTTACCCGGTGCGGCGACATCTCTGCTACGATACGCTAAGCACACAGCAAGCGGGAGACTTTCCCGGCAGCATGGAAAGGCGTTGAGGTGAAGGCTGTGATTTTTGATAATGGAGCAGTTACGGGATTTGCCACCCCAGTTCTGAGCTTAGGAATGCAAACAGTCCTGACTTTCTTTCCAGAGCTGAGCAGAAAACTTCAACTTCTCAGAAACTCCCAAACCCCGCAAATCTATCTTCAGCAACCAAAGTGGTTTGGGGTTGAAACATATCAGAAATTAAACAAAAAAAGTGTGTGGGGGGGAAGGGTGACCAAAAATATGCCATGTGGCAGGGGTGTTATTGTCCAAGAAAAATCACAGTTGTTTTCAAAGTAATAGGAACATGCCTGTGAACATTTTTAATTTGGCTCAAATCCCACTTTTCCCTTAAAAACAAATTATGCCTGGAAGTTTCCAGCAGGTTGGACCTCTGTCTGAGGACAATAATGTTTTGTGATGATATCTTGAAGGTCCAGGCATGTCGACTGAGCCTCTTTTAGCCAACTAATAGATATGCAGTAGAAGCGATGAAGTGCTGATCTGTGCCATTTGGTAAGCCGAGGCCCATTGGAACAACCTGTGCACTAACGCAGCCACGTGCGGAGTTGTTCACCCCAGACAAGGAGTACAGGCCTGACCCGCGGAGTGGCAGGTGCAGCCCGGAGGTGAATATCTCCAGGCCTGGAGAAAAAGGTGCACAGCGAGAGACCTCGTGCGCTTGATCCACCGAAACGAAGCTTCGGAGACGACGGGGGAAATGGCTTCCTGGGCACAAGGGCAAAAATGGTTTTTCAATCCGGCCAACGAAGTCAGAAACTGCTGATGGGGAGCTGCAGGCTGGGTGAATTCAGTCGGGCAAAGAGGCACCACTGGTACCAGCTATCCAGAGGGGTGTGGGGGGGTCTCCGCTGCTGGGCGTCCTCCGATCGAGGCCGGATGCTGTCCCGGAGGACTTGCATCTCACGGACCCAGGTTTCCGGGCCTCCCACAGAGGCAGCTGGTGCTGTTTGGGGGCACAGCAAGTCTAAGGAGAAGGTCTCGGGTCCCTTTGGGGCTTAACCCCTACAAATCTATGAGCCTTTTGTCATCAGGATGATGCTTGGGTCCACTTTCAAGTGCTTCAGCCCTGCAGGATGAGTTTAAATCAGGATCAGAGAAAAGAGGTGGGAGCTGCTGACCTCTCCTTCCTCACTGGGTGGTGGAAGGGGGACGTGTGAGAGGCGCTGCTGTTAAGAGAGGACACCTGAGGTCTGCTGAGCTGCCCAGAGGACCCCTCCATGCAGGTGGCCACATAGGGAGATCCGGGATTGATTTCCAGGGGCAGAAAATTTCTCCCCTCCCTCACCTCTCCCCTTCCCCTTCCCCTCTTCCAGGACTGATCCTTCCCCCGGTGCTCAACCCCATTCCCTGGTTCTCCATGGGGTCTGAAGTGCCTGAGTGTTTCCGGCAGGGCTGCACTTGTCACGGGGTGTCCCGTGAGCCAGCATGGCACCGTAACTTCATAAATGAACGGGCTGTGAGCAGTTAGAGCAGGAGAGGACTAGGAGCTGCTATGGCTAGGACTATTCTGCAGTCAGCACCTGAAGGCATACCCATGCCGGCTCTCATCCAGCTGGGCAGGGAGCAATATGAGTGAGGACACAAAAGCATGGACCAGGCCCCCAGGTGTGTGCCCGTGGTTGTGGGCAGGCTAATACATGGTGCTCTGGCTTCACCCGCTCTTTGTGCCCAAGCCAGCTAGCTCAGAGCCAACACATGCTGCTGTCTGAGTATAATCCAGGCTGATCCCCAGCTTGGAAATAAGGTGTTAGGGGCTGTCATCAAGCACCACAGTGGAGCAGCCCCAGGGCTGCTCTAAACTGGATCTCACTACCATCCCAGTGGTACCTGCTTCAGGGAGGCACAAAAAATGGCTTTAGCCCCCCTTCCCCACCGCACTGCCTGTATTAGGAGGAGGGGGGAACAGTCTCCAAGATCCAAACTATTGTGTTTCTACATAGCGACTGGTTGCGAACAGATGCAATTTCAATTCAAATGGAAAATAACGTCCGAATTAGAGATGTGCCTGGCCCCAGAACGGTACATCTGAATTCAGAGCAAGTAGAAGCTTTCACAAAATCCAGGTGTTTAAGGATAAGGGTTATTTTACAGGCTTCCTATCTGATCAGTGATGGTCAGTTCTGCTCTGGACTCTCAGGTTGGGTTTGGGGACAGCGGCTTGTGCTCCTCTCTCTTTAAAATGCTGCAGGCGTTGAGGAAGGCTGTTAGGAGGTGCAAGATGGAAAGGCTCTTACCTGCAAGTGCTCAGTTTCTTCCTTGACGCCTGCCTTGGGGCATCACGTTTTGCAGCGGTGACAAACTGATGGGATGATCTGAATCTACTCCAAATCCCTTGTCGAGCTGTCTTGGCTCAAACGCACGTTCTAGCGAAGGGCTGATTCTGTAACTGGGAGACGTTAAACCATTGTCATGTGTGACATGAAAATTGCCAAAATGCCACACAGTTTTTTGAGTTAGTTTTTGTGCTCCCTCCTTAACCAGAGACTGGGCGGGGGGATGAAGGGATTAAAGCTCATTTATCCCCCCCC
The DNA here is from genome assembly GCF_052110815.1 of Crocodylus siamensis. Taxonomy (NCBI): domain Eukaryota; kingdom Metazoa; phylum Chordata; order Crocodylia; family Crocodylidae; genus Crocodylus; species Crocodylus siamensis. The sequence goes on from NC_143409.1 coordinate 3,360,470, forward strand.
CATTAGCATTAAGCATTGACATCATTGTTAAAGATTGTAAAAGATTGTTAATTATTAGCATTAACATAATTAAAAGATTGCACTGTGTGCCATCCCCGGCTTTCAAGGAATGGGATACGTGTGCAAGTGCACATCAGCAGCAATATGTCCTGCCCATGCTGACAGTAGCAAAGGAGCTGCCGGGCTGGTCCTGAGCTTTCCCTGTAGATCTGCTTGGTTCATTCCCTAGCAGGCAGTTGTTTCCTCCTTGCCAGCTCTGGCCACCCAGGGCTCATGTTGGATGAGATTGTATTTGTCGGGCAGATGAAGCCTTGCAGCCCTTCAGCTGTGTTTGCATTGCACCCCTGGGGTCAATCTCAGTGGAAACACAGCAGTTCCTTCTTTGCACTGGGCTGCTGACGAGCCCTCATGGCTTGCAGAGCAGACCCTTGCAAGGGCAAAGTGCTGGGTGAGGCTGTGGGCTGGGTCCCTCACTCTGACATTTCTTCCCAAGGAAGAGTCACGCTTTCCAACGTGTCGGAGCGCAAGGACAACATGCGCCTTGGCTTGAGCCTGACCACAAACCCCAAGGACAACAGCTTTCTGGTAAGGAACAAGATATCTCACCTAGAAACTCGGGGGTGGGGGGTCTTATATTGAATCTCTCCCCAAGATCTCAGCAATGACAGCCCTCAGGCTATTGCCCTGTCTGTTTAATTCATAAAAGAAACCATGTGCGTGGTTTGTTTAGCTCTGAGGGTGGGTGTGAGTCTCCATAGGTGCATGGTCTCTGTCATCAAACTCTTTCCAAGGTGGCAGAGTCTCCAGACCATGTTTTTGAAGCCCATTAATCTTTCAGATGCACATTCTGCTGGCACCATGAGCCAGGCTTTCAGCCACAGGCCCCTGCATGACAGGTTTCATCTGGGCAAGACGTGGCACTCTGAACAAGGGATCACCTTTCAGTGGGGTGGTCCTGCCTCAGGTGGGGGCATCGCCATGCACGGTAGGGCTGCATGAAGCGGAAACGTGCCATTTTGACAAGTGTTGCAACATTTCAACAGAAGAGTGTTTCATTTCAACTTCTGTTTCAAGTCGAAACAGCTGTTTCATTTCGTTCCATTGAAACATTTTCCCATTTCGACCCTGTTTCGACATTTCGCCCATAGGATATAATGGGGAAGGTCAAAACAGTCTATAACTTTGTCATTTCTGACAGATTTGGATGAAACTTGCGGAAATGGTAGCCCCTTCTGAGGGAATAAAGAGTGCTAAGTTTCAAGAAGATAGGTGCAGGGGGTTCAGAGAAAATGCACCCCAAAATCTTGAGAGCAAAACTCATGTCACACGTACGTATTAAGCCACAGTGAGGTCAAAACTGCAGGTTTACTAGCCCCTGATGAGGCCACAAAGCCTGCTAAGTTTCAAGAAGATAGGTGTAGGGAGTTTGGGAAACCTGGACCCCAAAAACTTGAAAGCAAAATTCATGTCACGTGTACATGTTAAGCCTCAGCAGGGTCAATACTGCAGGGATGGTAGCCCCTACTGAGGCCACAAAGCCTGCCAAGTTTCAGGAAGATAGGTGCAGGGGATTCAGAGAAACTGCACCCCAAATTCTTGAAAGCAAAGCTCATGTCACATGTGTGTGTTACACCACAGGGGGGTAAAAACTGCAGAGTGGGGGCCCCTGGTGAGGCCACAAAGCCTGCCAAGTTTCAAGGAGATAAGTGCAGGGGTTTGGGGAGACTGCAGCTAAAGCTCTCCTTGAAACATGGCAGGCTCTGTGGCCTCAGCAGGGGCTACCACCCCTGCAGTTTTAACCCCCCTGTAGCTTAACACGTACACATGACACAAGTTTGGCTCTCAAGATTTTGGGGTGCGGGTTCTCCTAACCACCTGCACCAATCTTCTTGAAACTTGGTACACTTTATTCCCTCAGAAGGGGCTACTATTTCAACAAGTTTTAGCCAAATCTGGCCAGAAATGACAAAAGTTATCGGTTGTTTGCTCCTTCCCCATTATAGCGTATGGGCAAAACGTCAAAACACCATCGAAACGGCGAAACGTTTCAACGTGCCTCATTTCGTTTTGAGGCTGTTTTGACCTTATCTGTTTCATTTTGATTTTGCTGTTTTGGCCTTGAAGCTGGTCGAAACAGCATCAAAACAAAACTGGTGGCGAATTTCGCACAGCACTATTAGACAATCTCTGGAGGTCCCATCCAAACCGACCTCTCCACGATTCAATGAAGTGGCCGGAAACCCACCTGACACATGTGTGAGACTGTGTGTGCAAACTGGGAAGCATGCAACAGCACATGCTGGCACTCCCGTGTTGTTCTGAGATGTGCAAAGTGTTTTCTCGGATGATATCTTGTTGCTGTTGCTTTTGATACACAGACTGCTGAAGTCTGTACGTTCTGGGAGGCCGGCACTAACAAGCCACTTTCCGCAGCCTGAGGGCAATGCAAGAAATGCAACTGAAATATGGGTGCCTGTACACGTCACGGGGTTTAATCCTCATTAAATTAAATAACGTGTTCAGTAGCAAAGCTCAGGAAGGTTGCTTCTTGTTGGGCTGCACAGTAATTGGTCTGTCCAGCTTAGTGAAGCTTGCCCCTGACAGCTAGAGACGCCATGCATTATTCATGCTCCTCTACAAGAAACAGGTCTTCCAACTCCTATATTTATACCTGCATACTTCCCCGCACCTTGTGCCCACTCTTATGTCTCTGTCAAGTCATTCATTTTCATTTGTTCTGTTTCCCAAGTCCAAGCACCTGCACCTTCATTAGTGAGGCTGAACTTTTACATTGGTAGCTGCTGTTTTCATCCTCCCTGCAATGTCCTTTTGCTCGTTAGTGCATTTATATACATTCTTTCTTACTGGGTCATCCAACAGTCCGGAGGCCTCTTTCTCCCATACTGCTTTTCGGCACCGTAGCTTACTCTGCCTTAGCATGACTATGGCCAAGCACAACCTGAACTCCTACAGGCACTTTTCTGAGTGCAGCTAGTGAACAAACAGCTTGCAGATGGGTGAAAATTCAGCCCCCCTTTCTCTTTCACAGAAAAGTGGTGGGGTGCAACTGCCTGAGCAGCTCACCTATCCCAGCATGCATTGTGCCAGCAGGATGATGGGTTGGGGGTAGTGAGTCCTAAGCAGTTGCATGTCCCTAGTGCTAAATGCTGTCACGGGTTCGTGAGAAACGGAGCATGGAGATCGGGTCCCCGCATTCCTGCCGTTCTGATACCGCCGCTACTGGCTCTTGGCAGGCTGCTATCTTGGCCCTGTCTGCTGTGCCTGCCAATGCATACAAATCTAGATCTTTATGCAACAGGATGAGAATTTTTCTAAGCCCCGGCTGAAGCCTGGAAGGAAGCTGCTCTGCAGCATAAAATATTGGGGCAGGATACTAGGGTATTCCAGCTCTGACCCCTTGCCAGGGGCAAGGAAGTTGCAGCTGCCTGAGTGGACCCCACAACCGATCCACCCTCCCGGGATTTTGCATTTGGGAAAAAGACTGGGGATCACCTCCTTACTCAGTAGGGCTGAGATGATGGTCCAGGAAATATGCTTAGAGGCATGAATTCTTGTGGGCGATATCTTTTATTGAGCCACGTGCATCTTTGGAATGGACACACGCAAGCTTTTGGGTGTTACCATACCCTTCCTCAGGCCTGAGGAAGGGTACAGTGACACCTAAAAGTGAACCAAGGAGTTGGTCAACCCACAAGCATCTAGGAAACAGGAAAATCCTGGTTTCTTCCTCACTGAGGTCATCCCCCCCTCATTTTTACTTTCTGCACCATCTTCCAGGCCTGGACCAGCCCCAGCAAGTGCCTCTGCTTACCCACCTAATCCTCAGCAGATGCAATCTCACCACGGCATGATTTGGGGAGTGCTTTTCTGCATAGACTGAGATAGTATAGGAAAAACTTTCTCATGAGGAGGACAGCAGAGCACTGCAATGGGTCACCCAGAGAGGTGGGGAAGTCTCCATCCTTGGAGGTTTTTAAGCCCCATCTAGACAAAGCCTTGGCTGGGATGATGTAGTTGGGGCGGTCCTGCTTTGCCACAGGGTTGGACTAGCTGTGACCTCCTGAGGTCCCTTCCAGCCCTCCTTGTCTACAATCCATCAGAGGTGCTTGGCCAGAATAGCTCCTGAGTCAAGCATATAGGCACTGCACTCATTCCTCCTCGGTCTTTCTAGCCTGCAAGGCAATGGTCTCCAAAGGGACAGATTTAAATCCCTCTCTGATGCTTTGTTTTTCCTGATTTCTTTGTAGGCGTGCAGCCCTCTCTGGTCCCACGAGTGTGGAAGCTCTTACTACACCACAGGAATGTGCTCCAGGGTGAACTCCAACTTCAGATTCTCCAAGACCGTCGCTCCCGCTCTCCAGAGTACGAGACGCGATCTGTTATGTAGCCTCTAAGTCAAACCCTGCTTTTGAAGTTAAATAGATTTTTTGTTCCTTAATCGCTTCACGTACCAGTGAGAAAACAAAGCCATGTCAGTATTTTTAGGAGGCGGTGAGATAGCAAAGGAAATTATTCCAGAAAAGTGGTTCAAAGGGGGATAGACGCACAGACATCTGGTACACATTTTCCTTCTGAGTGACACGTTGGGAAGACAAAATACTTCATTCTTCCAAAAAAACAGAAATAAAAGTATCCAGCATAGGAGGAAGGCAAAATAAGGAAGGAATGCAGGCATTGGCCACTCAAAACAAAGTGAATTCCTAAACCTGAAAAATTTTGGCCAGCGTTTTCAGACCTAGGTTCCTAAAATTAGATCTCTGATCCCGTATTTAGGCATCGAATCAGTACTCTGATTGTCTTATGTGCTTTGAATCCATCGTGATTATTGTAAGAAATCTGTGCCTTTAGCACCTGCAAAGGATCAAGCCACTTAATTCAGTGTCTAGATCTATAGATGATGGGCCTTATTCTATAGAAACCTCCATTTTGGGGTGACAGGGAGGAAAACGTGCAGAGCCCATTAGCAATTTGTCTATTTTGACTTTCCCTCACAATATAACTCTGTAGACAGTGGGGTGGAGGTCTCCCATTGCTGTCCTGATGCCATTGCAAATTTTTGTCCATCCAAGATTGCTGCAGCCACCTTCTTGAGAGCTGTAAATTCACCAATACCTTGGCAGAAAGGTTACCCAGCATCATTTTACGGTACAGCATGAAACGAAAGAAAGGGTATCCTCCCATCCAAAGTGTCTAATGAGAAACTGCTCAAGCTCACTGCCCATGATTTCTGAGTTTGTTGGGTCCTTTGGCTAGGATCACATAACCAATAAATGTGACATGGTCCATGGTAGGACCCCCCCCTACTTCTGCCCCTCCAACCAGTAATCCAAACCACGCTGCAGAATAAGAGGGCACAAAAGAAAGCTATACCGCACTAACCTGTCCCGTTTCATCTTTGAAACAAGCCTTTTTCTAAATCCTTCAAATATAGATAGATCAATAGATAGATCTATATCTACATACACACACATCTATCTCCAACTATATCTATGCTTTTACCTATATCTATCTACTGATCTATCGATCTAGCTGTCTATCTATATATATGTGTGTATGTATATATGTATATATGTGTGTATATATATATATATAAAGTATATGTGTGTGTGTGTGTGTGTGTGTGTGTGTGTATGTATAGTCCCCCCAACCATATATATATAAGAATATATATATGGCTGGAGAAGTGTGTGTGTGTATAATATATATATAGTAGTCTCAGCCTTTATTGAGGCTTCAGTGGGAGTCTGTTCTAAGGAAATACCAACCCTGTATTGTTAACTTCTTTATGGTAAGGGTGGCCAGAATCTGGAAGGGGCTTCAAGGGAGGGGGTGCTGTCCCCTACCCCGGGGGTCTTCAAGAAGAGACTGGACAAGCACCTGGCTGGGATCATCTGACCCCAGTGGTCTTTCCTGTCCAGGGCAGGGGGCCGATTCTATGGTCTACTGAGGTCCTTTCTGACCCAAACATCTCTGAATCTATGAACTGAGCTCTGTCGATAGGCTGAGTGAAGCATTCAATGCAGAGGAACACAAGGTCTCTGCCCCCAGGAGCTTCCAAGGCTCAGATGCTGCCGTGCTTGCCGGGTGAGCACCACCTCCCTCTGCCAGGGACTTCAGGGAGGCATTTGGGCACACTGAAATTAAGCATCTGCTTAAGTATTTCACTGAACTGAGCATCTGCGAATTGCTTCACTCAAATCAAGAGCAAAGTGTTGAGTAATGATACCAAAAATCTGGCCCCAGTGGCTCAGTTGCTTTGAAGTTGTATATGCAAACAGATTTGAAGCAGAAAGCTGAGGCTGCTGAGTTTCATTCTCCAGAAGTTCCTCAGCCTTTTGTCCTGGTCAAGCTGATAATGAATGGGGGTGCAAGTCCTCTATCATGCTGAAGTGAATCCAACCTGAAGGTTTTTAACTGAAATAAGACTTTTCAAACAAGCAGTAAGAGTAAGTCTCTGACTGCCAGGAACATAGCCATAAATTTCAACTTAACAATGGTTGCCAAGGTCTTTCTGGATATTTTTCACAGGGTGCCAAACGTACATGGACATAATCATCGTTCTGGATGGATCAAACAGCATATATCCTTGGGTTGAAGTCCAGCATTTCCTGATAAACATCTTGAAAAAATTCTACATTGGCCCTGGACAGATACAAGTAAGCACCCCTGTGATGAGCCGGTGCATGTGCATGTATCTTGTTCCTCATGATACACATTTCCCTGGCCTATTTAGGAGGAGCAGGGGCCCTTCTTTTGCCAGAGTACTGTAGTTTGGCAAAGTGCTTTATCAAAACAAACCTTCAGTGTATAGAAGTTAAAGCCAAACCTATGGAAATAATGTTCCCATTAATGCTCTTAAATGAGCAATGGAGAAAGGAGCAACCCACACACTGACAGCAGGCGAGGGCGGAGGATGGAGAGTTCAGTCATGCGGCGTTTAAGAAGTCCTGCTCTCTGGAGATGTGTTTTTTGCAGCAGAGAAGAGCAATTCCTCATTTTCTTATCAGCTCCCTTGGGCCTTGCAAAAGCCCCAGTGCATGGTTTGTGCCCAAGTGCATGACTGAGACGGCAGGAAAAGCAGGGGAGAAGGGGGCAGAAGGGGTTTCTATCCGGGACCAGGGAAACTGCTGAACCCTGCAGGTGCATGGCCCGCACATCTCAGCTCTCAGCCAAACCCGGTCCTGCCCTCGTCCTTTGCTATGAGCTGCCACTGCCGAGGGCTGTGCGTGGGTAGCGTATCATCAATGCTGGGTTCGTATTGTCACTGGCCACTGGGGGAAAAGGCAGGCAGAGGTGGCGAGGACTTGGCCATATTTCATTGCAACTGCGTGCAGCAAAGGACTCTCATGAATGCACGTATATGCAGAGCCTTCCCTGCACATTGCATGCAAGGGGTGTCTAGAGGATCCCCTCTGAAGGGACAGATTTTGGTATCCAACTCCCAGCCGCTGTTTCGCCAGGTCTTCCAGCTCAGAGCAGACCTAGCTTGTGACCCGATCCATCATTGCACATTTTTAGTAGATCGTTACCTTCCACGCAAGCATTGGCAAAAATACTATTGCAAGCCCTCCTTTGCGTTCCCTTGTCCCTGCTGTCTCTGCACCGCGAGGCCGCCTCCTTTTCCTGCCGCTCTTCGCTGTCCCCTGCCCTCCAAACCCCCTTGGCACGGGGGTTTTCCCTGCACGGAGTTGAGAGAGCTTTGCAGCATGTTCTTCTGGGCCCGGGGCTACAAGAAGCCTCAGCTTTGCCACCACCAGAAGCTGTTTAATTCCACTCCTTTAAACATATGCAAATTGCCAAGTGCCCTCATGCATTTTAATGTGTGCAGGTCACTAACGGAAGCTATCCTGTCATCTTCGCAGTAGGAACATGCCTGCTAGGGATTTTACTTGGAGCCCAGCGCAGTGCAGGTAGAGAAAAACCTGCTTCCCTTGCAGATGTCCTTGTTCCTTCTCATCCTTCCTCCAACCCCCCCATTGCTAGTAAATCATGCAGCAGCCAGCAAATGCACTTGGGCTGACACTTCACCTGCTTGGTCAAACTGCTCTTTTTTTTCTCAGGCGACTGCTATGCTGTGACCTGTGCAGGTCCTATGTAAAGCTCCTTTCGTTCCTAGGTGGGCGTTGTCCAGTACGGAGAAGACGTTGTCCACGAGTTTCACCTAAATGACTACAGATCCGTCAAAGACGTGGTGGAAGCCGCTAGCCACATCGAGCAGCGAGGAGGCACCGAGACCAGGACGGCCTACGGCATCGAGTTTGCTCGGTAAAGCAGAGAGATGCATTTAAACTGTCTGCGAGGGTCAAGTCTGGCCTTTTGTTCTTTCTTTCTAGACATGCGGTTACAGAAACGACAGCCCCTTGCACCAGGGGATCCTTCTAGACAAGGCCTTAATGATGGCTCCTCACCTTTTGGGCATATTCCCCAGCTGCAGGGATGCTCAGGGCGAGGGGATCCCACCTTGACACACACATGCCATCCTGCAGCTGCCTGAGGCTGCTGCGGGTGGTCCCCGGGGGCTTCCCCTCTAGCCAGGGGTTTCCAGCTGTGCACTGTCCAGGTTTCCTGCCCCCAGGCCATCTCTATCATACCTCCATGCTGGGCCTGTGGTCAGGAGGCACCGAGCAGGGAAATGCCCAGCTGTCTGATGGAGCCGGCTTTCCACACCCCTGCTGTGGGTGGCGGGGAGCCAGGATCAGGCCGGTTTGTCCCCCACATCTTCCCCTTTGCAATATGGGCCAAGCAGGGGACACGGCTCGCCCAGCCCAGCCCCGTCCACTCTGCTGCAGACCGGCCTCCAGACCAACCTGCAGATCACGGTTCATCTTGCTTCGTGGCCTAATTAGCCACGTGCAATTAAGACAACTTCAGCCTCATCAGCCTTCATGCACTGGTTATGCACGACCTAATTGGCAGGCCCATTTTAACGAAGGGCTGGGTCCGTGCTTGCTGCGCCGGTGCAGCAATTGCCAGTCCTCCAGGCCGGGACGGCCACCGGGTCTGCTTGGGGAGAAGAGCCCTGGTTTGGGGCGGAAAGCTCTCCCAGGAGCCTGCATCCCAGCACGTTGCCCTTGTAACACAGGAAGCAGCAGCCCATTAAAACAGCCGTCTGTGGTCGGTGACTCAGGCACTTGGATCCAGGTCCGTCCGGGTGGGATGAGCGCTGTGGCCTGACTCAGACAAGAGGAGCTCAGACACGACGGGGAGCGTTTCACGGAGGGGTCTGAGCTCAGGACTGCATGTGACACGTGCCCCGATGGGGGTCCGTATACAGGGGGCCCTGATCAGAGGGGGTCTCAGCACGGCGCTCCCCTTCGGGCAAGCTAGGCATGTTTTGAACGTCCCCGCGTTTCTGCCGTTTCAGCTCGGAAGCCTTTCAGAAAGGCGGGCGGAAAGGAGCCAAGAAAGTGATGATCGTGATAACCGACGGCGAGTCCCACGACAGCCCGGACCTGGAGAAGGTGATCGAGGACAGCGAGAGGGACAACGTCACCAGATACGCTGTGGCTGTAAGTCCCTGCCCCGTCTCCCATCTAGTCCAGCCCCTGGATCAGGCCTGTGCAAACCCTCCCAGACAAGTCCATCACCTTAGTGAAACTACTGTCAACCCTGACGCAACACAAGTCATCACACCCAAACCTGTCACCGGTAAAGGAGGGGGACCGCGGCAGCCAACGTCCCGCTGCTCTAAAAGGCTCTTAATATGCACTCAAGAGATCCCAGGGAGCGGGCCGCTGCTACAGAGGAAAGCAACCCCCCACCCCAGCCCATACCAGTGTGACCGGGGGTCCCTGAATACGGCACCGGACTGATCCTGAGCAGAGGGACAAGGCCCTCCAGCTAGAAACCACCAGCTTTAAGCCCCAGAAGGAGCATTGGCACAGCCCAACGTTGTCCTAACTCAGAGCAAAAGTCACCTGCAAAAGAGCTGACAGGTCTTTTAGTTTCTTATCAGCAGTAACAAAGCTGATATTGTAATTTGTAAGGTCTGGAGGTTTCTGGGACACCTTTGCACTGGATCCTGAACTATTACGGAGGGGTTTTTGTCGAGTGCTTCCCAAAGCTGGGGTGCATCCTCACCCTTGCTTTACCGACAGAAAACCTGAGCTCAGAGAGGGAATTAGGTTGCCCAAAGCCTGGCAGCAAGTCAATGGCAGAGGCAGGAAGACAACTGAGGCCCTTTGACTCCCACTAGATTCACACAAGACCTCTCTCGGTTAAGGGTAGGTAGGAGTCAAGACACCTTTGCTGTCTTGCCCTCTCTCTGCCTCTGCTTCCCCGGGGGCAAACGGGTTATAATACAGGGTCATCAATGAGCTCACCGAAGCTAAGGTGCCATCAGGTGGTGTAAAGAAAACCTCTGGCATGGATGTGGATGATTGCGGTGCTCAGGTCCTGGACCCAGCCTGCAACAGGGCGGGGCAAGGCGGGCAGGGACGGTTTGGTTTGCAGCGTTTTGTAAAACATGCGCGGGAGGACTCGGAGACTTGTGTTTGCAACGCAGGTGCTGGGCTATTACAACAGAAGAGGAATCAATCCGGAAACGTTTTTGAACGAAATAAAATTTATAGCAAGTGACCCGGATGACAAGCATTTCTTTAACGTCACCGATGAAGCCGCGCTCAAGGATATCGTGGACGCCCTGGGGGAAAGGATATTTAGTTTGGAAGGTGAGTGATCTGCGTTACCTGCTCAAATCGGCACTTCTTCCTTCAGCTCGCCTTACAGGTCAGACGGCAGGGCGGTGATTCGCACCCGCTCAGTGTTAGCACGGGTAGGTGTGCAAACACCTGCAAGAGAAATCCAGAGGTTTCGGATGGGAATCCAGTGCCCAAACCGCTCTGACTGGTCGTGGGCTTTCTGAGTTCCCTCCACAGTCAAAAAACGAGCAAAAGCTAAAAGTCGGCATTTTCCGAGGGGTGTCTTAAGTCTAGCGAGGGGGGGGCTTGAGTCTACAAAGGCTACGACCCGCTGCCAGAAGGGGCATAAAAATCAGCTTCAGCTTCCAAACAGAACTGCCCTTTATTTGGAGCGGGCTATTACAGCCCTCCATTTAATCCAATTTTCCAACATGACTGGAGTCTGCTGGGCATTTTCCCAACATGAAAAACATCCTTTGTTCTGGAATCCTTTAAATCATAACTTAACGAGCTACATTTTTTTTAATTACGTGGGATAGGAGACCCCTGCTGCTGAACACTTTGCACGTGTCCAACGCAGAGGGACCAGCAACAACCCCCACGTGAGGGTCACCTAACATTTCCCATGAGAAAAGTCCTTGAACGGAGGAACGCTAATGCTTCCCTGGTGTGTCGAAGGCCTTTGAAATTTGATCTAGGCGTAGCCTTCGAGTCAGTTTAGTGCTTCCTTTTTTTTATTAACCCCATGGAAATCCATTCTCATGTGGCACGATCTAAGCAGCCCAAAATCACCATAATCCTGCCTGCATAAAGGAGACACTCGAATGCCAGACGTTACAGAAAGGTTGGGCTCCTTGCTCTCTTGGTTTCTTTGTCAACCCGAGCATTTTGTTTTTTCAGGTCAACCCGAAATTAAACCATTTCTGTTTTCCCACCTGAGGGAAAAGCCAAAAATAATTTCATTTCAGGTCAAGCCAAATAGTTCCTTTTCCGCCATATTTTTTTACCTTTTATTTGAACGGGACGAAGCTAATTTCAAAACAAAATATTGCTGGGTGGAAAGAAAATGGCGAAATATTTCATTCAAATCCGGCAGAAGGGAAGGAACATTTTGACTCTTTAAATTTTTGTCTCCCGGTCAAAAGAATTTGATCACCTCACCGCAGATTAGCAAGCCACGATTTTTGATGATTTTTTTTTAATTTTTTTTTTAATGGAAAAGGTTTTTCCCAGAATATTTTGCTCTACTCTACCATATATGGTGGGATTATCCTAAGCTATAGTTTTTTACGACTGTGAGAAAATGAGCCATTTCTACAGCGGCAGGATTTGCACTGTGTACTTGTCTGATCCGTGGCTCGTATAAATTGCCTTGAGTGGAATGAAGTCCGGAGACGGCAGCTGAGGAGATAACCATTCCTTGCAAACGGCCCGCATAAGGCAGGAGTCGTTTTATCTTGTCCCCGCGGATAACCGGCCATCTCACCCAGAGAGCATCTTTACATTCAACTCCTCTTTTTTTTTTATTTTAGGCACCAACAAGAATGAAATCTCCTTTGGACTGGAGATGTCCCAGACTGGGTTTTCATCACACATTGTGGAAGTAAGCGAGCAGCTTTGTGCGTCTCCTGTTGGCATATTTTTGGGGTAGCCGTCCTATGGAAAGCAGGCGTGGTGGGTTGTTTCCTGGTCCGTGAATTCATGCTCTTGTAGTACTGTATCCAGTTGTTTCTGATCTGTAGCACTGGGATCAAAAGAGAGCTCACGTTCTCGCGGGTCTCTCTATTCTTCCGAGGCCTGGAGCAAGTATCCAGAAACAGTCCTGTGTTTCCATTTCGTTCTTTATAGCATTCAATAGCTCTCGCTATTCTGTGAAGAATGCAACAAATACACTTCAAAATGAAAGCCATCCTCACCGGGCATCTAGCCCTGCCACAGCCGCAGCAAAGTCAGGGCAGCCGCATCAGTTTTCCCCAGAGTCAAGTTTAGCCTTCACCCGTTACCTAATCGGTACGTGGCATCCCAGAGACCGCACCTGAACCTCCCCGGAGGGAGTCCGGATAAGCTGGAGGAAGCAGTTTGCACAGGGGTTTGCACTAGCAGGGATCGGGCCAGGGAGGCCGTCAGCCCAGAGCTTGGCGGGGATGTTTCTCTGACGTCTTGTCGTATTTACAAACTCGTTATCCAACAAACCCCAAATGAAAGGAGCAGATGATTATGTAGCCTCAGCAGCGGGCTTCTCTTTCTCAAGCAATTGGCTCTGGGCGGAGAAGGGAAGGGCAATGCTAGCGTTCACCGTCCAAATAGACCAGAAAGAAGAAGCGGGGAGCCAACGTCACAGGTTCAATGCCCGGTCAGACTAGATATCTCTCGAGGTCTCTTCCAGCCCGACGAAGTGTCGAGACATCAAGGGACAGGACTCAGCTCGCAGCAGGAGCCTGTGGCAGAGCCAGGAGCTGCACCGTGGACCCAGGTCATTAGTGGGAAGTCCGTCCTGCTTGGCCGAGAGGCCTGTTGCCATCTCCCCAAGCACGGGTGGTGGTATGCTCACCACTGTCCCGTGTGGCGTCGAAACCACAGAGGCGTGCTAGAGGCTCCCATGGAGAACCAGTGAGGCAGGTCTCAGCCCGCATGATCCTTCAGGCTGCAACTTGGACACATCCCAGCACGGGGGTACCTGAGAGCTGGACCAGGAGGTCTCCTGCTCCTAGGTGCATGCATTCAGAGGACTTGCCAGGCTCCTTGGAGCAGCTGGGCAGTGCTTGGCTCCTGTGGTCCCAGGACAGGCGCACTGGAGAAGTGGGATGGGAGAAATGGGGTTAGAGGATGCTGAGAGGGGATGGGTGTGCACCACTAATGTCTGCCTTCTATTGGACACAGGCCTCTGCAGTATTATTATATCACTAAAGCCTCTAGCACCCCCATTGCCCCCCAGCTGAGACCCACATGCCCTGCCAGGCTGGGCAGCTAGTGAGAGGGGCTTCACCCAGCTATTCCCACACCCCCTTGGGGGCCTGCGGGGCAGGAAGGTCCCTGCAGGACATGGTCTGAGCGCTCAGCGCTCTTGCTTCTCTGGCCTTGGAAATGCCGTGCCAGGACGCAGAGGGGAGGGACGTGATTCTGCACCCAGGTGCAGAAGTGAGGTGAGGGCACGCACAGACAAACACTCACGGAGGGCTAAGCTGCCCTGCTTTTGCTTCCCTTTACTTTAGGGCAGCCCTGTGCACACGTGGACGGTCACCACAAGCAGCTGCCACAGTCAGTTCCTTGTATCTCCATCATTCGGTGGCCTGTCCGTACCCCGGGGCCCGTGCATTGTGCTGAGGCTGCAGGCAGACTCCACGTGCACACAGTCGGCTGGCATCAATCCTTCAGCTTGGCTGGGCTTTGGACCAGGCCAAGGAAGGAAGGTGATTCTGGCATTAAAAAGTCAACACAGCTTGAAATGCTTGCAGCTGTCTGGAGCTGAGAGCAGGCTGAGCTCTTAAATCAGACCCGGGTGTGATGTGGACCGTTAGCTCTCTGCAGACTTGGCGCTGGACACCCCGGGGCTGAAAGTCTCCAGCGTGACTCACGGAGCGGCTGCCTAAAAAGCTCCACTTCCTCCACGTTGCTTTTCATCCTGCCTTTCTCCGCACCTGTTCACATCTGCTGTCCAGCATCCAGGAGGGTAGTGGAGCAGTCAGCGCTACTTCTTGGCGTGGAGAACCTGGAGCGTTTCACCCATCTCCAGCCTTGCATTTCTGTTTCTCGAGGATAGATTTCTGTTCGTCCGTCGTCTTGCCAAAGCTGGGAAGTCTGGAAAAGCTGGCGCGTCGGAGGATGCTTCAGAGTCAGCTGGCTTGGCATCGGGACGTGGCGCGCAGAAACCGAGCTGCTGTCGAATGCCAGGTGCTCTTCACAAGACATCGCGCAAACTGATGAAATGCAACGTGACCCAACGCAAAGGAAGATCACACTAAGATCATGCCGACTGTTGCAAAGACAAGGGGACTGTTGGAAAGAAAAGACCTGGTTGAACGTATCGTTCTGGTGCTTTGAATGCACACATCTTTCGAGGAACGCTTTGGAGATTTTGCTTGCTTGCTGCTTCCCTTGCAAAATTCCCTTTGCTGTCTGTAGACAGCCTGTGTGATTTGTGGGAATGGCTCCTTTGTGTTTTTCCTATAACCTATAGAGTCATCAAGCCAAATACATATGTTGCCTTGGAATTAAAATTGCAGAGAAGCTCCCAAAAACGCTGATAAATTTCCTATAGGCAAAAAAAAAAAAAAAAAAAGACTTACTGGATCCTCCTTGTTCTTCTCATTTCTCTCAGACATCTGGCTTCAATCAAGCCATTTCCACATGCCCAAGGAGAGGAGTCATTGTCTCGATATGGCGAGGGATATTTTAAACAGAGATAAGCCCAGAAATCACCCCGGAATCCGGCCCGCCACTTCCATCTGCATGCGGAGGAGACGGGGGGAGGCAGATTTGGGCTGATTGACCCCTCGCTGTTGGATCCAAGCGCGATTTCCATCTGGGCCGTATCCTCCAGCTCTGGAAAGGCTGGGGGGTTTCTCAGTGCCAGCATCTTAAGGGACCAGCCTTCACACTGGACCCATCCCCCTGCCCTGACCTTGGCCTGAGCGTGGATCACATCTAAACACCCGCTCGGGCCAACGCTGACTTGATGCAGGCCTGGGTTTCGGCAGGAAGGTTACGTGGGCCCGAGGTGGGGCAGCTCAGCTTTCAGCAGCTCAGCCCTAGGGAGCAGATGAGCCGGGCTACTAAATCAGAGCCCCGTTCGCAACCCCAGGAGGTGGATTTCAGTGGAGATGGAGCAACACGTGTCACGGCGGGTAACGCTCATTGCCACTCAAAGGAATGGCTTTTTACTGCTAGTCCCAGCTGAGCTGCACACACGCGGATGTGCACAGGCTCTTTGTGTGCACGGCAATGCAATTTAAGGGAGCTCTGGGAGCACCTCCATCCCCTGCGCACCCTCGAGCAGCTCCCCCTTGGCGGTGTGGGCGAGCTCTGGGAGTCCCCGTTGGCAATCCCCGGGGACAGGAAAAGCGACTAGCATTGCACTGAGCCCCGTTATCTCATGTTATTTTTAGCACAGGATTGGCTTAGGCTCCTTTGAGTCAGACTTGGGTTTTAGATGCCCTTGTAATTAAGCTCCTCCGCAGGCGAGGATGAGCTGGCTGCTGCAGCACAGGATGATGGGACAGGCCAGCCTGGGCCCCTGGTTTCCAGCCTAGTTAATACTGGACCCAGTCCCAGGGTCCAGCTAAACTGTGCTGGAGAAAGGTCCTGTCAGACGCTTTTGTGCTTTCCCAGTCCTAGGCTGCCTGGGCCAGCTTGGCCTCAGGCAAAACTTAGAGCAGCCCCCAGGGCAAGGTCACCCATCAGGCTGGCCATTGCCTTTTCTTGCTGTCTGGAGCAGCTAACTGTGGGAGCAGAGCACCCCACGAGGATGCATGTACCAAAAGCGTGGCTGCAGCAGGTCCTCGTGGCATGCGTGATGCATCGGACTGCTGTGCGTGAGTAGCGGTACCACCTGAGTGCCGAGGATGTGTCCAGAAGTCCTGGGACCTGATACCTGCTTGTCAGGAGCGCAGGATATAGCAGAGGTGGCTCTTAGCAGAGAATGGGTGAGCCTGGGGAGACCTGGCCCAGAGAGCTGCAAATAGGGTGTTTTCTTCTCCTGGAAAGGAATCACTTGGCCAGCTAGCAAGGGCTCTTGTGAATTCAGCAAGGATGCTCACCTTGCACTTGTGTGTGCAGTAATGCACATGTATCTGCACTGGGGGGCTACAGCAGCCAGCCCAGGATGTCCTGCTTCGTGGCAATGCCCCTTTCTGTGCTATTGGCTTTCCATCCGCCCACGAGGCTTGCTGGGATTGCAAAGTGTTGGGTCCCCACGGTTACATTGCAAGGTGCTCTGAGAGCTTTGTTTTCCCCACAGGACGGGATTTTGCTGGGGGCCGTGGGAGCCTACGACTGGAACGGCGCAGTGCTAAAGGAAACCAGCAGCGGGAGAATCATTCCCCATCGGGAATCGTATCTCCAAGAGTTCCCCGAAGAGCTGAAGAATCACGGCGCCTACCTTGGTAAGGAAATAGCACGGAGGGCTTCTATATCCACAGCTACATTCATGACTTGGCCGGGGTTTTTTGGCAAGCGTGGCCCTGTGCTTGCTGCTGGCAGAGGTTAATGCTCATGGAAATATCAGTTTAAGTAAAATGCAATGCCAGGTACTCAGCTGCATGGGGTAAGGCAGGGCTGTGTGGGATATATGCCACCCATCACATGTGTAGTCAGCACCACTGAAGCCTGGCCTTTGGAAGGATCCAGAGGAAAGCCAATGTCTGCAGGAGTGCGCACACCATCCAAATGTGAGAGCTATTCAAATGTGGTTCAGGTCATCTCTAATCCATCCTAGGGGGATTTAAAAAATCCTGGTGAAACGGCATGACTAAAGAGTGGTGTTGTAGCTGTGATGATGCAGAAATTATGCAAACGGCAAGCAGTTCTTAGGGTGATCTCTTTTACTGGAGCAGCTGCATAGCTGGGATACAGTTAGACAAGCTTTCGAATGCAAGGCATTCTTCGGCAGGCCTAAGCAGCAAAAGCCAATGCAGCTTAAGACCGGGGAGAGAAATTCCCAGGGGTAGCAGACAAACAACAAGAAGCTGATTACTGGGAGAACAAGGCCTATCAAAACGGAGGAGGGTCATTCTCACCTTTCACGTGTGCAGAGAATTCAGCATCAGGAAGGTTATAATGACTGTATGTGTCTACACATGCATTTAAGCACACCTAAATTTTAATGCACGTTAGCTTAATGCGCATTAAACAGGTTTACGCAGGCATCTGCGCATACAGGTGTTAAAGTGTATTAATGCTGTGTGTGGACTGACATGGAACTAAAGTTAATCCCAAGTCAGTCCGCATACACGCATGGATGCGCTTTAATGTGTCTACACATGTGTTAATCCGCTTTAACTATTCTCGCCTCAATTTGATACCTGCATTTTAAGGTATCAACTTTAGGCATGATTAGCCCCAAATCACCGTTTTTAAAGCACATTAAGGGCATGCACATGTAGACGTGCCCCCTAATGCACCTTAAATTTAGGCTAATGTGCCTTAAAGCATCTCATGTAGATGTACCCAATGTGTCATAAAACCAATATCAGTGTCAAAGGCACCTTATAACCTACCTGGTTACTGAATTCTGCTACCCCCAGGCATTTCTCAGAATTACAGCCCCTGGATATGCCAATTAGCCAAGCACAGCCAAAGGCTAATAGGCACCAAGCAAAGATCACACTCATCTGTCTGTGGTTGTATCTGCCATGCCTGGAGCAGAGGTGGCAAGAGTCTGCCTACACTACAGCAGCAAAGCTCTCATTCATGGCACAGGGGGATAAGCCCTGCCTACGCTCTCATGCTGTGCACACATCAATCCCAAAATGATCTGGATAAGACGTGCCTGGCATAAGTCATTCCTGGGCCACTCCAAGTCACTCCTGGGCCACTGCTGTTGAATGCATGAAGCCCTTAGCATGCAGCTGGCCCCTCTTCCCTGTTGCCTTCATTCCCAGCTGGATGTGTGCGGAGCAGGAGCGGGTGAGTGGACCCCGAGCCACCTTCTAAGAGGCCGACAGAAGCCCACAGTGGCCATACCTAGACTGCAGGGTGCAGTGACATGGCTGTCTTCTTCAATATCCCCATTTGAAACAGCTGAGGAAAGCAGAGCTCTTCGGGAAAGGCAGCCTCCCACACCTCGTGCTAAGGGGGGAGACCAGTGTCACCCTGGCCCCCAAGCAGGTGCTTCAGGGATGTTTTCTATACAGCAGAGGCCCTCAGGAGCAGATTCGGAGTAGCCTGTTGCAGGTGCTCCAGCCTGGGACAGGATATCGAAGCTTAGCAGACTCAAACCCTTTGAATACCATCTAGGATGCCTGCTGGACCTCTGCAGTTTGCCTTTCAGCATGTCAAGGTACCAGTGATCCCCAGCCCAGCATGGGAGTAAATGGCTGGGCTCACTGGTTGCTGGTTACTCCTGGTCGGCTCTGGCCAAACTGGCCACAGTGAGCCTTGGGACTAGGGCTATCCCATAATGAGCATGTTTCATATTTCTCAACCCAGTTATCCTATCCTGTTCTGCACCCCATGCACCATGCCCACAGCAGAGCCTTTCTGCCATGTGCTCCCAGATGTTTTCTCCTTCTCCATAATGAGGAAGAGTCGATCTCTTCAATATTCCTCCCAGCCGGTTGTCAGTGATAAAGGCCGACTGTCCTTCTCAGGGGCTCTGCAATCTCACTGCACGCACACAGTGATGAATAAGGCAGAGAGCAGCTCGGCTGTCTTCAGCCTCCTTCCCTGCGTCACTGACACTTTCCACCTTTCAATTGGCATAATGAGCGTGTTACGGTCCCTCCTTTAGACCAAGTCGAAAATGCCTGCCCCCTTCCAGAGCAGGGTAAGGCTGGGAGAAGGGTTTCGGCACACTGAATGGGTGTCTTGATACCCAACCATCCCAGACCATAGGCTTTGGTGTCACTCTACATCAAAGTTACGTTTACAAATGATTTATCGGGAGCAGGTCTATAAATGGTCAGTACATGCTGGAAGTATGCAATGATCCACATGTGTTATGGATGATTATACAGCCATCAGCAGAAGGGGTTATAGATGGTTAGAAACACTCTACCATTCTGTTGGTCTGTAGCAATTGATTAACCACTTATTAAAGCACCTGTTAATCATCTATAAACTCTGTGTAGGCTGAATATAAAGTGTGAGCTCACATATTTACCATGGGGTTCATGAACTGAGGTTCACCACAGAGTCACAAGTTTTATACTACCCCTAATTTTGATATCAAATATCCATAGATGTTTTTGGGCTTGTGAAACCTTTTCAGAGCTGGTGTTTGCTACTCAGCTGTGGGGAATAGTGCATTGTGCTCTGTACAAAGGCAGGGTCATGGTTTGTATAATTTTGCATAAAGTAACTTTGGGTGAGTACATATGTACTAAATTGGCTTAAAATAAAGTGACTTAACTTAAGTCACATTGGAGCATACACGCATACAGCTCCTTAACATCTAGTGTGTTAAGTTGACTTAACTAATGCAACACAAGATAATACACCTCAGAGATGTATTATCGTGCACTGCACTTAATTCAACTTTGTTCCACATATGTATACACACTGTGAGAGTTAGGTCAACTTTAAAAAGTTAAGTCAGCTTAACTGTCAGAAAGTTAGTACATGTGTATGCACCCATGATTATCAGGAGCTGAAATGGACTTGTTTCTACTGCCACGTTCTTCTGCCTTTGGTTTGCCGGCAGCTTCTAAGCCTTGCATAGTTTTAGCACTAATCTCACTTGTCAAGGGCTGGGATTAAAACCCAAGCAGCAAATGCAGAGGCACTTCAAAGCGCAGTGTTAAGAGTAGTCAAATTTGCTTGAATGACTTTATCTTTTGAGAAATCGCGGTTTCCAGTTTGCTGATCTGGGAAGCAGCCAGGACTGTGTTAGCAGCCTGCAGCTAATCAAACGCAGACTGCCGGTCAAGAGCGCTGCAATAAAAGAAACGTTTCAAAGAGAGGAGCGGGTAGTGAAATGATAAGCATTGATTCCATCTGTCTAGCCAGAGCCAAGTAAAGAACTTAATCAGGACACTTATTTTTCCAGCTAGAAAACACAACGTTCAATTGATTCAGCAGCTTTCTGGAAGCCAGATTAATCTGTGTCATTTGTTACGTGTACTTGGCTGGTGCCTGACGCTCCAGCTTTGCTGCTGTTTGTAGGTTGATTCCAGGTTTGTGTTGACTTTCTTTCCCTGTCCCAGGTTACACCGTCACCTCTGTGCTTTCACCGACGCATGATCGGATTTACGTAGCAGGAGCCCCCAGATTCAACCACACTGGGAAAGTCATTATTTTCACCATGCACAACAACAGAAACCTAACTATTCACCAATCCCTGAAAGGAGAGCAGGTAAAACCTATATTGAAAGATCTCCAAAGCTTCAGTTCTGCAAGACAAAATGCACTATAATATGTGGCTGTTGTCACTAGTCACATTGAGCCCTGTCAGGTTTCTCATCCATCGGACCTGAAGGACGTAAGGCGGTACCTTTATCTGACATAGATCAGCAGAGATCCATTGGCTTCATTGCAATGACTTCCATGTACATCAGCTGTGGATCTGCTCCGAAGAGTTTAGGGCGGCCTCTTACTCCATAAGGGTAAAACAAGACTTAAGGGGAACGCTGAAAGACCTAGGGTTATTTAGTCTGGAGAAGACAAGACAGAGGGGATTTGATAACAGTCTTCAGCGACCCAAAGGGTGATTACAGAGAGGATGGAGATGGGGTTTTTCTCTGTGATCAGAGGGGACAGGACTAGGTGCAAAGTCTTCAAGCTGCCTCAAGGGAAACAGGTTGGACAAGAGGAGGAACTTTCTGACTCTGAGGGTGGTCAAGCACAGGAACAGGCACCTAGAGAAGCTGTGCAATCTCCATCCCTGGACATTTGCAAGAGCCAGTTGGGTAGACATTTGTCTGGGATGGTCAGGATGATCCTGCGTTGAGCGGCAGCTGGACTAGATGACCTTGTGAGGTCCCTTCCAGCCTGGCTTGCCAATGATCCTATGTTTCTGAAGTTTATGATCAGGATTTCACCCCACCACACTTGACCCATAGGACTGGGATATTTCAATGAGCACTTTTAGTACCTCCCTTTCCCCTGCTGCAGTTGTGAAGAGAGAAGTGTGGGCTTTCTCTCCCCAGTGCCCTTGTCTTTCTCTTTCTAGCACAACGCAATTACCTGTGTTAATCTGAAGTCAGGCAGAAGGCAGGACAGAGTTGCACCTGATAGACTAACTAAATCGGGGAGGCATAAGCCTGCGTAAGCAACAGCTCACTGACAAAGGGTGAATTTCACCCTGTGCAAATTTTGCCCCGAGGCAGAAAAATTCTCTGGCACCTTCTGATCAGGTTGGCTAATTACACATAATTACACATAAGAACTGTCCCCAAGGAATATGAGAAGACAGGACAGTCGCTGGCAGCTGGGCAGAAAGCAGCAGTGTTATGAACACCCCTGTAGGGAGGCCCGGGGGTTTCCTGGGGTCCCTGGCGGTGAAGGAGCCGTGGCGTCCATCTCCAGATCTGAGCTTTCCCCGTGTGCGGGTAGGGCTGGCGCCAAAATCGTGACTGAGATCTATGGTATCCCTTCGGATCGACCCTTTCACACCTGTCTGAGCAACGACGGTGGGACTCAGTTGCATGGGAGATTGCCCCAGCGAGAGAGTGCTGCCTAGCAGGTGGATCACAGATCCACAGGCTCTCACGGAGCCTTTTGGGTTAAATGTCCATATATGATAGATAGATAGATAGATACCATATTTCACAGTGTATAGATTGGGTTTTGAAGCCCAATTTTTGTGTCTTAAAAATCAAACTTGACTTACACACCGTGCCAGCTCCGCTCGCAGGGGATGGGACCATGCCAGCTGAGCGCCGGGCTCGGCCCTGTCCCTATCCCCTGTGAGTGGCACCAAGCCCAGCACCGCTCGCAGGGGTCGGGGACAGGGATGGGGCCGGGCTTGGTGCTCAGCGAGTCTGGCCCCATCCCCTGCGAGCAGCACGGGCACAGCTTGTCGACCATGCCTGTGAAAATCCTTACCTTTCAGATGAGAAAACTGAGGGTTGACCTATGCACCATGTCAGTCTATACACCATGAAATACAGTGTGTATGTGTGTATAAATAAATATATATATGTACACACACAAACACACTTGGACTAGCTGTCCTTCGGACCCCAGCTCCACGAGAAAATATAACACCGAGCGGATGCAGCAAGACCAGAGAAAAGGACCGGGTTTGATTGTCAATCTTGTAGCGTTACTGTTTCTTTCCTGGACATCTGTCTAGACGCTGCGTCCGAATGCCTGCTTCCAGCAGACTGAAAATCCCGCTCGCCCTGTGTGTGTTTGACCCTGCTGTGTTCAATCACTTCAGAAGCAGAAGGAGGTGGAGAAGTCAGGCCATACCCTTATTTACTTTCCGATCGCTTTTTCCCTACCCTTTTTTTGCAGATCGGCTCCTACTACGGAAGTGAGATAAATTCTGTTGACGTAGACAGTGACGGCATCACCGACATCTTGCTGGTGGGAGCTCCCATGTACTTCAGCGAAAACTGGGAGAGGGGGAAGGTTTATGTCTATGTTTTAAGACAGGTAAGTCCCCAAGCTTTGTCCTGTTATTGGGGGGTGGGGGAGGAGGTGTTTCCTTGCATTAGCTGTTCTGTGATGTGGTCCTGAGCCCACAGCCTGTCCCTGCACTGGAAATCAGTGGAAAGACTCCCACTCACTCAGCAGGTTTTGGACCGGACAGTGCGACATTGGGATCTTCTGGCCCTGGCTCTTCCCATCACTGCTTTGGAGCTGGGTCCATGCAGCATAGAGGGGGCTGGCCTGGCTCAGCAGCTTCTCCCTCCGGCCTGTTGCCTCTCGACTCAGGCTATACTCGTGTTGTGGAAAAACCCCGTAGAGTTACACACACAATGGAAACTTGCCCATGGGGGGTTTGTGGGATCACCCTATACGTTAAAGAGAAAATTCTCGCCCGGTGACGAAATCCGTCCAGGAAAGCTCAGCCAGCAGCGCAGGTCCAAGCAGCACAAGAAAGCATCTAGCTCCGTATTCAATTCTGTATGTCTACACTTCTCTCTAGGCAATCTCATGGTGTTTCTGTTCAGTTCCACAAGACTTTTTCCCTAAAAGCTTTCCCTCATCACCTTCAGCCCTCAGTTTGGTAGGAGGAGGGAACTGAGGTTTCTCAGCCCCAATTAAAATGTGCTAAGCACTTTTTAGGACCAGGCCCCTCTGGCTTTGGAGGTCCTCAGGTCACTGAGTGGAGCTGGTGTGTAGACAGGGGTACAAACACCCTTGATGCTGCTAGCCGGGGTCTTGCCTGTCTTGCAGAATTACACCCATGGTGGAGGGCACCGGACAAAACTTTCATCCAATCGCTGAAGCCTGTAGTTGGATGGGAGCAAAATACGCCTCAGCACAGGCCTCTGTGGCAGCATTGCCTGATTCCCTATTGCTTCCTTGGGTGCATACCCATGTACTAAGTCAACTTAAAATAAAGTGACTTAACTAAGTTGCCTTAAGTTAAGCCACATTGGAGCATACACACATACAGCTCCTTGACATGGTGGCAGGCACCTTATGAGCTAAATTGACTTTTTTATAGATTTCATAGATTTCATAGACATTAGGGCTGGAAGGCACCTCGGGAGATCATCGAGTCCAGCCCCCACCCAAAGGGCAGGAGGTCAGCTGGGGTCATAGGATCCCAGCAAGATAAGCATCCAATTTACTCTTGAAGGTGTTCAATGTAGGTGCATGAACCACCTCCGCTGGCAGACTGTTCCAGACCTTGGGGGCTCGGACAGTAAAGAAATTCTTCCTTATGTCCAGCCTGAAACGGTCTTGCAGGAGTTTGTGACCGTTCGACCTCGTCATCCCTTGGGGCGCTCTGGTGAGCAAACGTTCCCCTAGATCCTGGTGGTCTTAACTAATACAACACAAGATAATACACCTCTGAGGTGTATTATCTTGTGCCGCATTGAAATCAACTCTGTTCCACTTACGTATGTACGCTCTGACAGTTAAGTTGACTTAAAAAAGTAAAGCTGGCTTAACTTTCAGAAAGTTAGTACATGTGTACACGCCATTTGTGACAAAGGGAGGAGCAGTTGAGAATTACTTTGCCTCCCTGGTTGGGCAAATTTTGGTAGACTGCAGTAGCTCTGTTATGATTTCCTCTAGGATTGCAGGATCTCTGGGGGAATGGCTTGATATAGTCTTCAAAGAAAGGAAGAGCCATCCCTCCACGTCACACTGGACATCCTCACAACTTTTCACAAGATTTATAACCCTAACAAGGCTGTTAAAAAAAGAAAAAGAAAGCAAAAAAGCCAGGAATGCAGCCTGGTTCTTATTACCAGGACAAGGATGAGTGTAAATCTCTCCGCTGGACACGGAGTAGGGTTTGGATTGCAGTGAGTAGGGTGGCAATGGCAAAGACGAGAGAGAGACTTTCTAGCGTGAGCGCTGATGGTGTTTTCCAGGCAGGGACAGGCCCACGATGGCCACAAAGTCCCCCTAGCATGCCCCATGTGCTCGCTAACATTGCATAACCCCGCAAGAAGAGAACAACATTCAAAAAATTCCTCTTGGCCTCACTGCTTTGAGACAACATGTTGTGTAGCTCTGTCTCAGGGAGGGATGTGAAGAGAGGCAGCTGACTCTTCCCTACCCCTGAACACTAGGGAAGTGGAGGCAGGCTTTTAACAATGGAGGGATCCTGGCAATGGAAACCATGTCCTCACGCTCTGCAGCAAGTGCCTGTTATTTCCTGGCTTTCCCGATACCAGTCTGGGCTGTTTTTGCAGGCCCTGGTTTCCTTGGCTCTGGGCTGAGACTCAAGTAGGCTGTGTGGGCTGATAAGGGTTTGTGCAATAGGGCCATGGTGATATTATATAGCGGCAATGCTAATGAAGTCAGCAGAACTGATTTGATAAGCAGGGCTCCATGACTTTCCTGGGGAAACAGCCTCAGGACTTTCTTTACTTGTTTTTTGCACCCTTGCCACGCTATTCGCTGTGGAAATGAATGATATCCTCGCCACAGCTCTCTTCCAACCAAATTGCATGCAATCTTCTCAAATAACATCCCGTGAGAGGGTCTCCTCTTTGCTGGGAAGCTTTGTCGATGCCGGGCCTGGTTTAAATTTGCGATGAAATGCAAAAATGTTCCGGGTACACGTTACACCTCGGCTTCAGAGGCTGCGGTTCCAGCTGCGGGACACCAGCCCCGTCCTCTCTTCGAAGAAGCCCAGAGGTGAAGCAGGCTGGGCTCTGCTGCCTGCTGTAGGAAAGGACTTGTCTGTGTTTCCAAAAGCCCTGCGGCCCCTCAGCCACTGGAGCAGGGGGTCAGGATTTGCTCTACTTTGCAAAGATATCAGACCTTCCCGCAGAGGCGCTGACCTTGTCTTGGGCACCCCTGTGTTTTGCCTTCACAGTATTGAAACATGACCATAAAGGCACCTTTCTGAAGAGCAAGGTGCCCCAGGAGGAGAGCAGGGTGCTGCCTAGCTCATGGATGAAGCATCAGGACGCTCTCTGAGGAAGGCAGATTATTGCCTGTATTATACAGAGGGGAAAACTGAGGCAGAATGAAGTTAAGTGACTTGGCCAAGGCCATCTATACAGGGGAGTAGACAAAAGGACAACTGGCTCCAATCTCTATGAAAACATCTGTCTTTCCTTCCTGTGTCAGGTGCACCTCTCCCCTCAAACACCTTTCCCTTATCCGCGTCACGCAGGTAAGGGCCCAAGGCACAGACAGGCAATGTGATGTGCCCAGGGTCACACAGGAAGCCTGTGGCAGAGCCCAGGTCCCCCGAGTCCCAGCCTGCTGCCCTCACCTTAGCCGTTCTGCCCCAGGGTTTCCTTCTGTAGTAAAGTCAGAGCACCTCTCACATAAAATCAGGAGCAATAGCCCGTCAGCTTCATGGCCTTTCTGCCTCTTTGCCTCCTTGGGTTTTGAATGCCTTGCCTAGGGGAGATGGGGATGGTTTTGTTCATATACTGGGATTTCTGCCCATGTCTTAGATGGGGAAGGGGGTTTCATGATTCATAGCGGATGCTTTTCTTTTTGACCCCGAAGGACCGCTTTGTCTCCAGCGGCGCCTTGCAGGACCTGCAGAGTTACCAGAACGCCCGGTTCGGTTCCTGCATCGCGTCTGTCCCTGACCTGAACCAGGACTCGTACAATGACGTTGTCGTTGGTGCCCCTTTGGAAGATGATCACCAAGGGGCAATATACATCTTCCACGGCTTCAAAGGAGACATCCTGAGGAAGTATAAGCAGGTACAGCCAGCTATCCCTGGGGTTTCCCTACTGCTTAGTTGGAACAGGTGCAATGTGCTCCTCCTTTCCTGGGTCCTTTACGTAGCTGTTAGTATGAAATAGAAGCCCTGTGGTAACACAAGCACACGCTATTAGTTATATTATCTAAAGGTGCTTGGGATAAGTGAGGGTCACACCTGAAAAGAAGGGAAAATACGGCTTCAAATTGTTTGCAGATGAAGTGTCTCCCATATTCAATCAGGGCATTGTCAGCCAAGGCTCGTGGCCATCTGTAATTCTGTGGGATGTGTCTCCAACCAGATGCAACATGACAAATGGCTGTCACAATCAGATCATATGATCGTACAAAATTAGGGCTGGAAGGGAGCTCAGGAGGTCACGTCTAGTGAAATCCACCCCCCTGCTCAAAGCAGGACCAGCCCCAACTAGATTCCCCAGCCAACACTTTGTCTAGCTGGGCCTTAAAAGCCTCCAAGGATGGAGATGTCACTACCACCTCTCTGGGTAACTTGTCCCAGTGCTTCACTGCCCTTCTCATGAGAAAGTTTTTCCTAATATCCAACCTCAACTTCCCTTGCTGCAACTTGAGCCCATTGCTCCTTCTGTCATCTGCCCCCACTGAGAACAGCCCAGCTCCATCAAGATCATTTGCATCCAGATCTCCAGAGCTAAGGTCAGGTACAGCTGCGCCTCCCCAAACCTGCCCATAATACTTCCCACTACAGCTAGAATGATTTATTTGGGAAGTCAACAATGTGACTTGTCAGGGAGAAGAGGTCTTCTATAATATCGCAGGTCCAAATCTCCCCTACAATCTATTAAGCACTTCGTCACACATCTGCCTGTCCAGTCTTTTCTGTATTTTGAGGTCAGCTTACTGTTATCTGCAAGTAATCAATAATTAGCCAGAAAACCTGTTTCTGCAGATTCTCCCCCAGCCAAATCTAGGCACTTCTCAGGGCGACATCTCAGCCACATGAAGTCAAAGGGAGTTTTGCCATTGAATTCAACAGAGCTAGGATTTCACGTTCACTAGGCTCATAATTGTTCCATAGTGTGACTGGAAAAGAGCTTCTAAGCTGAAGCAAATGTGGGATTTTGAAAAATATGCCTAAAATGGAAACCTTAGGGTTCGATGTCTTAGGACCATATGCCTAAAATGGAAACCATAGGGTTTGATGTCTTGGGACCAATTTAGTAAACATATAGCAGAGCCATTGCCACAAAGCAAGAGAAAAAGGTACAGCCACCCCTTCAAAGTCTTCTCAGGAAAAAGCTCTGCTACAGAAAATGTGCCATTTTACTCTAATTATGTCAAATGTCTTTTCCTATTGGCATCTGGAAGGGACTTTTTTAATAGTGAGGTGTACATCTGAGCGATCTAAAGTTCGTGATCCATTCAGTGGTCTCGACGAAATGCAACGTGAAAGAGATGTTGCTCCATGAGCACCCACTTTAATTTCAATGGGCTTGTTCAGAAACCAAGCAGGAGGGTCTGGGAGTTGGTGTGCCAGAGACGATCCCTTTACCGGCATTCAAACAGGTGAACTTAATCCATTCGTAGACTCTTTCAAGAGCTGAAGGGCCAAGCCACTGCTTCTGTATCCCACGAGTGTGCCATGACACATGCATGGGCATGCATTGTCTTGCACGCACCGCTGAATTTATGTCCCTTGTCTGTGTTCCCACCCACAAGTTCACACTCTTCCATCCTCACACCCCCTCATGCCCATGTGGAAACACACACCAGTGCTCACCTGCACTCCCCCCTGTGTTTGCCCACGTGCTCATGAGCATACTGGGCTGCTCAGACTGGCAATGCAACAGGTTTCTTTTGATGCTTTTTAGAAAATAGCAGCAGCCGACCTTGCTTCTGGCCTGATGTACTTTGGATGCAGCATCCATGGACAGCTGGATCTGAACGAAGATGGCCTCACAGACCTGGCTGTTGGCTCTCTCGGGAACGCTGTGCTATTATGGTTGGATATGCCTCACTTCTCTGTTACTGTTCTTGCACTCACGTTCGTCCTGGAAAACTATCGGTCACGGGGACAGCTGATCTTGTGTAACAGTGCTGCTCCCGGCCCAGGGGCTCTCGAGTCACAGGTCACTACTGAGACCCCCCCGCCCCACATTGCTTGTGGCTACAGGAGGTTTTGCTTTCTGCAGGGACCTGTTTGTCTAGGCTGGGTGGGAGAACGCTGCCTGCAGCACATTTCCTGTCCTCTGTTATTGGGGCAGCAAAAATTGGGGACCCTCAATGAGCCAATAAGCGATGCAAGAACTAAGGTTCAATGCAGTTGTAACCCAGGGCCAAAATCTTCCCTCGCTGAACTTCCAAATCCCACAATGATCAAGACTTAATACTGTTGCCGCAAGCTCTCATTTAGTCAATAAGTGAATACATTAAGGCAGTAGCTAATGCTGGGAAAGCACCTTGAAGACACAAGGACAGAGGCTCAGCTGGTCTCCTGAGCTGGGTCCAATGATGGCAGCTAAGCTGGGCTCATGTATTACACCAAAGGATTGACCTCAAAACTGCTAGATAATTGTATAGGGCCGGATTCCCTTCTTGCTTAGGATAACATCACACTAGTCAAAGTACCCGGGGTGCAGAAGAGAGTTAGGCCCGCAGTAGTGCTATCCCAGACTGAGCGGTGGTGTCCTTCACTCCGTGCCGCCCGCAAGGCCCCATGGGGCTATGACCATTCAGCTAGGACACCAGTATGTAGCATGGTCCTTCACAGCCAGGGCTTCCTCCTTTCCCGGCTGTAGCTCGCCATTAGACCCCTTAAAAGTTTTGAAGTCACCCCTTGCAGGCGTCTTCTTTCTCAGACCCCTTTTCTGGAGCATCTGGATTTATGAAGCATTGTTCCAGAGGCCGGGCACCTTTACAAAGAGGTGGCTGCAGACTTGTTGGCAGGTCACCTGTAGGTAGCTGAAGGAGTGTGGGACCTACAGAGGGTTGGGGAGGGGCTGTCCTCTAGCCTGGTTTACGCATCCGAAGGCGAGCAGCGCCCAGCGTTGCGGTACAGCTCGCGTCCCTCGTTCCCACGGCAGGTCCCGCAGCGTGGTCCAGATCAACGCCAGCATCCGGTTCGAGCCATCCAAAATCAACATCTTCAACAAGGACTGCAAGAGGAATGGCAAGGACGCCACCTGCATGTCTGCCTTCATCTGCTTCACCGCTGTCTTCCTCTCGCCTCACTTCCACGCCTTTAGCCTGGGTGAGTGAAGCCTCCCGCCCCCGTGGGGAGCAGCTTTTGTACCCACCCGGGGAGAAACAGGTCCGTGTCAGTCCTGGGGATGCAAAGAGGGGGCTGAGCTGGGAGCTGGCTTGGCTGTGAGGACAGCACTATGCCCACACACGGGCTCACCTGGCCTGCCCAGTTCTCTGCCCCTGCCCCAGCCCTGGGCAGCTTGCAACAGTGGGCCAGCTGTCAGGATCAAGGAGGACGCCGAAAATGGAGCCATGGCTCAATCTCTGTGCAAAACCGTGTGATTTTTGTTAAAGACAGCTCCCATCCTGCCTGGCGCTGTGGTTCTTGGGTTGTGACGCGGAGGGCGAGCTTGGACTAATTCCTTATGAGCTGGCCTCACCTCCACAGTCTTTATCCTGGGCTGAGGGCAGGGCCTCACAGATAAGTACCCGGGAGAGGGTAGGGATGTACCCTCCCTACCCTACAGTCAGCTATTCCACTGTAACTGCCCACCTGTACGCACGCTCTTATCCCACGATAAGTGAGAGAAAACCTGCAGTCATTTCCACTTCATGCAAAAAAGAGTCCACGTTCCTGGATGACTGTTACTCCATGGAAATGGGTCATTTCAGCTCCCTGATTAAATGCAGTGCAGGATGTTTAAGTATTTATCTGCTATAGACTCATGTGATGAGCAGTAATGGCGCTGAAGACATCTTCGCTGCGGCGCCTGTCACCCCAATAAGAGATTGTTCCTCTTCCTAAATAGGATTGCAAAGGAAAGAGAGCTAAGCCATCATAGCTTGGCTTTCCTTTATCTCAGGATAAGACCATGCACCTGGGCTGTCACTGCAGAAGAGCTGATGCCTAAGGTGTATGCAGCGGCCAGTTCATGCGTCCCTGCCGCCAGAAGCAAGAAAACAGTTGCTCATTTGGAGTTGCTTTGGGCTGATCATAGTGTTTGCTCTCACAACCTGGCTAGTCCTATGTTCTAGGCCATCCCAGTTTGCAAAGGGAGTCAGCACCAAAAATTTGCTATTGGAGCAGCACAGAGAATCAGCTGCTCTCAGGCTTTGACTGCCTGGCACAGCTGGGCCCCACGTGCCAGCACATTGGGTTAAGGCCATAAATAGGCTTCACGGTCCAGTTGGTCCTGCTTGGGTTTTAAAGCACTGCACATTGCTGTGACCTGAAGCCTACACACCGGATGCTGCGACTCAGAGCAGAGAGGAAACGCGAGCAGCGCAGACTTCAACCCACCCAAAATCTACAGCAGCTTGCGTTATGGAAGTAATCGTGTCGCCGTTGAAGGCAGTGGTAAAATTCCCAGGGAGGCCGGGATTTCAGGCCACAGCGATCATCGCTGATATTTTATTTGCAACCTGTCCTGACACCTCAAGAGTTCACAGAACAAGCAGTTACGTGAGGTTTTGGAAGTGACAGCAGAACGAAGAAGGTTATAGCGGATTTTGAACGAATGTGTGTGTTTGCATCTGGTTTCGCCGTGCCTAGCAGTGCATTTCTGGTCACTTTGTTGTTGCTGGGTTTTGTTTTGTTTTGTTTTTACAACAGTGTTTAGGAAGAAAAATTCTCTCTCATTAACTTCTTCAAGAAACAACAGGCCCTGGTAAAGAGGCCTTGGAGCCATGCAGTCCAGCAGACACGCGTCTGTCAGGCAGATATTTAAACATCCTGTAGATTATTTTCTGAGTATCCTGAAACGACCTGCTTTCTGGGGTATTTTTCAACCAGGAACGTGGATACTTAACAAAAATGTCTGGTTGGTATTCAAGAAGCCTGACCTCATCCTTTCTAATCCTTACAGTCTACTGTGAATACAGACACGCTCAGATCCATTACCTTCCCCATTTGGGGGCAATAAACTATTCTGGAAACTTCATATCTTCCAGACGTGCTCTTAGCACTTGGCTTTCTCGCAGCCTGGGGGGCACATCACCAGTCCTCCCAGTGCAGATAAAGCCAGGCTGGACGCAGGCCACCGCCTCGACTGCTTTTGCACGGTCCAAGCGGGCTGTGGAGGGTACCTGGAGGCCAGGCGGTGGTTGTGCCTCCTGCCACACTGGCCCACCCCTCCACTTTCCTTTTTTTCAATGAGGTTTGCAGTATTTTTGCAGCTGTTTGGTGATCTGTGCTGCAATCACGCCCAGGAGGCCAGCTCGCAGGCCAAACTCCGCCGTACACGGTGCGGTACAAACACCAAACAGGAAGCGTGAAGGGGCGGGACACCCAGAGACTCGGTGCTGGTGTCCGTGCATCCTTCATCAGCCGCTCCCCTCTGAGCTCATCAAGGTTATTGGTATCTTTGTAGCCAAGCAAGGATGGGCTGTTGGTAGAAGCCGGCCGGAAAGCAAGAGCTAGCGCAAAATACAGCTTGTCGGGTTGTGGGCTCAGTTCACCGAGCCAGGCACAACTTTAATAAGGAAGTTTCTGTCTTCATGCCAACAGCACCCCAACAGCCGTGAGACTGCTCTTCCAGCTCTCTGCAACTCCATGCATCCCATATAAATATGCAGTCCTCACGCTCTGCTCAGTGCGTGCATCACCTGGAGCGTATAAGACTTGCATACTGTGATACACACCAGTGTCCATTTTTTCTAGGTGCAAGAGTAGCTGGCATCTGGGAAATCCCTTGTACGCTAGGCTGGGACTACATCAGAGAGAAACAACTTCTCTTCCTGATGGTTCAGGCTACCTACAGCCCACCCCGAGATTTAATTATGGAGGATTCGTGGCTCCAGGGAGCATTCATG
Source organism: Crocodylus siamensis (assembly GCF_052110815.1). Taxonomy (NCBI): domain Eukaryota; kingdom Metazoa; phylum Chordata; order Crocodylia; family Crocodylidae; genus Crocodylus; species Crocodylus siamensis. The sequence continues at coordinate 3,393,062 of NC_143409.1, forward strand.
AGTCCCAATTCTGGAATTTGTCTCCTTTGTAGCTGCCAGAGCCTAATCCTGTGTAAGCCTCATCTGTGCACTCCTCTTTGGCTGCTTAGGCATGATAAGGAGAGCATTTGTGCTTCCTCTGGAGTCTACTTGTGACCTTATCCAGGAGTTAATTGTAATGAATTTCTGCTCCATTGCATCTGAGCTTAGAGGCTCTGGTACGATATTACTTCATAATGCAAGCAGGGAGGTTGTTTAGCAGCGGCTTGTCATCTGAAAAAAGTTAACCGTGTCAAAGAGTCCAGGGCTGAGCATCTTTCTCTCTTTTTTTCCCCCCAGCAATAAAATATAACGCCACCATTGATGAAAGACGGTACACGCCGCGGGCTCACCTGGACGAGAACAGCGACAGGCACACGCACAAGAGGGTCACGCTGTTGGCAGGACGGGAGCACTGTGACAAGCTGAACTTCCATGTGCTGGTAAGTGGAAGTGGCCCTGACCCTGGGGGCCCTGTCCCAAGAGAAGTACCCCTGGAAGCGGGCAGGGAGGCAAGGGGAAGTGACCCCAGGGCAGCCCATGACTTGTGAGGATGGGCCCCTATTACTCAGACCTCAAAAATGTCTTCTGACGTCCTTGCCCAAACTCCAGGCACTTGTCACAGCCCCTTGCACGGGTGGCTGTGGCCAGTTACGGCTCCTGAGGATTACAGACCAGCCAGGAAAGAAGCATTTGATGCACAAACCTGACCAAACTAAACACACACAGATGGGACAGAGGAGAAAAACCTGGATGATAACCTCCATGCTTTGGGGAGGTTTCAGTCCTGGTCTGGTGGGAGCTTCCCTGACCCCCGCCTCACACTCCTCACATCTGAACGCACGGCTGAGATGAGGAACGAGGAGCCTCTAATTGCAGAGAGAGCACTCTCCGGGATTGCAGTGGGGGCCAGGCGTACAAACTACACGTGCACAGCCCTGTTCAGCGTGTCTCCTTTCCTCCCGGCCCATCAGGACCACAGCGATGGCTGTCATTTCTGACATTACAGCCCCAGGGAACCTGGGGTGGAGGAAACAGCACTTCCTTCCGGGATAATCAACTCTTTAGGAGGAAGCGATCTGCTTTCCTAGCACCCCCATGCCCTCATAGATGCACGTGCACCAACAGATGTGCATGTCGGGCGATTTGCGGAGCCGACGTGCAACGCACCGTTAAGGTGCTGTGTGTGCTGCTTCAGGCCTTCAAGTCAAATTCTTTAGCTGTAAGATGAAAGAAGATGGTTGTAAAGCGTTATTTCACTAGGCATGCCCATCGTTTTAACGGTGCATTCCCTCCACCTCTAGGACACAGCAGACTATGTGAAGCCGGTGGCGTTTTCAGTGGAATATGACCTGGAGGATCCCAGCCATGGCCCCGTGCTGGATGACGGCTGGCCAACCTCCCTGAAAGTCTCTGTACGTAACAGGAGTTAGACTCCGAGGAAAGCGCTGTGCCTAGGATAGGCCGAGGCAAAACAAGTCATGGCTTGCACTAGTGATCTGTGGCACCGTTCAGCCAAGGGATGGGGGGGTGGGGGATAAATAGCACCATCTGATAACGAAGCAGAGGACAGAGAAGACATCCCTGCTCTTCTCCCCGGAGCTCAACACCGAGAGAAGCATCGTTTGAAATACAGTAAGGGGCCCGGGCTGTGGTCCACCACTTTTCCTCTGCTGTGCTTGCAACTGTAGAGTACATGGCAGCTGGGAAATCCTCCTGTGCACATGGCGAGTGTAAAGTTGGTGGGAACGCGCCCCGTGCTGGAAGGCAGGCCTGGGAGGCAGGGCAATGGCAGCACAGGGTGGGACAGGCCTGGGGCCTATTTCCAGCTCCCCAAGAGACTGCATGTCAGTGGCATAAGGTAAGGCAGCCCCTGAAGGACTTGGATGGGCAATCAGCCCCAGGGGGTGCAGCACCCCAAAACCATCTTTATGCCTGCACCAGGTCTGAGCCAGCCAGGAGCCCAGCTCAGGAGAGGAGCCTTCTCATACTTGCATATCACCCATGAGGTTGCTGGCTGTGGGGCTGCTGGCGTGTGAGGCATGCATTTCAGTGAGGAGTGCAAGCAGCTGCCTTTCCAACTTGTAGGCCACCTAAATCCAAGGGGCATCGATTGCATAAGCAACAGCTTACTTCAACAGATGCTGTGAAGGGAAATTTGAGCAGGGGCTTGGACTAGATGTGACCTCCTGAGATCTCTTCCAGCCCTCATTTTCTACGAGTCTATGACTTTCCCTTCCCTGGCACAGGGCAATTTCCCATAGCATCTGTTGAAGCGAGCTGTTGCTCATGAAAGCTGATGCATCTTGGCTTTAGCGAGTCTCTAAGGTGCAGCTCTGCCCTGCTTTCTGCAGGAGGGCTGCTAGTCCCAGCGTCTACCTGGGGCAATTGCACTCTGCTGTTTTCAGATCCAGACGCCCGGGCAATTTCTGATGGTTGCGCTATTCTTCGCTTCCTGTCCCAGGCTCACTTCCCTGACACTGAGCTGCCGTGGCATATTGCTGCCGTCTCCTAAATAGTCATCACGTTCTCCAGGGACGTTGCTTCTGTGGGGAATGAAGCGAGCCCTGATGTGCAGCCTGGGTATTGATATGAGTGGGTGAAGCACTGTCTGGTCTCTCAGGGTAAAGAGAGACCGGTATGACTAACGCTAAATGGAGACAGGGAGTTAGGCATGTTAGTCTGAAGGCAGGCAGGATGCACCTTCCGGACTAACTGAATCAGAGATGCATAAGATTTCATGAGCAAAACGTTCATCAGATCACAGAAGCTGTTGATCACACAAGCTCGTGCATCTCTGGATCAGTTAGTCTATAAGGTTCATCTCAAAACTGCCTTCTTTCTCTAAACATTTTAGGTCAGATCCATGCCTGGTTTAAACTAGCACAACTCTACTCAAACAATGACAGAGCTTTACTGGCTGTTCTCCGGCAGATTTCTGAGGACCCTCACGGCCGTGTAGAAATAAAGCATAAAGTCCTCACAGTTGGTTTATGATCTGTACTAATGCATGGAGACATCTGTGCTTTGCAGGGGAATTAAAAATGCAAAGCAGAAGCCAGCCGAATGATAACCTTGGTCGGCTCGCTTCCCCCTCAGTGCAGCACGCTGCACCTTTCGCTTCCACCCAGGGAGACGAGCCAGGGGATGTCTTTCCTGTTAGCCTGCATTGCATATTATTGGTGTGGTACTTTTGGCATTCTTTATTTGTACGGTGGGGTTTTTGAACCATTTAAGCCCTGGGTTTTGCTTGGCTGATGCTGGCAGAGCCCGTGCGAAGTCCGCTCTGCAGGCATCAGGCAAAGACAGGTTTTATTTCAATGTTTCTTGTCTTTCCCCTCGAGGTGCCTTTCTGGAACGGATGCAATGAGGATGAGCACTGCGTCCCCGACCTCTTCCTTGATGCCAGAACTGATATCCCGAGTGCCATGTGAGTAGATGGCCCAGTGAGAAATGCCCCATTCCCCACCCGGAACGGGGCAGATATCTGACCTCAGCACGTGGCCAGGTTTCTTCCTGCCAGAGGGATTTGTCCTGAACCCTGGAAGTGTCCTTGCTTCGTCTTTTCTTCCTTTGCACTGGGGTTAATCATCTCTTACCCGTGACTAAGCAAGAGAGCGCATCCGCGGGGTGTTTACAAATGACGAGCTCAATCGTAATGCAGAGCATGCCTGCATCTGGATAACCGCAAAGCTCTGGTTAGCAAGTGCATCACATTTTCTGTTGGTTTCATAAGGGTTTGTCAAAACTGATGAGCTTTTGTTTCTCGGGGTTGCTGGGCTGTTCTTTATGACAGATTTCAGACGCGTAGCACCTCTGTGTCCGGCGATGCATTCATTTGGGTTCCCTTTGCAAGCTCCGACCACATTGCTGCGGGCTTGCCGCGTATCTAATGCAGACGAGCTAGTGACCCGCAGAGCCGGGTCTCCAGCCTTAGCACCAAGAGCTGAGAAAGTCAGCTCCTCTGCCTGTTTCTCCAAATAAAGTGGCTTAAAATGCAGCCAGCTGGAGGATGCCTGGAAATCTGCTGGCCGCTAGAAGTCTGCTTTCTGACAGTAAGTCATGCCCTGTTGCTTTTATAATCCCCGGGCCTTGCTTTGAGGTCTGTATAAAACAGCCTCCCACCCCTAGCAGTCCCAGCCCCACCTGCTTGAGAAGAAGGCAGAAGAAATGCGGGACGCTCTTCCCCCGCGGCAGGTCTCATCCCAACCACTGTCAGCGAGATGCTGGCGAAGCCATCAAGTAGGATGTTCGAGCTCCTTTCCAGGGCTTATTGTCACTACGTGGAAATCGGGCGATTTTCCAGTTCCTCCCTGCCAAGCTCTCGGCCTTAACGACATCCTGTGGCAATTCTGCTTCTGCGCCTTTGCACGCTTCATTCATTTTCGCTTTTCCCCTTTACTTATCGTCTTTGGTTTGACTGAAATGCTTCCTGGCAAAAGCCGGGAGATTCCCATCGTTTTCCCCTCCTCTGCCCGCTGCCTTCGTTCCAGAGCTGTGGGCTTCCCCTCCAGCAGACAGTGCCTTTCTGGGCACAATACTGGGACTTGTTGGTGACTGGTACGATAAACCTTGTGTTTGGTACCAGGAAGATGGACCCCAAGGAAACCAAGCAGTAAATAAAAGGGAGAAAGCCAGCGTTACCCACTGGGCAACTGGGGGCTTGACGTGCCCCGCAGCAGATGTCTTGTTTTCTGTGAGCACTTCCAAATACTTCATACTAAAAGCTACGGGAGAGTAAGAGCCCCCTCCAGGGCCAGCTGAAATCAGTGTCTGCACTGGGTTGGGATCAGGCCGGGAGGCTGGATCCACGCTCCCTGAGTTTATTTTTGGTTCCTGTAATCTAATCCTCATGGCTCTGCGATTCCAAGTCACGTTTCAGCCTAAAAGAGCCCTTGTGCTTGAAAGGATTTGAAATGCTTGTACAGCATCCCGGCGCTGCAGGGAGCATTTCCATCCGTCCCCTAACACAGCTGGGCCTTTGGGTTAAAACCCAGGCTCAGCGCTTGGTAGGGGAGCAAGCTATAGCCTGGTTTGCTATAAGCTCCAGCCCACCCCCAGCCCTCCAAGGTAGACTTTTCCCACTCCAGCAAAAGCAGGCGTCCTCCTTTCCTCTGACTCCTTCCCCATCGGTGCGGCATTGGAAGCAAAGCCGTGCCCAGCTGTGACACCACTCCGATTTTCTTCTGCTTTGCTGTGCGTGCCCGGCTGTGTGGCCTGGCTGCAGTCACAAAATCCCAGGTCTACTGGGATTAGGAAACATGTGCTCGGATGCTGAACGTGCGCGCCAGCTTTCTAGGAACCCGTGCACCGGATCAGGGGCAATGGCTCGCGGGAGAGTCGGCTGTGGTTGCACGGGGCGTAAACCCATGCAGGATATTCCCAGATAAAGTTGTGTCGTGGCCTCAAAGCAGTGGTCCCCAACTGCAAACACAGTCCCTGAGCCCTCTTGAGCTGAAGAAGAGGTGGGGGGGGGACCTTAATCACAGTCTTTATGGCTGTATGGCAATTGCCCACGCTCAGTGTTTTGGCCCCACTCACCCTAGTATGAGCACGGTCATTGAGATGGATGCTGGTGTGCACCGAGTGTCCATTGACAACAGTGGAGGCTGAATCAGGCCCTAAAGAGAAATATATACAGTGATTGTTTGGGCCAAGAAAAGCAAGCAAAATAAATCTCTGTTGCTAAATACTGTTGTGGTCACTCGACCAGCGGCGTGCAAGCCCAGCTCCAGCTCGCTCCCTTTTCCCCTTCCTTGCCTTTCTGTTTTTATTTTACAAAATAGAAGTGATGCATGCATGGAAAAGGCTGCAAAGAGGGTATTTTGCTTGCTGCCATAACAGAGCCCAGCCGCTTCTCTGGTGGGACTCTTGCTATCAACAAACTTAGACTAGGGAGAGGATTTGGGGCAACGACACTGAAGCTAAGCATCACATTTACCTTATACTGTATTGTCATGCCTACGGCATGCTCCAAATAAATATATGCTTTGTTTTTGAAAAGCAGAACGAAGAAAGAAAAGGTTCTTTTCCTTTTGAGTCTCCACCGGTAGGAGGGTTGATGGGGGCAGAAAGTGGTAACACCCAGCAGCCAGCTTTATTCTTGTTTTCCCTTGATCGAGGTTTAAGCAACAGAAACTGCTCTTGTCATATTTCCTCAATTATAATGCCCCCCCACCCCCTGCAATTTCCAGCAGCTGATTTTCAGGGAGGATGTGTGCGTCATACACAGGGAAATACGGTATTCTGATATCAGACCTCTTTCTTCCTCTTCAGTGCTGTTTTATTAGGAGATAATAGGGAGACCAGGCAGGATTACCTGACAATCGCAGCAAAACAGCTTGCATCCAGTCTGTATTAGAAACATACAGCTCCTTTCCTTGCAGACCAGCCTGGGACTTGACAGGGACTCCAGGCAGAGATTTACTTGCACTATCATGGACACCAAGAGACGTGTATTTCTTGCTCTCTTTATCTTGGTGATAAGGAGAACTATCAGGTTGGTAAGCCAGTAGGTCCAGATGTTCAAACGCAGCCTCTGATTTCTCTGCCTGCCAAACATTCCCACAAGCAGCCTCCCATACAAAACAGGACGTTGGTGGCAAATGGCATGGCAGAGTCACAATCGTTCAGGGCCCTTCGGTTCTGTAGCTGGAGGGGGCATTTTTGAGCCGATGACCTACATGACCTATGGAAACACGGAGCTGCAGCAGATTAGATGTCAAAGCACGTGAGTGAGCAGTAGGACTGCTATAAGCAGGACCACACATACCAGAGAAGTGAGACGACCTGGGAAAACCCAGGTCACTATAAAACCAACAGATAACCATCCTAAGAGGGACAAAAACAAGGTCAGGAAAACGTCATGAGAGGAGTAAGAGACATGCCACGATCAAGGCAGCCCAAGGGGAGAAGGGGGTGCAGATCACCCATAAAACAGCAAGCAAAAGTGAGAGCTGTGGACCCTCACCACACCCGCCAAGAAGAACTGCAAATCCCAGAGACACCCGAACGCCTGGCCAGCTGCAGGAAGATGCTCCGTCCTCCGGTCGACCTAAGACTTGTGCAAAGTTTCTGTTGTGTCTTAACTTGGGGAAGGTTTCTGCTGATCCTTTGTCTTATGCTTAAATTGTAGAATAAATGCACTCTTCAAAGAAGGGACTATTTGTGCCCAAGCCACTTTCATGACTTCAGTGCCACCACCTAGATGCTTCCTCAGCCGCAAAAGAAAGAGGGGGGAAAGTGTGCAAGGCAACCTAGTGGCAGATGATGCAGAAAAGCCTGAAGGGCTCGATGCCTTTTTCACCTCCATCGGCACGGGCAAGGTCGACTCCCAGACTCGTGCACCAGGCACAAGAAGGTGAGCAGCCAAGTGGTGAAAGGACAGGTTAAGGACTTGAAAAGCTGGATGTGTACAAGTCGGTGGGACCAGACCCAATGCCCGAGGGTGCTGAGAGAGTCGACCGCTGTGATTGTGGCGCTGCTGGCCATTATTGCCAAAACTGATGGTGACTGGGAGAAGTCCCAGACAATCAGAAAAGGGCAAATATAGTGCCCATCTTTACAAAAGGGAAGAAGGAGGATCTGGAGAACTCCAGACTAGTCGACCTTATCTCAGTCCCTGGAAAAATCATGGAGCAGGTCCTCAAGGCATCCATGTCTGAGCACTTGAAGGAGAAGATGATGAGGAGCAGTCAGCATGGATCCACCAAGTTCAAGCTGCACCTGACCAACCTGATTGCCTTCTGCAATGAGATGACTGGCGCTGTGGATGAGGGGAGAGCAGGCGGTGTGATATACCTTGACTTTAGCAAGGCTTTTGATATGGTCTCCCACAACTTTCTTACAAGCAAGCTAAGGAAGTATGGGTTGGATGGATGGACTGTAAGATGGATAGAAAATTGGCTGGATTATTGGACTCAGAGAGCAGTAATCAATGGCTGGATGTCTAGTTGGCAGCCAGTATTGAGTGGAGTGCCCCAGGGGTCGATCCTGGAGCCGGTTTTGTTCAATATCTTCATCAGCGACCTGGACGATGGGATATTGTGCACCTTCAGCAAGTGTGTGGATGACACCAAACTGGGGGGAGTAGTAGATATGCTGGAGGGTAGGGCTAGGATTCAGAGTGACCTCGATATATTAGAGGACTGGGCCAAAAGAAATCTCATGAGGTTCAACAAGGACAAGTGCAAAGTCCTGCACTTTGGCTGGAGCACTCTCATACACTGGTACAGGGCGGGGACTGACTGGCTGGGCAGCAGCTCTGCAGCCAAGGACCTGTGGGGGACAGTGGACAAGAAGCTGGAGATGAGCTAGCAGTTTGCCCTTGTTGCTGAGAAGGCGACCGGCGTCCTGGGCTGCATCGGGAGGAGCGTTGCCAGCAGATCGAGGCAGTGATTCTCCCCTCTATTCAGCACCGGGGAGGCCACATCTGGAGTCCCATGTCCAGCTGCAGGCCCCCACTGCAGAAAGGATGTGGACACATTGGAGAGAGTCCAGTGAAGGGCAAGGACAGTGGTTCAAGGGCTGGGGGACAGGACTGATGAGGAGAGACCAAGGGAAATGGGCTGATTTAGTCTGGAAAAGAGAAGACCAAGGGGGGATTGAATAGCAGCCTTCACGACCCTGCAGGGGGGCTGCAAAGAGGCTGGAGCTGGGCTGTTCTCTGTGGGGGCAGATGACTGGACATGGAGCAATGGGCTCAAGCTGCAGCAAGGGAAGTTGAGGTTGGATATTAGGAAAAATTCTCACAAGGAGGGTGGCGAAGCGATGGGTTACCTAGAAAAGTGGTGGTGCAGTCTCCATCCTTGGAGGTGTTCAAGACCCAGATAGACAAAGCCCTGGCTGGGATGATGTAGTTGGGGCTGGTCCTGCTGTGAGCAGGGGGCTGGACTGGATGTGACCTCCTGAGGTCTATTCAAGCCCTCATTTTCTGTGATTCTATGATTCTCTGTTAAGTCCAGGCAACAATATGGCAACAACAGCACCACATATATTTTTGTGTGCCATTTGGTAGCCACGTGACCAAGTCAAATGCCAACTTATACCTGAGGTTTGCTGATGATGCACATCATTGGCACATACCTGAGGGGCTAGTTTAAAGCGCTTGGCCTGTGTAATTTTGGGTGCAGGGGCTCAAACACACCCCCCCCCCCGCATTTTACAGGGAATCTCCCAAGCAAGTGCTGAATGTCTGGTATTGCAAACTGACCCCAGCACTCTTTCCTGCCTAGACAGGGGTCAGACTCAATGATCTGTTGAGGTCCCTTCCAACCCTAACATCTATGCATCTGTGACCCATTCATATAACCAGATTAAATGAAGTATGAGTAAATGTCCGCGTACTTTGTTGGAACAGCTCTCAGCTCAGGGTGCTGTGTCGGTGTGTACAGACAGCACATGCTGCCGTGCTCTCAGGTGCAGAAACAGCCACAGATTGCAGCTCTGGTGCTGTATGCTGAAACACGTCCCCATGGGCTCGTGAAGGCCTGATCCTCTCTGGTATCACTTCACTTCTCTTGCAGGGAATACTGCCACCGGGTGCTCCGCAAGTCGCACTCGGACTGCTCCATCTACACCCTCTCCTTCGACACCTCCATTTTCATCATCGAGAGCACGCGGCGAAGGGTGGCTGTGGAAGCCATACTAGAGAACAAGGGCGAGAACGCCTACAGCACCGTCCTCAACATCTCCTTCTCCAAAAACCTCCAGTTTGCCAGCTTGATTCAGAGGGTAAGACACCCTGGGGCTTCTCTAGACCAGGCAGAAGGCACCTTTATAGACTCACCAGATTTGACATATGTAGAGAGAGCACACACTCTCCTGAACCCAAGTTCACTTCATCAGGTGCTGTGAAAGGACAGCACAGAGCAGTGTAACGTGGAGTGGTTAGACTAGAAGAGCAGGAGGGAGGGAGGGAGGACGGGGAACAAAAGCTAGGAACAAGGGGCATGTGTAGACAAAATGAGGGGCATGTGTGCATGACACTTTAAAGTGGGGTAAGTACTTTTGCACCGCTTTAATGGTGTTGGTATTTGCACGTGTTGGCAGTGCATTGTGCATTATTTCCAGCTGCTTTAGCACATTTGGTGGCATAATGCACCTTAAATGACTTTGGGGGCACAGCAAACGAAAACACCTCCAGGGAGTTTTAGTTTGCTGCCCTAGAGCCACGAAGCAGAGCACCGGGGTCCGTGCAGTTCAGGGACTGCAGGCAGCCCATGCGGGCAGCCTGGCAGCAGCCCGGGAGGGAATGAGATAAGACATCACGATCCCTGTTTAACCCGTACTTAGCCCAGTCCACTCTGTGGATGATTTCTTTTTCCACTATTTCCCATTCAAACTGGTTTTAAACATTTTTTGGCCTGAGAACAGCTACCCTGAGGTCAGCAGCGGTGCGTCCAGGGGGCTAAAGGCACCTGCCACAGGCAAGGGTGTCTTTCTGCAGCTGCTGCTCATGCACCCTTACACCATCTCCAGATCCAATCATGCCTGTCTTGGGGACGAGTCGTGGCCAGTTACAAAAGAAGTGAGGGGCATCAAAAAACATTTATTCCTGCTGATTCCTTATTGAAAAGCATTTGTTACTATTACTCCAACTAGCCTCTCGCGTTGCTGGTCTGGCCTCTGGAAGCTGGTTGGGTTTTGTCATTAGCTCTAGCAGCCTTGAGAGCTTTGGAGGGGTTCACGCCATGCACCCCGGGAAAGTCCCATCCTCCCACAAGCCAGCCTTGCCCTTGCTGTAGAAAGTCCCATTGTGCTCAGGGACCCTCTGTCATCCACTATCTTCATCTCACAGCTTTAGGGAGGCTTTAGATACCCGGGGCTCAGCCACTGAATGCTTCGGAGACAGCACTGAAACCTTAACAAAAAGAGAGTTACATTCTTCATCCATGCTACCCGTGCCCCGTCCTTCAGCTAAGTACTCCGGGGACAGATTACATCTTTCCTTATCCAAATTATAATAGGGAGTGTCACAGGAGCACTTAGGTGCCCTGTTCCTAAGGAGTGGAGAAAGGGAGCTGCCAATCTCCAGGGGCAGCGCAGGTGCCGGTCACTGCGGCAACCGGGTGGTCATGTGACCGGAAGGGGGCAGAGCCGGGCCTGTATAAATAGCCCAGGCCAGAGCCTAGCCAGCAGTTCCCCTCCGGCAGCCCAAGCGGCAGGAGCTCTGCTGAGGAGCAGAGCGGAGCAGACTAGGAGCCGAGCAGCCTGAGCGTCGGCATGCGGATACAGGTGGAAAAGCCCCTGAGAAGGAGGTGACGGAAGTTAGCCAGGTTGGCTGAAGGTTTATGTTACAGCCGAGAGGCTCTGCGTTCTGTTGTGGTTTTGAAGTTGTTGTGACTCCAGAGGGGGAGACTTTGGTTGGTTGTGGTGATTATTATACCGGAGGACTGGGTAGGGCTGTAGGGGTGAGAGGAGGCCTCACGGGGGCTCCCCAATAGTTTGGGAGTTCCCGGTGCCCAGCAAGGGGACAGAGAACGATGCCTGAGCTGGCACAGTAGTTCGCACCAGTGGTGCGGTAAGGTGGGGGGGGAACCCCAGCCCAGAGCGGGGCAGATGTACCAAGAGAAGTGCCAGGAGTGCAAGGGTGCAACGAGGAAGCTCCGGGAGTGGGTGAGTACACTAGGAACAACCCTAGGAGAGGGTGAGTGCACCGAGGGAAGCCCCAGGAGCAGGAGCGTGCGCTGAGAGGTGCTCCAGGAGCAGGCGCAGGTACCAAGAGAGGCCCCAGGAGAAGGCAGGGCATTTCTGATTGTTAGAAACCCCATAGGGGAGAGACTAAAAAGGACCCTAGAGGGGTTCCTCAGTACTGGGGACCCCGAGGGGCTTAAAAGGCCAGGTAAGGCTTCGGTCGCCTGAGCCTAAGTGGACACCAAGGATTGACAGGACCCGGAAGGGTCAGGCAGGCCAGGTAAGGCTCAGGTCACCTGAGCCTAATCGGACTGATAATATTGGCAAGAACCCAGTAGGGTCAGAAAGGCCAGGTAAGGCTCCGGCCGCCTGAGCCTAATCTGGTATCCACCATTAACTGACTTCAGAGGGGCCAGTAAAGGCTTAGGAAGCCAGCCCAGGTGGGTGTGAGACAAGCCCAGAGGCGCCAGACAAGGGGTGCTGGTTTCGAGACAGGCCCAGGGGCGCCAGAGAGGGCGCAGTAAGAAAGAAGGACCAGATATCATCCAGGAAGAGCTGCGAGGCTTGGGGCGTGCTGAAGGGGAGGTAGGAGGCACGCATTGCCCATAAGGCTGGGGGTGTTGGAGCACCCCACTTGGAACGGAGGTAATACCAGCGCGGTGCCAAGGTGAAAGTAGGCAGCCTCCCTTACTGAACTTTATAAGAACAAAGACGTGGCAGCCGAGAAGAGGGTGCTGGATCACCTTAATTGACATGGCAGGGGGCGCTAGCGAGCTCACGGCTGCTCGCAGGCCCCACTCCGTGACAGGGAGCAATAGATACAGCTGCTTATTCCTGTGCGGATGGATAAAACGGAAGAGCAGTCCAGGGAGTTGTTGACCAAATGTCCCTCTGAACCCAGCCCCAAGTCGCATCTGTGCTATGAAGAAGGGCAGGTAGTTTCGACTGCAGTCCCTGAGCTGCCTGGTAACAGCTGGGCCCAGAAGTGGACACTTCTGCTGCTCATGAGCGTCTTTTCCATAATTACAACAGAGATGATGAAAAGAGCAATACGGGATATCAGCTTCCATGCTCGGTGGTGGGGGAAAAAGCGTCCACGTGTTGGCTTGTCTGTTATGTCTATTGTAAGAGATCCTGCACTTTGCTTCAAAACATCTGGTGCTGAGCTGAAGTCAGTCGCTGCCCTGTCCCGGAGAGGTTGGCCAGTTTTTAATGGGTTATTAGGTACCTTTGGCCCTTTGTTTTTGCAATATAAAAATGTTTCTTATATGCAAGAGCCAACAGTCAAGTCCAAGGTTGATAAATTCAGTTCCCTTTTTGGTTTCATTGTCCTATAACTTAAACGATATTTGCTCCCAAGCTGCAGGGGCGGGTGGCCAAGTCCGAGTCGGTATATAAATTTTTGCAGCTGAGTTGCAACTCCCCTGGAAGATGGGCTGATAATGGAAACCCAGCTGTAAATTAGAGACGGGCCTGTTGATGCCATTGCAATACTGCACCGCAGCCGCTCCGCGAACAGGGCATCTGATCCAAGCATCTGTGCATCGGTCGGGACTTTTAGGCCACAGCTCAAAGTCAGCTCAACAGAACAGCCTGGGAATGCCTTTAAAAAAAATCATCTCTAAGCATCGTATGGCAGGAGCAGTGTCACCCGCTCTGTCATCCGGCATCCTCCACGGGGGATAGAGTGAGGCAGCGTTTCCACGCCTAACCTCAAGCCCCTTCATGGTCAAGAGCAGAGCTCTTTTGTTCACCCAGAACCACAATTGCAGGCTGTGCTCTTGCCGAGGCAGCTGCTGCTAGCTTAGCTCCAGATGTGGGCTCGCATCTTCTGGGTCCCCCGAGCGGCATGTCCTGCTCAGAGACCACGGCGGGGGAGGGGGGAGGTTTCCAGTGACACACACACATTTTTCTTTGAACAGTCTGGATTTGGTGACCCATCTCCATCTGGCTGTGATAACAGACCCTGTCTAGGAGACTTTAGGGTTTCCTGCTGCATGGCAGGGGCTGTCTGGTGCCAGGGTTACCCTCCCAAGAGGTGATTGGGAGGTGCAGTGTGAGGTTCACCTGGGGGCGCTCCCAAGCTCAGCCTGGAAACCGTATGAATGTGTCCTTAAGGCACCAGGCCAAAGCTAAAGGCATACCTCTCACCCCTCCCATCTCTTGTCTGTGCTTCGCCACCCGAGCCCCTCTCTACCCTACCCCAGGAAAGCACCCCTGCACCTCTCGTTCAGTCCCAGCAAGCAGCGTCTCACTGATACCCGGGGGCTGGACTCCCTCACCTAACGCCTCTCATCATAGCAAGAGTCTGGCTGAGGGTTGGGCAAAGGTCCTTTAGTCTTGTGTTTCTGGCTTGGTTTTCCTTCTGCATCGAGCTCCGTGGTGAATGCATCACCACACGCACCGGGCTCATGCAGCCTGTTCCCGGTTCATCACTCCCTGTCTGCTGGCGTCCGTGCGGCGCTCACGCTGCGGCATCCGTGCATCACCCCGTAAGGCCTTCACGCTTCTGGTGAGAGGACTCACTTTTTATCCCTGGCTCTCAAAGAACTCAGCTTCCCCTCCCTTTCCCCAGCACCCCTAGGAAACCTGAGCTGAGAGATCCTTCCCCCTTGTCCTGCCATCCCGGCCCTAGCATCAGAGCCACGAAGCGCCCCAATCCTGCTCAGTATATGTCCGAGGGCGCACGGTGCTGCACGTTGCCATTCAACAAGCACCCAGGGAAATTCCTGGGAGGGAGAAAACTCCGAATCCAGCATGTCGGTAAATGTGCTGATCTTGCTAAGGCTTCATTCATCCACTGAATGACTTCATAACCATCCTGGGTATCGAGTGTCTTACGCCTGCTGGTTTAAAAGTCATGCCAAAGGAAAATTGCAGGATGCAGTGCCCACAAAATGAGAAAAATGCAGGGGGCTACTATGCATTCTCTAGTAGATGACTCCCAAATACCCAGGGGAAACAGGGACAGCATGACACAGATGAGCCTGTAGAAATCGTTTTAACCAGATATAAATGCTCAGCTGTGCTGTTGTGCTCCAAATTACTGGTCTTGCATAAAAACATCTACCAGTATATAAGGAGCATAACAAGAGCACTTCGAGTTTGCTGTTGAGGTCAGGGATTCTTGTAGGGTCTATACAAATACATAAAAAGAGCCCATATTTGGTCTAGACATCCAAAAGCCTAAATAGACAACGGCAAGAGGATGTATTATTGACCCTTTCCTATGACACAATGTAGCAATAAATGATTGATGAGAATATCTGTCTTATTACTGTGTTGTTAATTGTTCTCTGTATTGCAATAGCATCTAGCAGCCAGAGTCATGGACTGGGGATCACTGTGCATGACACAGATACATGAACTAAAAAGATGTCCCAAAAGAATTTATAGTCCAACCATATGTATTATCGCTAGGTTGTGGCCCCTTACTATATTGCCTTACTACCTTGAATCATAGAAAGACAGTCTTCTTTGTGACTTTGGTTCCAAAAAATACTCAGTTTGAGTCAGCGTATCTCGCTCACCCAGCTAGATTTGGGCAGAGCCCGCTCTGCGGCTGCGAGTCGAGAACGGACCCGAACGGGAACGATTTCTGGCTTCTGAGAGATGCCGTTTCATTTTTTTTCATCGTAAGCTAGAAGGCCCTCCAGCCGGTGCGAATGGCTCTGAGGCCTGGGTTTGCTGGGGGGCGTCGGGCAGCCGCATCTGGTGATGTGAACACAGTCCGTTCCTGTTTCAGGACGATGCCGACATCAATATCGAGTGCGTGACGGAGGAGAAGCACCTGAACAAGAAGGTGTGCAATGTTAGCTACCCCTTCTTCCGAGCCAAGGCAAAGGTAAAGAGACGTTAATAATTATTCACATGAAATGCAGTGCTCTGAGGTGGCCACCCCCTTCCCCAGGGAAAGCACTGTCCCTGCCCAGGGGCCGTGGAGGGGTCTGTGACAGCAAAATCATAGACCATGAGGCTGGAAAGGGACCTCCGGAGGTCACATCTAGTCCAACCCCCTGCTCCAAGCAGGGCCAGCCCCAGCTACATCCTCCCAGCCAGGGCTTGGTCTAGCTGGGTCTTAAACACCTCCAAGGATGGAGACTCCCCCACCTGTCTGGGTGACCCATCCCAGTGCTTCACCACCCTCCTCGTGAGAAAGTTCTTCCTAAAATCCAACTCGAACTTCCCTTGCTGCAACTTGAGCCCGTTGCTCCTTGTCCTGTCAGAGCAGTCTCTCTCCATCCTCTTCGGAGGATGGAGGTGGTCCTGGTGGGCTGGCACGGTCCGGCAGCATTTGGGAAGAGCCCGCAGGAGGGGACTGGGGGTCGAACCTGGCAGTCAAGCACCCGACGGCACTGCCACGCCGCACCGCACACAGCCACGCTTCTCCTGAGCTGAACGCACGCTGCTCGCTCCTGCAGAAACCCCGGGGCCGCGTTGCTGATTCCCTCAGACCCCCCCCGCGCGCTCTGCCCCGAGACCCGCTGGGTCCCTTGCTAAGGATCAGATGCACTGACAACGGATGTGTACAGGGCTTCGAAGACTTGTATTTGCTTTCTTTTGCTCTTCACAATGTCCCCGGCGTCTGAGCGCGGCGTGAGGGGACAGCAGGCCAGCGGAGAGGTTGCAGCTGCATAAAAGCGGCTTTGAATCCTAGCTGATCTTCAGGCAGCAAAATGAAAACCAGCCCCGCTGAGTCAAAGCATTTGCCTTTAATCCTTGAGTGCAGTTTCAGGCCGGCCTTGTGAACTGCTGCCAATACTTTACCGCCGCCGTTCCTGTTTTAGCGAGTGAGTCGCCTTTTCCGGTGAGTGGGGGCAAGATCATATTCTTCTCCCTCCCTGTTTCGACGGGACGCTATGTCCCTCGTTCATCAAACTCAAGTCTGTTTGGACCGAGAGACTGGCAAAAATCAAAGCAAAACAAAACCCGGCTGGTAGCACGAAGGAGCTGTCCTGGAGCCGGATCTTCATAATACTTGAGCCGTTTGAGCGCAAGGCATCAGCGGCAATCTTCGCAGCACAACCGCGCTTAGTTATAGGCGGCTGGGTCTTTCCCAGATGTCGATCGAGTATATCCAAGGGCATTTGCTAAAAGCCAATTTATGAAACCTGGGCTCAAACCGGACTTCACTTGTGACCCTTCATATTACACCTGCTCTGCAGCCGGGCAGGAGGGAAATGTTGCTCGGAGAGACCAAGGAACTTGCTCCACGTGAACTCCGGTCTCCAGCCCGTGCCCTCACCTCTCGCATCCCCTACACGACGGCTTCCGAGTCCAAACCCGGATCCAGATCTAAACCTTGCCGCCCCTGGACCGGACCGGACCGAGGAAGTTGGCAGGGGCCGTTTTGCTTCATTCCAGAACAGGCGGCAGATTCAGCTTCCCCACTTTGCCCAGCTTCCCTAGCTGGTTTTTATTGCCTTCTACTTTCAAGCAGGCAGCAAACTACCCAGTCACCTTATAAAATACAGTTTGTGCATAGATCGGCTCCCTTAACACGACAGCAGGAGGAAAACAGGTTGAGAGGCCGACGTGCTGGATTACGGAAGCAGCGGGCCGCCCTGAGATCTTTCCTAGATGTGAAATAATATATATTAGTCCACACCCTTTGCTTCTCAGACGCTTGGGAAGTGATAGATGGCCTTCAGGCCCCCTTCTCAAATGTAAACCTCGCCATAAAGCAGTCTCGTGTGCTCGGGGCCATAAAACAAACGTGGAGCAGCCCAAATCCATATGACCTAACGGGCCTAAGAATTCATCTGCGTGGCATCAGGTAGTCCAGGTCCTGCCAAAACAAAGACAAGTTGGGAATGGAAATTTGGCCCCGGGAGCAGGAGCAGAGCTCTAATATTATAATCAGCTGTGCACAGGCCTAGACAGTTTGAGGTCATGGCCACAGCATTTTCAGACTTGACATCTGTCACATTTTATTGCTGTTGGACCATCTCTTTAGCACTCACGGCCCTGCTCCGTGGAGCCAGGGGCTCAGATGTGACTTAACTGCAGATCACAGTAAGCCCCAGGTGATGCATTTTATACACACAAAAAAAGGTGGGTCTTTGCTCTCAGTTCAGAACTAACAGTGAGAACCCCCAAATCGTGATAGTAAGATGCGCAGACAAGTGAAATCCCGGTAGCCACGTCACGTGGAAAGGCAGGAGTCTGCTCAGCATCTGCCAGCATCTTCCTTACCGTGTCGGGCATGATCCTTTTCCCTTGCACTTTGGAAAGCCGTGCTGTACTAGGGGTAACGGGAGAGGGCTGCACCGTGGTGGGGTTGACAGGAGAGGACGAGGGTATCTGGCGTGCTGCATAGCTGCTGTCTCTTTTTTCAGTGTTTTCTTCAATCTGTTTCTCATCTCCGCAGGTGGCTTTTCGCCTGGATTTTGAATTCAGCAAGTCTATTTTCCTTCAAAGCATGGAGATTTATCTGACTGCCAACAGGTTAATGATCGCTTTATTTTTCTGTTCCCTCTTTTTTTTTTTTTTTTTTGGCATGTTTATCCCCTCCACTGCCTAACTCAACCCAACACTGTCTGCGTGGATCTCGTCTCCTAGAGCCTGCCCTCTCCCCCTCCTGTTGCAGCCTAATCGGTGATGGGTTTCACCTCTTGCCCCTCTCAGCAAGTGCAGCCTATGGTTTCTAACGGGAGCAAGTTTGCAGGCTACGGAGGCCCCCGTGCTTTGCCCCTTGCTGACAACAGCCTGCATTTCCATCTTTGGTCCCTATTAGCTTGGCGAGGCACAATTGGCAGCTTCTGCCCTTCAGACACATGGAAACGAAATTACCCTTGGCTGTTCGGAAATATTCACTGCTGCATTTGCAAGTCAGGGCTGTGCCTATACCAAAGGCTGGCTGCATCTGCCAGCCACGTGCCAGCCTCTGCAGCTGAATGGAAAGTGTCCGGCCACTTCTCCACACATCATCACTCCCTGCAAACCGGCGCTCCCATTTCCCAGCCCTGCGTGTCGTGCTGTGCACAAGCGCAGGCTCTCAACAGGCCAACAACATCTCACTAGATTTCTCCTTTCTCATCAGTCACCACGACAGAGGGTAGACAAGGCGGGTACGTGCTGCGGGATCCTCGGGACAGTTTGGAAAGAGGTTGCATGCCCCAAGGAGCGTTTCACAACCTGTCCCTACCTTCCCTGCTCTGGGGCCATCGTGGGGTCAAATGCACCAGGGCCAAGGCTTGTCTGTGTTTCCGCTTTGGCCAGTCACGTTTCTCCAGTGCGTCTGCTGGAAAGCACGGGGGGGCCCGGCCCAGTCCAGAACTGGTCTCTAAAGGGTGCAAAATAAGAGCAAAAGCATGAACACAGGTGGGACTTTTGCTGCTGCTTTCCATGGGTGACGGTTGAGGCCCAGGTGCCATATAGCATTCGCACTTGAGGCAAGTGTTTCCCTTTCCTGAGCCAAGCAGTGTGTACCTCTCTTGTGCCTGGTCCTCTTGTCCCCACTGCTAGTCCTGCTGCAGGAAGCCTTAACTCCACCTGCAGCTTTCCTGGGCCTTCACCCAGCACAGTCAGTAAGCACTGACCACCCAGAGGCCTGCCCAGAAGGACACATGCACATGCACAGGCAAATCCCAGGAACATGTGGGTCCGGCATGACCTGGTACATCCTACAAATGGAGCAACAAGTTATTGTTCTCTGCATCAGCTGGAACCACGTCCCACACACCAGGACATGCAAACACCACCACACACGGACACAGGGCCATGTTTGTTCCCACCTTCGCTGGTGTTGGAGGGAGGACGGCTCTTTGAAGGACTCATGAATCATGCTGGGTCAGCTATAAATGCTTTTTTCTACACACCTATTCCATCAGGGCCACCTAGCAGCTGCTCCCTACTCCCCCTCCCACCCCACCCAACAAGCCAAGAGTAATTGCAGAAGCTTGTTGCACTCAGGAGGGTTCTCCTGCCTGCCTATAAATTCATTTCACCAAATAAAAGCTGCTCTCTTTTTTTTGGCAGATCATAAATTTAACCTGGCAGCCCCTTATAGCCCTGTCAGCACCTTAGGGCAGGGTCTCAGCTCACATTTGGGCTCCACATGGTACAGCTAGGACATTAATCTTCCCACCAGGGCAGACAGTCTCACCTGCCGGACCAAGCACCCTCATTGCTGTTTGGCTTCTTGTGTTTCAGTGACAGCGAAGAAAGAAACACCACCAAAGAGGATAATTCTGCCCTCTTGAATTTCCACCTGAAGTATGAAGCTGACCTCCTTTTCACCAGGTGCGTGTTCACGGCAGGGGGAGTGGGGAAATGCAGAACTGGCTGCTGGACAGACTTGTCCCAAGCCCTGCGGCCCGTGCTGAGGCTCTGCCCAGCCAGACCAGCTACACCGGTAGTAAATTATAGCAGTATAAAATAGTCTGCTATAAGCCCTGTGTCTGTCTGCTACCAAACCCACGGGAATGGTGCTGAAGCCCTGTCATGTGCGGTGTTGCTTCCAAGGTTGGAGTTGGCTGTTGCTCTCGCTCATACCAGTGTGGCAGGTAAATCCAGATGGGCAAGGTTTGCACTCGAAAGGCAAGTTCCCACTGCTTTTTACAACAGCGTGAAGCAGCAGCGCTCACACTTTTGGCCCAGTGGGCCAGATGAATGGCACAGGGCTGTCAACTGGCCACATCAGGCCCCATGCCATCACTTCCCCAACACCAACATGCACATGCAACCACTGGGATCAGGCCCTGGGGCCCTGTACCACCTCTGTCTGGCCAGAATTGGGCTCCCCGGGCTCCATGTCATCCCACACATCGGATCTAGCGCACAGTGCCATGGCTTGCAGGCTCCCTACAGGCTCCATGAGACAACCCATGCTCTGGATGACATGGCTCTGGGGGGTGGATCCAGCCTGCTGGGTAGGGGTTGAACACCCCCCCCCATTTAAATCACTGTCTGTCAATAGCCTCACACAAGCTGCTAGGTCCAAGTGTGGGTCTGAGCCCTCTATCCTTATGCCTGCATGTGCCCCTTGGCCAAGCATGGTGAGCCCCACAGCCTGGAAGGAGATGCTGTGCAAGATGCCTTGAAGGGCATAGGGAAGGAGTTGTCCCCAACTCCCCACCCACCCTGTCCCCAGCCAGCAGATCTCAGAGGCTCAGAGCAACCAAATAACATGCCCAAGGTTGCACGGGTTCAGGGCATGAGCTCCAGAGCTTTCCCAGGGCTCTGGGGAAAAGAGGAGCTTGTCTTGCAGGACTTGTGCCCCTTGCTAGGGTCCGTGGGTATCAGCTCCCCCTGTGCTGGCCCTGGCAGGCTGCCCTGGCATCCAGAGGAGGAGAAACACAGGCGGGTTTCCAGGGGTGACTCACAGGGCCGTCCTGGCAGAGGCCCCAGCTCAGCACACTGGCAGGGCTGCCGAGGAGGGTGCAGTGATGTGGGCATAGCAAAGCAGGCCCCACAGCAGCCAAGAGGGAGGGACGTCTGCTGGCCAGGACTGCCGAGGGGATGAGCTCACCGTCACTGGAGATGCCCTGTCCTGTAGGCACCGCCAACTCCAGAGCTGCCCCCATTCCAGCTGCAGGAGTTGCGAGTGTCAAGCCAAGCCCCATAAAGCAGCAATGGGCTGGCCAGGACCAGCTGCATGTTGCACCCATGGAAAAAACACCCAACAGTGCAGAGCTACGGATATGCTCCATGGCTGCCTGGGGGAGACTGTGCCCCAATGACGCTGTCCTTTCGGCCTTTTTGCCCTCTGGCACGCTCTGTCATTCAGAGCTGAGCTGTACTTGGCTGAACAAGATGCTTCTCAGGACTTTCACAAGCCCTCGGAGGCTTGGCTTACCTAGTGCCATGCTTATTGCAGAAGCACGAATGCAGCCTGGGGAGGGGATGAGACACAGGACGGGGGCAAGTTACAGGGCTAGTAGCAGTTGACCTGCCCGCCACCCAGCAAGGAGAATGGGATAAAGGGCAGCAAAGCGTGCCCCGGCCTTGGGACACAGAGGGATGAGGATGAGAGCTGCCTTAGCATTCACTATGTCATGTCAAAGGGCTGAGTCCAGCCTTTCCTGACCGAGGCTGTCCTCAGACGCTGCTCCTGGGAGAGTCGCCCGCAGGCCGGTTCAGAGCAAACCCGGTACGATGCTCCATCATGGCACATCTGAACTGAGTCAGCGTGGGCCCAACTGCCAGGCCGCACACTTCCAAAGCACGCTGCTCCTGACTTACGGTGCTGCCGGGACACCGTGGGTCCAGCGCTGCCATCGTCTCAGACAGCCGGGTTTCTTGCTGCGGCCCAGAGCCACTGGGCTCTCAGGGCACGGGCGCACAAGCCAGCTGCCTCGCGGCAAGGCGGGGTGTGAACGTACTGCATCTCAGCTATTCCTGCTCTCTCTCCATCTGCATGGTTTTACCTAAGAGTGAAGGTGAAATCATTTACAGCCCCCAGCACCGAGGGGCGAGCTACCTCACATTTATGGCACAGTGGACACGAACCCCAGAAGAGCTGCCGGGCAGCAAAGCCCACCTTAGTGTAGTGCGCAGCATCTTTTTCATGTCACCTGTGACCAGACCCTCAGTCAGTCAGTCTCCTGCTTTCAAAGGGGAAATCCATTCATTTCCATATGAATTGGCTTTCCAAGCAAGTCAAAGGTTTTCAGAGGCTGGGTGCAGATTTTAATACGGTTGTATCCAAGGTGCCGACAAGTCACTTGCAACAAGGCCTTCTTGTCCAGAAAAGTTCTTGGCCCTTTAGGGTCCAGAGGTAAAGGTCAACCTCACAATGTCCTTCTGCTACAGCCTCAGTTCAAGCTCAAACCCACGTTCTCTTCGGTGCAGTAAATGAGAACGGGGCAGTAGTGCAGCAGGACTCCAGCACACGTTGTTTTCTCACGGCCAGATCCCCAGAGCCCTGAATTTACAGAGAGCCCCGCTGAAGAGGTTTCATCCCCTCCCCGATTAGACATACCGTGTGGTCTGTGAATCACGCGCACAGAAAGCAGGAATGAGCAAAACGTGAGCGATTGGGGTAAGACGTTTGGATACCTGCTCGAAAGCTGATTGTGGCAGTGATATGCTTCCAATTTAGATGCCATTGCAAAAAAAAAAACCCATTTGCATTAATGCCAGTTAGTTCAGCGCACAGGAGAGCAGAAGCCTGGGTGGCATTTTCCAGGAAATGTTGTGTTCACATTCATTTCTGAACGCTCCCTACTTCAGTTGTGAGAGGTGCGAGGCCATAGGCGACGGCTGCAGGTGGCACTTGGGCTCTCCTGAGGCCGTGCTCGAGCTCGCCGCTCCAGGCAAGGAGCACACAGCCAAGGGACCTGGCACCGCAGCCGTTCACCCTGCGGCTGGTCTCCCAGCCCAGACCAGAGCAGTCTCCAGGTCGCTCTGAATTATTCAGGGAGCTGGAAAGGGGCCATCCACTCCTAGACTCTGGCAAGGGGCACCGTATAGACATCGTAACCCTGATTTGGAAGCAGCGTCACAAACCCCAGAGCAAACTGCACGTCGGCTTTACAGCATCCCCCAAGGAAAGCCCAAACCTGTTGCCCTGGAGTCTTCGTTACTATAGCTGCCGTAGGAAAACAGCTCTTTTCTGCAGACTCAGCAGCAGCGATGGTATTTTCCAAAGAGGGCTTGGCTTTCCACAAGTGCCAGTGGGGCCTTCATGCGGAGAATTTGTTTTCAGCTTAGCTTAAAAAAAATACAAAGGAAATATAAAATCAGGCACACGTGGCCCTACACCCCCCCCATGCTATGCATCAGACTCAGCAAAGGCTGAAAAAACGCAGCAGCGTAACGCCATGAGCCGATGTGCGCTTCATCGGCGTGGAAGCATGTGGGAGGCGTATTTAACAGCGAGAGCGTTAGTTTTATCAGCACGTGACTCTTGTATTAAATAGCGAGAGTGTTAGCTTTTCTTTTATCTAACTGGTTTATTGAATAGTTACAATAATAGACCACAATCATGCTTCCAGCCTAGGTTCCCAACCGCTGATGTGGGTCTGAAGGCCCAGCCCCAGCGTCCAACTTAATCTCCCCCAAAAATATGGGAAGGGAAGGGAACGGGGGGATGATTTTAGGAAATGCATCTCCTGCCTTAGACATGCTCTCAGCTCGAGGAGCAATGGGAACCGAAGCTCACGCGATTGATTTACCCCGTTAGAAAAAGGCAGGATCCGTGAGCACATTCCAGGCTGCCCTTGCTATAATTTCTACCAGATCCTGGAGCCTTTCTGTAACTACTTACACTCCAGACGGTAGGGCATGGAAAACAGCCTCTTTACTATTTAGTATGATTTATGGCAGTGCTTGTTTTCATTTTAACACAGGAAAAAATGCCAGGAAACCCTTTCCCTCCCCCTCCCCACCCCAGAAGAATGGAGAGCTGAAAAAAATGGTACTTGAGTATATTAGACTCTTTTCAGGTAGCTTTTAAGGGTGGTTTTAGCCCAGTGCATTATGCATGTGCATCAGTAAATACACCTATCCTGGAACGTGTTACGAATACAGTGCTACATGCTGCACGGGAGAGGCGTCTATACTGTAGTCTGCGAGCCACTGCTGATCACATCATGTTGTCTCCTTCCCCCCCAGTTTCCAGCTGATAAATACCTATATTTGATGCATTTATATAGATTTACAATACATAAAATACAGCCCTTCCGGGCCACTGGGGCCTGTGCTGTTAAAAATATAAGAATGATGATATGAAGGAGGAAAAAGTCCCACAGCAGCCCTAAACTCCAAAGGAAAAATCATCTGAAAAGGCAATAAAACACAAGCCCTGCTTTCATTTTGCTGGGGAAAAGTGCCCATGAGTCAGGCTGTCTCTCAAGGGAGACCCAGTGCTGCCTGGGCAGGGCATAGCCAGCTGTCCACCCACCCGCACGCCCACTAACAGCTCTGTCCCCAGAGCTGCTGCAGCTTTGGGCTCTCTTTGCCATGCATATATTGCCAGGAGCAAGTCCCCAGATGCCAGCACTGCAGGCGCGGTGCATGGAGAAGGTGAATTTATTGGTCTTGAATAGGGGGGGCGGATACAAGAGTCCTCTCGTTTCTGATGGTGCGTCTCCGTCCCATCTGGATGGTGGAGGCATGACCCATTCTTGTTCGCTGTCGCGGCAGGGCTTCGAGTCTGGACTACTATGAAATCAAGTCGAACAGCTCGCTGGAGAGATACGACAGCATCGGCCCTCCTTTTAATTGCACATTTAAGGTGAGTCGTACAGACATCTCGTCAGCTGGCACGCGCACTGCCTGGCGAACCGGCTCTGGGCTGATCTTTACCCCTCCCTTCCCTTCCACATCTCCCTCCCAAGCAGTCCTGCCTGTGATTTTCCCCTTGCAGGACTTCGGATGCATGTCCTCACTGAAGGGCAGCAACGGTTGAGCCAAGGGGCAGGAAACGGTGGGAATTGTTTCACCACCCTCCACCCACCCAGCTTCACCCCCCATCCTCCTGGGACTGTGCTGCCCCACCAAGGACCCAAAACCTCTACCTAGAGAGGCAAGGAGCCCGAAGCGCGACCGGTCGCATGGTCACCCGTGGGCAGCAGGTGGTCTCCGCACCATCGAACCACCTTCAAATTGCTCCCAACACATCTCCAGTCAGTTGGTTACTGAATAAAAGGCATGGGGTGGGGGATCCATCTCACAACAAACTTCCCCAACTTATTCCAGAGAAGGACCTGGCAGCAAGAAACCCTGCTGCGTCTCCAGCGCAAACACTTAACTGTTGCCTTACAACAATATGCTTTCCATTTTCCAGTTGCAGAACCTGGGCTTCTTCCCCGTCGACGAGGTGACCATTAAAATTACAGTCCCGGTAGCCACGAGAGGAGGGAATCGCCTGCTGCTGCTGACCGATTTCGTCGTGGATCAGGTAGCAGTTTGCTTCCTTTCCCCGCCACATAGATTTGTGCCGTCACTTGAAATAATATTTCCCTTATTGAAGCTGGGCTCGCTGTCCTCGGAGCTTGACCCACTTCTGCTCAGGGCCTAAGCCAGGATTTGCAGCAGACGCTGAGCCCACAGGCCAGGCCTCCTTCCCAGGGCACTGGAACGTCACATGCCACGAACGGCGGGTCGATGGCACTCCGGGTGACACTTTCTTTCCATCCATAAAGCGCCCGCCAGCTTTAATAGTCATCTTCTCACCTATCTGGACTCGGTTCAGCTCTTACAGATGCCCGGAGACTCCTTCCCCCTTCCAGCCGCGTTCCTTTGGCTGGAAACGTGGAAAATGGTAGCAGCCAGCGACTTTGGCCAAGTATTTCTAAGAACGAACCTCCCGGCCGCATTTAATGAGTTCTTGAAATAATTATGCTTTGCCTGGGGTGTCGGCTGGAGCCTGAGAGACTCCCAAGCGGGGAGCGAGCTCAGGGAGAGACCGATAGCCATCTCGATATCACATTTCCTCCACGGTGGCACGTCCTTCACATAGCATCCGATATAAGGCAGCCTTGTGTAAGAGGGCCCGCGTCCATTGCTGTTTTGGCCTGGACACGTGTTGTTGTTGGGCAGCGAGCATGCTCCCGCACGCGGGGCCATGAGGACCTCGCCCGGGGAACACGCTCCTGACAAAACCACATGAATTCATCTTCCGCGTCCAGTCTCCGGACCCCCTCTCCCGCCCCCTCGGGAGGAATTTGCTCGGTAGCGAGGAAAAATACCCCGCGAACCGTGACAGACAGGTCGACTTGAATTCAACAGCACTTACAGCTTGCGTTCTCCCAGGAGAGTAGCCATCCGTGGTGGTAAGCCCCTCTCCTGCCGTGGAAGAGCTACCGGCAATAAGTCTGGAGAGCTTGCTAACCGTCAACAGTACTAAGTGCGCTCATTTAAAAAAACCAATTGCTGGTTGTGAAGGCCACACACAGCATCCATTATAACCCCCGTTTCAGACCCTCGAGGCCAGCAACAAAAAACAGGAACATCAATTGCCGTGGCGCACTGCGAGAGGGAAATCCACCTAGAGAATATCTTTAGGCAGAGAAACCCGATAATGTGCACAAGCGCCCTTTTCGATTTCAGGGCAATGATGTTCTCCCCTGCTGAATATCTGCCGCCTCTTGGGCCGTGATGCTCAACCCACAGCCCTGAATACATCGTGGGGGGTTACACAGGAGCTGCAGTTGGAGATTAGTCCCTTCATTTGCTGATGCATTCAGAGGTGAGCTGCTAAAGCTCTGGACTTGTGCGAGGGTGCTTCTCCGGGCTTTAGCATCGCACCCGAGCCAGTTCAGGAGAAAGGGGCCAGAAGAGAGTTTCTAGGCTGAGAATCCAACAATCAGTGACGCTTACAGCTATGGACCCGGCCTTTAGCCCTGTAGAGAGTAAACGTACCACGAAGGACAGACCTGATGGGACAGGTAGAAGAGGTTTCTGGCCACGAGCTCCGGGCTATTGAGGCAAACAAGCTGGGTCTAAACTGGACCGTGACGCAGTTGTGGAAGGGATGGCATAACGGGATTGCTTACCAGGGTCTGGAACGAGGATCCCAAGAGGTCCTGGCTGAGTTTTTCCCATGACGGTGCTCTGAACTCTGTTGTTTTTGCTCCCTGAAGGCAAATACGACATGCAACGTCTGGGGGAACAACACCGACTACAGGAGCACGCCCACCGAGGAGGACCTGCTCCGCACCCCACAGCTGGTACGCAGCGCGCACCGCCGTTGCCTCCGCCTCTGAAGCGCTCCTGCCCCCGATTCGCACCCAGGACCAGAGAGTTGGGGGGGTGATGGCACCCCACTGCAGGCATCCTTGCTGCGAGTGTGTGTGTGTGCACATGCAAGTCACCTTACTGTGAGACAGAGAGAGAGACTGTGCATGTGTGTATTAGGGCTGTGCAGAGCGGCTAGTATTCACTTTGGATTCGGCTAATTCAGGGGACAGAGATTCGATTCGGTGATTCGAATCGCCGTCTGGAATTGATTCGACCAAATCTAATTTGGTGATTCGGCTGCTGCCAAATCAGCTGAATCTCCGAATCAGGCAGGCCAGGCTCATCCCCTGCCCGCTCTCCCAGCCCTATCCTGGCTGCCCCCACTGCCCTGCACTGCATGGGGGGCTCTTCCACGAGCCCCTCAAAGCCCCGCGGCTGCTGCAAGAGCTGCGAGTCCTGGGGGTTTTCTTGTTTGCTTTTTTTCTTAAAGGACCAGAGCCACGGTGGGCAGGGCAGCCATGGGGGGCCTGGGGGCTGGCAGAGGCTCCCCCATGGTCCCCTCCCCCAGCCCCCACTCCCCCACCCCCTACTTACCAACTCCAAGTCCGGCTCCAGCTCCCTGCTGCAGCCACTGGGGACTGCCTGAATCACCGAAGCTCTCCCAATCTTTTCCAAATCAATTCAGAGAGCTTCGAATCGAGTCAGAATTTTAACTGGTCCCCTGATTTGATTTGATTCGGATTTGGAGATTCGGCCACCGAATCGGGCCAAATCTCCTCCGAATCAAATCACCACCCAAAGCTTCTCACAGCCCTAGTGTGTATGCATGTGCATGTGTACGCAAGCCTCCTTGCTGTGAGAATGTGTGTGTGAGTGCATGTGTGCATGCATGTGCATGTGTGTGTGTCTGTGTATATGTGCATGCATGTCCAGGTCTCCTTGCTGTGAGAACATGTGTGTGTATGCATGTGCACACGTGTGTGTCCACGCCTCCTTGCTGTGACAATGGAAATGCTTGTGTGTGTGTGTGTGTGTGCATGCATGGACACGTGTATACAGGCCTTCTTGCTGTGAGAATGGGTGTGCACGTGTGTGTGCAGGCTTCTTCGCTTAGTGTGTGCACGTGCCCAGGCCTCCATGCTGCGAGAGAGAGAGAGCACAGAACCATTTGCTTTAGGTTAGAGACGAGGTCGAGCTGTAAAGCCCCCGACCCCAACCCCAACCCCTCCAGAGATGGAGGCTGTGGCGCAGTGGCACTCCCTCCACAGTCTTCCTCACCACCAGGACGTGCACAGCCCTGCTCTAGCCCACATCCCCACCTCCCTGGCTCCCACCTCCCTCCCTCTGCCATGGTGCCAGCGTGCAAGACTGAACCGAGCTTTTGGTTATGACCCATCTCTTAGTGCTGAATAGGGCTAAATTTTAACCCCCCAAAAATGCTTCGCAGGGAATGTAAAATAAGGCGGTGGAGTGAGGCCATGTAGGCTTTCATTATTACCAGTGTAAAGGTGGGAGGAATATGGGGGGGTTTTATAGCATTGTGCACTACCCAGCAAAAAAGCGGCCCCGCGTTCATAGCCGGCCAACATACCTTGTTTTTCAGAACCACAGTAACTCGGACGTCGTGTCCATCGACTGCAATGTGAAACTCACTCCCAATGAGGACATTGGCTTTCACTTACGTGGCTACCTGTGGATGAAGTCACTGAAAGCAGTAAGTGCTGGTCCATGGGCTGTGTGGCCCATGAACCACGAGAGCCCCTCAAGGAGAAATTGTACAGTAACTGTGGGGTTTTTGTTTACTCCCAAACACCTCCCTGCCCCATGGAGCATGACCCTGTCTGCAATGATGTTTTTCTTTGCTTAGCGCACCATAAGACTCCTCCAAAAATGTCCCAGGACACCTCCACGCGGCTAACGCACTGCTTAGCTGATGCACCACCCTTGCATCTTTGAAGTGTTATGTCCACCGGCCTCATGGCTGGTGTGAGCATGGCCCACGCTTCTGAAGCCTGTAGAGATCCCTTTGCTCACACCAGGTCTGAATTTGGCCCTTAAAGACAAGAGCAGGTGCATTAAAGTCAACAGATCTCATTGAGACTGGGCAGGCCAAGAGGCCTGTGGGACTGCGTGGGGGACCATGCGTGAGAGCCACCTCTAGCCTAGCATCCCGCTGGCCACCCGGCATTGCACACAAACCAACGCCTTGCCTTTGGAGCAGCCATGAGCTATGGGCCCTGTTCCCAAGTGGGACCCAGCCCAGCCTCCCACAGCTCAAAGCTGATGGCCGGGCTGGGTCCCACTTGGGAACGGGGCCCATAGCTACTGGCGATCATAGCAAAGTAGGGCTGGAAGGGTCCTCCCTAGATCATCGAGTCCAACCCCTGTTTGAGGCAAGACCATCCCTATCCCAACCATCCCAGACACATCCATCATTAGTCAAACTACCACCAAGCCTAACACAACACGAGACGTCACACCCAAACCTGCCACAGCTAAAGCAGGGGGAGCAGGGCAGCCCACATCCTGCTGCTGTAAAGGTTGTTAATATACACTCAAGAGATCCCAGGCAGAGGCTGTTTCCCCCCAAAAACTCATAGTCCGTATCAATCTGACAATGGGGTAAAATTTCTCCTTGACCCCAAATATAGCAGTGGTCTGACCCTGAGTGGAGTGGCAGGACCCTCTAGCCAGGCTTGAAGTCTCAAGAGGAGCATTGACCCACCACAGGGCACCCCCAACTAGCAAGAGAGGGGTCCCTTTGCTGACCCACAACCAGCCCCACCCTCTAGGGCCTTCACTGCAGCTGGCAAGCCATGTCCTGCGGGCACCCACGGGCTTCCACACTAGTGGGCTGGGGCCCTGCCCCACCAGCGCCAACGTGTGCCGCCGTTCTCTCCATGCAGCTGAAGTTCAAGGCACTGAAGCTCACCACGCACGCCGCCCTGCAGCGCCGCTTCCGCAGCCCCTTCGTCTTCAGGGAAGAGGACCCCAGCCGCCAGGTGAGCGAGGGCACCTCCCCCTGCCACTAGACGCGGTGCCCGCTGAGGACATTCACCTCTGACGCCCCGTGTTTGCATGAGGAAGGTGCAGGGGAGCAGGCCCAGGTGGGTTTGCGGTGGAGGAGGCAACCTGAGCTCAGGTCCATCTAGTGGCAGTGCCAGCAGACCAGAGTGCCTGTGTGGGTCCGCGTAGCTCAGCCCTTCAACCTGCATATCGTGGCTTGGGGGAGAGAGAGAGACCCTCCGACCTAACAGTGCCAAACCAGGGGCCCTGGAGATGGAGGGTCCACAGTGGCAACGAGGGTCCACCCGGGGAGGATCCTATCCTACCCTCAGGGCTGGCAGCTGAGCCTGTGTCACCTCCCTGGCACAGCCATCCAGCCCCCCACCCCCCATTCGAGCAAAGCAATGACAGTTTCCTGTAGGCTGCTTCCAGCTTCAGCTGGATGTTTGTGTTGATTCGGGGGTGCCCAACAGTTCACACCTGGGCTTCAATTTTCCCACATTCCAGTTTGTATTGGACCCACACCTGTGCAAACTTATTGGACATCGTACCGTGTACAAGCGCCCCTTTTTCCCATTCAGGTTTCATTATGTTTTCTTTAGCTTTGTGAGCAGCGCATCTATCTATGCCTTGCTGCAACCACGTGGGGGAACTTACCCACCATGTCGTTATCCACAAAGCACAATGTTATTACTTAAATCCATGGTTATCCATAGTTTTTTTAAGCTATCCATACCCAATATTCCTTGCTGCCCCAATTTCCTCATTCCAAATATGCCTCAGGCCCGTTGGGTCCCTATTCCAAATTGCTTCACCTGTGAGAAGAGAACTAACGATTCTTTTCCATTAAACCCTTCAAGCTATTTTTTCCCCTCCTTGCTTGTGAGAATGGAGCTTCCTCTTCATTCACGATTGAAGATGAAGCCTCTGTGTCTATTCGCATTGTCTGTCTCAGTGCCCAACCACTTGTATCACTTTCAAACTGTTCATTCAGTAGAGGATACCCCCAACACTCCTATTTTATGGGTGCTAGAAAAAGGGGGCTCTCGGGCACCAGGCTGCCGCGGTGCTCTGGATGCAGAGTCCTACACCAGGGAGCAGGAGGGGAAGGAGCCTCCGAGGGGTTCGAGCTGGGGCTGGTTTTAATACACGGGAGTGGTACAGGCCAGTGCACGGCAGGGGAGGGGAGGGGAGGGGAGCATCCCATGCACATGTGTGCACACACACTGTACACTGTCACAGCAAGGAGACCTGGACACACGTGCACACACACACACACACACACAAAGACTTTTACACATGCATACGCATATGCGCACACGCACACACACACACACACACACACACACTTTCACAGCAAGAGCACCTGCACATCCACCTACCCACCCACCCACACACACACACACAGGCTCAAAGCAAGGAGCCCTGCACACCCATGCACACTCTTACAAAGCAAGGACACCTGCACATGCATACACACACACACACACACACACACACATATATACAGAGCAAAGACTCTTTCACACATGCGCGCACACAAATACAATGTCATAGCAAGGAGCCCTGTACACACACACACATCTTACAGCAAGGAGCCCTGCACACACACACATACAGTCACACGCACACTTTCACAGCAAGGACACCTGCATGCATGCATGCACGCACGCACGCACGCACACACACACACACAGTCTCACAGCAGGGATGCCTACAGACGCACATGTATACACAGAGGGCAAGAACACTTGCGCATGCACGCGCGCACCCCGCCTCCCATGAACACTTGCATGCATGTGGACACACAAATACACACACTTTCATAACAAGGATGTCTACACGCGTGCGCGCACACACGCACAGTCTCACAGCCAGGAGCCCTACACACACACACACGCCATTCAGGGCCGGGCAGTTCTGTGCAGGGCTGAGCTGTGCTCCCCCAGACAAGGGCCGAGCAGAGCGGACCCACAAGCCGGCCCCCGCCCCAGCCGTGTGGCGCTGCGGGCCCTGCCCGGGTCATGGCACCCAGCGCGAGCCATGCGGGCTCCCGCCCCGCTCTGCGGCAGGCCCAGCCCCACCCGCTATCCGGGGTGCCGGGGGCTCGGTGGCTCCCTCCCCGCCGGGTCCTCACGGCCCTTTGGGCCTGCCTGGGTTCCCCAGGGCTGGCACCGTGCGCCATGCAGCTCCTCGAAGCCCAAGCACAGCCCGTGCCAGAGCCCTAAACACAGCCGTGCTTGTGGGTTCACGCCAGGCCACGGGGAGAGCCGCCCCCAGGCCTGCAGCCTGGCAGAGGGACCACGATCCGTGCAGACGTGTCCGCACCCCAGACACTGATGGGCCGCCAGCTTCCAGGAGGCCTGGGCTGCGCTCCCAGGCGTGGGGTGCTGCTGCCCTCCCGTGGCTGCTGCGTGAAGCTGGTCTCTTCCACGCCAAGGGAGCGGGCTGCCGCCACGACAGCACCTCTGCCTGTGCCACCCTCCCCCGGCAGGGCTGTGCTGCCCAGAGCCAGCTGGATGCCACGCTCACCTGGGAGCCCGGCGGCTCAGAGCATCCTGCCCTGCGTGGGCAACCCCGCTGGCGCGTGCCACCGAACGGCGCCTGAGGGCCGTGCCCACAGCAAGGGGCTCCGCCACCCGTGGCCGTGCCTCCACCCCGTGGCAGCAGGCTGAGCTGGCATGGGCAGGGGGTCACAAGCCTGGCGTACAGCTGCAGCACGCCCCTGCCTTCGGGGACCCCCTGAGGCGCTGGGTGGGGAGGAGCAGGGGCTGAAGGCTCATGCCCCACTCGTTCCTGGCAGATCACCTTCACGGTCTCCAAGCCGGAGGACTCGCAGATCCCCATCTGGATCATCGTGGGCAGCACCCTGGGCGGGCTCCTGCTCTTGGCTCTCCTCGTCCTGGCGCTGTGGAAGGTAAGGGCGGTGCCGGCCACAGTGCAGCCTGCCTGGCCGCCCCGGGCTCTGGCGAGCACAGGCCAGCGGGCTGCACCCGGCGCTTCCTGCTGCTGCTTTCGCGCTGCTCCGTTGTGCTCGTGCATGCCTTTTGCCCCTGCCCTTCCCCGCAGTCCTGCTGAGCAGAGGGCGTCTGGCCTGCCGCAGCATCCCCTGCCAGGGACCCCTGCAGCAGAGGCCCAGCTCCAAGGCCCCAGGCCTGCCCCCTCCCTCCATGCACGGATGGACTGGAACGGGCCACGGGCTGGTAGCCCAGCCGCGAGCCCCCGGTTGCGTGCTGGGGAGGCGTCAAGGATCCGGTTGGCAGCTGGGGCACGGGACTGGACCGGCTGGCTTAGCGTCTGCCTGTGTGAGCGGCTGGCGTGTAGAGCAGAGGCACGTGGCTTCCCCCGGGCAGGGCGAGCAGCCGGTCCGACAGGGAAGGGCACTCAGGAGAGGCGGGCAGACCGCTCCTGCCGCCACGGTGGCTTCAGGAGGGTCTGGCTGCCGGGGAGCGGGTCTGAAAGCTTGGCAAAGGCAACGATGACTGGCTTGCACGGTAGAAGTAGCACAAAGGGTTGGGGCAGGGGCAAGCGGTGTCCTGGTCTCTGCTGGGGGCTGTACCGTGAAGGGATTTAGATGCGGAGACGGGCAGGCAGAGGCATCACCAAAACCCGAGCGCTGCTCGCGGAGGCAGCCGGACCTGCCCGTGGACAAACCAGGCAGTCCCACACGCAGTGGGTGCAGAGAGCCACTTGTACAACTAGGCGCTGAGACAGGAGCACACCCGCACCGAGCATCTTGCATACAGGCCTGCACGTGTGTGGATCTGAGCACATGTGATCCCCTGGCAGGAGTGGGCAGAGGCCCCGGGACCCAGTGCCCTAGAGTTGAAGTCCCAGCCCGTGCGGTGGCGTGGCTGGTTCAGCATTTTTTTCCCCCAGTGATCACACACGTCTTTGCTGCTCTTTCACCCCCAGCACTGCTAAGCCGGGGTTGAATAAGATGCTTTTCCCAAAGGGGCCCATCTCCATCAGGGCAGGTTTTTGGGTTGGCTCAGGCAGCCCTTGCACCCAGCTTTCACCATCACCAAAACAAATCCTGCTCCAGAGGCTCTGCCCAGCCCTCGGCGCACGCGGACGGGGCAGGCGTAGTCCCCAGGGAGACGCAGCCCTGTGCAAAGGTCAGGGCCGCGTCTCTGAGCAAGCCACCCTGGGGCTTTGTGCAGCCCACCAGGCCGGGGAGCACTCACCCGCTGGGCCCGAGCAGCTAATTGCCACGTCTGATGGCATGAGATGCCTCATCAGTCGCCACCCTGAATTGCAAAGCAGGACTTCTAGGAGTTGAAATCAAAGGGGATTTTTCGTAAGCCTCAAGGGGGGATTAATCCCTGCCGGAGATGGGATTGCACTGGGAATCTGCGCGCTCCGGTCAGTGAAATCCACATTTCCTGAGCGCCGCTATTAACGGATTAAAGCCACGTGCAGAAAATAATTCAGGCCATTGCCCTGAGGCTCTGGGCACTGCCCTCACCTGAGCCAGAGGCATCAGCTTTGCCGCTGGGTATTTCAGCAGCTGTGATGCGTCAGGGAAAGGGAAGCCCCATTGGAGCCAGGACCACAGATTCTTCCTGGCCAATGCATTTCTGCTGCAACTCGGTGGGGGGTTTCCCCAAACCCCCTCCCTGCCACACGTCCAGGTCACCGCCAGCCACTGAAGTAACGCGGGGGTTTTTCTCTTGTCTCTCCTTTAATTCCTACAGCTTGGATTTTTTAAAAGTGGCAGTCCCAAGAGAGACACGGAGCAAGAGCTTGACGCCAAAGTGTTAGAATGAGGCACCCTCGCGGGTCGGTAGCGCGCGGCTAGCACCACCGCCCCATTTCTTTGCAGAGTGTGGAGTATATGATCGTCTCGATGCCGAAGGATTTGCGTGCGGGACTCCGTCTGCATCGGGACGAGAACACGCCTCTGTGCGCCATGACCCGAGCGGTGCAAACTTTTGGGGGTGGGGGGGCCGATGGCCACGGAAGCACGAGCATGACAAGGTACTTCAAACTGGTTTTCACTCGCCCTTGGCTGTGCCAGCTGGGGAGCGGGCCAAGACAAGGGCGGCAGCGGGGAGCCTTGGCATCGCGGGGGTGGCGAGGTTAACGACAGGCCGTGGCTGTAGGAAACCGGACGGGGGCAGCGAGGCTGGCAGCACGGTGAGCTGAGGGGGGCACCTTTAGGGCACTGCCTCCCTTGCCCGAGGTGGATAAAATCCCGCTGCCTCAGCGCGCCTCCTGCCCTAGCGTTTCTTAGCCTGCGCTTTGGGGGAGACGGGCGCCAAGATCCACGCAGCTTGCTCTCGGCTCCTCGATCGGCTGCGGACCGCGAAGGACGAGCCGCCCAATTTAAAAGTGCTCTAAGCTGGCCATCGGCCAAGCATCCTCAATGCAAGGGTCACTTCAGCACAGCCGCCATGTAAATAGCTATCGCGCAGAGCAGAGCGCCGCCGGCATAGTTAGCCCGAGGGCAGCCGGCTCAGCACGCTCAAAAGAGAAAACCTCTCCCACATACCTCATATTGAAGGTTGACTTTTGGATTAGTCCGAACAAAAGCCTGGCCCGGCTCTGTGGCTTCTCCGTGTGCACAACTTAACCAAACAAACCCAATTTGTCAACTGAGGAAGCAAGAGACCAAAAAAACCCCCCCCAAAAAGCTGTCCCAATTGTGGGTTGAACAGGTAACGCATTCATTGCCTTCCTGCTGGGCAGCGCCGTGTAACGGAGGGTCTGACAGAGCTTCCAGCGCCGCGTCTGGGAGCTGGGTCAGGTCCATCCGAAGCTACAGATCCCCTTGGCGGAGGGATTTAACACAGAGAGTTTAATTGGCCTTCTATTTAATGCACTGACTATGAGCGATGGCAGACGAAAGCACCTTAATGCAACTCTTCAGTGTCCGGCTGTATATACTTCTTCCAAAAAATATTTACTCATTTAAACGGAAAACACCACCAACAAAAAAAAAAGCAAAAACCAGTTTGAAGTGTTTTCTACAATCTGTGCCAGCCCAGAGCACAGGCCTCCGGCGGGACGCGGGAAGTGTAGCATACTTGTACAGGCTGGGTGTCACGCAAAAAGATGCTCGGGGCTGCCCGACAGACTCGCACCTTTTGCGTAGCAGAATTATTTAAGCTAATATTAATTTTATGAATGGAACGAAAGAAGCCGTGTCCGCCTGATGTGTAATAAAGTCTGTTAAATATTGGTTTAGTGTTTGTAAGGATTAAAAAATACAGTATTTTAAAAAAGGAAGAGTTTCCGCTGGCGTTCTGTGCTAAACCCCTTTTCACCTCGGTGCCGGTCCGTATTGTTCAGACCCCTTTAGACCAGAAGGCGAGCGGGCTGTGATTATACCACCCCGCTCCTATTTATGTCGGCCCAAAGGTCTTTTGCACAATCACTGCATGGCTCCTTTGGTCTTTTAAAGGGACACTGTCAGGTTAACCCCCCTAAACCCATTATGAACCTATACATTTGGATCCCAAAGGGTCTCATCGTTGTGCTAAAGCCCTTCAATGACTTGAACGAAGAACAAAGTCTCATCTCCTTTTGGATGCTCTCTTTAATCCCGTTCAGTGCTGGGAGTGGCAGGTGCTGGAGCGTCTTCCCCGTCCGGTTGCCTTACGGAAGGACCCGAATATTTTATAGCATCCTGCCGCATCCCACCCGCCCCGACTCGCCTCGTTCTGCCCGACTGACCTTTGCAAAACAACCTCTTCAAAGCGTCCCAAGACGACAGAGGAGCATTCAAAGCTGCAAAAGGCAAAGGAAATCAGTTTGACAAGTTCCCTCTGCCCAGAAGAAACCAAGATGCCCACGACACCGCAAGTCATTTCAGATGCTGCAGATGGAAAAACCAAGCCCTTTTTTTGCCCTTTCTTTTGATCTAACAACTCTTGCTTTTCCTTACCCTTCCTCTGCACCATACCATAAGCAAGACATACCTCCAGGGCAAAACGCGCCACAGCCTAAACCTGACGCCAGCAGGGGCTTTGCCTCTCACTCACGCGGCCGGGCGCAGGAGCGAAGAGTAGCACCCGTGTCAACGGAAGTGTTGCTTTTGGGTCCACGCCTTCCCGCTGCGCACCAAAGCAATGAAGAGCAGTGAGTTTTCTAATATTTTTTGCTCCTTCCAACAAAAGAAAACCAAAGCTAAGGCTCAATTCTTGTTTTCACTAATAAGGAGAAATAAAAACTCTCGTCTAAATGAAGGCACCGGGCTTGTAAAGAACAACCCCCCACCCCATCCCAAGGCTATGATCTTCACCAGCATTTCAAGCCCAAGTGCACACTGCTTTTGTACTGTAGGAAAAGTTCAGTGGGGAAGCGTGAGCTAATGGATAGCGAGTTAATGGTCTCCTTCTTTTAGGCACTGCCTGCTGTCAGCTGCTGTTTCATACGCAAATAATGCATGCAGAGCAGGGAAGTGTGCTTCGGTATTTGCATCTCTACTTTGCAAAGCACTGGGAAATAAACCAGTCGGGTTCATGTGCATAGGATCACCGTTCAGCTTGGAGTAGTTTAAGTCTGTATTATTGTTAAAGAGTTTTCCCTCTCCCCCATGCTGAGCTGCCTCCGGGACTGGGCTGGCCTTGGACCTGAGCAACTAGCATTCGGTTTCAATAAAACCTTTCACCTGCAAGGGGTCTTCAAGGACTCTTGCCCGGAGTCACAACACACTCAGCAACAGCTCTCAGGTCCCGAACAGTGAGGCAGGGTCTGGGGGTTTGCGACTGAGTGCAGCAAGTCACTCCCTTGCAGCCACTGCCACTTGAATATATTCATCCCGCTGAGGCCTCTGCTCCTACTCCTTTCACTCCACATCTATCCCCTTCCAAGCAGAAGCAAAACCGAGTCCCCGGGGAGGATATGTAGGGCCTGGGCCTCCTTTGCAGGTGTCACTCGTTTCTGATGATCAGCTCTACTTGGGATGCTAAAGGTAAAGAGCCTTGGGAGCAGAAGTGGCCCCTCTGGCTTGCATTTGAGCTGGTGCCTCCCGTCCTAGTCTCCGGTTTGCTCTTGGGTTGCTGCACGCAGGGTCTAAAAGCCGTGGGAGCACAAACACCGTTCGGCACGTTCACACGCGGGACTCAGCAACCGTGAGGGCACCTGCAAGGTTGAGGCATTGCTATACACGTG
Organism: Crocodylus siamensis; assembly: GCF_052110815.1. Taxonomy (NCBI): domain Eukaryota; kingdom Metazoa; phylum Chordata; order Crocodylia; family Crocodylidae; genus Crocodylus; species Crocodylus siamensis. The sequence continues at coordinate 3,431,465 of NC_143409.1, forward strand.
GTTAAAAACACAAAACGTAGGCGTAAGAGACCGGTGAGCGCAGGACTTCCCGTGCCAGGGCCAGAAGCCCCTCTGCTCCGGCTGAGTTTTGGGGGCAGCTCCAATGCGCCGTGTTGCTCTCCTTTGGCAACCCCTTCTCCACCCCTCCCCGTCTCCTGAATGCTCACTGCACACCGCTGCTTGGCTTAGCTCTGCTGCATGACCAGGTCGCTGCTGGCTTTCACGAGCAACGACCTGCCTCTGAAAAGCCGGGCCAGCACACGCTAGCGCTTAATCCAGATCGAGCCCATGACTGGCCGTCCGCAGGACCCCCCAGGCAGCGGGGAACCGCAGGCCGCTGGCTGCGCAGAGCCCACCTGGGGCACGGGCCCCATCGCACCAGGTTCACCGTCAAGGCTCCCGACTCTCCTGGGCCCTGAGTCTCTGCTGGGGGTGGGGAATCCAGGATCAGGCCCCCTCAGCCTCTTTGCAGAAGCTGCTCTGCTTTGTATAAAATACTTCCACGGTGACAACCCCAGGGGACAGAGGAGACAGTCTGATTTCCCACCAGACTGCCAGCCGTGCCCTGCTCCCTCTGTGCACCACAGACCGGGCGCAGTTTGGTCCCCAGCTAGTTTTGGGCTTCCCCCATAGCTCAGCTCATACCAGCAGATCAGCAGCAGTCCAGTTTTGTGACCAGCTGCTATTACCTGGCCCAGCTCCAGTGTCATCGTTGACACGACACCAACCTACAACAGCAAAGGGTTTGATCAGGAGGATAAACACTTGTCAAGAGTGCCTAAATCCCCTAGGCCCATTTCCTCAGAGATACTTGGGCACCTTCTTCACACTCGATAAAGGGGAGTCACTGAGGGAAAGGTGACTGAACCCCTTTGGGGAACTAGGTCCAAGGGGATCTCAATAGGGGAAAACCTTGCAGGAAGAAAAAGAATATGGACTGCATTTGTGCCTTAAGAGAAACACACTGCAGGAAACAGCGCTCTGAAAAATCACAAAAAAATCATAGGCAATGAGGGTTGAAGGGAGCTCAGGAGGTCACATCTAGTCCAACCCTCTGCTCCAAGCAGGACCAGCCCCAACTACATCATCCCAGCCAAGGCTTTGTCTAGCTGGGTCTTCAACACCTCCAGAGATGGAGACTCCACCACCTCTCTGGGTAACCTGTTTAGTGCTTTACTACCCTCCTAGTGAGAGAGTTTTCCCCAATATCCAGCCTCAGCTTCCCTTGCTGCAGCCTGAGGCCATTGCTCCTTGTCCTGTCACCTGCCCCCACTGAGACCAGCCCAGCTCCATCCCCTTTGCAAGCCCCCTTCGAGGAGTTGAAGGCTGCTATTCAATCCCCTCTCGGTCTTCCCTTGCTCGAACCTCAGCCGGAGCACTTCTCCCAGGACACCCAAATCAGATCTCTTAGTGTTTTACGATCATCAGCTCAGAGCTCTGCATGGTAACGTGAGACCAGCCACTCACAGTCACCTGCCCTGTACATCCCAGGCCTTCCCCAGGCCGAGGTATTAGCCAAAGGCAGATGAACTCGGCCATATCGTTTCTTAGGCTGCCCCAGCTCGTGGCCAGGTCCGAGTGCCACCTGCTAAAGCATTAAGCAGCCTGATGTCCAGCTGTCGCAGGCCGGCGGAGGCAGGGGCGCCAGCAAGGAGACACCTTTGCATTCTGAAGACAGGCGGGGCCCAGCCACCAGGGTCTGAAAAATTAAAATTAAATAACTCAGTCTTCATAGCACCCTTCAGCCATGCAGCCAGTGTCTAATTACTGTAGAAAGCCAACTGGACAGCTGGCCATTCGAATGACAGCTTTTCTGCCCCGCATTAGCTCCGCGTGAAGCCAAAAGGTCCCGCTCGGCACCCAGCCGGCCACCAACCCTCCCAGAGAAGCGATGCCATGCTTCAGCTACGACCCCGCTTCCTCAGGGGTGGGGGCCCACCCTTTGGGGCTGAGAAGCAAATGAAGCTGGGTTTAATCCTGTTTGAGGAAGGGCAGAGAAAGCACCAAAGCCACGTGGGAGATGGAAAGGGTTTCCCCACAGAGGGCTCTATTTGCAGACTGCAAACAAGGACTCCCACGTTTTCTCACCACAGATACTCTCCATTCCCTTGCCTCTGGGTGGGATGGACCCTGGCACCACTGTCCTACCTTACAAGTCCAGGGGAAGGAGGGAGAAAGGGCCACTGATTAGGGAAAGCTGACAGCAGGGGCTGCAAAACAGAGGGTCATTGGGCATGAGCTGGTCTGCAGATGGTGCGAGACCAAGAAGGCAGCAATAGCTTGCCTGGGATGCAATATCCTTCGTAGAGAACAGGGAGAGTAAGAGCCACATCTCAGGCCCCGCTTTGCCCTCCGCCGGCACACAGCATCCAACACGGCCGAGCCCACGTGCACACACCGTGGCAAGCCCCCGGAGTCGTGCTCCCGACCTGCAAGTCGAGGGCCACAAGCACGTGGGGACACCTGTTCGCGCTGGAGACCAAGAGTTATTCCAGCGCCCTTTTCCTGGGCGCAATGCACCTGGGCCCAAGCAGGAAGCCACAGGGCCGCGCGGGGCTAGCAGCCCCATGGCAGCTCTCTCCTTCCTCGGCAAGTCGCAGGCATTTCTGCCACTTGTTAACAAGTGAGAAAGCCTCAGGGAACAGGCAACAGAAAACCCTAAACGGCACCGGCCCTCACCTTTGTCCCAAGCACGTTCTCGCCCTCACCTCTCCACCACGGCTTTGGCTCCACTTTCGTGCTGCCTCTTTCCTCTCGTCTTCTGCTGCTCCTGTTCCTCCTCCCTACGCGCTTATCCTCAGGCTGCTGAGAAGCTGGCACCGGGGGCCCATCCGCTGCACCTCTTCCCTGTGGCTGCAGAGATGGCTTCAGCTCTGAGATGAGAGGCAGCAAACTGGCTGGGAGAAGAGACAGGGGAGAACAAGGCAGGCCTCGAACAGGGGACCAGAAACCTTCAGCATTTGATCGAAAGCCATGCAGGCGTGGAGGTCGGGGGATCCTTGCAGACCCTGCTTGCTCTCTCTCAGTTTGGTGGGAAAGGTGGCCTATGGCTTAGGAAAGATGGGAGGGCCTGGCTTTGGGTGTGGGGAAGCAGACAGCAACGGGACTGACTTACGCTTAGGCCAGGGCAGAGCTGCTCCTTATAAACTAGACTGGTAATTCGGAGGCATGAGCTCTCTAAGCAACAGCGCACTTTGTCAGATGCTATCTTAGGCCAGCACGCCGTGTCCAGCACAAGACCTCTGAGGCATCCTGCTTTCACCTTGCTGCCAGGGCAGCGACTTGGCATTCAAAATGCCCTGGAAGCCATCGGAGGCTTCTTTGAAAATAGAAACTATCTAAGAACGGGATGGACTTGGCTGACACAAAGCAAAGTTTAAAGGAGGAAATTCCTCCCCAAGCCAGCAACAGCTCAGATAGTCCAGCCCAACAATCCTGAAAGTCCAAGTCTAGCAGCCAAAGTGAAAGCCTGGTATCAAAAAACAATCGGGAAGCGATCCCCACACGTCTCCATCCCCAAAGAGGTTGTCCCAATCAGCTCCTCCCTGACACTACAAAAGCACCCAGCCCTTTTAGGGAGTTGTTTTATCACTTTCCGCCTCTTGCTAGCCCTGGTTTTAAAATATTCACCGCTGCACAGTCCCTCTAGAAATCTGCATCGACACCATCCCCGCAATGCACGGAGGATTTCATCGACTGTCCCTTGGTCGCACAAGCCCACAGCTTCCATGTCTAACAGTAGCTACAGCACACCCCAAATTACAGCCGGGCACAAGCCCCATCTGTGTAGTCACCGCTGTGACTTTAAACGCACCAACATTTTTATGCATCCGAGCCCACCCCACACTTACCCTTGCAAAGGACTCGCTGCGCTCATTTGAGAGCCTCTATGCACAAGTTGCAGCCACTTTGTTCAAAGCTGTGTGGTTAAACCAGCAAGCCGCACTGCTGAGACACCTCTGCCTTGGTTCAGAGTGGGAGCTAATAGCCTGCATGTGTTCTTAACCAACCAGTTACATTTCCACATATATTAATTTAGGAGTCTCCACCTACAGCTTGCACAGAGATTTTGAGACTGTTTTAATTCAGAGACATGCTCAAGGTGGAAAGAAAAACCATCATCTCTTTTCTTATCCCCACCCCGCCCAGGTATGGCAGGAGATGGCATTTTATAATGCTGCTTGTTACCGTATATTATAGTAATAGCCAAAGCATTCCTCCCCACTTACAGCCCTGCTTTAGCACACGGACGGATGAGTCCAGCCAGAAATACAAGTAATTAAAAGTGGCCATCTGCACACTGAACCAGAAGCACCAATACCCCAGGGGAAAGGATGCCAGTGGAAAAACACTAGTGCAACTGGACAAACTGAGTCCGCGCAGCTAAGTCATGATAAGCCTTATCAAGATAATACTACTGCCGGAGTGGAGAGGAACTTTCCCAGCAGAGGCTAGCAAGGTTGAGTCCTCAGTTAAGACAAGGTTTTGGATAACTACCAATGACAGGGTTTCCACACAGGGGGGAGCTCACAAAATCACTGTCAGCAGGAGGCTTTTTCCTGCACACATGCCCAAGATGAGACATTAATTGTTGACAAAAGCAGGCAACTCTCCACAAAAGGTATCTCTAGCCAAACTAGCTGCTCTAATGCTTCCTTAGCCATGTATCATTTAGCCCACCTGAAACATAGCTGCCTAACCTGCAGGTGAAAAGGACTGCTATTGCTCTTGGATAACGGCATGTTTTCTCTGCAGCTTTTCACATACTGACATCACAGGTGAAGAAAGACCTCAGAGTAGACTGCAATGGAGCCAAAGGTGGGAAGTGACCAGAAAACAAAGCTCTGGAAATGGAAGTGCCAGGAAATCTTTCCCAGCAGACCACATGGTGTCATTTTTCTTCTTATTAAAAAGCAGAACGGGTTTCAGGACTTTCCTTTAACGCCCTCTACAGAAACTGCAAGCGTGTACATTTGTTCCAAAGAACAGCTTTATATACGTACTTCACAAGGGTACATCACAGGTACTTTTACATGGCAGAATCATATCCTGAGAAAAAACAGTGCAAGAGTGTCATTTCATTAACAGTACAAAAATTGTAACCATTTATTTCAAAGCAAGACAGAACGCATTCAGCTGTTATTCACTACCGAGCTCATTCGCCGGCGGTTTGAATGGACATCATATTAGCAGCTGCCCAGGGTTCAGTCCTCATCCCCCTCCGAGTCCAATTGAGTTTCGTGATCTCATTCTCATTATTACGTAAATGATGCACTTGATAAATGTGCAGGGGTCTAAAGAGGTGCAGCAAGGTATAAGAACTTATTGGCTGTGGGGCAGAGTCTAGCAAGAGATGGCGTTCACTCTCCCGAAACGCATGCATAGCGTCATCTATCAGCCGCCACTAACTTTACCACCTAAACAGAAAGCACCTTTTATCTGTTCTTCACATTGTCAAGGGAGGAGGGTCTCGATGCTTTGGCAGTAAAGGACATGAGCTGGCAAAGAACTAAGGCCCACTGGATTCCTTGGAGTTCGAAAACATTTAGTACCCTCTGGGATGGGGCACAATTACATGAGCTTCTCAACCTCTCCGTGCACAGGGAAAGATTGAAACTGGGAGTTAAAACACATCCCATGCGGCCAACAGCAGGAGACAAACTGCACAATACACATCTTAGTAAAAACAGATATCCAGGTCTCTGGGAGACCTCTGATTCCCTGATCTATTTAAAAGGGGAAGAGGAAAGCAGCCCAAGTACAAAATGACACGAACAGCAAATCCTTCCTGCCCACTTGGTGAAAGGTTTCACACTTGCTTTAAGGCCCCAGCTGGTCAAGTTTGGCTTTCTCATCTTGGCCACCATATTGGACAAAATCTGTCGATCTTTTACGCTATGGTTAAACCTACCTGAGATACAAATCATTCTAGGATTTAATCTCCACTTTCCCTCACTGAGAAGCTTGTATGTTTAAAAGTTGCAATGGTCCTAAAGCTTTTTCCTTTCTTTTCTTTTCCCGTAGACAGCTTTACAGCCCCACACAATCTGAGCAGCAGCATGGCTGTCTGGCACTCGGCAAAAATGAGAATTACAGACTCGTTTCACAATTACAAACTAATATCACATTCAATATTTATTTATTTGTAATACAAATAGAAACACGTGTGCCCAGGTCTACTCCGACTGTTTATAAAAAGCTACAGAACATTCTTCCATCGTCTGACAGTTAAAAAACTGTATTTAAAATGATAAACAGATTTTTTTCAAGAGCCTGTCAAAGGAAGTGACATTTTACTATTAGGAGGATCTGCCACTTCTACCAAGGAGAAGTCTTTTCTCAAGGAGCAGCTTTTATTATACAATCAATGACTTGTCAGAAAAGACTTTATTGGTAAAATTTGTTGTTTTTTTTAAATCAGATTCACTACAGGCTTCCATAATGAAAGGAGTAAAAAAAAAAAATTTAAAAAAAGGTAAAATTTCTCTCTTGACTGTAATTCAGGGCGGCCCAGCTCTCCCTGGTTATTGGGAAACTTGGTTTTGAACAGCATCTTACTTCAAAGGAAAAAGGCCCTCCTCTCTCATGAAGGGGGTGCAACATTTGCAATTCAAGGGTGGCCTTTAAAACCGCCTCACCCATGAAGTGAAAATGGTGCATGTTAAGCACTAAAAGACCAAAACACCTAAAAAGCCCTTCGAAATGTGGTGGGGGCAGACACACAAGCACAGAGAGAGACATAAATACCCTACCAGTTTGCTAGGGACCCATGCATGATATTCAAAAGTGAGCAACTTGGCTACGTAAAAAGAAACCGTGATTCAGATTGGTTTGGACCCAATGTGCAAAAGTTCCTTTTTCAAAAGGTTCTTGAGATTGACTATAAAAATACAACAAGCAGAGAGCAGGATTTGCAACTAGTACTAGATCGGCACGTTCATGGTTGAATCAAAACCTGTGTTTCCTAATAGACCGTCTCACACTTCTCTAGCTGTCAGAAACTGCTGCTTTTATTTTTATTTCCACAAAAAGAATCTGATAAGTTAAAAGCATGAATGACATCTTCAGCGCTGGCTGGAAGGCAAAAAAAGATTCTGAGGTCCATGAGCCCTGTGTTGGTTTATATACGGAGACTTTACTTACCAACTACCAGATACTTTCAAATTCTTATTTTCCCCCTCCTCCCTGCAACTTTCTACATTTGATAAAGGTGCTGCATAGGTAATCAGGTGACATGGGCTTTAATGGAAGTGTCTTGTAAATAGCTATTTAAAGCATTCTCAGGTGTAAATCACAAACGAGCGTGTATATTTTTAACAAAATATTTTGCGCCCAGTACCTTTGTATTGTTTTCTTTTTGCATTTGAAAAATACAAACACACACACAATAATGACAAAGCAACTTTGAAATCAAAGTTTCAGAGATCAGATTATGGTTCCATGAAAACAAGAGAGTGGCTCTCTCTCAAGATCTGTTCGGGAACAGAAGCTCAAGACTGAAAGCAAAGGAAAAGAAAGGGAAAAAAAAGGAGTTCAGAAGAACAACCGATGCACGTGTATTCTACTGTCTGCAAGTTAAGTCTGCTCTGGGTAGCACCACCTAAAAGATTTGTTGAAGCTTAATGAAACTCCACAAATTCTTCAAGAGTTCGGGGGATCTGGTTCTGGTAGCTAATGTTATACATCCGTACTGCGCGGGCTGCCAGGCACTTGAGGCTTAGCTTCATTTGAGTTTTAAGGAGTATTTCAGACACCCCCGTTGTACTTTTATCCAGAGGCGTCTTCTTCTGCTTATTTGTCATGTCTGTATGAGCGCCAGCCTCCACCAGACTAATGATGATGGAATGCAGTGTCAAAAAGTCACTGATGGGTCTGTGGTACTGGACAATTATGTGAAGGGGGCTGTTTCCTTCATTGTCCACAGCATTCACATTGGCACCACAGTCTAATAAGAGTTTGGTGACAAGCGCGTTAGGGAAACTGCAGACATCGTTCGTGTGGAAGTCGTCTACCGGCGTGCTGGAATTGACCGCGTGATGCAGCAAACTGGACCCATCCCGCGTTCGGGGGTCAAGATGAATCAGGTTATAAATCTGCTTGTTGATTCCCGACTGCTCTCCTTCACTGCTCTGGGTCTTGGTAGAAATGCACACCAAATACAAGAAGGTAAAAATATTGCATTCATAGTTGTCCATGGCTGTGTGAATATCAGTATCTTGGGTGTTTTTCATCCTGGACATACCTTGTTCTATTTCCAAAACGCTACACCTCAAAACACTTTCTATGTCCTTGGCTTTCACCGGCTCGTTCAAGTGTATCATCTGGGAGAAGACTTGAGCGAACCTCAAGAGATCCTTGTGTGTGTTTCTATTACCTTTCTGCCTCAAGTGTAACGCGTGAAGCCATAACTTGATACACTGCTCAAACTCCATGTTATCTGCATAAACAGCCCCCCGATAAATAATAGGGTGTGAAACATCAATGTTGTCCGAGCCCAGAATTCGTTCCCGCACTATGAGGCCCTCCATGTGCAGGGCATCTCTGTCTTGCCTAATAGACTCTAATTCCTGAGGAGTTCTGCATTCAGTCCTGTTGCCGTAAGCTTCAAGTTGTGGAAGAACCTCTTTCACGATGATGTTGGCGCTGTCTCTGTACCTCTCCAGCATCGCTAAGTATAAATAGTGGTATGTCTTCATTATATCATAATTTTCTCTGTCGTTAGCAAATGAGGCCCCCAGAAGTTCCAATGCTTCAATGCGACTTCTCCTGTCACAGTCAGCGTGAGCAAGCAGTAGCTCAACCACATCTGCCTTGCAGCTCTCTGCAGCCACTTTTAATGGAGTCATCCCATGACCGTTCACCATCATGGCGGCCTTCCACTTGACCAGCTCCCTCACGATCTCTAAATGGCCAGCTTCGGCAGCAAAGTGTAATGCTGTTGCACCACAGTGGGCTTTGGCATTGGGGTCGGCATGCTGTTCTAGGAGGTACCGCACCACGTCCGTGTGTCCCTTGTAGGCAGCGATCATAAGGCAAGTGTTGTCATACTTGTTGGCTATGCTGATGTTGGCATTGTTCTCTACCAGGTATTTAACAATGTCTAGCCGGCCATCGAAGCAGGCAGCCCGCAGCGGAGTCGAGTTGGTCACCGTCGTGTGGTTCACGTTGGCTCCGTGACTCACAAGCAGCTTGACAACTTCGAAGTGTCCGGCTCCCGCTGCACACCAAAGCGCCGTGGCCCCATCAATGACATAACTGGAAATCCAAACATACAAAACAAGCCATTAATGAGGGGCTGCCCTCAGGGAGACCCAAGGAGCACGCAAGGAGCCCGTTCCCCATCCCTGTTCAGTACAGACACTGGAGACACCCCTGGTTTCAAGCTGAAAATGTCCGTTAAGCAGAATAGGACAGAATCAGGGAATCAGCAAGTACCACCACCCCAAAAAGAAGAGGCTAAGCTGTTCAAAGCAGAGGTGATTTGCCCTGCATTGGCCACCGACACAGAACCACCTGCACCACTCCACAGATTTCAACCTGGCCCACCAGTCCCAGGAAGCTTAATGACAAAGGCAAGAGCTGCCGCCTCTTTGCTCTCTGAAGAAGCACTCTACAAAATGAAAGCTTCAAGAGATAAACCCTGGTGTCTTCTCCACTCCACCTCATCTCTGAAGTGGTGCTCGACTGTGCAAACAGGAGCTGCTTCTACAACAGCAACATGCAGTCAAGCTGCCTCTCAGCCTTCACTGGGCGGCCAGACCCCAGCACAGAGACAAGTACCTCTCCCTCACGGCAAGAGGGACTCCTCTGGGCTTTTCCAAAGATAACGTCAACAAAGCACCAATCCAATCCGAGTCATTACAGGCCTGAAAGTCCAAATGGGCACCAGTGACCATGAGGAATACTCCCAGGTGCGTCTGCAGGAGCAGGTTGTGAGCCGCCACTTGAGAGCACGGGCTGGGGACTGCTGAAATAAAGGGACTTTATGGCCAGATTCTGATAGCTGTACTCATTGTTAGCAGATCCCCATCCCACAGAGTCCTGCAGCAAACACTGGGACTTCCTTTGCATTAAAAATCAGGTAAGGATTTCAGACCCTGGCATAAGAGCAGACGATTGCTCTTGGACAGAAGGGATTTAACTGATGCAGCCTAATGCACACGTGTGTGCAGGGCAAGACTGTGGGCTGCACGAGTCCAACTGTGACAAGAATGACATGCGTGCTGAGCATGCTCGCAACCTGCCTTCCCCAGCACAGCATCCTCAGTGGGTCTAGGGAGGGGTGGGCTCATCCCCGCTGATGGCAGGGAGAAAGTTTATATTAAAAGGCCTGCCCTGGGCTGGAGAAGCCACAGTGACCACAGGCCACCAATGACAGTCAGGTCAAACATAGCAGTGACCGCTCTGTGCCAGGGCCTGTAATAATATTCCCCTCTCTCACCCCAGCAGCAACAGGGAAGCCAGCTTGGGAAGCCTGAAATTGCTCTTAGAACAGCCTTTGCTGCCTGGCTAGGGTTAGACAGGGGATTTTGCTAAAAGCCGTTTCTGAGCACTCTCCTGTCACAACAGCACTGCAGTAAGAGGCTTTTGAAACATGGGCGGTAACTCAGGGGAAGAAGAGGACTCTCAGAATAACCAGCAGAGCCAGGTAGGAGTCACTTGGCAACCGGGTACCATTTCCAGATACCACTTCCACGCGCTGCTAAACCTAGGCATGACGTAACCGTGGGAGGACTCGGTGGCCACAGAATTAAGGCCAAGTTGACCAGCTAAGGTCACCGTGCTCCAGGCCGGCAGCCTCCCAAACTTACAGCAATGTAACTTTCAAAGCAACACTTCACATGGGCAACGAGACAGTGCTAATTAGCCTGCCCCAAGCACCACACAGCCCCGGCCGCAATGGTTCCTGGTAAGGAGGTGGCTGGCCTGGAGCATTGCCACCTGCCTGACAGCTCTGGAGAATGGCACATTTACCATGTAGACACAGCTCCAGGTTCATCTAGGAAAACACTTCACATAGCTACAATCCCGCCCACCCCTATGCCCTTCAAACCGGAGGTGCATGCATGGGAACACAGAACGGGGAGAGAGCCCCCAGCGCTGGGTCCTGCCATCCTAGGAGCCTCGTCACAGAGGGCAAGTCCAAAAGGCTCCTCAGAAACATCTGTTCCAGCTGCTTTTGCACACTCACAGACATCCACTCACAACAAACCAGCCTCTTTCATACAAACGACCCAACCTGCCACGTGCCACAGGAGAGCCAGAGAGGCGACTAGCACCTTGCACCGGGGCAGGTGGGCATTAAAACAATGCAGGTTCAACAGCTGTGATGTCAACTCTCAAACGCACACACTCCAGGGTCAGGGATGAGAGTAGCCCACAAATAAGGATGTTGAACCCAACTATTTTCGTTCCCTTTGGAGGAAAGTTTCTTCTCCAGCCCTCAGTCCTGTCTTATGTACCACGCAGCATCTGGCACTGGCCAGACTGCACGTACTCAGTCTGTCTGCGTACAGGAATGCTCTGTGAGCCCACGTATAGTAAGACTGCTCTACCGTCCTGCTGTGCCCATCTCAGTCTTAAGGGCATTGCAAATCCTCAACTACAGAGACAAGGAAATGAGAGTAGAGCTGACAAAACGAGAGAACTGAGGAGCTGTGCACCTTGCCCAGAACATGCACCAGCTCAGGGCCAGGCAACCCAGGCAAAACGCATTGAGGTGTCTTTAGACAAAAGGTTCATAAAACCCACTTCCCGCACATCGCAAACAGGCAGAGCAGGTACGGTGACTGAAGGCTCCTAAACCACTGTTAATCTGTTTAAGCCTGTGTGGCCGGTGCGCAATCAAAGCATCCGTTTTGAGGCAGCACATCCCAACTGGGCCAAGCACGGAATACAACATGCTACAAACAGCCACACAACCTCAGCATGCGAGTCTCTCATGTCTCAAGCTAAGCCGGGCCTATCACTAGCTGACAACACCATCTACCTGCTGTGAAGCAATTTGGTAGGCAGCACTCTTTTCTCTCCGTGATGAACCACAGCTGTTATTGTCAACAAGCACCAAAACTGTTCACAGATTCAGAGGTGCTTGGGTTGGAAGGGACCTCGGAAGACCATCAAGACCAACCCCCTGCCCTGGGCAGGAAAGAGCGCTGGGGTCAGACGACCCAGCCAGGTGCATGTCCAGGCTCCTCTTAAAGACCCCCAGGGTAGGGGAGAGCACCACCTCGCTTGGGAGCCCCTTCCAGATTCTGGCAACCCTTACCGTAAAAACGTTCTTCCTGATGTCTAACCTGAATGTGCTCTCCGTCAGTTTGCAGCCATTGTGCCTAGTCACTCCAAGGGGTGCCCTGGTAAACAGAGCATCTCGTATTCCTTGCTGCCCCCCTGCCGCCAATAAATTGGTAGGTGGCCACAAGATCACCTCTCAGCCTTCTCTTGTGGAGGCTGAAGAGATCCAGGTCCCTCAATCTCTCCTGGTAGGGCTTTGCCTGCGGGCCCCTACCTAACCATACAAGTGGCCTCCTCTGAACCCTCTCGAGGTTGTCCAAATCCCTCTTGAAGTGCAGTGCCCAAACCTAGACACAATACTCCAGCTGCGGCCTGACCAGTGCCGCACAGAGGAGAAGGATCACCTACCTGGACCTGTTTGTCAAGCACCTGCTAATGCATGATAAAGTGCAGTTAGCTTTACTAATCGCTTTGTCAAATTGATGACTCGTGTTCATCTTGAAGTCAACTATGACTCCAAAATCCCTTTCCATTGCTGTGCTACTGAGAAGGTCCTCCCCCCGCCTGTAAGTGTGCTGGCGAGTCCTTCCCCCCAGGTGCAGCACCTTGCACTTGTCCTTGCTGAACTGCATCCTACTCTGTTCAGCCCTTTCCAACCTGTCCAGATCTGTCTGGATCCATTCCCTACCTTCTGGTGTGTTAACTTTAGCCCATAATTTGGTATCATCAACAAATTTGGACAGGTTGGTGGACCTTTTCCAGAGGTGGGAAATCAAACCTTTGTGAATAAAAATGATGCCCAGATGTTATTTCTCCAGAAGGAGACACAACAGCTCCAGTGCCCTGGCTAAAAGTAGGCACAGTCTCTCTCCCCTTAAATTCATCCTACAGTTTCAATTGGGTAGTGTCAGGTCCTCTAGTTCTTGTCCTGAACTGCTGTGTAACACTGTTGTGAACAGAAATTCATTAATCTACTGAACACTAAATACCAGGGACTTCGCAGAGACACTGACTTCATGGTTCATTGCAATCTACTTGACACTTGCTAATCTCCGCACTTCGCAGGTGATAACGACCCTCCTGAACATGTTCTTCCATGATCAGGTTTTCTCTGCCTCCCTCAAGATCATTTTTCTTAGCATCTGGTTTTATTTACACGTGGAGTTTTACATAGCTCTGCTGTGCCAGCTTCTTTCCGAAAAGCCTCAAGAAGGGCCCCATGACACCCAAAAGCTTGTCTCGCATGCAGCTGGACCAATACATCACCCATGCGAATTCTCGCCTCTCTGCGCGTTGCATTTCATGGATGGAGAACATGCAGTTCCCTGCAGAGCTCTATGAGCTGAAACATGCTGCTAGGAGAGCCGTTCACTGCTGTAACTTGACTTGGCACCGCTTAGTCCAAAGCAGCGGGGGAACGAATGGCCCCTCGGGCACCAGAAAAGAGAGTTCGATACGAATACAGATGATACGTGGTCAGCGAATGCCCCAAAGCCTCGCGTGACCCACAGTAGTGGTGACGTCACAGAATGAGACGTGTTCTGCTAAACACTAGAGCGAGCTGGTCTGCGTCTCAGCTGGGGACCCAGGTAAATTATTAGTTTGTCCCACACCCTTGCTACATGTACAAATTAAACTGGACAAAACCAGCTATCAAGCTCTTACATGCTTTCAAGCACTCGCCTTATAGCCGGTTGGCTCTTTTTATAGCCAAGCAGCTATTTTTAGGGTGTGATAATTACTTTGCACATGTGACCAGTCTAAATTTATTGCGTGTTTCACCAGTTAGTTGCATAATATAGCAGGGGCCTTAAAGAAGGAAAAACGAGTGTGAGTGGTTCAGCCCAGACAGGTAGGACGGCAGGTGGAAGACGGTTCCCCAAGCCTCACCGGTTATGACTCTCCTGAGCAAAGAGCGGCCATTCCCTGGGTCTGACCTAGGTGCTTTGCGGCGTGCCAAGGCTGTGGCAGGGACGTGAGTCTATCGGGCCTATCGCATCAAGCCAGGACGACTCAAGTCTATCCAAGGGGGCCCCCAAGTCTATCCCAGGAAACCTTAAAACCCAGATCTGGGTCTTACCCAGTGTCCTGTCATACGGCGGCACAGATCGGAGGCTGACCAGGAGAGCGAACAGGGGATTTTCCCCCTCTGTTTCTCTCTCATTTGTAGCATTCAAGGTCTAGGACGGGCTGATTCCCACGCCCTTTCCTCCCTGTTTGAATCTGGCTAAACTTCGTTTCCGCCACGCCTTGGAGAAAGGAACTCCCTCGTGTTGGTTTCCGCCCGACGACGACAACCCGTCGGCGCCCCCTCGTCCTTGGCTCCCGGCCGCAGGGGGTTGGCGGCTGGTCGCCGAGGCGGCGCATACGTACCCATCGAAGCGCACGGTGCCCGTCTGCTGCGTCTGCACGCGGTAGTGCTCCAGGAGCAGGCGCACCACCTTGGCGTGGCCGTTGCGGGCGGCCACAATGAGGGGCGTGGAGCGCTGCCCGCCATGCTGGCTCACGTAGCCCAGCAGGTACCGGATGTCGCTCTCGGAGCGGTTCAGAAGCAGAGCCGCCAGCGTCAGCACCCGCCCCTCGCTGGCCGCCTTGTACACGTAGCCGGCCAGGCCCTCCATGGCAGCCCGCGGCCCCCTGCCCACGGACGCCTCCGCCGCCGACGCCCCCTCCTCCTCCGCCCTGCCCGGCAGGGGCGCGGCCGGGGGCACATGCGGCCCCCGCAGGCTCAGCCGCCCCCACAGCCCCGCCAGCCCCCCCGCACGAGGGGTCGGGGTCAGGGGTCACCCTGCCCCTCCCCCGCTGCTCCCTGGGGGCAGGGGAAGTGCCCCCCCACGGGAGGCCGGGGTGGCGGGGGGGAAACTCCTCTGGCTACGGGTGGCAGGAGGGGTCCCAAGATCCCGCCGGGAGCGCGAGCGGCCAGGCCGGAGGCGGAAGTGACGCCCCCGCTACGGGGGCCCGGCGGGGCCGCTCCCTCGGGCCGCAGGTGTCGCGCGCCGGCCCCACCCCTCCCCCCGCGCCGCCGCGGCCGCCGCCTCCGGAAACGGAACCGGAAGTGGCCGCGCCGGCCCCGCCCCCGAGCACGGCCCGGCGGGAAACAGCGGCCCGAGGCCCGCGTTCCGGGGCCGTCGGCAGGGGACGCACGCGCCCATGCACACGCATGAACTCGCACATATGCATACATGCACACACACATACGTGCACATGCACGCAGACGTGCACACGCCTGCCCTGGGAGCTGCGCAGCCTGGAGAAAGGGCACCTTGCCTTGATCCCCTCCCGGCCCCGGGCACCAGCGTCCCGGGCTCAGCGCAGCGCCCTCCCCGTCCACTCGAGACACGTGACTGCACCTCACCTAGTTTACTGCGCAGTACAAGCGTGCGTCTACACATGCACGCCCTTACTGTACAGTAAACTACGCTAATCACAATTCAGTTTGATACCTGCAAAGGCAGGCATCGAATCTAGTCACGAGTAGTTAAAGTACAGTAACGCACCTGTTGATGGACCAGGCACTAACTTTAGTGCCGGGTCTGCCCTTCCACTCGGGGGACAAGGCAGGGCTGGAGGGACCCGGCCCTACATCCAGTAGCAGATCTCTGCACGTGTAGACGCCTGCCAAAAAGCTCTTACTGTGCATTAAGCCAATGCACAGTAAATGTAGTTGTGACCAATTGCACTCGCCCTTTGAGGCAGTGGGAATTATCACTGACTTAGCTGGGAAGAGCCCAGAAGCCCCGTCCTCTACAGGGGAGCTGTGCAACCCTTAGCAGCTACCAGGAGCTTGGCTCAGCTTCCCCGTAACCCATCTGCTTCCCCGTCTCCCCTTTTCTTGTCTCAAACATCTCCTTCTGAAGCCCTTTCCGAGAGGCGCTTGTAGCAACTAGTTATTTGATATGACTGGTCAGTAAAGCAATACACTAACTGTACCCCCGTCTGTTAGGTGCCATTGTTTTAAAGTGGATACAGTAACAGCAAAATGAATAGTTAATTTGAAGTCATGCAACCAGAGCCGCTGCCCCCAGTGGAAACATCCCTCCAAGAGAGCCCATCCATTATGAATGGGTCCAGCAGCCTGATTTGCCCAAACACAGTGGCCAAAATGGGCAACGACGGGGCAGAAGGAGGGCAAGTCCATACCCAGGCAGCTCCGCAGCCGAAGTGCACAGGACCAGCCTTGAACGGTCACGCACACGGGCCACGGTACAGCCCCGTGGGCTCCATGGGCAGCTCTTGAGGACCTCTGTTGTCTCTGACATGTGCAGAATGGGGAGAGGGGCATGCACAGGGGGTGCTGCCCTCAGCCCCGGCCTCCCCTCTTATCCGGCACTTCCCCCAAGGCCCCGTGGTGCCTTCTGGTCCCTGCCCTCAGGCATCCCCCAGGCCTCGTTCCAGAGCTGGGGAAAGCAAAGCGCTTTGGATTAAGTGACTTGCTTTAGGCGGCACGGGAAGTCTGTGGCGGAGCCTTTCGAGTCGCCATCTGCTGCCCCACCCCCTCCCATCAGTCAGGAGTCTGTAATAAAATAACTCTAATAAAACAGGACCTGTCCCTCCTTTCAAAAATAGCCAGGATTATGTGGCTGTGTTTGAAGAGGGCTGCGAGGAGCATAATCCATCCGGCTTTCCTTGGGGGGCAGGGCAGGAGCTCAGGGGATTACCTCCGCTAAGCCGTAATCCCAGAGCCTCCCGGGCGTAGATCCCAAGCTGGCTCATGGCCGAGATGCCAGGCCTGCAGGGAGCTCCGCAGGGAGCACGGCATGGTCGGCAGGGACCTAGGGAGCCCGTCCAGCCGCGCGGAGTGGGACTAACTCCCCTCAAACCCGGTGGCTTGCAAAGGAAAGCATCGCAAATGTCGCGCGTCAGCCCAGCGCTTCCCATGCTCCTTCCAGTCCCCCCGGGAGCTCGCCACCAGCTTCCCAGGCCGGCAGGGCCGCGTCCATCCAGCAGCAGGACAGGGCCGCGTGGCAACGCCAGGAGAGGCCGTGCTCGGCCCCGGAGCCCAGCCCTGCGCTCGTCGTGCGCCGAGCTGCGCTGTGAGGCATTCGGAGCCCTTTGCGAAGAAGCAGCCAGGCGCTTCCTGCGGCTTTGCTCTCGCTGCTCTGGTGCCTCAATGAGCGGCCGCCGGTCCCGTGTGGAAGCAGTCGCGGCGGCGCCCCGGGCTCCCTGGCTCCAGGCCCCCGCCCCAGGACGTCCAGCTACGAAATAACCCGCCGGGCCAGCGCCCAGCCTGCAGAGTCCGCACATCGGGCCCTGCAGAGCAGCGCGTCTTGGACTCTAGGTGGGCCTGAGGCCGGCCGGCCGGCCGGAAGCACACGAGGCAGCCCCCGGGCAGACTCACGGTCGCCCCAGGCAGCCTCGAGTGCCCCCCAGGAGACCCCGGGCACCCCAGGGAGACTCCGGCCCCCACAGGCCGCGCGCATCACCCGCACAGCCGTGGCCCGGGCGGGGGCGGGGCCGGGGGCGGGGCGAGGCGGGGCCGGGGGCGGGGCGGGCGGGGATGGAGGGCGCGGTGCGGCGGCGCTACGCGGCGGGAGCGGGCCCGCAGCCCCCGGGCAGGTGAGCGCGGCGCGGGGGGCGCGGGGCGGAAGCGACACCCCCGCGCCCGGGAAGTGACGTCGCAGCGCGGAGCATCCGCCCGGGTGGGGGGGGTCACCCGCACATGCACACACGTGTGCACGGCCCTCTGCACGCACAAGTAGGCACCCGGGCCCCCCTGCACGCGCCAGGCCAGCGGCCCGCTCCCGGCTGTCCCGCCGGCCCCGGCCCCGGCCCCGGCCCCGGGCTTCCTGAGGCGGCAGCGAGCAGGGCCGGGCGCGGGGTGCCGCGAGGCGCAGGGCCCGGCGGTCGCCTGCCTTCAGCCCCCGGGGCTGGAGCCATCCCTCGCCCTGCCCGCGTGACGGGGGCACCAGCATCTGCGGAGCCTCCCCCCTTCGCACCGGGGGTTTAGCCTGTCGGAGCCCTGGCAGCCTCGGGCCCTGTGCGCGGCCCCCTGAGCGCCCCCAGCCCGGGCACCGGGGACAGAGGCAGTTTGCCAGGAGGGGCGCGCCGTCTGCTCTCGCACAGCTGAGGCCCGGGGAGCTCGGCGAGCCTTTCCTCCCCGCTGGGGAAGGGATGAAAGGCGCCGGCTGGGCTGCTGCTGGGGAGCGCCGGAGCAGCGGGCTTGTAAGGGGTTAGCGCCCCTCCGCGCCGCTGCGGCTCCCGCTGCCCTGGAGCATTTCCCAGGTGCCCTGTAAATAGGCCGCACGCAGCCGTGCCCCGACAGCTAAGAAATCCCCGTTCAGGATTAGAGAACAGGGATTCAGCATCCGATCTCTGGGACGGCCGCGTGTTCCTCCAGCGGGCCCGCAGGGACAGCCGATCCATCCGCGTGCTCGCGCTCCGTGGAAAGGCCGATGGAGAGGGCAGGAGACTCTAGCCTGGAAGGTGAAGATGCAAAGACTCCCTGCGCGGCCCTGTTTCTGTCTTGTCCAGCTACAAAGAGATTCCAGCATCGCTGGAGGACCTTCTTCACCAAGCCTCGACTTCCGTGCCTTTCCCAGCTCCTGTCCGTCTCGCCTAGCAGGACTGCGGGCGGCTTGCGGCCAGGACGGTCTTTGCACCTGCCTGCACCCCACCCCCCAGATGTCGAACTGCGCTCGCATCACATCAAGTTGTGACTCTTCTCTCATCAACAGGCATGGGGCCGTCAAGAATGAAGACGCCTCCAAGGCTTCGCAGTTTCACTTCGACCTGTGGTTCTACTTCACGCTGCAGAACTGGGTGCTGGACTTCGGCCGCCCCATAGCGATGGTGAGTACAGAGGAGCTTGAGGCTGGCGGGGAGACGTGGGTTACTGGTCACGGAGCAGCAGGGAAAATGGACGGAGCTGAGCACTCGCCCAGCACCCTCGGGCCAAAATAACCCAGGTGACATCTGCTGAGCGCGTGAGCGAGGGGCGCAGTGGTCTCTGTGCAGGGCTGTGCTTCGGGGCTGTTTGGCTGGCACCCCCCAAGAAGCGTGGGCCCAGCCAGCCCGTGACAACTGGTAATCATCTGCAGTCCCAACCAGCCTTTCTTGCTGCCACTAAACAGGCAGGGACCGCGGGCCGTGGACGAGTTGGAAGTTGGAGCAATGCTTGTATCTTATTCTGCGTGCGAGTTAGGTGTCTGTGATGCCAGACGGACTCGAGGGGAACACTGCCAGACCTCGGGTTGGGGAGGACCGGGTTAGAGAGCTTCTGGCGGGGCTGGACGTGCTCAAGTCAGCGGGTCCAGATGCTCTCCACCCCAGGGTGTTGAGGGAGCTGGCTGGGGTTATTGCAGGGCCCTTGGCATGGCCCGAGCACCACGAGCGCTCGTGAAGCCAAGTGCCGGATGACTGGAAGATAGCTAACATGGTCCCCATCTTCAAAAAAGGGAAGAGAGAGGACCCGGGCAACTGTAGGCCTTTCAGTCTTACCTCAATCCTAGGGAAACTCTTTGAGAAGATCCTCAAGGAGCACATCTGTGATGGGCCGGCTTCAGGGATGATGCTCAAGGGCAACCAGCACGGTTTCATTAGGGGCAGGTCATGTCAGACCAAACTGATTGCCTTTTATGATCAGGTCACAAAGGCAATGGTTGCAGGTGTCGCCGTGGACGTCATCTTTCTGGATTTCAGCAAGGCCTTTGACACCGTCTCCCACCCCATC
The DNA here is from genome assembly GCF_052110815.1 of Crocodylus siamensis. Lineage (NCBI taxonomy): Eukaryota > Metazoa > Chordata > Crocodylia > Crocodylidae > Crocodylus > Crocodylus siamensis. The sequence goes on from NC_143409.1 coordinate 3,451,368, forward strand.
CTCATTAAAAAACTAGGCGACTGTGGCATTGATGCCTACACAGTCAGATGGATTGCAGATTGGGTCAAGGGTCATACTCAGAGGGGGGTGGCGGACAGGTCATATTCAACCTGGGGGGAAGTGGGCAGTGGAGTCCCCCAGGGCTCGGTCCTGGGGCCTGCGCTGTTCAATTTCTTCATCAGCGATTTGGACGACAGGGTGAAATGCAACCTGTTTAAATTCGCTGATGATACCAAGATTTGGGGTGAGGTGAGCACGCTAGTAGGGAGGGAAAGACTGCAGCAAGGTTACAGGAGTGGGCTAACAAAAACAGGGTGCGTTTCAATACTGACAAGTGCAGGGTGCTGCACGTGGGCAGTAGAAACCAGCAGCACGCTTATAGAATGGGAAACTCCCTTCTTGAGAGCACGGAGGCAGAAAGGGATGGTGGAGTCATTATTGACTCCAAGATGAACATGGGCCAACAATGCGAGGTCACGGTTGGCAGAGCTAACTGGACCTTGTCGTGCATCCACAGGTGCATCTCAAGCAGGGCCAAGGAGGCGATCCTCCCCCTCTATGCAACACTGGTCAGGCCGCAGCGGGAGTACTGCGTCCAGCTGTGGGCGCCGCACTTCAGGAGGGATGTGGACAACATGGAGAGGGTCCAGAGGAGGCCACTCGCATGATCCAGGGACAACAGGGCAGGCCCTATGAGGAGAGGCGACGGGACCTGAACCTGTTCAGCCTCCACAGGAGAAGGCTGAGGGGGGACCTGGGACGATCTATAAACTCACGAGGGGGGACCAGTAGGGTTTGGGAGAGACCTTGTTTCCCTCGTGCCCCCCGGCATAACAAGGAATAACGGCCACAAGTTGTTGGAGAGGAGGTTTAGATTAGACATCAGGAGGTGCTACTTCACGGTCAGGGCAGCTAGGAGCTGGAACCAGCTTCCAAGGGAAGTGGTGCTGGCTCCTGCCCTGGGGGGCTTTAAGAGGAGGCTTGATGCCTCCCTAGTTGGGATCATTTCAGCCCAGTTTTTCTCCGGCCCAGGCGGGGGGTCGGACTTGAAGATCTACAAGGTCCCTCCCGACCCCACTTCTATATCGAAGGCTTAATGACGTGCCTGGTTTTCCCTCTCTCCTCAGATTATTCTGCCACTAGAGTGGTTCCCATTAAACAAGCCCAGCGCTGGAGATTATTTCCACATGGCTTACAACGTCATCACACCGTTCCTGCTCCTGAAGGTAAACCTTTCTGTAACACCCATGCTTTTCCAGGTTGGGAGTTGAGGCTTCGGGCACGAATTTCCAATGCCGGCAGATTCTTCTGTCGGGATCGCAATGGCAGAAAGAATGTATCCCAGATTAAATCTCAGAAATCCCCAGCTGATAAATCACTCTCACATGCCTGTGGTTCTCCCATCCCAAGACCAACAGTGGAAAAAAGGCACCTTTACAAGAGCAAGGCGGGCACTGCCCTGGTAGAAATAGCGAGGCCTTTGTCGTCTCGTCAGCTGAGGCTAGAAACACATTGCAGCAGATGAGCGAGATGCTTTTTCCCTGTCATGGGCCCAGTTTGCTTCTGCTCCCACCTGGAACCGGTCCGTCCCGGGTGGTTTCCCTCTACACAGCACCTGCATGTGCGCACAGACAACTCTGGCCATCCCCAGCCCGTTCATTCACAGGGTCCCGTCTCTGACAAAGACCAATGTCCAGTGTCCGTAGCAAGGTTCCTAGTTTAGGCTTTTTTCTCTTTCGAGACTTTGTTTTAATCCAGTGGTGGGGGGCAATGTTTTTGGCTGGCCTGGCAGTAGTTAAGCGCCACATCTTCCCCAAGTGCTACTCCAGTCTCCTTCCCCTGCCCCAACCCCAGTCTGCTGCGTGCCATGCGCGCAGATCATCGGTGACACACATGCTGTAGGTTGGCCACCCCTGGCTTTAGCCACCCTAACTTTGGTCACTCTGGGTGCCCACCCCAAGGCCAGGTCCCCTCTGGGGGACTTGGGGCCTCTCCGATGCTGGGCCTCACTGACATCTAGCAGCAACACATCCCCTGGGCTACCTGCGCGTCAGGCGAAAGGGTCTTTCCTGCCTTCGGTTTCAGGTTTGCTGCCTCTTCCTGTGGAACCGAGTTTCCTCACATACTTGTATTTTAAGAAAGGGCAGACAGGAAAGCCCATCCCCTCTTGTCCAAGCCATTCATTATTTCCCACACCTCTATCACAGCCCCACTCTGCAGCACTGTCCCAATCTCAGCCGGCTCTTTTTGGCTGGAGGCTCTTCCACGCCTATATTCTTGTGGCCCTGTTCTGAATTCCTAAATATTGATGTTTACAGAGGAGCATAAAAGAAGCGAGCAAGCTAAGTTGCTGGTTAGACTGTCTCTTAACACGCATCAAAAACTCCATCGAGGCTTTGATGCTTTTGTGCGTCGGGGCTGCAGCAAGAAGGCACAAATCGTGGTAGTGCATCTTGTGGGATGAGAAGAAGAACGTAGTCGGTTCCCAAACTGTGGAGCTGGTCATCTCCATTTCCTTACAAAATCTTCCTCCAAGGGCCGATGGTGCTTTTAAAGGCTCAGCTGGGGAACTGGACTTTGACGGGGTTGAGCTCAAACAGCGCTGGAGACGCTGAGAGTGCTTTCCTACCAACTCTTTGGAGACTTGCATGCAGGAGGGGTCACCCCGGTGCTTTCCTTCGGTGCCTGTGAACACCCGGCCTTGCATGCAGAGTCCCTGCCTCCCAGGGACCGCATTAATATGTCTAGGGGCCTCTGTGCTGTAGAAACCACTGGGGAAAGTCTCCTCTGGGGAGCTCTTGCTGGGGACAGGGACTTGTTACCTGGTCTGGGCGGCGTGAAGCCCGTACTGGCAGGGCGACTGTCGTGGGAAGGTGCACAAGGAAGGATTTCACCCCTGGTTTTCCCGGTGCATCGGGGGCTGAAAGAGCATCACTGGGCCATTGTATTTGGTGCTGAGGTTTCACCTTCCCGTCAGCTCAGCGTGAAGGAAGCTGCACCCCCAGAGACGAGCAACTCGTGCTCCTTGGGAAGAACAGTGCAACAAGAGCCCTTTGAAAAAGGATTGCTGCGCTCCATTGCTGCCAGCCCGGCTGCCACTGGAGGGCGAGAGGCCGTCGGAGAGGACGGCTGCAGCTCAGCTTAGTGAGGACTGAAAGCAGCTGCCTTTTTTTTTACACTGCAAGTGAATCACGCGCCTCCCCACGGCTGTCGAGTAACTCAGCCGCTCCGAGTGACACGCCACCAACATCAGCGCTGTCAAGGGGACCCGGCAAGCCCCGCGGTGGGAGACTAAACATGTAGGGTGGTCTTTTTACCAAGTTTGATAGAAATGATTTAGAGCAGGGGTGTCAGACACATCTGGGCCATAAGGGCCACATCTGCAGTGACCACCATGGGGGTTGCAGTGGTCCAGCTGAGACGGGGCAGTGCAGGAGCACACGGGCCAGGGATGATAGGGGCACAGCATATAGCACCAGCGAGTTGGCGGCTGTTTCAAGCAAGGGTAAAGGGTCCAACATTGAGTGCCCTCCAGTAGCCCGGTGGGCTGGATAGAGAGGCTCTGTGGGCCAAGTTCAGCTGTACATTTGTTTAACTTCCAGTGTGGAAGAAATGAAGAAAAAAGGAAAACATTAGTTTTGATTTACATGTTTCTTGGAGCTACTTTGCAGGCAAGAGATGGCAAGAAAGGGAAGGAAGAAGCAGCTTTTCACCTGTCCAGGTTGTTATGTCAAAGCCAGATCCTGTCACGCCTGTCAGGTGTCCGAGTGCAATTCTGTTTCCACACTATTCAGCCCCAGAAAGTCCACAAATGCTCTTGCTTTTGCAACGCGCTGGGTCTAGGATCGAGTCACAAACCAGCTGGGAGGAAGGTGACACCCCCACCTTGCACCTTGGTTTCTGGGAGTGAGCAGGGGGAATAGGCACCTCAATCCTAGTAGACACTGAGCAGGTTCAATGGGACCTGGTCCTAATTGTCCACTGATGGGTTCTTGCACCTTCCTGTGAAGCATCCGGCTCTGGGTGCTGTCAGAGACGGGCGACTGGACCACACAAGACTGCGGCCTGGATTCACTGCAGCGGGGACCTGCAGGCAGCAGCCTCCTCACGCACCGTGGCTTGCTTAGGATCAGAGACTCATAGAAAACAAGGGTGTGAAGGGACCTCGGGAGGTCACAACCCCCTGCTCCAAGCAGGACCAGCCCCAACTACATCATCCCAGCCAGGGCTTTGTCTACCCGGGTCTTAAACACCTCCAAGGATGGAGACTGCACCACCTCTAGGTAACCTGGTCCAGTGCTTCACCACCTTCCTGGTGAAAAAGTTTTTCCTAATATCCAACCTCAACTTCTTGCTGCAGCTTGAGCCCATGGCTCCTTGTCCTGTCACCTGCCCCCACTGAGACCAGCCCAGCTCCATCCTCTTTGCAGCCCCCCTGCAGGGAGGTGAAGGCTGCTATTCAAATCCCCCTCGGTCTTCTCGTCTGCAGACTAAATCAGCTCATTTCCCTCAGCCTCTCGTCACCAGTCCTGTTCCCCCTCCCATAACCATTTTCATTGCCCTTCCATTGGACTCTCTCCAGCGTGTCCACATCCTTTCTGTAGTGGTGGGGGCCCAACTGGACACGGAACTCCAGATGTGGCCTCCCCAGTGCTGAACAGAGGGGAACAATCCCTGCCCTCGATCTGCTGGCACCGCTCCTCCCAATGCAGCCCATGATGCTTATTTCTTACCTCGCTGGCTGTGCCTTCCCATAGCAAAACCTGCCTTCAAAATCAATGCCAGGAAGTTATTTTATACACATCAGGGCATCCAGATGTGGTACCACTGCCACCAGATGTGCTGGGAGCCGAGAGCTCGGCCAAATGCACAAAGGGACTGGACACCCTTGGAGGAAAGGGGCACCAGTAGCTGTGGAGCATGGGAGCGAGGGGCACGGCCTCCGAGTCAGACCTTCTGGGGTATTATGACCCCAGTACTCATTCCTGCCCAGGGCGGGGGTCGGACTTGATGACCTGCTCAGGTCCCTTCTGACCCTAGAAACTATGCAATGCTGAAGGCTGCAGGTGAGAGAGGAACAGGTGGGAAACAAACCCTAGTCAGACCCAGCTCACTCTGCTTTCTAGCCTCCGCTCTCTGGTGCTGTGCGATGCAAGGGACCGGGCAGGACGGACCGAGATCTGACCCAGTTCACGGCAGCTCTTCTGGTCTTGAATTGCAGCTCATCGAAAGATCCCCCAAGACCTTACCGAGATCCATGGTATACGTCAGCATCATCGTGTTTGTCATGGGTGCCAGCATCCACTTGGTCGGAGACTCTGTCAACCACCGCTTGATTTTCAGCGGCTACCAGCACCACCTGTCCGTCAGGGAGAATCCCATCATCAAGAACCTGAAGCCGGAGACTCTGGTAACACCGCTAGGATTCGTACCGTCTTTAACCAGCCTGCTCCCTCCCGTTGCACCGCGTGGCTCTAACCCCGTTGCGTTGCATTGCAGATTGACTCTTTCGAGCTGCTGTACTACTACGACGAGTATCTGGGTCACTCGATGTGGTAAGCAAGCGAGAGCCTGGCTCGCGGCCTCGGGACACAGCAAACTGCTGCTTGTCCCAGAAAGACTCCAGCCCCTGCCCAGTGAGACCTCCCCCCAGAGCTGGTGCAGTCGGACTGAGCTGCCCCCACCTCCCAGGGACAGTCGAGGTCTCTCCCCATCCCCTGGCATGGGAACGCAGGGTCCTTCCTAACCGGCAGCCGCCTGCTCGTCCTGCAAGTGCCCAAGGGAGTCCAATCCTCTCGAGCAGCCCCTAGCGCACCCCTGACTCGCGATCTGGATGCCCAGCGGGGAGGGCTCCAGCCTTACAGCCCCCCGGTCGAGCGGCCGCGGGCAGCAGCACCGTGGGCCCCTCTGGGAATGGCCTTAGCAGACCTCGCGCCCTGCTCTCTCCCCAGGTACATCCCTTTCTTCCTGATCCTGTTCATCTACTTCACCGGCTGCTTCACCCGCATCCAGGAGGAGAGCAGGATGCCCCTGGCCGCCCTGCTGCTCGTAGGACCCAGCAGCCTCTACTACTGGTAAGCGGGTGAGGCTGCGCCGGGCGGGAGGCCGCGTGCGCGGGATAGCGAGGGCGCCCGGACGGCCCCACGTCCCCGCACATGACGCGGCAGGAGCGGGGTCTCCCGCTTGTCCCGACCAAGCCCTTTCAAGGCCCTTGCACTGGGGTCTGTGCCGCGAGGAGCCCCAGCAGCTCTCGGCACACGTGTGCCTTGCACCCCACGCCTCGCGCAAACCTGGCCCTCCGTCACGCCGGTACAGCCACTTCTGCCTCAGGGGCAGCTGTGCTGGTTCCCAACTCTGCCAGATGACCTCGTGGCCTCAGTTTTCCCATCTCTGAAGTGGGGCTAAACGAGCCCAACCTCCTTTGTGACATGAAAGTAGTACATGAAAGCCAGGGGATATCGTGCTAGAGCGACGCTGGGGCCTGTTTCCCGGGTCCATTGAGCCCTGGCAGCCGAGCGCCTGGCCCGGATCAGTGCTGAGCCAGGAGTTGGAGCACCCTGCCCCCCCTCCCTACCCCCGTTTCACCTGCTAGTGGCTGTTTTGGCCGGTCTAAAGCCCTTTCAAGGCCACCTCTGCCCATGCAGCCGCTCTTGGGGGGGTAGTGAGATGGCCAGTCCGCCCCCTCCGAGGCACCGCTGAGCCCTGCGTAGCTCGAGGAGGGTCAAGCCCCCCACCCCTCACGCTGGCTCCGCCCTGCAGGTACCTGGTGACGGAAGGACAGATCTTCATCCTCTACATCTTTACGTTCTTCGCCATGATGGCCCTCGTGATGCACCAGAAGCGCAAGGGGCTCGTCCTGGACAGCAACGGCCTCTTCCTCTTCTACTCCTTCATTGTCACCCTGGTCCTGATCGCCGCCTGGGTGGGCTGGCTGTGGAACGACAGGATCCTCAGGAAGAAGTATCCCGGCGTCATCTACATCCCCGAGCCCTGGGCCTTCTACACCCTGCACGTGAGCAGTCTGCAAGTGCCCAAGGAAGGGCCTTAGTGCCCCCCCAGCTTGGCCGTGGTTTGGGGGGAAGGAGTGGGGGGGAAGCCTAGTTTTCTAACATCATTGCGGTTCCAATAAACCCCTGACAACAGCCGCCGGGAGGCACGTGATGCGTGAGCTGGGCCCGGGCACGGCCAGTTCCCCCCCCCCCCCGACCCCAGTCACTCTGCAGCACGTGCTGCCTTTGCTCCCCTGCCCAGAGCCACGCTCCTCCCTGCTGCCACGAGGCCGGTGAGGGCCACCACGGCTGGGGCTGGCCATTTAGCAGGATGCAAGTGCTGTGCAAAAGGGCCCGTCTCCCTGGCTTTTGCCCCAGGCCAGGTTCCCCTCCACCTGCCTGTTCCCTCCACCCCATCCTCTTCACAGCTGGTGGCAGAGGGAGCAGGGAAGGCATGACTAGTGTTTCCCCCAAAGCAGGGGGTAGCACGGTCCTGCTGGAGGTGAACTTGGCCCAGGGCAGGAGAAAGGTCCTTTCCAAGCCCCCAGGGCTGTCTGCACCCGTCCCCGAGTAGCCGCAGGCGTCCCACCAAACAAGCCCCGCCATCGAGGGGCCAGGGATGGACAGCCAGAGCCCATCAGGTTTGGCCCAACTGGCCAAGCTTGGGGTTCAGTGCAGACAGGGGTGAACCCAGGGCCTTTGTTACCTGCCAGGACATCAGCTCACTTCCTCCGTCCTCCCCACTGCCCCCAGCCACGGACCCTGCGCCCCTTACCTAAGCCCCACGCACACCTGTGTGAGCAGAGAGATCTGCCCTGCTGCATCGAGGCACCATGGCGGGGACCTGCCGGAGTGGCTCCAAGTGGAGGCTGCGTGGGGGCCCCCCAACTTCCCCTTGGCGTTGGCAGCTTTCAGTCTAACGAGGTGCCCGAGATGAGGAATCACGACTCACAAAGCAGCGGGGCTGGGAGGGTGCTCCAGGGTCCCATCTAATCCAACCACTGCCTGTCCAAACCAACCCCAGACACGTCCATCGTCTCAGCTCATCATCAAATGACCATCAGCGCTGACGCAACACAATCGGCGCGTCTATGGGTAGGTCACGAGCCTTCCCCCAGGATCTCTGCAACGTCCAGCCTGCTTTCTGCAGCTCCTTAGAAGCACATCCTCCTAACCCTCAAACACTCAGGAAGCAAATACTGAATGCAAAGCACAGGCAGGATCTTTCTCCTTCCAGGAAAGCTCTGGCTAAATCAGTGGTTGATATCTGGAAAGTGGTGTCAGATCCCAGCACAACCCACACATAGGCAAAGAGTTAGTGGTAGGAAGAAAAAAAAAGGGTGGGGGTTTAACCTCGGGCCCGGCAGGCAGTAGGCACAGAAGCAACGTGACTGTGATGGAAGGGCCATTGTTCTACAAAATTTGGAGCCAATCTATTACACACCACAATTACACCCAGCCAGGGACCAATTTGCAGCACAGCTGGAACCAGGCCCCATCTTTGCAATCATGTAGAACGACGCTACAATCAGCGCAGCAAACGCTTCGTTCCCAGGTCACCGACTTCATTGTGATTGTAGCGCTGACGAAGCCGCATTTCCACCCATCCATTATGCAACTGCCAGATTTTTTTCTCCCAAAAGTATCTGGAGCATCGGCGGATCTGTACAGACAGCCAAGACCGCCCCACGCTTGTCTTGAGAGTCCTAGAATCGAAGCAAGGAGCAAACAGGCCCAGGGAGGAGTGGGTGCATACATGCACTCGGGTGCGTCCTTGCAGGGTGCAGATGCTTCCTCAGCCTGATTTATACCCAAAAGCTTGCAAAGAAGGAATTGTTCCAGCTACTTGAGTTGCGCTAATAAAAGATACCAGATTTACCCAAAGGACTTTGTCTGCCTATGACAGCTACAACATATATCCTTGCACAGGGGGAATGGGAATACCAACCGCTCCACCGAGACAATGAGCAGAGGGATTTCCCAGGCTTCTGGCGTACTGGTTGCTGCATGGGGTTGGGAGGGAATTTTTTTCCCCTTCTGCACCTACATGTGTCAGGGTTTATTTTTTAAGCCTTTCTCGGAGGCACTGAGTGTTGGCAGCAGCCCAGGCTGGGGATGGGGACGGGGCTGTGCCAATGCTTCTGCTGGGACCCAAGCCAGAGGGTCCTTGGCGAGAGGGTCTTGCCCCTGCACTCGGGGTCAGACTGATGCTGTACAGGGGTCAGGAAGGGATTTCATCCCGCGATGAGCTTGGTATGGACTGGGAGGGGCGGGGGTTTGCCTTCCTCTGTAATGGGGGCACAGCCTCTTCCCGAGATCTTTGAAGCTCATATTAACTTTTGCAGCAGCAGGATGTTGGCCACCGCGGTCCCCCCGCTTTATCCGGGGCAGGTTCAGGTGCGATGTCTCATGTTGGGTCAGGGCTGACTAGTTTGACTAAGAGGTTAGACAGGGAATTGGTCTGGGATGACCCTGCCTCAAGCAAGGGGTCGGACTAGATGTGACCTCTGGAGATCCCTTGCAGCCCTGCTTCTCCAGCATTCAGGTCCCGTGTATGCACATTTATGGCGGGGGGGTTCCCCCCTCTTTGTCTCATCTCAGAGGAAACACTAAAGCTGGAAAAACCCCATTTTGAATCTGTGCAACTCCACAAGAAAAACTGCTTTTTGGCGAAGAGCGCAGATTTCATCAATATTTTTGTGCAAAATAATTCCCACCCAGGTGAGCCGGCAATACTTCCTGGTTCAGTTTTCCCCTCCTTCTCCCCATTCGGCTTCCTGCTTCCTCTCGCGGCCCCGTCTCAAAGGTCACACTCATCCTTTCCTCATTTTCCCAGGTCTCTTAGGTGGGTTAGGCTTTCCGAACTGAGAGCTGGATGGGGAGGATTTTATTCTTCAAGGAATTTAGTTTGGTTAAAGAAATGTTCATAAAAAGCAGTTTTCCGCACCACTTTCCCGGTGAGCTGGGCTTCTCCGATGCCACAAGCCTCCCCGCTCTCCAGTCTCCCTTAAACCATCCAGCTTTTGGAGGCTTTGTTTGAAAGCCCTTGATAAATCACAAAAGCAGCAACCAAGAAACAGAGGCTGAAATGCAACCCTCCCTGCCAAAGCCGAGCGCAGCGCAAGCGGCTCGGCCAGGGCACGCAGTTAAAAAGTTGAACAACTTCTTCCCCTGCCCAGCAGCAAAACCCGACCATGAGGAATCACAGAGGAATCGATAACCCCTCCGCGTCCCTGCTAAACAGCCTCATTAGATACCAGCCTGTCTCCCAGGGGCGGTATTTAAGCGCAGCATGTGGCGCCTTGCAATCTTTTCGGGATTACTGAGCCTTTTGTGCTCATTATGCCGCCTGACCCCAGGGCTGAGCCGACCTCAAATTTAGGCCCGGGAAAGTTCTGCCTCTAGTTTCCAGCTCTTTTGGGTGGGGGGGAATGCGAAACAAAAAACCCCTCATTGCTCACGACATGCCCGAAATCCCGGGTGCATTGTCAGAGCTCGTCCCTGCCAGCTCCCACGCGCGCCGCGGCCGGGCGCTTGCAGCGTGGATCCGGGCTGGTAGCCATGGCAGCAGGGTATTTATTACAGTTCCTGCCGTTCTCCACCCAGCATCGGTGGACTTCAGCCCTTTAATCAACTAGAAAGCCGGTCGCAGGACGCAGGCAGCGAGCACACGGGACGGGGCGGGCGGCTCCTGCACAAATGGTGAGTGGCAAGCCTGGGGGGCTCAGCGGGAAGGGGTCTTCTCCCCCTCTCCAACCCATCTCTCCCCCTTCCTCTTTTTTATTTGTCGTGCTGCAGGCAAAATTCCTGTCCCAGGATCAAATTAATGGTAGGTGCCGTCATTTCTTTCGTGAGCAGGGTCAGTTTAAGAAGTTGGCTGCTCATTTCTGGGGGAGCTCATTTCGTCATTTTGCCACCTGGTATTCTTGTTTGCGGGGACGCGTGCGGCCACGCGAGACACAGTGCAAGGCGCCGTCCTGCCACGCAAGGCATCCCCGGGTCTGCGTGCCAGCCAAGGACGCTGGGTTTCCTGGGGCGCGGGGGGGGATTCACATCTCACTGTCCAACCCCTCTGAGCAGCAGCTCTGGAGGTTGGGGCAATCTCTGGAGATCGAGAGGGGTCCTAGAAAAGTGGGGCTGGAAAGGAGGCCACACTGAGCCCATGCTGCTCAAGGCAGGATCCTGCCTGACTGCACCACCCCAGCCCCATGCCTGTTGGACCTGCTCTTGGGAAGTTTCCAGGGATGAGATTTCACAGCATCTCGAGGCGCCTTTGCAATGCTCGAGTCAGAAAGCTCCCTTGCCCTCGCTGGGATGCAAGACCCTTGCTCCCCAGCCTGCGGCCACAGAGAACAGCATCTCCATCCATCCTCGGGGCAACTCCCCACCGGGTAGCTGAAGGCTGCTCTCAAATCCCACGCCGGGTCTTCTCTTCGCCTGGTTCGTTCAGCCTTTCCCTCTAAGTCCCACTTCCCAGGTCTTTAAATCAGTTGTGTTGCTCTTCGCTGGACCCTTCCTGGTCCCGAGTGCAAGACTTGGCAGGGGGTAAAATGACTTGCCCAAGGTCCCCACATTGCTCTTGGCTCCGCTCCCCAGGCGTGCCAGGGAGGTGCCTCGTGCTTCTGGAGAAGCGGTCTCCCGTGGGGTGCAAGGAGGCTGAGGAGCCAGCTGCGTGCAAAGAGGATCTCCTCAGCCTCACTCCCCAAGACGGCCCCTGCCAAGCCACGGGCCTGTTATAACCCTTCGCTGGACCCTTCCTGGTCTCCCTGCACCCCACGGGAGACCGCTTCTCCAAAAGCGTGAGGCTGCGAGCACGAGGCACCTCCCTGGCATGCCTGGGGAGCAGAGCCAAGAGCAATGTGGGGACCTTGGGCAAGTCATTTTACCCCTCTGCCACTTCGGGGGAGAGGCTTAAAAGCATGCCAAAACCTCTGGGGGAGCCCAAAGACCAAGATGCTTCTGGTTATAACAGGCCCGTGGCTTGGGAGGGGCCGTCTTGGGGAGCGAGGCTGGGGAGACCGGAGGAGCCAGCTGCGTGCAAAGAGGATCGGGGGGGCTCAGGTTTGGGGGAGTAGCACCCCAAAGAGCGCTGTGAGGCAATAGCAGCAGAGGAAAGCTTTGGTCTCCTCCCTGCCCACTCCCCGGGTTGGGGGGGTGCACAGCACAATCCCCAAAACCCCGCGATTTCCACACAAGACTGTGCCGGGTCAAGAGGAAAAGAAAAATCTCCAGCTCGGTTAAATGCACTAGTTTGCTTTTTATCTCCCCGATGGGTGGCTTGGTGGGGAAACCGTGCTTTCAAATCAAAGCCATCTGAGGCAGCAAAACCTGTTATTTTGGGGTTTTTAACTAGAGTTCAAGGAATGTTTTTCCCTCTACGATAACAACCACAAAGGCAAGATAAAAGCCAGCGACCTGATCACCGTGATGCGGTGCCTGGGAGCCAGCCCGACTCCGTCGGAGGTGGACAGGCACCTTCTCTGGCATAAAATTGGTAAGTGCAGCGGGGCCAGGGTGATGGCGCTGGGAGCTTTTCTAGGACACATCAGCAGCACGGAGCGGGGCAGGGATCCGGGCAGACGTAGGCGAGACAGCCCCGGGGTAACGGGTAGGCTACCCCGACACGAGTCACGAAACAAGCCACACGCCAGGTGGTGGAGAAGGCGAACACGCTTCAATCGCAGACCAGGCTTGAAATCAGCATTGCCGTAGCCCGAGACGTGGACGTCCAGCGGGAGAGGTGCCTAGGAAACATTCAGCGCAATCCGGGATGCCTAGGACCTCCAGCATCCTTAACCAGCTGGGTTTTAAGGTGGATCGCTATGCACGCCTTGCTCATACGCGCTCCCCCCTAAAGCATCCACTACTGCCCTTGTCAGCGACAGGATACGGGGCTGGACGCACCCCTGGTCTGACCCAGGGCTGGGGTCATCTTGCCGAGGCCCCGGGTGCTGCTGCTCTGGTGAGCTAGGAGCCTGCAGCCCTTCAAAGCCAAAGAGCAGGGGGTGGGAAACACGGTGCTTTCATCTAGGAGAGCAGAGCAGGGATCAAAGGAAAGGCAGGCGAGGGGGTGGACCGAATCCGCCTGGAATTAGCAGCTGGCACAACAGCTGGCAAAGCCACAGCGGTGCTGCTGCTAAGGACCGGGGTCACTGGACAAATCGCAGGATCCTCCGACTGGTCCAAGCCCCTGCACCAATGCAGGAGGCTGCTCCTAAATCACCTCTGCCCAAGCCTCACCCAGCACCCTCCTGAAAGCCTCCAGGGCAGGACAGTCCCCCACATCCCTGGGCTCCTCCACTGCCTCCCTGCTCTCCCGGGCAGGAACGGTTTCCCCAAACACACTCTAAAACCTACTGGGTTGCAATGAAAGGTCAAATGAGAGTCCTTACATTGATTGCCGAAGGAAATTGGAGGCACATTTCTCACCCCAAAGAGGCAGCACCTGCCACTAGTTCTCGAGGCATCACCCCTGGTTTTCCTTATTTTTCTGATAGGCAAAGAGGGAGTTACTACTCCAAACCGTGCACGTCCTTAATGCTTGTCCTAAGGACACAGCAGAACAGCAAAGACCCAGGAGCCTCATTTACCTTTAAGTGCCACGGCCACTTATCACAGGCTGGGTCTCCAGGGGATTGCCTTCATTTAGCAAACATCCGAACGTAGTACGGGAGGCTTTGTACCTGTTTGAAGGTCAACACCTTCATGGGCAAGGCGAAGCATCCCCCCTCCAAGGGCTGCATTTCTGTGTAGTGGTAGTAGCATGCCAGGAAGCAAATGGGCATAAGTCAGCCAGCGGAAAGAAAGGCCGGGGCTGGTTGGATCCAGTGGTAATAATGCGGAAGAGACGGAGCAGACCCAGCCCAGGTGGGAAGGGACCGGTCTCTGGGGAAAGAGGAAGCACAAAAGGAAAAATAATGTTCATCAGATCACAATAACCCCCTGGTTCTTGTTGCATTTCCAGACCGGAGAGCAGAACTGGACTTTTCCACCTTTCTGAATATAATGTACAAGCAAATGCAGCAGGAAGACCCGCAGCAGGAAATCCGCACAGCCATGGCCATGATAGACAGGCAGAAGAAAGGCTTCATCCCCGTGTCCGAGCTGAGAGCCAAGCTCACCAAGATGGGAGAAAAGCTCTCGGAGGAGGAAGGTACGGTGTCACGCAGCAGGTTACGGCCCGGGCTTTGCCCCCTCCCGCTCCACCGGCCTGCCCTGGAGGGAGACGGGATGGTGAAACCCCTGTAGCCGGTTAGCGCCCAAACTTATCTACACTGCAAATGCTCAACCCCAATAGGGAGCAGAGTAGAAGGGGAATTGCATGCTTTCTACTTGCAGCGGCGTGTCCTGGGGCACACGGAAAATGAGATACCGTTGTCCCTGCCTGCATCGTCACGTGGATGCGGCGCTCAGGGCAGCGCTGAGCACGGCACTTTGCAACATCGCGTGCGCTCATCCTCCTCTCGTGGCTGCCTTCTGATCTGCCCAAAGGAGGCGAGGGCAACCGGAGGCAGGGCCAGCCCAAGTGCTGCTACAGGGGGATAGCCACAAGCTAGAGACTGTAAGCATGGAGCCAGATGCACTTTAACATTGAGGAGGCTACTTACCTGCAGGCAGGAGACCTTGTGAGAACCAAGCTCTCAGGATTTACCTGCAGGAAAGGTAGGTCAACCAGTAACTCGAGGCCACATCCCAGTCTTCCTTATGCTAGCGCATGCCCGGAGCAGCTATGCTAAAGTGAGTCTCTGTTGGCGCCAGCCGCGCGCCCAGAGCAAGTGAAGTTTGGTGCTTGGCAGATGAGGCGTAAGAACGCGAGGCCACGAGCAGCACCACGGTGCATCACGACGGCCCATCTCGCCCAACGCCCAGTCTCAGACAGTGCCCGTAGCAGATGCTGCGAAGAGCGAACGCGACCCATCTCCCACCACTGTCTCCCTCGCACCCACCGCTTGGTTTAGGGACACCAGAGGATGCCTCCCCGCCTGTGCAGCTCCCTACATGAATCGGTCTGGTCCCTTTCTGAACCTGGCTGCGCTCCCTGCCTCTACCGGCGCCAGCAGCAACACGTGCTGCGTTGTCCGGGAGCGGCTCCCGCCTTCTTCTCCCTCCCAATCGCCTCGGGAAAGGGAGGTTTTCTTCTGAATGGGGACTGCTCGCTATGCCTGTCGGATAAAACGCCCACCAAGGCAGCTTCGCTGTGCTCGGCCGTGCAGGCTCCAGGCGCAAGGGAACGCTCCCAGCGCTGAAAGGAGCACACAGAGGGACTTTTTTTTTTTTGGATTAAACGTCTCTCAAAGACATTTCATACAAGCTGCGCCTTTGTCCGAAATCTCCCTCCAGGGTACAACAGGAGGGAGCTCTCAAGGGGCATCAAACGGATCAGAAGGTATTCTTGTACAGCTGATCTTTTCCCCAGCGCGTAGCGAGCATCAAAAAAAAGGGGGCTTTCTCCTTCATTGCTCACAAAACAAACCGTTTGGTCCAAACTGGAGGGGGATCAGACAAGCCACTTCCGAGAGAGGGCGAGAACGCCGTCAGATGCTACCGCCCCGTCCTTTGAACGCTCGGGTCGCTTTATTCCTCCAAAAGGGACCGGCCGCAGGCTTCGCATTTTGGCTCCTTCTCAAGGCCTCCGAGCACAGGCACTTTCTGCCACGCTGCAGCTCAAGGAGGCCGAAGAGCTTTGAAGTGATCGGCTCTCTGCTAGGTTAGGACTCGCCAGGAGGCGGAGGATCGTAGGAAAGGATCTCACAAGGTCGCATCTAGTCCAGTCTCCTGCTCAAGGCAGGAGCATCCCTGAATAAACCGTCCCAGTGAAGCCTGTCCAACTTGCTCTTGGAAACTTCCCAGGACGGAGATTGCATCTACGCCACCTGTTCCAGTGCTCGGCCACCGTCGTGGGTGGAAAGTTCCTCCTAATCTCCAACCTATGTTCTCTCGTGCAGCTTCAGGCCGTCGCTCTTAGCCCCGTCCCCTATGGCCAGAGTCTACTCTATCCTCTCTATAATCGCTCTTCAGATATTTGAAACCGATCGCCATCTCCCCCTCCGTCTTCTCCAGCCTAAAGCACCCTACTTCTTTCAGCCCTGCCTCCTAACTCGTTCTGACCCAGTTGGTAACACTTAGTAAGACCCAGACTTCGTACACACATTCCTCCAGGCTTTTCATGGGCACAACCGCTGTCCCTCCTAGGGCTAACAAAGAGCGCACGCTTCATTGGGACAGCCTGAGCAACCCTCACCATCGGTAGCTAAACCAGCCGTCTGGGAGATAGCCCAATATGACAGCACTGCGAGCCCCAACCCTGGGGTCTTCAAGAGGAGGGTGGACACGCACATGGCTGGGTCTGCCCCCGACACGCTCTTTCCTGCCCAGGGCAGGGGACTGGACTCGAAGATCGGCCGAGATCCTTTCCGACCCGAACACCTATGAATCCTATGAATAAAGCACACCTCGATTTGGGAGAACGCGCAGGAAAAACACCATGTGCAGCTTTTTACAATCTGAAGGCACCGCCGCAGTGATGAGAGCTGAATAAAAGAGCAACACATTATAGAAATATTTCCCACAATTAACAACATCTTATGGGGGGCAGGTCACATTCCTCCAAGAGCAGAGATGTGGTTCGTCTCCCAAAGGCCAACGGTGCGTTATAGATTCAAGCCATGTTTTCTCTCACAAGACATCCACCGCAGACCTTCGCCTGACACCCTAAACTCAGCTTCCTGAACTGCAATAAATATTTGATGCTCAGACTCGATTTCACTGTCATCTGCAATGTTCACTACCTGCTGGCAATGGCATGTAGCTTTGTTTACAGTAGCTTCAAAAACACAAAAAAAGACAGGAAAAAACCCCCTTCCCTTTCTTCAATGTATTACCTTTTTTATTTTACAGAAAAGAATAAAGCGTTTTCCTTTTTTCTCATGTATAACGGCCAGGGGTTACCCTAAGTTTAACCCTTTAAAAAGATACGGTTACTAGGAGGATAGTCTCTTAGTTGAAAGTAGAAATATTAGACCTCTTGATCACATAAAAAGACAGTTACTTACCTTACAGCTACTGTAGTGTTTCAATACCCATTGTCCACAAAGATTTTATTCACCCCACGCGGAGACGGGATGATTGGGGCCAGCAATGTCCCTTGCGGTGGCGTCTGCGCCCTACAAGCCCTCGTGCTCTCGGCCCAGCACCCCGCCACCTCCTTCACCAAAACTCAGACTTGGAAGAGTGCTCCCTAGCACGTGGGGGCAAAACGTGTTGTGTTATTTATTCATCACAGGGGAGTCCTCATCTCAAAGAGCCATCGTCTTTCCTTCCAGTGACCAGTTGCATGGATCGCACTCTTGGCAACCAACAAGGCAGGATCTGTTTGACTTGGGCGAGAGGAGGGGGTGTCCTGGGGTTTGATTGAACAGCGGGAGCTGGAAACCTCTACCTGAAGACAAGCCTTGCAAAGCTGTGGACCAAGCTCCATGTAGCTGCCCCTAGGACAGGAATGTCCTTCCAGCAGGCAGTGAAGGCTACATGAGCTCCGTTTTGGCCAGATGGACCCAATTTGGCCATGCCTTAATGAACACCGAGGGAGCAGGGGTTGGAAGTGGAAGAGTCCTGGCCTCCGGGCAATGAGGGAAGGATCATGCAGGGTCCCAATCTGGGCCCCTTCTGGAGCAGAATTCCTGGCATTTCTTGGTCTTGTCTGTGATAAATAAGAGGTCGATCCCAGCTTGAGAGATGTCCTGCCATGCACAATGTCCTCAGTCACCATTGCTGGTGGTTTGAGATCTGCCTGCCCACGAGCTCAGAGTCCCTGGAAGATGCAGGGCCGGAGGAAGGATCGGAAGACAGATGTGCAAAGTTCATGGCCTCCTGAGGAAGCAGAAGTGACCTAGTTCTTCCCTATGGGGTGACTTCATGATGAGCGAGGACTGCATCTGCGGTTCCTTGGGGTATCGGGAGGAACAGCAGGGCATGCCAAGTGGATGGCTTTATGTTCCAAGACACTTATGTGCAGAAGAGGATGTTGACAGCACCCAAGGCCCCGAGTTTCTGGGCAATCCAGACAACTTCCCCTTCTGTGAGTGGAGGTGTCCATCACAGGTCCCTACTGGGGGAGGCACAAAGGGTGGGGTTTCCAGCATCAATGGAGTCTCAGACTAAAAGGCTGAGGGATGCACGTGTCAATGGGCAAGAAGAACACCACAATAATTAACCACGGTAAGACTGTCCAACGGCCACGGGCCGCAAGCAACAGAGACAGCACGTGGTCCTCTAAAACAGACTCCACGTGGACGATCAAAGCAATTCTCTAGCCTCTGCTTGACAGAGGATTGGCCCTATGGTCTGCAAGCCTGTTGCCCAAAGCTCAGTGGAGTTCATTGGATGTTAAAATGAACACCTACTAAAACCAAACACTTATAAGAATCAAAAAAGCGTGCGGGAGCAAGTAACAAGATTCCTGTTGTTTCCTGAAATGTAGGAACAGAAAGAGTACATCCAGTTCAACAGCAACTTGGTACAAATGACGTTTCTCACGTTTGATGAGAAAGGAATTAACGAAAAGATATCAACTCCCTTTTAATTGCTTAGTTTTTAGGAAAGGGAGGGTCAATATTGGAAGGCAGAGCACTGGAAGACAACACGTCTTCAACCCATAAAGACAGGCATATTGGCAAATTGTACCTTCCACACATTTCCAACATTAAGGGATACGTTTTAAAGTCAGAAAGAAGAAACTGTTCTTTTTTCCATTTGCCCACTTGCTTGTAACACTAAAGGTCAGTCTATGTGAGGAAGTGGCATTTGACTACCCAAGGCATGCATGGAAACCGAGTCAGTCAAGTGCAAGTCTTCTCTTTTGGTTTAGCTTTAATAAACGGAGTTTAGTTTAAACCCATTTTTGTACTGAGGCAACCCTGCTCAAGTGCAGGTCAGACCAGTTTAAGAACTGATTTTCATAGATTCATAGACATTCGGGTTGGAAGGGACCGCAGAGGATCATCGAGTCCAGCCCTCGGCCCCAGGGGCAGGAAGTCAGCTGGGGTCACAGGATCCCAGAAAGGTAAGCATCCAAACGTGTCTTGAAGGTGCTTGAGCCACCCCCTGCGGCAGTCTATTCCAAACCTCGGGAGCTCGGACGGGGAAGAAGTTCTTTCTTATGTCCACCCCGAATCGGTCGCGGCAGAGTTTGTGACCATTCAACCTCGTCATCCCTTGGGGCGCTCTGGTGAACAGACGTTCCCCCGGGTCCTGGTGGTCACCCCTGAGAAACTTATAGGTGGCCATCAGATCACCCCTGAGCCTGCGCTTTTCCAGGCTAGAGACCCCCATGGCTCTCAGCCTGTCGTCGTAAGGTCTGTTTTCCTGACCTCCGATCATGCGCGTGGCTCTCCTCTGGACTCTCTCAAGCTTCTCCACGTCCTTTTTGAATTGTGGAGCCCAAAACTGGACGCAGGACTCCAGCTGCGGCCTCACCAAGGCCGAGTACAAGGGGAGAATGACGTCCCGGGATTTGCTCGAGAAGCATCTATGGATGCAAGCCAGCGTTTTGCTCACTTTACTAGCTGCAGCATCACACTGAAGGCTCATGTTCAGCTTGTGGTCAATCGTGACCCCCAAGTCTCTTTCTTCCGTAGTGCTAGCCTGCGTAGCACTGCCGAGCCTATAAGCAAGCTGCAGGTTTTTCTTCCCAAGGTGAAGAACCTTGCATTTTTGGTTAAACCATTGGCCGTTTCCTACATAGACAAGGCTATTAGGCCAGTGTAGTTCCCGTGGCTTTAGTGGAGCTACATGCTAGCTGGGGACCTAACCCATGCCTCCAACTGTTTTCAGGTCAGATGTCCTCATTACTGCTCCATGCTCTTAAATCTGTCTGTGTCTGTGTTCTAAAAACTATAGTATATATTAGTTACTAATATTTGAGGCAATTAATTTCAATACTGGAGGGTTCAGCATAAAAATCAGTACAGTTATGCTATGCTGTCCATTCTTTGCAGTGGATGACCTTCTGAAGGAAGCCAAGGTTGGACCAAATGGGATAATAAAATACGAAGATTTCATCCGTAGGATCACAGTTCCCATCACAAACTACTGAATTTTGGAAGAGCAGTGGGCATAAAGGAAGTAGCAACCAGTATTTTGCGTTTCCCTCAGTTCCTTTGGACTCTTTGGAGTCATTCCTGCTTGCCTTTGAAGATCTTTTCCCTTCTCTTGTCAGTTGGGATGGAGCATTGCGTGTCAGATGTTTGATGCACTATTTCCAATAAATGAATTGCAACATTATATAAAACTTGTCATGTTTACAATCAGCTGACAGGTTCTTCTTTAATAAGGTCTTTAAAGTTTTTTGCAGGGGAAAATTTGTGGCCTATGCTAACATCACATGGAGATAACTCTTCTGGAGACAGAACATACCAGGGCTTGTGATATCCCTATCTTCCCAACTCCAGGCACACAGTTTCCTCTGTACATGGTACTTCAGGGAGCATGGCTATGCCACCTATAAACCTTGGCAATCACAGCACTGCCTAGGCCCCGAGCACATCTGCACGACACAACTCACTGATACTTTGCTGTTACCGAGATGCCAAAACAACAGCACACTCAAGGTACAACCAGAAACCTATTTCTAGGGCAGGGAGAGCAGTCAGGAAGATTTGAGTTCTTCCAAACAGAATCCAGGAAATACTGGTCACTAAACTCAGAGAAAGGAAAACTCGTTGTCCATGAAAACTGAAGGGATGCACCACACATCCTTTACTTCATTTGTATAAGCACTTGGAGAGTGGAAGAGGAAGAGCGAGGCCTCCATACTGCTGTGCTCGTGCTACCACTTTTTATGAAATCAGGCAGATGAATCCATTTCTAAAACTGTCTCCATGAACTTAGGTGGTTGCTTTAATCTTTCAGAAGAGATGTGTAGTACTTGGCCAAGGCAGCTCGTTACTGCTGAGGCACTTGGGAGGGGTGCCCAGAACATATTCCTAGCAGATGGGCAGAGTACAGGGTTGCCAACCCAAGATTTTTTTTTTAAACCAACAATGCACAGTTTTTACTGTCAGCCAAACTTTTTTTTTTTTTTTTTTTTCTGACATACGTCTTACAGAGTGTAAATGTAATTCTCCTGCCAGGCTCTGGACAAGGGTTGGATTGAAATGTAGGCATTTAACACCAACCATACTAAAAAAGCTTTTCAGTAAAAAGTGTGCAGATTAAACTGCCCCCTACAGGGGTCCCTATACCCTGACCCCCTCCCCAGCTTTGGCCCTGCCAGCCCCACACCCTGCTCTGGCAAGGACCTCCAAAAGAGGACCAGTTGTTTACTTGCCATGTGGCAATGTTACTAGGAGGCAACAGGACCCAACAGCAGCATCAATAGCAGATGACTGGGGCCAGGAGGCACAAGGTGGTCTGCTCTGTCCTTCAATGCTTAACTCCAGCTTTGCTTCTCACAAGAGACCTTCAAATCAGCTCCAGGTTGCTGAGAGTTTTTATGGATGGCTCAATGTTTCAATAGACTTTACAGACAGGTGTTTTTAGCCTGGATTTTTACAGATAGTCGGAAGCCCTGGCAGAATGCAGGAGGACACAAACAGCTGAGTGGAAAATCTTCTCTGCGGACATGATCTGTACTGAGCCCCTAACAAGTCACAAAATTATTTCTTCGACTGTAGCCTGGAAAGCCCCCTCCCGTTTATCTAAACTCTTGTCACCAGAGGGTCACCTTCCAGTTTTAAGAATGGTGCAGCTGACCACAATATGAAACTCATGGCTCCATACATTTCCCATGTGCAGATCTCCTCTGGCATCAGCAGGAGGCTTGAACAGAGTCGACTGTCGTAACGCTGCAATTAAACATCTGTTCATTTCCTTAGCGAGGTAACACAAGTCTCTGCTAGGATGGCTGCTAATTCTGTTCACTGGTCTTCATCCTTCCTCAGGGCCCTTTCGATTCAAAAGGCCTCCCCTGCTTTCGGCACTTGCTATTTCTTTCACTGCAGCAGCAATCCGGCTCCCTTCCATTTGTAAAATGAGCAATAATGAAAGAAGACCAACATTAGACTGCAGCGTTAGCTTCGTCATTGAACAGTAAAGGCAGGGGCAATGCCCACACTGCTCAGTCACTGTTTCAGACTATCTGCAAACCAAGGAAAGCAGTGTATTGAATTGTTGGCAGACAAGGTTCTTTGGGTAAATCCAATGTCTTTTATTAGACCAACTCAAATAGTTGGAAATATTCTTCTTACCAAGCTTTCGGGCACAAACACTCTTCATCAGGCTGAGGAAAAGTCTGCAGATGATCTGTGCTCTTCCTGGACGGAGAGGCAAAGCAGCCAGAGGCCAGTAGGTACGTAAGAAAGCCAATCATTTAAAATGTCGATTGAGGTGGTCAGTAGGTGAGAGATGGGGGCAAAGGGGAACTGTTCACATTTGAGACATCGTTCTTATAGGCATTAAGGCTAGAAACTTTCTTTTTAAATGAAAACCTAGCTGCTGCAGTCTAATTATGCTCTGTGGGGCACCTCAATATATCAAGCAAACCAGATGAACCTAAAACTATAAACCAGAACTTCACAGTCTATGAAACCTTTAAAAAAGTACTTCTCCGCTATCAACCCACAACTGAGGTGTGACTTGCTGACATGCTTCAGAGGAGTCAGGGATCTTATTGGTGTAGCTACATACAGTATTCCCGGAAAGTGCTTGCATACTTATCAGGGAATTGGTGTCCAAATAGAGATGCACAGAGGCATCAGCCACACATCACTGCAGAGAGCTGGGATGGAGACCGACTAGAAGAGCTGTGCAACCCTTGGCGGGGCCAACTACCGGGGGGGGGGGAGGAGGGGTACTGACTGGTAGACAAGGCCACAAGAGTCCAGGTCTTTAGCAGGGAGACACTAGCCAGGCATGGTTACTGATGGCTGCAAGCCTGCACCTGGTTTCAAGCAGGCAGAGCCCTGGCGTTCACACTCAGCCCTACTGGCACCACTGGGGATCCACTTGCTTGGTTAGCTGCATGACCGGGATCTTAACCACATTGTGTGTGCCCATGTTTAGCCACGACCGTAACAGATTGGACAAGCCTAGTCAAACAAGCCGTTGGACCTTTCAACGAATAACTATGGCCCCAAACTCTGCGGTGATGAGCATCAGTCCCGTTTTACACATGGAAAAACTGAGGCACACTGAGGGCAGAGGACTTGTCCAAAGGCACACAAGAGACTAGGACCCTAGATACCCATCACTGGGTCATATTCTTTAGGCACCGAAACAGCCTTTGTACCTGTGCCCAGCTTCCATTTGGCCATCGAGACTTGACTTGCAGTTCCCCATGAAACATATAACGACCACAAAATAATCAGGACAAACAAATCCTCATAGGTTTAAAAAAAAAAAATCTCTAAATTGTTTTAAGTCCTCAAAGAGCACAGGACTGGGTGTTAAGGGGTTGCGATTTCTGCTGACCTACCTTGTTGCGTCCATCTAGCATCCACTAAGAGGAGCAGCTTCACACTCCAACAACACTCCCATTTAAAAAAGGTAAATGCTGAAGGTGCTACTGAGGGACTCTGGTAAGAAAGACGACCTTGCTTTTGACCAATCATAAAAAGATGATCCTGTCTCCTCCATTTATAAGTGATAAAAAACCCCGTCATTTCAGGCAAGGCCCATCTGCTGCTCTCCTCACTACCCCCTTTGGGAGATGCGTGCCAGCCGCTCGTTTGGGAAAGCAGCGAAATACAGGGTCGGTCTGTGCAGCGCAGAGATGGGGGTACCCGTGCCAGCTCTGCACAAGCTGGTACATATTCACAAAGCAAGGCAGTGTGCGGCAGGACTTGCTCGGGCCCCGGGCCCAGCATCACCAGCTAGTTGGCTATGTAGAGTGATGCACTGACACGGCTCTACTGCTCCCGAGCTGGAGTGAGCTTGCGTATCCCCACACAGCACTACATCACACCATCTATATCAACACCTATTGCCAGTGATCCAATACAGATGGTTAATTTTTTCCATACTATCCATAGCACTCAACTACTAGAAACCCACCGCTTTGGCTAGATGTGGTAACAGCTTTGATGGGACATGGGGACTGAGCAAATCAAAGCCTAACAGAACCCAACGCCGTGTCACTGCCTTTTCTTACTGCTACCCAGAAGCAAACTGGCCCAGAGTAAAGATGAGGGACAGTGTCCTATATGTCCTTGCACAAACAGAGAGCCTCTGGCAGAGGCAAGGAGAGCGGTGCGTGCAACGGGTTACCTGAAAGTACGAAGTACTGTTTCAGGGCAGGGGATACATTCACAGACGAAGCCTGACTGTCCCAGACACGTTCCTGTGCGATTCACACTCCGGGAGAGCAACCCGCATTACTTACAGTAGAGAATACAGCATAGCTGAATGCCTTTTTTTATTACATCTAAAGATTTCTACATAAACAGGTAACATTCAATAGGTAAACAATTTTTTCCAATGCATGTAATAAATATTTTCACTTGGTACTTTTATACAAACTGACATTGGTCTACTATACATTTTTAAAAGCCATTTACTGGTTTGGCATGCCATATGGAAACTAAGAGAAAGTTTTAAGGCAATGAATCACAGATTTAAATTCATGGAATTAATGGTAACTTTTTAATATTCTGCTTATATACATTTTCCCTTTGATAATTATAACAATTCACAGCAGCACTTTTGGGGACCACCAGAAATTCTCCCTTGTTAGAAACCTAAGTTCTGTTAAAAAAAAGAAAACAAAACACTTATATTGATAAAATGAAATCCTTTCCGAATACATTTTAAAATGTGCTTTAAAACCTTGAAATGTTTAATGCAGTGAAGGATTAACTTTTACAACGGTCTCCCGACAGTCCTTAGCTTTCAGTTAGGAGGCAACTCCAAGACAGTTCAATGCAAATCCACAAGCCATCCCCCATCCTTGAGAGGGCTTCTTGAATCCTTGCCACGTAGGGTAAGGAGCAGGTCTAGAATTGCAATAATGCCTATATATTCATGGAAGTACTTATGACATCTTTTAATGCTCAGTTATAGCCGTGTATGGTATATTTTTCCCCCTAGAGGATGTATTCAATAATGCCCATAAAAGTGATTCAAAGTCACTTCATCTCTGCTACTCAAATGCCACTGATTTCCTCATATCTGTGTGTATCTATATGTACCCACACAATATTAACAGAACACAAACAGACACACGCATGAGCATGTGCACACCCACACATCTACCCTTCTACTGGAAGAACTGAAGGACCAAAAAAAACAACAAAAGTGACCACTACTCTGACAAGTATACAGACTCGACCATCTTGTAATCTACAGTCAGTTCGGCAGTATTGCAAACCAGCCAAAACAAATGAGTTACTTTACTGAACCTTTAATCAATACGCAAATGAAATGGGGGCTATAGTTATTTATAATGAACTGCCAGAGAACTCAGGCTGAGTATTTCTACAAAGTCATGTTAGCCGTGATCAAATGCTAAGTTCCAGAAAATTATCAGTCTTACAAAACATACTGGCATGGGAGAGAAATACCCGCAAAGCACGTACAGAACAAATACCACACTGGAGGATTAAAGAGCTTTTGCTGTCCCTTCTATGTGGAACAAGATGAAAATAAATGGAAAAGCTGAACTGAAAAGCCCTCTTGCTCTTATTTAGATGATGGAGGAATGAAAGGGGAAGGGTGCCATCAGATGACTTTAGATTCTTTCTGTGCAGCATAATATTACCAAGAATTTACTTTTATTTTTAGGAGTCAGAAAAGCAGCTTTTCAGCTCACCTTTAATGCAACACAATTGGTAGAAATGTTGCTACAATTCAGATGTAAAGTGGCCATCAGCTCCCCTGAGTGTCATTATTTTTATCCTCTTACCAGTTTCAGAAATTGGGACCACATCTGCTCCCAGTTCTAGTGGTGTGAGCCTGGAGGAATCTACATTCCTCCAGATTTACACAAGATATTATACAGAAGCACATACTTTGAAATGACTGGTTTATTACCCAATAGCTGTATGACTACATTTTATTAACAACTGGTATTTCTAATGTGGCTTCATCGCCTCAAAAATCAGACTGATTTAGAAATGAAGTATTTCCTGGTTTCTATCCTTTTATTTCCTTTTATTTTTTTAACTGACATTTAATAAATTATAAACCTGGTGCATAGGGATACATATATCTATATATCTGTAGATATATAGATAAATATATCAATCAGCCAGATATGTATGAAATACACATGCATGGGAAAAACTATTTAACTCACTTTGAACTCACACACATCTATAAATACATATATACACACACATATACATATAAACACAAAACATTTTGTTTTCAAAATTCAAGTTAACTATTTAGTGGCAGAGGGATGCTGTGAAGACACTAAAAACAATTTTGATGCCACATATTCATGTGAGCTTTCCAATTTACCATACAACTGATCAGACAGTAATACCTAATTCTACTTGGAGTAAGGTAATTTTCTTCCTTTTTTTTCTTTTTTCTTTTTAAATCAATGCAAGGTTTTAAAGAGACAACTTCATATGCAAAAGGTGGCCTTTGTCAAAGTTCAAAGCAACCAGCTGACATCAACAGTTCTGGACATAAAAATTCAGATAGGAATCTGCTAATTTTAGTATTCCTTCCTATCTTTCCTGATAACCTTGTTACCTGCACTTTCAACTAGCTAAAAAAATATTCTTTCACACCAGAGAACATAGTAATGCTCTCTAATGAAGACTTTGGGCACAATAGAATAACCTCCCTCCCTCCCCGCCCTCTCTTTTTAAAGAATCTCCTGAAAAACTGCTTTCCCTCTATTTACACATTTCACTGTTTAACAAGAATGGATCAGTCCAAATGATCCAGAAGTTCTAAAAAAGAGTTTCCCATGTCATGCACATCTTTAAAAAAAAGAAAAAAAAAAAGTGGTGGTGGGAAGGGGTGGGGAAAAAAAAAATAAAAAAAAAAAATCAGGGAACAAGTATGGCTCACAGTTCAATATAAGCGTACTGAGAGGGGGTGGAGGGGACACCCTCCAAAACAAAATGAACAAACAAAAAAAGAAAACCCAGGAATCACTCAAAATGACCAGGAGGCTAAAAGGAAAAAAATAATAATTGTAACCACTTACCCTAGCAGAGTTCTGCACACAGACATTCCAGTACAGTTCAGTGGGCTAAGATTTGCGGGGAAAAGGGTTCATATGTTTAACAATCAATATTAAGTTAACCTTTATACATGTAAAGCCAGAAGATGATGATGTACCATGACCACTGTCAGCTGCTGCACAAACCATGTAATAGTGCATTTAAATCATATTTCCTTCCTTCTGCTTGGCAGGTTAATTTTTAGCAGAAATTTGATCTGCTGCGGCCAAAAAAGCAGGTATTCCCTACAGAACAAGTGTAAGCCCCAGTTTAGCAGGCTACTTCAGTGCATGGCAAATTTTGAAATGCATGAGAAATTCCACAATTTAAAATCTGACACACGCTTAAGTACTGAGTGGCCTGAAGCCTTACATACTTAACAGAAATAAAAATTTGCAGAGTAGGTATCAAAGCTTTTATTAGAGGTTCAATTCTATAAAACACTGTCTTATGGAAGACCATGCAAGGCTTAAAGTAATGATTCAGCCCCAGTTTTTAATCAAGCTTAGTAACTGGCCCACTAGATGAGAATCCAGCGTGTTAGGAGGCACATGGATCTCCACAGACCGACTGGCTACAAAGGCTTGTAGAACCAGAAATGACATTTTTTTTAAAAAACAAAACAAAACCCTACCACACTCCCAGAAGTGATGTCCTGCCCATGCAGGGAATGTTGTGAAACAGTCTAGGCAGGGCTTATGCTGCTTAAAACCTAATAAAATCTGAGGGATATTTGAATCCACCACCTCATGAAAATGGCTTTTTTTTTTTTAAAAACTTCCTATAAATTAAAATGTCAGATACTCAATTCTTTTACTGCTTACTTAAGCGTGGAGAAAATAATGCCACGTGTGTCCAAACTAAAGGAGTAACTCACAGGATAAATGTGCAGGTGTAAAATCCAGAAAAGTGAACTGAAGGGATTTTTTTTCTTTTTTCTTTTTTTTTTTTTTGTATTTTTTTGTCATCGTTTTACCAGTCAAGCCAGCTTAGGTTTATATACAAAAGTAAAACTGAAAATATAGTTTTGTTCTCTGTACATGTCAATTTTTTTTTTTCCTAAAAAAGGAAAAAAAAAAGTCTTGTCTATGTTTCTAAACAGAATAAGGTAAAACCAAGCACAAAGATCTCCTCTTTCTGACAGGTCCATTTAGTCCACAAGTCAGTCCAATGAAATAATGTCTGGTATGATGCCAAAGATTGATGCCGCGTCTGCGCCGCCTCTATTTGCAACCGGGTGGCCATGATTCTCTCGCAGGCTGTTGGAGGAAACAAGACTGCTGTTACTGCCACTATTGCTGCCATTCGTGGCTGGGAGTGTACTGCTTCCTCCTGCATTTAATTGATCAAGGAACATCTGAGATGAAGTATATGGGAAAAAACGAGAGTGTAAAAGTTCTTGATCATCCGATGCAGAAACTGCTGCAGCTGCAGCAGCAAGAAGGGAGGTGTTGTAATGCTAGGGAAGAAAGACGACATTTTAAAGTTATAATTTGGGCTCCAAAGGTTTTGTTCACAGTGGCACAAACAAAGGAGAAAGCACGCAAGTAATGTAAACCTCATGAATTGTAGAAGCTGGCCACTTTGGTCTACCCTGGTAATCAGAGTACTACCCTATTAGATATTTTACCCCATATAGCAAGCTTTATCTCCAGGGACTTTGATTTCTGATGCCAGAGGAAAGCTGGTAACAAAATTATTACTGATACTAGTTCCTAATGGGTTACCACCAGTACCACAAAACACCAGCGTATGGTGAGATACAACTGGGTGACGGGAAGCAGTGCAGTTTCTTCTCCAAAGCACATATGTTAGCTAGAAACTGTTCAACTCTTGAAGAAATAGTCTGGCCAAAACTAAGCCACAGACCACTTGGGACCATTAAAATAATCTGCTAATCATTAATACCAGGGCTCATTCAGACCCCTTTCCCAAAAGTGCTGAAGACTGCTTCTGCTGCTGGCCCCGCACTGACTGCAGCAGCCCCCAGGTACAGAGGGGCTGCTAACATCCCCCACAGAGGGGAAGGACCAGGATACCGACAGGCACTGCGTGGCAATCTGAGCTGCAGAGGGGAAGCCTATGGGCTTTATAAAGGACTGCAGGCCATCCAGGGTGGCCTGCTTTTGAATTCTGTGGTCAAGGGAGAAGGAACAGGGACTCTTTGTTATACTTCCTTACTTTATTTTGTTTTACAAGTTATTCTGTCTTTTACTGTAAGTTGCCCTGGGCCTTTTGTGGGAAGGGCAGCCTCAAAATCAAACGGATCAGATCAACAAGAGCATGGCACTTCACAGCGTGGCTGTGCTCCCATAGCGATGGGTACCAGCAGGACCAAGTGGAGAACTTTAAGCTTCAAACGACTCGCCTGCCACAAATACCCTTTTACATTTTAAGGATATTTGCAACTTGGTCTTCGCACCACTTTGTTCCATTTTGCACAACTTGCTATTGACAACAGCAACAAACTGCTCAGTTTCTCTTTGTGGTACACATGCACTAATGCATTTATGGCTCTGTCCTGGAACAGAGGCAGGGCATCTGTCAGAACAATGTCCATGGCTGTACCTTTCAGAAAACGCCCTCTTTCTATCCCAAGTTTTACAAAAACATCTACCTTGGTTCTAACTCTGACTTGCAAGTCCCCCCTCAGAAGGGTTTATTGTAATAAGTCCAAGCAAGCTACATTACTTGTTTTTCTATAACTTACCTGATTGTCTCCTGATAAGAAGGGGAAGAAATCTAATCCTGTGAAAGCCAAAACAAAAGATTTTCAGTTTCTCAAAAGAATCCCCCTCTGCCACGATACACAGAAGTAGAATACAATACTAGGACGTCAAGTTGCATCAGAAGTTGCTGATTTAGTAAAGTTTGCAAGAGAAATTTACTGTTTTTAAACCTGAAAATAATTCTGCCCACAAGGTGTTAATGTAGGTTATCATCTATGAACCACAAAATATTACTGGACTGCTGATCAACTGCATATCTAAGTCTTTCAGAATACTGCATGTTGCCTAGAGAAAACTTAATTTGCAGTTAACAGCAGTATACAGCTTACCTTGCAAGTCATAAGGCATAGGTGTCATGTGGAATGGATGCCTGTAGTCTTGTAGAAGTGATGTATTAATGTAGCTTGTATCAACAGCAGGAAGGCTTGGGGTTCTTGAAACGGGAGATGCTTGGTGTGGTAAATTCAAAATGCTGCAAGAAACAAACAAATTAAAACAAAAACTTACAAAGTGTGGAAAAGTATCTTTGATTTTAAGTGTCCAAGTGAGATGCTTGCAAACCTCTGCTGCTGCCCCCTGCAAGTATGCCTCTTACAGAGGTTTAAGGGACAAATACTAAAAACTCACAATCTACAACGCAGCATGCATACAATAAAGGTGCCAAAGTCACATTAAGGCAACTGTTTTGCCAAATTCCAAAGTTTTAGTTCCAAAATATGGAGATGCTGCAACAATCCACACGTTCCTTTTGGTTTGTTTTTTTAAAACGTGGGCAAAACTGTGCATTTCTCCTAACCTTGTTCTCAGAAACAGTTACACTGTTTTAGCTGGCAAAAAAAGATAAAGAGAATTTCAGCTCAAACACTTAAAGAAACTGAAAACATGATCTTGCCATAGAAAGAGTTAGACAACCTTAACTATAATCAGAGCTTTGAGCACTGCCCACAATAATTGCAAGAACAGTCATTATGAGTCCAGACAAAACAATCTACAGATTATGTCTTATATACACAGCACAATAGTCCAGCCATTTTTCACGTGCTATGCAAGAAGTTAGCTATGGACAATGGCCAAAAAAGTTTTTGAAGAGCTTTAAGTGATCACTGAGTGGTTTACATTACTAGGAGGAGTAACAATCTCCATTCGATGCCAATTTTTTCATCTCCTCATGCTTGTGAAATCTCTTCCATCAGCAATATGGCTATTTATTTCCATCAGGTTATTCTAGTGTCCTGTATTGCTAGGCTGCTCATAGTAATTACTGAAAAACAGACATGCCCCAAACTGCACCCTGATATTCTTCTCGTTTCCTGGTGTGCTGAGTGTTTCCTCAAAAATCTCTGCTAAAGAAAAGATGCTGGCTTCTCAAAAGCATTTAACTACAGTAAGTCAAAGCTGTTTTAATTAAACAACAAATCTATTAAAAACTTTGCTCCATCATACTTTGCTATAGAGCAAAACCCAGAAAATTCAGCTGGTGAGATGCAGCAGTAAATTAATACTTCCATTAGACATTCCTATTTTTAAAATAGCACAGATCTGGCGAGTTGAGCCACAGTCAAAATGTAATCTGGGGCATCAATCAGGGGACAACGAGAACAGAGAATTTTCCAGTTACAATACAATGCCACATAACCCCCACAACACAAGACGCCCCCCAGCTGGGCAAACCCCAGCTCAGGGGGGCCAGGACTGGGGCAAGGGGCAGAGGCAGCAACTCACTGAGGGGCAGAGATGTGCACCCACAGGCTGGGGAGAAACTCCTGCAGTGCAGGGTTCCCCCAAGTCAGGCAGACCCCATCTTTGGCAAGGGGGGGGGAGGGGCAGCACCAGGGACTCTGTTCCTCCATCCCCCCGGCCATGGGGCTGGGGAGAGACTCTATGCTGGCTTCCCCTTCCCTGTGGCTGACAGCAGGGGGTTGGGGGCATGTGCCAAGCAGCTAAGCAGGGGTGGTCCCCACTCTGCTACCCATGGCAATGTCTGGTAAGCAGGGAGGCACGCAGGAGCACCCCCTCGCCTTCTGGCCTCAACCACTGCAGGCATCTGTTGTCTTCCCCAACCGAAGACGAGTTCTGCTCATTAACAGTTTAATCTACACAGTTTAGGGAAACCTGCATAGATTGATTGGGTGGATTCCACCTCAGGCTTTCTGAATGTCTGCAAAACCATTTCCATTGTTCAGGATGAATGTACCTTCACCTTGACTAAGAAAGCATGCACTTTATTCTTACCCCTTATTATTTAGGGGCGAGGCAGGAGAGATGGAAGGACAACTCCTCTTGGCAGGCGGTTCCTCCTCCTCTTCATCTGAGGAGCTATCGATGGTTAGATCAATTACTTCTACTTTCTTATTCTTATTCGACTGCTGGTGAGAAGATACCTGATGATCCAAGGAAGAACTTATACACCCTACGAAAAGTTCAAAGAAATAACATCAAATACTCAAGCCACGATGGCCAGTAGAGTCAACACAGGAAATGAAATATAACATGCTTCGCATAAAGTTTATGAATCAGAACAAATGTGAAAAGAAAACAAGACTGTAAAGTAATAATGCTTTAAAAATATGACCAAACCCAAAGAAATGTTAATGTTACTCTTCCAGTGTCTTAAACCCAATTGATAAAAAGCTATATTATATACACACACACACACACACATAAAAACAACAAATCTATTAAAAAACTGCTCCATCATACTTTGCTATAGAGCAAAACCCAGAAAATTCAGCTGGTGAG
Organism: Crocodylus siamensis; assembly: GCF_052110815.1. Lineage (NCBI taxonomy): Eukaryota > Metazoa > Chordata > Crocodylia > Crocodylidae > Crocodylus > Crocodylus siamensis. The sequence continues at coordinate 3,483,999 of NC_143409.1, forward strand.
ATGCAGCAGTAAATTAATACTTCCATTAGCACATTCCTATTTTTAAAATAGCACAGATCTGGCGATATATGTATATGTATAGGTATATATAGAGCATAAGTTTAATTGCTGGCAACATTACAGGTTTCCTTTAAATACTAAAACAACGTGGGTTAGCAACATGGTCTGTACCTCAAGGAACTTAAGACTTACCATCTACTCCATTATAAGATGCAGTGACTTCTTGCACCTCTTTTTTTGATCTCATAGGAGCCCATGACCCATCCTCTTTAAACTGAATCTCGTCACAGTCTGTGCAGTACTTCAAGATTTCCATAAACAACCTGTAAATCAAACACCCTTACTATCCATCCTCAAAAAAAGAAAAAAGGGACTGGAAAAAACCTCTGGATTTACATAACACAGATTAAACTAAACTAGAAGCAGGGTAAATTTGCACCTTACAGGGTAACTGAATGAGAGAAACAAACTAATCTGCTGAAAGAATCAGACTGCTTCCCACATCCCATATATAATTTTCACCAAGAAAATTCTGAGAACTTTAGATAACAACCTGTATGTTTCTTATTGGTACAGAAACAGCAAAACTGTCCAAAACATAATTCACTGGGATACTAATCCCAGTTCTCAAGCAATGCTACCGTGCATTCAATAGGAGAGGTCTCTTAAGTTGACGCAGAGATTCCAGAGGTACCTTTCTTGATGGCTTGCCACAACTTAGGTTACCTAACCTCTGAAATCTACAGCCATGTACCAAAGAAGATGCGTTAAAGGTGATTAATTCTGTTTTAGTCACCACCTCCCTCTGGACTGGCATTATGTAAAATGGGGTTGCCTCAGAGCCCTGGGGGTCCCTCCAAGACCACCAGAGCAGCAGGCAGAAAACTCGTAAGACCTCCACTATCTCCATCCTGCCTGTCTTTCTTTGGAAAGCCACTGGAACAAACGCATGCCCATTAAAACCATTTCAAGTTTGGCAAACTTTGGCATTTACAAGGAAAAAATGTTTTGGCATAAGGTTCCCCAAGTAACTCTATTAGCTCTTCACTTTTGCTGCTTTTGGAGCACAAGGTTCCTGCCCAGGGGATTAGGATCTGAGAAACCAATGTGGAGCCCTAGCATCATATTTTGTACGCCCACCAGAGAGAAAGGGCTGGCTTTTAAATACCTACTGGATAAATACCCAAAGCAATTCCAAAAAGTGTGGAATTATGCATGAAATTGAAAATGTAATAAATGAACACAATCCCTCTAAATATATGAATATCTGCTATAAACTATGTCAGATTTGTATAGCGCTGCTCAGCCTAAAAAGCCATTTTTTTTTTTTTTTTAACTAACTCTAAGACTATACTATTTTCCTACCTCAGTGGAATATTCAATAGTCAGTCTTTTGTAAAAGCAAAACCTTGTCTGAGCCCGAAAGCAATGCAGCCTGTCATGTCTTTTTTTAAATCTATTATAGCAAACTGAGAACATGAATTATTTCAGAATATTAAATTATGGAGAATCTGCTTCATAGCTTTGTAGGGACCAATGCACGAACCACAACTGGATGACCCGAAATGACTCCAGTACCCATATAATCAGGAACTAACAAACGTATCCTGCATTTTGCTTACCCATCAATGATGAGGTGCTCATAGGGAGCCTTCTTGTCACAAACAGGGCAAACCCAAGTAGGTTTCTTCTCATTCATTTGAATGTAGAGAGTGGCATCAAAACACTGTAGGTGTGAACAAGTCAGGGCCCTACATGGGCTAGTTAGCCGCATTTTGCCAAGCTTTAAGGAGACAGAGAAAAAAAAAGTAAGATTGAAATGTTATGGTATGAAATAATGTTTTCCTTCTTTTTCTTTTTTTAATGAAAGGCAAGCTTAATTTTGTCTACAGTTCAATTCCTAACCACAAAAGTATTGGACAAATTCAAGTCCCAGTCACTACATAAATCATACATACCATTTTACTCTGCCTTTTGTATGCACGTGATGAGTGTTTTAAAATTAAGTTATATGGGTGAAATGAAAAGTCACTTCATTCTTATTCTGTTGTCCTAAAATACTAAGTCAGTCCCCTGTTTATCACTTCCTACCATGTTTGGGCCAGCAAATATAATTCCTCATTCTCATATTTGAAATATTTATAGATTTATGTCCATCCTCTTCCATTACTTACAGATTAGCTAAACTTTAACATACAAGGCCCTAATTCCTGAATATACTAATTCAGTCACTTATCTTTAACACGGAAGCAAACTCATGCAGAAACATTTGCAGGATCAAGGCCCTGTATTTCTGTTCTTCTGTTATAGCTGCACTTCCCCCTCAAGTGGTCTCCATATGTACCTATATAGTTTTGCTAAGAAAGCATCTAAAATGATCACCCAAAACAGCTTCATTACAGCCACATTCAGGGAGATGATACAGACAGTATCTTCTATGCTGTGAAGCAATATTGGTACACATGGGGCATGTCTACACAAGACATTAACTGTGGAGTAGACTAATTAGCTCTGCAGTAAACATCTTGTGTCTACACATGCAACCCTATTAGGCCACAGGAAACTACTTAACTCTGCAGGCAGGGTAGTACTTGTAAACACAAGAACTATCCCATGGCAGAGTTTTTTTACTATGCAGCACCGCACATGCAGGCGCTGACATGGCTGGCTGGGGCACAACAGTGCTTCAGTGAGGGGCCTGCCTGCCTGCCCGCTAGCCCTGTACTGGAGCATCCTCGCGCCCCATCCAGCCCCTCTGCAGCACACTGAGGGGAGTTGGAGCAGGCCTGGGCTGGCTGACTGTTTTCCATAAAATAGTGCAAATGAAGTCCTAAACCAGTGATTCTCAATCAGGCCCTCTCTGATCCTTTGAAAGGTGTTGCAGAGAGAAATGAGGTGCCAGATAAGGGCAGGCTCAGGCTTGGCCCTGCTTGGCCCCTTTGCAAGCATGTAAGCTCTGTAACAGATAAATCAGGTTTTGAAATTGGGTGCCTCGCAATTCCCAAAAGTTAGGGAAGGGTGCCTTGAGCCCAAAAGGGTTGAGAATCACTAGTTTAAGCTAAGCACAGGATCACACACAAGTTTTAGGGCAAGAAAATCTTAGTGTGGTTAACTCATAATTCAAAGTTGACCAAAAGCCTAAATTTATTACAGGTTATAACACTGAAGTAAGATCAGCTAAATGCACTGCATTATCTTTCAGTCCACTGGCCAAACATTTTTGTTCTTGGTAAACCTGAAATGAAAAGTGTTCCAGTTTTCCTTGATGAAACAAAAAAAACAAAACTTTTTTTGGTTGACCAGAAAGAAAAACATTTTACTGGGGGGGGGGGGGGGGGCAGTGCTTACCTCCTCCCATTTTCCCAACTAGGCAAATGTCTACACAAATTATTTCAAAATAAAAGGTCTGAAAAAAGCCCCACAATACTTAAGAGTTCTTCATTTTTAGCTACTCTCTGAATTACGTGCAAGTTGTCAAACAGTTTTGGTTGACCAAAAACCTGCACTTTTATGGGAATGAGCTATTGGTCTTAGAAAAATTCACCCAACTCCCTAGCAAGAGAGTGGCCAAAACTGTGCTCCGGATGGTTTCTGAAGACAACCTGGTTGTGCATACTGGCAACAAGCAGTGCAGGGTGGGTGCCACAGGATGGCACTCACTCTCAGACTATCACAGGAGCTGCAACCACCACCCAGAGAACAAAGGCTCTACCTGCAGTCCACCACAGCCCTCGCAAAGCTTATCGGCAGAAACCTTCATGCAGACTGAAATGCCTGCTCCCTCATTCTCGGCCATGTTCCTCTATAGCATGGCTTCTCTCATCTTCATCTAGCTTAGTTTTCTACCCTTTAGCCTTTGATTACTATCAGACTCAGCACCAGATGGGAGGGGAGGCAAGGTGCTCCCTGGGGAGTCTGCAATACTGCTGGCCCAGGGATCAGTCAGGAGGAAGTGCTGTACATACCACATGTTTGGCAACCCTTCCCTCCATACCCGTGATCAAGCACATTATTTCTGCCCTACAGTCAACCCCCAACAATGCAAGTCCCCCTGATCTACGTCTGTTCCAAACGCGTCTCTCCCAGATGGTAGGTCAATGGCTCATTTGTCTTTGGGGAACAATACAATTCTCCAACTCCAGTTGGTGTTATGCTGGAGACCGAACCTGGATGCTTACATCTGATGCACACAAAACAGTAAGAGCAGCAAAGCACATACTATGACATAAAAACCCCCAGGAAATAAGAGAGATGTATATCTGCTATGTGGTTTAACAAGTGTTGTGGCATAAAATGTGCATAAGTCACTCTTTAATACATAACACATGCACCAAGATAACAAACCTCCTCAGAATAACATGAACACATCCATCCTGCCCCTATAATTTATGGGTAGCAGTAGGCTGTAATAATACTTAAATATATAGGTAAAGACACAAGAGGTGCAACACAGACAACTTAAACAGCAGCTTCTCTTCCCAGCTTTTGGCAGGTGACCTTAACTGGGTCAGCTCCTCCAGTCTGGCCAAGCTGGGTCAATACTGCTAAAGAAAAAGAAGCAAAAAAAGCTCAAACCTGTTTTGGTATTTTTTTTTAATACATCTTTTTCAAAGCCCCATTACTGCTCTTGCTGTTGTTTTGGTTGGTGTCGCTCCTCAGTCTAACAAGACAACATGGCATTGATTTGCACTGTGAATGTAAAAGCAGTTTTATCTTCACAAAAATACCTGAAAACTGAGTTCAGAATTTGCAGAACACTGGGAAAACAGAGTAACTGGTGGATTTGCCATTTTTAAGCCTCTTATTTTGTCCTTTCCTGCAAACTACTGTGCTCTGAGATATAACACTGCGTGCGTTCAAACTTCCTCATGCAAATTCATGAAAGAGGTACAGCTCCTCTGCTTGCTGGATGCTAACAGGTGATGCTAGATGGGCTGCATGCACAGCTCCTTCCAGGTCCGTACTTAGTGTCACAGAGGGGGGCAAGGGTCAGAAACTCACTACCTAGACACAGGACATCTTCGCTTCCTTAGAAAATTGATTTTGCTCTCCAAGTCAGGGCCTAAACCTGCAGTCCTCACTCAAGCATAGGCCAATGTATTCTTCTGCAGCCACATACATGCACAAAAATAATTGCAATTAAGAGGCTGCAGAAGCAGGCTGTTAGCCACAATTTTTAATCGCATAGAGCTGAATACATCCTGTGTAGCCTGTGTTTTGGTTCTGCCAGTAGAGAGAAAATAAGTCTTTTCAAAGTGAGTCTTCCATGAAGGCACATTAATTTCTCATGTCTTGACTCAACATGGAAAACGTCTGGAGCTCAATGGCATACACATTAACAAATTGAAAACAAGGGGGTTAAAACACAGCTGTATTCTCTTCCATAAATGCTGTAAGCTGAGAACGGCTGAGCTCCATCATCTGTTTATTAACCACTTTACAGTACATGTAAGAAAACATGGGCTTTAACACTTGCAATGGCCAAGTTTTAAAAAGGGACAGTGAAAGAACCTGAAACCCAGCTGAACAATGAGCACATTCAAAAAAATGACAGTCAAACACTTGCATGGTATGTACACATCACCAGGAAGATACAGAAATTAACAGGCCTGAAATAATCTGCTCTAAACTTTCAGTTTGCTCCATCTGCTAGAAAAGGCTAAAGCGTAAAGCAGAAAAAGGAAACAGACTAAGTAAAACACATTCCACAATAGTTGTTTCTCAGAACTAGGCTGGTATTTCATTTTTACCCCAAAATAACCTTTTCAGAAAACAATTTTAATTTAGATATCCTGAGGCTTACAGTCCTAGAGGCTGTACTGCAGAAGTTATTCCTGCTCTAATAGTAATCAGTCTGAATAAGCAGCAGCAGAAGTGAAGGAATGTTAGTTCCCTGTATACCAAGGGGTAAGACAAACAGATGCATCATTTCAGAAAGCCAAAACTGAAACTTCTATAAACCTATAGACTACCCAAAGTACCAGTGACAGGCAATTAACTTCTCCTGAAATAAACATCTGTAATTCCCCAAGATGCATACGGATTAATTGAAGTGACTGAACTCCTATACAACCACTGTTAACTCCTAAAAATTATTTATTTAGATCCCATTAACAGATGATTATTGTTGCTCGCCTGGGAACCTAATTAGTCTTTAAGTAGTAGGAGCACTGTTTTTAAAGAACTAAACCATGACAGCACAGTGATAGTATTTTTTAAAATAAGGAGGTCCCAACAACAAAACCTTAAATACATAAAAGCTCATCAAAATAAAAGCTGCCAAGGTACTTCAGCATCTAACAACAGTGTTCCTGACTCAACCCTCCAAACTGATATGTCAAGCTCTTAAGAACATGATTCTGCTATTTATAAATGAAACACCTCAGCATCCTCTCTTGCTTAATAATTTTATTTGGTAAATTAAGCATTCAATATTGTCACAGCTGGTATGTGCAAAAATCCACAGCAAAGAGTGAAGAATGAGGATTAATATCACAAAAATATCCAGCAGTTAAGTCTGTAACAATCTGTCACAAACATATTCCTATAACATATGACTTCTGTTCTCTGTAATGTGAAGATTTTTCATCCAAAAAATAGCTTTACATTGTCAGAATCCAAGAGGACACTCGGTAACCTGACAAATAAGCTTTCTGCTGGGAAGAGAATAAGTCGGCTTTATACTTGAGATTTAGCTTTCAAAACTGAAACCTTGCAGCGTCAGGCCTGAGTGCACCTAGCCAAATCAGGAAACAGATGCATCCTTATTCGTGAGAGAGTTTAAAATTTTCGCAACAGTGAAGACGCTTTGCCAATGAAAGAGAGCACAAAGTATTTAAAAACACGTTAAATTTAATGGGATAATTAAGATACTAAAAGACAACAAAAATCAAGGTTATAATTCCAATCTTAGTGTCCCTCAGCTAAGGGTAATCAGAACAGTCACACTTGCACAAATAAAGCTTTTCCAACTATTTGAGTTGGTCTAATAAAAAGATACCAGATTCACCCAAAGAACCTTGTCTGCCTGGTTACTTCCTGCATTTTCCAGCTCTTCCCACCTTGGATAACACCTGATTGGAAAAAAAAAAAATCTGTTCTGGTACATTAATCTCATTTCTAAATTATGGAACTGAAGGATTATTGCACTACTGGCTCCCTAAAAAGGAAGATCACACCAATTTGGCAACTTTGCCTATTTTGACCCCTTAGTATCCTCTGGAATATTGCTCCATCTTTAATCAGAGACATTACAGACTCCCACTGAAGTGCAGGCACGTATACATCCAGTTCAGTTTAAAAGGAAGAAACTCCCTGGCTCCAGGAGCTTGGTCAAAGGAGAACTCATAACCAGACGAGCTAGACGCAGAGAAAGACTAGGGTGCCAGACTGCCTAATTTTTGGAACCTGGCCACAGCTGGAATCCAAAGGCCTTGCTTCCCTGTACAAAGCACAGGACAAGTCAGGCAGCCCAAAAAACCCAGAGGAGAATCCAGAGCCCAGGACTGCCTCTTCAGGGTAGAGAGCAACAAGAACTCTTCGGAATAGCTGAGCAGCATTTCTTCTCTTAAAACGCCATCTCATCTACGATATCACTGCTCTGTGATTAAAGAGCTTGCCCAGGAAGTGGGAGCTCCAATCCAAATTCCCTCCTCACACTCGCATCTCCCAAAACATAAAGCCATGGATTAGGACAGGCAAGATCACCCCCCACCCACATTCACATTCACAGGATCCAGAGACAGCAAGCAAGCAAGAGGCATGACATGGTGGCCTAGCAGCTGAGGAACTGATGTGGGAGGTGGCAGATCTGTTTCTGATCCCTCCTTTCTGGACTACATCTGTCTATCCAGTGACTACAATGTGTGAACGCTCCAGGGACCAAGACTGGAGACCAAGATTTCTTCTCTCAAAAACCTGCTCAGCAGAAGCTGGATCATGGTTTTGGACTTGTGTGCTTAAAAATCTGCTGTGATCCTGTCCCCAGATTGGCCAGTCTATTGCTGATATTGCCTGAGCACAATATAGTCACTGCAGAGTTAAGTTGTCAAGGCAGACTGTCCATCCACTGTAAGGCCTGATCTAGCAATGTGCTGAAATGTTTAATGTAAAGCCTATGAATTATGTGAGCTGTGTCCATGGAAATACTCGCTTGCTCAAATCAAACATGTGCTTAAGCGTGTAGCTAGATCCCATGATATGGATCTTGTCCCGATACACTTAGCTCGCAAGTAATACAAGTTTTAACAGGACTAATTCAAACTCAATCACGCTGGAAACACTTCAGTTTCACCAGAATCAATTTGTATGGAGCCATCACTTACCGGACAAAGAAGAGAAACTCTTAAGCTTGTTGTTGCTATTTCACTGTCTGGGTCTGCAGTCAGCTTCTCTTTAACTGTCATTTTAAGAGACAGAGAAACAAAGTTTGTCATGTGCATGTCACCAAATGAGGCAGAAAATAAACAGGCTCAAAGTAATCTGCTGTAAACCGTCTGTTGGCTGTGTCTATAGGAAATCAGTAACAGTAATTATACTGTAGCCAACTCCTTCAGCCTGTAGAGGTAAAGAAAAATAGACTCTTCCCTCCAATAATGTCTATGATGTACCATGAAAGGCAAAAACCAACTTAAAACTCTTCAAAAAGCAGGTAAGCATACATTTAATGCTTCATTTCTAAGAAATGATTATGTATATATGTTAAAATGCTACATCCTGGGTAATGACAAACTCTAATAAAGCTGTGTCAAGGTAATTAGTCAATCACTGGCCCATTTAAAAATGCCAAGTTAATTACATTCTCATGTAGCCTAGCAACTCTGCACCTCTGAAATAGACGCTGGGCGAGCCCATGATTTTAGGGACATTCACAGATTGCAGAACAAAAAGTGAAGAGCATGACAGGCATTAGGTTTAATGATGACGGACCAGTATAAGCGCTGCTGTTGTAAACCCCCTGCCCACCCTCTACTTATTTCTGTCTGTGAGTTGTAACATGTTACACAACCATCAGGTTTTAAACATACAAGCACCAGGTGAGTCCAACTTAGATTTGCTCTGTGAACCTTAACTGCTTCCTCAGACTGTGCGTTTTCAGTGCTGGTCTTATTAAGGCCATTTCACCATGCTCACAATGTTTTATGTCCGCAGGTACAATGGGGCAGAGGAGAGGGAAGAGTGGTTTGGAAACCATCGCTGAACTGCTTTGTTTTCTGTATGCTTAAACCTCAAAACACAGTATTACCTGGGCACAGTCTGATAACACATGGGCGTTTACTGTTACTTGTCCTCTGCATTTACCGGGGTTCGTATTGCCCTCTCCAACAAGGATACGTACACTTCTTCTTGTGCTCTTAGCCATCTGAGAGCCTTCCAGTTAGCTATTACGTAACAGGAAAAAAATCCACCTGTTCTTTCACCCTGCCCCCACGGGAAGCAGTGTGCCCACTGGAGTGTTTACTTCCAAGTTTATGAACAGCAACTGCGTTAATGGTAGAGAAAATACTTGCACTGGAAAGTGGCAAGGAGGACTGGGCTGGTCCCTGGTTCTTTGGGAGTTCGTTCCATGATCCTGGGCTGGTCCCCAAGAAAGCTGCTTCCTACAGACTACAGCTTCACCCGCACGACAGAGGTGCACTGTGCCAGACGAATGAAGTTGTCAACCTAAGTCTTCACCCTATGCTATGCTGATATGAGATGCCATCCTAAGACATCCACCAACAGGGCCCAAACCCTGGGCCCCCCAGTTTGAAAGAGCCCCAAGGGACCCATCAGCCAGAGCCCAAACAAGACGTGTGTGTGACATGTGCCCCTGGACATGTTGCAACCTTCAGATGACTCCTAATAAAAGCAAAGGTCTTTGAATTCTCAAATCTATGGGTCCTCTCATCCTTTGCACAAGAAAGGTCTATGAAGCTTGCCTACAAAAAATTGCAAAAGGCAACACAAGTAGTCGGGGAAAACAGACATGGAAGTAGCAAAGTTGAACCCTTGATGTTACCAAATCACAGTACAGACAGTCCTCAGCTTACGGCATTCGCACTTGCGGCACTCTGCCCTTTACACCCATGTTATTACTTACGCCGCTGGAGCTTCGCACTTACGGCACTACAGGGAAATTTACAATGATAAAAAGGGCAGCAAAACAAACAAACCTGGATCAATTTCTTAAAAAGCCACCAAGTGACCCTAAATCTCCCCAAAAATCTCCCCAAAGAAGCCCTTCTGAATTCCATGACCCTGATGAAGGTGTTCCTTCACCTTCTGATTAAATACAGTTTTGTGTGATTCGTTACTGTATTGCCCTGTTTAATCGATTTATATACAGCACATTTTAAAAGCTTTGTGCTGTACTGTAATCATTTATAGTTGATTAAACAGTTGATTTAAATATGGTGTTAATGGTAATTTCTGTAAAAAGTTGGGCATCAGGCCATTGGTCAGGAACATAACCCCCTACTATAACATTGTTTCTATGGGAAAATCAGATTCGACCTACATTGCTTCGACTTACAGCGCCTTTTCCAGGAATGTAACCCGTCGTAAGTGCGAGGACTGCCTGTACAATGTTGTAACAGAGCTACCCATCTCCTGACGCACACGAATCAGTCCACTGGAAGTTTCAATTACTGAAGGAATCAGGATGTTTGTGAATCAACAGAGTAACAAAGGGAGCAGGATTCAGGGAGTAGAGTTAGATTTACAAAAGTAGCTATTTTCACCACTAATACAAACACTTAGGAAAATAATATTTATAAAAGGAATCTTGATTTTAGTTAAAAATATGAATGAAACAGACATACTTAGAGCTCTAGAATGATCAGGATTCCTTATGCCTTTCGCTTTTAACCTCTGTAGCAAAACCGAAGAGGACAGCTGTTTGACGAGATAGACTGCCATGGAGTAATTCTAGAAAACAAAAACAACGAAAGTCAGGTCAAAGCTGTTTTAAGCCAAACAAAGATAATATGCATAAACACTGTAAAAACAAGCTGTGCAATTGTAGGGACTTGGTTTCTACAACAAATAAACGCTACTTGGTGGCACAACATTTTCAGATTCAAGAAAATCCAGTACGTCTTAGCTGATGCAGGGAAGTTCAAAGGACCACCATTTCACTCTTCAGCAGAGAAGCAAAGGTAGTTACCGACCCCACTAAGACTCCCGCGCATTGAAAGCAAATTAATTACTTCTCAACAATTATCAGGCTACTTTAAGTTTAGAACTGTAACCTGGGACATTATCTGTAAGTTAGATTTGTGTAAATAATATAAGAAATGCAAATCTAGACACCCATGGAAAAGAATCTTGCAAGCTGAAGTTGGTGTGGAGTTGCAATTAAAAATTTACTTATTTTTACCCAAAAAAAGTAACATTTTTTACAAAACTTTGGACCAACAGAGAAAACGTCCTTGGCTTTTTGTTTCTTTGTGCTTTGATGCATATGTTTTACAACCTAGTTACTGCAACACTGTCCTAGCTCACAGAAGCCTGAGAACAAAGAGGACAATAGGCTACATATGGTTTTGCTCATGATGCTGAAAGAATAAGACTAGCTATGATTTTGAAGTTTTCAGTTATTACACAAGGTATTCATATCATAGGTAAGAATCTTGCCTTTTTTGGAACCACAATATTGAACGCATGCAGCCTGAAGGACAAGTGACAAGGACAAATAATTGTGTTCTCATGTTGAGCACTGGGAGCACATTCATAACATTTTGGTACAATATTTACTGTCTGTCTGAACTTTTATCAGTATTCATTGCTTTTTAAAAAAAAGTTATCATTTCTTAGTAGCTTTAGCACACTAAAAATGCTCTTTGATAGTACTTCTCCACTTCTGAGCCTATAAAAGAACATCCAACTATGTGCACATAAAAATAAGTATGCTACTCATTCCTCTTTTGAATATGGCTCAAATGTGAGGAAAAGACCCAAGTCATATTTTACCATAATACTTCACAAGATAAAAAGCACATCACATTTTACATAATTTTACTTTTACTAGAAATGCTTCTTTCATCATTAAAAACCACTGCTGCTTTAACTTGTTTATTTAATGCCTCAATTAGAAGTTAGAAAAAATGCTAATTAACACAGTGGAATTATTTACAGACAGCTTGAATCTACAGAGCTAGGAACTGGCCCAAGGCAACTTTTACAGAACTCTTCAGAAACAGATTGAGCAGAAACCACAATTCTGCCTTGAATAAATGCACGCTCTATCAGGTGAGGATGGAGTGCAATGTTTAAAGAGAAAACACCTCCAAATTTGTATCCAACGTATACATGCATTTCTACTGCTTGGCTGTCAGTTTGAAATAAAAGAATTAGGAAGCTGTACTTGTGGGGGGAAGAGGTAGAAATCTGACCAGTAATCATTTTTGTTAGATGTGCTAACACAATTTACGGTTATTCTCCTAGTTTTGATTAACATAGTTTTAAAAGTTCTTGAGACAGGGCCATGCAATTTCAGCTCCAGGAAACACTCAGTCACACCTGTGACACCTTGCAAAACATTTACATTCACAATAAAAATATCACTCCCCTCTTCACAAAGGAACATCACCATTTTCAGTTGTAAAAATATAGCTTTGCATTTGCACCAGTGGGCAGGCTTTTGCAACAACCTTTGCAAGCATTTCTGCTGTGTGTAAACCAGCACACATGAATGTTTAAAAAGGTTTGGCACTGAGTTCTTTTTAGGCAAAATGTAGTCTTTATCCTGTATGCAGGAGGGAGACCTTGCAGTGCTTCTCAATAAATCCATTTTGATAAGACAAAAATACAAGGGTGATTCTGTCTAACTGACTGTTTCAAGGATGGATATCACTATTTTTCCTTCACATTGTGTAGGTGAATCATGGCTTCTAGTCCATACTTAGTCCAAGAGAAGAAAAAAATATTTAAGACTTCTGGAATAACCTAGGATGGCAAAGTCATAGCTTATAAAACACATATTACAAACATGGATTTTTTTTTTTTATTATTATTTATATCTGGCATTCACCATGAACTTACATGTGAAAATGCTCTATTTAGGGATCAAAGACTGGGTCTCGGAACAACTGTACTAAACAATAAATAAATTAAATGCTTCCAATGAAACATCAATAATTTTAAATTACTGATCACCTCTTCCCCCGTGTACAACACAACACAGGTGCTGTAAAACAAAGTAGGGTTTAATATTAAAGCATATGGCTAATGCAGCCGAGAGAACTGAAAGCGTTAAATTACAAAGCTCCTGCACTGAAGCATCTTTGCACCACAGCCAGATAGGACAGCATTTGGCCTGTGCAAGTAGGCAGCTACTGGATCAAGCTTAGGATCCAGCCATTGTATTAACTGTCTGCATTATTTCCTCTCCTTAGTCTGTGTTTTTCTAGGTGGTAATCATTGCTCTTAACTCATTAACACCTACAAAACCACAGACTAAGGAGAGGAAATAATACAGACAATCAACTGCCCCAAGACAGTCAGTTGCACAAGCACCCATGCCATGAGTTTTGCCTGTCAGCAGCTAGGGGTGCAGGGCCCCAGAACCCCCCTGCACCCATCTCCTTGAAACTTGGCAGACTTTGTGGCCGCAGCAGGGGCCACCATCCCTGCAGCTGTCACCCTGCTGCGCCTTAACACACAGGGTCATCTATGTCATGAGTCTTGCTGGTCCACACCTTGAGGTGCAGTTTCCCTGAAACCCCTGCACTTATCTCCTTGAAACTTAGCAGACTTTGTGGCCACAGCAGGGGCCACCATCCCTGCAGTTTTCAGCCCGCTGCACCTTAACACACACAGGGTCATCTATGTCACGAGTTTTGCCTGTCAGCAGCTTGAGGTGCAGTTCCCCCCAAACCCCTGCACCGATCTTCTTGAAACTGGGCAGGCTTTGTGGCCTCACCAGGGGCCACTACCCCTGTAGTTTTCACCACCCCCCATGGTGTAACACATACCCTATACTCTACGGCTGGATCTCCGAGGTGGCTCCGAAGCTTTTTGGAAGCCCCAAACCCCTTCGGAAAGCCTAACGAAGCCAGCACTTTGATCCAGACATGCTGCTTCGGATACCGAAGTGTCTGAAGCTTCTCCAGATCCAAAGCATGGTCCAAACCCTTGCACAGCCCTAGACAGCATCTATGCAAGCACACTGCTATGGAGTTTTTTACTCCACAGCAGACTCTTGTATATACAAGTACGATCCTGCCAAGGAGTAAATTAATTTGCTCCAACCTAATAGGGGTGCAGGCGTAGATGTCAAGACATTTACTGCACAGTTGATTAATCTACTCTACTCAGTAACAAGCAGTCACATACAGGCATAGGCTAAACAACTAAAAAAAAAAAAAAAAAAAAAAAAAAGAGTGATGAGGATAAGCAAGAAATCTTTGCTCACATTTTACTATTCCACCAGCATTCCACCCCCCAAATTAATCTGGTTTATTATGTTATCGTTATACTGTACCACACAGTAGGAAACAACATTTCTAATGCATAGATAGGACCAAAAATAACTCACTCTTCCAATTTCCGCAGTCCACGAAACAATGATTGTATTTGGTACCGTCGTAGACAATCTGACAAGTGAGGTAATGTTGATTGGTCGGCTAGGTCGCTTTGGTTCAACACCGTTTTTGGTTGGTGGAAGATAGCCCTAAAACAAAATCAATTTTTCCCCTTAAAAAATTCTGTAATTTATTTTTTTTAAATCAAATATGCCTGTTTAACAAAATGTGCCTACATTCCTATGATCCTACAACCCTATGCACTTTCTGAACGAAGTTTACAAAGTTTAACATCTGCCAGCCAGGGTCATTAAGGCCATTTGGGACTTGGTAGAGTTACATTTTTCAGACCGTACCAAACAAAATTCACCGTGATGCTGAAGAGTACCCTTCTTCCACTGCTCTTCCTCAGTAGTTTGTGCTATTCAAGCCAGCAGTTTAAGGCCCAGTGATTTCATTCTGCAAATCACTGCAAGACTTGAAGCCAGTACTTTTAACTCTATAGTATAAGTCACACTAAGGAAGGAAGGCAGCCCTTCAAACTGTGCAAATAGCTTTGCCAAATCCTACAGACCTCAGAATAAGCAGCACTGATCAAGCCAATCTAGAGCATACCTTCAAATTCCCAAGGAAAAGCCTGATCTGAGACTCTTGCACCTCATGAATGCTTGTTGCATTGCTAGGAAGCCTAAACTAGTGGTTTTCAACCCATGGTCTACGGACCCCTGGGGCTCCGCAGACTATGTTTAAGGGGTCCACAAAAGATGGCTATGATCAATCAAAAGTACATGAATATCCACACTTAAAATTCAAAGGAGTATGCACATCCATTCAACATTTTTTAGGAATCCACAAATGAAAAAAAGATGAAAACCACTGGCCGAGCCCCAACCTCTGCTCAGCTGTTCATTAAGGTCCTCACATCCTTAGTCCCTCCCCTTGTCTCTCACAGTAGCTTTAAAATTCAGTTTCATGACATCTAGAAGCACCGACCACAGCAGAATTAACTGCCCACCCCCACATCTGGGGCAATCTTCTTACTGCTAAACTAGCCCACCACTTACAGCTAAACCAGCAGCCCTTCAGGGCACAAGAGTGTCCCTTTTCTTTAACTTACAGTGACTAGCAGGATGGGGCCCAAAAGTCATTTAAGACAATTAACCACCCCCACCGTATAAACAGCTACTACCATGTTTCTTGTCTGGTTCTACTGGCTATTCTTTTAACAAAAACTGTTTGCATAACAATTTTTCATTCATCCACCAACCGGTTATCAACTCCTTCCCTCTGTCAAAACAAATATCGAAAGAGAATCCACCACTGAAAAACAAGCATCTTTAAGTGCATCATTCAGGCTACACGAATAGTAGTAAGAGTCTATATTACTTACGGGGAGGCTACATGGTTTCCCATTTACTTTCACACACAGATTGGGTGGGAAGTGATCCTCTTGTGGACAACTGGTTTCTGATAAACAAAACCTAAATGCAAAAGGTTTCAAATTACCATTTGTATGTAAAGAACGTCTCAAAGGCATAACCTTTAAGAACTGCACATTGCTAGAAATGCATCCATCTGGGGAATGTTTAACGAAATTGAGAAGGTGCAATATGCTGAATGAACCCCTCAGTTTTGATGCAGTAACTGTTGAGTTGTTCTGTATGGTGATGTGGAACAATAGACCAGAAAAGGCCCAAAAAGGAGCCCAGAAGCAGATCAAAGCAGTATGAGGTACTTCCTGGTGTCTCTCTGAGCAAGCCTGGGGATCCTTGTCTCACAAAGATGCTACTCAGAGAGACACATTCGTACTACAGGCAACTCGAGTGTCTGCCCAGTTTTCCACCCAATGCTGTACCTTCCTTGCCTCATCTCATCTCACCAAAAACTAAGGTTTCTGCAGAGGAGAAAACACATGCTGCCTCTCCAACAATCCCTTCTTCCCCTTGGGTAATACAGGCCACCTGCTGCAACTAAGATTTCCACTATCAGTCTAATAGCTGAAGGCAAAAAGTTCTGCTGTCTAGTTCAGCTGGTTAGAGCGTGGTACTAATAGCACCAAGGTTATAGATTTGGTTGGACTAGATGATCTTTTAAGGCCCCTTCCAAGCTTACTTATCTGTGAAAGGTAGAGGTGCAGGCTGCAGAGCTCCACTACCTAGCCCCTGGTGCTTCCCCTGGGTCTGAAGTGGGCCCACATGTGGGGCCAGTGACACTGCTATATGCAATGCTTGCCCTAACCAGTCCAGGATCCTAGCAGCTCCAAGGTGGGCACCATATGCAGTGTAGGTCCCAGAGAGGCCAGAGCAAGTGCCGCATGCTGCACATGTCCTGGAGTATAGCACACCCTGCTCGACATCTGGAATGGCAGGGGTGGGCCCTGTGGGCCTGATCCAACCACGTGCCGTTTACCTAGCCCACAGACCAGCCCTGCAACAGTCACCTGGCCCATGGGGCCAAATGAGTTTGATGCCCCTGCTCTACACCACTAGCTGTGGGAAGCCTGGACACCTGGAAAAAAAACAAAACAAAAAACAAAACAAAAAAAACACACCCAAAACAAACACCACCAAAAAAACCAAACCAAAACACCAACAACAGATCTGGAATGGAAGCAGGGGATATCTGCACAACCTAAAACGGGAGGCACAGGGAACTTGTGGTCCTATCAGGTACATAAGGAGCTGGAGGACAGCAGCACAGAACCACCAGTCAAGGCCAAGACCTCAGGCTGAACCCAGCCGCTGCCTATGACTCCTTTCCCACTGTTACCAAACAGGAGTAGATTTATTTCTCCAGAAAAACACAAAAATGATTCACCTAAGGACACAAAGATGATTCACTATGTGACACTGGTCAGGCCGCAGCTGGAGTACTGCATCCAGTTCTGGGCGCCGCACTTCAGGAGGGATGTGGGCAGCACGGAGAGGGGCCAGAGGAGGCCACTCGCATGGTCAGGGGGCAGCAGGGCAGGCCCTACGAGGAAAAGCTAAGGAACCTGAACCTCCACAAGAGAAGGCTGAGGGGGATCTAGTGGCCTGTTACAAGCTAGTCCGAGGGGACCACCAGGCACTGGGGGAGTCCCTGTTCCCCCAAGCACGACCAGGAGTGACCAGGAATAATGGTCACAAGCCGGCAGAGGGGAGATTCAGATTAGACATCAGGAGGCACTACTTCACGGTCAGGGCGGCTAGGTCTGGAACCAACTTCCAAGAGAAGTGGTGCTGGCTCCTACCCTGGGGGTCTTTAAGACAAGGCTAGATGAACACCTTGCTGGGGCTGTTTGACCCCAATACTTTTTCCTGCTATGGCAGGGGGTCGGACTTGATGATCTGCTCAGGTCCCTTCCAACCCTACCAACTATGAAACATCAATGGGAAAGCTTGGTAACAAAGAATCACATTTTCTATCTATACAGGAACCCACTAGTCCCCATATGTACTGTAAGGATACTGTACCTTAGCTGGACCTGTACTGTGAAGTCACATTTGGTCCCAGAAATGTCCCTAGAAAAGACAAAACAAATAGATTAAAAGGGGTCACAGATAAAAACAACTGAAAAGCATTAATGCTCCAAAAAAATGTACAGCACTTCATCTATCGTGAGGAAACGGTCCTCCAACCGGGGATTTACCAGATTGCTCAGCTGTGAACCAGTGCCCACTGAACTCACTGGAAGATTCCCGCTGATTGGAGAAGGTGCAAGGTTGGGTCCTGAGTGAGCAGTTACACCATCTTCTTTCTTGCACCACATCTCCAGGCCTAGGGGCTGCTGTGGAAAGCACCTTCCTTCCTCCGGTCTGTCAAACTATCATCTTCCATTCTGTTAAAGTGCTCCTGAAAATTCATCCCTAGCCTGAGGCCCACAATATCCAAATCAATTATATAGGTCACATCTAAACTCAACAACTTCCTTGTTTTTTTATGTATTATAAAGGAAACTGTATTTGAGCCACTGTGACGTGCGTATGCCTCACCTGACTTATCACATCACCCAAACAGGCCTTTTTCTCTGTTCTGGGACCCTGGTCCATAGCATTCACATATAACACCACAAACAAATCAGGCCAATAGCTTCCATCTCTTCAATTTAGATGGTGATTTTTTCCACTGCCTTTCTCATGCCTTCTGTGAAATCCCAAGCGCTTCCGGATGTCAGAAGAGGGTTTTATTTTATTAAAAGGTTACTATTAACTAAACTGCTCCAGCTTCAGAGCTGAGAAATACTGTGCTGAGGAATTTATGGAAACTCACATTGAACTGCTGATTTGCTGCACCTGTTGTGGTGTCAATGCAAAAGCAAAACAGGTTTCTCGAAAGCGCTGGCTATTATCTGATGCTGAAAGAAAACAAGAGAACATTACTTTAAAATGCAACATCACACATTAGAATAAACTTAAAACAGATTAATATATTTATACCAACCATGTTACTGTATTACATGTATATGTTATTAGTTTTCAGAACATTTCAAAAAACGACTAGGTAGTTGTCTTTGTTAAGCTTTTATAAATTAAAGTAAAAGAAAGAATAAAATACAAGAGAATAACCAGATATTCTAATCGGGGCAGGGGGACAGAGGGGAGAAACAAGGGAGCACAAGAGAGCTAGGGCGCGAGAGAAAATTGTAAAGCATCAGTGATACAGCAGGCAAAGAAAGAGTTTTCTATCAGTGTTGGAGAAATCAAAGAGCTCAACATTGTTAAAACCTGCTTGGTCCTTAAATACAAAGCGAGTGAAAATGCTTTTAAGGAAGGTTAGCGGTCCAGGTTTTCCTTAACTCACATTAGAAACACACTCATGGACTGGCCTGTAAAAAGTATGCCAATTGTGCAAGAGACAAAAATACGACATTTGCAGCTGAATAAAACACACAATTTCTTTTTTAAGCCACAAAAGGAAAGCCTGTGTTGTGCACCACATCCAATCAGTGGTGTGTAGACGGCTTGCTACATACAAACTAGTCGGGTTTCATTTCTCAAAGAACAAACCTGCCAGCCTTGGGTAACGAGGTCTCCGTACTAAAACACATTAGATAACAAAAGATTCATCCGGTGGAGAATAAAGGAAATCCTAAACGATCCAAGCATGACACCAGTGCTCGAACAGGCAAAGTCTGGCTCCCACGCTGGATCAGGCCCACAGCAGACTCCATTTCCCAGCAGCCCCAGCCTGCTTCACTGTGGTCGGTTTCCATGGAGACCCAACAAGCAGCAGAGCCATGACAGCGCAGGGTCACCGTTTCCCTGGAAACCAGCCCCAGCAGTGCTGGCAGGGTGCATGGCAGGGGAGGGGAGGGCAGCTGCTCGGGGGACCGGCGGTGGGCGACAGGGTGGTCCGGAGCTGGGGCAGAGCTGCCATCCGCTGCGTGTCCGGATATTGCAAGAACCACCGTGAGGTTACGTACAACCACTTGCAGATCACGCTCTTCCAACCCTGCAGCTGTTGAAGCGGTAGGTTCCCGTGCACTTTAATGAGGAAATCCCCCTGGACATTTTCCTGTGCTCATCACCACCACATCAGGATGCAAGTTATGACAAAAAGGCTCAGCGTTCAGTCTCTCTGCTCTCAGTCTGTATCACAGCCTCAGAATATTTTGTATTTGAAACCAATAATTTTATACTTTTCTACTGTAAGCCTTTAATTCATTCTTGAGGAACAGCATGCGGGGGAGGGCAAACTGGGAAACCCAAATCTCACTTAGAAAGTTTGCTTGTTTTTAACAATTAACATTTGCATATAAACCATCAACAAAGGCAACGATAAAAAACACACATGTAAATGGTAACAACTTATGAAACTGCCACTAAATTTTATATACTGTAATTTTAAACTGTATAAGTCATCACACTATAAACCAACCCCATATTGCTCTACAAAACTTAGGATTTTTGTAGATCCAATGTATAAGTTGACCCCGCCTCACTAGGGGGCGGCAGGAGGGGACTGTGCGCTAGGCACTGGACGCCCAGGCGGGCTCCAGGGAAGTTGGATTGGGTCCCTGGGAGCTTGGGCAGTGCATGGCCCGCTGGCAACCTGCTTGGCTGGGCCTGAGGAGGAAAGGATCAGACCCCTGCCATTCAGGGGCTCCCTGGTTCCTGGGGTCGGGGGTAAGGTGCTGCAGGCTCTGCCAAAAAAAGAAAGCAGGTGCTGCTTCTGCCTTCAACAGGATGCCTGGTGCCACCCAGGAAGAGACCAGCTTACCCCCTGGGTAGCATGGGGCGTCAGGTGGGGGGGAGGGGAGGCTAGGAGTATCAGGCAGAGCCAGCCTCCCCCTCCATCCTTTCCCGACACCCCACACTGTCTCCAAGGCAAACCAGCCCCTTTCCAGGCAATGCCAGGCGTCCTTCCGGCTGCAGGAGCCTGCTGGAGGCAGGAGCAGCAAAGTGCCTGATCCTGCCCGCCCCCCACCCCCAACACATGCATGCGCACACACACACACGCGCGCGCACGCACAGCCAGGGAGCAATCTGCCACCAGGCCAGGCAGCCCCTGAGCTGTGGGGGGCCCGATCCTTCGCTCCATGGTGGCGGCACCACTTGGGCCAGGCTGGGCAGGCTACCAGCAGGCTGGCTATGTGCTGCCCAAGCCCCAAAGGGCCCGATCCATCATCCCCAGAGCCCACCAGCATGTTGCCTCTGTGCAGCAAGGTGCTGGCTGAAGCACTGATAGAGTGTGTAAGTCAAGGTGGAAATTTAAGAGTAAATTTTTAGAGTTCAAACTTCAATTTATACACCATGAAATAAGGTATATTAAAAAAAACCACCTGTTCGTTCTCACTCACTAACTTTCTGGCTTTGAGGCCAAGCCACTTCCTCTACAACCCTTGTGTGGGATATACTCCGTATGCTTAAAGAGGTGGCATGGATTCAAGCAAGGACATTATTAATATATTGTATGTCCAAAGGTCCCAATCAGGATTGGAAGAAACAGCATACAGCAGCAATCTAACAGTCTGCAAATGAATCCCATCTGCCTGACATTGTCCATCACCACCAATCCTTTCACAAAATAAATCCAGAACACGTCCCTGCCCCTCCAAACCCACTAGCACTTTCTGGTCAAAGGCTCAAGATCCCAGCCTAGGGCAATTTAAGAATGGGGCAAGTAAAAACACAGCGTAAACAAATTCTGCATGTATTATCTGCAAACCAGCTACAGAGACACCAAACCTATATTATATGTTGTATTTGGCCCAAAACTGGCCACTTACCATATCTAATACGCTGACCTACAAAGGAGAATTTTAAAAAGAAAAAAGATGCATGTCCCTTCCCCCTCCTCGCCTCTCCATAAAAGTAGCCTGAGTGACTCCCATTTTGATATTTTCAATTTACTGTCTGATTTACCTTACATATTTCAAGTCTCTATTAGCTACAGAAGCCCCTGAAGGATAAGGCTGCTGAATGTTTAACAAAAGCTTCCTTTATTTAAAACGTAATTATTCAGTGAAGTTAAATAGGTGTTAACAATACAAAGTTCTAAAACAGCCCGACTAAAAATCTCTTCTTACTCCAATTTCTACTTTCTTGGCTCTTGCAGCATTGCCATCAGTCTAGTTGGGCTTTAAATAGCTAATGGGGAAGGGGCTGAGAATGTGATAGCAGGCTGGGGGCCAGGGGGGAAAATCAAAATATGTAAGACTGTATTTATGCTTCATAAAGCAGCAAAGATGGCCATAAGTTTGAATGATTTCCCCAACTTCTTCTTTTTAGGTTACCTTCAAATGTAAAAATTTTAGTTTTTTTTCCCCAAGCACAAAGACTCATGACCTTGAAACATAACTTCAAGTCTTCTGCATACACGATCCTAGTGCTTCCCAATGCAGCCAGAATAAATATTACATCTTACAATGTGGAAGAAAATGTAGAAGTACATTCCTCTTTGTTGACATGAGAGATCCCATAAGCCAAACTTCTCCATGTGCTATAACTTAGGAGCATTTTTAACGATAATGGACACCCTTGCTTGAACTAATATAGCTCCAAAATACTTAAATCAACAGAAACCATCACCTTTTAAACTCGTGTGCGCGCGTGTGAATAGTAAATATATATAAAAGATTTATCTGACCAAAACGTCAGAGAAATCTAAATCTTTATGTTGTTTGTTTCCAATTTAGGGTTTGTAAGAGCTTTACGTAGGTTTAACATGCAGGAAAACAAAAAAACACACAAGACAAAAATGTGGTTTCTTTAACCATCATTTTTAGTTTATGTTCCAGAAGAATGGAAAGGGAAAATTTCCAAGGATTTTTCTTATATTTGGCTACCAACTGAATACCCATCCATCTCCATATTTGTGAGCCGAAGTCAGCAGGTTGATAGACCAGTGGTCCCCAGGGATCTGCAGATGTGCCTGATCACATGCTGCTGGCTCTTCTCCCCACACCCAGCTGCAAAATTGTATTAAAAACGCACATGCAATATTTTCCAAATACTATTTTCCTCAGCAAGCAATCACTCTAGCTGTCACAGGAATGATGCAAAAAAGGATTTGTGAACTAACAGGACGTTGGCGCAAGAATCACTATGCACCTTAAAAGGTTTCAGAAACCCTGGCAGATACAGCAGCAAAAAACCCCCCAAAACAGCCCATTCACTGTCATCAGCATGAGCAGGAACACACAAAACAGTATGTCAATTAAGTAAGTGCCTCAAGAAGCATGGAGGCCAACACAGTGTGACATGATCTCCACATCTCATGACCCGCTCAACTCTGAAGTGTAACAAGCCTTCCAAAAAAAAGGATTTTAACTTTAAGCATATCTAATTGTACAATTTGGTGTGCACTTTACTAACAGAGTTTAAGCTTGTAAAATTAACGTACTTCAGCAAATCAGAGTAATTACCCGAAACACTTCCTAAGCTGGAACAGTTTAGGAGTACATAGCAGTACAGAACAAAGCACAGGCTCATTTACCAGAGACGTCTTGACAGGATAAATTAGGCCACTCCAAGCTCCATGCTGCCATAGCTCAACTGTCACCAGTATTAGCCAGCTAGTTTAAAGCTAACTTGTGCTGTCCAAACACTTCACTGCAAACGCCCTGAAAAATACCCACCCAGATTGTCCAAGAGTGGGATTTTGCACATGCATGCATGCTAGCACCGAACAAGATGCACACTTAAAGCAACTGACAGTCCTTGAAACGTCCTGTTTTTAAGGAAAAGCTAATTGTGAGACCTGTAACAGGTCTCCCCATAACTCAAAGTACCACAGGGGCTGGTGGTCTGAGACTGGTATGGATCGCGGGGGGTTTTCCCTTTGCACTGGGCAGCATGGCCCTCTTCTTTGGGTCTACTGAGTGTGTTTTAACAAACTTTGCAGCAGCAGGACAAAGCCACTGTGGTGCACCTGCTTTACCTGGGGCAGGTTGGGGTGTTATGTCGTGTGGTTGCACCAGGGCTGACTATGTAGTTTTGCCAAGAGCTCAGACAAGGATTTGCATGGCATGGTTTGGATAGAGGTGATCCTGCCTCAGGCAGGGGCTTGGATGAGGTGACCCGGTTAGAGGACTGGGGAATGGGACTCAGGAGAGGCTGAGAAAACTGGGCTTATTTTGTCTGCAGAAGAGAAGAGCGAGGGGGGATTGAATAGCAGCCTTCAGCTCCCTGCAGGGGATTGCAAAGAGGATGGAGCTGGACTGTCTCAGTGGGGGCAGACGACAGGACAAGGAGCAATGGGCTCAGGCTGCAGCAAGGGAAGTTGAGTTTGGATATTAGGAAAAACTTCCATGAGGAGGTAGTAAAACAGGATACCCAGAGAGGCAGTGGACTCCCATCCTTGAAGGTTAAGACCAGGCTAGACAAAGCCTTGGCTGGGATGATGTAGTTGGGGCTGGTCCTGCTTTGACACTGGGTTGGACTAGAAGTGACCTCCTGAGGTCCCTTCCAGCCCTCGTTTTCTATGATCCCATGACCTCTGGAGGTCCCTTCCAGCCATAGTTCTCTATGATTTTAGGAATCAGACCAGCCACATCTCTCTCTCCCCAGACACCCAAGTTCAGCATCCTTATTTGTAACAGGCTCTTTATTAACTCTGTTCTTCCTCCAAAGGGAAAAAACACAGTTTATATTGCATTTTATTTAGCCTCTTCCTTCCAAATTATTTCACTCTGCAGTCTGTACACTTCAGCCTGAAAAAACTGTACACTCACTTAAAACGCAAGTATATGCTATCCCTCGCTTTCATGAGGAATTGCATCCTCATTCAACTTACAGGACTAATAAGTGCTCAAATGGTTCTCTCTCCCTATTCACTTTGTATATGACTTGTTAACTACCTGTCCTTTTGGCCAGATACTAAATTGAAAAAGTGACTAAAGAGTGAGCCACATCTGGAAAGATCACACAGAATCAGCCTAAGAAAGAAACAAAACATGTTAAATAGGTTGTACAAAGATGACCATGAGCAACAGAATGACAACACATTAAGGGATCGTGCTAAGAAAGTCACCAGATGATGTAGCCATCCCTACAGTGCAACTTCCACTTTCTAGTTCTCTGAACTAGCCAGCGATCTGCAGTTGGTCATGTTCTGCTAACTAGAAATGCCTGCCAAATTCTGAAAGAATTAAGCGACTGATCCATTTTAAATGCCCTCCAGATAAACACATGCACATTTAGCAGTCCACACAGCAATGTTAACTTATCAGCCATCTGCACTGTACATACCCATTTTCCAGTGCTGGAAACTATGCTCAACTCAAAGGCACAAGAAAGTATAGTGAGCCTAAAGAAAGCTGTTGTATTTTCTGTTCATCTCAGATGCACACGGTCTAACCATAGTTTGTATTTCCTAGCTAGCAAGCTGCTGAAGAATTCAGGAGAGGAAATGCTAAGAACAAAATGGGATGAAAGGTTTAGCTATCTGAATTATGTGCTTACAACTAGATAACAGCATGGAGCGATTTTAAATTAGGAAAGAGGACAATAGCTGTAGATAACCACCCATTTATCTATGCTTGAGGGACTACCTTCCATTCAGCTGGATGTCTCAACTCCCATCGAGTACACTGGACCAGGAACCAGTCTGTCATGGCAGAGATCTCCAGCATGTAAACATGGGACTCCAAATCCCAGAACACACAGCAAGAGACTGATGGAGGACAGGGGGAAGGCAATGGTTGGGAGCTGCCGGCAAGGACTAGTTCTCCTTGGCCAGACCCCAGAGGGAAGTTTTTGACCTTCCCTGGCCTTCCCTCAAGCTGACAACTACTCTCATGAATTGCCTGTACTCTCTCAGCAATTGGAGTACTCTCTTTCTGTTCTACTTGAATGCTGCCTGCCACAAGGTGACACAGCCAGCAACTAAGGATCAGTCTATAGTAACACTGTATTTTTAATTATATAAACTAGAAATATTTTTTAAATTCCCAGCCAGTCAGGTCTGCTGTGTAATTACTATTAGCAAGCAACATCCTGCAGTCCAGGATTTAGCGTAAGGGAAGAATCACGAAACTCCATCCCAGGCAGTTCAGGGCACGAGGCATTCACGGAGGCAAAAGCCACACGACAAAAAGGTGCAGCTAGCTTGCGACCATGAAAAAACAGAACCACCAGGAAAGGGAAATTACCAGCATCGTGGCTTACACAGCTCTAAAGGGAAAAATATTAAAATTTCACTAATGCTACTCGCTACATCATAGGGGCTGAGCTTTCCGTTCTATCTGACCATACCACACCTTCTAAAAGCTTTCCAAGGCCAGAGAAGTTACTGGATTTAGGGAAATCAGATAATACAAACACTTCCATCTTCCTGACTGACTCATAGATTTCCCACTTTAAGCAATGAACCCCTCCTGATGCAATTAAAATTATAGTCAACCGTTGCCGTTGCAGCTCAAGACTATGTTCAAGCATTTACATGACACAAATATATAATTCTATACCGAGGAATCACTTTGATTGATACATGGCAACCATTCCATGCCAGAAACTACCCTAGTCCTGAAAAAAAAGGGAGAGTGAGGGGAAACAAAGTAAAAAAAACAAACAAAAAAGTTTCCATCTGAAACTAAAAGAAAATTAAAGAAAATAGATAACTAAACTAACAGGAAGGACTATGCCACAATATTACAATTAATCTCTGCTCTTGCTGGCAGTTGGCATGTAGTCTTTACATAACTATATAGCAAACTTTTTATTTTGCATCTCATCTATTCACATTCTTTACTATGTTATGTATTAATTTAAAAGGCCAGGAAAAGAAAAAAAATTACATGTGTAAGAAGCTAAAAATGGCATAATATGCAAGTGCCTAGTGGATTTTCTTTCAAATGAAAACAAACACCAAAATCTTAAAAAATAAATCAGAAATCAAGTTTCATCTTTCTGTGCTAACAGAGAACATCTTGGATAACCTAAATACAGACTACTTAAGTTATAGGTATGCCCTTAACTGAAAAGGAAGGGGCCTGAATCCTTAAAGAGACTTTACCTCCCATTGCTTGAATTCAACAGGTGCCAAACACCAAAATTTCACACATACTGCACAGATTTCTGCTTCTCATTGAGTCAATTTGACTTGCAAGGTTTCTTTAATGTCACAAAATTACTAGTTCTTTAATCACTCACCAAGTTTGCCAGGGCCAAAAAGGGGAGCAACAAGACATTTCTAATTTTTTTTTTTTTTTTTTTTTTTTTTAAGTGCCATCTTCCTATATGGGCAGTTGTGTAACAAGTACAAAACCTCCTGCAAGTAACCGTCAATGTGCCACAAGGCTGTTCTTGGTAGTCAATCGTAGAGAAGTTAGGCTGGAAGGGACTATGAGAGGTCACTTAGTTCAGTCGTCTATCTGAGGGAGGATCTTCCCTACCCAAACCATCCTATACAAGTTCACTGTCTAACCTCTTAGCAGAAGTCACCCCTGACACAAAACCCAAGATATAATACCCTGCCAAAGGTAAAGCAGAAGGACCACAGTGGCCAACACCTTCTGCTGCAAAGATTATCAATATACGTTGGAGAGTTCCAAGGAAGAGGGCCATGCCCCCAGCTAGAGGAAGGCAAAAATCCCCATGGCCCATACCAATCTGACCATGGGGTAAAATTCCTTCCTGACCCCAAATATAGCAATCAGTCTGATCCTGAGCAGAGGGCCAAGACCCTCTAGCCAGGAACCTCCAGGTGTAGGTACCAGACACAGCACTGACACCCCCCGGTCGAAATCTTCAGAGTCAATACCCGATGATCCGGAGGAAGGCTCTTTAAAATAAGTAAACCACCCTGGTACATGTACTACCGGGGGAAAATATTACCACCCAGCCCTGGGCATCCCTCAGCCCTGGAACTCCCTTCCCCATGAGGCTCGCCAGAGCCCAAACCCTGACATCTTTTGCAAGCAGCATTAAATCTTCCTAAAGTCAGGCTAAGCTAAGATATTGCTGGGGAATTTTTTTAAGATTTTATTTCAATACTCTACTTAAATTTCACAGTTTTTCTGTCCTCTTGCTTTGTTCTATTCAACATTCTCTTGTTTTATAAGTTATTTTGTTCTCTTACTGTAATCTGTCCTGAGCCTTTGTTGAGAAGGGCACCATATAAATCAGATTCATCTCTCATTAAGAAAACCTGATTGAAACTCAGTTTGTTCTCCCCCTGCATGTCACTTTAGTGTTTTTACTGCACTCTGATACAGAGAAAAATGTTGTGTAAATGCTACATATTAAATCAGGCCATTTTCAATCTTCTTTCTAACTGATTCACAGACACCATTTCCTGAAGCATCTGGCTTTCCTCTGAAAGTCTCCATGCAAATACCAGACATTAAAACTCAAGAACAGATAGCAGATAAGAAACCAACCCAATATACAGCCTACTTTTTGTATATTTTGATATAAACTTTACTCAAAACTGTAAGAATTAATTTATTTTTCATATTTACTGAAAGCCTGAAATAAAACTAATAGGAAAAGGAAGCCTTTATTATGCTCACAGAATGAAAAGATCTGGTTTAAAACTGGTTATGTAAAAAGGCAGAAGCACGATAAAGAAGAGTTATGAAAAATTCTATCATGTCAGGAAGGGGAAAAAAAAAAATGGAGCTGGATTGAGAGGCTGTATTTTCTCCAGCTCCAAAAATATTCTGCTCCACCTCACCAACAGTACCAACGGCTAAAAATAGCAAGCACAGGATCTTGCTGCTGAGAAATGCTCCTTGAGATCTTCAGGGAAACCAAATGTTAGATATCCATTCAGGAACGTCTCCCTTTGAACCTTTAACAAACCTCTACCATCCCAACAGCTAAAAGGAATAATTTATTAAAGATAATGTGATGGTTCTTAATAACGTGATTTCAGCTGGACATCTGATTACCAGTTTATCAAAGAGGTAGGAGAGTCATGGGAGAAAGGGCTGGAAGGGACCTCACAATGTAATTTAATCCAGCCCCCATGGTTTCTTTACTTCTATTTACACCTGGGAAAGGCATCAGACAAGGTTTGGGACATAAAATACCCTCTCTCAATCTGCAGAGTGGGGCAAATACAGCTGAAGCCGAAAATGATGTAAATCAATGACAACCAAATTTTACCTGGTGTTTAGCTTAGGCTGCATTTACTTCTTTTCCAGACCCAAGACAGGCAGACAGAAGGCAGGACAGGGTAGCACATGAGTGACAAACTGGTTCAGAGAAAGTACAGCCAGGTTCAAAACCTGTGTATTGTGCAGACAGCACAGTCAGTTTCAAAAAGGATTGGACAAATTCATGGATGATAGATCCATTAATAGCTGTTGAAGATAACAGTCAGGGATGTCTCTCAAACCAATGACGGTGGATGCTAGGAAGAGTGACACAGGAGTCTGAACACGCCAGATATACCTTGATCATACGCTCCCCTCCTACAGCATCTGTTCCTGCAACTGCAAAAGACGGGCATGTTTGATGTGCCATAGAGTTACAGGCTTACCCCATCATGAAAAATTATATGATCTCCCTTCATAAGGGAGATCAATGTGGGGGCACCAACTGATTATTTGAGACAAATAAAAAAAAAAAGCAAAAAAACAGAAATGGGAGTGAGAGTTACAGGTTCAAAACAAGGGATCTGGAAGGGGACATGGCGCAAAGCACACCGCCCCCCACCCCCCAAATAAGTCAAGGGAGCCTGCGGATGCCGACCAGTGAAACCCTGCCCAGAGATGCGAGCAGAGGAGCACCAGGAAGACAGCTTCACACTCGCCTGGGTTCCTCCCAGCCAGAGCCTCCTTCCTGGTCTTAGAGATGGGCCAGCTTTGCCAGAGCCACAGGGAGGTTGACCAGGAGGTCCTGGGCCTTGGTGAGGCTGCAGACAGCGAGCGTGTAACAAAAAAAGTGCAAGGAGAGAGAACACGCAGCCAGAACCTCAGCAAGAAGAGGAGTTACAACCTGACGCACTCATGGCAGGCAGGCACCAGGGTCTCCCCCTCTGTTGGCAAAAACAGCACGTGTCAGGAGTGTCCATAAAGCATGCCAGATACAGGCTCGTGGCAACAGCTCCGTGGAGGAGCTACTAGCTAAGGTCCCCGGTAGCTCATGGGATCAAGATGGAATACAGACTTGTCCACTGGGGAACCTTGCCCTCACCTAGGGGGTCCTGCCACATGTGGTCAAGGTGGGATGATGGACTGTGCGAAGCGTGTCTGCATAGAGCTGCTGGCAGCGAGCTGCTCGGAGGTGGACAAGCTTGGCATGCTCCAGGTAGGGCAGGGAGAGCTGCAGGGCCTCACGACTAACCCTGGAGGGCCGGGGAATACTGGTGGGCAGGGACTGCCCTCGCACAGGACCTGGTCGATATAGGTGAGGGCAGCCTTCGCTTCCTAGAGTAAGTGGCAGGGAGCACGCAGCATGGGCAGCTCCACACACCAGGTCAGCTGGAGACAGGACGCTGGGCTAGGTGGATGGACCACTGGTCTGCACCAGTGCAGCACTTCTTATCGTCTTATAAAGGCATAACCTTTCTTAGGCAACAGTCTACTTGACAGCCTACTTCATCAGATGCCATGTTCTATGAAAGCTTTAGCCTCTCTGAACCAGTTTAGGTCTCTAAGGGCCACCCTGCCCGGCCTTCTGAGTGACTGCAGACTAGCCTGGCTCACGATTGCTCTCAGATGCAAGAAAGAGCATTTTCCCCCCAAACCTTGTCCAATCTCTCTCCCAGCTATATAGTTAGCTCCATAAAAAGATTACAAAACAACCTTTGTTTCTCATGTAGTCCATGGATTGTCACAGCTACTCTGAACCCACCACCAACTAATCAACATTCAAAAATGCTTTTCCATCCTTCCCAGCAAAATACAGCTAAGTCAATGATACACTACCCTATTGTGACTACATCATTCAGTGTTTAAGTTTCAGACTAGAACTGCATGCTTTTCTGACTGTGAGAAGTCATTGCTGAATTGCAGTGTTACCAGTGGTTTCTAATAATAGTAGGTTTATTTCTAAAGACAAATAGTTATGTAAAGTAACAGTATTAGGACAGTACAACATTTAGCAAGTATCTGCTACGGTAAACACAAGATGCTCGATTGCTTCTTCACCAAGTTACAGCAGTAAACAATTTAATACATCGGGGGGAAAGGGGGAGATGATTCAAAATGTTGCCTAGTAAATCTACAACCTAGAAGTCCTCAGGGGAGGAGGAGGGGAGTTCTCGCTTCAGCAAATGCCCAAAATCTAGAGCAGACTTCAGCTCATTGCAACTGAGTACTTCTGCAGGCTTCTGAGGTTTTCCTGGATATGTTCAGGCTATGCAGCATTTCTGTAGGTTTAGTCGCCATCTCAAATAATCCTGCTGAAAAGCACTGACATGCAGGCTTTAAGTTAAGGCATGCTTTGCTGAATCCAGAGGTAAACACAGAAAGAGCTTCAGCTCCAAGACATGCAATCTCATCCTGAGATTGTAAATAATGCTCAGTTGGCAACATAAAGGTGCCAGGAGCCAGGAAATTCATGGCAAAAGCTACTTCTCACTTTCTGAATTTTGGTTTCACCAAATCCTCATATATCAGACCATGCAAATGGGTTCACTGCTCTCGTCTCCCAAAATAATTGAAAGATATTTAATAAATTAAACCTTAGAGCAGCTGCTTACAGAGACAAACACTGCTCTGTGCCCTCATCCTAGGGGAGGAAGCAGGGAAAAAATGAGTCTCAACTGGGACCCATATTCAATAAGATATTTCTAACCACATCCACCACCACAATTCCTCAGGTTCCCACATATAAGCGCTTCCCTCCTCCTACTCCCAACCTCCCCCCTATTTTTAGCCCTGATCCACTTGCCTCTGGTTCAGAGAGAAAAAATGTGGCCACATCTTCCAAATGACTGCAAGGTCTGCCCAATGCACCCTTTCCTTCTTACCACTGTTTAAATGTGCTGTGCCATGCAGTACACAGGATGGAGTCAAGTCAACCCTACGCAACCACTCCTGCCACCCCACAGGGAAAGGATGACACCAGCCACCACGGCTGCAGCCAACGAACCCAGCACACCCACGTTGATCATACAGAGTTAAGAAGGGCAGACCCCCGGGCAGCTAAGCTGAGTATGGACATAGCAGCTTTCATCAAAACCTTTTGAAGAGCTCCATAGGCCCAGGTTTCACAGTACATGTGAGAGGTGTCACGGGACCCATTGCACAGAGGAGCAAAATGAGGCACTTGGCTGAAAGGGCAGGCATCTAGGACTCCAAGAGTGAAGGGCACCATATGCAACCACATGCATCATATAGAGTATGGACATAGTAGTCTAGGCTTTTAAGGCAGCAAAAGCCTAAAAGGCTCCTAGATTCCTCTCTTTGGTCCACCCCTCACTGCTGCAATTCCACATTTCAGCCAAGTGCCTCATTTTGCTCCTCTGTGCAATGGGTCCCGTGACACCTCTCACATGTACTGTGAAACCTGGGCCTATGGAGCTCTTCAAAAGGTTTTGATGAAAGCTGCTGCAGGAAACGTGCAAATTATTCTTCCCTCTGAAGGAAGCAGCCTTCAGTGTCTGCCTGACAGGAAAAGAGTAACATGTTTGTCTTGGCTGCAGTGACCCCGCATTAGAGAGCCTGTTGCTGCGATATGTTATTGTGCAACCCCGAGTGCTTAAGAAAGCTTCCCTTCAAGTTTCCAGGCTCTGTTCAGACTGTTGCAATCACCACCTCATTTACACACACACACACACACACACACACCCACCCACCCACCCACCCACCCACCTCAGCAATTAGATTTCGGAAGCTGCTGTTCAGTACGTATTTAAAAAACCCCATAAATGAAATCAAGTATCTGAGACCAATGGCCTGGAGAGGCTCCAAGGGCTAAAATTAACTCATGTAAACATGCTGTATTTTCAAACTTTCCATAACAGAGTTTATCTACAGGATGGATGAACTGGAACAGCCATGCAACCAGGTATATCTTCATTTGCACCATTTCTTAAAGAGTAAGTCGCTTTTGCTTTCGACAAAAATCCCCCAAAAAAAATAAACACGCACACGCTCCCCACAATGTGCTAATTACACCTCTGGGTAAGGAACACTTTGGAAGACCTACACTGAGGCTTCTCCAAGGTCAAGGATGCAATCTCTCAATCCTTATCCTGCTCTCTGACTCCTCCACCTGCTAGCCTGACTTTTAAACTGCAAGCCTTTCTGAAGCAAGAACCGTCCTTTATTACTTGTCTATACAATGTGTAACCCAGTGGGAACCCAACCAGGGGCCAAGACCCTACATGCCTACCATGAACTATGCTATAATAGGCCTCTATTAGCTGAAACACCCATTTTAAGAAGCCCATTGAGCAACAGAGCCCATTCATTCTCACATATGTTTAAACCCCGGGACTTGAAGTTCAAATCCCAAACTGCATTCAGGCACCTAAACATGAGCAGGCTGCTTTTCCGAGAGCAGTGCACCCTTGCAAGCCCCACTAAAGCAAATGCTTTCTGCAGATGTTGAGCAGGGGGCCTTTTTGGTTTTAAATCAAGTCCCCTAAACATGGCTTTTGGAAACCAAATGCAGGCATCTAGCTATGAAAATTCTGGTGTCAATTCCTAACAGCACCAACATCAATTGAGACACTGCTGAAGGTATGGAGCTAACATTGCACAACTCCTGTGAAAGAAAGTGTTTTTTGGCTAGTCGCATCCAAGTGGCTGAAATGCTAGAAGCAGCGGACAAAGGCTGTGACCACTTGAGATACAGTGAAAAGCTCAGTTTTGAGCCCATAGTTTATATAACGCAGATAGCAGAGTTGCTATTGATGTCTACAACGACCACCATCTTTATCTCACAGAGGGAGAAAAGCGCCACCTGTGAAATCCCAATGTTTAGGTCTCCTTTGAGAGCTAGCTGCCCCTTGGATAGCTAAAGAAAATGAGAATCTTCCCATTTCTCTCCAAATCCAACTTGGCTCCTCCTCCCACTTACAGATAAGATTGTAACCCAAGATGAACGTGCAAGCTTGTAGGACCAAGTTTAGCAAAGCCAATAAGCAGAAACTTAACTTTAAATCCTAAATTGACTATTTTCACATACTTTGCTGATTTGGGATTATAGTTCACTCTAGCAAAGCTTTCACTCTCAGTTAAAAAGATGGATCCCACTATAATCTTGGACAGGCAATTTCTCCAAAGATCAGCCACTACGGGATCCTTTCAGAAGAAATATACTGAAATGTCCCAGAGGTGACCTCAATTTTGAGGCGAGCTATGCAAAAACTAAGCAATCTGCTAGAGTGTACTCAGGGGGAAAAAAAAAAAAATCTCCTTAGCATAAAAGCTAACGTTGATTTAAACTTCCAATGCACTTCAAAAAAAAAACAAAAAACCCCAGAGAGCCTATACTACAGAATGACTAGTTTTTATAGCTGAATTCAAGGGAGACTACATACAAATAAAAATTAAGGCCAAAATAACAAGATATTAATGTACCGCGTTTCTGGTTTAGTTCAGCCAACCACAGGAACAAAACCAAGTCAGCACTATTAAAAGAGCTGCAGAAATGGAAGTCAAAACACCGAATCCTTCAGCTCAGGTAGGAGCTGTCTGAACCTTAAACAGCACGCATATTCAAAACAGTAATAATCGCAACGATGCACCAGAAGGAGCTGATAAAAGCTCGATTCCACTCACAAAACTCACCAGTGGTTACACTCAGCGTGGATCTACCTAACAAGATGGAAAAGGCAGCAGTAGCTTGCTAAGTAAAAGTTTCATCTGCATCCAAACAGGACTCTAAGCGCATGCAGCTGTTTAGTGAATAAATCCCAGACACAACCAGCCTCCCACACTTCACCATGATTGCGACTCAGGAGTTATATGATGCACACTCGGATGCACAAAATGGCCAAGCGTCTGCTGAATTCTTATCAATGATTTACCATTTCTTAAAATATTTATGTTAATCCAAACGTGCCAATGACTAGCAGGTGGGCTAACTGCTTCCTAGAATTACGCAAAGAAGCGAGCTCCTTGCCCCAGCGAGGTCAGTCACAGCTTTGCTCTCAACTTCCACAGGCCAGGATTTCCCCAAGGATATTAAGTTCAAAACTGCAAAGTAAAAATCTTTTACCAAGCTTCAAGAGAGCCATGGAGCCAGCCTTTTACAACGGTACAGCTGTCTGACCAGAAGTCCTTGTCGCCTCCCTCCTGCTGCTGAAGGCAAAACCCCAGTTTCCATCAAGGTACCTTTTCGATTTGGGATGAAGTTAACAGGAGATTACAGCGGAGCATAACTAATTTCTTGTTGAACAGTCAACCTCCCATGGCATTTGTTACATTTTAGCACAAAAAGCAACTTCAAAAATTGCTGTGTTTTTTGAACACACATTCCCTGTGGTGTTGCATACACGGAAGTAAAGCTGTGAACTATTTACAGCACTTTTCAAAGCTGCAAGAGCTGAAACAATGAGAAGTTATGTTTAAATACACATCCTCTTGGGGAACTCTGATGGTGCTCAATTGCCTCATACTGCTAAAAACCAAAAAGATTGAAGGTATAAATGTTAGTGGCACACAAGCTAAATTGTAAAATACACTCTGCTGAACCTCTGATGAACAAATAATTAAAACCCCCCAAAACAATTAGCACTGCCCAAAATAAATATTTTTTGGACAATCAGATTAGGCAAAATATATATATATATATTTTTTTTTTATAGAATCCAATAGACAGTCAATTACTTTAATAGGATCTTAATTTCATACCCATCCCAAGTACTTTTATCAATGTCATTTTGCAGTAAATAATCATAATAGTTATAAAAATATTTCGCATACAAATTTTAAGCCTTCCAATGAACACCAGCTAGCTTGTTGAAAGCAGGCAGCATTTCTATGGGCTCATTAAGTTCTTGCAGGTTATTCGCTATTTCTAATTTCACATATCGACTTCAAGGTTGATTTTTTTAAACCCACACCAGTCCATACAGCTTGAAGTTTGAGCCTTTAGAGTTCAGAATACTCCCATTTTTCACATTTAACAGGCTCAGAAGACTGGAAGGAGAAACAAGAAAGCAAAACTTGTGAAAGCACCTGGTATACCAAAAGTCGGATCCTAGTGAATCAGGCCTAATAAAAACCCTGGAACATTAGATTTCCAATGCAAATGTCACATTTTATGGTAGACAAGGTTCTTTGGGCAAATGTGATAGTTGGTCTAATAAAAGTTAAGTAGTTGGAAAAAGTGTTCTTTGCAAGTTTTCAGGCACAAACCCTTCTTCTGGGATAGGGTGAGTCTGCTGGTATGTAAGCACCAGCATCAGTGCAAAGCATATAAATACATATATTCAATCTAGTACAGTACAGTTGATTCTGATACAGTGCTAATCACATTTTAGGGCTAAACATCATTCCACGAGGTAAGCAAAGTTATAGTTATGCTCATTGTATGCTTCATCAGCATCATCCCTCTTTATAATCTTACAAGTCAGATTGTGACAATATTGAATATTTTATTGATACCATATATTGAGACCAACTATCCCAAACACCTACTGGTTTAAAATTTGGCTTTTACAACATAAATAGTGCAAAACAATCATCATTTAACAGAAAGTATAGTAAAGCAATCAGCTATTAGCATAACCTGCTTGACAAGGATTTCACATCATGGCAACCTCACCATCTTCCTCAGTTTCCTAACAGGAGAACAGAGCTGGCAGCATTGCATCAGCTGTAAAACAATCCAATTAATTTTCATAAACACTTTTTCTGATGACTGTGAACACAGGATGACCTTCAGTTAGATTCCTGTCTGAACACGAATTCTGTTCCCTGGTTTAGCCATGGTGTTGGCTCATTCCAGTAACCCAAACTAGAACTTCTTAACATGCGCATGGACACATGCAGCTGGACTGAGATGCACCCATCTTTTTTTTTTTTTTTTAAATCGGTGTTACAAAGGAGGATCAATTCTCCCTCATAATATTTATGTCAAGGCTTTTCCATTTCTTTCACAAAACCTGATCCAATTCCTTTTGAACTTACGAAATTGTCACCTATACTCAGGTAAATTAGAGTTATTCTGGCAAAGGCCAGGGAATTATAAGAGATACTAATCAGCCTGCCTTAGATGTTGTCCAATACAGATGCTTCCCTTCAGTTTGCAACACCTGAAGTGGCCAACTTCCTCGGTGACCCAAATCCTGTGCTCCACTGAGCTGGGAGAAAGCACACGCATTTTCATTAGAAAAGCAAACCTACTGGCAGCCCTCTCCGGGCTCGAATGGATGTTGTACATCCCTTCAACTCCCAGTTCTCTTTTGGCATTTATTTGTTGTTTTTCTATTTATTTATTTTTAACTCCAGGGGTAAAGAAGCAGAGCAAGAGCCACGTACCAGAAGTGCTCTAAAAGCAGAAGTGAGAGAATCTGCTGTTTGAACAAAACGGCAGGGGTGGATTCATTCTACTAGTCCACAACCTGCAGGCTGCTATGTTCGGTTCTCAAGAGAGCAGAGCTGGTTTAAAAGACTAGTTTTAAGTCCAACATGGCTAGATTACTCCAGCGCCCTTGTAATGATGTAGCTCAGTGCTACAAGTCAGATGGCGGACTGCAAGCCAGAGAGGGCAAAGGAGATTAAGCAGCCATCAGGCAGTGCCCAACTTTCCGTGCAGTAGCTCCTGGTCAGGCAATCTGCAGCCAGCTGCTTTAAATGGAAGATCTACATGAGGAAGAGGAAACAGGACAGCTTCCCATTTTCTGATCAGCTCTATCCAATTCACAGGCCCAGACTATTGCTGGAAGACACTTGACACAGTCTAGAACGGTCTGAGGAAACAACCAATAGAAGCTTTTCCTTCTTTTGTTCTTGATAATAGAAATAATGAGTGGAAAATGCCATTTTCTGATAACATAATGTATTGCATAACTATATAAAACAGTATGGCTTGTACCCAAATGCTGTACTATGCCAAAAGATATCGTTTTGTGTTTTGCAAAATATTGTTTTCGTTTCGCTGTAGGGCAAAAATTGACTTCCAGCAACTTGCCAATCCACAATTCTGCCCTCAGTTGAGAAGGGCTGGGGCGAGTGGAAAGAACCATGTGCAGGCACAAAGATCTCTCCATTTCTGGGGTCAGGCTCTACTTGGAAAAGGATGAAGGAAAACCTGGCATCGATGGCTCTGTGCCAAACCCCAGCCGCATCGCTGATCTACACCAAGAGATCTGACCCACGTTCTGTTTCTGAAGAAGGGAACTTGTTCTTCAAAACTCAAGGCAAATCCCCAGCCCGTTTTCATCGTGACAAGAGAAGTAAGAAACCAGCTTCCCTATCAAACTCGGAGAGAATCCAAGGAGTAAAAGGAACTGAAAGACCCTGAAGTCAGGCCAGCACCCAAACAGGAAGCTTTGCAAGCGCCTAGCACAGGCATCGGCCATTTGAGGACAAAGTGAAGATGCGTCACTCAAAGAAACGAGTTCCTCACAGCAACAAAATGGAAGCCAGAATAATTTGGGGCAAACATCTACCCAGTAATCTAAGGCAGGCTGTCCAATTTGTAAGCAACCAAGGGAACCACCATGAACCACACCAGTGGGGACCGCAGACCCCAGAGCCCATGCTAGTGTGAACCACAGGCCCCCAACCCCACATGGGTGACCCCCTACCACCACTGCGCTGCACTGCACTCACAGGCAGTCACTGCCTCGTACAGGCAGGTGGTACTTATCCTGCCCCTCCTCCCCCGACCTCAGCTCCCGCACTGCACCACACTGCGGGCTGCCCAAGCACTGTTGGCTGCACCGGGGTGGGAGCAGTTAATCCAAAGCTGAGGGAGGGGAAGTAGGGGTGCTCCGCTAGAGATTTCCTGGGCTGATACCAACGGCCAATTTTTAACAAGCCATACCGGCCAATACCAATCCGATTGCCCATAGGTGGCCCAGCCGCTTGGAGAACAGCGTCTGACTTGTAAGTCTGTTGTGGGGGAAGACCGAGGCCCCTGCAGCGAGCGGGGCTGGGGCAGGTACTGCACAGCTGAGGTGGGGCATGGGACAGAGCCACGGCTCGTCCAGGGGGCGTGGGGAGGAAGGGGCGGCTCCTACTGCTGCACACACCCCAGGAAGGCATGGGCGGGGGGGTGCCCACAGATCTGTGCATGGGACAACAGTGGACTGCTGCTGGGGGTGGCACCATGTTCTTCCCAGCCCAGCCCCCCTGCCAGGAAGAGGCCAGCCCCAGTCCACAGCAGCAGCCCACCCTCGTCCTGCGCACAGATCCAGGGACACATGCCCCCATGCCCTCCCAGGGTGTGTGCAGTTGCGGAAGCTACCCCCTCCCCCCCATGGCTCTGTCCCACTCCCTGCCCCGGCTGTGCAGTGCCTGCCCCAGCCCCACTCCCTCCCTTACTGCGAGACTCAGTCTGCTTCCCCGCCCCCACATCCCCTCCTTCCCCAAATCCCTTCCAACAGACTTACCAGCCAGATGCTGCTCTCCATGCTGCCAGGCTGTGCTCCTGGCTGCCTGCGTGCTGCAATGCACTGTGGCTGTGCATGCACCTGGCATTTATCAGTGACATTATCAGCCCAAAAAAACCCCGATTGCCAATAACAACAATTTTCCTTATATCAGTGCTGATACAATATGGGACCAATGTATCAGTGCACCTTTAAGGGGGAGCCTAGAAACCCCAGCTGCAGTCAGAGTGATAGGGAGAGTGGTGACTGGGTAGGTGCCTAGGAGCTGCACATTAAGTCCTCATGGTCCGCATACAGCCCAGAAACTACGAGCTGGTCAGCCCCGATGCCAGATGTTAACTAAAAACCGGCATTTCCAATAATGTAGAATGTGGTGGAGATGTTAATAGCACAGCCTTCTCATACACTATAGCGAGAGGCACAGTGACTGTCAAGGAGGTTTACATCTGTAGGTTTCAGATTACTAACCAGTGGGTTTTTCTTACCAGCATATGCAGTAATTATTTTTCCTCGTCTTTATGAAAAGATTTTTCCCTAAACCATCCTGTGCTGTCCGCAGAGAGTGTTGCTACAGACTAGAATTACTGTTTACTTTCCACTACAAGAAGAAACCAAAAGCACTGGTTCTTGCACGCATGCATCTAGGAGCTCCTCCCCTCCCAGAAGACGAGAAAGGAAAAGTACTCTCAGGATTAGAGGCATAATGGAGGGAAAGTATCAAATACATGTGATCCAACCATACCCCTCAGTGCTAAATAATTCATTTTGAAAGCACTTGGCATGGTTTTAAGCTGTACCCATTATACTCACCCATTTCATTGTGAAAGTTCACGCAAGGAGAAAACTCCCTGTCATGTATAAACTGCTCGAGCAGTAAGACATGACAAGGCATGAATTATGATCTCTTAATTTAGGCTTGGTTTATTAGGCATGAGGCTGACAGTAGAGTGCTCTCACCACAACGGGGAATGAACGTATACCATAATTCATGTGCTAGAGTGTCTTACTGAAATTACAGCATTATACTGTTACTTTTAAAAGTATTTATAATACTAAGTGATGAGACACATTCTGAGCAGCTAATTATCCTGCATTACAGTCACTGCCTGGAATTTCTATGAACCAATTAAGAGACTCCAGACTGAAGCAAAGCTGATAATCGCCCTCTTTTAGAGAGAAATTCAACGTTACACTCAGTGTATTGGAACCAGAGTACACCAATTTCTGTTATTCCAGAAGCTGTTAATCACCTGGCTTCCATTTCATTCTTGTGCATGCCTCAGTCCACAACAAGTGAAAAACTAAGTATACAAGCCGCTAGACTTGCCAGCACACCTCAGTAGCAAGTTGTAGAGCAACAGCACCAAGACTGGACACTGTTCACCCAAGCACAGTTGTGTGTATTGGCATAAGCTCTATGGTCACAATCTGTTTTGATAACGAGCAGATTTTACCAATGTTCCTCCAGGCTTGGAAGGGAGAACAGAGGCCGTTCAAACTGCAGCTGGAGACAGACATTGGACTTTTCAAGATCAGTTAACAACTTTGCAAAATGTTTTTGTATTTAACTATGGTGTTAAATATCCTAGCGGACTAGGCAAGCATTTTGTAGACGACAAAGTAAAACACTACAGAAATCAACCTCTAGGTATTAAGTCTGTACAGGACCAAAATGATTATCTAGTTTAACCTGCTGCCTTACGCTGACCAAATATGTATTTTTTTTTCTTTGACAGGCCCAAATATTGATTGATGAACTTTCTGACTGAGCCATCTGCTCTGAATTGCTCGCGCTTCCTTATTTTTAATGGGTTCCTCACCCTAACAATAGTTTTCTACCCAATCCACACTCCTGTGGGGGCACTCATGTACACAGAATTGGCGACATTTCTTTGTAGCTTAACAATGTTGAGTCAACTTGTAAATGCTGGTGCATGAGATGCATCTCCTTGTGTGCCACAGAATAAGCTGCTCCACAAAGCAATCATTACACTTACCCAAAAATAACATGGCTCAAAACTCTGCCTGGATGCAGCATTAAACAGTGTACACACTAGTGACTGAAGTAATCCATTATTACTGAACATAAATTCAATATACAGCATTAACAGTATTACAGCCTTACCTAGACTGGTAGGTTTTATCAGTTCATCCAGTAAGTCGTAAAAAGGTAATTTCTGAAGTTTGATGTCTGGATGGACAGGGTGGAGTGCGGAAGTAAGGTGGGGCAGTTCCAGTTCATGCTTAGGTCCCAGGAGAGAAACAGGAAGCAACGGTGATGCTGCAGGGTGGCCATCATACGTGAGCTGTGGAATGGTAGAGGGTGACAAAGTGGCTGGCATGGAGCTTGAGTGTACGCTGGGGAGAGACAAGTCTGCAGGCGTCATGATTTTCTGAGGGAACCTCCGCCTATAGAGTTCTTTGATTTTCATTTGCACAGCAGGGCTGCAGCCAGCTTTTAACAAATGCAGAGCTTTCGTGAGCAGTTCGTGTTTGCGTCCGTGCTTGTTCCTCCCCGCGTATCCCAGAAGTACTTGCAGCTCCGAAACTCTAAGGCTCATAACCATTTGCTTGAAGACAAACAAACATTCATCAGCATTAGTATTTCAGTTAAGGTTAATACTTTTCTGCATCTTAATCATTTTGAGCATAATCGATTTAGGCCATTATTTCTCCCTCATCCTTGACTTGAAATACAAACTTGAACAAAATCTTATTTTAAGTGCTGGCAGCTATACAGATGTAGAAAGTATGGGGAGGGGTCTTGTCATTTTTATAGGTATTGATTTCTAATTTGCTACAGATGATCCAAGGCCCTAACAGCAAGGGAGAAATTTGGACCAAAGGGGATGAAGAATTTTCCTGTGGAGTAGGATAAGTTACCAAATCATTACTCCAAAATTTAATTTTCCTTCTTTCCCACGTACATTCATACCAATATAATTAAAGGCCTCATCATTTTGATTCCAGAAAACACAGCCAGATGTTAGCAAGTATTTGGCAAGCTCTCCAACACATGTGGTACAGCCACCAAGTTCTCAGACACTGCTTGGACTTCTGCCACAGGAAAATTCTGCAAAAGGGGTCTAACAAAGTATATGAATATGCTAATTAAGAGAAAGAGCGAGAGAGAGAGAGAGAGAGAGAGAGAGAGAGAGAGAGAGAGAGAGCAACTTGTCTCCACAACTCATAGCTCATCAGATGACAAGCACCAACTGTCAGAGAGGCCCATACTTAAAGTAATTTCAAAGTAAATGTTGCAATGCATTCTGCTTAGGCATCTGTCTTTGAAGGATGCTTTGTCCATGATTTTATTCTTAAGGCTGTTTTACTGTGGCCTATCCTCATTTGAGCAAAGTCAAAATATGTCAAAGTAGAAAGGAAATGTACATTTCTTTTACCTAATGGTTTATATTCTTTGCAGTCACTGCTCTGTTCTTTCTTCACCCGCTTCCCATTTCAGCTAGTTAATTTTCAGCATCCTCTTCTGCCCAGCCCCTCTCTCACCCCTGATAAATTGGCAAGCACCTTACATGAGAATAATACAGCTGCGACTCCTTTAGCCCTTTTAAGCTACTAGCATAGGCCAAACTTCAAAAACCAGAATACTTACAGTGACTGTACTATAAGCACTCTCTGCTTAAACTTGCACCCTTCTTTAAAAGAAAAATGTTAATTTTACAGCTATACAAAGGCAGATGTCCTTATAGCCTGTTTGTGGTGATATCTCTAAAAGATATACCATCAGCTTAGTTCACCTTACAACCCGTTTTCTTAGCCACCCAGAGCAAAAACATGACTTCATGCTGACTTACTCTTTTGGTGCAGGAGGTCTTATATGCACATGACTTCTAGCTAGGTGGATAAAAAGACAGTAGTCACAGTCAAAGCTTTACATTGCCAACATTTAGGTTTTGGCAAAGCTGGCATTTAAAAATGGGTGACAGAACTGGGAACTAGAAATGGGGTGGCAGAAGTGGGAACTAGAAATGCCAGTGTTCCCAGTGTTTTAATTTAACTATAAATCTACATGTGTTTTGAGGGAAAGGAAGTGTCTACAAGTTTCAAAATGACTTACAGGGGGTTTATGTTTGAGTTTCATGAAATCTTCAGATGCAATCTCCAACCTAAATTATGAATACATACATTTCCCTCATC
Organism: Crocodylus siamensis; assembly: GCF_052110815.1. Taxonomy (NCBI): domain Eukaryota; kingdom Metazoa; phylum Chordata; order Crocodylia; family Crocodylidae; genus Crocodylus; species Crocodylus siamensis. The sequence goes on from NC_143409.1 coordinate 3,527,552, forward strand.
ACCCTTGCCACACTTGAGGGGTTTCTGTTTTTTGGGGGAAGTAGCAGGGGCCCTGCCTTCATTCATTATTATGGTTGCTGGTCCTTTACCCTCGAATCTTACTACTCCCCCCAAGCTGTACTGCCGAATGAAAAATGTACAGCTAATTAGATCAGGGGCTGACAGCATTTTCCTTGGGGGGAGGGGGCGGGGGGCCTGACACAGGGTCTGAACTAGGACTCAGCTGCCACAACTCCTCAGCAATATGAAAGTCCTGCGGGAGAGAGCCCACGCTGCCTGACTGCAAGGCATGGGCAGAGCCCGGGACAAGTGCAGGGGCAGTTCCACTGCACCGGGACCCAAAGGCTTGTCGACCCCTGGTCTAGACTGACTTCACTAGACAGGGAACCAAAGGGAACCCTGCACATAAAAGCTGAGAAAAGAAAGAGAAATCTCTATGTGCACATGTGCTTCCCCCTTTGTGTAGCAGAAACCAAAGAGACATAGAAGGCAATTTTCTCTTCAGTCACTGCCAAGGACTGGGCCCCCTTCTACTGAGCACCCAAAGGATTTCCCTGCAAGGGAGACCCGGGAAAGTCAAATGCCCATGATGCAGCACCCCAACAGAGCTCTGGGGTTTGCTGCATGGATCTCCTAAGATTTTATTGAATGTTTCCAGATGTCAACTGATACATTTCAAGGGGATATTTATGAGGTATTGCAGAAACGGCTTGTGTCCAGGCCAAAACAACTGCTATCTTATAAATCAAATATTCACAGGGTCCAGCATAAGAACTGCTGTAGAGTCCACACTTCTCCATTTGCTGCATAAATGTGCTGGGTAATTATTTTTTAAAAGTTGCGCTGCTAGCACTTGTGGTATGAAAACAGCCCTAAAGATGCAAACTGGGTATAAAAGGGACACTCGGTAGTCTTCCCCAATTTTCTAAGCCTTCTGAAACAATCCATCATCCTAATGTGTAAACTACTGTGTCATCATAAACAGTTAACTCTGAAACTTAAAGTGACAGATTTAATCAAGACTCTTATTTACCAGAAACATCAAATCTGCACATTTACCCCAAACCCAGCTGACCCCACATTCCTTAGAGATCAAAAGCTCCGGCTGTCTCTGATCCAGCGCCCCAAACTTTCAGCTTCTTTCCTGAGATCTCCCCTACAATACAGCGTGGTTAGGTACTGCCAATACGAGTCTGCAGCACACAAGACTGGAAGAAAGAATTTAATTTTATTCAAATGCACACACACTTTACTAATGCATTATTCATTTTCATCTGAATTTCATCAAGTCACCTGCATTATTTAAAGTAAGGAAAAGTTGCCACTGAACTTCCAGCCTGTTATAGCAGAGGTCCAAGTACCTTGCTGCAAAGACCACACGGCCTGGCTATAACTGAGAGGTCTGCTGGACTCTTTTACAGCTGCAGCTGGTCCACACTCTGTCAGACATAAGGTAATTTTTTGCACGGATTTACTAGGTAAAGAACATGAGATACTTGAAAGGAAGAGCTGGTGTTGTAAAGAGACAGCAGCATTTCAGCCCCAATATAAAATGGTGACAGAAAGAGAAAGTGCCACTTACATACATCTGAGACACGAACCCACTTGGTTTCAAGCGACCCAGTTGTAAGCAGCACAATAGACTGGAAGTCATAACCAAAAGACTTAATATCCACCATTTAAAGTCAGCTCCTCAGTAAATAGAATCACCCTGAGCTCCGCAGTGCTCTGGTTTTGCCATGAACCAGCAGATTCAATTCTTGGGTTTCCCCAAGGTTTCTAAAGTGGATAAGAAAATTATTTGTCCTAACTGGAAGAACACTCCATGATGCAATCTTTTTGCCCTAAAAGTGCTCCTATGTTGAAAGCATGGTCAATAGTGTAGGAAGATTCATTAACCGAACCAAGTAGTTCCTCACAATCTTTCCCACTGTGAAACTGGCACTTTAACTCTTTTCTCTTACTTTAAAAAAAAGAACTAAAAACTGCCATTATGTTTGCAACATTAAGTAGCGAAAGTTAAGGTGTACTTGCTATTGTCTATTATAGGAATACCACCAACAGGAAAATCTCGTCTATTTAATTGGAGGGGGAAAAGTCAGCACTTTAGTAAGTTTCGGCCCAACTTGGCCATTTCTGAGGTTTCCTCACATTTTCAATTTTATTTGTGCATGTGTTACTTGTCCTGGCTGTCGCTTAAGAAAGCTACATGAAAACCAGCAGCCAACTAAAGCATTGTCAACCTGCAAACTTCTACCAACACAGGATGGAAGTCAGGGGTGTTACGAGGTGCCACCCCTGCCTGACAGCCATGCTAACAGAAACCCCAGCATAGATGCAGTCATACTAAAACCATGCATTTTCTAGCACAGCTGGTTTTACCGGGGCACGATGAGGATGGAGTGCCAGGCTAAGCAGCACTGGCAAAGCCACGATTCTGCTGGTGAAAACTGTAGCCCTGCTAGGGATAGAAACACGTCACCTGATGTCTCATTTGTGCTGCCAAAAAATGTTTTATGGTGGCACAAGCTGTGAGCAAGCAGATGTCCCACACTTTGTCCCACCATATCAAAGGAACGAAGAGTGGTGCAACAAAAGGCAGCCATAGGCTCTGCTGCTCTATTGTGGCACACATCTATTAGCTCAGTGGTGGGAGAGTAGGGGCAGCACGAGCTGCTCGCACTCTCCAGCCACCCTGGGCACGTGATCTAGGGGTCTGAGGGCCCCTCAAGCTCCTGGAGCACCAGCCCACTTTTCCTGCTTACAGACCACGATTACACGAGCCGTGGACTGCACAGCTGTTATTGTGCAGTCATTTAGTACTCGCACAAGCAGGTACTAAATGGACTGCGCAGCAGCTGATGTTACTGCGCCGTACCGTTGCTGCAGATTTGTTTTTTCAGATGCTACTGCACAGTGGCAATGAGCTACTGCACAGTACTGTTACATCGTGGTTGATGTCCACCAACGCTACTGTGCAGTTGGAGTGAGATACCGCGCAGCAGCTTGTTGCTATTGCTCGTAGCATCTCGTGTAGATACACCCCACATACCCCAGGGTGCCTCTCCATAAGCAGGGAAGTCGAGGTTCCCCACTCAGCCAGCCCCACTTCTGTAATCACGGGGGACAGGTCTGGCTGAGCGGGTTTTCCCTGCTCACCCAAAACTGCCTCCAGAAATCACATCACCCCTTACCCCTCATCAAGGGCAGGACAAGGGGCGATATGCATTTCACCCAGTGAAGCAGATCAGCTGTGCCCAAAATACTGCAGCACAGCTGAGCTGCTTGATGGCGACTATTTCTAGCTTAGTACTTCGTCCATACAGCACACTGGCATGGTGCTCCTAGCACAGACACAGCCTAGGTGCTGAAGCAGTGGTACTAACAATATGCCACACACTGTCAAAACACAAAAAGTGAAACTGAAAAAGCAGTAATTTTCTCTGATCAGTCAGATCTAGTCTATACTTAAATATATGTCTTTCACACAGTTATATCAATAAAACCCTCCTCGTGTGTGGACTCACTTATACCAACAAAAGTGCTTGCACCAGTGTAGCTATTTTCAGTTCACTCAGCAAATAAACTACAGTGACAGAAGAACACCTGTATAACTGCATCTGCTGGTATAGAAACATTACCTAGAAACACGCTATAACCCCACACTGACAGCACCATACTTTCTAAGGTTTCTAGTACAGACTCGGCCTTGTTACCAAAGGCTTGGATTTTTAGTACAGTAGGTAACATTTTCAAAATGTTATTTAAAATGAATGCCTTCAAGTCAAAGCCCAAGCCCAGCTCAAAATATATTTGATCATGCACAAGAGACTGGAAATGCTTTCTTTGATGGGATTGCATTTATGTATGAATTCAGATCATTTTTCTGTATCTGTAAATACATATCCACAAACACGTAAGATTGCATAGCTAGAAAGAAGTTTGTTTAAACTAAATATAAAAAGAAGAAAAAATGCAAATCATCTGCCACTGGAAAAATTACAGTAGTTTTCAGCTGTCTCGCATGCACCACTCTGATTGCCTGTTTTGCACAGTTAAGATTTTTACAAGGAAACTAAGGGATTTTCAAATACAACACACCCAATAGCAAAACACTGGCTTTGATATTGTTACATATTTTGGTATCTGTGTCATGAAGAAGCATACCAGCAGCTACGCAGCCTCTAAAAAAAGTCAGCAAAGAGAAGCCAGGACAAAAGAAACACTGTCTAATTGGATACCAAGTTAAGACAAAAAAGGAGCATTGTTTATATGGGACTTTCCAGACTAATAGGAAACACGTGGGTTTCTGAGTCATCAGTCATGACCTTCTGGTATTAAAGGTTGGTGCTAACCTGTAAACACAAAACTGATATTTCTTGTTTGGCTGTAACACTAATATTTAGGTCTCTGCCACAGTTCATAGCATTGGTCATGACTCATGAGCCAGGACACTGACGGTCTTTGGCAATTAACTTTACTTCTGGGTTTCTACTCTAGGGGGTACAACGCTCGACATCGGAGGGCCACTTGCAAGGTACACCATCCACTGGAGGACCACCACTCCTGGGATCAGTTCTGATCTGGTCTATGTCCTCAACGTGTCGGCAAGTGGGAAATCTGAACGGCACAGGGAGGCACAGGCAGAGATTAATGAAGTGCAGCATAGCTTGGACATGGACTTGCTATTTTGCTGTTTCATTTAATAAAAACCTGTTATAAAAAGAATTGGGACAGGCTGTTGGGATGGACCTGGCAGCCTGCAGTCTACCACATCTGCAAAGTGAACATTTTACTACCAGCATTTACTACTTCTGGGCAGCATGAAAATTAAGACATTTTGAAAGGCAGAACAAGTCTACTAGAATTATTCAATGCTAAAAATACAAAATAATAAATCACCATCATTATTGATTATTATTATTATTACTACTATTAAGCTGCCTGCGGGTTTGCTCCACACAAAACCCCATCCGCCCCCTCTTCTAACGAGGTGATGTTTCCCCATTTGTGCTGTCTCTCTTTCCAACCAAACGACTACATTTCAGTTAAACTAAGGTTTTGGCAAACAGTAAAGGTAAAAGATAAGCTCGCTGTATGTTTGAGGGCAGAGGAGGGGGCAGGTGATTTTTGCCCAGAGCCACACCACAATGACTAAAACGAAAAGCCCCAAGCTGTTCAGGCTACACCACAATCTTGGCAGCACAAGCTCGCAGCACGTCACAGTTCTGACACGCACATTTAAAGCTCAGGACTAATGGATTGCCTGCACCCGCCACGTGACGGGCTCCACTTTGGCAGCACTCATGGCAATCCTAATGGCTTTTCATAAAACTTCACTGTGCATTAAAGCATCTGTTTTGTAGATGTCCCAGGTTTTTAAAAAATTCGTTTGCTAAGATTGTGCATCTTGCTGAACTGCCACATGACCTCTGGAAAACCAGAGCTCAGACAGGTATGGAGAAGGGAGGTTTTTAAGCCACTGAGGTGCTTGGGAAAGCAGAAATACTAGGGCTGGGGAACTAGGTGTCCAGCTCCTAAAGTCCAAACCACCAAGAAAGATGACAGACACAGGGTCTGCACCTGGAAGCACACATGACAATGAGCGAGGAAGGAGATGCAGACCCCCCAAATGAGTGGTCTCCATTTACCATTTAGGAACGAGCTCATAGCCACAACAGCTGGTCAAATGGGATAGCTAGAGCACTCTGGAAGGACAACCTGATTCAGAGCTTTACTAGGCTGGTAGACTTGCATTAAAACATGCATTTGAATGGGCATCAGACCACAGCGACTAACACTACACAGGTCCCCCATGACACTACACCCATTTCCCACAAGGTCACACTCAGTACTGAGTAAATCCAGTTCCTTATATAACTTTTAAGGAATTTGAACACATTCACAGACATTTGAACATATTCAGATACACTCACGTTGCAAAGGGGGAGAGGGGAGCCAAAACAAGAAAAGACACACGCACGCTCGCACATGGTGTAAGAAAGGCAGCGGGAGGGAGGGAGGGAGGGAAAGAAGCCAAAACATGAAGAAAAGCCAAAAAAGTGACAGGGAAATGAAGGAAAGGACAATAGAAGGAGGAGGAGGAGATGGGGTGATACTACAAGTTGTGGTGAACGTACCCATTTAAAATCAAGAAGTCTATTTTAATTTTAAAAATACCAGGTGTTGAAAGGTAGCAATAGCCTCTGAAACAAAGACAGGAAGGGACAGACAGATTGCTCTAATTTTGGACTCCTTGCCCCCCGCCCATTTGTGACAATCATCATCACCACGACCGCTGCTGCCACCATTTACTTTATCCACATATACCAAAAATCAAAAAGTACTGCCAATAACCTAAATATAGTCACGACACAGCATTGCTACTTTCTTGTAGAAAATATACAGCTCTAACAATTTTCTGCTATTACCAGTTGCTCTGTTATTGATTCCAAGGAAAAAGGTAAGGTGAAAATCCATTAAAAAGGAAGAGCAGCCATTTCACAAGCCCTTTTACAGTTCTTTAAAAACAGTCAGACTATACCACCAACCTATGAATGCATTTTAGGAGTCTCTCACTGCTCCATTAAAAGAATGAGTTTAGAAGTACTAAGCCTGACATTAAAAATCAGAAGCATTTTAATATGGCATAAAATGGGACTTAGTCTTCCCAAACAGCCGGTTCTGTGAAGATTTATGCCCATACACAATTTACAAGGGTCTATTCAAATCCTTAAATGCTTGAAGGATTAAAGCATACATTTTATTAGTAAAAGATCAAAATCAAGTTACTTACAGCAGGTACTTCTGACACTACCTGCATGTTCTGGACAATGCGAAATGGTTTTACAAAAGACAAAAAAAAAGGAGAAATGTCTAATAACTACACACTGTTGCACCTACTGCACAAAAATTAAGTCAAATCAACACTTAAAAACTGTCTGAGGTGCTCAACACCAAAGCATCCAAGGGCAGGAGCCCTGGCTGTAAGCAGTCCAGGGAACCTAGCACACAGCACTGGGCTCTAAAATGGGTCCCAACACAAAAGGTGTACATAAAAAGTCTTTTTCTGAGAATCGCCCTATGAACTACTATGCTAGGAAGTCTATAGAGCATGATCCTAAAACCTGGCTTCAAAAGGTGATCCCTGAAAGGGATCCTTTTTCCTAATGAAAGCCATCCTGCAGTGTTAAATCACAGTATGGAAAAAGGGCCATAATCAATCTCAATGCACCTCCAGCACTCAGCTGTAAAAATACCTGCTCGCACTGCCAGATGCTTCCTAGAAACTAAAAGCAAATCTCTCTGGATGGTCTGGTACAATTATCTTGCCCCTGCCAAGGAGCTTGACATTTTAGGTACTTGAGATCTTCTGAATCTGCTTCAGAATTTTACAGCCTGAACCGCTGGAATCCCAGACCCAAATGGACTGAAAAACCACCACAAACCAGTAAGGAGGCAGCCAGGGAGGACGAATACTCTTGCTCTATTACAAAGGCATATGCCCTAGCCCTAAATCCCATTTGCAAGAAGACTTACACCAGCACACCGCTGAAAGAGGGATATAAAAACTGAAAGTCAGCCAACTGAAAATTTGCAAGAGGGAGTAAGACAAAAAAATTCATGGAAGCCCAAGACCCTCCATGACAGGCTGTAACTTCCTGCATTTGTCTAATGCACACAGAACACTAAAAGGTTGAAGTTACAGTAATTCAATATGGAGGGGAGGCAAAAGCAGAAGAGTACAGTAATAAATATAAAACACCATAACCTTTAAGGAGGTTATTGCTATTCATACGGAAAAATTCAACTCCTTTCCAGTGTTGTATTGCAATTTTTTTGCAAGGGCAATATAAAAGAAAAAAGAAAGAAAATCTGTCTGTCTAACAGGTAGGTGCCAACTGTGTATTCCTATAATAAATGTGTAATGATACAGTGCTAAGAAAACCCTTTGCATAACATCTATTTATGCTCAAGGTGAGTAGTTTGTGGCCATGCTGGTTTAAATACCTTAATATTCTTAATGCTTTGAGCAAACATATGCATTCACTGGTCTAGCCTACAGCAAACTATCTTACTGGTTAAAACTCACTGTTTGAATGGTTGCTGCATATTGCAAGTGTCAAGATAAATTAAGCTGGAATTTGATCCGGACTGTAAATTCTCTCTGCTCTGAAGCTGCCCACAGGTGAGAACACTTCATTTATATTTTGTTTTTGATATTACTGTTGTTTCCCTCACTCCCATAGCCAGGGTGTGACGTCCAGTTTCAGAAAAGTCAGATGTTGCTTTCTTCATCATATTCTGCCATAGTTCCTGTCACTTTTCCAGATGACAATAGCTACATACCTTTGAATATATTAATTCAAAACAGCTTAAACATATCATAGTAAAAAAAAAAAAAATGTTCAACATGTAAAACGACACGCACAAAAATCTCTCTTGTCTAGTGGCTTGCTGATTTATTGCAGATTACCTTCGTATTGATTTAACGTATCCAAGCTAGCTCTATCGGGTGTCTGAAATCTGCAGTCTTATATTGAGTGAATTAACGACCTAAAGACAATTCCAAACCCGTCATGGGAGTACAGGACATGTCAACACATGGTTGGGAACCTGTGTGGTAGTAATGCAAGAGGCCAGCAGGGGCCAAACTTTTCATCAGGCATGCTACAAATTAATCGCATGCCCTTCCCAAGTGTCACTCTGATCCCCTCCCCATGCCCCATCTGCTGCTCTGCTTTCTGTTCCCTCCCCTGTGCTCCCTGCCGAATTTGCAGCTCTGCCTCCTGCTTCCTGTCCTACCTGCCCATCCCTTCACACATCTGCCACGTGGTGCACACATAGGCTACCCCTGCCACTTCTGACACTCGTGCCCCCCCTGGAACACACCAACTTTGTTTTGTTTCAAGTTTGTTGGCTAAGCTGCAGACAAAAAAAAAAATATTTGAGGTGGTTTTAAGACTAAGATTTTAAGTAAGACTAACAACGGTGGGGTCTGAAGCTGCCCAATCAGAAACACCTTTAATGGGTTTTTGTTTTCAGAAAGTAGATGCTTGGCCCCTTCTTAAAATAAGGCCTTTTGAAAGTGTCTCACGTTGGGCAGCAAAAAGCCACTATCTGTGGAAATCTTAATCACAATAATGAAGTAAGATGAGAGGAACCCTCCTGCCTCTTCCATATGGAGCCAGATGACTACCTAGACAGTCAGTGCGAGACAGACTCTTTCTTCCTGTACCGCTCAGTAATTAACTCTGCAATATTTTCACCCTGAGAGACATGCTTGATACATCTCAAAGGCCATCTCCGTTATGGTCAGCTGCTTGAAGCCCCAATAATTTGAAATGCGGATATTATTTAAAAAGCTGTCTTTGAGCTAATATGATGCTTGAATCAAACTGACAAAAAATAAGCTTCACTTTAAACTGCTAAAGTGGTTTTTAGTCATGCTTAACAGATATCCTTTGGCAATGAAACTGAAGCCTCCAAAAGCAGTCGCATTCCGCTCCAAAAGTGCTTATGCACAGGAGGCCTACAGCTTGCCTTTAATATCATCACATTTCCATATCCGATTCATGCGAGATGTCTTTCCAGGATATATCCCCACCAGGGAGATCTCAACTGACACACGAGACCAACTAATGCCAAGAGCATACAAGGAGCAAGTGCTTGTTTGCAAACAAGCACATCTGTCTGGAGCACTGGCTACAGAATAAAGCTGATTGATCTCCGCTTGGTTGGAGCAATGCTGTTTTGCATGCAAGCACTGACAGGTCCCCATTTTCCAAGTGCACACCAGGGAAAATTTGAGGGGAGTGGAGGAGGTGACAAAAAAATACCCCTATTGCACTTGAGCTTTCCCAGGACTGATTTCCTGGGCTTTCACCTACTCCTGTACCAAGAAACTGAGTTGGATCCCTTTATGATACCTACCACTGTTGGAGACAGAATTAGTAGAAAAGTTCTGGTAAGGAAAATCCATGATATAGGAAAAACCATCAATATTTAGTAGTCACTGGAGGAGGAAGAGAAGGAGCATGACAAGATAAGGCAATTAAATATACATTTTCCTTCCACTGAATGACTGCCAGCCATTACGATCAATCAAAAATTCAGAACTCCATGCCATCCTACCCACTGATCCCATGCTCATCAGTGAGGCCTGGCGTAACTGCTACTCTCAAATAGCCTCAACATTGTACTTCACCATATTTAAATTGTATTTGACTTCACTTAAGTTGCAATTAGTTCTAGGAGACTCCAATTTTTTTCCCCAAGCACATTCAAGCTTTATTTTCCCCAGTGCATTTAGTCTTGCAAATGGGAATTGTTTTTGCAATACAACCCACTAGTATGATTTTTAAGATAAGTAATTGAAAAAAAGGCAGTTTAGACAATCTCTGGATATGAAATATGCGTCTCTGTAAAGGATACAACAGCTTGAATGGGTAAACATTAATGACACATCAATAGATAAGAAACGTTTGCAAGACAGTCTTACTGTCAGACAAACTGGGCCTTTATTTAAAAGAATTTTTTTTTTTACTTTTGACTAAGCCTTCAGCTGGGTAATAGGATAGTTTAATTCCTGTGCGATGATCTTCATCAAAGCCCAACCAGGCTACAAATATAACATGTTAATGGACCCAGCTACACAGCTGGCCCCTGACCCAATTATAATAAGGCTAACGGAAAACAAGAAAAGACATGGATACAGATATGGAAATTCCTGTATCCATAAATAAAGTAAAATCACATTCGCTAGCAGTCCAGTCATCTACAAAACATTCACAATCAACATCTACCTTTTCCCAGCAGCATCCCTCTTCGTCTCTCACACACGCAAACACACACTCTTGCCTTTTACAAGTCATAATGCAGGAGTGTCAAACCCACTTTTTTATGTCTTTTGCAAGTCATCTGAAATTCCAGATTTTCAAAAATGTAAACTGCACACAAAAATCTGGGCTGGGGGGTGGAACAGAAAGAGGTCACATATATGTGGAGCCAATTACTAAAATGGTGAGCACAGCACAATACACAAATAAAAGAGAGGCAACCAAGTGAATCGACTAAAGGTTGAAGTGCTGGGAATTTTTTTGTTTTTTAATATTGGCTATAGATACCGACCACCACTCGCACAGAATACATTTTTCAAGGAAATACAGACTGAGATGTCTTATGCTGAACAAGAACACAACTGAAATTTCCTGTGCATCTCTCTCTGTCAAGAATTTTTAAAAAAAGAGATGCCCACCGCAAAAGTCTGAAATGCCTCCAGTGCAACATGCACAAGGACTAGTCTCACTCTCAATTTTGATTAAATTTGGTAACAGTCATTTAAACCTCTTAACACTTTGATAAATTCATGCCCCTCCTCAGTCTTGCCAGACACATTAACTGCTCATTCTGACCAAATAACTTTTGTTCCCAAAGCACAGAGGTATATTTGCCTTTGAGTTAATGAAAGGCTCAGTATCTTTTCATACAGTTTCTTTTGAGAGCTGCGAAGCGACTGGTTCTTCATGCCCCATAAGCTGTCGCCATGCATCAAATCTATACGTCTCCGGGTTTTATTTATTTATAACTGGTTGGTGTTGAAGTTTGGAGTGGTGCTATTTACTTACTTTGAAATAAGACTATCCTAGAGCAGATTCATTTTAAACAGTGTAAACCGTGAAGTCATAGCATTAGAAACCTACTGCACAAAACTGTGCTGAGTTTAGACATTTTACTTCCTAGGCAGCAACAGGGGAGGTAGCAGCAGCCTGCACTGTCATTCATGACTACGGATCGCTGTTGGAGTTTCAGTTTACAGCCTAGTGTCCAAAGTTACTGTTAATGCTGGATACAGAACTGCATTTTGAAGTAGGTGTATATACTCCCCCCAACCCACCAAGTCACTGTGTTTAGACCCTGATGGGTGACAGACACGAGTAAACAGATGTCCCACTTCCTTTATAACCATCACCCTAAGAAAAGTGACAGGTTTTCTGTCTTCTGGCATTAGGGCACCCATGCTCATAAAAATAATCTCACTCAAAGTGAATTCCCGGTCCTTGTACATCACACCAGGAAGCATATAAAAGTGATTCCTAGTTATCAGGCTTGTCTACACAGGGCATTATCCCAGATTAACTCCATGTGTGGACCCATCTAACATAACTCCATATGTGAACAAGTTCTTAGCGTTTTTTACAGTGTTTTTTAAAGTGGTACCTTTCATTACAGAATATAAAGGCAGAACCAAAGCCACAGGATCCATAGATTTCATAGACATTAGGGCTGGAAGGGACCTCGGGAGATCATCGAGTCCAGCCCCCTGCCCAAAGGGCAGGAAGTCAGCTGGGGTCATAGGATCCCAGCAAGATAAGCATCCAATTTGCTCTTGAAGGTGTTCAATGTAGGTGCTTGAACCACCTCCGCTGGCAGACTGCTCCAGACCTTGGGGGCTCGGACAGGAAAGAAATTCTTCCTTATGTCCAGCCTGAAACGGTCTCGCAGGAGTTTGTGACCGTTCGACCTCGTCATCCCTTGGGGCGCTCTGGTGAACAGACGTTCCCCCAGATCCTGGTGGTCACCCCTGAGAAACTTATAGGTGGCCATCAGATCACCCCTGAGCCTGCACTTTTCCAGGCTAAAGACCCCCATGGCTCTCAGCCTGTCATCGTAAGATCTGTTTTCCTGACCTCCGATCATGTGCGTGGCTCTCCTCTGGCCTCTCTCAAGCTTCTCCACATCCTTTTTGAATTGTGGAGCCCAAAACTGGATGCAGTACTCCAGCTGCGGCCTCACCAAGGCCGAGTACAAGGGGAGAATGACGTCCCGGGATTTGCTCGAGAAGCATCTATGGATGCAAGCCAGCGTTTTGCTCACTTTACTAGCCGCAGCATCGCATTGCAGGCTCATGTTCATCTTGTGGTCAATGATGACCCCCAAGTCTCTTCCTTCTGTAGTGCTAGCCAGCATAGCACTGCTGAGCCTATAAGGGTGCTGCAGGTTTTTCCTCCCAAGGTGGAGAACCTGGCATTTTTCGGTGTTAAACACCATGAGGTTCTCGTCTGCCCATTTGCTGAGCTTGTCCAGGTCAGCCTGGATCACCCGCCTGTCCTCTGGCGCGGATGCTTTGCCCCAAAGTTTGGTGTCACAAGGAAGTTTGTTACTGGCTTTGTCACCACAGTGACTACGCTATTAGCCATGACTACAGTACTTCCGCAGCACTAAATATGACAGGAGAACTGAGATGACTGTCCAAAAGCTACGTACAGAAATTTCTGCTCTATGGGTTTGTACTGAGTGGCCAAACCTGCCTTTCTAATCCTCGATCCAAAACAGACATTGTAATCCATAAAGAATCCTAATCCTTGATATACTGGGGGATTAAACAAGCACACATTAAGATTTTGAGCAATATTCATTGGTTCTCTCATCCTCCCCCCCACTTTTTGGTTACTGCTTCTACTCTGGATGTCAGGAAACATGCTTTGTACAAGTCAAGTTATACTTTCTCCTCACTTCTAAAGTGACCCCTCCTGCCCACAGCACCCATGCTGTTAGGAGATGCACCGACACATGGCTGCATTCATTTAGGGATCAAGAACCTTATTTCTGGAATACATTTAAGCAGATTTTTGGAAGTCTCGCTCTCTCTCTCCAAATGAGAGACTGATTGCAAATACACATTCAACAAAAATTTCTCTTGCTTCCTTTATATGAGCTTTCTTAACTTATCAAACCTGGAGACACATATGGAAGTGATAAGACAGAGGAAAGAACCTGAACACCCTCCCTCCTCCTATCCCTATTCTGGAAAGCAACTGGAGTTATCGTTATAAAACGGGACAGGCTGCCTGGGGTTTGTGCTCTCCAGCGTGTGGTGAGCCCTAGTCCAAACCAGTTTTATAGGCTGGCTGGCTGGAGGCTGAGGCAGAACCAAAGCGAAGTTATTCCACTGGGTCTTCATTTTTAAGTGTTTGGTTATAGCCGGTCAACCTGGAGTCATTCTTCTCTTTCCTGCCCATTTATTAGGCAGAGCCTTGGAATTAAAATCAATGCATTCACACATCAAACACCATTCCAGCAGGCGGACTAACACGTGTTATTCATAAATTCACAGGACAGCTTCCATCTGTCACAAACCTAAATGAGCAAGTAAATGGACAACACAATACCATATGAAACTCCCATGTTGATAAATACAAGATAACATACATGGGGGGTGGGGAGAAAACTTTGACTCGCTCATACAGTAAAACACAGTAAAATACATGAACTCTGGAATAGGATTTAAGCGTTTCTAGAAGAAGTTCAGTGTGCAGCTGCAGCCAAATAAGCAAGCAGCTTTAGGATCCTATTCAAGAATACAGAAATTATGCTGTTCTTCGAGTCAGTGCTTGAAGGTTTGGAGGATAAGAACCTGTAGGTCGGCAGCTTACCCTACATGTTTGCGAGGTTTCTCTTCTGACCAGAGTGGGTGCTGGACAGATAAATAAAATCCCCATTTCTAAATATGTATTAAAAACTTGCACAGTGTAAGCTTAAGTTAGACTTATTATTAGAAACAAGGCTGGTGGGGGACATGAGGAGGTGGAACACTATTCACAAATCATTAGTAGCCTTGCTTTAAAAAAAAAGGTATTACAACAGGTTCTTAGAAACCACAGCTTTCGGGAAAAACCTGAAATAAAAACCTGTGTACGTTGTAATGATTATGTTACTAGGGATATACATGACTCCAGACATTTGTAGGCAGGAGTTGTATGCAAATATGTTCTCACTGCAAAAGAGCCTGGCTCTAAAAATAGTGCAAGTGCCAGAAAAAGAATAAGGCAGATAACCTCGGCTTGTTGAGAAATGACAATTTCCACTTGTTGAATCTAGGTGGAACCCAGGTTTAAGCCTGGAGATAATTGGCAGCAGCAGGAGGGCAGCACACTAGCATGGCCTTGCTTCAGTAACAGCTCTGCAGTCTCTACCTTCCCTCCCTACAGCCTGTGTTTTCATTTTCTCTCTCACCGGCTGCTAAAAGCAGTGTCCAGGCGCTGAGACTCTCTTGGAATACCAAATAAAAGTGGTTTCTCAGTCATTCACCTTCAAAGTGAAGATAGCAGCCAGTTATACCCCCCCGCAACAACACTGCAGCTCTCCAATCTTATTTCTGCTGTCACCAAGCCCTTTCAATTGTTTGCAAGCGGCACCAGTCTACATATTATTCAGACCACAGTTCCATTTTCTTTGTATAACGCTCCATTTTACCCAAGGCTCCATTTTGAGGCCAGTTTATGTAGCAGCTCCAAATACGGCATAATCCAAGCTACCAGGCTTAAATGACACTACTATTTATATGTGGACAAGGATCTTCGGTTAAATCTGATATCTTTTATTAGACCAACTCAAATAGTTGGAAAAAATTCTTATTTATATGTGACTATGTAAGAGAATTCTTATTTAATGTGTCTGATATTGAGCCATGCCACCATTTATTTTAAAATCCCATAATAATAAATATTAGTAAGAAAGCTAGCAACTGGGAGCAAAGCCCCTTTACTCTAAGGACACTCAACCAACCCGATAATCACCAGAAGCGTGTCTGCTATTTCAAAGTTTCATGTTATAGTAGTGTTAGAACTACGTTGTAGCCATAGTGATCACAGAAATTACACAAGAGGCAGGGATTTTGGGGGGTAACATCCTTTACTGGACCAACTGCATAGTTTGGATAGGATTATACAAGCTTTTGAACACAAGGCATAGAAGCTTATCTAACTGTATCCCAGCTACGCAGTTGGACCAGTAAAAAATACCACCCAAAAATCCTTGCCTCTTGCATATCGCTTTGTAAGATAACTGAATACAGTCCAGTCCCCAAGGGGAAGTAATCAGGATGCAAGAGAAAGCAAAATGCATGAGACACTGGTCACTTCCGTGACTGCACAGTGAAACTGTGGAATCCTGCCAATCGCCAAAATGAAGTAGGGGAGAAACGCCGGTGAGCTCAAGACTGGCACAGAAGATATTCTCCCCTTGCAAGGGGCACAGACAGCAGTCTGGCAGGAATCTCCACCATGGGCGGTGTGCCTCTGACCAGGCACTTCTCACCTTATAGACAACTCAGAGGCTACCGGCCTCTTTGCCACCCAGTGCCAAGATGCAACTGGCTGCTCCGTAGGGGACAAGAATTCAATGGAGATCAGGACCTTCATGTCTCAGCTAACATATATTTTAGAACATAAGAATCGCCATTTGCTGATTGGATCATCGGTCCATCTTGCCTAGTACCTTATGTCACACCATGGCAGAGAGCAGATGCTGAAAGGGGGAGTGAACCGGGTATGACCAGGGGTTTTTCCACTGTTCTTCTCGCACTTGCAGCCTCCAGCATTTAAGATGTAGGAAGTTCTGATTTGCCTAGAATAGGTAGCATTTTCTAACTGAAAACATCTATAAATCTGCCCACAGTAGATGAAGCCCGTTCTGTTGTGCTTAAAATCATGCAAGCTGCCAAGGGTTAATTATAGGGTAAAATCATGTGCAGCACTATTGCATTCCCTAGGTGTGCTCCCTTGCCTACACACTACAGGCAGTAATGACCTTGGCAACAACAGTCCCTTCGAGTCAGGGCTGAAGCACATTAAGCCAGGCAGAGGAAGCTTTTCTATGGGAAAAGGGAGTATTTTCCTTCCCAGCACCATCAGTTTGGCACTCCCCCATTCTCTCCTTCAAGCACTACATTTACGGCACAGTTAAATTAAACAATTTTTTTTAATTCATTCTCCCTCCCCCTCCAGAAAAATAAGCTATTAGCTGGAATTCAGATTTTATGTGCCCAGTTGCACCTACTCATGACTTAAAATATCCAAGTTCAAAACTACTAAAAAGCAGAGTACATAACAGATACTGCTTTTAGCTTGACTTCAGTCAAGGTAATGCCTGCTAGTAAAACAGCAGTCCAGAAAAGCTCTTATGTAGACCTATCTAGTCAAGCTTTCCATGCTACAGTGATTCTCAACCAGGGTGCCTTGAGATCCTTTCTAGGGTGCTGCAGGATGCCACCAAAAAGTTAGCATGGTTGGGTCTACAGGCATGACTCAAGATAAATCCAGGGATTTCAAATAGAAACCTGTAGTTATGGTCTTTCTGAGTTTTTGCAACAGAAAGAAAAATGGCTCTCTGATTTTTCTGTGGGCAAAACAAAACAAACCTAAGAGCCGGCATCTTTCCAAGAGGTGCCCTGAGTCTACCTGAGGGTACCTCAAGGCTAAAAAGGTTGAGAACCATTGCCAAAAAAGATAACGGGACTATTATGGTAGTTATTTTCAAGAGTAAATTGGACGCTTATCTTGCTGGGATCCTATGACCCCAGCTGACTTCCTGCCCTTTGGGCGGGTGCTGGACTCGATGATCTCCCGAGGTCCCTTCCAGCCCTGATGTCTATGAAATCTATGAAATCTACACCCACATCAGTAATTACGGGTGGCCCAAAGGCTGCCCTCAAACACACACCCATCAACCATCTGTGCTGAAAACCCCCGATACTGACCATCAGTAGCAGTCCAGCTCAAATCCAGCAGCAGGAGCTGCGGCTCAGCCTCCTCCTATCCCACCCGGGGCAGCAGGGTGTCTGCAGCTCCCCCCGACACTGCAGACCACGGCACGGAAAGACCAGCAGCAGCAATCCCACCACTTCCTGTTTGACGTCTGGCCCTCCCCGTCCCTCCCGTTGTGCTTGACAAATAATTTGCACACTGTACTTCCTGTCCTTCAACTCCTGAAAGGGCTCCACTCAGAAGATAAGTGTTGAATGGGAGGAGCAACTCACGTGGCTTGGGCTGGTTGCAGACAGCCCTTTGCGCTGATATTTAGAGCCAGCCATGACTCGCCCAAGAACTGTAAAGTGAGGCACTCAATACACGACAAGTTACGACTGCATATGCAAACTTACCTCACTCTCTTACAAGCGGTACATCACAAGGACGGGGGTCTCTTACCACTGTTTGCTCCTTCACCATCCCTACCCCATCAAGAGCCCACAACAAACCTGCCCTGTGAATGAAACAGGTGTCGAATCCTTCAGGCTTTTCCTCTGACATATCGCCTCTGCTTCATTTACTGCCACATCCAAATTCAAATAAAGTTGCGTCTCATAAGCCTATATACAATTCAACACATTAGCCAACTGACTCAAAGCACTAATGACCTTATTGTCTCCATACCTGTTTTACAAAGGCAGGCCTGAGACAAAAAAATTAAATGATTTGCACAGGATTATACAGGAGATCAGTGGCAGACAGCAGTACAGAACTCATATGTCTTGTTGGTCTCAGGCTAGTGCCTTAACCACAGGACAATTTGGCCTCTTATAAAAAGGTCCTTGTCAAGGTCACTGCATGACCATTCTGCTCTGGCCACCTTCCCCTTCCATTATACAACACTGCCTAAGATGCTAATACAAAAGATAGCGCTGAAGGAAAAAATACACAAGACACTGCTCATCCATAGGTGCAGGAGCCTTAGTAATGACAGGCCAAAATACCTTAACTTCATTATTATCTGCCCAAGTCCCTCATTCTGCAATTGTAGTAATCTTACAGTGCATACTATCTATATTTTTTTCTGAATATGAACTTTTATTTCATTTCTTTTTTCTGCCTCCACATTCACTAACTGTTAAAACATGGGACTGCTTCCAAGTCTTCCCAAGCTATACATGCAAGTGAAAAGACAACAGAAAGTCAAATGCCATTAAGAAATCAGTACAAAAATCCAGCATACTGAATAACCAAGTCTTTTAGCTTTGACAAATCAACTAACTTTAAAATCAGAGCACCAAAAACAACTCCATCATATATGTTTAAACCCTGGCAGATTTCAAGTTTCTCCCATCACTTCATGAGCTGGTTTGAGCTGTCTAAAACTACTACAACAATGGGAGCTGTGTTTTTCAATCACACGTTTCTTAGATGGAATAATCATTTTGAGCAAAGCTTTCCAAAAAAAAGTTGTTCCCAAACTGAGAAAACTGTCAAAATTTAGCCAGGAAGAGACTAGAATGAACACATTTAGAAGCAACTGAATATACAATGTAACAAACGTTTCCATTTCTAATTAGAGTTGCTCCTATGCAAAATGCCCACCTCAAGCAAGCAACAGCCTCTGGACGTTTCAGCAAAAACATTTCAAGCACTAGCAAGAAGGTGTTTCCACAGAATCCTTGAAGAGACAGCGCCAGATACTCCCAGTTTGGTAAAACCTTAGTAAGTAGTGTTTGGCTTTTATTCCAATGAAAACTTTTAGATTTCAATATCCTCGGCAGTGCTTGCATCACATCAAAGATACAGCATTAGAAAAGCACTAGCAACATCATAGTTAGAAAGCTTTGTTCAATTTCTCTTTAACAGCTGTTTTTTCAATGCTCTCAAAAATGCATTTACACATTCAGATTTTCCTGAAAACAACTGTTCCTCACCGAGGCCTGGGATAGGACAATCTGGGCAACTCTGAACTTCTATCCTCAATGAGGGCTTCAGGTAAGTCTTCCTCCAGTTCTCTGGCAGTAAACTTCATAGCCACATAGCCTTTTCAGCTGCTCTGGCTCACATTATGACCCTAACATGAACCAAACCCTCAGTCTGTGTGATCTGACAGGCAGGGATATGTTTGTGTTGAACTGTAAGTTCAATTATAGTTTATGACTTTGATTTCTGTATTCTGGCTCTTAATTTGCATGCTGGATGTTGTGTTCTGTGTTGAAGAATGAGCCTCCTTGTTTGTGAAGGCAGCTAATGGCATCCTGGGCTGCATTAGGAGGAGTGGTGCCAGCAGGTCAAGGGCAGTGATTTTCCCCCTCTATTTGGCACTGGTGAGGCCACATCTAGAGTCCTGTGTCCCATTTTGGGCCCCCCACTACAGAAAGGACGGGGACAAATTGAAAAGAGCCCAGCGGAGGGCTTGTGAGAAGAGGCTGAGAGAACTGGGCTTATTTAGGCGGAAGAAAAAACTGAGAGGGGATTGAATAGCCCTTATCTACCTGCGGGGTGGTTCCAAAGGGGATGGAGCTGGACTGTTCTCAGTGGGGGCAGGTGACAGGACAAGGAGCAAGTGCCTGAAGTTGCAGCAAGAGGAAGCAAGAGGAAAAACTCTCATAAGGAAGGTAGTAAAAAACTAAAAGAGGCTACCCAGAGAGGTGGTGGAGGAATCTCCAGGGAGGAAAGGCAGGGCTGTGGTGCTCTACATTAAGGAGGAATACACATCCTCACCAGGTAGCACAGAGTCAGAGGGGGGCACACGAAGTGCTCTGGGTTAGGATACAAGGCAGTCAGGGGGAAAGAGACTTAACGGTGGGATCTACTACAGACTTCCCGACCACGGGGAAGAGCTTGACCAGGAATGCTTAAGTCAGCTCACGGAGGTAGCTAGGTCAAAGGACGTGGTCATCATGGGTAACCTGAACCTCCCAGACATCTGCTGGGAGGAGCAGTCAGCCAGGTCTGACCGCTCACGTAGGTCCCTAGCCCAAATGCAGGGCCTCCATCTAACCCAGGAGGTGCACAGCCCCACCAGGGGAGATGCCTTGTTGGACCTGGTGCTGGCCACGGGTGACGACCTGGTGAGGGGGCTGCGGGTGCTCGACCACCTGGGCGACAGCGATCTTCGCCTGCTGGGATTCACCATCCAGCGCAAGGTGGCAAAGGCCTGCAGCAAGGCAGCAGTCCCTAGATTTTAGGAGGGCAAACTTCAAATGAGCTAAGGAGAATAGTCAGGGAAGCACTGAGGTCCCGGAGGGGAGGGGAGCCGGGTGTCCAAGGAGAGCGGTCGCTCCTTAAGGAGACAATCCTCCAAGCCCAAAGGGAGGTAATCCCAACACGGATCAAAGGGAGCAGGAGAGCACACAAGCCCCCATGGCTCACCAACAGCATCCGGGAATGTCGCCTAGCTAAAAGGGAGGCGCACACCCGATGGCAGGGAGGACTACACTCGGGGTTGCAGGGGGGCAGCCAGGAAGGCCAAGGCAGAGATGGGACTGGGACTAGCTTCCCAGATCAAGGACAAGTAGTCCTTTTTTAAATACAAAGGGGGTAAAAAGAAGGTACCGGGTAAAGTGGGGCCCCTGCAGCACACACTAGGAAATTTGGTCATCGCAGCAGACGACAAAGCTAACGTATTTAACTATTTCTTTGCCTCCATTTTCTTGAGCAGGGACCAGATCAGGCCCCAGAGGTGGCGCACCCAGGCCGAGGGTCAGGGAGGATCTAGTCAGGGGACGTCTGGAGGGACTGGACGTATTTAAATCAGCGGGTCCGGACGATCTCCACCCCCGAGTGCTGAGGGAATTAGCAGAGGTCATTGCGGGACCCCGGCACGGCTGTACGAGCACTCGTGGTGCTCTGGTGTGGGGCCAGAGGACTGGAAGAGGGCCAGCGTGGTTCCCACCTTCAAAAAGGGGAGGAAGGAGGACCCAGGGAACCATAGGCCAGTTAGTCTTACCTCGATCCTAGGCAGGCTTTCTGAGAGACTTATCCTGGCGCATGTCCATGAGGGGCCGGGGGGAATCATGCTTAGGGGCAAACAACATGGGTTCATCAGCGGCAGGTCTTGTCAGACCAACCTGGTGGCCTCTACGACCAGGTCACCAAATCCTTAGACGCAGGTGTAGCAGTGGACATCGTCTTCCTGGACTTTCGGAAGACCTTCAACACTGTCTCTCATCCCCTTCTCATTATGAAACTGGGGGGCTGTGGTGTAGACACCCACACAGTCAGATGTGTCGCCAACAGGCGGGAGGGCCGCACCCAGAGTGGTGGTGGACAGGTCATGTTCGACCTGGAAGGACGTGGGCAGTGGGGTCCCCCAGGGCTCGGTCCTCAGGCCTGCACTGGTCAACATCTTCATCAAGGACTGGGACGAGGGGGTAAAAAGCACATGTTCAAATCTGCTGATGACACTAAGATGTTGAGGGGATGTGGGCACGCTAGAAGGGAGGAATAGGCTGTAAATCAGACCTAGACAGGTTACAGGGGTGGGTGGATGAGAACAGGATGGGATTCAATACTGACAAGTGCACAGCGCTGCACCTGGGAAGGAAGAGCCAGCACCATACCTACAGGCTGGGGAACTCCCTTCTCGGCAGTGCAGAGGCAGAAAAGGATCTGGGGGTCATCACTGACTCCAAGATGAACATGGGCCGGCAGTGTGGGGAGGCAGTCAGGAAGGCCAACCGCACCTTGTCCTGCATCCATGGATGTATCTCGAGCAGGGCCAAGGAGGTGATCCTCCCCCTGTGTGCGGCACTCGTTAGGCCGCAGCTGGAGTCCTGCGTCCAGGTCTGGGCGCCACACTTCAAGAGGGATGTGGACAGCATGGAGAGGGTCCAGAGGAGGCCACTCGCATGATCCGGGGGCAGCAGGGCAGGCCCTACGAGGAGAGGTGACAGGACCTGAACCTGTTCGGCCTCCACAAGAGAAGGCTGAGGGGGGATTTAGTGGCCTGCTACAAATTAGTCAGGGGGGGATCAGCAGGCATTGGGGGAGTCCCTGTTCCCCCAAGCACCGCCAGGAGTGACCAGGAATAAAAGAGTCACAAGCTGGCAGAGGGGAGATTTAGGCTACACATCAGAAGGCGCGACTTCACGGTCAGGGCGGCTAGGGTCTGGAACCAACTTCCAAGAGAAGTGGTGCTGGCTCCTACCCTGGGGGTGTTTAAGAGGAGGTTGGATGAACATCTTGCTGGGGTCGTTTGACCCCAGTACTCTTTCCTGCCATGGCAGGGGGTCAGACTAGATGATCTGCTCAGGTCCCTTCCGACCCTACTAATTATGAAACTATGAATCTCCATCCTTGGAGGTGTTTAAGACCCATCTACACAAAACCTTGGCTGGGATGATCTAGTTGGGGTTGGTCCTACTTTGGAGCAGGGGGCTGGCCTAGATGCGACCTCCTCAGGTCCCTGCCAACCCTCATTTTCTATGATTCGATAATGACCTTGAGCAGACCACTGGTTCCAGACCCTGCCCTGCTGGGCCATCCTGTGGACCACCCTGAAGATGACGATAAAAATCAAAAAGCTAGCAAGCGACTAGCCTAGCACAGGAGACAAATGGGCTCTTCACATGGGGTTCGTGTGCTGGAGACTCAGACTGCATAATTCTGGACACATGGCACAGAAGAGGGCCAAAGGCTATTCTTAATTACATGCTCCAAGGACCATACTTTGCAAAGACATGCTGCTCTAAAAGAGCCAGAGTTAGCACAATTAACTGTAAATGAATTACTTTGCAAAGCCTGCCCTCCTGAAGGGGTTAACTGAGTAGTTCAGAGAGCTGGCAGCAAGCAGCAGAGTGCCTGGGAGGGCCACAGCACTGATTTGGAGGCCTAAGTGTAGAGCCAGCATCTCAAGAAAACATAATGGGTTGCGAGCACCATCTGGCAGTATGCCGTAAGGGTTCCAGAGCAGGGGCTGGCAGCCTTTTAGGAGTGGCAGACCAAAATAACAGAGCTCCAGCCAAAGGCAGGCCACCGTTTCTGACCCAGCTGCCATGCCACAGGCAAACGAATGCCTCATTGTCAACTCCCCTGCCACCAAATTGCTGCCAATATCCCAGCTTTGCAGGCTAGATAAAAATCCACTCGTGGGCTGAATCTGTCCAGTTCCAGAACAAAGACTTGGCTCTGCCCAGACACGGTTGACTTTGCAGCATGCGCAATCACTCACAGCAAAAAGGTGTCTATCCAAAAGAGAGACAGGGACAGATTCCACGGTGAGAAGGCAACACTTAAATGGAGGCCCTGCCTGGCTCTGTACAGGAAAACACACCTAGGATGCACACCAGAGAACATAACTTACCCATGTACCATTCAAGTAGCACCTGGACCTCAGCAAGATTGACCTGGACAGGCTCGCGAGGTGGGCAGAGCAAAACCTGATGAAATTCAACACAGAAATGCAAGGTGCTCCACCTTGGGAGAAAACCCACATCATACTTATAGGCTCGGCAGTGCGACAGTCACTAGCACCATGACCAAAAGAGACTTGGAGGATCTCTTTACAGGCCTGACATCTATAAACCTATGGATGAGCCTGGTATACAACCGGTGAAAACAAGAGCTCTGTGACCTCAGACAGCAGGAGCTCAAGATTTTAGATTCAGAAGTCCAAGATTTGAACCATGTTCACAGTTAGCTTGGCACATTTATAATGTTGTGCCCCGAGAGACAGGGACTTCTTGAACTTGGGGCACTGCCTGGGGTCAGAAGTCCCACTCGCAGCACACACACACACACCATTCTCCTATACGAGGAAAATTAAGCACACATTCACAAGGGAATAGCCAACATATTAAAACCCTACTGTAGACAGGATAGGGTGTAGTTTTACATGAGCAGAGCTACACTAAGAGCCATTAGATTAAAAAATAAAGAAGGGGTGCAGGAGTTTTAAACAATTTAACTGCCAGGCCAGAACCCACGCTCCCTCCCACCCCAGAAAGAAGCTGGTTCCCTCCTACATGTTCACCTTTTGGCCCTGTGACTGCTACAGTCCTTCTTGCCCAGCTTCAGCAGGAGGAAGGGCAGAAAGGCCCTCAGCCTGAACACTTGCCAGGGAACTGGGATACGTTGCTTAAGAGTCCCGGCTGGGCACAGCCAAGAGATCTAGTCTCCCCGCCCCAGGGAAGGTGTCCCAACCACTAGGTTCGGAGCAAAACATCGTATGAAGTTTAAACAGCCACCGAGTGCGGGGGTTTTATTTTCTATTCAATCAAGGGCTACACAGAGCTCTCACATTTCCTCGACGTTACTGAAACGCAAGGGGGAATAGGCGCAGGTGGACAAGTCAGGGGCTGTTCTGGAACGCTTCCAACGACACAGTATCGACCAGTTCCATCATCTCAGTATCTTCCCAGGCCAGAAACAGAGACGTGTACCAGATCTAGATGTCTTAGTGCTTTTACAGAACAGAATTCTGCTTAACGTCTCAGATGCGCCCCTTAGAGCAGTGGTTCCCAACCTTTTTTTCTTGTACCAATGCTGGGAGGGGAGTGTGGTGGTGGTGGCAGCAGCAGCGACAGTTCATAGATTCATAGATGTAGAGTCGGAGAGGACCCAAGTAGATCATCAAGTCTGACCCCCTGCCCTGGGCAGGAGTGCATACTGAGCTCATATGACCCCAGCCAGGTAGTTATCAAGCCTCCTTTTAAAGACCCCCAGGGTAGGAGCCAGCACCACTTCTCTTGGAAGTTGGTTCCAGATCCTAGCCGCCCCGACTGTGAAATAGTGTCTTCTAATGTCCAGCCTGAACCTAATCTCAAACAACTTATAGCCATTATTCCTTGTTACTCCCGGTAGTGCTCGGGGGAAACAGGGTCTCTCCCATTCCCCGATGGTCCCACCTGGTAAGTTTGTAGATAGCCACTAGGTCCCCTCTCCTCTTTCTCTTGTGGAGGCTGAACAGGTTCAGGTCCTGTAGCCTCTCCTCATAGGGCCTGCCCTGTTGTCCCCTGATCATGCGAGTGGCCTCCTCTGGACCCTCTCCATGCTGTCCACATCCCTCCTGAAGTGCAACGCCCAGAACTGGACGCAGTCCTCCAGCTGCGGCCTGACCAGTGTCACACAGAGGGGGAGGATCACCTCCCTGGCTCTACTTGTGATGCATCTGTGGATGCACAACAAGGTATGGTTGGCCTTCCTGACTGTCCTCACACTGGCAGCCCATGCTCATTTTGAAATCGATAATAATGACTCCAACATCTTTCTGCCACCGTGCTTTCAAGAAGGGAGTTCCCCAGCCTGTAGGTATGCTACTGGTTCTTCCTGCCCAACCGCAGCACCCTGCACTTGTCCATATTGAATCCCAGCCTAGTCTCATTCGCCCACCCCTGTAACCTGTCCAGGTCCAGCTGTACCCTGTCCCTCCCTTCTAGCGTGCCCACCTTGCCCCAGATCTTTTGTGTCGTCATCAAATTTGAACAGGGTGCTTTTCAGCCCCTTGTCCAAGTCGCTAATAAAGAAATTAAACAGTGCAGACGCAAGGACTGAGCCCTGGGGGACCCCACTGCCTGCATCCCTCCAGGTCAAATATGACCCACCCACCACCACTCCCTGGGTGCGGCCCCTCAGCCAATTTGCAACCCATCTGACTGTGTAGGCATCAATGCCACAGTCACCTAGTCTTTTAAATGAGAATGGGGTGGGAGATAGTGTCAAAGGCCTTCCTGAAGTCCAGAAAGACTACATCCACTGCAACACCTGCATCCAATGATTTTGTGACCAGATTGTAGAAGGCTACCAGGTTGGTCTGACAGGACCTGCCCCTACTGAGCCCCTGCTTGTTGCCCCTGAGCCTCAGCACCCTGCTGGTGGCACAGGAGAGCTGCAGGCATGCAGCACAGCTCATCTTTTCTGTGCAGCGCTGCCAAATTGCACCCATGACCCTCATTTGGGTCGGGACCTGGGGTTGGGAACCTCTTCTTTAGACATAAGTATCACTTAAGCATCTTACAGGCAGAAAAGAATGCGAGTCCCAATGTAAGTCCTGACCTCAGTTCATAGACATTAGGGCTGGAAGGGACTTCAGAAGATTTCCCAGTCCAGCACCTTGCCCAGGGCCAGGAACTCAGCAGGGATCATAGGATCCCAGCAAGATAAGCATCCAAATGTCCCTTGAAGGTGTTCAAAGTAGGTGCTTGAACCACCTCTAGCAGCTATCTATTCCAAACCTTGGGGGCTCAGACAGTAAAGAAGTTCTTCCTTATGTCCAGCCTGAAACAGTCATGGAGGAGTTTGTGGCCATATTTCTGGAGTGCACATTTGTACTCCCAGCTCCCTTCCTGCTATGGCTGCAAAGGGGCTTCTTTAGAAGGTCTAGCCCTAAGGGAAGGCAGTAATACGAAAGAGCAGTTTTGACCTCCAAAGTCACAGCTGAGCAAAACTTCCCATTAGAAAGACACTGTCTCAGAACACCCTATCACCCATGTGCCTAACAGCAAGAAGGTTTTGAACAGATATAAACATCTTCCTTGAAACCACACTTTTATTTAATTTATCCATGTTTATTCATTTTCTTGTCCCGCAAGTAAGATAATAGTCAAGTTCAGGGGAAACTTAATTAGCCAGGTGGTAACACCTACTTATCCTTGGTCTTAGGACATGGTGCCGTGTCACCCGAACAGCGCACCGTGCCACTCCGAGATATGCCTACAGACTGGCAGTAGCACAGATTAATAATGCATGGCCATGTGTGAATGATGATGCAGATGCTGGTCATGCTCAACCAACCTGATTTCCTACTATCACCGAGGGACAGCCATTGTAGCCTTGGGCAGGGAGCAAGGGCAGTGAATGTGATACACCTCAGCTTTTAAGACTTTTGATCATCTCCCACAATAGTCTTGTTAATAAGCTAAGAAAATACAGTTTAGTGGACACACAAGGGGCTCGTGGATCATCATGTTTGAGGATCATGTTCCATCAATGACTCAAAGCCCAATTAGGAGGAGGTATCAACTGGGGTTTAGTATTTTCATTAGTGATTTAGAAGATGGGATTGAGTACAGTTAGCCAATTTGTATATGGCACCATGCAGTAGAGGAGTTCAGAGACTTTGGATAGGATTTAGGCAGACACTTCTTAGGGTAAATGAGGTATCTTTTAATAAACCAGCTAAATAGTTAGAAGAATTGTGCTTTGTGTTCAGTTTTGGGTACTGCACTTCAAGGAAAAACTGTCAATAAGATAGCAAGAGAACAGCACAGAGCAACAAAAAATGATTACAGGTCTAGGAAACGTGACTTCCAAAGAAGCTGAAAGAAGCAAAATTTAGTTCTTTAGAGAACAGGTACCCCGGGGGGGGGGGCAATTTCATAACAACATTCAAAATACTTAGAGGGTAGTTATAAAAAGAGGATGGTGACGGCCTATTCCCTTTGGCCCAGGGGAAGGGACAGGATAAGCAGTAACAGCCTAGAGTTGCAACAAGAGAAATTTAAAAAAAGACTCAGGTAGGAGGGTGATTCAGCACTGGAAGATTTCCTAACCTCTAGGTAACATCCATCCTTGAAAGCTTTAAAAACAGATTAGACAAATGGTTTAAACAGGGGTGATCCCCTCCCCCCAAAAAGCAGGAAACTGGATTAGATGACCTCCCAAGGTCCCTTCCAGACTATTTTTTTTTCCTTTAAGACTATACAGCCCTTTCACACACGTCAGAAAAAGTAAAACATTTGCAGTTAGTCTCCTATTTTATTCACATACTTAGTGAAACATCACCAAGCAGAAGCAACATGGGGCCTTACTAGTCATGTGTGGATGTGCATGTTACTTTTGTAATGCTATATATACCCTTATCATGCTACAAGCAAGCGTGCGCACATTCAGGCCGTCCGTAGTCAGAGCTGTCCCTAGTGGGGGGCAAATTGGGGCAAGCGCCCCAGGCCCTGTGGACACTGCCATACAGGCAGCCACCACCAGCTCTCCTACAACCGCAACCGAGCACTGCCAGCACCATCCACTCGCCGCCACCCCGCCCCCGGTCCTGCACAGCCCTAGGGACAGTGCTGCCTGTAGTACTATAAAGAGGACAGACTTGCCACAATTGGGAGATCCACCACAAAAACAGCTCCTATTTTGAACAGGAATGTTGTTGTAGCCCTACCTTCTGTAGCACCACATCTAACACAGGAACAGTTACAGGGAGCACTGGGGGAGGAGGTCTCTCCAACCCCTAGCACCCCGAAGTGCTCTGCTGTTCTTCCCCACCCCCAAATGAGGAAGAAGGGAGAGCGATTATCTCCCCAACAGCCTGCAGGTCTGCGCCCACCAAGGCTGTTCTAGAGCTGCCACTGCCGCTGCCCTGCTCAGCCACGGTTGCAGCAACAGCTCTCGGGAGGCCCGAGACCACAGATCAGCTCTTGCTACTGCCAAAAGCTCGTGAGCAGCTCTATCAGCTGCTGTTCTTCTTTCCTATGAGATTTTGGGATTAGACACCGATCTATGAATGTTGTAAATTTAATACCATTTGACTGCTTCAGGGGTAGCTGCATAGCTTGATTTTAGATGGCCATTAAGTGATCTAATTAGGTAATTTTGCACCATCTGAAAAATAAATCAATCAATCACACCACACACACACAGTCACAACCTAGACTGTAGCCACCCTGTAACAGCTAGAGGGGCTAGTACCAACTACTGATGAAGCAGGGGGAGACCACCTGATGCAGGGAGTTGTAATCAGTGGGAGCAAGGCTGAGCAGACAAGGCACACCCCACCCACCCTCCTGAACAGCAACTGGCAGGCAGTGAAGCAGCCAGGGGCAGCCCCTCTACCTTAGCTGCCTCACTGACAAGCTTATATGGGAGTAGGGGAACAAAGGAGCAGCCCCCTATTATCCCCGAAACAGAGAACAGGGATATTTATCACTCCAGGAATGGGGCTTTACACATCCCACAGCACTCACCCCCTCCCCCAGTGTTACAAAGTGGCTCACCACTCTGCAGTGCTAAAAATGACATGGACAAAGATGTTTATTATATTTGAACATTTAGATTTTGGAGCCAAAAGATACGAGGGGCTTGATTACAGCTTAAAATTCAGGAGGTGGATAACATGGCGCTGTCTCTCTCCGCCTCTCCTCAGATGTCCGTACAAGAACTGGCAGATTGCTATAAAACTCCTGCATAAGTAAAGTTGTACCTGACAGGTGGGAAGTAAGCAAGAGATTATGAAGATCAACGATGGTCCTGAATGCGTTTGTCAGGTTACATCTGGTCCCAGCAGCTCCTGCCAACTTGAAGGGGCAAAGCAAACATGCTGAGCCACAGCTTGGGAAATATGACCCAACCGCTGTATTACCTTATTTTCAGAAATGTAAAAGTTTAAAGTAGTCTACGTTGGGGAATGGCCCAAGACAGCATTTAGACAACCTTAGCTGCAGTGGCCAATTTTTTTTTTTTTTGGCAGTGACTGTATTCATGTTTGAGGCAGAAAGCAATGCTCATTGACTTGTAGTGACAACACTGATTGAAGTTCCAAAGTCAACAGGCACTTCAAAAGCTTCAAGCAAGCCATACTATTTTATTATTTTTCTACTTCAAATGACCTAAATAGTCCTTTACTAACCTAAATAGTCCTTTACTAAAAGGAATCCACTTGTTACAGAGACTTTTGGTTTCTTTTCCTTCCAGGAAAAAAAAAACAAAAACAAAAAAACTAAATTTGTTAGAAAATGCTTTTTGACATGAAAGTTTTATATAACCAAGCATTTCCCTAAAAAAAAAGAGTAAAGCTAAAGCTCCCCATATTAGTTTAGCCTACACAGCACTGGAACGGTGACAGCAATGAACAGTGCAATGCCTGAGACAGTCAACAGAAATCTTGAGTTTTATCAAGAGTATTCTTTGGGACTATCGGTCGTTTGAACTTTTGTCACAGTAGCCAGCCACATGCATTCTTCCAAAAGAAAGAGAGCAAAAAGTTTCCCTGCAGATGTGCCTACAGCAATCAGAGACCAGGTTAGTATTCACAACAGACAGCATTAGTTCAAGCATCTGGACTTGAAAGATGTGCAGGATACACGGCAACAGCTTTTTGACACAAAGTCATGTTCATGCTCATCATTATCCTTATTAGTCTCCCAAGGCCTTGATTTCCTTTTAACCAGGGAGATGCAGCGAAGTCTTCCTTCAGAAAAGCACCCCAGAAAGGCTTCAATTGGATCCACAGCGCCTGAAGTGTAGGCAGCAGAAGCAGCCAAAGTAAATACCTTCTGAGACATTTCCAATACAAGTTTATGTGCAGAAAAGAAATCTCCCTACAAACAGAGCCAAAGACCTGAATACCAATATTGTGAGGTGAAAGACAAGTATCAAGAGATCTTAACTCCTTTCATGGCCACAAACCCTCTGGGGTCTTGCTCCCTCATCTCCCAACATGCTCTCTCTCCCCCCACAAAATACCCTTTTAAAATCCTCATGCCCAGCAAGAAAGGTACAATTACCCTGAATTCAATAGTCTCAGCAAGGTCCATGCAGCAGCATGTTGGAGTTCACTAGCTGATTAACCTTGGGTTTCTGCTATGGACTCACTCATAAGCATTACTGCAATCAACAGGGATTACAAGAGATACTTAAGGGACATGGAGAGAATAATTGCTCAGAGGGACTGGAGAAAGCTGGGGTATTTCAGAATGGTGACATGGAAAAAACTTGAGCCACCATGGTTTGGAAGACTGTTCTGTACTGCAATTGTGCTAAAAGAGAAATGTTTAAAATGCCTGGCTGTACAAGAACAGGCTGCAAGAATTAAATCCACTAGGTTAAACAGGAGTAGCGACAAGCGTGTATATACTTCTTACACGGAAAATAAGAGGCAGAGGTCCAATCTCACACCTGAAGTAAGAGACTAACATACAGCCAAGTTGCTGTTTGGGCATGAGAACATTTCTGCCTTCCATTGAGGTTTTCCAGACTCACATACTGTGTATGATGCCCAGAAGATGCCCTGGCATATCTACCCCACATAATTACAGAATATGCCAAACCTCTGTCTGTCCTCCGAATCAAGGGGAAGGGGACCAAGAGAAAAAGGCTAAATTAACTGTCCATTACCCGCCTATTTCTTGGCTTCCAACTTTTGAAGACGTATCTATTTTAAATGCTTTGCCTGTACAGTGAGAAAGGAAACAAACTGGGAATGCATGAAATAACTCATCAGCATTTATTAGACAACTGTTCTTACATCTTTCATCTTCCACTCAAGTGTCCACGAATAAAGAATGCCGCTCCTACATCCCTGCAAAAAAGGCTTAAGAGGGGCACTAGTGAAGCATAAACCCTTCACAACTAAGTGTATGCACTGTATTTATGTGCACACAAAATGCAATTTAAATTTTATTGGCAATAGAGAAGTGGCAAGGGGTTGGACTTTTACAGCTGGACAATGTTGCACAACTTCCCATTTTATTCACTCCATTTCTGCAGTTGTAATGTGAAAGTAAATACTTAAAAGTGGATACCTAGCCTAAATATACCAAAAAGCTTACACTGATGTTCAGGATTACAGATATGAAAGTGAAAAGAATGACAGCCTGATCATCATTTGCTCTAGAGCACAGAAGTGCACAGTCCAAACAAAATATTGAAAAAAGGTTTGGTACAAAAAAGCCCCACCACAAGGGTAAAATTCCAACTAACACTAAAGAACGCTTACAGTCATCACCAGTGATCCTGACAACATCTAATGCAACTTCAATGCTGCACTTTTCTCATAACAGGAAGTCTGTCACACTTAAACCTCCTCTTACTACCACTTCAAAGCCGTAATATTAATGGGTTTTCAATACAGTGACATAGTGGCTTCCTTACCTATATGGGGAAAGTATTACCTATGCGAAAGTTGAAACATAAAAACAGTTTTATCTAAACACTGTTGTGCAGAAGTACTATTATGTATTTTCACTCAAACTCTCAGTTCACTTTTCTTAAACTGGAAATTGTATCTAACAAGAAACACACCAGGGATCTCTTTAATCCCCCAAGGCACTTTCTTAAAATGAGAGAGAACAAAGGAGGAAACCTCCCAGCATGTTTTCCAAACCAGCTTCTTAGGATGGTATCAAGAATGACAATACTTAAGTACAAGCTATTTTTATTCTTTGATCCACGTATAACAATTGATTATCCCAAACTGTGCAATGATTTCCAAGAGACATAAGTATAGAGCAGAGATCACAATATTTTAATAGCCAGCCTAAAAGAGATGCAAGAAAGACTGAAGGAGAGGTTAAAAAAAAAAAAACAACAACATACAAGTATACTCCCTCCAATTAGAAAGAGCTTTAAATAACTTACCTTGAGATAAATTAGTGCCTGTATGCAATTAGAGAGGGGTAGCAATTAGGAAAAGAAAAATTCATGTGCATCACAGCCTATAGATCTAGGGAAGTAAACAGAGAACTGAATTCCAAAAAAACAAGTCACCTTGCTATACAATTATAGGAACAAAAACAGGTCTTGGTTCATCCTGGAACCTTAAAATTTATGCTTTCCACTTGTGCCCATATTCACATTTTTGTAATTCTCTCTCATTGGGTACAATTTTAAAAAAAATTTTTTTTCCCCCTTACTCCGTATATTTAACAGCAGTACATGCCTAATCAAGGTGAGTTTCCCCCTCTAGTTTCTGTATAAAGATACTACAAAACCACCACCTCTAGACATGTTCTCTTATTTGCCAATTTTACCTTGCTAAGGCAAGGGCAGAAACTTGCAACTGTTTAAACTTGGCTTTTCTCTCTCTCCCCATAAACTCACCAGATTTTAAAACCATTGATGGCCCTTTCATTAGTCTTAGGGCCAGAAAAGACCAAAGCTCTTGCCTGAGACTATTAAAATAGTAAAAGAACCTATTATTTTACTTCACAAGCAACATACTTAAAAGCGTTTCTTGTTCTGTTGTGAATTTCCAGCCCCCACATGTAAAATCCCATTTTACCTTACAAATCCAGAGAGTATGTGTGTGCATGCACACACAGGGGAAGCCCTTTTTTCCTTAGAGAAATCACAGCACTTGCTGTTAACTGCCTATTCCCTACAAAGCTTTCACCCCATCCAGTACTTGAAGTAATGGGTCTTCACAGGTGAGCCAACAAGTGAGGTCTAACCCAACTTCAGCTCAGGTAGCAGACATGACATCTCCAGCACTTGGCTTCAGTTTCTGTGCTCATTTGAAAAGGGGAATCCAGAATCTGAACAGTACATGCCGTCTGGGCAGCGGGAAAGCCTGCACACTAAATGGATGGCTCCAGCCCCTTGATCTATGAAAATACTACACTTTCAAGGTTTTGGTTTTTCTTGTTTAAATGAATACATTTTGTGCTCCAGGTCAAATCACATAGACCGAGCGAAACTCAATCGTTTCAAAAACTGTATCAACTGAGCAGGCAGAACTCAACCCTTCTAAACACCACGTACGGCACAACAACCGGCGAGCATCCTCCATCCCAGGTGCTCAACTTAGGACTTCAGACACTTGATCTTAGCGCACAAGAGGCAAAGTTACACCTGCTCTTCAACTGCGCACTCGGAGGACTGTCCTAAATCTGCAGATTTTCAGTGCGCCAGCGCCGGTCATCTTCTGACGCAGGGAGAGCATAACACTCACAAGACAGCTGACCGTTTCACGTCCAGCTTCAGAGCCCCGAAGGCGGCAGCGCAACCGGTAAGAAACCATCCCCACTGCTTGGGGAAAAGCAGAGCGGCAGCTGAAGGAGCAGGCACGAGGAGGTCGACAGCAGGGACGGGGAGGGAACTGAGGCACATACAAAACACGGAGCAGCAACTGATAAGGGGAAGGCGAGTTGAACGCTTGAGGAAGGAGCAGGAGATGCCGTCAAGATGCAGCTTTCCCCTCCCCTCCCCCAAGTACGCAGAGGCAAGAGGCTCTGGGATGGCAAGGAAGGAGAGATTCGAATTTCAGACGGCCAGTGATCAATACCCTTGACAGCGTTGGTCACCATCCCACCCCGCTCCCCTTTCCGCACTGCCCCTTGACTCCACTAATACCCTGCCAAAAACAAAACCACCCCCCACCCCAAAAAAAACAAAAAACAAAAAAACAAAAAACAAAAAACTCACAACCCCACAAGTATTAGCTCCTTGCTCATGGGTGCCAGGTAATTCCCCCACCCCCCAAACCTTTTAAATCAGACAAGCTGAAAATCATCTGCTAAATACATCCCCCAAAGCCAAGTGCCACGCAGCTAGACGGCAGCCAAGCATTATTGTAGCTACGGCACAAAAACTACAAAAAAAAAAAAAAAAAAATCTCCATCTCAACACAATTATCATCTGGAAAGAGATTTGGGAGGGGAGCGGGCCAAAAAAACCCGGGGGGTTTCTTATGGTCTCCAGCAATAGGACTTGAAACAAAAAACAAAAAAAGGTAGCAGAGGAAACAAGCAGGACCTGTTGGGGGGGGGGGTGGAAATCGCCAATCGTTGCGTGTACACAGCCCCGCATGCCATCCCTACGACCCCAAACACACGCAGGGGGATAACCTGGACATGGAGCTGGACCGGGGGAAATAATATTATAATAACAGTAAATAATAATGCAAGACATTTTGCAACATTTAGGATAGGGGGAGAAGAGGGAGGGGGCTGCTGGACACAGGGGAGGGAGTCACTGCTCGGGACTGCGCGGAGGTTCAAAGCTTCAAGTCGGGAGCGGGGAAACCCGGTGCAAGTCCCCAGCGGAGGGGCTGGGGGGTTGGTGCCGAGGCAGGGGCAGGGCGGCGGCGGCGAGGAGGGAGCCCCCGGGAGCAACCCCCCAGCGCGGGGGCGCGACCGCGGCCGGGCCGGCCCGAGGAGGCTGCTCAGAGGCTGTGGCGGGGGAGCAGCCCGCGGCCCCGGGGCAGAGCCGGGGCCGGGGTCGGCTCGGGCCGGGAATTGGAGCTGCGCTTTACCTTCAGTTCCGCACTGTCCGCCATCTTGCCGCTCGGCGCGCAGGCGCAGTGAACCCGCGAGGCGGGGCCGGGGGCGGGGCCTCCGCGCGCTGCGTTTGAATCGCGGCGCCATCTTGCCCCCCCCGCGGGCGCGCGGGCGGGGCTCTCCCGGGGCTGTGAGCACACGCGCTCACACGCACACGCGAGTGCCAGTGCGTACACCCTACACCCCCCCCGCCCAGTGTGCACCCCTCAAGTGCCCGTGCGCACACGTCCTCCACACAAGTGCCCGTGTGTACACCCCACACAAGTGCACACACCTCCCCACAGCCAATGCACGCCCCCCACGTGCCAGTGCACGCCCCCAGTGTGCACACACTCCCACACACCTCCCCATATCAGTGCACACCCTAAGTGCCAATGCATACACCCCCCACACACACCCCTCCCCATCCAGTTTACACCCCCAAGTGCCAGTGCACCTACACAGCCCCCCACATACCTCCCCATCCAGTGCACACACCCTCTCGCATCCAGTACACACACCCCCACACAAGTGCAAATGCATACACCCCCCACGCCCAGTGTACATACTCTCCCACTGTGTTCACCCCCCACAAGTGACAGTGTGCACACACGACAAGCAGAGGCACACACGCACGTGCCTCCTCTTTTCCAAAAGAAACGCCGGCCCGTCCCACCGGGGCTTGGGCCGAGCGCCTCTCTGTGCCTGCAGGCTCTACCCCGTCCGCACGGCATCAAGGGACCCCCCAAAACATGCACCTACCTATCCACCCACCCATCACAGGGGGCACCCCTGCAACCCCGACCTGCAAGAGACTGGCATGCCAGGGCCGGATGGCGGGGAAGCTGCAACTTGTGCCACAAATCCCCCCTTTTTTACCCTGCCACTAGCTAGCAATCCCCAACACCCCACCATCAGCACCCCGAGCCATGAAGTCGCCTTCATGAAAGCTTGTGCTCAACCCATCATCTTCGAGAGAGATAATCGTATTTAGTTGCACAAGAAGGTGCGCCTCTACCCTCAATTCCTGGGGAAAGAGAGGCCTTTTTCGTTGGGAGATCCCCGTTGCAATGCCAGGGCTCTTGAGGTACTCTTCCCACAGCCATGGCTGAAGAAAGGAGGAAAAAAAAAAAAGAATAGGTGTGCATGCATGCATAATTTTGCACGTCGAACACAGCGGTCTAGCCCAGCAACCCCGTGATAAACTGAAGATGTTGGCTTTCTAACAAGATGTCCCACTGCATGCACACACCTGTGTCCATGCAAGGCTTTTATCTAGTGCTTGAGACTGTAAAAAAGTGTTAACTCCTAACATTTAAAAAGCTTATGAGGTAGGGAAGGTCCTAAAGAGTTTGTGTGGCGAGAGCTAGCAGCTTTTTGGAAATAAAACCCCAAAAAGCATCTCCTTTCTGGTTCCTGGAGGCTGGGTGGGCGAGCAGGACTGCCAAGCGCCCCTAGCCACGGCGCTCATCTAGCAGGGGGCTCAGCCTGTGTCATGAAAACTGCAGCACCAGTAGGCAGACTACCAGCACAGGTGCCCTCCCACAGAAGTTGTAAAGGAGTTGGCATACGTATGCTCTGCTCCGACACAGGGTGGGGGGGGGAGATACGCAAGCTTTTTTCTGCACTGAAGTATTACTAAAAGAAACAAAACCACCCTGATTTTTGTAGCACGTACAAGACAAACGACTATTTTTCTTTCCTCCTCTCCAAAGACAAGACGAACAAGGGATGCCTTAGCATCTATTGTGAGGCTGAAGGGACCGCTGCATTTGGATGGTTGCGTCTGATCTTCCTTTTGGTAAGAGAAAGGATAACGGCTGGAGTCAGAAAGATCCTGAGTTTTCCACGCCACTTGTATATGAAAGTTGGGATCTTTTAGCAGCCTTAGTAAACCTCCTGTTAACTTAAAATACCAGAATTTAGGTTGTGCATGCAACCTCCGCTTAGTTCCCTTATGCCTGTGCTTTATGATATTAATTACATACATGACAGATGATTATTCCCAAATGGCCCCCGCCTCATCCAGTGCATAGGATGAGCAGCGATCATAGAACAGAAGGGGAAACCTGTTAGATATTTTGTCTTTATAATCCAGTAAATTCACAGAACCATAGAAGAGGGGGAGTGGAGGTGGACTAAGCCTCAGGAGGTTATTTAGTCCGTCCCCTGCCCAAGACAGAATCATCCCTGGCTAAACTATATTACACAAGTATCCACCTGGCCTATTCCAAACAGAACTGGGGGGAAAAAAAATTACTTTCTTGCACAGCTACTAGGCAGTGCTCCAAAACATCAAGAAGACCCTATGCTTGCTACAGGTGAAGCAGGGAGATGAGGGTACCATTTGTGTCCTGCCACTGCATGAGCACTAGCTATTTATTAAAATACAAGTCAAGATATCTAAGAGAACCATGCTGAGAAAGAAACTCCCCCCTCCACAGAGTCCATGCCAGCCTGACTGTGGGGTAAAATCCCTTCCTGATCCCAAATCCGATCAGTCTGACACTGAGCAAAGCAGCCCTTTAGCCAGGGACCGCTGGAGCAACATCTGCGCACCCAGCCTTGGCTGAAGCCGACACTCACCGCTTCCGAGGAAGGTGAAGAACAAAAAGAAGAAAAACCCTGACACCTGCAGCAGCCAGAGGGGGGGAAATTCCTTCCTGGACCCTGGGCAACCAACAAAGCCCAGAAGCATGGGAAAACCAAACATCCTCCGCTGGACGGCAGTCTGGGAACTACAAACACCACTCCATACCTGCCTGCAGAATTTTACTCGACACGTTCAGAGCCTCTGTGGTGTATCCAATACAAAAATTTGTTTCTTCAAGAGCTTTTTTAGGAAACTGTTCATCATGTGCCTCCTCAAACACTCAAGGGTTTGCCTCTATAGAAAAAGGTTTTCTCCATTATGAGAAAACCTAAGACAAGCCTGCTTGCTTGAGACCACACCAGGAATCTGTGACAGAAGCAAGATTACTTGAAATTTTCTGAATCCCATCCTGTATTACCCTTTTGACCTGACGAGCAAGCCAAAAATTGAGGATTGAGCTGGTACTTTCCAGTAGGAGATAATAATAGAGTAGGATACGCATTATTCACTGGGCTGGGTTCCTAACCCTCCATGAAAAGATGATGGCTTGTAAAGTAACCAAGTGCATACAAACCCTTGAGGTGCTCCAGCTGTTTGCTACAGCTTTTGTTTCAAGAGACAGTTTTTCCTACCTGCTGTAGGAGGCTGCTGATGAGCTCCAACTGAGTGGACAGGCGGCACCAATGACATAAAAGGCATTGCAGCCAGCTAAGCTGCATGCCCTTAAATTAGCAACCTGCTTCAGATAATGTGGGTTGCCAGCTACCTTAGATATTTCCAAAAAAAAAATCTGAATGCTACTGTAGCAAAGTATTTGTTTGATATAATCCTGTTTTGGTTTTAAAAAAAACAAACAAACCAAATATATATATAAATAAATAATTTTTTAAAAAATGAGGAGGAAATGGGGGGGGGGCGTTGCTCACATTCCCAAGGCTCTTTCTAGCCAGCACTTTACCTAAAATCTCTCTCAGCTTTTTCTCAACATCATGCTGTCAGAGATCTCTCGCTGCAGGGCTTCTCTACCCCTTTTCTCAGAGTTCCTGTGGTTTTTCTGTTTCTTCTCTCTCTCACCCACAGAGGCACAGATGCAGCTAAAGTCAAGTTCCCTCCTTACAGTTACATTCAGCCCACAGTACAGCCCCTCAGCCCACATAGTTCAGTCTTGCAGCGCTGCCTTACATGTGGCTTCTGTTTTGGGTGGGGGCTTATATTGTTTCAGCTATGTATAAACAAAGGGGTATTTAATTGTTCCCTTATTTAGGGAATGGAAAGCAGCTGTTACACCCACCAGCTTCAATTAAGTTTCTCTCAGCCCCCAACCTAACACAACTGTTAATTTCTCCAGCCCTCATTGCCTTCCTGCAGAGACGCTGAGCATCTATGAGCCTGGCTAACATCAGTTGCAATTCTGTGTGTGCTCAGTGTTTCTGTGTGTTATATCTGTCACCCCAAAACAAGTAACAATTAGGGCAGGTCTACCCTGCAAGTGCAGGTGGGATTGCAGCATAGGGAGGTATAACTTATGTAGCTCCGGTGACAACAGCATTGAAAATGGCAAGCCAAGCTTCAACATGAGCTACCAGGGTCCTGGGCACAGCCACAGTACAGCCTTTACTGATGCTGGGCTGCAGAGGTCTGAAAATACAGCAACCCGCTGCTCACTGCAATGCAGACATACCTTCAATAACCATCTTCCAAGGTTTTGAGTTACTTCAAGGGGAAAGACTTTGACAAGGGGAAAGAACCGAGTCCTCTTACACGGTAGTCTCAAGACCATCCTTTTTCCTTCTGCAGAGCTTACTACTATGCATCTTCCAGTTTCTAGAGCAAGGGGTGCAGAGAGATACTACAAACAAAGTTGAATAACTCCCTGAGCCCTCTGACAAAAATAGCATGTGACCATGTAATTAAAAACCATCATAAACGCATCATGCATCTGCCTCCAGGGATAGGCAACTTGAATTCTAATCCTTACATTTTTAAATCTAAGCAACACTTTCAATTAGGTTTCTTTAAAAGTCAATTTTCTGGGTTGTTTTAGGAAGGTAAAAAACTTTCCATTTCTGCACCAGTAGCTCAAGGTAGTTAAAATATTCCCAAGGGACCATCTGATTACTCCCCCAAATACTTGTTCCAGGGCTAAACGCTTCCATAGATTTCAGTGTAGAATGACTGAACAAATGCTGGAACAAATGCTTCCAGAGCAAGCAGACTGGCCTTTAAATATGTTCATTACTTCAAATTAAATAGCAACTCACTTCACGATAAATAAGAAAACAAGTATAGACAAGACTTCAGCCACAGGAGATGACGACACTGCTCAGCAGTCTGGAAGGAGCTATACTTTGTTGTACCGTTCTTCTATAAAACTACTTCTCTAAAGCAATAAAGTTTCACAATAATTTTCCAGCAAGCATGCACTAGGTAATACAGAAAAAAATAAAGCCTCCAATACATTTAGAGTCTTCTTTTTTTTAAGTGGAAATTACCAGTGTTTGATCTTACTATTCGCTTACACTCCCCTATGATTTAAACATTAATTACATTGTATATGTTGTTATTTATATGTTATAGTAAAAATAAAAATACTTTATTATACATTTATTTATTAGCAGACTAGTATGTGTGTGTGTGTGTGTATATATATAACAGCATCACTTACCGAATACAGCATGCACCAATAAAGTAGCAGTCACCACCGGTTCCCTGGAAAAAACAAAACAGAAGAGATGTTCCTATAACAAATAAACTTGAGATAATCCTGTCAACCAAGCCAGTTAGGAGTATGTTAGCTGAGTGATATGCGATGGAATCAATTACAGTATTATTTAATATAGGAATGGTATCTAATCTATTTGTTTCCTAAAGATTTTGCCGTGCCCGGTATCAACATGTTAATGCAAATCTTCGTTTCTTCAGGGACTCACCATACAGCAAACAATATTTGTATTGCCTAACAACTTCACTTCTTACCGAACTTATTAGGGCATAAGCATGTGCTTAAAAGTGCTTAAGTGCTAAATCAAAACCTGATGCCAGCAAACCTAACATGCAACTATAGCCTGCCTAATTATCCCCTGCTTTTAACAGTGTTGTGTGGTTTGTATGGAGAGCTTCCTCAATTACAGAAAAGGCAGGAAGCAAACTAAACGAGAGCATAAAAAAAGTTCAGATCCTAAACACTGGATCTTTCTGAATACGGTATATGCAGGAGAACTCTGACCTATACATATTTGTCTGTTAATACCTCGCCAATAAAAAGGGAATAAGCCAGAAAGTCCTCAAACCTCTACAAGCCAAAGCAAAATAATCAGCAAAAGATTTTGCTACAAAATACTTCATTCTAGGGCCAAGAAAAAAAAAAACAGCATTGCACCCTGTGTTCAATTAAAGCACAAGCCCATCTGACATGACACACAGCTGAAAAATTAACATAACAAATTGCTACTTACAGCAATGTATTCAGATTTTCTGATACACTTGGTTTCTACCAGACTCTGAAGACAAAACTGACACAGATCTATTATTTCTGAATTTGGAATTATTGTATATATATATTTTTACAAATGCAATATTGATTTAAGATGGGGGGGAAGGTAGTTCCATGATTGTATATATCTCTATAGACACATACATATATGTATAAAGGTATGTATATATTATCACAGATTCTTTGCATTTACATAAATATGATCTCCTCTCTCCATCTCTCAGACAAGGGGATGGGTTCCTTGAGCAAGAAGAGGCTTTGTCCATATACTGAATATTTTCAGAAATTCTCCCCCCAGTAGTAATGGGAGTGACAGCACTAATAGGGTGCTCAACCCCCAGTCTGCCAGCCAGATCCAGCCTACAAAACCATATACTCCAGCCCATGGGTCTCCCCACAGGTCTGGAAATTTGGTGGTATGCGAGCAGTGATCATTAACACCGCTGTTGCTTCCCCACCACCGAATTTCCAAGCCTCGTGCAACTAAGTCTTCCCTGCCTGGGCCAGCCCCACGCAGAGGGATTACACCCACAGACCGGATGCAGCTTGCAAGCCATAAAGGTCAGGTCGGGCACCACTGATATGGACTGTCTAGAAACGTTTTTCTCCTTGTCACTTAGACAAGGTATTTCAGTTAGGTTGTAAACAGAGCTGGTCGAAATGGAAAAACTATTTAATGGAACTTTTTGTCTCCTCAAAGAGATTCTTCAGCTTTCAAAATAGGACAAAGTTTCTTTTGCTTCCCTGCAGCCCCCTCCAAAAGCTTTATTAAACTCCCCCCATCATAATCAAGATTTTAAAATATTTACTTGTCAAGTATCCACCATTCTGCATGTGCATTTTTCCCACTTAAGAGGGCAATAAAATCAATCATGCTCAGTCTCTTCCCTAATGTTTTCATTTTTCACCTCTTTAGTGTAACTTTAGGGCTCTAGGTTCTGTAATTAGAGTGGTCTTGGGCTCTAATTAATGCCCCCCCCCAGCACATGCACAGACACCCCTAGCTACTCAAACTGAGCCACATGTAACATGACAAAAAGTGGCATACAGTCCTGCTGCAAGGGAAAGTCAATACAGAGGGCTGAAGTGCCACCCTGCCCTGCCTTCTTCCAGACTTCAGACTATTACAGATAACGACTACGCTCTGTATCACTGTAGATTGGACACATCTATACAAAACACTTACAGTGTGGTAGCCTAATAACACTGCACAGTAATGTGCAAACTGCAGGTCAAAAACTCTGCTAATAAGCTACGGTGCAGTATTATTGGGCTACTGCACAGTAACCATCACGAAAAAACTGTGCATGGATGCTACTGCGCAGTAACTGTAGTCACTGCACATTTAGTTAGTACTTCGTTAAGCAAGCTAAACTAAATGCTCAGAAACTACCACACATTAATGAACATGTTGCCATGCCCTATAGCAACAATTTATCAGCTATCATTAATAGCAGTTTCAGCTCAATATAAACTTTGATGGTTGATGTCAGTATCCGAATCAGGTGAAGGCAGATTACATTCCCAAGTCAGTGGAAAATACCCATCAATATACCTCAGTATTTTAAAACTATTTTGACAAATAGACAAATACAATTATCCCTAATTATTTTTCTGAATAATAACCTAGATCTTGTGGGACATTTTTTTCTTAAGCTTGCTATTCCTTTGAGGCTTTCTAAAGCCTTTTTCTTTATTTGTAGCTCATCATATGAGTCAAACTCATTATTTGACTCATATTTTCATAACTACATTTTAAATTTTGACTCGTTTCATAACTAAACCAGCAAGAGAGATTGGTATTCACATTATAACCAGTCTTCACAACCAAATTTTCTTAAATATTAGGTAGAAACAACAGGCTACACATACCTAGTAACTCAGGCCTGCTGTGCAGAACATCTCTTATTTATTTGCTGTGATTAAAATGGGCAGTTTCAATTTGTGATAGGTCATTTAGGAACACTTGAAGTATTCCCTGAGAATAGAATCATACCCTTCTTCTACCCCAAACTATCTCAGAAGCGCATCCTCCTGATGTAGACAGCAAATTCACTTTAAATAAAATTGTTCTGGGTATAACTGTTAACTTTTATCATTTAGTTGTATGTGTGCCCTTTGAACATGCTGGGAGTGGGGGCAAGCCCCAGATCCAGGAGAAATTCCCCATCTTGGGCTCCGCTCAGCCCTGCTAGCATGTTCAAAGGAAGTGCATGCCACAGGAATACACATGGGCACAGGGGAAGTGCTCCCCAGTCTCCGGTTCCTATTCCAACATGATTATGTCACACATACAAATTAAAGTGTGATAACAGCTAGCTATTAAATGTGGAACATCTTTGGGTGGGTTTGCCATTTTATCACACTGTAAATTGCTTGGACATGTGGCACATTGCAATTAATGATGCAGTTAACGTGTTGCAATTAACATGGCAAAAACTGCAATATTTCCCAGGGACCGATGTATGGGCAACTTGTGCGTCCTGGGTCTGGGGGGGCACCTGCAGAAGCCAGTGGCAGCAGGGATGGAGCTGGCAAGAACCCACAGATGGTGGGTGGCAGTGAGGACAGTCCTGTCAGATGGGGCATGTACCCCCCCCACCATGCCTCCCCTACCAGTTGCCTATGGACCTATGTTTGGGGACATATTTTAAAACATCTCATCAAAAGAGTGTGTATTATCCTTGCAGATGTATAATCAGAAAAGTTACCAGTCAAAAAAAGGTATATAAAAAATGTACAAAAACATCACAGGACAGATAATGAAGCATAAATTGCACTGCTAAACACAGAACAATGACCACATAAAAGAAGACAAGCATCAAAGAGTCTGATTTTGATCCATCTTACACTGATGTCAATCAGAAAAGAGACTGCTCAAATTATACTGCTACAAAATCAGTATCAATGAAACTAAAATCTGCCAAAAACCATGGTCCAGTGAAACCTCAAAGATCCCCTCTGTAACTGGGCCCCCCACGTCTGGTACCTCCACCCAGAAGTAACCCTTGGTGCCGGCCTCCACCTAAATGGGGCCCTTGGCTCTTAAACTGAAGGAGAGCAAATTCAGACTGAACATCAGGAAAAAAAATCTTTACAGCGAGGGTTGCCAAAATACGGAATGGGCTCCAAGGGAGGTGGTGCTGTCCCCTTCCTTGGAGGTAGTTAAGAGAAGATTGGACAAACACCTTGCTGGGGTCATCTGACCCCAGTACTCTTTCCTGCCCAGGGCAGGGGGTTGGACTCAATGATTTAATAGGTCCCTTCTGACCCTAAAATCTATTAAATCTATGACTGCAGGCACCTGGGATTAGAAGCATTGACACCTCCCCTTTGAGGTTTGCTCCGCATTGGAGTTTCTGGAGTGCCAGACAGGGGAGCTCCAGACGGGTTGGTGCCCTGAGCCCAGGCCAGCA
Organism: Crocodylus siamensis; assembly: GCF_052110815.1. Lineage (NCBI taxonomy): Eukaryota > Metazoa > Chordata > Crocodylia > Crocodylidae > Crocodylus > Crocodylus siamensis. The sequence continues at coordinate 3,572,506 of NC_143409.1, forward strand.
GCTGCGGGAACATTTTAGTTAACCACTTGTAGCTACCGTTCTTCTGAACCTTGCAAGGCTGACTTCCTGTGTGGTCGGGACTCTTCCCCACTCCCAACAGCTAAGGGGCAGCAGGGGTGCGCAGGCACTGATCACTTGCTGGGATGAGCTGGGGGTAAAAATGTGAATGCCCCTTGTACTCTTCACTATTAACACAGTTAGAAAATGGTGATGAGTTTTTTAAATAGCATTTAATGTACTGTACGGTGTGATCAGGTCCTCTGGGATAAAGATCCAAAGATGCCTTCAAAGCCTTGCTTTGTTATTCTGTGTTCCCATCAAGCCAGGTTCAAACCTCAGGGAGAGGGAAACAAACACCCGGCTCCATGTGAGCTATCTTGTGCCTGGGGGCATGTGGGAAGGGTCAAAATGCACTGTTTGGCTGACTGCCAACATCTGGAAAGTCAAACTTCCTGGCCAGTAGTTTGGTGTGATGTTCTCTGTTTTGGGCAATTTGGGAGGGAGTTTCTGGGGATCCATGGGCAGGGGGGAGAAATGAGGCTTTGGGGCTGCCCTACTTAAAGAAAGATAACCTTATAACTTGACGTGGCATATTATTATTATATATTATATCATCTCAAATCTATAAACATGAGATGCTTCCTTGCTCACAGTCATTACTCAGATACGGTTCTAGAAGGATTTCCAAAATGTTCCATGCCAATACCACTTCAATATACTTGATCTCCCTCCAGCAGTGGTGCAATCACCTACCCTGGAAATCAAGAGGAGAGTGGATAGTCACCTTGCTGGGGTCACCCGACCCCCAGTTATCTTTCCTGCTTGGTGCACGGGGGTGGACCCGAAGATCTTCCGAGGTCCCTTCCGGCCTTTCAAATGATGAACTTTTCAAATTTTCCACAATTTAAGAAGAGTTCCAGAGGTGGAGGTGGAAAGTTATGAGTTTTATTTTTTCTCATAGTTGAAGAGGCTTTGAAAATTCGCCAAAGAAAAGCAACCAAATGAACTAAGACATTTAAATATCAGTCTTCTTGCACAGTGATAGGCTGGAATAAAAAGGAGAACAGAGAGGAACAAAAATTAAACCTCAAAGTTCTTAGTTTCAGTGAATAGTGGGAAATTCATAAAAAAAGATTTGCATGAAAACTTTCATTTAAATACGGCATGAATACGCGGTTTCAAACAAACTGATCAAGAAGCCCCAGTTTAAAACATTTGTGTATGATAAAGCTGATTCTTGGAAAGAAGGACCTATGTAGTTTGTACAAGTATACTGTTCTTTACTATCACTAGAACTTGAGTGCTTTCCTTCCTAAACCACACTATAAATGTATCCCACAATTATTCAGTTAATACAATGCTGGACAGGATTTGTACTGGTTCACACCGATGTCAAAGTCATAGTCAGCATTCGATTTCCTAAGTCATTTGTTAAAAAACTGCATTCAGTCACCAGCATTTTTTTCATATAGGCATATTTTGTAGGTATACACAGTAAATCTAAAGTTAATGACACAGGTAAGCTGCGTGCCTTAGCTAATGAGAGCAAGTTAATCAGTATTAACAGCAGAAGATGAAGTAGCACAGGTTTCACCACAGATTACCAACACTCCCAGGGCCCTGGCAGACTTGTTCACTACTTTTCAGAAGCCCACATTCCTGCATCTTCACTGCTAGCGTTACCCATCCTTCCCAGAAGTCTCCCATGCCACAATCACATCATTGCATTGCATAGATGCACACTAGAAGTTGTCTCTTCCACCCCTATGTAGAGGCGTAACAAATGCATTCAGCACCTGGGGGATTATGCTCATTAGTGGAGAGTTGAGGGAGGGGAGAAGGGAGAACAAGTGGTTGTGGGGAGAGGAGTCCTACCTGCCTGCTACTTCCGTGGCTGCTGCTGTAGCAGCATGGGTTTGGGCTGTTAGTGCTACACATAGCAGCGAGGGCTCCCCAGGGGCCTCTCCTGATGTCCCGTTTGCTTCCCCTTTCCCCCAGGCACAGGGCTGTGCCTTCCATGTCTAAGCCACCCCCCTTCTCCCCCAGGTCCACTACAGAGCACATGGCTGCCCCTGCCACACTAAGCACTCCTGGGTGGAGTGAGCCATACTGGTGCCCCCCAACTCAGTTGGTGCCCAGGGCTGATATGCTTGCTCACCCCTAGTTATGCTACTGCCGCTACACCATGAGAGAGGGTAGCATCACACATGTATGCATTGCAGATGAAGAATGAAGCAGGCGACTGTCTTGCTCCTGGCAATGAGCATCAGCTCTCTTCTGATTCTCCTCTCCTTTGAATCAAGGTGCACAGTAGTAACGCTTCTGAACTCAATGGATTTACACTATTGTCAAGCTCACAAGGGAAGTGGAAGTTCTCAGGTCTTGCTCTTAACACCAGTGCAAGATGGCAGCATCACAGGAGCAATAGATTTAAGAGCGTTATGGGGAACATGTTAACATCAGATCTTGAAGTGGTTTAATAGAATGAGATGAAAACACAGGACCTCACACATGGCAGCGACACAAGTACAGAGTTGCAGTACGTGAAAGCAATCTGAATCATGCAGTTAATAAGGCTGTGCGAGGCTTCAGACAGAGCTTCGGATCCGGAGAAGCTTCGGACAATTCGGCGTCCGAAGCAGCACGTCCAGGTCGAAGCGCTGCCTCGTTCGGCTTCCCGAAGCGTTTTGGAGTCATCTCGGAGATCCAGCCATGGGGTAGAATGGGGAAACAATAAAATATCTATAACTTTGTTGCTTTTTGTCTGATTTGGATGAAATGTTCAGGGGTGGTAGACTCTGCAAGAGAGCGTGAAGCCTCCCAAGTTTCAAGAAGATTGGTGTAGGAGTTTGGGGGGGAACAGCACCCCAAATTTTTGAAAGCAAAACTCATGTCACGTCTAGGCATTACAACATAGCGGGGTGAAAACTGCTGGGCTGGTAGCTCTTGCTGAGGCCACAAAGTCTGACAAATTTCAAGAAGATCAGCGCAGGGGTTTGGGGGGAACTGCTGGGGTTTGCGGACAAGCAAAACTCATGCCGTGGTGCTTGTGGGACTGTCTCTGTTTAGGGGCGGGGAGGGGAGACACTACTGCAGGCCTGGCTGCCAAGCTGCTGTGCTCCCAGTTACCAATCAATCAATCAATCACACTCACTCAGGGGCCAGGGACTCGGACCAGCTCAATACACAGGACCTAGCTGCTACATAACCACTCAACAGCATCAATTAGCACAAAACCAGGCTCAGGAGAGGAAAGAATCAATACAGACAATCAACTGCCCCAGGCCAGACACAGGCTTGGCACAGTTGTGTCTATCAGCAGCTAGGGGTGCCGGGCTCCAGAGCCCCCCTGCACCCATCTCCTCCACAGCTGGCAGGCGTCGTGGCCGCAGCAGGGGCCACCATCCCTGCAGCTGTCACCCTGCTGCGCCTTAGCACATGCAGCCTCACCCATGGCACCAGTCTTGCTTGTCTGCAGCTTGAGGGGCAGTTCCCCCCAAACCCCTGCGGCCTCAAAAAGAGTTACCAGCCCTACAGTTTTGCCCCCCACCCCCGTGTTGCAACACACAGCCATGACAAGAGTATCTATAACAACAAAGTCATAGATATTTTGTTGATTCCCCCATTATACCCTATGGCCTGATCTCCGAGGCGGCTTCGAAGCTTTGGCTGCATCGAGACGGGAACCCGGTCCGGAGCTCTGGATCGGATCGTGACCATCCAAAGCGGCCAGATCCGAAGCCGGATCAGATCACTGCCAACTTGCACAGGCCTAGCAGTTAAGTGCGCAGACTGTTCGCATGGGGTAAAGCAATTGGCAAGTACTGCATTACAACATGACTACCATCGTCCTATGTGCAAGCGCCCGCAGCGTACAATTGCCAGGGTAGAAAATATTCAGTGGTGTTCGCAGTCTTTGTGGGAATCTAGAGCCCAAATAGTTGGGGGCGGGGTGGGGGGGGGGTCTTTTGACTATGAACTGAAATTGAAGAAGGGATTGCAAAGCTCATGTGCTTTCTTTAACCTGCCTTAATAAGTGTCAGTATTGCAGCACATCACAGCAAATATGGATTATGTTGCTTAACTGGTTTCATTAATGATACAGCACTTAATTTATGAGTTTCTGAAATTTCCTTTCTTTGTTTCTCATTTTCCAGGCTCATTCTCTAGCCAAAGACCAGTGTATTGGGGATGTAAAAAGTGGGTCATCCATTTTTTAACAGGCTTAAAATAAATAAATAAATAAATAAATAAATAAAACCCTGACCTCTAACTTTCGTTTATCAAGACAAAATAATGTTTTCAACCCTTTTTCGAACAGCTCTAAAACCGAAATGGCTGCACACGTCCAATGTTAATATTTGCCACTAAACAAGGCTTTATAGGGAATAAATGTGCTCTAGTGAAAACAGCTTAGATGCATGCGCAGAGCTGTGGACCAGCCTGTCCAAATCCAAATGAACCAAATCCCTTCAACTCTTCAAATCCAAAATATACGTGGAATTACTCAGTTTGCTATAATTACATTTAACAGCTTTGATTAATGATGTAATATGGCTGGCACATAAAAATAACCCAAACTAAATCAAAAGCAGTTGATATCACCCCTCCTGAGTTGAGTCTGAGGAAGGACCTTTTTCTGATTAAGATGAGAACATTCATTATATGAACAGAGGCAAAGCGCTGCTCGACCTGGTACTGGCTACGGGGGACAACCTAATCGGCGACCTAGTGATCGATGGGAAGCTGGGTGACAGCGACCACGAGCTGATCACCTTCACCATCCGCCGTAAAGCTGGCAAGTCAGTCAGCAACACGGAAGTCCTTGACTTCAGAAAAGCCGACTTTGACAAGCTCAGGAGGCTTGTCAGTGAGACCCTAAGGGACCATGATCCCAGGGAGAGGGGAGTTCAGGACGAGTGGTTGCTTCTCAAGGGAGAGATCTTCAATGCACAAGCTAAGTCTACTCCATCTCAGAGGAAAGGCAGCAAGAGGGCACAGCAGCCCCCCTGGCTCTCCAGGGACCTAGCGACCTCCTGAGGCTAAAAAGAAAGGCCTACAAAGGATGGAGGATGGGATTCACCTTCAAGGAGGATTACTCCGCGCTGGTCCGGTCCCGCAGGGAGCAAACCAGGAAAGGCAAGGCTGCGACTGAACTCCAACTAGCTTCAAGTATCAAGGACAATAAAAAGTCCTTTTTCAGATATGTGGGGAGCCAGAGGAAAAGCAAGGGCAACGTTGGACCCCTGCTGAACCAGATGGGACAGCTGAGAACTGAGGCCCAGAAAAAGCCAACGTATTAAATGGGTACTTTGCGTCAATCTTTCATCAGTCCCATGGGGCGCCCATGCCTGCTACGGGACAGGGAGGTCCGGGTGAGGGAGATCCCCTGCCCTCCATCAATGCTGACCTCGTGAAGGGGCATCTTGAGAAGCTGGATACCTTCAAGTCAGCCGGCCCTGACAACCTGCACCCCAGGGCACTCAAGGACCTGGCGAGCGTCATAGCCCAGCCCCTGGCACGGGTCTTTGAGAGGATGGGTTTGTTGCAGGTAGGTCTTGTTTGACCAGTGTCATTTCCTTCTATGACCAGGTGACCTATCACCTGGACAAGGGAGAAGAGATTGATGTCATATATTTTGACTTCAAAAAAGCCTTTGATCTGGTATCCCATGATCACCTCTTGGCGAAACTGGCCAATTGTGGCCTTGGGCCCACCACAATCCGCTGGCTGGGAAATTGGCTTTGTGGTCGGACCCAGAGGGTTGTAATCGATGGCAGTCACTCATCGTAGTGCCCTGTGACCAGTGGGGTCCCCCAAGGCTCTGTCCTTGGACCCATATTGTTCAACATCTTCATCAGTGATGTGGACATTGGAGTCAGGAGTGGACTGGCCAAGTTCGCCGATGACACCACACTTTGGGGCAAAGCATCCACGCCAGAAGACAGGCAGGTGATCCAGGCTGACCTGGACAAGCTCAGCAAATGGGCAGACGAGAACCTCATGGTGTTTAACACTGAAAAATGCCAGGTTCTCCACCTTGGGAGGAAAAACCTGCAGCACCCTTATAGGCTCAGCAGTGCTATGCTGGCTAGCACTACAGAAGAAAGAGACTTGGAGGTCATCATTGACCACAAGATGAACATGAGCCTGCAATGCGATGCTGCGGCTAGTAAAGCAACCAAAATGCTGGCGTGCATTTGCTTCTCAAGCAAATCCCGGGACGTCATTCTCCCCTTGTACTCGGCCTTGGTGAGGCCGCAGCTGGAGTCCTGCGTCCAGTTTTGGGCTCCACAATTCAACAATGATGTGGAGAAGCTGGAGAGAGTCCAGAGGAGAGCCACGCGCATGATCAGAGGTCAGGAAAACAGATCTTACGATGACAGGCTGAGAGCCATGGGGCTCTTTAGCCTGGAAAAGCACAGGCTCAGGGGTGATCTGATGGCCACCTATAAGTTTATTGGGGTGTTCACCAGGATCTGGGAGGACCATTGTTCACCAGAGCGCCCCAAGGGATGACGAGGTCGAATGGTCACAAACTCCTGCAAGACCGTTTCAGGCTGGACATAAGGAAGAATTTCTTTCCTGTCCAAGCCCCCAAGGTCTGGAGCAGCCTGCCATCAAAGGTGGTTCAAGCACCCACATTGAACACCTTCAAGAGGAAATTGGATGCTTATCTTGCTGGGATCCTATGACCCCAGCTGAATTCCTGCCCTTTGGGCAGGGGGCTGGACTCGATGATCTCCCGAGTCCCTTCCAGCCCTAATGTCTATGAAATCTATGAAATATGACCATCAGATAAATTGTTAAAATACATGCCTTAGAAAGAAGAGAATTCACTATATAAAACCAGAAATCAGTAAAGATAAACTGTACTGGACCATGTTGCCTTTAAAATAGCATTTTTTTAAAAAGTTGCATGTGTGTAGGTATATACAAGGTGGTAGAAAGTGCTATAAAGGTATTGTTTTAGGAATGTAAAGTATATGATACTGTACAGTAACTAAAAACTACTGAAAAGCACTCATGCAAAGGGGCAGAATTATAAAGTTACACCCGCTACCTTCAAACTGGCGTTTCTTCTGTCATTTTGAGTTACTAAGTGTGCAACCTTAATACTCTCTTTCTTGCATGGGAAGAGTTTATAATGCCAGACACTTGAACCTTAGCTATAACAGAAGTACAATGGGAAAAGAAAAAGCTTTAGCTGTCTCTATATTTTTTACCCCTGTACAATTTAATCCTATTATTGATGTGGCTTGAGTGCTTTCTGAGTATTACTATCATTTTCTGTGCCTGCATCAAGTGCATTCCACCTCAAATCAACCAGCTCTTCAAGTACTCTGATGCTGCAGAAGTATTTGCAGCTTTAGCACAACAGTAGCATAAACAGGCACTTGTATTACTGGTATAACCTCCCCTCCCTGTCCCACCTCCACTTAATCCTAGATGGATTAATTTAATGCTTATAAAATTGACCAATAGCACTGGCTTGACCCGCTTTGCCCTGCAAACTTGCTGGCATTTCTCAATCAATGTTCCTTAGGCCCAAGCAATTGGACATAATCTGTGACTGCATATCCAACACATCTTTAAATAACGATTACTAATTGCAGGGTTATTTGTTGTTGGGAGCACAGTGGGATCAGGACAAGGTGCCCAAATTTGTTTTCCCCAACAGCAGACATTGAACCTAGGTCTCCAGGAACCACACTATTTAGCTCCCTGAAGCATCTGTCCCTATTTGTCCTCTGAAAGTTTCCTTTGTGGTTCGCATGCCTCCTTTCAATAGGAAAGAAACTGGAGAATAAAGATTGGATTAGTTGTGGATAAGCAGTCAAGGGTTTGTTTGCAAAGTAAATAACCTCAGTAGTCTTCACTAATTATTTCCTGCAGAGGGTCCACCATTTCTGTCTTTTCTGTTGACAAGAAAGATGGGCAACTCATTTCCAGAGAGCGCTAGCTAAGAAACCTGTGGACGATGGCCTGCAGGCCTTTCAAGTTTTACACAGATTTTATTCCAGGGAAATTCCTGCTGATGGAGGGAATTATAGGAATTAGCCTGTGGCTGCATTTATTTCTCCCTCTACAGATTATTGTCAGAACTGAAAGGAAGGAGCAACTTCTTTTAAATCATTTTCAGGAACGCTTTCTTTGGGAAGGAGGAACAGCGATTCCCGAAATATTTGGCTATGCATGGAGGAACATACATTTCCACTTCTGGCTCGATCAGCTCCACTTTTTGTCAACACAATTCAGCTTCACTGAGCTCAAATGCCTGCGTGCAATTTTGATCATTATTTTATTATCCGGTTTCATAACATGTGGCGGCAAGACAAGAAAATGCGAAGGATAAATGTGTAACAGCGACAGTGGGCCAGAACTAATTTATCATGAGGTTTAAAATTCGTAGTGCAGTAACAGTCTCAAAACTAAATGAGAAAGAGGAGACTGGCTGACTTGCAGCAGGGGTACCACCCAGGCAGCCTGTGTGCAGCATATTGTGGGGGAGGAGAGAGGCAGCACAAAAGCAGACAGAACAGGAAGCAGAAAGCAAAGAAGCAAACTGGGCAGGGAGCACAAGGAAAGAAGCAGAAAGCAGAGCGGCAGACCAGGCAGGGAAGAGGATCAGAGCAGCACTAGGGGAAGGTGTGAGGCTGATTTGTAGCACACCTACCCAAAAGGTTGTTCTCCACTGGCCTGGAGGATAGACTTGTCCAGAAACACCGGCGGGGAGGGAATGAAAAGTATGGGAAAACCAGGAGGTTTTCTCTGTTTTTAGCTGTAGTACTAAGGGGCAGTTTGGGAAGTACTAAAAGACTGCTTTCAAGCTTGCAGGATGGGCTTTACAATTAAAGGGAAATAGGGCTGGAAGGGACCTCCCAAGGGCGACTAGTCCAGCTCAAGGCAGGATCACTCCCGACTGAACCAAGTAGCTAACCTGCTCTTGCAAGTGTCCAGGGATGGAGACCGCACAACCTCTCTAGGCAGCTTGGTCCGATGCTCGACTTCCTTTATACTTAGAAAGTTCCTCCTAATTTCTAACCTAAAAATTTCCCCTGCTGCAGCTTGAGGCTATTGCTCCTATCCCTGTACCCTACACCTCACACATACAGCACACCTGCAGGACTCTCACAAAAACCCCCACCCCGCATCTTCAACAAACTCTCTCATTCTGCTACCATAAAGATAACTGTCTTGACTCACCGCTTTCCCCGTCCTGCGAGGTGATGCAGTGCCAGGGTCGCCAACTAGTATGTTTAGTCTTTTCTTTCTCCAGGCCACAGAAGCGAGTGTCTCTTTTCCCCTTCAAGTTCCCAGGCTTGCTACTACCAATGCCTATCCCCCGATGATGTTGAGCACCAAAATTCAAAGTTACAATACAGCCTGGGTCCTGGGAGCAAAAAGAAGGCACCAGGCAATGTGGGGCCCCTGCAGGATACACTTGGCAGTCTGGTGGTTGCATCATAGGAAAAAGCAGACCTTTTTAACAAAGTTCTTTGCCTGCATTTTTCTAAGCAGGGACCAGGACATCTTCCCCACTGGGATTCAGGATGGACTCAGGAGCGACTCCGCAAGGCCTAGGGTCAGGGAGGACCGAGTCAGGGAGCTTCTGGAGGGGCTGGACATGTTCAAATCAGCAGGCCCAGATGGTCTCCACCCCCGAGTGCTGAGGGAATTGGCAGGAGTCATCACGGGGGGCCCTGGCACGGCTTTACGAGCACTCGTGGTGCTCTGGTGTGGTGCCAGAGGACTGGAAGAGGGCCAACGTCATCCCCATCTTCAAAAAAGGTAGGAAGGAGGACCCGGGAAACTACAGGCCAGTTAGTCTTACCTGGGTCCTGGGGAAGCTCTTTGAGAAAGTTATCCAGGACCACATCTGCAAGGGGCAAGCAGGGGGGACATGCTCAGGGGCACCTTTCAGGGTTCATTAGGGGCAGGTCCTGTCCGACCAACCTGGTGGCCTTCTATGACCAGGTCACCAAATTCTTGGACACACGTGTCGCGGTGGACATAGTCTTTCTGGACTTCAGGAAGGCCTTCGACACTGTCCGTCACCCCATTCTCATTAAAAAGCTAGGCGATTGTGGTGTCGACACCTACACAGTCAGATGGGTTGCAAATTGGCTGGAGGGCCGCACCCAGGGAGTGGTGGTGCACGGGTCATATTCGACCTGGAGGGATGCTGGCAGTGGGGTCCCCCAGGGCTCGGTCCTTGCGTCTGCACTGTTTAATTTCTTTATTAGCGACTTGGACAAGGGGGTGAAAAGCACCCTGTTCAAATCTGATGACGACACAAAGATCTGGGGCAAGGTGGGCACGCTAGAAGGGAGGGACAGGGTACAGCTGGACCTGGACAGGTTACAGGGGTGGGCGAATGAGACTAGGCTGGGATTCAATATGGACAAGTGCAGGGTGCTGCAGTGGGAGAGAAAGAACCAGCAGCAGACCTACAGGCTGGGGAACTCCCTTCTTGAAAGCACGGTGGCAGAAAGAGATCTTGGAGTCATTATTATCGATTTCAAAATGAACATGGGCTGCCGAAGTGAGGACGCGGTCAGTAAAGCCAACGATATCTTGTCCTGCATCCACAGATGCATCTCGAGCAGGTCCAAGGAGGTGATCCTCCCCCTCTATGCAGCACTGGTCAGGGCGCAGCTGGAATATTGCGTCCAAGTCTGGGCGCCGCACTTCAAGAGGGATGTGGACAGCATGGAGAGGGTCCAGAGGAGGCCACTCACGTGATTGGGGGCAGCAGGGCAGGCCCTACAAGGACAGGCGACAGGACCTGAACCTGTTCAGCCTCCACAAGAGAAGGCTGAGGGGGATCTAGTGGCCATCTACAAACTGGCCAAGGGGGACCAGCTGGCAATGGGAGAGACCCTGTTTCCTTGAGCACTACTGGGAGTAATAAGGAATAACGGCCATAAGTTGATGGAGAATACATCAGACTAGACATCAGGAGGCGCGACTTCACGGTCAGGGCGGCTAGGGTCTGGAACCTACTTCCAAGAGAAGGGGTGCTGGCTCCAACCCTGGGGGTCTTCAAAAGGAGGCTAGATAACTACCTAGCTGGGGTCATGTGAGCTTAAATTTACCAGGGGTCATATGAGCGCAGTATTCACTCCTGCCCAGGGCAGGGGGTCAGACTTGATGATCTGCTCAGGTCCCGTCCGACCTTACGTCTATGAACCTATGAACCAACAGCCCACCGGGTTAGCAACATTAGAGCACACTAAATTCTTTAACCAACAGCCATGGTGGAAGCAATGTAGCTGGCAACACGTCCAGCCAACTGACTCACCAGGCCAGTGGCCAGGTGCCCATTTACAACTAGGTAGCCTTCAGCAGAGACCTGGAACAGAGCTCAAACTCAAGAGCTGAAGCAAGACAGAAGGTACCTGATATTTAAACTTTTTTGTCCACAGCAGCGTTAGATGATCTGCTGGCGAAACGCTCGGCAGGGGATGTCTCCTGGCGTGCGGACAGTAACGGGTACCACTACAGAATTCTCCTTAAGAGCACTTCCCGTTTTCACCGCTTGTGTAACCTGTTTTAAAAGAAAAAGAAAAATCGCTCTGCCCTGGAGAACAGTGTAAATAAAGTTAGATTACAGTAGCACAGAGTGGCATTCAAATGGCTATATAAAAACAGCACAGCTAATTATACTGTAGTAATTACCTGAAAATTATACGCATGTTGTTTTTCCACTAGTCGATACTACTATTTTTGAACTTTGCATTGTTCTCAGGGATCGGTGGAGTCATGCCGTCTCTAAACGTTCTTCCAGTCTCATCATTAACAGACGCTGTCCCCAAAACAGCAGCTTTCTCCAGGAGTTGAGTTCGGGCTTGGGCTATTTAACCCAACTCATCCGTGTTCAGTTTGCTCCCCTTCACAAACCTATCCTCACTTCTGCTTCCTTATTTTATATGAAGCAAATATTTGTAACAAACCTTTCAGCATGCATTAGGCGATGCTAACCTTGCCATGGATTCTAGGAATAGTACCCAATGGGGATTTACTCCCGTCTGCCAGAAGATGTATTTATATACCCTTCAATTATGTTCTTCTGTTAATGGCCCCTTTCCTACCAGCCTTTTTGAATAATAGAGAAGTCTGCCTGCGTTATTGTAATTTGAATGAGAAAAGAATTTGAATCAAGATTTTAGACAACACAGACTGTCTAACGGTGACAACCTTTACCCAGGTTTTTGGTGTGATCCTCAACTGCGTCGGCAATGAATCTGGAAGCAAAATGCCCATTAACTCCATCAGGAGCAGAAATAAATATGGATTTGGAAGAGCGCTGGTTTTGCACATGTGCAAGCACCACTGTCATCTTTACGGTTTTGCAGTAGCAACCAACTCACGTGAGCAACTAAGGAAAGCAAGCACCGCAACACACTGAAAAAAAGAGGACTTTGGTCTAATGGTAAAAACAGGTAACCAGGAGGTGGGAACCTCTGGGCCATTCCCAGCTTTGCTACCGACTTGCTGCCCGATTTTAACGAAGTCTACGTCTCCGTCCTCTGTGGAACAGGGTTAGTAATAACCATCTCATTGGAGTGTTGAGAGGAATAATTAATTAGCTCTTGGAAAGTGCTTTGAGGTTCTGGGATGAAAGGTGATGGAGTCTGAATGCTTGCCACATTAAAATAAATAGAAAGAATCTCCATATTTACTGCATGTAGTGCTTTCATCTTCAAAGCTCTTCACCAACATTAACAAAGAGCAAAATATTAATAAGGATCTTCTCTGCCCATCCAAATTATTCTCCCAAAGCACACATAACGAGGTCTGCCTCCACTCCAAAAGAAAACCTAAATGCCAGCTCCAGTATCAAACAGCAAACCCCTAGCGACCCCATCCATGGTAGATCTTCTTTGAACTAAGAATTATTCGTTGATATTTTTAATTAGGATAATTGGACAGCAGGACCAACCCTGAAGTCAATGGGAGTTTTGTCACTAGCTCCCAGGAGAGAGCAATCGGCGAGGAAGCGGAAGAGCGCGGGTTGGCGCAGCTGTCGTGCTGTTGGTAGGATACTTGCAGGGGGCTGGATGGAGGCAGCCTCGCTGCTGGCCGCCTGCCCTAGGAGCCTCACCAGAACAGGGATACGTATCCCAGGAGGCTACTGCAGTGAGGAAAAAAAAAAAGAGTATATTAGTCTTTGCACGGTCACCATGTGCTCACAGGCTGCGGCACATCATAGCACCAGCGCTCACCTACAGGACTCTTAAACCTTTGCCAGTGCACATGCAAAAATAAAGAGCCCCGCTGGTAATGTACCACAGCTCACCAGACTGCATGCCATTCCAGTTTTGAAACTTCACGTTCCCTGCTGATGCTACGCTGGCGATCCCTTCAGCCCAGAAAAGCCACATCTGTTGATTCACTGAAAAAAATACTAGTAAACTAGACAGCCAACCCCAAAATTATCATTTTCATCCATGCAACACCAATGGTAGGAAATGTTCCCTTGTATTTTTATCTTCTAAAGCCTCTCCGCAACTGCTACATGTAGCTAAAACCAGAGAGAAAGCATTGCCCCCGCCCTTAATAGAATAACAAGGTGCAATTGGACTTTTGGAGGTCATCTAGTCCAGTGTTTTGTGACCTTTTAAGTAGTAAGTACCACCTAACGTCTGAAAAATTGAATAAGTATCCCAACACTCAATTTTCCAGGGGATTTTATATTTATAGACTAATGCATGCCACATGTTGAAAGAAGGGCGGTGTATATGACAGATGTCTGATCTGGTGCAGGTAGGGTTGCCACCTTTTACACCAGGGGTGCACAACTCAAGTATGTACCTGGGCTAGAGGTGATGTTGGCCAAAGCTAGAAGGGCTGAACAACAAATTATCACTGGGGAATTTAATTTTTTTAATTGCATCAAATTTTTTGCCATAGTTTTGAGAGGAGGAAAGGGCAAAAGAGAGGGGAAAAGAAGGCAAGAGAGGCAGTGTTGGGGTACCCGCATACCCCCTGCCTGTGTCTCGCGTACCCCCAGGGGTACGCCTACCATGATCTAGTCCAACCCCTGCCTAAGGGAGAATCACCCCTATCCAAACCATCCTAGACAAATCCTCACCTAACCTATTGCTAAAACTACACAGACAGCCTTGTCACAGGATTACAAGGCATAGCACCCAGACCTGCCACAGGTAAAGCAGGGGGACAATGGTGTTCAGCATCTTGCTGCTCCCATGGGCATTAAAATATGTTTGAGAAATCCTTTCCTCAATTGCAACACATTTCCACAGATGTCCTTCCCTACAGAGACTAGAGAGAGGCAACAGCTCTCCCTGCGATGAAGTGTGCTAGGACATGGTCCAGGACGAAATGAGCTCCAAAACATTTTATAAAAATCTGTGGCGCGCTCCATGTACCGCGGAGGTCATTTTTTCAGCAGCTTATCAACATTCAGTAGGAATACTTTCTTTTAGGACGTTCTCTGCACAAGGATTGGAAATGCATGTTTCCCAAAAACATGCCCCACCAAAATCAAAGCTGTTCTCTATTCTCTCTCACTCTTCTGCGAAGAGAATTAATCTGAAAATGCATTTTGTAGCCGAATCTTGCTATTTTGTTATTTCTCCTGAGTTGGCTGAAGGCTCCACAAAGTGATTCATAGATTAAAACTTCCTAGTTAATCTGCTGCACAAGGGCATGCAGGCAAAGCTTCAAAACATTTGTTTGGTTTTTGGGAGGAAAAAAACAAATTCAAATGTTACCTCTGGGAAATACCCTTATTACTAGCTTTAAACACAGTTTTGGTCTCCTTCCAGCAACTATGTTGGAGTAGAGAGGTCTTTGTTTAGCTGGTTTTTGGTTGGGTCGGGGTGGGGTTTTTTTTTGCATCTTATACTTGCACATCACAGTTGGCCTAACAATAAAGAGTGTTAATTCTTAACATTTACTGAATGCAGGGCTATAGATCATGAGAAGTGCTCTGCAAACATTAACTAATTAATCCTTACGATGCCCCACATGGAAAGCTGGGATCCAATTAATGATAGATCATGTTATTTGGGGTCCCAACAGGCTGGGATATTTAGACCCAAGTCATTTCTTCTTCTTTTTTTTTTAAACAAGATGGAAAAGGTGTGGCCTGTCGACAATACCGGCGTTAGCAAATATGCCATTCGTACAGAATAAGTTTTAACAGCGCAGCCCAGCCTGAGACTCCAAGATCTCTCTCCCTATGTGATCTTCTCTCCCAGATCCACGGGTTTCTCCTCACCCGCCACTGTCAGCTCCCAGCACAACGCACTTTTTGTGCGTTTGCGGCAGAGTTATGGACAAGATCTTTCTTCTGTCCTGGGCCATATGTTTCAAGCCATAAAGCAAGGCTGTCCGCTCCTGTAATCTTGCCCCCAAAGGAGAGGAGTCGCTGGCAACCTTTGTCACCATAATTCACGGCCGCTGCAGCCGTGCCAGCAGAAGGCTGTGAGCCGCACAAAGTAGAGGGCAACACAAAAAGAGCCCTCGAGCCCCCCGCCTCCAACACTTGCACTTTTGGTACCGTGGCTGGAGCCGCACCACGGCCGAGTTGTATCTCCAAATCTCCCCCAAGCAAACCAGTGAAAAGCTGCACCTTTTTTTTGCTTTCATTACCTTCACACCACCAATGCTGATGACAGCAATAGTGCCCTGAGCTAACCCACCTGAAAGACTACCATCACCTAACCGTGCTAGCAATGAACACCAGTCAAAGTCCTGTTGTCCCCTGGTTTCTCTTGCTCAGTGTGATATGGTTAAGCCCGACAGAAGCATGGCATCACAAAGATAAAATAACCGTGATGGTCTCCATACAGCACTTTCCATCAGAAGGCTCAAAGCACGTTACAAAGTGTTTCCATTCTACAGGGGGGTAAACTGAGGCACAGGTGGGCAAAACATGACGTAGCCAGCACCCAGCAGGCCCCAGGCAGGCTCCAATCCCTGTACAACACCTACTTATGCCATTCAGGATCCATTAAAAAACCAACAACAACTAATTCAGGCACTTCCCCTCTACCTGACCCTCACCTCCTGGCTCAGGACAAAATTCCCCTCCACGCTGGGCAGCACAGACTTGAGCACCTCACCTCCTACGCTCGCCACGTAGGGGACACAGGGCAGTACTGTGATGTTGGCAGAGGTAGTGGGGATATCTTGGCTGAGCCAGGATGGCAGGAATTGCATTTGACCAGCGTACTGACAGCGTGATGGAGCCAGTTTAGACACTTTAAGCTCGTGCCCAGGTCAGACTTGTTCTCTGTTGCTGGAATGGATCCAGATGCAAATTCTTCCTGGGCTCTTCCAAACTCCCCCTGTACCGACCCACTTCACCGCACCCCGCTGTGCAGTGCAGAGCGCAGCCTGTCCCTGTGACCCCGATGCATCTTCACTGGGCTTCATTGCAAGAAGGAAACTCCTTCCCTCCCCCAGCCTCCTCTCCACTTCCTTTCAATACTGGATGTTTCCTCCCATTAGCATTTAGTTTGATGAGCTCTTGTTTAAGAGGGTGGAGAGGTTTGCCAGCCATTTCCTTCCCCATTCACTACCTGAAGTGGTTAACCCAGAGTCTCAGCAGGATCTTGTAAGTTGAGCCTGAGCATTTACTGGTGCTCCAGATGGGGGAGGAGAGGGAAAGAGCTTATCTCCCATTCAGCCTGTTATCTGAATCTGCCAGCTGGGCAGTGTTGGGGCCGGGGGATGGGCAGCCGCTCTGGGGATGGGAAGATACTGCCTGCTAGGAAGGGCTTTTCCCCCAGTCTGCACGGGACTCATCTAAAAACTGCCCTGGCTGTGGAAACAGGGACAAGAGCAGTCGTTTCATCTGAACGCAACATCTGGCGCTGCTGGTCACGCGATCCATCCTCTCCTTTTAAAGTGACTACAACAATTCTGCAGCCCCCCAGCCAAAGTCTCTGCTATTTTGTGAGCCTCCTGCATGGGGCGGAGGTACCAACCACACGTTTCCATCAGAAGATATCCTCCCCGGTTTCCTTACCGGTTCCCTCTAGTGCACTGTGTCAGCTCCTGATGCAGCCAGGGCCTCAGTGAGCACAAACCAGGTCTCCCAAGTGCAACCCTGCCGGGCTAGAGAAGGCTTTCAGGTGACAGGAGAGTTAAACATCTCCATGGTTTAAGTGCTGACTTGCCATTTGGGGCAGGAGGTGGCAAAGGCGCTTGCCTGGCACCTGGAAGAGATCAGCGCTGTTCTGTGCTCTGCTACCGACATCCCACATGCCCTTGAGCAAGTCACTTAATCTCTCCCCATGGGACCCATGGAGGGAGCGTGCTCATCCGGGAATCTGAGACTCCACTAACACGATCCACATCACCGATGCAAGCAGAATGGACGTGGAGCGACCAAATAAACTGGGAAAGTGTTGTCAGCCTGAATGAATGCTGGGGAATCAGCGGGCCTCTTTGCACTGGGGAAGCGTCCCTCCTGATTCCAGCCTGGGAACTGTTTGGAGCTGCGGCATCAATCAGACTAACTTTAACTGAACCACTTTTGACAGCAGATCTCAAATAAATCTTGCCACGCTAACTCAAACACTAAATCTTTACTTTCTCTATGATTTTTAACGGCTCAGAAGAGAAAACCATACAATTTGTCTGTTCAGGACAAGCTGACAGATGGAGAAATTATGTCTTCACAGTTATTGTTCCACTTGGTGGATGCGATGATACTTAGCACTTACAAAAAGCTTTGAAGATGTGAAGTGCTATATAAATACCAATCAATCCTCATGGCAGGTAGGTAAAGTCCTACCACCCCCGTTTCATGGGCTGGGGAAGCTGAGGCAGGGTGGGCTGAGGCCTACTTCTGGCAGGTGCTGAGTGCCCCGAAATCCAGGTGCTTGTCAGGCTGGAGGAGTCCGAGGACCCTGCCTGGTGAAACAGGGGAGCAAGCGGGAGAGTTAACAAACACACCTCCAGGGCAAAACTGGTTCATTTCTTTCCTGAAAAAATAGGTTTTCAATCAAAAGGGAAAAATTTCCGGCTGAAAATCAGAAACTAATTCTATTTCCTGAAAACTCGATATATAGATATCTATCTATATCTATCAGAAACTGTTTTTTGGGTTTTTTTATATATCAGAAAATAGTTTTCAAAAACAGGAAAAAATTCTTTTGGTGTTAAGGGAGGGGGAAATATACAGCTAATTTAGTAATAAAGCAATTTAAAATCCTGCAAGATATAATTGGTGCTTATTTGCCAGGTTGACTCAGTAATCCCTGGAAGTCCATTCACATCTGGCAGTGGTATAAATAGGGCAGGGCAACAGCAACCACCCTGGGCACCGACGGAGGTAGGGAGTGAACAACAACAAAAAACGGAGGCTCATTGCAGCCGGACAGCAGCGTCAAGCCAAAGTCACTGCTGCACCCCGGGCTCACGGCCACGTTCTTACGCTGCCGTATCTGGGCTCCCAACAAATACTGTGCCAACCGTGACACCGCAGCAAACGTGTCGGCCACCTTCTGCTCTCGGAAGCAGAGCTATTACCTATCTAGTGATGCAAATGGTTGCTTTGCTAATCAGAGGACAAAATTTGGTCCTTAGCTTATTGAAGCCTACCTGGAAGAAAAGCAATTAAATAAAACTGACACAGTAAGAGTCAGTGGCTGGAAAGCAGAAAGAATAATTAAAAAAAAAACCCCAAGACTAAGATTTCTTCTTTCATGTGCCATAGTAATGCAATGCAGTCATGATATAATGCTCCAGGTCTTGATTTAAGTACAGGATGCTTCAGCCTCTTCATGTTCAGTACTCCCCGTACCACAAATAGGAATAAATTGTTGCTGCTTAATTGGAGCCTGTTCCTCTTCATCAGTTCTCCGGGGGTACAGCCTGTGCATTTACGTAGAGATTCTGTTATTTCTACAGCCTGATAGCACCGCACACCTATCACCAGCCGCACGCCTTCACCAAGGAACAGCCACAAAGGAGCCTGAGATTTACTTGGGATGTAGCACATTATACCAAATCTCACTGCATCTGTATCTTGTAGTGATCGCTG
This sequence comes from Crocodylus siamensis, assembly GCF_052110815.1. Lineage (NCBI taxonomy): Eukaryota > Metazoa > Chordata > Crocodylia > Crocodylidae > Crocodylus > Crocodylus siamensis. Next base: position 3,591,533 of record NC_143409.1, read on the forward strand.
CGTTTAATACAGGTACACACGAATGAGAATGACGCACTTTAATCTGCGGAGCAGTACATATCGCCTGCAGACCCTTGGTCTGTCTCTCGCCGGTTGATTCTTAACTACATGCTCCCTGAGAACGCATCTCCCACCTCCCGCAGTCTCCTGTCAGGGAGCATCGGTAAATGATAATGTCTATTACTGCACACCTAAGCCATTCGTAGCATTTGGATGCATCCTTTCCTTTTAGTGCCTAAGTGAACAACAGCAACGGCCTTCTCAGAGAGGCAGAGTCATTTACAGGTGTCAGAAACCCTGCAATAACAGTTCAGCCGCAATCCCTGCTAAAACATCCATTTTCAAGCAAGCTGCATGACTCACCCTCTGAATAAATCCTAGTTACCCGTGAATAGCCCCACTGCTGAAATAAGACTTCACGTGATCAGTGGCCAAACTGAAGCTTGATCCTGCAGGTTTATATCGAAACCTCTGCCATGAAGACCCTGCTCAGTGATACCATCCCTTTGCAGCTGTAACTCTCAGGCTAGCTAACCTTATAGGTGAAGTACAGACAATCAAAAAGCCTGAGGGTGAAATGATTCAGTCTTTGCAGTTCATAGATTCATATATGTTAGGGTCGGAAGGGACCTCAGTAGATCATCGAGCCCGACCCCCTGCCTAGGCAGGAAAGAGGGCTAGGGTGAGATGACCCCAGCCAGATGCCCAGCCAACCTCCTCTTGAAGACCATCAGGGTAGGGGAGGGCACCACCTCCCTTGGGAGCCCGTTCCAGACTTTGGCCCCTCTAACTGTGAAGAAGTTCCTCCTCATGTCCAGTCTAACTCCGCTAGCTTATGGCCATCATTTCTTGTGACCCCCAGGGCCGCCTTGGTGAGTAGAGCCTCATCAATTCCCTTCTGCGCCCCCATGATGAATTTACAGGCAGCCACAAGGTCGCCTCTCCACCTTCTCTTGCGGAGGCTGAAGAGGTCCAGGTGCCCTAGTCTCTCCTTGTAGGGCTTGGCCTGCAAGCCCTTAACCATATGAGTGGCCTTCCTCTGGACCCTCTCCAGGTTATCCACATCCCTCTTGAAGTGCGGTGCCCAGAACTGGACGCAGTACTCCAGCTGTGGCCTGACCAGTGCCGCATAGAGGGGAAGTATCACCTCCTTGGCTCGGTTTGTCACGCATCTGCTGATGCACGATAAAGTGCCGTTAGCTTTGTCACACTGACTCATGCTCATCGTGGAGTCCACTAGGACTCCAAGATCCCTTTCCGCTTCCGTGCTGCTGAGCAGGTCATTTCCTAGGCAGTAGGTGTGCGGGACATTTTTCCTCCCTAGGTGCAGCACTTTGCATTTCTCCTTGTTAAATCGCATCCTATTGTTTTCTGCCCATTTGTCCAACCTGTCCAGGTCTGCCTGTAGTTGTTCCCTGCTCTCCAGTGTGTCCACTTCTCCCCATAGTTTTGTATCATCCGCAAACTTGGACAGAGTACACTTCACTCCCTCATCCAAGTCATCGATGAAGACATTGAAGAGTATCGGTCCAAGGAATGAGCCCTGCGGGACCCCACTGCCCACTCTCTTCCAGGTCGACACCGACCCGTCCACCACCACTCTGGGTACGACCCTCTAGCCAATTTGCCACCCACTGGACTGTGTAATCATCCAAGTCACAGCCTCTTACCTTGTTCACCAGTACGGGGTGGGATACCGTATGGAAGGCCTTCCTGAAGTCTAAGTAAACGATATCTACCCCTACCCCTGTGTCCAGGTGTTTTGTAACCTGGTCATAAGAAGAGACTAGATCAGTCAGGCATGATCTACCTGCTATGAACCCATGCTGGTTTCCCCTCAGCATAATTTTGCCTGCTGGGCTCTCACATATATGAGCCTTAGTAATCTTTTCAAAGACCTTACCAAGGATGGAGGCAAGACTGACTGGCCTGTAGTTGCCTGGAGCCTCCTTCCTCCCCTTCTTGAAAATAGAGACTACACTGGCCCTTTTCCAGTCCTCTGGGACCTGGCCCGTGCACCATGAGTGCTCATATATTCTTGCCAGTGGCTGTGCAATGACATCAGCCAGTGCCTCCAGCACCCTTGGATGGTGCTCATCTGGGCCTGCCGACTTAAACGCACCAGTCCTTCCAAGTGACTCTGCAGCATCTCAGGTTAGTCTAAGCTGCAGAGATTGAACCAATAAGCAAATGAACAGACATTCACTTTTAATTCAGGGAACACAGTCCCATGCCTGCAGTGGCTCAAGCCAGAGCACAGCTGTGTGTTCACTTCCTCTTCCTGCTGCCCCCCAAAGTCTCTGGGATTTGCAGGCCACAAATCACAGCAGCAGGACTCTGCAGGGTTTTTCCTCACTTAGTCTTCCTGCTTCCAGGTGCCTCTGGGATTTGTACTCCACAGTTGCTGCCTGCACTAAGCTGGCAAGGCAGCACAGCTCTGTACTCAGGGGAAGGTGGGTTTAACACCCCCTCCCTGGTCCCAGACCCCAACTTGGGGTTTGCGGGGAGGGGGAGTGAACCAGCCCTCACTACTCCAGCTCCAGAGCCAGCCCTGCTCTCTGCAGCAGGCAGGCCAGCCCAGCCCAGCCCAGGGCTGCAAGGCATGCTGGGTGACTCTGATTTGACTTGAACCAGGAAGGGGTCTGGGACAGAAGTTTCATAAACTCGTTTGACCCAAATCAGTTAAGTCTGATACTACATTCAACCAGATTTATCTTAAACTAGTTCTGGCCGTTTTGGAACTGGTTTATGTGCACTGAATTTCTGTTCCATTACAGGTTTGAACTAGTCTCTGATCACTTAAACTGGTTTATGTCTCTAGTCATATAGCGGCTCTTCCAGCTGTAATGATACACAGTAGGGTTGTGCGAAGCTTCAGGTAGTGATTCGATTTGGAGAAATTTGGCCTGATTCGGTGGCCGAATCTCTGAATCGAACCAGGGGATCAATTTAAAGGTCCGAAATGATACAAAGCTCTCTGAATCTTTGGAGACCTTTGATGATTCGGGCAGTCCCTGGTGGCTGCCGCAGCATGCTGCAGCTCACTCCGAGCAGGTAAGTACTAGGAGCGGGGGAGGGGACCATGGAGGGTCCCCTGCCAGCCCCCCATGGCTGCCCCGCCCACCCCAGCTCAGTACTTCAGAGAAAAGCCCCGGTGCTCACCGGTTGCTGCCAGGTGGGGGGCAATCCCTGGTGTCCCCCACTGCAGCCCCGTGACCCCCCTTGCTCCCCCAATCCCCCCCCAGCTCCGACTCCTTAAGGAAAAAAGCTGAGGAAAGCCCAAGGACTCTCTGCTCCTGCAGCAGCCTCGGAGCTTTGGGGGCTCGTGCAGAGCCCCTGATGTGGCGCAGGGCAGGGGGGATCGCCCCCGCCGGCAGGAGCCATGAATGCAGGGGTTTTTGGTTTTTTTCTTAAAGGGCCAGAGCTGGCCTGTGCAGGGCAGCTGTGTGGGACCTGGGAGGAGGGGGGGGGGGGGCCAGGGGGCTCGTGCAAAGCCCCCCATGCAGCATGGGGCAGCAGGGATTGCCCCCCACCCCTCTACCCAACAGCACCTGCTGAGCCCGAGGTGCCCCCCACCCCCAGTGCTGGGAGCTGGGACAGCCATTGCGGCTGGGAGGGGGGTGGGGGATGGGCCTGGCCTGGCTGATTCGGCTAAATCGAATCACAACAGTGATTTGAATCACAGTCCCCCAAATCGGCCGAATCTAAAGTGAATACTAGCTGCCTCACACAGGCCTAATAAAGAGCTGCCACCGATTGTAGTCGCAGGCCACAGCGTCACTGTCTTGTTGCTCAAGGGCCTTTCTGGGGGCTCACGGCACAATCCCAGACACCCCCGCGACTCCAGCTGAAATCCTGGCCTTCTGCCATCTGATTGCCCGCTCCTACTAGTGATCGTGGTACGTGATGCCCTGCCTGGGCCACATTACATTCATCACGGGGTCTGGGCCCCAGTTCTACCAGCTGAACTTAAATAGTCCCGTTAGCAAGAGTAACACCGTCTTTTTCAGGAACTTTGTGAGCAACCATTAACTCAATGCAGCAAAGGAAAGATTTTTAATAAGACGTTTTCCTTTTTTGGCTCACAGATTTCTTTGCCTGTTGAAATTGTACCAACACCGCTGTTTTTTTCTTCTAAAACAATTGAACTCCAAAAATCTTTCTGAACGTGGTTATGATTTGCCACATCTGTGGGGGGGTTTTTTGTTACACATTTTTTTTACTGTCAGGAGTTTCATAAGAAGGTATTATATAACTTTACAGCGTATCACATCTTTCAAGACATTTCCAGCAGTGAGAAAACACATCTGACCCTTCAAGCAAAAGATCCTGACCAAGGGTTTTACATTTCTGTATATCTTTTAGGCCAGCCAGCCCAGGCTGCAAAGATAAACTGTGACTGTGGTTTTCTTGTTTCTCCGACTAGCTACACGGTCGTTTGCTAGTGGCCAGGTTCAGCTCTGATATTCGCCGCGTGGATCACTTCTGCATTTGCATTGGAAAAACAAACACATATTGCTTGAATCGCGCACTCTGATTAAAAGAACCATTTTGTGATGCAGGCACAAGCAGACGCGCATCCAGGGCATACGCAGAACCGGACTATCCCTTTTACGGACGTTAATGGCCTCGTGTTTGAGTTAGATTTTAGCAAACATTAACCAATTAAGACAAAACGTATTTAAACACAAAATCTACCGCTGAAATAATATAACGAATAAGCAAGCCCTTGTCGTTTATCATTAAATATAGGAGGGATTTTGTTCGTTCGTTCGGGGGCGGGGGCGGTTGTTTTATGGGTTTTTTTGCGATTCACTGTGCAGAGGATATCAGACGTAGCATTTCGTACCCCTAAAGAGCTATACAAATAGTGATCAACCCTCACAGCTCTCCCATGAGATCGCTGCATAGGTCAGAAGTTTCTCTCTTATAACCTTTCCAAATCAGGGCAAGTCTTAAGAGGGAACGGGGGTGAATTCAGCAGCGAGTCACACGGGAAGCCGGCAGAGCGACTCGGAGGTGGAGCTGATGAATACCGATCATTCATAAAGCCTGGCAGCGAAGGGACCCGCAGACATCTGGGTAACAAATGCCTGCACACTAGGAAGGATGCTGAAGAAGCAATATTTTGTAGACAGATTTGAGAAGAGTCTGCGCGGTGTTGCAATAAGACTAATAGCAACACCAGCGCTGTACCGGCGGATGGGCCCAGGTACCCTTCATGATCACAGTAGGTTTTCTGGGGGACCAAGAGTCAGCAGCTCGATCCCCAAATCAGCAGGGCAAACTCTGAAAGGAAGCCAGAAGAGAAACGGGAGATCACAGGCCAAACTAGCCATTGCATATCGGGGGAATGTGCTCAGAGACATCCTTAGCCCAGACAACAGGAAGACACGCTGCCTCCCCTGCTTTGAGAGGAGGGGATCAGATGCTGGGGAATTATCACTCATTGTACTCAATGAAGGACATGTCTGTGTAATAAAAAGACCTGGAAAGACAGCCTAAGCCAGAAGTAATGAAGCTGAGCTCTTCTGAGATCATTGCAGTGCCAAGTACGAGGGAAGACAGACGAAGAACGGGTTGGCACCCAGCCAATGTTTGCAGCCGTGGCAGAAAACTGGAGATTTTGGGCTTCGCATTGAAATGCCTTTTGGCAAGGGGAACGCTGCTCTTTAGTTTCCATGCAATCCATTTAAATAAATCCGAGCCAGCCCCACGCATTGTTGTTAAGCTGCCTCTCAACTAACGAGGCAAGGGGAGAGCGGGATGTTCGCAGAAGATCTGCCGCACGTTCGGACACGACTCAGTGATGGCCCTGTCCCAGGCTGGCCCTTCCCTGGGGGGAAATACGAGGTGCTTTCAGAGACTGGAGTTATCAAGAGGAGAGATGCTGGGAAAGCTGCGAAATGAAAGAGCAACAACGCGGGTCCTCAACACGTACCCAGGTGCCTACCTCCTGCTGGAATCACCACCGAATACCTCGGAGAAACAAGAGGCCGAGCTGCTAACAATAACGTGGAAGCGCCCAGTAAAATCCACCCTCCCCCAGAGCGATGGAGCGAGAAGCAGCAGCAATTCTTGCACCTATCTTTATAAAAAAGACTGGGGGGCTTGGGGAATACAAGGGTCCCACGGGACCCAATAAACCCATTGACATGGTCATTCAAAGCAGAATCATGAAACGCTGAGACTGGATATTCACGTGAGATATTTCCACCGCATGCACTATAATCTGGCCAGCCGGATAGCCATAAAGGACAGCCGTGCTCACGCACCTGCTGGAGTTCTTGGAAGGGGTTGTTAAAATAATAGAGAAGAGGAAAACCGACTGGTTCAGACTTTCGAAAGCTTTCGACCAATTTCCCCAGAAAAGGATATTAAGAAACGACGTAGTTTGTCTCACGAGGTGGGAGGTAAAGTACTCCCACAGACAAGACCCGGGTGGAGAGGTAGGACTAACCTGTTAGCTTCTGCCCTGGCAGGAGGCTCTGTCCTAGAGTCGGCTGGCTGAGCGTGCTTTCATTTACCTTGAAAGAGTCCATTTACCCAGCAGAAGTTACTAGTAAGTCAGGATACAATTAATATATGCTAAATATGGACTAGCATGGCCAGGGTAGACCGGGAACCTTTCTTTTTCAGAAAACAGGAAGGCACTACATTGAGTGTGGTACATTCAATGGACCTGAAAAAGCAACAGCTTTAAAATGGATGAGAGGAATGACTTTCACACAACATCAAATTGCCTGCAGAACTTGTGGGCATGCGATATCATGTAGACCAAGCACCTAGCATGCTTGCAGGCAGGACTGGACAGGACAGGACATCAGAAATACCCCAAGTCTCGATAGAAAGGATTCAAGGTGACCGGTCGCATTTCTCCTTTTTCTGGACACTTGGCAATTGCCGACTAATAGGGGCAGGAAGAAACTTTCCCAGCAGGCAGGTTATTCCACCGCTGCCCTCTGCATATGCTCTTCAGCCCCTGGACCAGGTCCTAGGCCCTGTCAGGATATTTGACTAGTTGGAGCACAGGCCTGATTGCCTCCAACACCCCTCTGCTCCTTGCCCGAGATGTGCCAGTATAGGTACAAACCTTCCCACGACCCTGGCCGCAGCATTACACGAGCGACTCTTGCTCGCTCAAGCTGAACCACCTTTTCAGAGAACAAGTCCACCATCCACTGCTCTTTCCCCCTTCCCCTCCCTCTTCGAAGGACTGCACGTCTGCCATAGGCCCTATCTTCAAGACAAATTTTTCCACCCCCCCCCGCCTCTGGAAAAGAAACCTCCCTGGAGAGCAGTTCTCTTTCTGAATGGAAAGGCTCTGAGTCTGAATTTGATTAAGCTTTACAGTAGAAGAGACACGTTTATTAAGACAATCTTAATTTTTGTTGTAGGTGAACCACTGAGAACTTTGGAAATTTCCAGCCTGGCATCTCTCTAATGAAAAACTCCGTCTTGCTCTCCTGGGTCAAATATTCTGAATGCAATTTCTAATTTGGACCGCGGCTCTGGAAAACTTGATTAGCACTGTGAAAATGGAATTTTTATTAGGGAGAACTGAGTTATTGCCAAGGTTTGCTTTGCAAGGGAGTAGGCTTAATCCTAGACATAGTTCCAGGATTGCGCTATTCGGGATGCCCTTGCAATGGTTTATAGCAAATATGCAACCAAAGTCTGGATCGACTGGCCAAGCTGATGTTAGGATTGCAAACAACTACAAAAATGCTTTTAACTTGGTGCATGTATCGTTTAGACTGGATTCCCTCCCCACACACACACACTATTTTACACATTCATTTATTACATTTCCAGGCTCCTGATACAAGAAATAGGCTCAGCCCCAAGATATAAAGGCAATAACGAACCTCTCCGTTTGAACAGAAGCACATGAGATCGACTTGCAAACACAACAGATCTGCTCACCAGCTGTTAAAATCAAAAGACGACCGTAAGAAACATCAGACCCCATCCTAAATAGATGCTTTTCAAGGAATAGTCAGCCTTCCCAGGGGAGCCCCAAGACCTTACGATATGCAGTGACCCTCCTGATGGGGCTTTACGTCTCCACAGCACATAGTAACTGCCTAAAATAAGCCATAAAGCCAGGAATGCATGGGAAAAGAGCAAATTAAAATGTGCTATACTTGGCAGATCCTTTAGCAAATGCTGTGCAGCGCTTGCAAAAGGTGACAGTCAAACAGTGCTGGCAACTGAAGGCTTCTTTTTCCTCCAGGACAGGGAGAGCATCGTGAGCTGGGACAAGCTGCCCTATACTCTCCTGCCAATGAGTATCACCCCTCTCCCGGGGGAACCACGCCGGCAGAGCAAGGCTCTCCCTCAGTCCAGGTTCTCCCTGCCAGCACAAAGAGGTCAGCATCAAACATGGGGATATGGACTGGGACATTTGCACACACACAATAAATCCCAGTCCCCCATCAACCACATCACAGGTGCACCCCAAAGTCGAGTCCATCAAGTAGCCCCTGGGGAAGTGGCCTAGGTGCAGCCTATCGAAGGAGAGCTGGGACAGCCACGGGTCCACGAGCGGTAGATTTGCATCCCCGACACGAGCAAACCGTGACAGGCAAATCATCATGCGATGGGCTCATCACAAAGCTCCTGTCCGCTGAGGCAGGAGTGCGAGATCCTGCCCTTCAAAGGAGATGTGGGCGCAGACCAGGCTATGCCGAAACCCGCTGCACTGGCATGTTTGTCTTGGGAGGAAAGCCATCTGGCGGCCAAGCCCAGCAATGCGCGCTGCCTTCGCAACGGGCAGCACGCTGGCTCCCTTCCCTTTTCAAGGCCACCCACTCCTGTGCCCGCCACCTCACACTCACTTTCCAGCCCCTTCAGCTTGCTAATGGGAGAGTGAAATTCCAGGTTGACTTCCTTTTCCTTGGTGGTTTGTCATGGGCACAGGCTGAATCAGGCCTTCTTCTATCGGGTGAGAATCATCTATCTATTGCACACAGCGTCTGACTAATGCTTTTCCCCCTCTGTGGCCAATTCATGCTATTTCTGGGTCCGTCTTGATGCTGAGAAGGAAGGAGTTAGCAGAGTCGGATACTACGTCAGGATTCCTGGGCTCCACTCCCAGCTCCAGCACCATGAACACGGCTCCGACCTCTGCTGCTTACCTCCCTTTTGAGCCTTTGAAAAGCCTCCCCTTCTATGGCCGCGTTTACCGCCTGCAGTATGGGAATAACCACGTCCCTCCTTTACAAAGGAATGGGCGGGGGGGGGGGGGGGGGAACAAATTAATTAGTTCACGTCAAATTATACCTTTGCATGTCGCTGTTCAGATCATCTGGACTTCAAGCCAAGCCTACACAGAGTCAGGAATAAGTCCTTAATATTTGCAGAGTGCTTTGAAGCTGGGATGGAGTCAAGAAGTATTAAGGATTCTGCAGATACTTTTGCAGTTAAGGGTTGGGAAACAGAGTGAAGTAAAACAACAGGCAAGACGCTGGCAAATCAGAGCCTACAACTTCACTAAGCATTAGAGAAGATTAAAAGAAAATGAATTTTTTGCTTCTAAAATGAAGTGTGTACGCGCATAAATGTACACATAAGTTTTAAGCTACCTAAAGTTATACCTGCACACACTGATGCTGACCCTGAGTCAAAGCATGGTGATGGACTCAGGGACCTCAAAAGGCCTCTTCCTGCCGACTGCGGGTTGGGATTGCTCAGCCAAGTCCTTTATTTTCCTGGCCACTCTTTCCTCACAGAAAAACCACGAACATAAATCCTCAAATCAGTGAGCAAACATAACCATGATCCATAAAGCGTTAACTCACAGTCCTGGGGCTTTCCCCAGACCCTGAGAAGGTGACCCCAGCTCTCCGCGGCTCTCTCAGCATTGCAGCCATCCTTCTCTCCCCTGGAGCGAGCTCCCCGGTGCGGTGCTGCTGCTTCCAGCCTTGCAGGCCCCGAGTCTCATCCCAGACCCCTAGGAAGTGACCTAGCCCAGCATTGCAGCCACCAGCCTAGCACCACCGCCACCTCCTCTTCTCTGGGAGTCTTTTAACTTCCTTTGGGCCAGCCAATTATTCGCATCAACTGGCCCCATCCTCTGGCCAGGCCTGCAATTAGCTTTCACCACCTGCCGCTGGGCTGTAGCCCTGCAAGCCCGCACACTGCTGTAGCTGGCTACAAGCCAATTTTCCATGAGTTTCTGAAGTCTGCAGTTCCTCAAAACATGCACATCTAAAGTCCCACGCACTGTATCCAGCATCACAATCAGGCCTGTAGCATGCGAGTCAGGGATGGGCAATTATTTGGGCTGGAGGGCACTCAAGGAGTTTCAGTGAGCTGTTGCAGGCTAGATAGAGGGGAGGGTGCTGACCTGGCCCGACATAGCAGGGGAGGGAGGGGGCAGTTGAACCTATTGGGCCCCAGGCCTGTCTGCCCCACACCCAGCACTGGGGATGCTGGACAGAGCGGGTGTGCAGGTGGGCAGGCAGGGTCTCCATGAGGACTAGCCCCATGGGCAAGGCGCGCTCAGCTGGGTAGATGGGATGGGGCCACGGGCCGGTGGGGAGCAGTGTCAGTGACAGCACGGGCCAGGGCAGAGCCGTGATCGATTTCCCATATATCCCTGTGATGGACACCAGCTCCATTGGCAGGTATGTGCGGGGAGCGGCTCGTAGCTCCACTCTCCCCAGCCCTGTGCTGTCACCGCCCTGCAATCCTGGCCCTGCCTGCCCGGCCCGCTCCTGGACACCACTCCCGACTCGTCCACGGCCCCATCCCATCTTCCTGGCTGCGCGCACCCTACCCACGGGGGTGCTGGGCCACCCCCCACAGAGACCTTGCCTGCCCGCCTGCTCCATCCAGCACGCCTGGGGGTGGGTGCAGGGCAGGCTGGCAACAGCAGCCGGGCAGAGTGAGCTACCACTGCGGGGGCTGCTGGGAAGCCGAGTCCAGCCACCGCACACCCAGGGGTGGTGGGAGTGGCTGCATGCACCACAACGCCAGCTGCCCCTTGCACCTGGTTTGGGCAGAGCCAAGGAACCCACCGCGGGCTGGGCCAGATCCAACAACAGGCCATGTTTTGCCCACCCCGTATGTAAGTCCTTATCACAGTGTCACGGGCTGGGGCCCAGGAGTGGCCATGATCTCTCCCGCGCCCCTACCGAGCCCAGTTGCCCTTCCAGCACCCTCGTCTCACCTGCCACGTCTTTGCTGTTTATATAATATTAATGGGAGGCTGCCTTTCCTGGACTTCTCAGACCCGGTGCTCTTGCCCTGTACGGCTATCTCTTGGTGCACCCACCCTAGGGCATCGCGTGGCTCCTTCCGCCCCCAATACCACGCCCAAGCCACACTGGTGTTCCCGACATTTTCGTGTCTCCGTGTACGTGCCCTCTCTGACAGGCGCACCCTCTCCGGGCCTTTACCCACGCGCCCTGCCCTCTCCGGGCTCTTTAGACTTGCCCTCGCCCCTTTCAGGGGCTTCCCAATCGACTCGCTCTTGTCTGGGCTTCTCCCGTATCCTCGTCCTCACCGGATGCTCTAATCTTATGCTTGCCCTTTACAGGGCCCCTCCGGTACACGCAGCCTCCCCGGGGCCTCTCTGATACGCATGCCCCCTCTGGGCTTCTAATTGCATGCCCGCCCTTCTGGGGCCTTTGAACCTAGTCCGCCCTACCTGGGCTCCCTATTCCCGCATGCACGGCTGCTCTACGGCCTGCCTCGCGCTTCTCGCGCTCTCGCCCCACTGGGGCCTATGCCTCGCGCTTCTCACCCCACTGGGGCCTCAGGTGGCCCGTAGCCGTGCCTGGCCCCTGACCCTTCTTCTGAGTCCTATACCCCACTGGGCTTTACTCCCGATAGCGCCCCCACTGGGCTGGGGTCAGGACACCCCTTAATTCCTCCCGAGGTCGCCCCACTGGGGCCAGGGTCGGGACACCCCCAAAACACCATGCCTCATCCACAGTGCCAGCTCTGGTACCAATCACTGTGCCCTCCCTGCGCACACCCCAAAACACAGCAACCTCTGCGCCACCAGGAACCCCCTCATTCTGCTGGGGTGCTCCCCTGAGGCCTCCTCCTTCCCCTACAGCCTCACCCGGTCCTCCGGTGTTACACAATCACCATCAAAACCAAACTCAAAGCCATGCCAACCAGCGGTAACCCAAAATCAGCCTACCGGCTATAACATCCCATGCCACCCTGGCTCTCCGTCGAGCCTCCCTGTCAGAGGCCTCTCCACCTCATCAGCACGCGGGCACTCAGGCAGCTCTGCCTTGCTCTGCTCCACAGCAGAGCTCCTGCCTCTCCGCCTGTCAGAGGGGAACTGACCTCTGGCCTCAGCCTGGCTGCTTATAAAGGCCAGGCCCTGCCCCCTTTCAGTCAGCTGACCCAATCAGTTGCCTAAGCAACCTTCAGCTGTGCTGCCCTGCTGATTGGCGGCCAAGCCCTATTACTAATGCCAGTAGCAGGCACCCTAGTGCCCTGCTACACACAGATTTCATAGATTTCATAGACATTAGGGCTGGAAGGGACCTCAGGAGATCATCGAGTCCAGCCCCCTGCCCAAAGGGCAGGAAGTCAGCTGGGGTCATAGGATCCCAGCAAGATAAGCATCCAATTTACTCTTGAAGGTGTTCAATGTAGGTGATTGAACCACCTCCGCTGGCAGACTGTTCCAGACCTCGGGGGCTCGGACAGTAAAGAAATTCTTCCTTATGTCCAGCCTGAAACGGTCTTGCAGGAGTTTGTGACCGTTCGACCTTGTCATCCCTTGGGGCGCTCTGGTGAACAGACGTTCCCCCAGATCCTGGTGGTCACCCCTGACAGACTTATAGGTGGCCATCAGATCCCCCCTGAGCCTGCGCTTTTCCTGGCTAAAGAGCCCCCTGGCTCTCAGCCTGTCATCATAAGGTCTGCTTTCCTGACCTCTGATCATGCGCGTGGCTCTCCTCTGGACTCTCTCAAGCTTCTCCACATCCTTTTTGAATTGTGGAGCCCAAAACTGGATACAGTACTCCAGCTGCGGCCTCACCAAGGCCGAGTACAAGGGGAGAATGACGACCCGGGATTTGCTCGAGAAGCATCTATGGATGCACGCCAGCATTTTGGTCGCTTTACTAGCTGCAGCATCGCATTGGAGGCTCATGTTCATCTTGTGGTCAATGATGACCCCCAAGTCTCTTTCTTCTGTAGTGCTAGCCAGCGTAGCACTGCCGAGCCCATAAGGGTGCTGCAGGTTTTTCCTCCCAAGGTGGAGAACCTTGCATTTTTCGGTGTTAAACACCATTGGGTTCTTGTCCACCCATTTGCTGAGCTTGTCCAGGTCAGCCTGGATCACCCGCCTATCTTCTGGCGTGGATGCTTTGCCCCAAAGTTTGGGGTCATCGGCGAACTTGGCCAGTCGGCTTCTGACTCCAATGTCCACATCATGAATGAAGATACTGAATAGTATAGGCCCAAGGACAGAGCCTTGAGGGACCCCACTGGTCACAGGGCACCACGATGAGTGACTTCCTTCAACCACCGCCCTCTGGGTCTGACCACAGAGCCAATTCCCAGCCAGTGGATCGTGGTGGACCCAAGGCCACAATTGGCCAGTTTTGCCAAGAGGTGATCATGGGATACCGGATCAAAGGCTTTTTGAAGTCAAGATATATGACATCAATCTCTTCTCCTTTGTCCAGGTGATAGGTCACCTGGTCGTAGAAGGAAATGAGATTGGTCAAGCAAGACCTACCTGCAACAAACCCGTGCTGGCTATCCTTCAGGATGTTGGTGTCGGCCAGTCCATTAAGGATGGCTTCTTTGATAATCTTTTCCAAGATCTTCCCCGGGATAGAGGTCAGGCTGATGAGTCTATAGTTAGCTGGATCCACTTTCCTCCCTTTCTTGAAAATCGGCACCACATTGGCCTTCTTCCAGTCTTCGGGCACTACACCAGAGCGCCAGGAGCTCTCGAAGACCCGTGCCAGGGGCTGGGCTATGACGCTCGCCAGGTCCTTGAGTGCCCTGGGGTGCAGGTTGTCAGGACCGGCTGACTTGAAGGTATCCAGCTTCTCAAGATGCCCCTTCACGAGGTCAGCATTGATGGAGGGCAGGGGATCTCCCTCACATGGACCTCCCTGTCACGTAGCGGGCATGGGCGTCCCATGGGGCTGATGAAAGACTGACGCAAAGTACCTATTTAATACGTTGGCTTTTCCTGGGCGTCAGTTGTCGGTTGCCCCATCTGGTTCAGCAGGGGTCCAATGTTGCCCTTGCTTTTCCTCCGGCTCCCCACATATCTGAAAAAGGACTTTTTATTGTCCTTGATGCTCGAAGCTAGTTGGAGTTCAGTTGCAGCCTTGCCTTTCCTGGTTTGCTCCCTGCAGGACCGGACCAGTGCAGAATAATCCTCCCTGGAGATGAATCCCATCCTCCATCCTTTGTAGGCCTTTCTTTTTAGTCTCAGGAGGTCTTCTAGGTCCCTGGAGAGCCAGGGGGGGCTGCTGTGCCCTCTTGCTGCCTTTCCTCTGAGATGGAGTAGACTTAGCTTGTGCATTGAAGATCTCTCCCTTGAGGATCAACCACTCGTCCTGAACTCCCCTCTCCCTGGGGTCGTGGTCCCTTAGGGCCTCACTGACAAGCCTCCTGAGCTTGTCAAAGTCGGCTTTCCTGAAGTCAAGGACTTCTGTGTTGCTGACTGACTTGCCAGCTTTACGGCGGATGGTGAAGGTGATCAGCTCGTGGTCGCTGTCACCCAGCTTCCCATCGATCACTAGGTCGCTGATTAGGTCGTCCCCCGTAGCCAGTACCAGGTCGAGCAGCGCTTTGCCCCTCGTTGGCCCGTAGACTTCTTGAGTCAGGTAGAGGTCATCCACGCACAAGAGAAAGCTTTGCGACCGCTTGGATTTAGCTGAGTGATCCTCCCACAAGATGTCCGGGTAATTGAAGTCCCCCATGACAACCAAGGTCCTGGAGCAAGCGGCCTCAGTCAGTTCCCGGGCGAACTCCTGGTCAAGCTCAGGACTTTGGGTGGGAGGTCTGTAGTAGACTCCCACTGTCGTGTCCCCGGTGCCGTGTTCCCCACAGATTTTCACCTACAGGGTCTCCAGCCATCCACCCTGGGAGCCAACGTTGGCTTGCAGGGATGCGTAGCTGCCCTTAACATAGAGAGCTGCACCCCACCCCTTTTGTCTACTCGATCTCTCAACACACTGACTTGCACTAGCTTTTTTAAACCAATGCAAACTTCTGCATAGACATATATTTCAGTTTAAGCATGGCTTACTGCAATTTAGCTAAAGCCTAACCACCTGAAAGAGGGATTGTCCACCAGGGTCCTGCAGCACCCGGCGTGCCATGCAATGTTAGTGCTGTTAGGTGTACAAACATGATTCACAAGATAACGCAGGGATTTCAAGCAGGAATCCATAGTGTTAGAAACATGCAGGCCTGTTGTGGGCTTTCTGGGTTCACTACAACAAAAATAAGCTCAAATTATTTTTCCATAGTCAGGACAAATGAGTTTTTGTTCGCTAAAAGCTAGAATTTTCTACCTAAAAGCTAGAAGCTGGACGGAGCGGGCATGCAGGTGGACAGGCAGGGTCTCCATGAAAACTAAAAGCTAGATTTTTCGAACCGGTGCCTCAAGTCGAACAAGGGCAAGAACCACTGAATTAAAAGCTAAACCACAGCGAGAGTGACCACACTGCCTTTTGCACAGATTAAATAGATTTTTTTAAAGCAATCCTTTAAATAAAGAAATCCAGTTCAAGTCTTCCTACAATCAAGCATTATATGCACTCATTCTTCTCAGATCCATGGATGTATGCTGTTGTAGGAATAGCCCATTGACGCAATCATGTAGTATTGATCAATGGGAGTTTTGCCCAAGAAAAGAGCTCAAAATTGGCTATAGCCATGCCTGAGGTCTCTGCCTGAGCAAGAATGGTTCATTTCAGCTTCTCACAGCCCAGGTGTCATTCCCTTCAGTTCTGGGTTTGTTTGAACCCATTAAGACAAGTATAAATCTCAGACTAAAACTAACACATCTTCAGCTTTTGCTTTGATCACAAATAGCTTTACTAGGGTCTGTTTGATCTGAAGACCCAGCATACAACCAGCAGTTTCGTTAGGAAACCAAAATAAAACCACAGCCGTGTCTGAAAGATCGCATATTATCTGCTATTCCAAGACAGCAAGAAGTCCTGCCACCCAGAAAATATTGCACATAACGTGGCTGATTTCATTTTCCCACTCAAATCCAAACTAAGTCGTGTTGACTGTATCACTACAAAGGCTTACACAGCTGGTCTGGGTCATTCCCCCACGCTCCCTTTTTATATTTAGACTTAAACACTATTTAGTATAACCAACCAAAGAAAGTCTAGGGGCCAGCACACAGCGCACCTACAAAAGGACTGCACACCAGAAAGGAAACAAGGCCGCCGGTGCTTAGATTCACATGTAGCAAGTACAGTTTTTCTAAATATCAATAGCGAGTAGCAAGAAACCAAACAACCTAAGCAGCCTAAGACAAGGAAGAGAAGGGGTGGAGGTGGGGAGTCAAAAAGAAGAGGGGATGAGGGAGCATGGGGATTTATCTCCTGCCTTTTGGTCAAGACTTCACCTTTTAGGTGGCCAGTTCTAGGAACCCATCCCAAACCAGTCCAGCATTTTTCTGGCATTTGCCACCTGCTCTCTGCAGCCCCTCCTCCGGCAGCCATTCTCCCATCCTTCGTGCCCAACATCGGAGAGGAGGAAATAGTTTTCCTAATTCTGTATATGTGTGACAGCCAAACAAGCTCCGTGTCGTCCTCCCCTCCAGTTCCTGCATATAGGACCCAATATGCAACTATCTGATTTAAGGTTAGGTGAAGCCTCTAGGATCCCATTATATCTGGTTACAGCAACAGCCCATATGCTTAAAACACTGCATTTCATATACATCAGGGCTGGAAGGGACCCCGGAAGATCATCGAGTCCAGGCCCCTGCTCGAGGGGCAGGAAGTCAGCTGGGGTCACAGGATCCCAGCAAGATAAGCATCCAAATGTGTCTTGAAAGTGTTCAAAGTGGGTGCTTGAACCACCTCCGCTGGCAGACTGCTCCAGACCTCGGGGGCTCGGACAGGAAAGAAATTCTTCCTTATGTCCAGCCTGAAACGGTCTTGCAGGAGTTTGTGACCGTTCGACCTCGTCATCCCTTGGGGCGCTCTGGTGAACAGACGTTCCCCCAGATCCTGGTGGTCACCCCTGACAGACTTATAGGTGGCCATCAGATCCCCCCTGAGCCTACGCTTTTCCCGGCTAAAGAGTCCCATGGCTCTCAGCCTGTCATCATAAGGTCTGCTTTCCTGACCTCTGATCATGCGCGTGGCTCTCCTCTGGACTCTCTCAAGCTTCTCCACATCCTTTTTGAATTGTGGGGCCCAAAACTGGACGCAGTACTCCAGCTGCGGCCTCACCAAGGCCGAGTACAAGGGGAGAATGACGTCCCGGGATTTGCTCGAGAAGCATCTATGGATGCACGCCAGCATTTTGGTCGCTTTACTAGCCGCAGCATCGCATTGCAGGCTCATGTTCATCTTGTGGTCAGTGATGACCCCCAAGTCTCTTTCTTCTGTAGTGCTAGCCAGCGTAGCACTGCCGAGCCCATAAGGATGCTGCAGGTTTTTCCTCCCAAGGTGGAGAACCTTGCATTTTTCGGTGTTAAACACCATTGGGTTCTTGTCCACCCATTTGCTGAGCTTGTCCAGGTCAGCCTGGATCACCCGCCTGTCCTCTGGCGCGGATGCTTTGCCCCAAAGTTTGGGGTCATCGGCGAACTTGGCCAGTCGGCTTCTGACTCCAATGTCCACATCATGAATGAAGATACTGAATAGTATAGGCCCAAGGACAGAGCCTTGAGGGACCCCACTGGTCACAGGGCACCACGATGAGTGACTTCCTTCAACCACCGCCCTCTGGGTCTGACCACAGAGCCAATTCCCAGCCAGTGGATCGTGGTGGACCCAAGGCCACAATTGGCCAGTTTTGCCAAGAGGTGATCATGGGATACCGGATCAAAGGCTTTTTGAAGTCAAGATATATGACATCAATCTCTTCTCCTTTGTCCAGGTGATAGGTCACCTGGTCGTAGAAGGAAATGAGATTGGTCAAGCAAGACCTACCTGCAACAAACCCGTGCTGGCTATCCTTCAGGATGTTGGTGTCGGCCAGTCCATTAAGGATGGCTTCTTTGATAATCTTTTCCAAGATCTTCCCCGGGATAGAGGTCAGGCTGATGAGTCTATAGTTAGCTGGATCCACTTTCCTCCCTTTCTTGAAAATCGGCACCACATTGGCCTTCTTCCAGTCTTCGGGCACTACACCAGAGCGCCAGGAGCTCTCGAAGACCCGTGCCAGGGGCTGGGCTATGACGCTCGCCAGGTCCTTGAGTGCCCTGGGGTGCAGGTTGTCAGGACCGGCTGACTTGAAGGTATCCAGCTTCTCAAGATGCCCCTTCACGAGGTCAGCATTGATGGAGGGCAGGGGATCTCCCTCACATGGACCTCCCTGTCACGTAGCGGGCATGGGCGTCCCATGGGGCTGATGAAAGACTGACGCAAAGTACCTATTTAATACGTTGGCTTTTCCTGGGCGTCAGTTGTCGGTTGCCCCATCTGGTTCAGCAGGGGTCCAATGTTGCCCTTGCTTTTCCTCCGGCTCCCCACATATCTGAAAAAGGACTTTTTATTGTCCTTGATGCTCGAAGCTAGTTGGAGTTCAGTTGCAGCCTTGCCTTTCCTGGTTTGCTCCCTGCAGGACCGGACCAGTGCAGAATAATCCTCCCTGGAGATGAATCCCATCCTCCATCCTTTGTAGGCCTTTCTTTTTAGTCTCAGGAGGTCTTCTAGGTCCCTGGAGAGCCAGGGGGGGCTGCTGTGCCCTCTTGCTGCCTTTCCTCTGAGATGGAGTAGACTTAGCTTGTGCATTGAAGATCTCTCCCTTGAGGATCAACCACTCGTCCTGAACTCCCCTCTCCCTGGGGTCGTGGTCCCTTAGGGCCTCACTGACAAGCCTCCTGAGCTTGTCAAAGTCGGCTTTCCTGAAGTCAAGGACTTCTGTGTTGCTGACTGACTTGCCAGCTTTACGGCGGATGGTGAAGGTGATCAGCTCGTGGTCGCTGTCACCCAGCTTCCCATCGATCACTAGGTCGCTGATTAGGTCGTCCCCCGTAGCCAGTACCAGGTCGAGCAGCGCTTTGCCCCTCGTTGGCCCGTAGACTTCTTGAGTCAGGTAGAGGTCATCCACGCACAAGAGAAAGCTTTGCGACCGCTTGGATTTAGCTGAGTGATCCTCCCACAAGATGTCCGGGTAATTGAAGTCCCCCATGACAACCAAGGTCCTGGAGCAAGCGGCCTCAGTCAGTTCCCGGGCGAACTCCTGGTCAAGCTCAGGACTTTGGGTGGGAGGTCTGTAGTAGACTCCCACTGTCGTGTCCCCGGTGCCGTGTTCCCCACAGATTTTCACCTACAGGGTCTCCAGCCATCCACCCTGGGAGCCAACGTTGGCTTGCAGGGATGCGTAGCTGCCCTTAACATAGAGAGCTGCACCCCACCCCTTTTGTCTACTCGATCTCTCAACACACTGACTTGCACTAGCTTTTTTAAACCAATGCAAACTTCTGCATAGACATATATTTCAGTTTAAGCATGGCTTACTGCAATTTAGCTAAAGCCTAACCACCTGAAAGAGGGATTGTCCACCAGGGTCCTGCAGCACCCGGCGTGCCATGCAATGTTAGTGCTGTTAGGTGTACAAACATGATTCACAAGATAACGCAGGGATTTCAAGCAGGAATCCATAGTGTTAGAAACATGCAGGCCTGTTGTGGGCTTTCTGGGTTCACTACAACAAAAATAAGCTCAAATTATTTTTCCATAGTCAGGACAAATGAGTTTTTGTTCGCTAAAAGCTAGAATTTTCTACCTAAAAGCTAGAAGCTGGACGGAGCGGGCATGCAGGTGGACAGGCAGGGTCTCCATGAAAACTAAAAGCTAGATTTTTCGAACCGGTGCCTCAAGTCGAACAAGGGCAAGAACCACTGAATTAAAAGCTAAACCACAGCGAGAGTGACCACACTGCCTTTTGCACAGATTAAATAGATTTTTTTAAAGCAATCCTTTAAATAAAGAAATCCAGTTCAAGTCTTCCTACAATCAAGCATTATATGCACTCATTCTTCTCAGATCCATGGATGTATGCTGTTGTAGGAATAGCCCATTGACGCAATCATGTAGTATTGATCAATGGGAGTTTTGCCCAAGAAAAGAGCTCAAAATTGGCTATAGCCATGCCTGAGGTCTCTGCCTGAGCAAGAATGGTTCATTTCAGCTTCTCACAGCCCAGGTGTCATTCCCTTCAGTTCTGGGTTTGTTTGAACCCATTAAGACAAGTATAAATCTCAGACTAAAACTAACACATCTTCAGCTTTTGCTTTGATCACAAATAGCTTTACTAGGGTCTGTTTGATCTGAAGACCCAGCATACAACCAGCAGTTTCGTTAGGAAACCAAAATAAAACCACAGCCGTGTCTGAAAGATCGCATATTATCTGCTATTCCAAGACAGCAAGAAGTCCTGCCACCCAGAAAATATTGCACATAACGTGGCTGATTTCATTTTCCCACTCAAATCCAAACTAAGTCGTGTTGACTGTATCACTACAAAGGCTTACACAGCTGGTCTGGGTCATTCCCCCACGCTCCCTTTTTATATTTAGACTTAAACACTATTTAGTATAACCAACCAAAGAAAGTCTAGGGGCCAGCACACAGCGCACCTACAAAAGGACTGCACACCAGAAAGGAAACAAGGCCGCCGGTGCTTAGATTCACATGTAGCAAGTACAGTTTTTCTAAATATCAATAGCGAGTAGCAAGAAACCAAACAACCTAAGCAGCCTAAGACAAGGAAGAGAAGGGGTGGAGGTGGGGAGTCAAAAAGAAGAGGGGATGAGGGAGCATGGGGATTTATCTCCTGCCTTTTGGTCAAGACTTCACCTTTTAGGTGGCCAGTTCTAGGAACCCATCCCAAACCAGTCCAGCATTTTTCTGGCATTTGCCACCTGCTCTCTGCAGCCCCTCCTCCGGCAGCCATTCTCCCATCCTTCGTGCCCAACATCGGAGAGGAGGAAATAGTTTTCCTAATTCTGTATATGTGTGACAGCCAAACAAGCTCCGTGTCGTCCTCCCCTCCAGTTCCTGCATATAGGACCCAATATGCAACTATCTGATTTAAGGTTAGGTGAAGCCTCTAGGATCCCATTATATCTGGTTACAGCAACAGCCCATATGCTTAAAACACTGCATTTCATATACATCAGGGCTGGAAGGGACCCCGGAAGATCATCGAGTCCAGGCCCCTGCTCGAGGGGCAGGAAGTCAGCTGGGGTCACAGGATCCCAGCAAGATAAGCATCCAAATGTGTCTTGAAAGTGTTCAAAGTGGGTGCTTGAACCACCTCCGCTGGCAGACTGCTCCAGACCTCGGGGGCTCGGACAGGAAAGAAATTCTTCCTTATGTCCAGCCTGAAACGGTCTTGCAGGAGTTTGTGACCGTTCGACCTCGTCATCCCTTGGGGCGCTCTGGTGAACAGACGTTCCCCCAGATCCTGGTGGTCACCCCTGACAGACTTATAGGTGGCCATCAGATCCCCCCTGAGCCTACGCTTTTCCCGGCTAAAGAGTCCCATGGCTCTCAGCCTGTCATCATAAGGTCTGCTTTCCTGACCTCTGATCATGCGCGTGGCTCTCCTCTGGACTCTCTCAAGCTTCTCCACATCCTTTTTGAATTGTGGGGCCCAAAACTGGACGCAGTACTCCAGCTGCGGCCTCACCAAGGCCGAGTACAAGGGGAGAATGACGTCCCGGGATTTGCTCGAGAAGCATCTATGGATGCACGCCAGCATTTTGGTCGCTTTACTAGCCGCAGCATCGCATTGCAGGCTCATGTTCATCTTGTGGTCAGTGATGACCCCCAAGTCTCTTTCTTCTGTAGTGCCAGCCAGCGTAGCACTGCCGAGCCCATAAGGATGCTGCAGGTTTTTCCTCCCAAGGTGGAGAACCTGGCATTTATCGGTGTTAAACACCATGAGGTTCTCGTCCGCCCATTTGCTGAGCTTGTCCAGGTCAGCCTGGATCACCCGCCTATCTTCTGGCGTGGATGCTTTGCCCCAAAGTTTGGTGTCATCGGCAAACTTGGCCAGTTCACTCCTGACTCCAATGTCCACATCACTGATGAAGATATTAAATAGTATAGGCCCAAGGACAGAGCTTCGGGGGACCCCACTGGTCACAGGGCACCAAGACGACTGATTTCCGTCAACCACCACCCTCTTGGTCCGACCACAGAGCCAATTCCCAGCCAGTGGATCGTGGTGGAGCCAAGGCCACAACTGGCCAGTTTTGCCAAGAGGTGATCGTGGGATACCAGATCAAAGGCTTTTTTGAAGTCAAGATATATGACATCAATCACCCTTGTCCGGGTGATAGGTCACCTGGTCGTAGAAGGAAATGAGATTGGTCAAGCAAGACCTGTCTACAACAAACCCGTGCTGGCTATCCCTTAGGATGTTGGCGTCAGCCCGTCCTTTAAGGATGGCCTCTTTAATAAACTTTTCTAAGATCTTCCCCAGGCTAGAAGTCAGGCTGATGGGCCTATAGTTTGCCGGATCCACTTTCCACCCTTTCTTGAAGATCGGCACCACATTGGCCTTCTTCCTGTCTTCGGGCACTACACCAGAGCGCCAGGAGCTCTCGAAGACCCGTGCCAGGGGCTGGGCTATGACGCTCGCCAGGTCCTTGAGTGCCCTGGGGTGCAGGTTGTCAGGGCCGGCTGACTTGAAGGTATCCAGCTTCTCAAGGTGTTCCTTCACGAGGTTTCATAGTTTCATAGTTTCATAGTAGCTAGAGTCGGAAGGGACCTAGGTAGATCATCTAGTCCGACCCCCTGCCTTGGCAGGAAAGAGCACCGGGGTCAGACGACCCCGGCAAGGTGCTTATCTAACTTCCTTTTAAAAATCCCCAGGCTAGGAGCCTGCACCACTTCCCCTGGAAGCCGGTTCCAGGCCCTAGCCGCCCTGACTGTGAAGTAGCGCCTCCTAATATCTAATCTAAACATACCCTCCGCCAGCTTGTGACCGTTATTCCTGGTCACTCCTGGCAGCGCACGGGGGAACAGGGACTCCCCCAATACCTGCTGATCCCCCCTGACCAGTTTGTAGCAGGCCACAAGGTCCCCCCTTAACCTTCTCTTGTGGAGGCTAAACAGGTTCAGGTCCCGTAGCCTCTCCTCATAAGGCCTGCCCTGCTGACCCCTGATCATACGAGTGGCCCTCCTCTGGACTCTCTCCATATCGTCCACTTCCCTCTTGAAGTGTGGCGCCCAGAACTGGACGCAGTACTCCAGCTGCGGCCTGACCAGTGCCGCATAGAGGGGGAGGATCACCTCCCTGGACCTGCTCGAGATGCATCTGTGGATGCATGACAGGGTACGGTTGGCCTTCTTGACTGCCTCCCCACACTGCCGGCCCATGTTCATCGTGGAGTCAATGACGACTCCAAGATCCTTTTCCGTCTCCGTGCTGGCAAGAGGGGAGTTCCCCAACCTGTAAGTGTGGTGCCGGTTCTTCCTCCCCATGTGCAACACCTTGCACTTATCAGTGTTAAACCCCATCCTATTCTCATCCGCCCACCGTTGCAACCTGTCAAGGTCAGCTTGTAGCCTATTGCACCCTTCTAGTGCACCCACATCCCCCCACATCTTAGTGTCATCAGCAAACTTGAACAGGGTGCTTTCTACCCCCTCATCCAAGTCACTGATGAAGATGTTGAACAGTGCGGGCCCGAGGACCGAGCCCTGGGGGACCCCACTGCCCACGTCCTTCCAGGTCGAGAAGAACCCATCCACTACCACCCTCTGGGTGCGGCCCTCCAACCAGTTGGCGACCCATTTGACCGTGTGGGCATCGACACCACAGTCTCCCAGCTTTTTGATGAGGACAGGGTGAGGGACAGTGTCGAAAGCCTTCCGGAAGTCCAGAAAGACTACATCCACAGCAACCCCTGCGTCTAATGATTTGGTGACCTGATCGTAAAAGGCCACCAGGTTGGTCTGACAAGACCTGCCACTGATGAACCCGTGTTGGTTCCCCCGAGCATGCATTCCCCCGCAAGGCCCTCCTGGATGTGTGCCAGGATAATGTTTTCAAAGAGCTTACCCGGGATTGAGGTAAGACTAACTGGCCTGTAATTTCCCGGGTCCTCTTTTTTTCCCTTTTTGAAGATAGGGACCACATTGGCCCTCTTCCAGTCCTCCGGCACCTCGCCAGAGCACCACGAGTGCTCATAGAGCCGCGCCAGGGGTCCCGCAATGACCTCGGCCAGTTCCTGTAGAGCCCTAGGGTGAAGATCGTCCGGACCAGCGGACTTGAACACGTCCAGCCTCTCCATTGGTCAGCATTGATGGAGGGCAGGGGATCTCCCTCACCCGGACCTCCCTGTCCCATGTTGGGGGCAAATCCCTGTAACCCTGAGTGTGGGCAGGTTTCAGTTAGCAGGGTGGTTAGTGCTTTCTAGCAATGATTTCTTTTGTGAAGTGAGAAGCAGTGGGGGGGGGTCCAAGGTTGCTTTCATACCACCTCCAATTGCTCCATCTCACTGTGGGAGTGAGACATGTATCCCCACTTCATGTGTTACTGCTTACATCTGTCTCTTCATCATCACTATTATCATTATTATTACTGAATACATCAGCTGAATGGCAGTGGGCAACCTATAAAGAACAGCAGTGAGGGATAAGGCTAGAGAGATCATTTTCGATTTGATAGCCATGGCATAGCATCATCGATAGCCTGGTGTAAGTCTTCAATGCAGCCTTTAAAATGGCAAACAGCAGGACCCTCCTCCACGGTGTGCGCTATACTTTGGATTTTGCCACATTCACCCCTGAGGTCTTTAATAACATTCCATGTACGTAGTAGGTCGTTACATCGACCGTGTCCACATCCGCAGCTAAATGTCTGTATTAATGCAGTGGGTCACTGGGGAAACGTGGGGCCTTCTGCCTCAGACAGTGCAAATGCTTCTGGGTCAAACGCCGAGGTGAGTAGGTGACAGACGTCGATGTGCTGCCCCATTGCAGTGCCTGGCAGGTTGTCGTATAGCTGGAGAGAAGTAAAGAGTGTGATCTGGTCCTCAGGTATTAATTCGACAGAGTGTGTTATCTTCCTCCCCCAACACGATGTTTTGACTACAGTTCCCCCCATCCCCAGTCAGGGGCCGCAGGAATGATGAAGACTAGATCTTCAGCACTGAAGACTAGACGAGGGTGATTAGGAACAATCAGCAGGGATTCACCAAGGGCAAGTCATGCCTGCCCAACCTGACTGCCCGCTGCGATGGGATGACTGGCTCTGTGGATGTGGGGATGCAACGGATGTGATGTACCTTGACTTTAGCAAAGCGTTTGATACCCTCTCCCACAGCATTCTTGCAAGCAAGCTGGGAAAGAATGGGTTAGATGAATGGACTGGAAGGCGGACAGAAAGCTGGCTGGACCACTGGGCTCAACAGGTAGCAATCAATGGCTCGATGAGTAGCTGGCAGCCAGTATGAAGTGGAGTGCCCCAGGGGTCGGTGCTGGGGCCAGTTTTGTTCAATGTCTTCATCAACGGGAGGGATTGCACCCTTGGCAAGCGTGCAGCTGACACCAAGCTTGGGGGGAGTGGTAGATACACTGGAGGGTAGGGCTAGGATTCAGAGAGCCTAGACAAGTCGGAGGACTGGACCAAAAGAAAACTCATGAGGTTCGACAAGGACGAGTGCAAAGCCCTGCACTGAGGAGGGAGCGATCCCCTGCAGCGGGGCAGGCGGGGGCGACGGGCTGGGCAGCAGCTCTGCAGGAAAGGACCTGGGGGCACAGGGGACAAGAGGCTGAACTGGAGCCGGCAGTGTGCCCGTGTTGCCCAGCAGGGTAATGGCATCCTGGGCTGTGTCGGGAGGAGCGGTGCCGGCAGATGGAGGGCAGTGATTTTTCCCCTCCATTCAGCACTGGGGAGGCCACAGCTGGAGTCCTGTGTCCAGGTTTGGCCCCCCACTACAGAAAGGATGTGGACACACTGGAGAATTGGTAACAAGCTTGGTTTGGGGGCTGGGGCACATGACTTGTGAGATAAGGTTGAGGAAAATGGGCTGCTTTAGTCTGCAGACGAGAAGACCAAGGGGAGGATTTGATAGCAGCCGTCACCTCCCTGCAGGGGGGCTGCAAAGAGGAGGGAGCTGGGCTGGTCTCAGTGGGGGCAGATGGCAGGACAAGGAGCAATGGGCTCCAGCTGCAGCAAGGAAAGTTGAGGTTGGATATTAGGAAAAACTCTCTCACTAGGAGGGTAGTGAAGCACTGGAGCAGGTTACCCAGAAAAGTGGTGAAATCTCCATCCTTGGAGGTTTTGAAGACCCGGGGAGACGGAGCCTTGGCTGGGATGATGGAGTTGGGGCTGGCCCTGCTTGGAGCGGGGGGCTGGACTAGGTGTGACCTCCCGAGGTCCCTTCCAGCCCTCATTTTCTATGATCGTTTGATTCTACCTTTTTGGTACCTGCAGCCCCAAAAGCCCAGTGCAACTCCAGGGGGCAAAGGTGGGCTAGCTCCTTTTCAACGCTCGCCGGCTGAGGTGGAAGTGGGGGTGTGGCAGGGGTGGAAATCCACAGAGGAAAACACCCAGTCCTGTTCACAGCGTGCCGGGAACACAGTGAAGACGACGCTTCCAGCTAAACTGGTTTCTAACACGTACTTCGACTATAAGCTGGTCGGTGCACGGACTGTCTTGTTATGCGTTCGTACAGTGCCTAGCACAACCCCTGCTCTGGCACCTACCATACTCAGGCTGCCAAGCCTCCAGGGTCTTAGCCAGTACTAGCTCCACAGCTACATGCATTTGTCAAAGGCAAAGAGAGTTCTTTTGCACGGGCGCAGCGCAAGGGAAAGCAGCAGCAGGTCAAGCGTAGTTAAGATCCTCAACCTTGACTGTCTCAATGCTGCTCCTTCCCTGCCTTCCCCAAAACCACAGGCCAAGAGCAAAAACTTTCCAGAGCGATTTACAAACTGAAGTGGGGTAAAGGCTTTTGGAAGTTTTATCCCCCACCCCAGGCCAGACCCAAGTGCTGTAAACGTGGATCCCACCTCTAACCACTAACCCCACTGACAAGTCCTAACACAGCGAGCCAACGGAGGGCGGATTTGCAAAATGACTCAACGCATCTTCCTGTGCTGTCCCCAGGAGCAAACCATACCTGAAAAATCAGAGCCACGGCCCCGCTTCCAGCCTGCTTTCCTGCAATGCTCACGTGTTGAGCCCCTCAGCCTTTCCGAAAAGTTCGCACCTTGGTAGCCCGGCAGGTGGGATCGGAAGGATTCCTGTAACAGAAAAGGGTACAATCCAGACGATGTTTTTTCTCCGTTTCAATTTAGCTTCCCTAGTCTTCGTCTAGTACTCAAACCCAATACAGCGCTCTGATACATTTGCAGGCCCCCATTTCTTGTCCCCTTTATATAATGGCAGGTGACGAGATTTTTTTTTTTTCTTCAAACACACTTGCTCGGCTCCTTCAGTCATTGAGGTTCTTAGTGGAGAAAGAAATTGTTTAAAATAGCAATTGCTTTCCGAGCTCCCCCGGCCCTGACCGCAGGCTCCAAAACCAAGTCGGCCGCTGCCCCACGGGAGGGAGGGAGGTGAGATTTCCTACCGACAGCGGCTAATTTCTTCCGACGGGATGGGAAATCCGCAGGGTGCCGCTCGGGGAAAGTTAGGTCCCTGCTTCAGGAAGCTGGTTTCCCTTTCGCCGGATTGACGCCGCCTGCAGCGGACACCCCTGCGAGGGAGACGCGGGAGAGTCACGCAGGCCGCGGATACGTACTAGCATCACCCCCAGCGGGGCAAGGCCCGAGCACCTTGCTGCCCGCTCTCCCCTCCCTCCGGGCAGCGAGACACGTTAGTGCCCCAGGGCGAGGAAGGAGGGAGCGCACAAGTTATCAGAGTTTTTCCCATCTCTGTTGCGGATGATGGCCCCGGGCAATGCACCTCGCGCGCGGGTGAGAGTGGCTTCATGTGCTGCGTAGGCCTGCGGGAGCTCGCCTGGCAGCCTTCGAGCGGCCTGGGGGGAGAGCGGCTGGGCCAGGAGGGGGGTCGTCTCCTTGCCTGTGAGAAGGCAGCGACAGGGGGAGGACACGTCCCCTCCGAGGAGGCTCCCACGCTTCCCCCGGCGCCAGCGGGGAGCTTGCCGGGGCCGGGAAACTGGATCGAATCGGCACACGGCAGGCCCGGGGCAGAGGGATGTGGCTCTCGCGCCCTTTCCTTCCCTCGTCCCCTGTGCTCTCCAGCGGCCACAGCCCCCAGCCGAACGCCCTGGGCCCAGATGCAGTCACCGTCACCCTAACCGAGTGATTTATTTTCTCCTGCTCCTTTGCCTGGCGCACCGTGGCCAAGCCTCCAGCGCGGTGCTCGCAGGGCTTTCCTCCCAGGGGCCGTCAGGGTGTGGGGTGCCGGGCTGAGCCCCCGCCCTGCCCCCAGGGACAGGTGCCAGAGCGAAGAGAGAGCACAAGGGAGAAACCCCCCCAGAGAGAGAAGCTGAGAGCTGAGCCCATTTAGTTTGCCAACAAGGGGCTGGAAAGGAGACTGCTCCATTACAGCACCTACCGACCACCTGCGCGGGGAGGGCATACCGGGAACCGATGGCTCTTGAATCCAGCAGAGAAAGGCAGAGCAGGAAGCGGTGGCCGGGAGCTGAAGCAGAGGCAAATCTCAACCAGGAATCAGGCACGCCTCTTCACCAGGTGCGGACGCACACAACCGTGAGACACGGCAGGTCCTCCGTCCCTGCCTGCCTGCCTGGAAGAGCTGCTGCCACCAAACACAAGGGGCTGAGCTCCAGGCAGGAGCCAGTGCAAAACGTACAGGCCTGGGATCTGCTGGCCCAGGTAATCTATTGATCCCTCCGGCCTCTGGCTCCAGCAAGGAAGAGGAAGGTGTGGGACGCCCCGATCTACTCCACACTCAGCTGGATCCTTGAGCATATTAGTGCTGGGAGGCTGCGGTGAAGGGCACCTTAGGGAAACGAGCACACCCTGGTTTTATTTTTATAGGGTCTAAGCTTGGCCTCTGACCTTGCAGGTACTTTGTGCTTTGGCTGGAATAGTTTAACTCGGGGACAATCCTGTCTGGAGCGAGGGGCTGCACTAGATGATCTTGCGAGGTCCCTTCCAGTCCAACTTCCCTACGATCCTATGACTTGCTCCACAGCTCTTAGCGGTCTCCTGACCCGCCTGCACCCTTAGCCGTGACAGCTAAGGCACCTACAGTTAAATCTGTGCATAATCATTTGCAAGCGGGGGAGTCTCTGCTCAGAGCTAAAGGCCTGGGCTGCACCCGCCGCAAGCCCTCAGGGGGTACCAGCCCCCCCCACCCTCCAAGGGTCCCGGCCTTGATTCTGGAAGCAGGGCCACGTGAAGGCCTCACGAATCGATGGCCTCCCGGTGCTTTGTCAAGAGAGAAGTATGGCTAAGCAGCAGCCTGGCCGTGAGCTCTGTTGCAGGGAGCGGCCACGTCACCTTCCCTCCGAACAAACAGCCTCGCGCACCCGGGGAAAGCGAGCGGCATATGGGAAGACGTCTTGGCAAGGCTGGTGCTCAGCTCCCCGAAACTGCCGTGCCACTGGCCTGAAAGAACAACTCCATCAGCTCCAGCGAGCAGACCGTCTGCTTCCCAGGATCTAGGAGCCGTCACAGGCTTCTTCTGCTTTAATTATTTAAAAATCCTAATGCCAGCTGTTTATTTTCAGGGACTATTATCTGCCTCCGACTATTTTAAGACCCAAAAACATGAAGCCTCTCCTTCACTCTGCTGGTAAAGTTTAATTCACTCTAATTATTTCATATTACATAGACTATAATAGTTTCATAATTTCTAGTATATTAAGCACTTAATATGTTGTGTCATTTGAAGTCGCATATTAAATTCAGCAAAGTACATTTTAATGAGAGTTAAGTGGTGTGAAAATATTAATACCATGTAATAGTTCATTTTGGCACTCGTCTTCTTTGAAGCCTCAAAAATAGACAGGTGCCGGCACTTGTCACCTTCGTTCTCAGAGCGAACTGTCCGAGATGAAACCCCCCATGTCGGTGACTACGGGCCACAGTAGCACGGGAATCCTTTGCGGGGGGTTCGTCGCTGACAACCGAACCACAAAGCCATCACTGCTTATTACCCCTCTATTTCTTTCTTTAGCCGGACCAGATGTTTCAGGCCACACCGCGCAAATAAAATCGGTACCGAGGCCGGCTCTTCCACTGAGTCTTGCAACGTGTGTCGCACCGGCAGGTAGGGAGCAGCGTCCGCATGTTAGGGCGCAAGCGGTAGGTAGGTGGAAGCTATCGCATTTCCCAGTGGGCCAGTAAAGCACAGTATTATTAACCCCTGCTTTCAGCCGGGGCTCACAGAGGTCATCCGATTTGCCCGTTCCTCCCTGACTCCCAGCACCATGCCCGAAGCAATTAGAGCCCCGGTGACAGCTGCTGTCACGTACAGGCTCGCTGCATCTCGCCTGTCCCCGGCATCGGGGCTGGGGAGGGTTAGCATCCCCCCGGGACGCCCTGGGCCGGCGGCGCAGTGCCCAGCGGTGCTGCGCGGCCGGCCCCCAGCGTCCCGCAGCCGGGCTCACCCAGACACGCGGGGGCTGGCCCGAGGGTCTGGGCCAAGTTCCAGTTACATTAATTGCTCTGCGCCTCGCCACGGGCGCAGCCCAGGGGAAAGCAGCCAGCGCCCCCCAGGCAAAGCAAGCCCCAGACGCAAGCCGCCCAGGAAGGTTAGCTCTCCAGGGGCCAGGCCGGGCGAGCACGGGGAGGGGCGCGCGAGACACCCCAGCTGCTCCTCGGGTGCACTCAGGGCTGCAGGGCAGCTTCGCTACGTGAGCGCCTCACCCGCTGCCCTGCCATCCCCAGGCGCTGCGGCACCGCCCGCGGCCTGCTCTCTGCCGCAGCCTCGCCACGTCTGCACGGCTCCTCCAGCCGGCCCAGGGCCGCTCTCCCCAGCAGATGGCAGCAAGACATCACCGGCACACGCACGCTTCCCGAAATCCGGCCAGGGAGGGCGGGCGCCCAAGGCCAACCCGCCCTAGACCGCAGTGCCGGCCACCAGGCCCCTACCCGAGCTGCCCCGACTGCAAGGGGCTGCCCCCTGCACCAGCCGCGTAGAAATGCCCCGATTCCTCCTCGGGCGCTCGCAGGGGTTTCTCTGGTCTCAGGCGATGCCAAATACTGGGTGCCCGTGCCTGCGGCCCCCCTCGCAGCGCATCTTCTGCTGCCCATCTCCCCCCAGCACGGGGGCGAGGAAGGGCTGGGCTCGCCCACAGCTCTGAACGCGGGCCCTGGCCTTTCCTGAGCCCCGAGTGACGGGCCAGGCCGCAAGCCAGCGGGGCCAGGTTGGGAAAGGAGGGGCAGGAGCGACTCATGGAGAGCTAGGCGGCAGCTGTGGCCCTTGCCGGTGGTCTGTAATGCAGAGGCAGCAGCCTCCCACCTTTAAAACCTGCTCGCCCAGGGACTGCCGGCCAGCTCGAGCCCTGGGTTATTTTTATTTCAACTCGTTCCTGCGCTTTCCACCTGCACGTAGCTCCTGTTTGCAAGCTCCCCTCCCCAACCACAGCGGCCACCGGCACAGCGTTTCCAGCCCGAAAACCTAAACCCTTGGGCAACCGCTCGCCTCCAGGGGCCGGAGCTTGAAATACAACGCCGGCTCTTGCAGAGACCCGGGCTAAAATTGCAAGAGTGGACAACGCTGCTCGGGGCCGACAGCCGAAGGAGAAGAGCTGGAAATGCCGGGGGTGCAGGGGGAATCGTTTAAAATAACTCGGCCGGGCCAGGAAGCATTGCATCTTATCTCTGCAAACCCACCCTGAGGGACTCCTAAGCGCTTTGCAGTTCATCGCAGCCGGAAGGCTGCGCTGCCCCCTCCCCAGCAGGCCCGCCGGCTTGGTTTAACGCCCCCCAGTGATGCCCAGGAGACGCAGGCTCTCGCCCGGGCGGAAATATCGGGGGGCTTGTGCTGGGAGAGGCGACGCGTGGGCCGCCCATGGAGACGGCCGCAGGTCCCCGGGGGGTCGGATCAGCACCGCCGTGCCGGCATGGCCTCTCCCAGCACAAGGCCCCGGCTGATCACCGGGGGCAGGACCTGCGTGGCACTTCGCGCGGGGAGGAGGGCTCCCCTGCGCCCTGACGAGCCGGTGGGCCGCCCTTGGGCCGCGCGGCCACGCTCCGGGCAGGGCCTGGCCTTCTCCCTCCGCAGGGCCGTCACGTCGAGCTCCTCAGGGCCCCGGTTCCCAGCACTGGGGCCGGCGCAGGCCCTTCCCGCAGGGCGGGGGGGTCCTGCGCACACGCGGGGCCCGATTCCGGCAGCCCGTCCTCCGAGGGGTCATTTATCCCGGGGCAAAGCATGCAAGGGCAAGGGGGCGAAAGGGGGCAGCACCTCCTGTGGTTCCAGATGTGGCATTCGGGGCGCGAGGGAAGACGGCCGCATCCCGCGCGCTGGCCCTCGCTTGTGGCCAGGCGGGGAGACCCTCGGCTACGAAACGAGGATTCACGGGCGCTCTGGCGAGGGCGGCACGGCTAAGAGGGGCCGGCAGGCGGACGCAGGCTCTCCCCTCCTGCTCGCTTGGACGAGGCACTGCTCTCCCGCTGCCCCTTCCCTCACCCATGCAAAAAGCCTGCAGCCCAAAGCAAGGGCAGGAGGGTTTTGGCCCCGTGCTTCGCCCGCCCGGTGCCCGAGAGCCCTGGGGGGCTCCTGCGTGGCCTCAGCGCGGCGCAGCCCGGCGGGCCGGGGCCCTGCGCCGGGAGGCAGAGGGAAATCCTCTCTAAGTAGCCCGGGCCGCCACCTGCTCGGGGAATTAATTCAGCGGCACCTCCAGAGCCGAGCTGTGACATCTGCCAAGGATGGAGATGCCCTCCCGGTGACCGTGGGGGCGCGGGGGGATTGCGGTGCCGGTGAAGGGAGGCGGCGGCCGCCCGGGGCCTTAGCAGAGCCTCGCCGCCTCCTCCGAAGGGGGTGTGAAAAGCCGTTGTCCCAGAGGGCAGGGGCGCGGGGGCACGGTGCCCCGCCGGGGAGCAACCAGCCCCTTCCCCGCATCCTGCAGGAAGGATCCGGCCCCGCCGGCCGCCTCGGCGCCAGGCCCCCGCGCCCCCCGCGCCGCGCGAGCTCCGCAGCGAGCCGCTGCCCGCACACTGCCCGGTGCCCGCGGCCGCGGCGGCGGCGGCGGCGGCGGCGGAGGCGGAGGCGGAGGCGGCGGCGGCTCCTCCAGGCGGGTTTTATTAAAGAAGAAACCGAAGCGGAGAAGAGGAGCTCGTCCCGCGGCGGGCGCCGCCCTCTAAAGTGCTGTGGCCGGCCGGGGCGCGGGGCGCGGGGCGGCGCGGGGCGGCCCGCAGTGCCGGGCACGCGGGCCCCGGGCCGGCCTCACTGGGGCAGCAGCGGCGGCTTGAAGGAGCAGTTGCCCGAGCAGTGCCGCGGCGTCAGCATCTTGCAGGAGAAGTGGTGCAGCGCGTCGTGCGCCTCTGCGGCGGGACACGCGCGGGCGGACGGTCAGAGCCGGCCCCGCGCCCGCGCCCCGCGCCCCGCGCCCCGCGCCTACCTTTCAGCTTCTGCTGGATGGCGTAGCGCGCCTTGCGCTCCTGGTCCAGCTCGTTGCACAGCGTGTCTGCGGGGGAGCGGCGGTGAGCCGGCGCGGGGCGCGGGGCGCGGGGCGCGGGGCGCGGGGGGCCGAGCCTACCTCGCACGATCTGCAGCTGCTGCACCATCTCCTCCCGGTAGGCCAGCTCCCGCTTCATCTGGTCCTGGAAGTTATCTGCGCGGGGCGGCGGCGAGCTGCGGCCGTGCGGGCTCCCGGCGCGGGCCGCCCCGCGCCCCGCGCCCCGCGCCCCCGCACCTACCTTTGAGGCTCTGGAACTCGCGCTCCAGCTTCTTCCTGAGCTCCACCTGCTCCAGCAGCAGCTTCTGCAGCTCGTCTGCGGGGAACACGCCCGCGCTCAGCGCTGCCCCGCGCGCCGCCCGCAACGAATGCGGCGCCGGGCGGGGGCGGCGCGCGCGGGGAGCGGGCGCGGGGGCAGCCGCCGCCCCCGCGCCGCCCGGCCCCGCGCCCGCGCCGCGCCCGCCCGCGCCCCCGCGGCGCTTTCGTTGGGGCCCGGGCGCCTCACGCACCTCGGGCCAGGTTCTCGATGTCCTTCTCCAGCAGCGCCGCGCCCGGCCCGTCCGGGCTCAGCCCCTCCTCGCCTGCGGGGCGGGCGTGCGGGGCGCTCAGGCCGGGCCCGGGCAGCCCCGCCGCCGGCCCGCGCCCCGCACGGGCGTGCGTGTGCGTGTGCGTGCGGGGCCGCAGCCCCGGGCTCCCGCGCTCCCCGGCCCCGCGCCCGCAGCCCCGCGCCCCGCGCTACCTCGCTCGGCGCCGGGGCTGGGGTGCGAGGCGCGGGGCTCGGCGCCGGGCTTGCGGCCGTCCGGCTCCTCGGCGCCCGGGGGATTGTCGCCTTGATCTGCCTCTTAGCGGGGAATAAACCGATTTGCAGGGTGAGCCGCGGCTCGGCGCGGCGCGGCGCGGCCGCCCGTCCCGTCCCGTCCCGCCCCGCCCCGCCCCGGCCGCATTACCGGGCGCGCCGAGGTAGGGGCCCTTCCGCGCCTGCGGAGCCTCGTCCCGCTCGTAGACCTGCGGAGAGAAGCGCGCTGAGCCGGCGGGGAGCGGAGCCCCGCCGCCGCCGCCGCCGCCGCCCCGCACCTCCGGGCCGCCCCGCACCTCCGGGCTGCGCCCCGGCCGCTCCGCCGGCGCCTCGTCGGGCCGGGCCGCGCCGGGCGGCTCCGCCGGCTCCGCGGCCCGCTCGCCGCCCGCCGCCTCGTCGTCGTCGTCGTCGTCGTCGTCCGGGAAGCGGCCGGACTCGACGTCCACCTCGGGCTCGTCGGCCGTGTCGGCGCCGGGCGAGAGCGAGCGCGAGCTGGCGCTGCCCTCGCTGAGCGGGCCGGGCGAGAGGCCGCGGGCCGCGTAGCCGTCGCGCGTGCCGTACAGCTTGGCGATGCTCTCGGCGTCCTTCACCACGGGCCGGAAGGCCGAGAGGTAGCTGCCCTTGCGCGGCAGCGGCAGCGCCAGCGGCAGCAGCGGCAGCAGCTCGTCCGCCTCGTCGGCGCGCGGCGGCGGCTCGGCCTCGGGCTCCGGCGGCGCCGCGCTGCTGCGGCCGCTGCCCGGCGGCTCCGCGCCCTCGGGCTCGGCCGCCGCCGCCTTGGGCGCGGGGAAGGGCGGCACGGGCAGGCTGCCGGCCGCCGGCCAGAACATGGGGAAGGCCGGGTAGACGGCGCCGTCCTTGGCGGCGGGCGGCGGGCCCTGCGGCGGCGGCGGCGGCGGCGGCGGCTGCGGCGGCGGCGCGGGCGGGCCCCAGAACATGCCCGGCGCCAGCGCCGGGCCCTTGCCGGGCTCCCCCGCGCCGCCGCCGCCGCCGCCGCCCGCCGCCGCCGCCGCCGCCGCCGCCGCCTCGTCCGGCGGCTTCTTGGGGCAGAGCCCGAAGGCGGCGGCCGGGAAGCCGTAGGGGTGCGGGAAGAGCGGCGGCGGCAGCTTCTGCAGCACGCCGAAGCCCTTGCTGGGCACCGGGATGACCGGGTAGCTGCGCACGGCGCCCGGCCCCGCCAGCCCCAGCGCGGCCCGCTCCGCCGCCGGCTCGTCCGCGCGCAGGCTCTTGTGCGCCGGCGGCAGGTCGGCGGCGGGCGGCGGCGGCGGCTTGGCGGGCGGCACGGAGAAGGTCCGCTTGCGGGTGCCGCCGTTGAACATGGCCTTGACGTCCTCCCAGGCGTGGCACAGCTCCTCGCCGGCCGCCTTGTCGCTCAGCTTGAGGTGGCGGCGCCAGGAGTTGAAGTTGGCGGCGTCGGGCTGCGTGTACTTGGCGTCGGGCGTGCGGTGCGAGTGGAAGATGAACTTGTTGGGCGAGAAGTACATGGCGCAGTAGCTGCACTTGATGCACTTGGCGCGGGAGCTGTTGTAGCGCGCCGGGATGAAGCTGCCCCGCGAGCCCCAGGCGCACTCGTGCGCCACGTCGAAGGCGAAGTTCTCGGGCAGCTTGGGCGGCTTGTGCTCGCCCAGGAAGGACTTGCAGAGCCGCTCCGCCTCGCGCTTCGTGATCATGCCGCAGCGCCGCGACGAGATGGGCATGGCCCCGGCCCGGCGCAGGATCTCCAGCTGCACCGGGGTGCACTGCACGCACGTGATGCCCAGCGCCACGCGCCGGTTGTGGATCTCATTGTAGCTGTAGCTCTTGAGCAGCGTGTTGGAGATCTGCGCCAGGCACAGCCGCTCCTGCCCGTCGATCACGAGCGACACGATGGGCACGCCGTACAGCGACGTCTCGCCCACCTGGTTGGGCTTCAGCCCCGCGCCCGCGCCCGCGTACGGCGCCAGCTCCTGCTTGGAGGTGGGCGACGAGCCCGCCGCGTCCCGGCCGCCGGCCAGCGCCTCCATGCCCCGCCGGCGCCCTGCGGCAGGGCGCGGGGTCAGCGGCCGCCCCGCGCCCCCGCCGCGGCTCCCGCTTACCGGGCCGGCGCGCGGCTCATGGGCGGGCGGCGGCTGCGGGGCTGCTGCGGCGGCGGCGGCGGCCACATGGCAAGTCCGCGGCGGCGGCGGCGGCGGCGGCGGCGGGCGGAGCGGCTGCACCGCCCCGCGCCGCCGGCGGGACCCGCGCGTCACTCACGGCGGGCTGCACTCAATCACCGCGCGGCCGCCGCGGCTTTAAGCAGCGCGCAGCGGCGGGGGGCGGGGGGGAGAGGAGCGGCCACGGGAGGGGGGGTGCGCGGCGCGGCGCGGCGCGCCGCACCTGCGAGCCGGCGCCGCACCGGCCCCGGGAGGGAGCCCACGCAGCGAAACCCGCGGGCCCGGCCGGCCGCACCGCGCCGCAACGGATGGCCCGCGCCCCGCCGCCCCCCGCCCGCGCCCCGCCGGCCCCCGCGGCCCGGCGCCGGGGGCGGGGGCGCCATGCGGGCCGGCCGCTCCGCACGGCTTTGTTTCGGGAGAAACCGTTGTCCCCCCGCGCCGGGCGGCGCGGCGGCGGCGGCGGCGGCGGCGGCGGCGCGGGGCGGCGGATCGGGGCCCCGCGGCCGCGCTCCCGCAGCCGCGCGGGGCACGACGATTACGGCTGTTTTGCACCGGGCGGGGGGCGCGGGGGGCCGCCCGCTCCGGCCCGGCCGAGGCTGGCCCGCGGCGCCGGGGCCCGGCGGGCGGGCGGTGCGGGCCGGCGCGGGGCCGGCGCGGGGCGGCGGGCGGGGCCGGCGCGGGGCCGGGGGGCGGCGGATTCGTTGGCGCGGGGGGCGCGGGCCCCGAGCCGGGCTGCCGCAGGCCGGCCGGGCCTGGCGGAGCCGCAGTGTTTGCCAGTTAATTAGGCGTCATTTGCATAATGAGGCCGGGCCGGGCGGGAGGGCTGTCAGCGCGGGCTCGTTGCGCGGCAGCTGTAATTAAGGCGCGGGCGCGCGCGGGTTTTAATTGTCACCGCTTCCTAATTAAGGCTCAACCGGGGCCGCCCCGCACCGCGGGGGCTCCGGCCCGCGCCCGGCGCGTGCGGGGACGTGCGGGAGCCCCGCGGCGGGGGCCCTGCCGCGCCGGCCCCCGCGCCCGCGCCCGCCCTCGATTGGCTTTTAGCTTAAAGCTTACGGACCCGTGGCCCATCCGTGCGGGGGGGCCCGCGGCCCGGCCGAGGCGGGCCCATAAATCCCGGCGCGGGTCCCGGCGGCGCGGCCGCCCCCGGTCCCGCGCCGGGGCCTGACCCCAATAAATTTAATCTGAGCGGCGGATCAATGCGGGCTCCCGCATCGACCCGCGCGGCCGCGGGGGGGCCTTTCCACTAGGCCCTTTATTAGGGCCAGATTGCTCCGAGAGGCCTGGAAATTAAACGGTGACATTTTAATTACTGGCCATTGATAAGAGCGGGGGGGCCGGCCCGGCCCGAGGTGCGGATCGATGCGGCCGCAGGTCAGCGGCGCCGCAGACGAAGTGCGGGGTGTGCGGGCGGGCCCGGCTCTAAACCTGCCTAATTTCTCCCGACCGGCGCCGCGGGGCGGTAAGTGGCGCGGCAGCCGCGGTCGGTAGGCAGGCCCGCATCGACGCGGCGAAGACGAGGCCGGAGCCATTGCCCGGCCGGCCGGTCCCGCACCGCGCCCGCGGGGCCGGGCTCCGCGGGTTCCCGTCCTGCCGCCCGGACGCCGCCGTGCCGTGACAGGCCCCGGGGCCGGCAGCCCGCGCCCCCGAGCTGGTGCCGCAGGGCGGGGCGGGGCGGGGGCGCGGGGCGGGGGCCCGCAGCGCTGCCGGGCTCGGGGGCGGCGAGCCCGGGCCGCCGCCTTCTCGGAAGAAGCCCGCCGCGGGCGCCGCTTTGCGACCTGCCCCCGCCCCCCCGGGCTTTGGACGAGCCGGAACGGGGGGTGTCCGCAGCCGACTGCGCGCCCCGCCCGCGGGGGCGGCCCCGGCGGAGCCTGCGGGAGAGGCGCGGGGGCGGCCGCCCTGCCCAGCCAGCCCCCGGGCGGGCGAGACCCGCGGGGCGGCAGCGGGGCTGGGCATGTCCCCGTCCCCGCCCCGCCCCACTCGGGACTTCGGGCCCCCGGAGGGCGCGGCCTGGCGCGGGCCGGCGTGCGGGTCGGGCCGCGCCAGGCCCGCTGGACTCGGCGCGGTCTCCCAGC
This sequence comes from Crocodylus siamensis, assembly GCF_052110815.1. Lineage (NCBI taxonomy): Eukaryota > Metazoa > Chordata > Crocodylia > Crocodylidae > Crocodylus > Crocodylus siamensis. Next base: position 3,630,257 of record NC_143409.1, read on the forward strand.
CGCGGCCCCGCAGATGTGTTTCCCGGGTGACACGTGCAACGCGTGACCACCCGTCCGGCGGGGCCCCGCCCTGAGCCGCACGCCTCGTCCCGCATAACTCGGCCGGGGAGCACCCGCCGGGCGGCCGCTTCCACGGAGGCGAAAGCGGCCCCGCCGCTGCTCGGGCCGGGGGCAGCGCTCCGCTCCTGAAGCCAAGCTGCCAGCCCTCCTGCGGGAGCGGCCCGGGAGGCAGAGGCAGCAGCGGGGAGAAGCGGGGGCTCGGCTGGAGCGAGGGCTTCGCGGGGCGCTGGGCACAAAAGCAGCCCGGCCCCGCAGCGCAGCGGCTCCGGGCGCACTGATGTGCCCGGGCCGGGCGGCGAGCTCCCGGGGTCCAGGGGCGAAAGGGCCCGCGTGGGAGACTCCCTGCGGGGCACTCTTGTGCTGCTCCGCTGACCGCAGAGGTGGCGGGGAACACGCACAGCTTCAGGCCAGCCCGTGCTTTCACTCCCGGGGTGAACGAAAGGCTGGCACGCAGAGCTGGCCTGCCACGTTTTGTCCAGATTTTTTAATGTATTTTTCTAAATAAACCTGTGAAATACTAATGGTGTCGAACTGGCTCTTTTGGCGCGCCGCTTCAATGTCTTGGATTCAACCCACCGGCAGCACATGGCCAGGGTGCGGCATCTCTACCAGCGGCAGAGACGTCCCGGCTCCAGGATGGGAGCCAGCCAGGGGACAGCGACAGGCACGAGTCGGGCACAGCCGGACTACAAGTCCCTTCCCCGCTCTCTTGCCTCTCACCCGCACTGCCCTGCCCTCCCCCGTCTGGCCTAGCGAGCGCCGGCATGCTCCTGCTCCACCAGCGCTGCTCCACCCTGGGTGGCATGTGGCGGCTGTCACAGGGACAGGCGCAGGGACCTGAGCCGCGTTTCCCACCGCGCTGGCCAGTCACCAGCAAGATTCAGGGTCCACTTCGGCTGAGCTGGCGTGGATGCACTCGCCCTCCCCGCGCCCTCCCAGGGTTACAGCTGCTGCATAGACGGAGGGTTCAGCCTCGGCCTTATACGAGGGGCCGCCCTCAGGTCTGACCGTCTGTGCACGGTCCTTTTAGCCCGCCCAGAGAACCTGGATGCCTGCTAGGGATGGTAGGCCGCAGCAGCACGTTCAAAACCAAGGCAGCTCTTGTTAGCCCGGAGGGGCAGGTGGAGCCTGGGGCTCCTTAGGTTGGGGTTGCCCCAGGGGTGCAGCGAGCTCCTTGAGCACTGGGGTGGGGGTGGGGGTAGGTCAGCCTTCCCAGGCGGCTGCTCCTGCTGCTCTGCTTGGGCCCCCGGGGAGCTGACCCACATGCCCCCACCGCTTTCCCAGCTCCTACATATTGGGTGCAAAGCTGTGCCCGTTCTGCACAAGGCTCCCAGGGGTCGGGGGAGCACTGATCCCTCGGCTCCGCACCCCTAGGATGCATCGCTGGGTGCAGCACGGGGCTGTCGGCTGCATGCCTGGGCTGGGCTAGTGCCCTGCTCACCCCACCCTAGCTCTGCTACTAGGCAGCGGATGCCTTATCCCTGGGCTCTTTGTTTCAGGCCTCCATCAGACTGACCCGTGTTCGGATAAGGATCTGTCTTCACTTAACGAACATTTGTCTTAGGGAGGAGAAGCAGGACTTTTCAGTGCCAGGTGCAGGTCCTGCAGTCCTGGAAATACTGCTTGGTGCGTGCCCACCTTTGCTAGTCAACACCCTCACATGCGCAGACCCACGTGCATGCACACGCGCGCGCACACGTACGGGTCCGGCCTTTCAAGCTGTTATTGAGAAAACAAAGAATGACACTGTACCTTTGGAAAGCTGACAGCGGGGCACGTTTGATAAGAGGAAACAGAGTATTTTGCAATTCTGCATGGCAAATAAATCAGCGTGGGGAATATAAAACCGCTGCTGGCCTTCTGGCTATGATCAGCCATGATTGGCAAAGACTGAAATCGGTAGGAACCAAGCGAACCCGGTCGAAATTTTAATAAAGAGGAACAATCTGCCTGGATTCTCTTGGAAACGTTTGCATGTGAAGAAATTTCCCTCCCTGCCCCTTTTGACTAATTGTAACGATGACGAGCTAGAGAGCGAGAACGGGCCTTTTCATTGCTGTTTTGAGACACTTACCTGTTGACACGGAGCTATGCTTTCTGCTGGCATCCCGATGAAGCTATTTGGTGCAATGATCCCCTAGCCCAGAGGCGGGCAATTATTTTGGGCAGAGGGCCACTGAGTTTTGGCAAGCCATTGAGGGCCGCACGACAGGCAGCCAGGGGCAGATAAATATTAATTTTCTAAATTTTTTTAGGGGCCCCGTGGGCCAAATAGAATGGTCTGGCGGGCCGCATTTTGCCCACCCCTGCCCTAGCCCCTATTTTTGCTTCCCCCGCATGGTTTTGCAATGTCGTCTGCTGCTGAAACCCTTCGGATGAGTCCTCGGGGGCCTTCTGATGAAGGCGGGTGATGGCTGGGATGCCCTGTTGCCGCACTTGCAGCCAGCCTCTTGGCTTAGCAGAGGCGCAGCTCTGAAGCTCGTGTCACGAGGTCATTTCGCGATGGGGAGGCAGCAGGGAAAGGTAATTCCACGTCGGGCATCTCGGCGTCGGCTGCCCCGGAGGAGCTGAAGGCAGAGCAGCTTCGGCCTCGTTCACTTTGCAGCCCGTTTCACAACTCAGCTGCAGGGACACCCAAGCCGTTTCTAATGGTGGGTTGGCCTACACGAGAGATGCCGGGGACTGGATTTCTTCCTTCGACGTGCAGAATAAACCCAGCACGGCTGCAGAAATGCACGCTGCCCTCGCCCTGCCCTGCCCGGGAGCTCGTCTTGCCTGGATTAAGATGCGTTGCACAGCACCTCACACGCTTGTTCTCGTAAGGGAAGAGGAGCCAGGACACAGGCAAGAGGCTGCTCAAAGTTGGGGGCAGAACACGAAGCGGAGCTCGGGTATCCTGACCCGCTCCCCTACATCCTGGCCCTGGTAACCTGGCGCTACCGCCGCTGTCAGGCCTCAGCTTCCCTACAGAGGCTGGGCATGTCTGTGCTGCTGGTTCAGGTGGACGTCTGCCTACAGGTTGTTTCTTGCTTTCCCCCTTTCCCGCAGGACACAGATGCCAGCACCCTTCCCTTGCTCCCTGCTGTGAGCCAGACTGGCCGGGTCGATTTAGCAACGAAAGGTTTTGTGCCCTGTTAGCAAACCCTGGTGTCTCCCGAATTATCGCAGAAGCCCCACTTCAAGGGCAGGAAGGATGATGAAGACCCCCCACCTGCCACAATTATCATTGGACTAAGTATAACGATCAAGTCTGCGAGGCTCGTCACTCACCCCCATGAAATATAACGCTGTCAGCCCATTAGCCACGAGATTTTTCAAAGCTACGTCTGTTGACGTTGGGCATGGATCTGCAAGGCTGATGTCTCCCACGCCCTGATGAAAACCAGAGGAAAAGCCCTGGTTTTACTGACTTTTTAACTAAATCTGAGAGAGAGACTTTTTATCCAGAGAAAGCTAATGCAAACTGTTAGGAGATAAATAAATGAAAGAGCTGCCTATAGACTGGTTGGTTCAAAGGAAAGAAATTTGTCTCACTTTAGAAAAAGGACCTGAAGGTATTGGTCACATTGACTCATTCATTGTACTGTTATCTGCCAGGGAGGCTGTGACATAGGAGCAATTAAGACAAACTTTAGTCTATAAGTTCATGCCTGCAATCTCTATGCTTCAAAACAAGATAAATGATCCCTGGGAGGAAGGAAACAAAGTATTTTCCAGACTACCTCCAAAGTAACGTTTAGGATTTGCAATCCTTCGGCAGAAACTTCTCATTGCAAAGGGGCTTTTGGCCTGCCCATATATTATAATCCACTTCAGCCCTTTCAGTAACATTTTAGTCTGAAGGCCTGAAAACATCAGCATTTAGGATAAAGGCTTCACTTGCTACAAAAAAACTCCGCTTACCCTCTGTGCCCCTTTTTAAAAGGGCCTCCTCCATTCATTTGTGCCCATAACTAGCTTTATAATACCAGGATTGATTAAAGATGAGACAATCTGTTATGAAACTATAAACCGAAGTCATAGCAATAAGGAGGCAAGGTTTTTTGGGTAAATCTGACATCTTTTATTAGACCAACTCAAAATCGCTGGAAAAATTCTTCTTTGCAAGTTTCCGAGTGCAAATACCCTTCGTCAGGCTGAGGAAGCCCACACCTCGGAATAAGGAGGCACGCACCACACATGTAATTATTCATCTTTCCTTTAAGGTAGCTCGATTGCCTCGGTTACGCACATCGCAGCAATGGAAGAGCAGACCGGCGTGCGCAGAGCTGCGCTGCGTCTGCTCACAACCTGTGGCCGCGATGCTCGCAGCATGCTGCCGCGCGACCACGGGTTTCACCATCTGGCCACGGACAGGTGCGTGGCCAGCTGAGACGATGGCTTCTAAGCGCAAAGAAAAGCCCCAGTGTTACTGCTGCTTTGTCCCGCAACCCTTGTCCTGCTGCAGGGTTGCATGGCAAACCCGGACTCTAAGCTCCCTTGGACCAGGCCCGTGGCGTGTCCAGCTCGCCTGAAACCATGCGTCTGGCGTGGGGTGCATCAGCGGACAGCACGGCCAAGCAGCTCTTCCCTTGCGGGAATCCACGGGCCTCTGCTCGGCTGGCACGAACCGAATGGTCCTTGCAGCTAAGCTGCAGACGGGTGCTGGTTAGCCGTCCTGTGCCCCCTCTGGACATCCCGCTCGCATCCCACGCAAGGGAGGGCTGTGGTTTTGGAGGCGGCTCTGCGGGGGACCTGCCTCTCCTCCCAGGCCTCATCCTTCACACCCCCGCTCTGCAGCTCTCTCAACACAGCCCCCATCCACCCCCCGCTCTGTGGGAGAGCCCGGGGGGCCGGGCACCCGGCATTACTCTGTGGCCAACGGCCCGCTGTTCCCACCTGATGCTCCTCATGTCCGTGGTCTCTGTCGCGAGCACCGCTGTCCTCTCCCTGCGACCCACGTCAAGGACGTGTCTGCTCGCCACGGGGATGCTCGTGGAGCCAGCGTCGGCAGCGAGGGATGCGCCGGGAGTGCGGGGATGCCTAACGGCTGAGCAGGACATGGCTGGTGCCTGCAAGGAGGTGGAAGAGCTGCTCCTTGCCTGGGGGCTCCCTTCACATGCAGCGGGGCCGGGTTGGGAGGGCACAGGGCTTTCCCAGGGAGCTGGGCGCAGCGGGGAGGAGTGAAGCCAAGCCCGACATACGGCGCAACTGCAGGCCTGGCTTCCTGTGCCCCCGGCTGCGGGAACCCGGCCCTCCTCCCACCCTCAGGGTGAATCCCTGGGCCGCAGCCCCGACCTGCAGACGGGCCAAACCTCAGCCACACGGGCCCTGAGGCAGCTTCTGTAGAGGCTGTGTCCCCAAGGGGCAAAGGGTAAAGCCCACCAAGAAACCGGGGCTCCTTACCGGCCGTGCCTCGACTCGCTGTACGGGAGCGCACGGTGTTACTGGAAGCAAGGTGGGTCTCCTTGCATAGATGCAGCCTTAGGGTCCGCTGGGAGGCACCTTAGGTAGGCTGGCGGTGCCTGGCCGCTTGGCCCCGGGAACGGTGTGGGGTGGGTCTGCGGGCCAGCAAACCCACCGGATCAGGCCCCAGCGTGTATCCCGGCTGTAGCCCCGGCCCTGCACACAGGGCCATATCATCTGGGCTGCGGGGCTCAGACAGCTATGGCCTGGGGATCAGATATGAAACAAAGGCTACCTTTTGTCCTGTCACGCAGGCACAGCTCCTAGCGCCTTCAAAGGCCGCAGCGTGTGTGTGCACGGATGTATTATATGTACACAGACACCCCGTTATGTGAACGCTTGGTCTCGGGGTGAGATGTTGCCCCGCACTAGCTATAAATAACCTAGCATCAGCACAGCACAAGTGATGATATACTTGCCACACTTTATTCTTGTAAAAGAAGACCTTGGTCTCTCCATTAAGAACGGTGAAGCCCAGCCACTTATTTTTTTTTCCAAACATACAAATACAATTTTAAACCAAGCATTTTCTTGACGTCTTTGTCTCTATGCAGCCCACAGCTGCTTGCTAGCTCTTCTGGACAGTCAATGGTCTTGTTTGTACAATAGCAAAAGACAAAAGGTTAAAAAATACTCTGGTGCTGTGAAATATACAGTACATTCAATAACAAAAGGAAAAAAAATATATAATATACTTGCTTTAAGGCTGTGTACAGTTTGATTGAAGATAATTTGAGGACATTAAATCACTCAGCAAACCAAAGAAATTTGTGAAGAAAATCCCCTAAAGTCTGAGGTTGGGGGGGGAGGAAAAGAGGCAGCAGCAAATATCCAGGAAGGTTTTGTTGATGCTTCTATAAAATACTTATAGCGAAAGATCATCCAGCTGTGGCGGCCGCCCGATGTGCAGCCGGGTTTGGTTTTGCCAGTCCTGTGCTCTCCACCACCAGCACGCTGCCCTGGTCACGGCGGGGCCTGCTGGGCGCGACGCTCCTCCAGCATCCTGCACACCCACATGGACACCACCTCCGCGTTCCCGTCGTTGTACTGCACGATGAAGGGGTGGCCCTGGCAAAGGGAGAGGCACAGAGTTAGCTGTCGCGGGCACCCCTTTGCTGCGGCTAAACACAAAGGCCTTGCTCAAAGTTGCTGAAAAACAAGGCTCTTGTTAGCAGTTTTCTACATGGAAGCATTTCGGGAGCGCTACAAGCCCACCACAGGAGCCGGCAGATTTTTTTCCAAGCAAATACAGTAATGAGAGATGGCTAACGAACATCCCATCTTTCCTTCCACCCCCCGCCCCGAGAGCTCAGAGGTGGGCGCTGGCTGATGCCTTCTCTTTGAGCCTTGCAGCCACCATGTCCCTCTGGGCTCTGCTGGCCGTTACATTTATTATGCAATTAACTGGTCAATCACGCAATAACTTTAGACCGGCCACATGTGCGAAGTAATGATCATAAAAATGGCTATCCAGATAGAAAAAGGGCCAATCAGCACGGAAGTTTGTGCTTGAAAATGTGCAACAACTCTGCGGCTGGTTTCTATCCAGCTCAGTTTGAACGTGTGCAGGGCCCTGCGGTGCAGCTTGCAGTGGGAATGGATACGCTCCCTTCATTTTGCATAGTATTTCTATTGTGGGAGGGTCTACAACAGGTCCGGCCCCATTAGAAACTAGCACAGCCATTAAATAGCCCATGCCCAGAGCCAAGGAAATGTGCCCAAAAGCTTGTCTCGCATCTCTCCCAACTGCAGCGGGTCCAATAAAAGGTATCACCAGAAACCTCTTGCTTCTCACGTGTCCCCCTGACCCCAGCCCCACACCTAGCCCGAAGAGCTAGGAGCATGGGACTAGCAGGAAGGCTGGAGGGGTTTGACCGCAGACATGCCTCATGCTCCATCCATACCCTGCGATCCCACGGCGTTTGCCAAGCAGGCTCCTGGCTCATTAAGACCACTCTCAAGGATGCAAAAGCCAAACAAGCCGGCGTCTCCCTCCCCATCGTACTCCCACTTCACCAGGCTAAGACTGGGTTTGCAGAGAGGCATGGTTGCCCCTCAGGGAACCTGTCTTGTCCACTTAGGATGCTTTCATTTCAGCTGGCAACGCATCTGCACCAATTCCAGCACCGTCTTACTGCTCCCGCTCCCTTTGGGAGCCGTGAAACGCAGGGAGTTGTGGAGGTCCCAGGCCGAGGCAAACACAAGGCTCTTAGGTCTGCTCAGAAAAGAGGAAAAACCGGAGTGTTTTCCGGGAAGGCAAGAGCGGCTCCGGCAAAGGAAGACTTGCACTCTCTTCCCAGTGAAGAGCCTGCTGCACCTACAGGAACCACGATCTGGACTAACACCATTCAGGCAACCCCGTGCAATACACCTGTCTCGGCCTGCTACCTGCTAGCCAGCCCCTGGGTCTTGCTTCAAGGCAGCCTGCCGCTTGGCTCGGAGGGCACGGTGGTTTTGGGGGAGGTCTCCAAAAGTAAGAGGCTGCTTCACCTCCGATCCTGCAAAGCCCAAATCCTTTCCCCGACTAGCCAGGGAGCTGGGAGCAACCGTGCCGTGACTCCTCTCTGGTGTGGCACCATCGGAGGTGGCTGCCACGCAGTTTTCTGCTGTGGCAGGTACATACGCACATGCTGACAGCGGCTGGGATCTGGACACGTCTGATCTGCAGCTGTTTGACCCAGAGGTAGAGTCCTACCTGGGTGTGTGGAGGGCATGGCTACAGCACACTGCATATTAACTTAGTACTTCGATGGCTCAGTGTTGGGGCTGGCCCTGCTTGGAGCAGGGAGTTGGACTAGCTGTGACCTCCTAAGCTCCTTTCAACCCTCGTCTCCTTCGGTTCTGTGTACCAGGTAACACCTCCGGGATGCAGTGCTAATCCTCAAAAGCAGGCACTTGGCTAAATCATCCTCAAGTCTATTACCGATATACAAGCGGTGGGCGAGAGCTTGAGGGGTGCCACCGTTCACCAAGGGCTGGAGGCGGTAGCCCTGGGACAGACCGCTGTGCGGCCAACTCCGTGAGCTCCTCTTCGCGCTGGCTTACATGCCCAGGATGGCTACGAGTCCCAGATTCACAGAAGTTTAGGGACCTCGGGAGATCATCGGGTCCAGCCCCCCAGCTCTGGGCAGAAAAGACTGCTGGGGTCAAATAGCCCCAGCAAGGTGTGCGCTCAGTCTCCTTTTGAAGATCTCCAGGGCTGTGAGAAGCTTCGGTAGCCGATTCGATTCGGAGGAGATTTGGCCCGATTCAGCGGCCGAATCTCCGAATCTGAATCAGGAGACCAATTCAAAGCTCCGAATTGATTTGGAGATTTGGGCACAGACTAAACAGCCAGCAGTCCTCGAGGGCGCTGGACACAGCTGCTGCCGGCTGGTAAGTCTGTTGTGGAGGGTGGAGGGGAGAGGGAAGGGCGTGGGGGGGGATGGGATAGATCAAGGACCCCACAGCAAGGGAAGGATTGGTACTGGGACAAGCTGCCCAGCCGAGCTGAGGGGCGCGGCAGGACTTGGGGAGGGGGGCTCCCGCCACTGCGTGTCGCCAGTCGGGGAGGGCATGGAAGCATGCCCCCCCGATCTGCGTGGAGGTTAGCCCCAGCTGCCTGCCACGCCGCCCCGGCTGGGCAGCTTGTCCCAGCCCCAGCCTCAATCCCTCCCTCGCTGTGGGGGCACTGATCTGCCCCCACCAACACCTCTTCCCTCCTCCTTCTGCCCGCCACAACAGGCTTACCAGCTGGAGGCAGCAGTATCCAGCACCCTCAAGGACTGCTGCCTGTTTAGTCTATGGCTGGATCTCTGAATCGGCACCAAATCTTCGGATCTGAATTGGCCGAATCAAATCAGGACAGTGATTCGAATCACTACCGAATCACCGTCCCGCCAAATCGCCTGAATCCAAATCCAGAGTGAATACTTGCCGCTTTGCACAGGCCTAGTCGGTGCCTGCACCACCCCCGCCGGGAGGCTATTCCAGAGTCTGGTCACACGAACCATGAAGACGTTTTTCCTTATATCCAGTCTGAAACCTTCTTCTAGGACTTTATGACCATTGCTCCTGGTTTCCTCCCGGGGCGCTTTGGTGAAGAGTTGTTCACCCGCCCCTGGTGCTCTCCCCTGATATACTGGCAAGCTGCCACCAAATCCCCCCCCCCGAGTCTTTTCTTTTCTTTTCTTTTCTAGGCTGAACAGGCCCATCTCTGTCAGCCTCTTCTTGCATGGCTTGCTCTTCAGGCCTCTAATCATACAAGTGGCTCTCTCTGGACTCTCCCAAGTCTCATTTCTTTTCTTTATAAACACCACTTTGGTAAGCAGAACTTCAGCTGGCAGCTCGGACCTCGAACACACCTCTCCGAGCGCTCGTCCTTCGGCAGAGCGCAGCACTGCACTGGACCGGCTCCCTTCCCGCCCCCTGCCTCGCCCGGGTGTTACTAAGCAAGCCTCCCCTTGGCCTCCGTGCAGTCAGGGGCTCGTTCCCACCCAGGCTGTCCCCCCCCGGGTATGTCGCCTATGTGCTTGGCAGGTGGATACACTCCTTAAGTGCCGCATTCATTTACAATCCTGCTCTTGCTGTGGCGAAGACCAACACTGGCCCCCTACCTTGCCGGGGGCAGAGCAGATCAGGGAGTTTAAAATTAAATATGAAAAAAAATCCCCAGAATGTCCATTTTTCCATTATAATCTGCACAACAGACCCAAGCCCACTGCAGCACGGAGGAAGGAAGCTCACATCCTGATGTACAAGGTAGGCATCCTCCGTGTACACGCAAGAGGAGGGAAATCCTTCGGTGATGCAATGGGGAGGGGAGCAAGCCACGAAAAGCAGGGGGCAGCTCCCAGCATACGGTATCCCCCAACAGCTTTGTCAGCAGCTCTGACCATCGGTCAAAAGCACGATGCAGGACGTGGGCCCTAAAGCCACCGAGCCCGCAAGTCCTCTAGCTCCTGCAGGCAGCGAGGGGATGCCCAGCAGACCCTCCAATAAAAAACCAGGATAGCGCTTCAGGAGGAAACACAAACACGGACGAGAGTGTCCGCAGCGCCGGTCTCCATCTGGATGCACTCTGGAGCCAGCCTTGTCCAAACGACTGGGGAAGGAGGCGCCTGCACAGAAAAACCAGATTGCAATCCTAGAAATGGCAGAAAGAGGCCAACTGCTCCCACAGACACGGAAAACCTCTGCTGAATTAGCCACCGTGGCCAGCCCCAACAGAGAAGAACAATAAAACACTCCCAAGGTCAGGGCCGGAGATGTCAGATGCTACGGGAATGAAATACGCCCGGGATCTCCGGAAACCTGGAGGACAGGCACGACGCTGCTGCTCCGAAGAGCAGTTTCAAGGCTGGGAGCTGGGCTGCAACTTGCTGAAAGACAAATGAACCCACGGAGCCTCTTGGCAAATCCCTCCCCGCCCCCCTGCAACTGAGCCGGGGGGACTGCTGGGGGAAACAGGCATTTAAGGAAAGGGAGCGACTCCGCTGGGTAAGATGCACTGGCCACCAGGATGGGAAGCAGCGACTGTGCCAGTAATGACTCCAGGGGAAGAGGTGCCAACAGCCCCCTGGAAACGGGGGTCTGGGACCCCCTGGCCCAGGGTCGACTCCAACCAGGGCTCTACCCTGCAGCTGGGAAGGAAGCAGAGCAGCTCCTGCCTGGCACAGCTGCCAGTCCCCAGCACCTCGATGGGCCCTCTGTAAAGCCAGAATTGGGGTAAGATAAAGGGGGCAAAGGTCTAAGCAACCCTGGAATGGGCAGAGCCAGGCTCCCCATCACACTACCTCAGGGGAAACTGGTTTTGCAGCTCCCGGATGGGGCGCATCTGGGGCACCGAGGCAGGGAGACGCTGGGAGGGCTCGGGGGGATGCTGCCGCGTTTCTGCCTGCTGCCATCGACAGCCACGTTCCCCTCATGGCACTCCCCGGGGTTGCTCGCTTGCAGGCACCGGGGCTGGGCTCACGCCCGCGCGCCTCACCCACAGTCCCGGTGCAGCGGCTGGCATGGTCACACGCAGTTTCCGTCCCTGGGATCCTCAACACCGATGCATGGGCAGACGCGCGGTCCCTAAGTGACACGAGCTTCTCTCCCGGCAAGGCGGTGCCGAAATGCTTGCGGGGGGGCGATGGCAGAAAGGCGGCCGGATGGGCTGAGCTCCTGCTGATACGTGGCCAGGGGGCCATGCAGGGCGGGAGAGGTGATGGCAGTGGACAGAGGCTAACGGTCAGCGGGTGGCTGTTTTGGCCCCTGTATGTACACGTGCAGCTGGAGCACTGTAACAGCCCCCGTGGCTATCCTGAGTCCTCCCCACACCAGGAGGGGTAAGTACGCCGTAAGCGTCAGCCACAGGGATATCTATCACGCTTGTCCTTCCAGGCGAGGCTGGCCACGGTGGCTGCTACCTAGCCTATCTCCTGTTTCTTCCTTTTTAGGTATCTAATTCCCAGAAAATCCAAACTGCACACCCCTGGGGTTACCAAGGTACTAATTCAGGCTTCAGTTCAGAAAAGCAGTCAGCAGGCACCTACGTCCCTCCCTCTGTCTTCATTCAGGCAGGTGCGACTCGAGCCGCCCTGCAGTTCAGCAACAAATAACCGCCCGGAGCAGGACCGGCTTTAGCCGGGTGTCCAAACACATGCAAAGCAACCGACTGCACTCCAACATCCGGCTACCAATTTGCTTCCTCTGGCGAGGTCAGGCCGACAGAAAACAAACTTGCCCAGAAGCTCCATGTGGGTTTTGCGTCGCAGCGAACGGGCTCGCAGACCCAGGGTGGCCTGGCGTTTTCTGCTTGCGGTGGGAGGGAAACCGCTTCTGCCACAACCGTCTGCTGACTGTATCGGGACGGGCGTTTTGGGGCCGTTCCAAGGCTTCAAGCCTGTTTTCAGGTCCACAATGGCAGACCCGTGCATCTGCGCGGACCTAGCTGCAGAGCCAGCTGGGTCCAAATGATTGATGCTACGATTCTCCAGCACCGTCACCAATGGGCACTGAACAGCCCCGTGATTCATTTTGCATGCCAGGTAAACACGATTCACGGGACAAAACCAGAGATTTCAAACAGGAATCCAGCGTTAAAACCATTCTGCGCTGCTGCAGGCTTCGAGGTCTTTGCAACAGAAGAGCTGCTTTTTAATTTTTCCATAGTCAAAAGATGAGCAACAACGAGGAGCTGGCCCTTTCTGGAGGGGCGCTACAAGTCTAACGGGGTTGAGATCCACCGCCCGAGAGTATCGCATTAGTTGGATGCATGGGGCCGATTCTTTTCCTGCGACAATTAAATGATTTAGGCTTCTATGCACCCCTGTGAACAAGCAGCCAATTTTGCAGTCACAAGCGAGGCCAGTCCTGGAAACCACTCATCAATAAACCTGCGACGCTGAGCAGCAAAGCCTTCCTGCTCCCCCCGACCTAAGAAAAACAAATGGGTTTTGCATTTGCCAGAGAGTTGTTGCTCCTGAATTATCCCGGGATCAAGATCTGGCTCAATATGACAATCTGCGGCAGAGCGACTGAAACATCCAGGGGAAGGGGAAAGCCTGTGATCTAGGAAAGGTCAGGGAGGACAGGCCAGGGGGCACTGAGTGTCAGTGAGTGTCAGCCGGCCTAATTTTCTGTGCCGACTCTGAAAATGAGATAAACAATGACAAACCAGGCTTTTTAAATGGACTTGTCACTTCTGGTTTTCTCAAGCAAGGGGACATCTTGCAAGTGCCTGTGTCCCGCCAGTGAGGTTAACTCTTTAAAAGGTGAGCACTAGTCAGAGGGGTCCGTCCAGGGGTTACACATCTGAGAGGAGCTGCTAGCTCCAAAGCAAGACCTGGACAATGGGAGCTAATGGCTCCAGTAATGGCTCCAGTATTTTAGCTTGACCAGCTCCAGGGATGTCACTCCAGGGCAGCGGTCTCACCATTCGACCGGTCTGCAGAAGCGCAGGTTTGCCTTCACATTGCCATCTTCCAGCCAGGTCAGTCCCCTGCCACGCTGCCGACCTTAAATGCTGCCGGTTTCCGAACACAGCAGATCTTCCCACTGCCGCCCCTTCACCAGCTGGGTCCAAACGCTACGTCCTGGCTCGCAGGCAGCATCCCGGATGGGAACCGCAAGGAGCGCCGCTCCGCAAGGGAGAAATCCCCGTCTATGCAGGCAGCTAGCCAACGGCCCATGCAACGTGGGCAGTCTCTGAAAAGAGGGCTAGCGACTCTTAGCTGATGCTGCCCTTCGGCTAGGGCCAGGTTTTACAGCTGGACCTGTGAACCGCAGGATTCAGTGCACGGTAGCCACTGCTCTTGTGAAGCTCACGGTGCCTGAAGCCACGGTCAGGGACCAAGACTGTGCTGCACCTCCACCCAGATGGCTGTGGCGTAAGTACCTTGGCCGCCTACAAGACTGTTCTTCGCCACCTCTCGCAAGCCGCAGGGGACAAGACCTGTCGTCTTTGGTCTGTGGGCTAGCAGCGAGCCCTCGGGGGCCCTGATCATGGAAGAGGCTCTGGAAGCGATGTTGCTCGGAGCAGTTTGGAGACACTTTCCCCAATGCTGAGGAACTGTCAAGACCTGCAAGAGAAGGTACGGACTTGGGGGGGGGGGGCACTGCCAGGAGGCTGAATATTACCTGGAAGAGTTGCCAAGATCAAGACACTGGGATGGGAAAAAAACACAAGAGGCAGAGGAGCCAAGACCAGCCACCAGGTACAGGACACATTTCCCTTGGACGTCCTGGGGCCGCTTGCAAATTACTTTAAAGCCTTCTTCCATTTAGAGAGGTGCCAGGCAGAGCCCAAGAGATGAGCGTAAGGCCAGCAAGTGAAAAGGAGATCTGGTACGAAGGGCGCTGTGGTTATGTGTGTATGACCGGCTGATGCAAAGCCTAACAAAAAGAATAGCCTGATAAATCACCCGTGACAATCAAGAGACCCGTGTATAGATGCCAGGTATGGGCTGGTGACCAGCCACTGGCTTTTATTTACTGGTGAGCTCTTCATTTAAAACCCCTTGCATAAATACCTTCTAGGACCTGGTTGTTATAGCGGAGATGGTTTACAAACACCCAGGAACCAATTATGTGTTTTTATTTTAAAAATGTGAACTCGGCATAACCAAAAATATAATAAAAAGATTCCAACTGTTGCATGTGTGTGCAGCCTATCAAGATGATAGCGGTGCCCTCAGACAGCATTTCAAATACAGTTTATTAGTGTGTGATATGAAAAGGGTATTTTTATTGCGTGATATAATGCAATGGGACCTTGGGCGCTCTGTAGAAAGACCTTGCACTCAGAAGTGTAATGAACCCATAGTCCAAAAAACATTATACTGTACATTAACCTATCATTAATGGCACATTAGGGCTAGGGGCATTGCACGCTTGCTGGTCAGGTCTCCATCAGGACATTACAGAGAAAACCACACAGTCTTCACAGGCTTAAAACAAATAGAGAAAATAAATATTACTGACGGCTACAGGCTGCTTTAACAGGACCTCACTCCCCGCTTAACATGCAATTTTGATGCAGGGCTTTCTTCTTCTTCTTTTTTTTTTTTAAAGGGGAGAAAAAGCAAACAAAGCAGCAGTTTATTAGACAGGCTTAGAAATATTATGTCAATGCTTTAAAGCACTGAAAAGTCTCCAGGACGCTACAAGGGCTTCAAGATGGAGATTTCTGCGTGCAGAGCAGAGCAGCCACACACTGCAATCGCACCTTTAAACGACTCCCGACACCTCCTTCCCTCACCTGGCACCTCCAGTCCAGAGATCAGCCTGGTACGGACCTCATCAATTTGTACTCATTATGAAACAACATTACATTTTTCAAGTGCTCTTTGATCATTTGATTTCTCATCCTTTTTAGCACATTGGCAACCGTCTTTAGGGAAAGGGAAACTGGATGAAAATACCCCAAAGTCTTTGGCCTTACGCCAAAAACACCCCCCCTGCACTCCTCTTCCTTCCCTGGCTAGAAAAGTAAGAGCGATGCTCCTGCACAATGCAACGTGCACTTTGCCACCTGCCAGCAGGCCTGCCATTCTCATCCAAAGTTTTCCAGCGACTCTCCCCCATATTTCTGCCCTTGATCATGCATATAATTAATCAAGGCCTCCCCCTTCAAGGGAGCTGCCTGCAAAATGTGTGAACAAAGAGTCTGCACAAGGTCATTTCAGGCACAGCTGGGAAGAGAAGTGAGGTCTTCGCCATAACTTGGGCAAGTCAGAGCAGATGGAACAGGCCACATGAAATGTCCGTGCCATCCAGGTGATCGCATCCAGGGGCCGACAATTTGTGCACCCCTTTAGTGGCTAAATTGCATGTAGATTTTTATGACTTGGCTATGGCTTCACAGGGTGGTTTATTCACAGAGATGGCAGGTTCAGTCCCCATGCGCGCAGCTATGTTGTCTAAGTGCTACCAGAGCCAGGAAGAGCAATGGGGAATCCTGATGCCCACTGTCCTATTACCATCGTGCAATTCCCTAGCAGAGCGTGTGGGATCTCTGTCCACAGAGGCGTTAGCACCCTGCTTCCCTTCCCCACAACTGCTCCTATGGCCGAACAGGTGATAAGATCTCTGGGTTAAAACTCTAGTGATGACCCATGCGGGCCTTCAATTTGGCACACAATAAAGTACTTTTTTAGTTGGAACAACCATATAACGCAAAATGTGGCACTCACGGCGATGCTTGGTTGTAAATGAGACATTTCACTGTTGTGATTTCATCCTGCACTTCAGTTAAAGGCAATGTTCTCTTTTTAAAAAGAGGGTGGAGAGCTAGGGTTTGGGACAGAGAAGTCGTGTTTCAGAGGATCTGCTGGTTTCTCTACAGGGGGACATGCTGGCCAAAGCAAGCAAGCTCCAAAAAAAAGTCAGCACTTGACTTACTAGAGCTTGCAATTAAGGACCCTTTTTTTGCAAAAATCTTGTTGGTCTAATAAAAGATATCATCTCTACTATGAGTCCTGATCGCTTTTGACTTAGTAGATGTATCTACACACAAAGGAGGCGCCGTTCCCTGGAGTGCAACACTTCTGCCGGGGACAGCATGCGTCACGGCACAGCTACTGAGCGTTTTACAGGTCACCAGTTTGAAGGCAACTTAACTGAGCAGGCAGAGAGATTAAAACCTGTTCCCATGTAACACGTTTGCTGGCTCCTACATGAGATCAGTTTAATGCACATCCCAGCTCCAGGCCCCGCTTCAGGCTTACGCTGCAAGCCTTCTGAGCAGGGACCGACCGCGTGTCTTGGCATGCGGTGATGCGGCACGTAGCATAACGTGACCCCGATCTCAACTAGGGGCTCCTGCAGCAGAGGCCGAACAGGACTCATCTACTCTGGATAGCTTCAAAAACGCCTGGACGCTCATGTGGCAGCAGACTTTCCTGCCCAAGCGTAGCGGGGCTGGACCCGATGACTGCAAGAGGTCCCTTCCACCCCCTACCATCTATGAAGCTACTCATAAGTCAGCACTCTCTCACGTGGGCGGGGAGGCAATGAAGAGACAGGTAAAATAAGCAGGATCTCTCATAAAAATGCTCAGGGCCTTTTTTTAAACTGAAAGTAGCTGTGGCCTCCACTGCCTTGGAGACTAGAAAGGGCGAACTGTCATCAGGGCTCAGCAGGGCCAAGGGGAGTAGGGATCTGTGGCACTCCCTGCCACAGGGGCAGGTACGTGAATGAGTCTCTGATTCAAAGCAAACACGCTTAGTCTACTTGATGCTTTGGTTCATTGTGAACAGATGAAAGCACGGCCCCGCTGGGACCAGACACTTCCCTGAGTGTTTTAAAATGTTGAAGTTTGTTTGTTGCGTGGCCTCCCGAACATACACTGTAATTAAAATGTTGATTACTAAACGGTTTAAATATATGACAGACAATGCAGTTAAAGCCTACCATTAGGTCAATATGTGACTTAGATTTGCCATTTAAAAACTCTCATTT
This sequence comes from Crocodylus siamensis, assembly GCF_052110815.1. Taxonomy (NCBI): domain Eukaryota; kingdom Metazoa; phylum Chordata; order Crocodylia; family Crocodylidae; genus Crocodylus; species Crocodylus siamensis. The sequence continues at coordinate 3,647,687 of NC_143409.1, forward strand.
AAATTTTGCATACATTAATCACTACCATACTTCAATGTTCTGATATCCACCTGACTACACTATTAAAATAAAACTTGCTGCCCTAGGGAAATCCTACTTATTCTTAATTGTTTCGAGGCTTTGATGGGCTTTTAATCTAAGATTAATTTATGCAATTTTAAATAACTCTTCTTATGATTAATAAGCTTGAAAATTAAAAGGAGTCTAAAGCAATTATAATGAGCATTTGGTCATAACCTCATTAGGAGAAGGAGTGAAGGATACAGCTCTGGAATTCCTTACAAGACTACAATTTAAGGTTACTTTCAGAGAAGTCAAACATAGTTCTTGAAATTGCAAAGGCAGATTAGCCTGGGTCAGTGCTGGAACTCGGGCGATCCAGATTAGCATACTAATGATTTTATCCCAATGGTGACAGATAAGACACTGAAAAGATGGTACAAAAATACCGACAATTGAACGACGCCGTGAAGCAGTCAAAGCCTTGGAGCTATGTTTTCCATTATCCCTGGTTAGTTTTCTATGTGGGCTTTGAGAAGCGCCCTTGCCATTCTTTGGTATTTGTACGCATGTCTCGGGATCAGCTTCTTGCAAAGCTGTTTTCCTTTTCTCCGGCACAGTTAAGTGTAATGCATTTCCATTGGCTTGCTGCTGCGTGATTTCCAGAGAGATTGCTACAACCTGCAGAAACAAAACTGCCCTTTCTGGACCTAAGAGAGAAAACTTCTTACCTTGCAATTCTGCTTCTCTAAAGATGTTATCATGCCGGGTCCTCATGCCTCTAGTGCCAATCCTGGGGCCAGCTCTCCTGGCTCTTCACATTTTGTGGCCCTGTCAGACAGCACTAGGCTGGGCAAAAAAAAGAGTCTGAAGCTGCCTGGAGTTGATACCTGGCTGGTAAGACACCGTTTTTATGAGGGTTGAGAGTTTCCAGCATGACTCCTCTTGCCGGAGACAAAATCCAGCAATGCTGGTTCTGTGCCAAGGATGCAGCTAACGTAAGAATTCATTGCCCAATTCTGACGAGTGGAAATTTGATCAGTGCCACAGATACAGTACCTTTCTAACGCATCAAATGAAGCCGTGTGTTGCATTGCTGCAACCAAAACAGTCCCCATTCAACGTACCTGTTGTTTAAAAAAAAAAACACACCTGGACAGGAAGGCAGCTCTCGTCAACATTTTATCAGGCGCGATTCAAATGTGACCGATGCCTTCCTCAAAAACAGATTTAGCCGGCTGCCCCTGAGACCGCAACAGTACAATGCAGAGTCATACACTGTTTGTCCACCTACAGGTAGCGCTTTACAGGCAAAGCCGTTCTGCTTTGATGGTTTGTTAAAACACCTCTCCCTTTTCGTGCACAGCTAACGAGCCAGGTGTACAGTGCTAGTGATGACATATTTGCAAGGGTTACTACCGCTCACAAGACCAGTGCAACACAGCTATAAAAACGCCTGCGGTTGATCTGTGCCTCGTGCACGCGTTGCGGAGGCTACATAGAGCCATGCATGAGAGGAAGATGAGAGGCGTGCGATCCCAACGAAGGCTGCAATTCAGGAGGGGACTTTTGCACGGGACTTTCTTTGTCCCATGGAATCAGACTAAAACCATGCACGCGGGGAATTAAAATTGGCCATGTCTTCTGGTAGCATTTTGAGCTGAGGCCTGCATTTTTTTCAAGAATCGGGCCCAAACAGAGGACAACGAGTAAAGTCCAGTGTTAACCGACTAATTTTGACAAAACTCCCCCCAAAAGGTAACTCAGGTAGTTGGAGTGGACTTACAAGATGGTCTTTCCAACCGTGGCCACAAAATAGCTCAATTTAAACTACGCAAGCAAGTAGTCCTGGTTTGAGTCCATGGGGCACACGCTGCCACAGCCCAGGCTGCAAGGAGGATCGGAGAACGAAACCGCCTGGAGACAAGACTGCAAATACCAAGGCCATTTTCATGTTCCTTATGGAATCACACTCAAACAGGGAAGTTGTCTTTTGAAACAGTGCCTGTTTCAATCATAAAAGTACCGTGCCACTGGTACGAATGCTTGTTTTTAAAAGCAGACACAGGCCCAAATTTGTAAGGGATTTAGGTGCCTAAATCCTCTCAAAATCAGAGGAAGACATGGGTCTAATTACCTTTAACCCCTGCCAGGTCCTACTGCTTAGCCTGACATATCTTTAGTGCACACAAATATTTTTGAGGCCTGAAATAAAACCGTCAAGTATCAACTGGCCCCAAGATAACACATCCTGTCTAACTTGTGCCAAGCAATGTAAAACCAATGGATATGAAACGTGTGTCATCCGATGAGAAGACCTACAGGACCAGGGCGACTGGGCTGCGCCGAAGCTCCTGCCGGGACGCAAACCCGGAGGCTCCTGGCTAGAGGGTCCTGGCCCTTGGCTCAGGGTCAGGGCGATGCCTGTATTTGGGGTCAGGAAGGGATTTTACCCCATGGTCAGACTCGTATGGACCGTGGGGGGTTTTGCCTTTGTCTGTGGAGGGAAGATCCCTCTGCCTGGGATCGCTAGGGTATGTATTCACAAACTCTGCCGCCGTGGTCCCCCTGCTTTACCTGCGGCAGGGCTGGTGCTGTGTCTCGTGACGTGTCAGGGTTGAGCGTGTAGCTGTGCTAACGGGTCAAACAAAGACCTGCCTGGGACGGTTTGGATAGGGCCGACCCTTCCTCAGGCAGGGGTTGGACTAGATGTGACGTCTGGCGGTCCCTTCCAGCCCCACTTCTTGAGGGACTCCACGAGTCCTATACGACGCACTAGAGAAAACATTTCCCTTTCAACTCCACACAACAAGGTCATTAAAACAACCATCCATACGCTCGTGCTATAACAAACGATCAAGGCCACCAAAACCATCTTCCAGCAGGCTTGCATTTTAACACCGCGCTTTGCAGAATAAATACATAAAGGCTCCTTAGCCAAGGGGGGGTGGAAAAAATTCCCACAGCCACCCGAGGCAGTGGGCCCACTCTTCCAGTGGGGTAAACAGGCTACATGCCGATTTCCACCAGCATCTCCAATTAAATTCGAAAGAGGCAGATGCACGTTTATGGGACAATGAACTTCTCCATATAAGTCGATGGCAGTGCTTCGCTATTATTGCCTTAATAAACCTGCACATTCCCAGGCTGAAGCATCTGCCGTCATTGGGCGTTAAGGCAAAGACTTCCACAGGAAAGGCCGCTGCTTTCAAGGGGAAAAAAGAAAAAAAAAATCATGTTTAATTTAAAAATTAGAAACTGGAGCAGGCTGTGAGCACAGAGGTTGATTGAAACAAAATTTAAATTCCTGTCAAGCCCATTTAAACACAGGGGCCCTTCATAGACAATTAGCTGCTCTCTGTGAGTGCTGAATAAACTCAGGCCTGGTCACTGTTAGAAGAGAGTTTGCCTACTGTGCGGAGCTGGAAAAAAATTAACTAAAATCAGGCTGTATGAAATATTTAGCCTCCCAGTTTATCACCGGGGTTTGAAAGTGTAAACAAGACAAAAATCGATTCCTCCGTGCCCTCAAATCAATCCCCCAAAATGGTTAGGGCATCTGTTTCTGCTAAATTTTGTTTACTCTGGCAGATTTGCCTTAATTGCAGTTGTTTATCTCCCATTGTCCCCAGGGCCCTAATCTCCCGATTACTAATACTTAACACTCATTTCACATCTAAAGCTACTTCTAATCCTCAACAGGTTTCAGGGGCTCTTAAAATTATTGAAACCGCGGAGACAGGAGACACAGCCTCTTTGTGCAAGGAACATTTTCTTATCTACTACCAGCTGGGTCCAATCATCACCAGGGATGGCTACAACAAAGGTGCTAAAAGGCTCTTTCACAATCGCGGCTCCTCCACCGGGAATTCAGCGGATAAAAAAGAGCTTTGATGGAAAAAATCTGAACAAGAGGGCTATAACAGTCCAGCCAAATAAAGTTACTGTCATAATCAAATGCTGTCAATCACCATGAAAATCCAATTAAAAATGTTTCAGCGCGGCCCTCTTAAGTGGAAAAATGTCTCCTATTTATATGCATTTTGTCAGCAGCACAAATGAGAAACTCGGGAGTAATTGATTTCGTACCACTCTCGGCCCCGATCCGCCAGCTGGACCTGGGAGAGCGCAGGAACTGGGGCCGGCTTGCGGGGCGCGCTGCCTGTGACGTGCAACGTCCAGGACTGAAATCGCGGTAGCGGCCAGAGGCCCCAAGCAGAACGAGGTCCTCGTTGTGGCCGGTACTGGACAGACAGGTGTGGAAACCCTCTGCCTACCCACACAGGAATTTGAACCTACCCGGCTCCTCGAAAACAGGAATTGTAGATGGATTCAGGTATGTTAGCTAAATGGCCAGCCAAATACGTCTTATCCCAGGCAGCCCTGAGATAATGCTAGGATAAGCCCTGGGATAAACGCTGCAGGGCTGCCTGGGATAAGACACATTTGGGATCAACCTACTGAAGGAAATCCCGGATCAAACTCAGTTAGGTGAAGTTTGCACAGACTTCAGGACAGGGCCCTGCTTCTCACCGCCACAGCTCAAGTAGCCCCGACGCGGCACTGCGAGCCGGTGCCGGGGCTGGCGGAGATCTCTATGCGGCGCTGACCCTAAGCACTGCAATGACACCAACCATCCCAAGGTTTGCAGTTTTGTTACCACAGTGTAAGGCTGCAAATAGCTTTTATGGGACTGGGGGGCAAAAAATAAACCCAGGAAAACCTGATAAGAATTGCAGTTATTCCTAAATACCTTTAAGAGATCGTTACCGGTACTTCCCGAATGAAACAAACTCCAAGGGACTCTTGGCTGGGAGTTCTCAGATTAGCTTTACCAAAAATACCAGCCATCTCATGTTTGCTTCTTGCCAATTTATCCTCTCTCTTGTTAGATTTCCACCCCCCTTGTTACTCCTCCAAAAGTCCCTTTTAACTCTTTCTTTTGGCACGCCGTGAAAAAGTGCTGGGTGATTCTGCCGCTTCAGGGCCGGCTGGAAAGGAGTTGAGATTGTCATGTTCTCTCTAAAAAGCAAAAAAGTTTTTACAAGCAATTTAAAACAGGTGGAACAAGGTGATACTAATGCAGGCAACAAGCTTAGCTCTCCGGTGACATGGCCGGCGTGTATTTCTGTGTTTCAATCACCGATTTCTCAGGCAATTAGAAAGAGCAAACCATACCCCTGGAAGCACACACAGGCTCTTGCTTTGAGTGCTGTTTTCCATCTACCTACATCACGCTGGAGTAGGGACTCAGTTGGGCCACGGAAGCACCCACAAAAGTTCACACCCCCTGCCCTCACACAGCTGTAAGCTATGCCGATCCATGAAGGTGACAAATGTCGAATACACAGAAATATGCCAAAGCTGAGGCTGAAGTCTCGATGCCTTTCTGCAATTTTGACACTTGCTCAACAAAACCAGGATCTCACCTAGGACCGAAAGCTTGAAGCAACAACTTAAACCGACAGACAAGGTTTTTTGGGTAAATCCGGTATCTGTTATTAGACCAGCTCAAGTAGCCGGGAACATTTTTCCAACTATTTGAGTTGGTCTAATAAAAGATATCAGATTGACTCAAAGACCCTTGTCTGCCCATGTCCTTAGATCACCATGGCTCTGACCTACACCCCTGGAACTTAAAGCTGATAGTATTTACATCAGCCACGATGCCTGGGCCTTCCCAATTTCCTTGGGAAACAAGATCCAGCATCCCCATGCTTGGTGTCTGGCAGAGCGTCTCCGTCTTTTGGGATGATGTGGATGACGACGACAGGGGACAGACACAGCGCTTGCAAACAAAGCCATTCGTCATCAGCTCAAGCATCAAGAGTTTCACAGCAGACGAAGCACCATTTGTAGGAGAGCCTGGGACTGACTGGGAAAAAAAGTTGTGCACAGGGGTCAGGAAGTGGAAACACTTTGCTCCCTGCAGTCAAGGAACGACGGTCAACAATGTAGATAGGGGCAGGCAGGAAAACATCCCCTGCAATGCATCCTCATGAGACTTCCCAGGTAGGTTTATGGTCCTGGAGAGACAGTCCTCTCCTCTCTCACAAGGGTTCATGGTCAGGGTGGATCGGGGCGGGAAGGGTGCAGTAGCGCCCCTACTTTGATTTCTGCTCCACCCAAAATTTAAAACCACCAGCTTGGCAGTGGCAGCTGCATTTCCATTCAGGCGCGGTGATGGAGATGACCGACTTCATGGGCTCACCATCTTCCACGGGATCCCTTCCAGACTCTTCATTCCACAGATGTTAACGACCCTCTCTCCTTTTTTAATGGCCTTAATGCTCCACTAATTAAGCCACTCCTTCCTCTGCAATCCTGCTGTCAGGTCGCTGCTCCTGGAAATCTAGCTCCCTATTTCACAATCCTACCATTCTTGTTTTGAACACTAGTTAAAAACATTAACTTGGGTGTGGAAATAACTTTTAGCGAAGCATTTTATGCACTGCCAAGATGCTCAGGAAGGCAAGATTTTGTTTTAGGAATCTGAAAAAAGAGAGGTCCATTTAATTCTAATGACTGCAAACCTAATGAAACACCTTTTGATTATTTTTTGCCTCATTTGTTGTGTTTTTTATACATAATATACATAATATATGATATAGCAAATTTATACTTGCTTTAGCTCTTATCTTAAACTGAACTAGCTCTAGGCCACTAGTTTCTAGCTTCTTTAACTTGATAGAAGTGGGCATTGTTATTTGTATCGCATTATTTGCGCCCCTTTTTCAACATCCTAGATCTGCCCATGTTCATGGTGTCATCCAAACCACTCCCCCAAGCAAATCCCAGCTCTCGAGCCTTCAGCCTGCTTCTGTGGTTGTACTTCTGCGGCACTAACACGGGCAAATCAAAAGATCTGTTGGTGGCTTCATATTTACAAAGGGATACAGACAGAGGCCTTTTTTTGGGGCTGGTTTTATTCTGAGAAGCTTTCATATAAATGCCAGATATAATTATGTTTTCTTCTCAGTTTTAAAGTCTAGCTAAAACCTTCGTATATGTTACATGCAATAGTCAAGTTTAGTGAGCTACATCCAAATTCAGAATGACTTGCTAACTTTAAAATGTAATAGCTTATATACTCAGGCATTTCAGTCTCCTGTATTTTGGGAAAAAACAAGGCAACCAGCAGCTGTTCCAGACAGCTTCCATCTCACTGGGCTTATATAATCTTAGTAAAATATGAAAACAGAGAACTCAAAATATGTATCGTTGATAATGGTACCAAGAAGCCCAGTTCTGCACAGCGCACCTATGACTGAGAGAAAGGGATGGCTCATAAATGTGGAAATAGGAAAGCATAACACTGTGCTAGGCTTCAAAAAATTCAGAACAAAATAGGATTTTTGCTAGTTAATGTTTCTGATAAATTGCACAGTTGCACACCCATCCGTCTATCCCAGGGGTGGGCAAAACGCAGCCTGGGGGCCGGATGCGGCCCGCCAGGCCACTCTATCCGGCCCGTGGGGCCCCTAAAAAATTTAGAAAATTAATATTTATCTGCCTCTGCTGTCTATCATGAGGCCCTCGATGGCTTGCCAAAACTCAGTAAGCGGCCCTCTGCCCAAAATAATTGCCCACCCCCACTCTAACCGGTATCAGCTCACTGAAGAGGACTAGGAATCTGGGTTCAGGTTGGAAAAAAAGAGAGAGAAACTACAAATAATCATTTAATATGAGAGAGAGCTGCATAACAAGACATTGATGTAAATTTAATTCCGCCCAAAAGTTTAATTTTGCTGTTACAGCCAACGGTTGCAGAAGGAAGATTGTTTCTACCTACCACGCTCCTTGGAGAACGTTTGAGCAACATCTGAGGAGAGCACTTTTAGGCACCCAAACTAAAATGAAAAGGCATAACTGCAATGTACTTGGCTCCCAGTACTTCAAATCCCACTCTCTATAGTAAAATCACCTAAATTTAAGTAGTCGTATATAGCACAGCATAATTCCACTGGGTCCGAATGGCGCACTCAATGAGGGAACGCACCAGTCCTGTTGGCGTGCTCTAAAAAGCGCAGGGAATATGCAAAACGCAAGGCCACCCTTGCAGCCAAAAAACCAAGAGATTTTAAACAATTACTAAAGAGGAGAGTGATATCATAAAGACAATTTCTGCGCTAGCTTGTTTTCCGAAACTCTCTTTGCTACTGAACAGCTAGAACAGATAATAACTATTAGTAAATCAAACTCCTGCAGTATCCAGCTGTGTCTCCCACATTTACATACAGATAGAATGGGTATATGTTTTTAATATGTATGCGATCCGTACTTTTACCACAGCTGAAGTGCATGCTACAAAGGAGGAGGAGAATGGGAATGGAATCAGCATGAGATAATAAAGTGGCCTAGATAAAGTATTAGCCGGCGATTGATCTCAAACAGGGGATGCTGCTTCTCTCTGACCTGATTACTTACTATGCATAGATTCCATTAAATAGAGCTTAGAAATGGAAAGCTGCTGAAAAATACCGTAAATACAGAGAGATCGACAGCATCTTGAGCCAAATCAGCGAGTGAACACCCCCCCCCACGTACAGTACAGGCAGGTAGTTTAAACTGTACCTGCATAACCACATCAGACTATTAAATACACACGCATCCATGCGCGGTCCCATTCCGCTGGGAGTCAGGCTCAAAACCCCCAATAGATTTCGATTTTAAATGAGAAATAGCAGTTTGTAGAAGCTGGCTTCTATTTTTATCTTTTATGCGATTTTTTTTTTTGCGGGGGGGGGGAAGGGCACTGCAAGATCACGCACGGGCTGCCGCTACCTTGAAGCTGGGACTGTGTCTTACGTAATCTAACTCCCTGTCTTTTTCCATAGACGCACACGCAGACACTTGAAGAAAGAGCATCTGAAGACAAAAGAACAACCACAGGAGAAACCAGGCCCGGTGGTGAATTATAAAGATCATTCCTCTCCTTGGAAGAAAGATTTTCCCCATAGCTCACCGAAATGACTTTCCCACCCCCCCTCCCCATGAAAAATTTGTTAATTTGAAGTACTTTAAAATAATTAAATCACTGCATACGCTCCTGTATACACTGAGAAATTGAGGCCATAAATTCAAAGCAATTTTTTTTTTGTTGGTGGCGGTGGGCAGGTTCAAGAAAAGGCACAGCGACTGCGATTAGCTCTGGGGCACTAATTTATGCTAGTTGCTGGCCAGGGGAATTCACAGTCCCTCGTGCAAGAGTGTATTCAGCACTGGAATATCGGAACCTGTGCGGGAATTTCATGCGGCCTCCGCTTTGGCCCCACATTTTTCAAGAAATATGCAAAAGCGACAGTTATAAATTAAGCGCTAGAATCCATCCCTGCTCGAACTTTGCTGACTTCAGTTGCAGGCAGGGTATTATTACGTGGCTTTTCAAATGCATTTAACAATTTAGTGATCTCCAGAAGAGCAGAAAAAGATTGGCCTGCTCTCTTCGTTTTGCTTTCCATCTTTAATTATACTAAATTGGCTGCAAAATACTGCTATCCAGGGCTGTTAATGCCGGCAGAGCTCTGATGTCTGGTCTGGTGCTGAGGATGGATACATGTCACATGTTTTGCCCTGGTAAACTTATTTACTCCAAGTCCAAACACGATTTAGATACGAAATCCTGCCCCCAAGGAAGTCAGTGGCAAAACCTCACCGGCTCCAATGGGGTCTGATTTTTGCACGTGATTCCCGTACCACTTTACGGCCGTGTAACATAAAGCCTGTGCTGACCATGCCCACCACCACTGCGGGCGAAGTCAAGAAGCGAAGATGACCAGCTGCCTAGTGGTAAATTGCTCCTCTCTTGTGAGGGCAACCCCCAAACTGAACACAGGTGTTCTTTAAACTGTATTGGTCCATAATAGCGACAAAAACGCTCTGGGAAGCACTTGGCCGGCTGCCTGTCACCCCAAGGGGAGGTGTTTAATGGAATGATTTGCCAAGCTCCCAGAGTCTGAGCACATGAGCTCTGGCAATTACTAAGGAACAATGCAAAACGACACAAACACAGGGAAAGAAGGCATTTCCAGCCAGTTCGTACCCAATTCAGAAGATGACAGATTTACAAGGAAAGGGGGGGAAAGGTGTTATTTAAAGAAGAATCAGACTACCTGCAGTTCTACATAAAGGAAAGGAAAGGAAAAGGGGGAAAAGGAGAAAGAGGAAAGAAAAGGGAAGGCTGAAGAGACGAGACGAGATGGGGAGAGAAGAGAAGAAATGAGAAGAGAAGAGACGGGAGAGAAGAGTAGAGAAGAGATGAGACGAGACGAGAAGAGATGGGGAGAGGAGAGGAGAGAGAAGAATAATGGGAACAGAAAGAAGAAAAAAGTCCCCAGAACAATACGTATAGTCTAAATTGCAAAGGCTGCAGTGGTAGAAGATGGTGCCCATAAATCCTATAACATGAAGTAAGGGAACGAATGATGTCTGTGTGATGGGATCCTGCAGATCACTTCCCTGGCACGCTCTGCTTGCCCAGGAAGTCACCGTGGAGCTCATGAAATACACGTAGTTCCTAGGTGAGCCTCCTTGTTAGATTGTGCATAGGTTACCGAACAGCCACGTTGAGCCGGTGCGGCATGGAAACGGTTGGCGCTTGCAATCCTGTGAGCCAACCAAGGGTAGAATTCAGACCAGAAAGCTCCTGGTGTGATGGAAAGTTCAATCCAGGGAAGACTGGATGATAGAAACAAAAAGGCACAGGCAAAAGATGCCTCCGGAAAGTCTCGGAGCAGCGGATACGTCTGCAGGAGCCTCTTGTAAAGAGCAATGCAAGGATCTGGACGGAAAGCGGGCTCTAGTTGATGCTGCCCCTGAAGTCTCGTGCCAGGAGTCGGATAGCGCTAATGCACAACCTTAAATTTAGGCTCCTATTTCCTGGCAGGAGAAGGTGGCATTCGCTGCTCAGGAAACAAGCTCCTAGATGTAAAAATATTTTGAGAGCAAAATGATGGAGAGTAGTCAAAGAGCCCCAACAACTTCAGAACAGGGCTGGCTGCTTCAAATCAAAGCAATTTAGTATCACCGATTCGAAATATGAGCAAGAAACCTTGATACAAGTCATCAGTTTTAATTTTGTTTTGCAGATTCACGTTTAGTTATTTTCCTAAAGAACCGCTGCTTCGCATTAGTTCGTAACCATTAAGACACCTTGATACGCTACTAAATACAGCGTTTATGCTAAGTTTGGTCCTTCTTGCTATTTATGAACAACGATCCTGGTTTTCTCTCATAAAAAAAAAATCCCCAATTTTCCAATAAAATAAGTAACCCAAAATCCACATTTTTCCGTGATTAAAATGAAACACCATAAATATAAATATATATAGTGGCATTTTAATCATGGAAAAATGTGGATTTGGGATGACTTTTTTTAATAGGAAAATTAGGGATTTTTTTTTTTTAATCAGGGAAAACCAGGATCCTTGTTTATGAGGAATGGTGGACATGAACGTAAGCATCTTTCAAGTTTAACATACAAATTGTGATGTCTATTATTTTATAACATGAAAAAAATGACATTTCTTATTTATCAAAATAGACAACCTTTTACTCATGATTAGACAAGGTGGTTTTGGATGGAAATTGGAATTCAGTACTTAAGCAGCCAGGTGACTCAAAGACCAACAGCTCCAGACTCTGTTTCAACCGGCACGATCACAACACTACTTATCGCTACGGGCCTGTGTCTCAGGAGCGTCTCATCTGCCCCCAGAGGCACATCATGTAGCACTTGGCTTCCCTGCTCTGCCTGCCTCTGCTGATGCACTCGGGTGGTAACTAAAGTTTGTAAGCTACTGACGATCTCTTGGAGGTCTGCACAGGGCGGCGAACCTGAAAATCGGAGCCCTTGGCTTCCTTCTTGCTGGCACATCCATAAACTATGAGCTCTTTTCCCCCAAGAGGACCTCCATACTATCTGAAAATGAAGCATAATGCAAGACCCTGGATCAGCCCACTTACTTGAATCCAAGACACACCAGCAGCACCTGGGAGGAAGCTATTTTTGGTGACCTAAAATTCCAACATTTTAGGAATTTAGTGACTTCAGCCTCCTAAAATTCTGACCTCTTTTTTTTTTTTTTGCCAAGGGCACTATGTCTACAAGTCCTGTGTTTCCTCCAAGCCTCGACACTTCAGAGTCTGTGGCCAGAGGCTGTGCTGCAGGGCCAATTCAAAGGCTGCTTTTGGTTCTGGTCAAATATTATGGTTCTGGGACAGTTTGCTTCTCTTACTCATGCAAACTGTCTTCGGGACCTTGCTTCGTTGGTTTTAGTGGCACTGAGGCTGGCGTGGAGCAAGTAGGATGCGGCATTAATTCTCTAATACTTGTAATATCCCTCTGTGCTCTCTCTGAGTCTCTGCCCCATCTTCTCCTCTCTTACCCACAGCCCTCAAAACCTGCGCTGCATGACACGGTCTTATCCAGGCGCACATCAGCTCTGATTTTCCCATCAGGTACCCGGTAGGTCCTTTATTTTATCTGGGGACCAGCTCGGTGTGCTCTGTACTTAATGGCTGCAGTCCATTTATAATTAAATAGCAAGTAGGATGGGGGTGGGGGAAATGTTGAGTGTTAAATAAGAATATTTGTTTAAAAGTAGCGAGGGTTTTGTTGTTGTTGTTGTTGTAGCTACACTTTAAATATTATTTTTAAAAATGCTGTTTTAAGCGGGGAATAACACACTCCAGGGCATGTAGTTGTAAAGATATATATATGCACTTCCCCAGTACTTTTAGGCACTCACCCTTTGGCCTCGGTTTTATGACTCTACACCCTGGAGTGGTGTTATTGCTTACAAGCATACATATATACTTACGGGTGTATGTGCGATCTGCAGATGTTTTATTTATAAGTGGCAGGCCTATTGCATCATTGAAACACGCATTTACAAACAGATATAGGTTTTATGAAACCCTATTCCGTTGTTTTAATAGCTAAGCTATCCAGCCATGGCATAATAGTGCACAAGGTAAATGTGTCTACATCTCTGGAACCTGTTCCAAGTTTTCTCAGATGTGACTAACTGCAAGGTTTTTCCAACCATCAAAAGTTAATAAAAAAGACAAAATAAGGCAGTCGAAACCCTTGGTGCTGAACACATACCACACACAAAGCAGAAGGGCTCTGATGAACTTGAAGGCCTCGGTTCAGCAAGATACTTAAGCACGTGCTTAACTTTGAGCATGCGAGTAGATCCCCTAAAGTTAGTACGCTGAACATTAAACTCAAGTCAACAACGCAGGGCCCACACGGAGACGGACAGGAACGGTGGGATATCAGTCTCCCGGGGCAAGTTCAGAAGTAAGCCTCCTACTGGAAAACAGCTGCGGTGCAAAACTTTTTTGGCTCAAAGCCCATAGCACGTAGGCAAGTTGTGCATACATTTTGTTGGCTTGTTATCATCCCTTATAATTATTCATAAGCCTATGATGCAAAGACAATAAACAATGATACTAATTCCCCATAAATCTATAAAATACATTTTGCAGTTATAAGCAACATAAACTATAAGGGAAATTACTGCAGCGCTTTAAAGGCAGGGAATAGTCTATGAAACATTAGCAGGGGTGGACTATAATTATTATTTACTAATGTTAGGTGCAAGCATAATCCGAACAGCCTGTGCATTGTCAAATCAACACTCAGCACTAAATAAATGACCATTTGGGAACTGTTGGGGAAGAGCTCTACCCCAGTTACTGCATGACTAAATAAATGCCATTTGCAAGGAAACGAGGCTGCCTCCGAGCAGAGAGCACAGCCCTGGAAGCCTTTCTGCAGAAAGAGCAAAGATACACATTAACTGGATCTTCGCCGGCAATGTAATTTCATTCCATGTGAATATAAGTGAAAACAGTGGCAATAAGAAGTTCCTGTAGGATTTCATTAAAAATATAATGCATTGACCATCTCCTCTGTTTTCAATCTTCAGATTTGGAAGGGTTATGAGTGGGAAATGATGACAAAGAATGACCTACATTAAACTGTAATCCCCGAACAGACAAACGGAAAGACCTCTGCGTTACACTTCAAAATGGTTTGGACTGAAATCTGATCCCTCCAGCGGACATCCCCGGTGAAATCCCGGCCCCGTGGTGGACAATGGCAAAACCTGCACTCACCCTTTATTTCAATGCATGTTTTGCAAATCTATCTTTGCTGTGCAATCTAGAAATAAAAAGTTTTGACTGAAATTTGTGCATGGTAGGAACTGGACGATCACATACCCATCTGCATCCATTCATCAGCTTTCATACACGTACATCTGGAGATCCACTTACCATTAATTCTTCAGGTGCCGGCCTTTCCTTTGGTTGCTTTCTCATGCTAAGTGTCAGAAAACAAAATGTTTATATATAAGCATATTTCACTTGCTTAAATATTGAAAACTTCTTCCTTTATCCCAGGCAGAGCATGCCTAGAATTTCAATGGACTACTTAACTTTCGCACATACAAACGGACGACAGGGGTCCTAACAGTGGCCGAAATGTTAATCGATGTCTCTCTCCCTTTTTCTCAGCTTTTAATTATGTTCAGTGTTGCTGCATCCTTAATAAAACCATTAACGTTCTCAGGTGCTGATGAAAAGCTTCCATAAAATTTGGGCTGGTTTTCTACTGGGCTGTGTCCATTTGAACATTTGTAGATGACTATAACGGGTCCTATTTTCCCTTTGCAAAGCAGGTCAGAGGTCCTGCAAACTTCCAATGAATGATCTGTTTTTCATGCTCCTTTTCCATTCCCATCCCCCATTTTCCCTTTACATTTTTGTATCTACTGTGTTTATTATCATGGAGTTATTTAAAGACAGCGATTAGTACAAGCAAATAAATGGAGAGCGCGTGGTAAGCTGTTCTACGCTGTGCCATCATTACATAGCTCCACACAAGGAATATACAAACAGGTGGGAAATCTCACTCTACCACTAAACAGCTATAGGGTAACACCCAGTACCCTGGGGTTTCTACCTTCATTTTTCCACATTTATTTCCATTACACTGCAGGTGATAGTTCATTACACAGCATTAAGCTGTTTATAAGATCATGTTTCTCATCCAAATAGTCCTGGTTTTCTGTGCAACAGGTGCAATTAGCTATTGTAGACTGAGCTTAGCTGCATGAAGGAACACAATAACATGGCACGGAGGTGACCATCAGGAGCTGCCTACTGACTAATTGGATTACTTCCAAACAGCCAGTGTTTATGGCGTAACTGGCAAAAAGTCATAAAGTCTGACGCGCCGTTCGCTTGACATGCCTGAGACTTATTAGGAAATGACGGCTTAAATGGAGTATAAAGCAATTTTTGCGCAGTAACGCCTCAGCCCATATTCTATACGTTGATCTTAATTATATCCCAAAATATTAAATGATCTCGCAGTAAATGGGAGCTATTAATGACACGAAGGACAATTTGTGTTCCTTATAAATAACCACATGCACCTCAAATAACGCGCACATTAAGCAAGTAAAACAAGCTGTCTGAAAAGAGGGTTGGTAACCGGTCTAATCTGACACTCCAAAGCAGCGGGTTCTCCTGGGAAAACAAGGCTATTAGCCACCATCATTTAGGCTTCAGTTTGACATCTGTGGAAATTTTAAACACACGTTATCCTTCCCTCTGCTTCAATAAAATAAAATTTATACTACATCTGATTAATTTTTGGAAACAAACAACAAAAAAGGTACAGCCCCTTGCACCTCGGCGAGCCCGCCTGCCAAATCACTGAATGCCGGGGCCGGCTGTACACTGCACCTGTCAAAAATGAGGTTTGCCTTGTATAAACACTGCCCGCATATTTATTATTTTAATTAACTGGTAAATCAGAGAGTTAATTCTTCAGGTTCAATCCCATTGGCTAGGAGAATCCTAAGAGGGAGTTTCTTAGAATTGTTTCATGCATAATGTATTAAATGAGCTGAATATTCATTTTACCAATGCTGCTTTTGGCCCACTGGCCGTGGTATGTACCTCAGAACTGGAAAACGATTTAGGGTATGATCTACCGTGGCCAAGAGAGCCGTGGGCCCAATCCTACATGGGGCCAAGTGCCCCAGCCTCAGTGCTTTGGGTGGAAAAGTCCATTAAATCGCTTCCCTTATCAATACTGCTCGGTAGTGGAAATGGCAACAATTGCACTGATGACATGAATTTTGCCAGTTGACACCAGCTTGGCATCCAGCCCCCAAAGCACCTTTTTACTAAAAAGTTACGTTCCTCAGTTAAAAACGCCCTGGTCCTACAAAGTTCACTTGCAGGGATTCTGCCTCCGCTTCATTACGTCCAAGGCAGCTCGTTAGCTTTCTTAGCAAACGATATATTTAAAAAATAAGGCTCTCCTCTCTCCCGTTGGTTAGTATAGGTAGCACTTAGGACTTGAACCTTTTGCTGCTCAGGACATTTATTCTTTCAACGCGACTCCCCCTCCCCCTTTTTCTTTTAATTTAAATGGCTTCAGCTGAACTGTTCAGCTCAAAAGCAAGAGAAAATGCCCTATGGGGTGTTTGAAAACATGACTCACAATAAAAATTACTTACTGAAAAACCAATGAATTAATCAAGGACATTGTTTACCTTTCTGGCTATTGAGGCTATTTTATTTTATAAGTGATAATACCGCAAGCCCCGAATAATGAAGTTATAAATACAATGATCTGTTTGCATCCCTCCCTCCCCTCCGCCCTGGATTTTTCAACCAGTCTCAGAGCACAAGAATGCACCCAGACTCACGGTGGTTTATTAAAACAGGAAAAACCCTCGTAAGGACTTTTACGACCCTTTGTGTAAATAACGTTTACATAATTTAAACAGTTTGCTTAGCTTTGCTGCCCCATCTGCCCAGGGCCCCCAAGTCCCTCTCCTCTCAGAAAGGATGCAGGGAAAGCCATAAGGTCTCATGGAGCTGCAGAGTTAATGGCATGTATCATTTACATTGAGGGCATGGCATGTTTGCGAACGGAGCTTACCATTGAGTGATGAAGTGTACAAATGGCTCAGAGAACTCCCCAACTGGAAGGACGGGCGATTCCTGTGTTCGGTTCAATAGGAGAGAAAGAGTCAGGAGAAGTGGAGACAGGGATATTTAAAAAAAACAAAACAGGAAAGCAATATACCATTAAAAAAAAAAAAAAAGAGTAAGCCACAAACCCTCCCCCCTGCTTTTTCACACGGAGAAATAGAAGGAAAACGGTACAAATTCTCCTGATTCTGTGGCACAAAACGCTGAATTTCAAGTAATGAGTATTACACAATGGGTAAAAACATGTGGAAAGACACTGAGGGGAGGTGAAAAAAGGACAATGATAGCCACAGGGTAGAAAGGAAGGTAGGGAAAGTGTAAATGAGAAATTAATGATTATTTAAGTAACACACAAATGGTCTTGTAATTAACAAAGAGCTGTGAAATTATTCTTGTGTTGACCTTTGTTTCTCTCCCTGCATTCGCTATTTATTTACACTCATGTTTATTTACACTTATTCATTTTAGAGCTGTCCTAATATGTGCGGCGCCAGCGCGGTTTTAAAAGGGGAAGGGAAAAAAAAATCCTTAAGAGAAATAAGAGAAATCGGAGAAGATTTGCCAGGCTGCCTAAATTAAACACCGCATATTTATGAAAGCAAATAAATTAAGAGCAGATGAAAAAAATGACATCAACAGAGCACAAACAACATTACCATTTGCAAAGGAGAGCTTTGCGAATTTAGGAGTTTTTCCAAGAATGACAGAGAGCTCCAGTGTGTTTATAGTGTAACAGCTCAGGATGTAATGAAATTACACTGCAGAGTACTTTAACAGTGTCATCTCATTAGACCTACAGTTGGAACAAGAGAGCCACATAAAACAGGCAGCTGCAAATGACTTCATTCTCATCTATTCTCATTTGCTATTAAAAATACCTTTCGGCGGCTTTTTTCCTCCCTGACATCCCTACACAAAGTACCCTGCAAAGTATGATACATGCACCTATTTAAATTAACAAAGGAATGACTTATTTTAATCTCACTGTGCTTTGGAGTGCCTTGGCCATTTGGATGAGCAATATATCATTACATACAACCTTCCAGCGCTGCAGGCAAGAAACTCAGAGCGTGCAGCATTTGGTGAGAGCCAAACAATTTCTCTAGCACACAACTGTGTCAAATGCATGCATGTATTCATTATTGAGAATGCGAGGAAATAGCTTTGATGTAGTGGAAAAAAGAAGATGATAAAAGCACCTCTGCAATATGTGTGTCATTATCAATGGTGGCAGATAGATACAACTGCAGAGCCTCCTATGTGATTAGTAAATATACATATAATTGCTGTGGCCAATTATCAGAAAAATGAGATCGGTAATTACAAGACAGAAAATTAACTAGAACTCTTATTAAGGCTTTGTTTCCAATTCAAACAATTGGAAACTGCTGGAAAATACAATTAAATCAAAAGTAACTGAAGAGTAAAAGGGGAAGACAAAATTGCTTTACAATTTTCAAAGAGTTCTATTAAATACACGGAGTGCTTGATATAATGGGCTTGAGCTCTCTTTGAACTTGGCCTCAGAGAGGGAAAGGTTACGATTTCTAAACTTATAAACAACATCCACGTCGGAGGTTTCTGCTGGAGAGCAAAAGGGACACAAGGAAATAACGGGGCAGTTAAATCCCCCCTAGTTCAGAGGATCAGAGGCACAGATGACTTGAAGGCAAGATGATAAATGTAGGGCCAAATTTCAGGCTTGCTTTGACTGCATGGAAACGGGCTGGCGTACACTTTCCCCGGGGTTTCTGCTGTTCAGCCAAGTCTTCCTGTACCCACAGATAATGCTAGCAGTGGCAATGATCCTCGTTGCTGCTTGGAACGAGCGGTGCAAAACCACTTGATGGACAAACTGGTCCAAGCTTAATTCACGCAACTTCACGGAAACGGTGAGCTGGGGGAGGCGGGCGTCACGTCGGAGCCCTCTGGGGAGCCGGCTGCTGCTCCAGGAGCTGTCCAGCATCCTGATCCCACCCTGGCCGCCAGCGAGTTTCACCAGGGCTCGTCTTCCAAGAGCCGCCTGCCTAGATAAATTCCTGCTGGCAGGAGGAGGATGGGCAGGCAGCTCTTTCACACCTATCTGTAGGTGATAATTTCTGCAATCACAAAGGGATTAACACCACAGGACCTGCCCAGAGCAGAAGGAAACGTCATTATGAGCATGGAGCGGAAGGCACAGAAATGCGCGGCGGCCTTTCCCGACGCTCCCCACTTCACTTCCGTGTTCCCACAATAAGCGGAGTCCAGGGTGGAGGCACAAAACATTACACACACCCACTAAAACACCACCAGGCTTTTACCAGCACAGCACCGTTAAGCCTGATGACGGGTTTTTAAACCTGAAAGCTTGCTAAGAAAATTTTTCCCAACTATTTAAGTTGGTCTAAGTTAATTTTCCCAACTATTTAAGTTGGGAAACTCCCAACTTAAATCTTCTATTTAATAAAAGATATCAGATTCGTCCAAAGAACCTTGTCTGCCAACACCATTCATGCCTTTATCCAGCAACGTTCAGGGTACAACACAGCAGCCAGGACCAGCAAGGGGCAGCTTCACCCGGTGGTGGCTTTGGGCTTCCAGTTCCTAAACCATGAGCCTAAATAAGGCCCAGACACATACAAGTCTTGGGCGCTGCACAGGCACCCAATGCAAATGGACAGGTTCAAACTTGGAGTGGGGTCCAAAAGGAGCTGCGAGTTGACCAGAAGTGGGGTTGTGGCCCCCAAAAAAGACTGAAAACCACTACCACAAGTGAAGACCATTACTGTCAGTCTCATCCACGCTCACTTTCTGCTGCCTGCCTTAGGCATTGATCGGCTAGTACACTGATCTCAAAAATATCCAACTGATACTATACTCTCAGGAGCCAGAAGCTAGAGAGAGGGGGGTCAAGACCCCTAGGCTGTACATAGGACGCTTAACTACAGACTAATATGGTCTCTAGATCCAGCACTGACTGAGGGTCTTTTTTGGGTAAGTGGCACAAGTGAACATCTATAACATGGCAGCACCCCTCTTCTGAGCTGGCTGGGAGTTTCTGTCTGCAAGAATTCCTGTTCAGAAAAATCCAGGTTTGTGGAAACCAAAATCATTGAGCTTCTTTTTGCTGGAATGTGCCGATTTCAACACTTTTGCTGGAGACAGTTCCCCAGAGCCAGCCGGGAATTCAAGTCTGAAGCCCAAGCAAACCTCAAAAGAGCAAGTGGCCCAGGGACCACTCACATGGGATGCGGGTTCACAGCCTTGGCTCTGAATCAGGCCCTAACTGGAGTCACTAAGTGCAAAGCTCACCCAACCGCAGGCTAGATAAAGCACCCGCGTAAGTTAATCAAAGCTGGGGCTCTGCCTGGAGCTCAGGCCTTGTGGATTGGGACTCTGGTGTCTTCCACTAGGCCAGAGTATTCTTCATGCCTCCGGCGAGCGGTACCCAACTGGTGCTGTCACGTAGTGGTGACTCTTTTTTGACCTTGTCTAATATTTCTGCCGTTGGAATTTAACACTCAGTAACACTGGAGTCCGGGAAAAGATACCTCGTCATGAAATCTGCTGCGGGTCAAAGTGGCATTTGGAAATGATGATTACAGAGACCAGTAACAGGTCACATTTTGGGGGTTGGGGTGGTGGGGGACACGCACATGTTTCTGGCAGTTGCTGAAATCCCATAAAGACTCCTGGAGAATACTTGCTAATCACTTGGGCCTCATTACTACATCTGATATGAATGAACTAATGAATGAACTGCCACAACCAGCCACCTTGATAGAGCCATCATTTTGACTTCACTAGGAAAACACAAGTGACACCTATGTTTTCACGGTGAATTTTATATAAGTCTTGATATGATGTTCTGTTAAACGGCACAGAATGGAAAGCCCCAGGAGCACTGTGTGCAAATTAATACATTTATTTTACCTCTGAAAATGCAAGCTGAAAGCTGCTTTATAGCTTGCAAGAGAGGCAGGAAGCTTAGTCTCCTCTGGAAAAAAAAAGAGTCCAAACACAGCAGACAATGAACCTAACTCCTTCCCCTGTAAAACGTTAAAAATCTGTCGCCACAACAGCCGACATCCACTGAAATCATAGCCGCTGGAGGTGGGAAACACACACTGGATTATCCTGTGCAGGCCCTGGAACAAGGATCTTCCTATTTTATGTAAGGAATGTTTGCTGCACATAGTTGCTAAATTAAAAATGATTTGCGCTTTATTTGCAAGAATAAGATATTGCAATGAATAGGATGCTGCAGTTGCCACCTGCTGAAATTTGAGCAACTGCGGTGTCAGAACAAGAAAGAAAAGAAAAAGGCAGAGAAAAGCCAACTCAAGCCAACACATCTTACACTGCGCCCTAAAGTTCAGTAGGACTCGAGCTTGGGGGACTTGCAAGGGATGACAATATGATGAAATAAAACAAAGCTCTACACACCCCTACCAGGCCCAAATAATCAACCTCCTGTAATTCGCACCCTGCATAATAAAAGATTCTCAGGCGTGTGCAGTAACTTTACTGATTTTCCCACATCAGTTCATACGACCTCTCTCGCTTCCTTCTGCCAAAGGACAGTTTTCCCTTGGACTGATCAAAAAAACTGCCGCTTAAAATTTGAAGGTGGCGAAGAGGCAGGCACTCCAAAAACTCAAAAAGAAAAAGAATTAGCAACCTGAACTTTCCATTTCTGCTAGAACACGATCCTGTTTCATCAATACCTCGCAGATCACAATTCAAAGCTCACGCTGTATTTCTACTTCCAAATGATCAGTTTCCAAATATAACGATTTACTAATAGGAAGACTAATACAACCCTAACCAGTGTGCCAAATACAAATACAACCCTTAGAGACCAGTGCCAATCAACATTATAAATTCAGGAGCAGCTTTCTTCTCTATTTCTCATTAGAGAAAGCACCATTGTCCTATGGATCAAAACAGGGAGACTCGAAGCATACAAAGGCAACGTGGGTCTCAGTGGTTTTGGAAGCGTGTGGTCAGCCTGGCTCTCAAAAACAACTGGAATGCGTCTGTGGAGTGAGTACACAGAAGGGCAATAGGGAAAAAAAAAAGAAAAAAGTTTGAGTGATGCCTTTGCCTCGTGAATAATGAACAGTTCAGGAAGGTCAACCCATTACAAGTGAAACCGTTTAATTATTAATTATGCACAATCTATGAGCAAAAGGACAAGTTCAGAATGTTTAATGTGTGGTAGCTCCAACTGGACCCTCTCTTGGCATTTTGTTATTAGCACTTGTCAGCAAGGTACTCAGGCATAAAGAAAAAAGCACAGCAGCAGAAAATCTGAGCTGCGGGGAGGCAGGAGGGCCCTCAACTTCAAACAACTGCTCTTGATATTTAATCTTGAGAGCGGCAAGTCTCCGGGACAGACCTTATCGACTTTCGTGGCGTGCAGGTACTGCGCCGTCTCTCAACGAAGGCACGGGAATGTTTTGTCGGGCGGCTCCTTTCAAACCTGCCTTCTTTACGGAGAGGGGCAACGCTGCCGATTCCCGGCTGTGTGGCTCTGCGTCACTCTGGAGATGCCAGACTTCCTCTCTGATCCATGCCCTACGGATTTGGGCCTCGCTCACTATCCAGACCGAGTGCCGGTCTGTTCCCGGGACGTTGAGCTTCACCCGAGAGCGACCAACGCTCGCGTTAGCTGCAGAAAAAATGCAAGCAGCACCAAGGATCAGGGGCTAAATCACACAACACAGGGTGGGAAAGTAAAGGGAGGAAGTGCATTCAGCAACCTCCTGCTCTTCCTCCCCAAGGGCCATTCCTCTGGGGACTCTGCATGTGCTTTGGGCCGGACGATGGCTCCCAGGAGGCAGCACGCCCGTGCCATGGATGCTCTGGGTGTCATGTTCCTCTTGCAAATGTTCTCAGGCTCCTTTTGATGCTCAAGCCCCACAAATCTAATGCTAATGGGAACCTCCACAGTGCCTTCACGGTAAGCTGCTGCAAGGAAGTGCGACCCCCTGCTCCATCCCATTCAGCGCATGCCAGTGCATGGGCATCGTGGGGCGCAGCTGGGCAGCGCAGTCCCAAGCACGTGTTTAGAGCCGGTCTCAGGCACTCTGCCTTGGGTGCGCTTCTGGCAGGCGCGTGGGGATCTGCTAGCTCACCAACACGGCCTCACTGCCAATGTCTGGGGGACGCTGAGCAGGAGCGAGCGGGCGGGATGTGCTCGTCCCCAGCAACCTCAGGCTCCCTGCGAGGCTAGTGCCAACGTGTCACCACAGAACAGCCCCGTGGCAGCTTGGCTGCCAACGTGGCTCCTGCGAGGCCAGAGGCTGCAGGCCGCTGTGCAGAGAAAGACATGCCCTGCCTGCTCCGTGGGAGGGGGCGCTTGCACTTCTTAGCTGGCCCCTGGAAGCAAGGGCTGTGACCCCATGGCTCAGGTCCCGAGCCCCTCCTCTCTGAAGGTTTAAAGCCTCCCATTTCCCACTTCTCCAGAGCTGCTTCTGTTCCAGAATCGCTTTCCCTCTGGGCTTGTGTCTGTGCAGAAGGAGATGCCATGGTCCTCTGGCTCCACAGCCACGAGAGGGATGCTGTGTTTCTGTATGCCAGAAGCACAAGAGGGGTGTTAACATCAGACCGAATGCATGTGACGCTCCTCGGTTTCCCTGACGTCCTCAGGGTTTGGAAGGGTCATCTCCTCTGGACAGAGCCTCTCCTTTTCCCCTCTTGCATTACACTGGGCAAACTGGGGGGTGTTTAACAAATGACTTGGCAAGCTGTACAATGCAGAGAGGCCGGGAAGACTCCACCCCAGTCTCTGCTGGGCAAAAGGATGGTTACGCATGCTCCTGTTTTTCTTCCATTGTTTTAAAATGCTCTTTCCAAGAGTACACGGATCGCCACGCAGCAGCCGGCATTCACCAGGAAAGGCACAGGTGCACACGAGCACCTTGGTCCAGATAACAGCCCCATTTCGGATGTGCCAGGAGCCAAGTCAGGGGTGGCTGCGCAGGATAACTGCACTGCAGCCAACCAGCCCTTCACATGTGACTGAGGGATTCAAGTATCGCACGCGCCCAGATGCATGCCGACGAGGACGACTTCCCTTTTCCGATATCCCTCAAAAAAAAAAAAAAGGAGCTGCTGACTTTCCGCTAACAATCACCCTCCGGAGTAATGAGGTTTGCAGACTGCAGCTCAGTCTGGAGGTGGCTCAGATAGCCGGGCTTACGGCATTTCTGGATTGCCCCAATTATACTACCGCCCCTGAGCTGGAAGGTGAAAGATGATTACATTTCTGCACTGGGTCAGCCTCGGTTCTTTCCGTAGCAGTAGATTGCCAATTGTGACAAATTATACGTGGAGGCATTCTGGTTTGAAGTTTTGCCTTTTGGGACTTGAGCGTCAGCAGTGAACTCATTTATTTCAGGATCTCCAGCTGGACTGGAAGCAAGGTTGAAAGGCCAGTGCTTTATCCACCGACTACTGAGCCTACCCCTACCACCTCCAATGAAGTAAAAACTAGCCTTTTGCCAAACACCCCTAGCCACCACCTACATGCTGCAAAATGGTATATATGGAATATATATACACCCCCCATACGTATCATCTATACAAAATATGAGTATATAATCTCATCTGAATATTTATAAAATGAATCACGAGATATTATTTCGAGCTACTTAGCTACCATTCTCCTCTTGCTGAGTTTGCTATTGAAAGATGTTTTTCATAGCTGGGCGGTGGGAAGAAGAGCAGTGTTAATTAACATTAGGAATAACCTACATGACATCTACCTTTTGCTAAGCTTTGTGCTTGTTAATGTGGATCTCTGAAGGTCTTTTATTCCTTGCAGATAAGCGTATAGGTAGCTGGAAAACAGGTTAATCTTTTAACCGTAACTGTAATTGCTTTCTCTCTAAAACAAACATAAGAATTTTTTCTTCTCATTGCAGGTCTCTTGTCGATCATAAGCTAGCAGAGCACAGCAGTGTTTTGAGTAGACACACACACACACGTTTCAAATAGCTAAGGCACAGCAGCGTGAAACACAGCCTCTACCTGTTCACATCCAAAGGGACTCACTTGAAAAACTAAACCCATTTATTGTTCCCTTTTTTCCTCTGTATACTCCCAATGCATTTTTATTGCTTTTTCATAAAACACTGCTGCAAATAATCAAGCATGACCATTGACATCCACAAGATTGAGTTTTAGGAACCATTAAATGAGCTCGCCCTCTTGGGAAGGTTCTTGCTCAGGTTGGTCTAAAGGTAATTATTCAGCAATTCCTACCTGTGGTTTTACCTTGTTCTTATAGAAGTCTCTGAATCTCATACACTGGTAAGGTCACAGTTTCTGTCTCAATAAAAACACAGCCAAAAACAATCGATCCAGGACATAAATTATGACAGATAAACATTTATTCTGACACTACGCTTCCTTTTGTCTTCAAAAACTTAATACAGAAGTTTTCAAGATTAAAACATGGGAGTCTGTGTATCCATTCAACAGTAAAAAAAACAGAGAGAGATCCAGAAATGGAAAATGAAGCCTTGTTTAGCAGAGATCATGTGGAGTCTGGTACTCTGTCATCTAGGAAAACAAGCCTGGGAGGACCAGTAAGGTCAAGACATCAGATGTTCAAAAGGGTTAAGGTTTCTCATTTGGATCACACCGCACATCCTGCGTATATTTAAGGAGGTGCCACGGTACCAAATAAAAGGTTGACTTTAACCAGGAAAAGAAAAATTGAAACCACTGCACAAGGTGTATGTGTTTGAAGGATAAGTTGATTTGCATGGAAATTTTTGAGAATTGACTGGCATTTGAATGCTTGATATCTCAGCACTAAACTTCCACAAATGCTCATCTCTGCTTTTAAATGTCCCTGAATATTGAACTAAAAAAATTAAAAGGTGGTGGTGGGGGGTGGAAATCCAGAGCTCTTCAGTTTGGAGAGCCTGTGAAGTTCTTGAACTAGATCAAGACCTCAGTCAAGAAAAACTGGGCACCTCTGCAGAACAAGGAGGGGGTTAACAAGACATTTAAAACAATATAGCCAAAATATAATGGAAAACTTCTAGTACCCTGCCTGTGAGGGTGCCAAATGCAAGTATTTGCGACTAAAACTAATGGCACTATTTTTAAAGTCCTAGTAATTGCAAAGCGCGCAGAGATCCCAGGGCTGCAATGCTACCAACTCATGCGAGTAGTCCTTGTTCACACACGGTCTCATTCAGGCCAACACCCTGTGTGTGACGTCTCGCGGGCAATTTGTTTCAAATCTCACAAGCAAAAATTTCTGATAGAAACAAGGAAGAAAAATGGTTCCTCTCCGTTTTCCAGCCTGGACATCGCTGAGAGCAGATGGCATTTTTAAAGATAAACCAAGTTGTCTTCTTGCTGAGACTAAGGTACAGAAACTTTCTTCCCAAAAGGCACGTCTTTGAGAAGGTTATGAAACGGGAAGGGTTAGAAGTTGGAACTAAAGCTTAACTACAGTGCTTACTACCACAACTGCTTTTGCACAGTGAAAACTGGTTTAAAGCAACCACCCAAGGGGCCGGCAATAATTGGTTTCCTAGTAGGGATACTCCAACTAAATAAAGGTCAAACCAAATAGCCCTGGAGAGCTTGGGGATAATTTAAGTAGTTGTTTAAGAGAAAGGACTGCCTACTGGATGTGGTCCTTAGCACGAGTTTCATCTATCTTGCTGTCTCTGGACGCGCAGCTGACACCCATGAAGTCAACAGACAGGTGGGTGGAAGGATGGAAAGCCGATAAGCCGCAAAGCAGAGAGCTGTCAGGTTTGGTCCCCTGGGATTTGACCATACAGACGTGAAACCATCTATACGTCCTCCTAAAGGCTTATCTGTCTGGCAGCCTGGACCCATGCCAGCACGGGCAGGTTTTTGAAGATGTGGCATACAGAATATGATCAAGGAAATACCCAAGTTGCAAGCGGTCTCCGGTGTGCACTGCACAATGCAGAAGAGGGGAGTTGCTGGTGTGAAGAACTGATGCCGTTCCCTGTTTGCCTGACTTCAGGACTAACCCTGAAGCCTGGAAATTTAAGGACGTCCTGCTTACATTTTCAATGGACGGCTCTCAACGCAGCAAATGTGAGGACGCATCGTTACAGCCGCCCTGGGGTTATTCTCTGGATAGTGAATTAGATGTGCTTTACGCTGCCCCCAGCTTTCAGCATGCTGCGGACTTCTGTAGGGACGGTGCCCTGATGACAATTGTCAGGGGTAATGCTGACGGGGTGGCAGCTGGGCAAGGAGCAGCTGGGATTTCTGGCACCTGGAAGGTTGTGGGAATTGTGAGCGCTGAAATACTTAACAATGCGGACAATGAAATGGTAATATCTCGGTTTTAGTATCAGCCCACCAAAGTGAACAGACATTACATACTTCTCAGAGCTGTTATTTCAGGAGTCTCCAAGCAGCACTGCGCTGACATAGTCCCAGGCTGCTTATGTTTCTAAGTCATCTTCAAAGATGAGAAGGCTAGAAACAGGGGTGTTGTTTTTTGGATTTTTTTTTTTTTAATGAAACATGACTCTTGCAGAGGTGCAACCCGCAGCAAATCCTGTGGCTTTGTATTGTGGAACAGGAGACCGCAGCCCAGGCATTTCTCAAGCAGGCAATGGCTTCTGTTTCCAACAGATCTCTGTCCTCATTCGTGTCGGAGCAGTGCTGGCAAGGCTGCATTCACGGCAACTGATGCATGCCCTTCCCAAAAGGGATTAATCCGCACTGCTCCCTGCTCCCACACAACATTTCCGTGAGTTGCGGATGAACTAAGTTGATTGCTAGAATATTAAATTACATGCAGCCCTCCAATAGCACCAGTCTGCCTTTATTACTGGCTGTGTCGCAGAGTGAACTAATGTTAACAACTATTAAATCCTCATCTTTGGACCAGGGAGCATAAGCCCCATCATGGCAGAAGCAACTGCTAGGAGGAGGATTGTTGCTTAAATGAGCATGTCCTACTTAGGGCTGGATCAGATTTCTCTAGCGGTTACCACATGTTAGGAAGCAGGCCCTAGCAGATGCATGCATCCTCCTCAGCCCTCAATAGATAATGTTCTTTGCTAACCTACAGCATCAGAAAGGTGAAGTAGTTAATAATACAGTGCTCACAAAAAATTACAGAGCAGGGTTTCTAGGTACGTCTTCAATCACTTACTAAAAATGTCCGATGCCTGCAGGTATATCTAACTCCTAATTAATGCAGAGAATGGAAACCACACCTCCCGACCTGCCTCAGCCTGCGCAGGGGAAACGGGGTGTGAAAGGGACACAGAATGAGGGAGACAAGAGAAGTTACCCATGCCAGGATGTGAAACTTTTCCAGTGTACCAGCCCCTCTCCGTTACAGCGCGTCTTTGGTTCTGATGCAAAGACTAACTGGTAACGGATGTAGGGGCGCACCTAATTTATGTGGCGCACAAGGAATTTGGGGTCTCTGAAAGCGTGACATTCTTCAGAGTAAGGGACAGGAGAGGCAGGGCAGACATCTAAAGTAGAGAGGCTTATAATAATTCCTAGACAGGTTAAAAAGCACCCTTTAATGAAAAAAAGGATTTTTTTTTTTAATATTAGATGCCACTTTCCGGAGTTTGTGGACAATCCAGAACACCTATATAGTAGTACAAATGCCACCTCTCAACTAGTCTACTCATCAATAAATCATATGAATTAAACATAATTATGAATGAACAGAACATTAACTTTTGGATTACTGCTGTGTTTTTGAGGAATGCATAATACTAGTCTAAAGAAACAATGATTGCCCTAAAACAAGCGATTATTAAAAAGAATCAAGATCTTAATGCTATTCCTGTTCATCATTTTTAAAAACAATCAAAACTGCATTCATTTCCACAGCACTTGGAAAAGCTGAGAGCCAGATCTTTTAGGATTGAATCTTGCGCTAAAAAAAAACCAGACCGCAATCACTCTTTTCTGTCTCCCAAGGTTAGATTCCTAAAACTGTAATACTGTTCCCACTGACCACAACAGAAGATACTAATATTGCTTCTAACCTACCTGTATAATTTTAGCAAGATTCAGTTATATCCATCTGCAGTTTACAAATCACATCTCAGACACAGCTCTGCACTGTTGAAAGTACAAGGACCTGAATTCAGCAAAGCATTTAAACAAGGGCTTAACTTTAAAGCTGATGCCTAATTCCTTTGAGCAACACATGCTTTGCTTCCCCTAGCATAAGACATTTCAGATAGAAACACCTCTATCAGGAATGCCTGGGGCCGGATACTGTTCCATCTACTGGGCCTCTAAGAGGACTTAGGTGCCTAAGTGCAATTCTGTTCTGCCCTGTTCAAGTCCCTGAAAATCCAATAATGCTTCTTGGTTACATGCTGTCATCTGGCCTTTCAAACTAAGTCATAGAAAGACAGCGAGGAAGACAGTCCACCGGCCTTTTGCATCAATTGTTCGTCCAGGAGTTGAGCAGGTGGAACAGGATCACATTCAGGCACTTAACAGGTGGAACCGAATCTGGCCCTTGGTCTACATCGGGGTGGCTAACCTGTGGCCAAGTGATGTGGGCAGCCTCTATGCGTGGCATGCACCAGACTGGGGAGGGGACAGGCAGCACAGTGGCAGATAGGGAAGGGAGCAGAAAGTGGAGCAGCAGATGGAGCAAGGAGCACAGGGCAGGAAGCAGAGCAGGAGATCAGGCAGGGGAAGGCAACAGAAGTAGCACTTGGGAGAGGGCAGCGCTTAATGCGTGGCACACCTGCCCAAAAGGTCTATGTGAGGCCCTTTGGTCATCTCTCCTGCTCCCTGAAA